>NC_061772.1:4740833-6187500 GCF_022458985.1 Mugil cephalus
TGTCCTTTTGTGGGTTATAGGTTTCCTTCTCTCCACTGTCAGTTCAAATAAATAAAATGGATAAAAGTTAAACCAAATTCGGTGTTGACAGTCAAAAGAATGAAATATTTAATTCATAGTAAACTTGAAAGGTGGTATAGAAATGCAGACATTTCTCACTCCCTAATCTAGGCTTATCCGCTACTGTTCTACTTTCTCTCTATCGAGTTGCAGAGGAAGTTCAAAACACTACTTGGAAGCTGCCCTGTCTGGGGAGCCATTAGATGCGAGACGGCAAAGAGAGGCTGAATCAACGCCATCAAAGTACATGAAAGTGCAGTAAATGACAATGGTGCATTATTAATGACACCATTAGCTCCAAGTGCAGATTTCCCTCAGCTAATATCGGTGCAAACCTGTGGAGTAGAGCCTTTTGTTGGCTTGTATCTGAACATAACTATACCTAGCTGCAATTCCATCCTGAGAAGTAGATGAAAAAGAGTGTTTGACATGGTTTGGAACATCACTGAATGTTAGCATTCAGAGTTTCCTCTTGGATGTTGGTGCTGTTTTTTCAAGGTTGGGTCTTGGCTCGTATGCACAACACACAATGAGCAAACGTCAGCATTTGTCATAACAGTGTAAATTTGTGTAACACTAAAATGTAAGTGAGCCTTAGGTGAAAACATGGCAGCTTGTCCAACATATTGAGTGGACTTTTCGAAAAATGTTCATTTGCCCACGTCAATTCTAGTTTAATAGTAGACAGAGGCACTAGTTGGTGAGAATCTGCTCTAGGCAGCTATAACAGTGTCACTGAGCCTGTCCTCTCTTTGTCTGTGTGGTGTCCTCAGGAGCTGGCTGACCTTCGTCATGTCCACAGTAAGCTGAAGAAGCAGTTCCAGGAGAAGACTGCAGAGCTTGCCCACGCCAACCGGAGGGTGGAGGGCCATGAAGCTGAAGTCAAAAAGCTGCGACTGAGGGTGGAGGAGCTTAAGAAAGAGCTGGGGCAGGCTGAGGATGAGGTAGGAACAAATGCTAGACATGTGTTTGTGGACATGTAGTGCGAACAAGACACCATAGCGTATTTCTGCGTTAGTATTACCGGCTGCTTCTCCATCTCCATAATTTTCTTGTTTTGATCAATAAAGATGTAACACATCAACGAGAGATTAACTGAGGAGGTTCAGAAACACCAACGTTTGTATGACTAGTTGACTGTGTAATTTCAGCGAAAGTTTCCAGCGCCATTGAAAGTGAAGCAGGAAGTAGAGAGAAAAATAACTCATTTGGCAAAAAAGACACACTAGCGTTTTTACAGAGCAAGCCAGACTGAGCGTAGAAGTATAAATGGCTCGCACAGGCGTAGGCTAAGACGTCAATGTCCCACAGTTCTATAATGGGCCTTGACTCTCACAATTGTATGTGGTTGGTTGCTAGATTAGATTTTTAGTAAACCTGAACTTCATGTTTTGCAAGAACAAGCATTCATGAGTTTGTTAAACAATATTATAAATATATTATGAAAGACTTTGCGGAGTTAGGCTGTTAGAATATTTGGTCCAGCCTGACTCTTTCAACTGTTTTTGGGAGAGATCACCAGTTTGTCCAGGATCTAGGTTCCAGTTGGCTACAACAACCTTTTTATATGATTATTAACCAAGATCAGCTGACAGATGGTAGAGCCTTGAGCTTGTGCTTGTTCCAAATCAGATGGTTGTGTGTGTCCTCATGTATCTAGCTGGATGAGTCTCATAACCAGACCAGGAAGCTTCAGAGGTCTCTGGATGAACAGGTGGAGCAGACTGAGAACCTGCAGGTACAACTGGAACACTTACAGTCCAGGTAAGACATACTGGTGATACACGCATGTATACACACAAACAATTAATAATAATACCAATAATCTAATGATTCACCATCTGAGATGACTATTACCAATGGCTGATCACAATGTCATGACTGTGAATGTGAAAATGGTCTGTGAACAGGAGCCATCAAAAGCATGCAAATGCAGTTAAATCAGTGTAGGATACAAAAAGACAACAATCTTACAATAAGGCACTCCCTACAACTGACCTGAATGTGAATATCTGTAAATGTACTTACTGAAAGCACACCACATTCAAAATGTAAAGCTTACTGCCCAGGATCACTGTGAGACACTTCACGGCCTTCTCTTACTGTTCAAAGACGAGCTTCTTCTGTGTGTGTGTGTTCTTGTTCAGCTGTCTTTCTGAGGACCAGTTTGAGTTTTACATCATCAGATCAAGGACATTTATGCAAAGTGAGGAGCTTTTGTCCCGGTCCTCACTTCTTTACAAGACCGTTTGAGGATTAAGACTCAGTTTTAGGGTAAAGGTTACAATTACGCTATGGTTAGGGTTAGGGTAAAGGGGCTAGGGAATGCATTATACCATTAAGTGTCCTCACAAAGACAGCCATACAAACGTGTGTGTGTGTATGTGTGTGTGTGCACGCGCGGCCTCTCACACTATCAGCTTTGCACGACTGTCAGCTTCCCTCTCTTTGCCTCTCCCTCTGCGTTCTCTCCATTTTCTCAATGTTGTTGCTCCAGCACCCAGCAGCCAATCACCGGCCTGCCATCCGCAGGTTACCGTAGTAACAGAGAGCTTTCATGAATTTGCTCTGTGGAGGAGTGACAGGCATTTCGGTATGGTAACGGCATCAGAGGCTGACACAAAGCATGCAGTCAGCCTGTATGAAGTCATGCAGGATGACGTGTAGCTAATTGATTTGTCAGTTTTGGGGAGCGCCGCCGTCACATTATCAGCAGTGGACTCACACGGACGAGCTCCAGAAAAAATGGCAGAACTGATCTTTGTATCCAGGTACTTTATTGTTCTCCTCCTCCCAGGAGCGTTCCTATTGGTTCACCTCACTGATGACATACAGTCAGAGCTGGTCGCTAGCCCTTGCTGAATCCCACGGTAGCTAGATGCATGTGAACTGTGGATTCTGACACTGTGGACTTGGTTTTGATGCATGAAGCTGTTAAAATGTCATAGCTCATTCATAGGGAGTGAGTAAATGTGAGTTCTCATTGATCTGGATTATTACATCATCACATACACTACATTGTTAGTCCTTCATTTCACACCACAGGCTGTGTATGATGTATCACAGTAACGTATGTTGTGTTCTCCCTCTACTCAGACTGCGGCGGCAGCAGCAGAATCCCAGCCTGTTTGGGAAGATGCGATCGGCTCGGTTCAGTCCTGAAAGCCCAGATGGTCCCGGCAGTGACGTGGATGAGGAGGAGGAGAAACTGCAGCTCCAGATCCCATGACACACGCACACACACAGGGAGTGATACAGTGATTTGTGCACAACAACACCAGAAGTCATTTAAGGAAGGTGGATATCGTTGAAGCCGGGAGAAAACTTTGCATCTCTGGAAGCATTTTGTAACACGGAACAACACTGTCCCAACCAGCATCTGCATTGTGAGAAACATTTCAGCTGGAGTCAGATTAAGCCACGCCTCGTTGGGATGCAAATTAAAAACCTCACCTGACTGCTGGCTGTGTCGTGAATAAATTAACAAGAAACGCCCAACAGCAATGTGAGAAGCACCTGGGGACCACGCGCATATGTACCAATACACGCCAAAACTCAAGAAGGTTTGGACGTACTTGTATCAACAGACAAAGAGCGACACAATCCAAGTGTGAGTGACATTAACAAGACAACTGGACTGTGACAGAATCAAAGGCTGTCCTCACTGACAGACCTACACAGAACCACTCTGGCCTCCATGTATGATCCTTTTACCGTACTCATTCTTACCTCATCTCATAACAAGTATTACACACAGCAGTACCTACGAGTACTGTTAGTGATAAGGAGAAGCCCTTACATGCCCCTCTGATATTAGAAGTGTTTATTGGTATATCTCAAGGGAATATCAGTTTTTGAATTCAACCTCCTTTTAAAATGTTCTGCCACTTTTTGAACCATTAAGACCGGACACAACATTTGTGCGTGTATCCCTTTAAGACCAGCTGAGTGATGGATGCGTGTCTGTCTCTTCTAACCTGTAAATGTGTGTTTTTGTCCCAAATTTCAAAGGTGTATTTCTGATATATTTCAAGTTAACCACCAATGCTGGTAGCACACTACAAAATGATATGCTGCTTTCACTAAGACCAATACAAAGTAGTAGGCAGCCTCTGGCCCAGCTACATACCCTACATACTACATATTTACATACCCTGCTACATTAGGGTCGTTGTGCTCTGACGCAGCCATTGCCCTGCACATAAGTGTGTATGTGTGTGTTTTTTATTCTTTTTGTTTTTGTACAGTTTTGTACAGAAAAGAATAGACTCCTTCAGGAGTCAAAACAAGCATCACTGCCTCTCATCTCGTCGTCATTTTTAAGTGGATCAGACGACGTTAGCACAGTTATTCTCAACTCTTGCCTGTAGCCTGTGCGCTTTAAAGTGTTTGTAGCTAAGCGGATGGGTTCAGACTGGAATACCACGTCTCACAGTTAAAAACAAACAAACAAAGCAACAACTGTCAGCCTCTTTATGGGTGGAATTTTTCCCATAGCATGTGCCTCTCCACACTTTGTATTTATCTTTCCCCAATCAATCTCTGCTCCTCTACATTGCTCCTCACACAGAGCTGATGTTCAGTCACACTGTGCATTATGGCATGACAGCTGTATTGAGGTGGAAGCTATAGTTTTGCCATGAAATAATAATAAAAAAGAGAAAGCAGACACTATTAAAATTTGTTCAAATATGACAGAACCTTTGCCAAATTTGAGACTGATCTGAGGCTGTATTTTATGAGATTTGTTTGGTAAGGCTTCCTACACATAAAACCGTCATCTGATAAGTGTACGCAACCAACACAGAATACGGCACAGGGGACAACACACTTGTTTGAAGGTGACGCTGCAGAGTAGTAGCCACCTTCTACGGTGAAACATTGTATATGTATTAAACCTGATTCTTTCACTACGTAGTGTGTTCCCAGCATGACTGGAGCTGCTCCCTGACTGAGAATGACCACACGTGAGAGTGAGTTCTAGATGTGTGTAAATAAACGTGTGCTATGTCCAACGTCCTTGTAAAATGAACAGAGCATTTACATCGGTGAGATCTCTTTTTTTTTTTTATTATTATTATTATTGTTTTTGTAAAGAGGAATATGTCCACTAAAGACCAGCTTACGTCAGCATTTGAAGGAACTGACTTTTAAGACATGGAGTTGTAAACTTGTCACCGAATCACACAAGGCACATTAATGCCAGGTGTCAACAGGGTCCAAGTCAGTCAATCTGATGCACATTTATACTGCTTAGGAAGGAAGAGAGTCCAAAACTGAGGATGCTACTATACTGCAGTGGCTCATTCACTATTCCAAGATTCCACACATACACGACCAAACTAGATTTAAAAGAAAATGTGGCAATGTTCTTGAAAATGCCATAAACAGCTCATACCTTTATGACTGTGTTCATGGTTTCCATGGACACGATGAATGAACAAGGCTGCACAGACTCCGTTAAAATGCAATTATTTATCATTAAGCTTTTTTAACAATTTTTTTTTATTCTCATTTATAAAAGAGGCTGAAAACACAGGGGCAACATTAACAGAATATTTATTCAGTATGTTATGTAAAAATGATATGCGTATTGGTGGCAGTAAAGTTTCTCACTGCTGATTAATGTTTCGCTGCGCAGATTGAATACTGTATGTTGTACTTTTGGTGTTAAGTGATTGGTATGAGATACATTATCTACAGCTACAATCCCCTGGAAGTCTGGAAGTGTATGAAAATTTGAAACTAAATTGTGTAGGAACCCTCTGTACAGACACCAAAACATTTTGAATGTGCCGACATTTCATGCTGTGTCTATGCTGGTGTTCAGTACTTTCAAATACTGTATTTTACCTGGAAAACAACAAAATCCTGCAGGTAATTTCATCCAGCCGTTTTCTAGTGACTGTAGACCATTCAGAAGCCAAGACTTCCCTCAAACAAACCTCCTATTCAACAATAGGAGCGGGTTTGGGATCACACTTGGTGCTGCACTGCAGTTTTAAGATTTTATTTAATTGTGCAAATCTTGGTTGGGCTGAGTCACCCACCTGTAAGAGCGCTCTTTTCTAGCAGTAGAAGGTTGTAGTTGGAGACGCAGGCGTGAAAGCAACTAACTATTAATTTTTTTTTTATCTTCTACCACCATCCACAGTCACTCTGCCTTGGCATGATCTCTGACACTAGAAGGGGACCAAGAACTTTGTACTAATCAGGATTTTATATTTCTACTATTTATGATGATGTTATGGTGGGTTTTTATAAATGATCTGTACCACAGTGGTTTTGTTTTAGTTCTATAAATGTCAGCTCTGCATTCAAAGAAACGCACATCACTGTCTTTTTTTCGTCTCTTCATTGATGGATTCATAATGTGTGTGATTATTAGTCAAACACTTTCCAGAAAGCAGCAGTGAATTTTCATAGCTTACTTCCCTAAATACAGCACAACTTCTCGACTGACAGTCACTAATGGGTGTCATTTCCCACAGACTAGTGTGAATAAAATAAAGCTAACAGCAATGGCGGTAATGTAATGTTAATAAATTACAATTGAACAATACAGTTGTATTTGAAACACTCGCAACACAATGACTGCGACCAGACACATCTCTGGCTTTGTTAGTTTGTGTGTGTTCATAAAACAGTACATTGACACTTTAGACATATAAAACCGCTAAGTATTCACTATGGTGCCCTTGAGATAACAAGAAACACAATGCTCCCACACACTCAAGCTGTTGGCTATGGATGATGGTGTGTGTGTGTGGGTGCGTTTGTGTGAACACAAAGCCCGGAGCCCAGTTCACTTTTTTTCCACAGCCTCTCGGATTAGAGCAATAATGGCACACACCAGGACGCCTCCTCCTCATGTACGTGTACGCATGAATGTATCGCTGCTTCAAACAATGTGACAACTACTCACTGTGTTGTGAAAAATAATTGAATTTTGGCCTCTAGCTGCACTTAGATGATGTTTGTTTCTTCTGGTATAACCAGTTTAAGCGTGACTGCAGGCAGACGAGGCCAATAAAGGGACCCTGACACACACGCACACACACACTCTACAGGCTGCCTGTTTGCATCTTCAAGCGCTGACTTTTTTCATGGTGTGTATAAAGATTCATGTTGGTTATTGGTAAAAAGAAATGATCTCAAGTCAAGGTCACCTTTTCTCGTCTTTATCACGTTTCCTTTTCCTTTTTCGCAGAGAATGCTGCTGCAGTATGAAACTTTAGTCATGATGTAGTCACATCAGGGTCACATAGAATCTGATTGTCATGGTGCACTGGCAGAAACCGCAGCACAATGTCTTCAGAATATGATGATGGTGATGATGTGTTTATCATGATATGTAAAAAGGCAGCAGATCTGAAGGTCTTTAGTGAATTTGCTAGAATATGCTTCCCTTGGTGTCAGGCTCAATGTGAACCCGCTGCTCTCGCTCACTGATCCCCCAGTATCCATCAATCATGGTGAAATTCAAAATATAATGGAGAGAACTGTGTACAGCCACTTCAGCCCACCTGCCAAATATAACACCCTACATCCTCACATGAAAAGTATGCCTCTGAGTCTCTGAGATCAGTTTGATAAAAAAATAACGTCAGCACAATATGCTTTAACATTACTGAACTATTCTTGGTAGGTGCAAGTACCTGAAAATGTAGTATGCTTCAGTTCATGAAATACAACTTTAGTGGTTTCAATTTAACACAACTTCAAGTAGTCCTTTTTAAATATGTAAAGCATTTATAGAACATTTGAAATATGTTATTATTTTTACTTGGAGTATTTTTATCAGTAGATGCAATATTATTTCCTCAAACAATGAACATTCCAGGTGTTGGTGAAAAATACTTTGATGATACTGTTGGTTTTAAGTTGTGTGTTTTTTTTTTAATTATTATCTAATATATATTGGGCAATACAGATGACTGGAGGCATTTCAATATAACACTGGAGAAATGAGCACATTCTGTCGCCAGCAAGAAGACTTGAGTCTGCCTGTTATTCATGACACTACTCGGTGCTGTAACACTGGACAGGAATTTCTAGGCATGTCATGTTTACATGACAAATAACCGTACGTCCCCTAAATCGGGCGCACATCTGGAAGATTGGATCGTTCCAGGGAAGCGGGGTGGCCACTAACAATAAATGCACAACCCATAGCACACAGTAGCAGATGGCTTAACCACCATTATTACACCTTGGTGCTGATTGCATTTAATAGAGCAAACTTATGAATTGGACCATAGGAACAATAGTAGTGATACATAAACAGTTATGCGCAACCTGCAAAATACTTTTTTTTTTTTTCATTTTATTTTTACATAAAAAGATAATAAATGTTATGGATTGTAAGCAGAGTAACATTGGAGATGTGTTAACATGTAATCTCAATGATCACTGCTATGCAAGAAAGAATACCAACTAATTCAAGGCATTGCTAAGCTACAAACACAGAAAATTCAGATTCAGACATAATAACTTTGTCTGAAACACAATGGGACGGTGTGTCGCCCACAAGGATCTTACACTACAGAGCCACCCACTGACCACTGGTGTCAGCAGAGTTGGGTTAGGAGCTCTGGTAGTCGTGGAGCTGGATTCCACACACTTCAGGACTAGCAGCTCCTGACCAGTCTGGGCCAAGTGGGGACCACTTTCCTGCCAGTAAATACCAACTTAGCAGCATAACCAAGCTAAGATGGTCACACCACTGATATTTCTACAAACAGCCATGACAGTCAAGACTGCCCAAGCTATCTAGTAAGAAGGAACAAAAGAAGAAAACAATGAATGAATGAGGAATCATGAAAACAATAGAGCATGCCGATCTATATCTCCAGATATGGCTGCATCTCTAGAAGTGCCTGCTGCTTTTCCAGATGTGCCTGCCGCATCCTCAGATGTACCTGCTGCATCTCCAGAAGTGCCTGCTGCATTTCGAGATCCTGCTGTACGTGGAACATCTCCAGAGATTCCCGTAACAGCACCCACAGCACCTTGGCCAACTTCTGAAGAGCATGCTGGAGACACCTCTCCACAGGCTACCATGAGGCCTTCATCAGGGCCATATAGGATGAACACAAGACCTAAGGTTCAACTGTGACCAAAACCGATGGATTGGACACCTAAATTACAGCAATCCACACCAAGAAAACAGGCTGAGACAAGGCCTAAAGTGGAGCCTTCTACCAAGGTCTAATGTACAGCTCCACAAGTATTTGTACTATGTATGTACTATGGATGTACTTTAGTTGCTGCAACTATTTGTTGCAGCAACTAAAGTACATCCAATTCTCCAAATGCTGCGTGGAAACACAACTGAGAAACCGCAGCCTGCTGTCAAGCCTGAACTCATCAGCGCTGGGATCAAGACCGACACTCTACTTCAGATCTCGGAGCTAGAGTTTCACAGAATTCTGGGCGAAGGGACAGACAAGATCTCTTCACTGGAGCAAGAAAAGGCTGCTCTAAGAAAAGAGTTGGAGCAACTGAAAGAACAGCTCACAGCCCAAGGAAAAGAGGCAAAAGAAGAGATGGCTCTTCTTCACCAGGAGCTCAGCAAGAAAGGAGAGATGCATGAAAATGTTTCCCTGCAGGGTAAACAGCTAGAAGTGGCTCTCCAGGCAGAAGAGAAAAATAGGAAGGAAGCTGAGGACTGTCTTCAACAACAAGCAGATGAGACCACTAAAGTTAAAACTGCACTGACTCTCATGCAGAGTCAGATGGACAAGCAACAACGTCAGTGGGAGGAGGAGAATCTCCACTACCTTTCTGAGAACATAATGATGACAGCAACTATGACGGCTGCAGCTACCAAGATGCAGGAGGACCTGGAAAACCAAAAAAGACAGTGGGACCAGGGCCGACCTCCAGCACCATATACAATCCGCGAATGAGGCCACCAAGAAGACGGTGGAGGAGCGAGAAAACTCCAGAAAGGCATTAAAGGACAGACTGCAACATCTAGAACAGCAGATTGAGGAGGCACCGGAAAAAGTGAAGAAGAAATTTCTGAAGAAGTGATTCCTCAACTTTTTCAGAAGAACTTGAGAGACCCAGCCTCAGTCTGACCTCTGTCATAACCACAGTCCTACCAGCCCCTCCTCCTCCAACCCCTCCCACACTGAACCTCCCATCCCTTTCCCCTAACCCAAACTCCCATTTTAGTTTTTTGTTGTGTGAATGTGAGTGTGAATGGTTGTTTGTCTCTCTGTGTTTGCCCTGTGATGGAGCCCTGTCCAGAGTGGCCTGGTGTCTCTCTGTGTTCATCCTGTGATGTACTGGCAGCCTGTCCTTACGGTATTGGACAAAAACATCGTTTGTCCATTGCCTGCAGGAAGAAGCTCCAGACATCAACAGGAATATGCTCTAACATCTATGGACAATGAATGAATGAGTGAGTAAATGTCATTAACAGCATAAAATTAAAAAACAATCAAAAAAAAGAACATATACTCATTTTTACACATCTCTTCTATATGGAAGCCCTAAGCAGCCATGGGTTCACAAAATTATTTTTAAATTATTATTTTTTTAATTTTTTTGATGTTTTCCCGTGATAATAAGTTAATCATCTCATTATCTTAGGAAAATGAGCTCCATTATCTTGAGGTCTCCAGTTAATTATCTCGTTGAAAGTCTAGCCTTCTTCATTCTTTTCTTACTCACAGCAAAATGATGTGAGCTTTTATTCTGATAATACAGCATACCCACTGACCCTCCCATTCCAATCTCTGTACAACACTGGGTGCTTTTATTCTCTCTGACCAATGACCAGCGGCCTGAGGGCTGACTGGATTTAACCCAAATGATCAGTGAATGACAGGGGCATGACATGACACCTGTCAATCACAAGAATTTAAGAAATGAAAGCAGACTCTATGCATTGGGGCTGTAAAAAGGCTGTGCATTTAGAGATATTCTATATTTATCTTTTGCCTTTTTGGTGCTGTTGCTGCCCTTAGTATCATCAAAACTTAAACCAATTTGTTGTAAGTTGTTCAAAAAATTTTCCTCTTTTTTGTGTTAGTTTGGGAGGGCTTCAGGGTCTTGTAAATCATTTCGTAATAGAATAGACTGCACCAGAAGGGAACAGGCGAGACCTTGATCTTTCAGTGGTGATGCTACATTTAGTTGCCGGTATTGATGGCATCTAATATGGAGCAAAATATAAATTGGAAATCTTATCTGACAGTAGTGTCAGCATCTTTGGTTGTCAGTTCTTTGGAAATGTGTTTACCTCCTCTCGCTTTTGTTAATGGAGGAGTCTTAAACAGCTATAGGTCAATATAATCGTATTTGACCCCAAACACCTTGGAAACATCATGTAGTTTCTCTGGATGGCATAACCTTGACATCCACTCTGAACGATGAGAAACCTTGGATTTTTAATTTATATATTTTTTAAAATTATGTTTGAGCATGATATGTCCCTTAACTCCTACATAAAAGTCTCTGGGACTGCCTTTTTCTAAGTTAGTCTTATGTCGTCCAGTTAAATGGAATTGGACTGGATTTAAAGTAAATTTAAGGGTCTGTAGTCATATGTCACACAAACTGTTTTTGGACTGTCTCTCTCTCTCTGTGTCAGCAGAGTGGACCTCAGTCCCAGCCCATTAGTGCACCTATCAGTCTCAGCTGTAACAAATGGTGCAGACTGTCCCATTCTACCCATTTGTTTCTTTGAGAAATAAAGAGATAAATACATAACGTCTCTACTCCGAGACCAAAACAACTTTTAAAGGTTTTTACGACCTACTTGGTGGGTTGTGTGATTGTGCGTGCGCGTGTGGGCTGCAGGATAATGACTCAACAGAGAGTCCAAAGCTCGAAGCAGACATCTAAAATGCCTGGTGATAACAGTGAACTGAGCACCAGAGTAACTATAAATGAAGCCATCTATGAGATTGATCTCTTAAGAGCCCACTTTTGAAAGGGATGGAGAAATTAAAGAGACCACACCAGTCTGATTTGAACCGTATCTATGTGGAAGATTCCAGTTTGTCCATGTCAAAAGTGTTTCTTTTTCTTCTACTACAGTTAGTCATAGAAATACACAAGGGCCTGTGCTAAGACCAATACTTTTGACATGCCTCATGTGGGCAAAATTATGATATAAATTCCCATTGCTATGCAGATGACATGCAAGTATATTTAACCATGCAACCAGATTAAACAAGCCAAACTAAAGCATGTCTAGAAGATATAAAGAATGGGATGTCCTGTAACTTCCCAATGTACACATAAACACATAAACATGAAAGCCTTTTTTAACCTGCGTAATATTGTCCAAATGTAAATGCTGCTTAGGCTTTCCCAGGCCAGTCCAGATACAGCATATAACTCATCCACTTAAAAAGCTTTCAAGGTGTTACAATGTGCCTATACAGTCAAATGCCACAGTCATATTTATGTGTTTAGCTAACCAAAAATGATGCTCACACATTGTGTTCCTTGAGCCTCCTAATGGTGTAGTCACTCCCACTCTGTTTGGCCAAAATATGTCTGGGTCTTGTCCAAAAAACGGATTAGCTGTTAGCCCTGCTGCCATTTTTAATGTTAAGGTAAGCTTTACTGTGATGGATTTCACAAAATGCCTTTTAAAAAAAAATAAAGAAGGAGAAGTCAGTGAATAAACATGATTTGCATGTGCTGTGACACAATCAACCATTTTCATAAGTAAGTGACAGGGTGGTGTCACTGGTGTGTATGCAAATTGAAACGTCCTTTCCTTGTTATTATCTCCATGCTTGTTTTGAGGAGAAAGAAGAAGAAAGAAAGATAATCATGGTCTGGTCCTGTTTCTTTTTCTGTCCTATTATCATCTGCTGCATCAACCCAGTTTCAACAAACAGACCATTAAACTTTCATCTTCTGTTAAGCAGCGTTCATGTAGAAGAATGGACTAAGGCAGAGAGAGAGTAAACAAAAAAACTAAGGAGTTAAAAAATGCTTGTCTGTACTTTTAATTGACCATGGAGACTAGGAAAAAAGAGCACTTTTCCTCTCCAGCAAATCCATAAGGAAGCAATTTCCACTTAACCACTCTGAAACAATGGGCACATTTGAGGAAACAAGTAATTTGGGATTATATGAAAAAATCTAAAGATATTTTTGAACTGTAAGAAAGCTAATTGTCACTGTAACACCAACCATTAAACACGGATGGTTCTTGTCAGTGACAAGGATACCGAACAAATAAAACTTTCATGAATGGTTTGATATTTGCAATAATTGCTTTTACTGTTGTGTCCCTCAAAAAGATCTTTAGTTCTGTCCAATTTGAACATCATTATGGTTCATGATAAGTGATAAGTAGAAAAATCAACAGGCTTGAGAGAACTGATTTAGTTATTAAGGCGTTGCTGTCTTAGAAATGCATTAACTGCTGACAAGAACTAGACAGATGGTATGAGTTTCGATTCCTGCAAGGTTCACAAGGCACAGCAAGCGTGGACTTGCTGCTGACTTGCTGTGCCTTCCTGCATCTATGGGACAGTGCAAAACCATGCAAAGAATAAAATAAAGTACATACTGTTAAAACCTGTTCTCAGTGTTTAATTGATGTTACAATGTGACATGGATGTCCATTAATTTACAAGAACAGATTATGATGTGGGTTTCCACTTTACCATTTTCAGCATCTACTGCTTCAGCTGTGCCTCTTGATCACCAGTCACGCGCAAGACAGATCTGTAGTTATTATCACACGCTTTCATCAGCTGTATTAAGGCTTTTGCATTGGGTTTCAGATTGTGGACATCTTGACACGACTGGAACTGGTAGTGAAGATAAATAAAATGTTATTAGATTGAACTAAATTAACATTGGCCAGTAAAATGTCAGTGTGTCATGTTCCTTGACTTGATTCAACTTATACATTTCAGATTAAAAAAAATACCATCACCATATGCTTTTGTCATTTCTTCATCAGTACTGATGTCATAATGAATGGTGTCCTGTCATTTTGCAAATATGAAATCTTGGAAATATGTGCTTGAATTCTTAAATTAAATTAAATTAAATGTTGGTCAACCAATGGAGCAACAATACAAAGTCTGACATTGAACAGTAATCTTACTTTAGGATTAAAGCACATTATATCAATATCTGTTTTGGAGAAATGTGGTTAATTTCTTTTTATTATTCATACGGTCTATAGTTCAAGTGACAACAAATTTAATTTCTGCTGTAGGGAGTCATGCTCATGAGTTTGCAAAAGACAGCCCTACTGTGTGGATTATCTAAATTAAAGGGATTATTCCATCTGCTCCATTAACCTGTGCTGTGTTAAGGTTTCTACTCAATGCTCGTATGACCATTTAGCCATCTGTACTTTTGTCAGACTCTATGTTATATTGTATTCTCTTTAATATTTTTAGTCACTGATAAAACACTAGCAGGTTCTATTTGTAAACCAGTACACATTTTCTGCTCACCTCCTCTCTTTGCATAACGTCTCTCTTTGCCGTCATTTTCTGTAATTCTGTGTTTCACACACAAAAAAATGTTTTACAGAGATCACAGTGTAGATGCTTCCAGTTCGGCAAACGGACCAGAAATCTGTTCAAGCTCACATGGTTCATGGATCTAGTCCTGAGTTGAACTCGATAGCAGGTTTTTTATGGGATGGGTATCTAGCTGCCCCTGCACCTTTTGCTCTGATTCATTAACTGTCCCATTTTCATTTCCATAGTGTCTAAGTGTGAGTTAAGCTTATGGCCTTCTGAACCATTTAACCCAATACACAACAATGTATAATAATTATATTGTTTGTATTTCTCTAACACTCCTTCTCTCTTTATATGCTATTTTCCTTCCCAGTGTCCTCCCCATATGAGTAATAAGTCTGTGTTTCTTTCTAATCATTTCCATTTAACAGCACGCTGCATGAATGTATAAAAACAGCATCTTCATCCCCAGATGTAGTCATAATGTGTATAAGTGTTTATGTCTATTAGCTCAGCAGTGTGCGAAAAATGGAGATGGGTGATATTTCTCCCAGACACGCTGTGCTCCAGCTCTCTTATTTCACCATATGGAGCCATTACACAATTTATGAACAGTCTACACCAGTCGCACACCCACACCCATACCCACCCCACACACAAATACGATCCACAGATACCACTCACGTGTTCCACAGGGCCACAGTGGGGCTATAGCAGGAACATATGTCATGTAATAAATAAATGTGTTGTGTCAACATTTAGCCCTGCAGTCTGTTCATCGTGTGTGTGTGTGTGTGTGTGTGTGTGTGTGTGTGTGTGTGTGTGTGTGACCATCCGTGTGTGTGTACGCACATTGCTATTTTCTTTCCATAACACTGGACCTGCTCCTCTGCATCCCTCTTTATGTCATAAACTCCAAGGGATCACCATCTGGCAGGGGTTGCACAAATACAACAACTACACAAATACATACATACACTGTCCATCCCAGAAATTGTGTTTGGGTGTGTGTGTGTGTGGGACGGTGTTGTTTAGGGACCTGTTTTGTCTGTTTTGAAAGACTCAGCTGCTCTGTTGTGCTTCACTTCCTACATCTTTGGTGCCAAAGGGTCCCAGTGCCAAGCTGTGTGTGTGTGTGTGTGTGTGTGTGTGTGTGTGTGCGTGTGTGCGTGTGTGTGTGCGCGTGTACCTGTGAGACGATGCTGTGTGTGTGAAGTTTCCACTGTGTCATCACTATACAGTTCATCAGATACCTGGAGACACACACTTAATCGTGCATGGACACACACATACACACACCTGTGAATAGCTATCTTAGTGAGAACATTCATTGACGTAATGATTTCCCCACCTAGCCTCTCACCCTAACCACCCTACCCTCCTTACCCTAAAACAGAGTCTTAACCCTCAAACCGCCTCCTAAAGATGAAATGTCCTCAAATTTACACCCCGATGGCGTAAAAAAAAAAAAAGTCCTCAAAAAGATAGAGGTGCAAGAGCAGGCACATAATCAGTATACAGTTAAGGATGAAGGAGGTTTGTTATGAACCACACCTTAACTCTTGTAATATAGCACCCTTCCATTTTCATTGGGCTGTTAAGAAACCTTTCTAATTTCTCCCATTTTCAGAGCATGTGTTTGATGGTTTAATCAATGGTTTTTAGTCACACAGTTCACATACTGTATACTAGGAAAGTCACAGGCTGCTGTAATCATTCCTTCTTCCATAACAAAGATCAAATGACATATGAGTTTTTATGTATAAGGAAAAATGTCCTTTAAACTATCACGACATTCTAGTAGCTGCATGTACTGTGCAGTCTATGGTACTTCATGTGTTACACATTGGTGGTCCAGCACACTTATGTGCATTAGAGACCCATGTATCAGTTTCCATTTGAGTAGGTTTACTGTACATCAACGCTGAAAGGTGTCTGAAGGGCAAATATTTGCTGCTGATGTCGGTGGGCCCAAGATATAGTTCATTTCACACTAAATATCAGACATGAAGATTTTGAGCCGTGCATGTGTCTGTCCAATTATTCTTTAATTTTGAAACCTTAAACTTTGATGAAGCCATATTTAGATTGTAAATCATACAGGGGTTTCCTCGGAAGTAGAGAGGATGCACGATAAGCCTGTCTGAAAGATCGAATGCTCTTTCAGGAGACGTTAATGTTATTTCGTCTGCCTCGTGACGCTCTGCCTTCAGACCAACGTATCAGTTACAATTTAATCTGAATGACATTTAGAGAAGGATGAAATCTCAGTAGTGATAAATGGTGGAAGCACTGATGGAAAAAAACTAGCAGGTCCTATTTGTAAATGTGTGCGCATTTTTCTGCCCACCTTGTGCTGGTATATTTTCTCTCTTTGCCGTCCCCTTCCAGACGTTCAGTGCACAGCAGGTTTGCACAAAGTGTGACAACTGAAGGCTCCCTAGTCAACATTTCTCATTTGACAAAGTGAGCACGAGAGTGGCAAGTTCATCTATCATTTTTATAGTAACTAGAACAGCTCCCTGGAGTCTCCCAGTTAACCCTATTCAGACTGTCTATTAGTGAAAGTGTACTGCCACCACACACGACTGATGTGTGCACTTGTCTGACCTTGTAGGCTAATGAAAGTCCTTAATAACCTGCCAACCTATTATATGGCTGGTTCACTGTCATCACATAAGACCTAAATGATTTCAGCAGCCATGCTTCTGACAAAATGTCAGGCTTTATGTTTACCTTGTCACAATTTCACTTTAAAATTTCACATTGAACTGAGTTAGCTGGACTTTCCTGGGAGGTCTCAAGGTGGCCTTCTAAGTGGATGTCTAACGTGCAATCACAGCTGTCACTAGTCTTTTGCAGGAACCGGAAAGCAACAAGTCAGTATTCCCACTGAAAGCAAATATTTCAGGTCAAAATCTTTCTCCAACAACTGCAGGAATGCAACAGTTTGAAAATGAATGTGGTCGGCTCATGCACGGCGAAACTGAGAGATCAGCTGTATTCAGCGAAATGACTCGGCTTTGGTTTAATCTAAAACCTATTTTTTAACAGCATAGTGATTCAAAATCTATACGGGAAGTTAATTGCCGGATTAAAAAAAGGCCTTTCTATTAAGAAAGTCTTCATTTAACCATAAGTTATCAAATTCTTAGCTGCCTTAGCGAAGTCGTGACAGAGTCAGTTAGAAATTCACCTTGGGCTGTTTTGGAAGGTACTCACAAACCATCTATGTAGCTGATTTATGCTTCCTAGGGAATGCTACACAGCCTGCTGGTCACATAGTCTCTAACAAACTAAAGTCACTTCACTGAGTGATTGCCAGTTTAGAAATTTCCAATTCAAGCAGGTAAACTTTCCATCCATTATTCAGTGAGAAATTTCACTAATCCTAATGACATAACAAATAGTTTTAATTATATTTGTAAATATGTGTAATCTAGTTTAAAATAGACAAGATATAGCTTAGTGCATGTTTGTCTATAAAGGAGCAGTATGCATGGCCTGGACTATATATAACAGCAAGCGAAAAGAATATGGATAAAGAACATGTGGAAAGTGTTTCTATTATTTTTCAGATATCCGTCCTTGTTCCTCTTCTATTTGACAACAAGATGTACTTTCCCTGCTTTTTGCAGCATTACGGTAGGAGGCGGGGCCTGTCGGAGCGTGGCTGGCCGTCTGGCTGTATTTTGTCTTTGTGTGTGTGTACTTGTCATGTTATTGCAAGGCACCAGCGCAGCGTCGAGGAGAGCTCTGTACGTCATTTAAATGCGGGATGATTTTCGCTTCTCTTTCGGTCCCGTTGGATTTCTGATGTGTCGTCGCTTGCAGCTGCACGGTGCGGACTAGAGCTCCGGGAGCTTCTGCAGCAGTAAGGTCAGGAGAGGGAGATTGAGTCAGCGGAGGCTGAGCCGGAGCGACCCCGTCCGAGCACCGGGACCCCACCCGGCCGCTTCCCAGCTGTCAACCAGGTAACACGGAGGAATGAACGTGTCCCTGGTGGCAAAGAGTTAGTTTGTGGTGACAGTGCAGTTGTTCAGCTTCACCTGAGCTATCCCGTTTTGTTCCGTCATACTGGTGTAGACATGCGTTTTTAGTCCATCGTTTCTTGTCCACTAAATTATTAAGATCACACTATTGGTGCCAGTTCATGAAAGTTTAATAATGGGTTAGACCCACACCAGTGGTGCTTCCTCAGCCTTTACCTTCTGTAAGCTACCACCATATCAGCTATAATCTAACCTTTTATTATTGTTATATCAGGCTAAATGTTTCACTACATAGAGGAGAAGTAAGAATGCAGCGTGAAAATATTACCATTATAAAAAAAGTGTGTATATGGTGTAAGTGTAACCTGTCTTTCCTACAAGGGATATGTCCGATAGAAATACACAGACATACTCACGGCCATGTGTCCCACCTTACACTGGCTTACATTTATATCCTGGAGACATAGCTTGACCCTGACTTTTCCAGCAATTTTTGTCCCCATCAATTTGGCCCCAAAAAAAGAGGCAGGAAGGGAAATGAGCCCCTGTGAAAACAGATTCAAGTTCTCACATCAGGAATCATGCATACACATACACAGCAAAGCTTTACTAATGGAGCAATTGTGTTTGTAATTTACAGAGCGGCCACTGTATCCGGAATGAGGAACGGTGTCTGCCAGCAGTGTCAAACTCATTTTAGATCACGGGCCACATACCAGTACCAGTAACACAACAGCATGACAACCTAAAAATGCCTGTACTGGCAGCCTTTAGAGCAAAGCAGTACAAGTACATACTTTTCAAGAAAAAAAAAAAGTGCAGTTGCGACACATCGCTGCCATCTGCTGTATGGCTTTGTGTCTCAATGTTGGGTTCTTGGATGCCCTGGTGGGACGATTTTGGTGAAAGAGAAGGAAGAGGTTGAAAGTAGAATGAGGGAAGAAGAGGCAGGAGGAAGGAGACTTCCCTCCAGCTTTCTATCTGCTCTAATTTGCTTCAACAGTGGCTCCAGTTGCTCACGCTGTGTAGAAGCCCTTATTCTTACTACCCCTTTAATGTACCTTAATTGGTGATTATATTGTAACTACAGTCAGGCTGCTGTAACTCTTTACTGCAAACCGCTGTTGCAGCTTCTACTCAGGCTAATTATCTAAAATACCTCTGCGTGCGACTGCCAGGTAATGTCCTTGGGGGAAGATATTCAGAATAATAATATTTGGGCAAATATAAATGTTGTACTCATTACTGTACCATTAATGGATCTAACATTTAGCCCAGGACTGCTTTATTCAGATCTGTTCCTTTTTACATACATAGCATATCCTCCTTAGCTGAACAAACTGACTATTCTGTTTGAGTAAGTGAGGAATAAACAGCCCAACGGATAATTGTAGAAGAGACAGTAAATGTTCCTTACTGAAAAAGTAACAACAGGTTAAACAGTTTGCTCTGAAGTGTGGCCTCTACTCAGAGAACAGATATTATTATTTAGAAATTTCTGCCTCAAGTGAACACACTGAATGACTCATTGTGGCCGACAGACAGTCAGATAATAAGAATGTGGAGTTAGGATAAGAAGCATTTAGGAATTTGCAACAATTTGGAATGGCAATATATGAACTCAAATGTAACTGGATTGATTAACGTAATTTATTTTTATTATAATGTTTAATACTTCGGCAATGACTGTCTTAATTCTGATGCACAGTTGTTTATACCTCTGTGTCAGTTTGACGGCGTAACTACGTGTTGTTACAGAGCAAGCCAAACTGAAGGCACAATGTATAAATGACATGCTACACATATGTCACATTGAGCGTTAATGGTAAACTTATTCGTTGTTGGAGAATAAATCAACTTTACAATCTCTTTCTGTTTGGTGACCAAATGTGTCTTTTAATTCATATTTAAAAAAAAATAAATAAATAAAATGAATGAAACAGTTTTTTTCAGCTTTGTTTTACAACACAAAAATTTGCATACTGAAATAAATTATTAAATTTGGCCTAATGTTTGAGGTCTCTCTTAGACCTCTATGTGGTAAATTTGAAAAACTTGTTTCAGAAAGATGCTTAAGATGCAGATACACATTTGTATCCTTTGCACTGTGTGTGGCAGTTTAGCCTCGGCCAAATTAAAACATTTTAAAATACTTCCCTCAGTGAAACAAATATGCACATTGCGTTTCTCACACAAGGTGGTGGTTGCGTTGATTACTGCAGAGTTTGCACCGGCCACACATTTCACAGGTGCAACCTGGTCTACCCGAACGTTATCTGCAATTCCAACAATCTAACAGTGATGAAACATTACTGTTAAGTGCGGATTTTGTACACTGTACAGATGTGTTTGCTCCTTCAGTAACTCAATAATAAAAAACTTTATGAAATACTCCAGGGGAGTAGGACGATTGTCTAGAGGTGTGACACTCTGTCCTTTGAATGTGCACTCAGGGAATTCAAAAGGCATCTTTCTCCAAGAACACATTTTTTTTTTCTGGGGCAGTTGTATTTTGCTGCCAGGGTTCATCTTTGGTTGAGGTACATCATCTAAATCATTTGATTCACTGCAGTCTGAATCCGTAGACTCACTTGGCTCATCATTCTCCATGTCTCTGCAAGTGTAATCAGGGTCTTCGGGGTCCTCTGAGCTACTTCCACATCCCTCAAACTCAGTGTTGTCTCCCTGGATGAATGCCATCCTGAACGCTACCTACAACAAGCTGATGTGCTGTGGTTGAAGCTAGGTACATGCTGTTGGTCCATGGCGTTGATAACATCTACATTTCCAAGTCAGGATGGTATGATTTTGGAGGTCATTCTTGTTTTGCCTAAAGTGGACTGACAGTTCAGTTAATATGTAAATGCTGATAGTGGTGTCGTCTTCCTTAGTAGGAACAAGAAGTAGATCAAATGTTTCAGTGTTAAGAGAGATTTCAGTCAAGCCAACATGCTGTTTTAACATCTGTTGTAATCCTTTGATTTGACTCAGTGAAAGTGTGAATATTAGCCAGTATCAGTCATGGAATGTGTTTTTGTTGTATTTGGTTAGGACTTATACCTCAGTAGCATATAGTTAATGTTTATTATATCTTAGATCTGGATAAACCTACTCTACAAGGAAGTTGAAGTCTACATCCTGACCTGTGTTTTTCACTGAGGGAACATCAGTGCTGTATTTACATTGTGTGTACATGTGTACATTGTAGTCACTGACATGTCTGTGCGTCTTCTTCATCATTTTGTGCTTTTATTTTCAGTCTGATATTGTTAGTTTGTTTGTAATGCCCTATGCCACTTGTCTAAACCAACACTGCCATGATGATAAGCCGCTCCCGTCTCCTCTTTTGCCATCTTGTGTATTATGTGTTTTTGTGTGTGTTAATGATCCCCTTGTTAAAGTTTAATGTCTCCGTTCCACTGTTGTCAGGGAGATTTACCACTGAGCCCCACAGGAAATGTCCGCCCCACTGCTCCTAACCTGATGGCAAACACATGCTCCCACCCACACACATTCATGCACGCATTATATTGCACGTGTGCATCTGAGTTCACAGAAAGCAGTTATATAATATGTGATACTGTATATCATACTGTTAATCGTGATACTGTTAATCGTCACAAGTGGGTCTGTGAAGTGTCCCCGCTTTGTCGAGAGGAAATGTGCCTCTGTGTGTTGTACTTCATTCATGACTTTCTCCAGCACTAGATCTTCTACCCGTGACCACGCGCATCAGACAGCTAAGTGTATTGTTCTTAGCCTATGACACCAGCTGTTTCTATGTCAGATTGGAACTACTGAATGAAAGAGTGCTGAACACAGTTCAGAGTCTATCCTGTTATGTTCAAAACATAAGCAGTATTCATATATTTATATTGTAAAGGAGTACGTATTCAAAGGAAGTAAATTGGAAATTGATGACGTTTTCATAATATGTGGAAAACCAAACATTTTATATGGTTTTAATCCCCCCCCCCAGCCTCCAATCATTCGTTGTTTGACATCATTGGAAAATTAAAAGAAATCACCTCCCAAAAAGAATTGTGATGTGTGCAATTTCCAAATGCCTGAAGAAGGTACCATCATCTGGATAATCAATACCGCTCATGAAGGAGTTGTGCACTGTCTCCCATGCTCCGCTCAGCTCATGTGTACACATTAAGGACGCGTTTGATATCCGATCACTCAGACCACAATCGGAAGTGGCCTGGGCTGCTTGTGACCACATTCATTGAGCAGTGTGAGTACAGAATGCATCCTGGGTCACATTAAGGACTCCTGCACAACAGGGATGCCCCTTGTGTGAGCAGAGTTTTGCCTCAAGCATTTAGAAAGAACAGACAACCTCTATTTTGAATGTTCATCTGCAAAGACAAAAGCACCCGAGGAGATGTCTGCTCAATAGTAACGTGAACCTTTTAAAATATTCTGTCACTCTAGCTAAAACTAAATAATAGATAAATAGAAGCAAAAAGTAGGTAAGGAATTTACTTAATATACACTGATCAAGCATAACATTATAACCACCTTCCCAATATTGTGTAGGTCTCCACTCGTGTCTCCAAAACAGCTGGGACTCATCGGGGAATGGACATAGGTGTCCTATTGTGTCTGGGATCTAGTGAATTTGGAGGCCAAGTCAACACCTTGTGCTGTCCTTCATGTCTTTTTTTTTAATTTATTTATTTTTTTATGCCAGATATGACCATAGACATAGAGTTAGAACACCATCCCACTTACACTTCAGAAAATGGATGGGATCATTAGGAAGTAAGATTTAAAGGTGATCTCAAGACATCAGCCCAGAAGTCAAAGCTCTATTGCAAATGGCTCTTCCAAATGGACAATGACCTCAAGCATGCTTCAGTAGTTTGGCCACCACAAACCCCTGGCTTTTATCCAATATAAATATACGTGGGCAGAACTGAGTAAAATGTGTGTGAACTGACTTAGTGTGAGAGTCATGTGGAATGATTATGTGCAATGTTAAGAAGTACTAAATGTACTTCTGACTCACTGAGAAACTGGTGAAATAATAATAATAAAAAAAAAAACCCTGACATAAATCTTTCTTTCTGCTATTATCTTGCATTCCTAAAATGTAGAAACAGTGTCAGGAAAATGTCAGGAACTGTGAAAAAGTATTTGGATTCTGACTTCTATAAACACAGTTATGTACATAAATCATTTTATGTCTATCTCTTTGTGTCTTCACTTCTAAGAAATAACACAGCAGGAGATGAGAGAATCATCTGATGAAGAGTGAATGAAAGCAGGATGGAAGAAAAGAGAAACTCACGGGAGTACCACACAAAGGAGGACAAAACCAAATCCACCTGAGGAGAGCGAAAGGAATAAAGGCAAAGTTAAAGGAGGAGGAGACAGACTAAGGGTTATATATAGAAAAAGTAAGAAGAAGGACGCACAAACAGAGGAAAGACTGGTTAAGGACGGGTTAAGGGAACATCTGGAAACATCTGGATGGTGTCCACAGCGGTAGTCATCAGGTTACCACCTCTCCAAAGATGGCCACCAACTTCAACGACATCGTCAAGCAGGGCTACGTACGCATGCGCAGCCGCAAGCTGGGGGTGAGTGTGTGTCTTTGTTAAATCTCATATTCGTCACAAACATATCATACCTGCTGTATAAACAGGACTGAGTACATTTGGAAACTTAAAACACATCTCCACCCTGATATTAGAGAAAACAAAGGACAAGTTCCAGGCTTAAATAGAATCTAATAGGAAGTTACCAGAGTTACATTTGTTCATAAACGACCCCAAAGACAATAAATCAAGCACATTACTAGTGAAATACTACAAAAGCATTCTCTGACAATTGACCTAGCTATGTTATAGCCTATATATCACTGTAGAGTGATCCCAACTGGTAGTAGCCTACAAGAAACCTCAACCTATTTATGAGGTATATAACATTTTGCACAAGTATAGTCTACCTATACTCTGCAAAGCAGATAGTCACACAGGCATTCCATTGCCATTACCGTGCGCTTTCAATGTGCTTGTGACATACAGTACGGTGTATGTGGTAATATTAAATTCAAAGTAAAATGCTTTGTTTTTGCACCCTGATAAGCTTATATATGCTTCTGTGAACAAAAGTGACTCTTTTCAAACACTGTAAAATGAGAGGTGGTGGTACTAACACTTAAAGTGTTGATGAGCCTTCTTGTGAACATTTCCATGTTGATCGTGTCCAAAGACAAAGGCTCAGTGCTTTTTGATTTGTTGTTGATTGTTCAGTCATGTATTCTTAAGCTAAATATTAACTGATTTACCCAAAAAACACTAAGCCAAAGTAACTGGACTTGTACAGTTTCTTCAGGATGTTTCATCGAAGCAGCTTCCTCATTTCTAAAGGAGTGGTGGGAGTTGAGGTTTAAACAGACACATCTGTGAGTGTTACACATCGGGAACTTGCATGACTAGTGTCTGTTTACGATTAGATACTTACGTGGAAACTGGTGATGAAAACCTCTAACATATTGCTATTGTAATATAGTGTTACTCAATAACAAAAGTACAATACAGTATGTCCAAAGAAACCCCACTATCATGGGCAGAATTAACTAGCCTTCCTGAAACAAATGTGACCTGACTCCAGTAAATATGGTGCAGTTCTTCAAGGACATTACAACTACGTAAGTTAGATGTACTGTGCTTTGTAAATTTTAGCCACCTGAATGAAAAGGCCAAAAATATAACGCGAGTTGTCGTACAGTCTAGATAATTGCCCACTGAGGAAGCAGAACAAGCCCAGAGAGTTCTTGAAATAGAGGGTGGCATCTCGTGGGGGAAACCTGTGTTTACATGAACAAAGCATGGTGTCAGGTGGTTTCCTCAGTACAAAGTTCACTGCTGCTGGAGTTTATGATCATGAGTTGCACGTTCTGCTGTCTGCCTAAGGGATTTACAGCCATTGTGATTGTTGCTGGGTGCATCTCTCTGGGTGTTAATGGTAAAGATACACTGAAGGAACTTCATAACGCCTTCCGTGAACAACAATCACCTGCCCACCCTAATGGATTTTTTATTGTAGCTGGGTACTTAACCACACGAACTTGAAATGTGTGCTACCTAAGGTTCACCAGCATGTGAACCAGACAAAATTACAATCAGAGGCATACATGGCCTGCCTCCCCTGCCACTGCCTCTCAGACCACTTCTCCATTATAATGTTCGGCTATAGATCCGGGGTGAGGACGGTCAAACAGGTTCAAAAGTGGATCAGAGTATAGCCTGATGGGAGCTACCTCAGCACTACTGGACAGCTCTGACACCACTGAATGGAACATTTTCAGGGACACAGCTGGTTGCAGCAATCTAACTGACCTACAGGATATTCAGAAACAGTAACTGCATACATCAGCAAGTGTATTGATGACGTGACTGTAACAAAAACGTTATTCTCCATGCCAACCAGAAACCATGGCTGACTGGCAAGATTGGCTCCTTGTTCAAAATCCTGGATGCTGCCTTCAGAAAGCTAGGACCATAGCGGGGGAACAGACTGTTAGGATATATTGTCATTTTGTGCTTCTTCTCCAGATGTGTGTTTTTACCCATGCTCTTACTGGCTGATAGAAATTATGTTTAAATTAATTTACTTTTAAAGTCATTTATCCCAGCTGGTTTCCACGATTCTATTATTTATCTATTGTGTCTGTTTTAGAGTTGTTGCCCCTTATTCTATTTTCACCACACTTACTGTTTCTGTCCAAGCACCCTTCTTTGTAGCAGTTTTTTCCACCTCCTCTTGGGCTGTTTCAAAGCATGTTTATGCTTGTTCTTGGTCATCCTCAACCTCAACTGGTCCCCCTCTTTAATGTCAAGCAGCAGCTGTTCAATTCCAAGCTTCTCTCTACTCTAAACTTAAACTGTCTAAGCAACGGGGCAAATGATGTTTGAACACTACCAAGTAAGGAATAATGGAAGTTTTCCTGTTTGTGCCATTCTGCCAACAATGTGTTACTTTAGTATGTGGGATGACACAATGAACTATATTTGTGAGCAGTGAAGCCAGCTGCCAGCACGATTAGATTCTCACCTGTTTTTTATGTCCACCTGATGACAATGAGTCCAACAACTCCTGAAGAAAATAGTTGTCTTGCTTGATTAAAGCAGCGACATTAATTGAAAACAAAACACTGAGCTGAAAGATGTCGCTCAATAGCACAATGTAGTGAACTGTTGAAATATAGTGTCTTTCGGTTCAGGTTCATTAACCAAGTTGTTTTAAGTCTCACAATTGTGACTCTAAGGGTGAACTATACTCAGTGAGATAACACAGTGATGACAACCCAGAGGAACAACTGAGACGAGGGCATGAGTACAAAGAGAGGAAAAAGGAGGGTTATCTGAGTTCGTCTGAGCATCCTTAAGGCAGAGAAGACCTGCAGAGCTGAAGCCTTCCTCAAGGCTGGGTCGATAGACTAGGGAAGTCATGCTTAATATATCTCAACGGGAACAACAAACCCAAATGATAAAACCCCAGACGTGCTGCTGCCAGAGGCCACGTAAGCCAAATGGCTTGCCTCGTTTCCAAGGTTAACTTCACTCTCTACATGCAGACAGAAATGCTCTGCTGGCAATGATCCTAATGAGCAGCTTTCCTTGTGATTATCACATTGAAATGTGCAAGCTGTGTACAGCTTCTGTGTTGGGGGATGATTCTCTGTGAAGTCACTACCATCAGTTACTCATGTTGTAGATAATCAGGTGAACCCAAATCCAAAGGCACAGTAAGTACCTAATAGTTTATACTCAATACAAAGCTGGGACTGGTAGATGGAAATCTGAGAACCCAGAGTAAGAGTTGGACGTGTTACCGGGAACTGAGCTGAGGAAAGCAGAGATGTTCTAACAGACTTAACATCCATGATGCTGTGCTGCTAGTGAGGCTCTGCTCTGGCTCCAACACGGCTGTTCCAATCCTCAACAGATGCATAAAAAGTAATGTAAATGAAATTTCCATTTATGTTATGGCCCTGAAAAGTCTCTGAGACGAGGAATTAAATGTGATAGTGTGAGGTCATTGTAAATGTGAAGATATAAGGCGGATAGATCTGGATATCCTTTTAGAAACTTCCTCTGATCTCTGCTTTTCCAGCACTTACATTTTAAGACAAGAAAATAAGCAAACCCATGGCAGGCCAGCCTTCTAGAGAGTATATCTATTACAATCACTTTATTTCTGCACATACACTGAATAAATGGGTTAGACTTAATGGCTGCAGATGCACTTGACCACGTTGGTGACTGCAGCTATAAATACAGCTACCTGTCACCACAGTTTGGATGGATCGTGTTGGCTGTCAGATTATATTAGCTCAAGTTTGTGACACTTGGATTCAGTTTTACTCACTGCACTTAGAGCTTAAGGTACAGGCACCTGTTCCTCCACATGCAATATCTACCTCCACTGCTGCTGTGCATGCTGCTACTGCTTCTCCATCTTGAGCTCCTCTTTATTTGTTTTGACAGGCAGCCAGGTTATCAAGCAGCCAATTCAGGTCATTCATTCTGGACAGATGAAAATTTGGACTGCATTAAACTGCATTATGTTGCAGTGAACGTCTGCAGGAATATCACCTCACCAATGTAATGAGAAGTAATATAAACAATGGCCCCCTATAACATATGCATGATAGTCACCTGTAAAATGCTGGCACTATTGGGTCTGGAGTAATTCGTATTGCAGTATATCTTGTGGTAAATTCAGAAAACAAGAAAGGTCAGAGGCTGCTGGCTAATTTGACCACTGATGACTGATGCTTTGATCGAAGTACATAATAGATTTTCTTTCTAGGTGGTCATCAACGTGCATTAGGGGGTTATGGCCCGTCTTGAAATTGAAAATAGAAAAGTCCTAACTAACATCGCCATTCTACCAGACAACAACTTAAGACAACTTTAGTGTCCTGCTTTACTTTTTGTCTGTTTTTCCCATGATTTTATCCATGATTTTATGATTGGTCCTTTTTTCAGTATGCAGTATCACAACATTAATTGACCATCCTGCAACAATTCATTGTTCTGTTGGGAATTTTTTGGACCTGACATTCACGTGGATGTTACTTAGACAAGCAGCACCCACCTAGACCAGACCAGACACCCCCACCCCATAGCAATGACACTCCTTGATGGCAGCAGCCTGACACAGACACACACACAAGAAGACTTTAGGACCAACTAAAAATACACGGAGAACAGAACAAGGTGTTGACCTGGCCTCAAAATTCACTAGATCTCAAACTAATCAAGTATCTGTGGGATGATCCACAGAGGCCCCTCCCCTCAACTCATAGGACCCAAAGACCCCCACTAACAACATTCTATTACCAGACAACACAGGACACCCTCAGAAGACCCATGTCCATTCTCTGATGAGTCACAACTGTTTTGAAGGCACAAAGGAGACCTACACAATATTAGGAAGGTGGTACTTTGTCAAGTCATCTGTTGAGTTATCAGCTTTTTCATGGACCCTCTCGTTTCCTAGTTCAGCTCCTCTTGGATCCTGGTTTTCTGAATTTTGTTTTGGTTTGTTTTTTCTTTTCTTTTCTTTTCTTTTCTTTTCTTTTCTTTTCTTTTCTTTTCTTTTCTTTTCATTTTTCTTTTCTTTTTTTTCTTTTTTAAATTACTTGCAGTGCTTTTTGTTACTTCCACTGTAAGTTTTGGTCTTAATTTGGTTTTAACAGCAGATTTAATAGACCACAGAAAGAAACACCATTTTACACATTTCAAAAGTTTATTTACCAGGGATATTAACAGTTGAAATCTCTAATCAAGGTTATTTCAATCAGGCAACGCTTCCTTACCCGGGAACAGTAACAATTATATTTAATATTGTGCACAATAAGAGCGATGTGATAGGTGATTAGTAACCACCTGGGGCTAGGTGAAGAGAAACTGAATTGAGATAACTGGATTGAGATCAGGACTGATGGAGTGATGTGCAGACATGAAGTGAAAACATGATATGATAATTTACATGAAAAGACCTTGGTGAATCTGTTTTGGAACTAACAAGCAAACTTCATAGAAATAGTGAGATCAATTTAGGAGGAAAAATAAGCTTGAAATCATGAAAAACATACAGTATATATATATATATATATATATTTATTTATATATATTATAATATAGTATATATATATATTATATATATATAAATATAATGCAATTGATACACTCCTGACATGTTCCTGACAAAATAAAGCAACGATGGAACTGGTTTTACCTCACATGCTCTGCAGGGTGCGGTTTGACAGATAAACGGATGAACAGATAAATGCCTGGGGATACAACTTGAATACATGTTTGTATGATATAAATATATGACAGACAGACAGACAGACAGACAGACAGACAGATAGATAGATAGATAGATAGATAGATAGATAGATAGATAGATAGATAGATAGATAGATAGATAGATAGATAGATAGATGTACACCTCTACTGCTTTCATACCCTTTATTTCCTCTTAAACCATCCTTCCTCCTCCTTTATTTCTCTGTATCTCTTCTCCATCCTGTGTTATAGTAATAGAGTAATAGGGTCTCAGCAGACCAACGTGCTGTGAGGAGTGCTAAGTGAAGTTAAAGAGAGGAGACAGGGGAGGCAGAAACGAGGAAGATAGAAGTGCTAATTGCTTCCTTCTCGTAGCTTCAAAGATGAAACTAATGTAAAACTGTTGGGAATTATCACCATTCCAGAGAGATTTGCTCACATCAAAGAAGAAATACTGTTTTTATGCGGACATGGTTGAAATAGTGTGTCTGCAAAAGGCTTAAATTCACACTTTGAGCAGCGATTTTGGGTTTGTCCTTCACAAGCTGGTTCTTCTTGTCCTTGTACACCGTGACTAGTTTTCAAGTGCAGAAAACATGCATTTACTGTCAGAATAATTTAAAAAAAAAGCTGGAGGGCAGAAGAAAACATACCGTGAAAGAGCAGGTTTAAAGGGATGAAATTTAAATTACTGGATGTGTTATTTGCATTCCTTCTTTAACATTCCTCCATCTACTCTTAACCTTCAAATAGGGTGAGTCACTTCCATCAGTGTGCGACAAAAGAAGCAGAGCTGAATCTCAATGTTGTCACTGCTTTTTCGCAAAATCAAAAGAATTCTCATGAGTGTGGCGTTCAGTAACATCAACCATTTAGAAATAAACCCATTATGGATATTAAGTGCACCACCTACCACGAAGGTGGGTCCATTTCCAGCACAATCTTATTGGTTAAGCTGGAAACCACAGCAGTCAGCAGATGGCAGTTTTTGAAGTAGCGTGCCAATTATAGTGTACCTGACGCTCATTACTTTTAAACTTTAATAAAAATTCACAAACTGTTGTGTTTTTAAAAAGAGGGCAGAAGACAGAAGTGTCAAAATCTGATCCATGATTCACCAGTAAACATTAAGCATTTAGAACTCTTAGCACGACAATAATACATCTTGTAACAGTGATGTGCTTGTGTGTGTGATGGTGGTGATGGGGTTGTATTACAGATCTATCGCCGTTGTTGGTTGGTGTTCAAGAAGTCATCTAGTAAAGGACCTCGTCGTCTGGAGAAATACCCTGATGAGAAGGCTGCTTTCATTAGAGCAAGTCCTAAAGTAAGTGTGTATGTGTAATTGTGTGTGTGTGTGTGTGTGTGTGTGTGTGGTCTCATTTTTATTTTTGGGGCTACATTTCTATGATATAGTGATGTGGGGACATTTAGTCATTTCTGAGGCTTAAAACTGGTTAAAACTTGGCTTTAGGCTAAAGGTTACAGTTAGGTTGTGATAAGCCACTTCAGTTCATCTTCGTCATCTCTCCATAAGCAAGTAAACTTGAAGTGAAGTTGTAGATTGAATTTACCGCCCTTATTTGGTGTGATTGCAATGATTGAAAATAATTTCTTTTGTATGATGTGTGAAGAATTTGTCTAAACTACAATTAAACATTAATTATTGCATGTTTTACTTCCTGAATATTTGGTACTGTTATTTTTCAGCACCATTTATTCTACAAGCACAAGACTTTAGGTGTGTCCTTGATGGAAAACGGAAGTCTTTGAGAGTTAGCCATTATACAAAGGGATTCAGCTGCATGCATTCACAACCCCACTGAATATTTGATGACTGTTATGGAAAGGAAAAGTTTTATGCGCATCTCTATTGATAAGATTCCAACGATTTGAGTATTTCCAAAACCAACTGTAAGAAACCTCAGTCATATATTATTTTATGAAGTACCTGCTGGCATGGAACTGGTCAACGTATTTTTGTAAGATCCACACAATAGAAGAGGTATGAAATAAAATGAAATTAAATTTCATTGTATGCAAGACAGAACAAATTTTTAAATATCCTTCCAAAAATACAACAAGACTATGATAAATGTATATTGCAATATATATTCTAAATGTTTGGCTTTATTGTGTCTGAATGTGTTTATTAATGGACTGGATTGCTTTGGGAGATAAACTCTTTCATTGGTGGCGGTACAGCTTCTGCAGGGTTTTCAGGAAATGCAGGCAATGCTGTGCCTTCTTCACAACATCTGTGGTGTTAATAGACCAGGGGAGGTTGTCAGACATGTTGGCTTCCAGAAACTTTAAGATGTGAACCTTTTCCACGCAATCTCCAAAATACAAGACGGACTGAGACAACTGACATGCACAGAAGCTACGGAACACTTGAAATCTGAAAGGGATTATGGGAGAACGGCGTCAGACAGGCTCAAACAGAGCCGTAGCTCATCAGTTAATACGATTCTGAACAGAAACAGTCAGATATTTCCAAATAAAGATCCTACATTTGAATGTTGCAGGCCTGCAACTGCATCATTAGCTCATACATACAATGTGTATTATTTTGTCTTTACTGATGCGTCACCACTTTGATGAAACAAAAACAAATTTCAGACGTGATTTCTACTTTCCCTCCCACTTGCTGCCTAGGTGATAGAGATTAGCAATGTCAAGAATATCACACGGTTGCCTCGGGACACCAAACGACAGGCAGTGGCCATTGTGTTTACAGATGACACCTCACGCACCTTCACTTGTGAATCAGGTAATGTGAGGACTCACTCACACACACACACATCACACATGCAAACAACACCACACAACATCTGTAGCTGCAGCAGTGGTTGCCGGATACAGTTGCTAAGCACAGGTTTTAATAGTGATCTCGTGAGCAAAGGAATTAACAGATAGATGTGATTTCTCGCTCTTTCTCTGCCCCTCTCCTGCTCTCTCCCTCACCACCTGTCCGTCTCTCGCTCACACCTTGGCAGAACTGGAGGCAGAGGACTGGTTCAAGACCCTGTCGATCGAGTGTCTGGGTCTGCGGCTCAACGATATCAGTATGGGAGAGCCTGACCTCCTGGCTGCAGGAGTGCAGTGTGAACACACAGGTACTTCACACACACAATGTGAATCACAGATCAAACACGTGGAGGGAAAGCCCCCATGCCAGCTACGTGTTTATGTGATTCGCACCGTGTGTCCTAAGTGACCAGATCAGACCAGTGATCAGATATCAGTTCTGTGCTATCTAGACACCTAGATCGTCTGGGGAACAGTAGAAAATTGTGCGAACAGCTGCTCTCTCCAATCAACTACAACCGCTCATTGCTTCAAAGCTATGTACTTGCTTAGAGCGAGCTATGCTATGCTAAGCTATGCTTATAGAACTATGGGCCATGGGAATGGATGAAGTCTACAGTTGGCTTTAGATACCTTTAACATTTAACATAAGTTGTCAACAGAAAAAAACAGGAACATTTCTGAAATTAAAACATTAATAAAGAATTATGGTGAACAACGAAATGGAATGTAACTACCAAGCTAACTTCTGGGCCATTATTTAACACTCTGCTGTTTGCTCTTCAACGAGATGAAATTTGTGACATTAAATATAGCGAAAACAAGGCCCTGACCTGGTTCCTGTCATTCTTTGTCTCCTCAGAGCGATTCAACGTGTTTCTCCTCCCCTGTCCAAACCTAGACATCTATGGGGAGTGCATGATGCAGATCACTCATGAGAACATTTACCTGTGGGACATCCACAACCCTCGCACCAAGCTGGTTACCTGGCCTCTCTCCTCACTGCGCCGCTATGGCCGTGACGCCACCCGCTTCACCTTTGAAGCTGGACGGTGAGACAAGAATGGACTAGCTAGGGCAAGCACGAGGCACATGTGTGATTCCTGACTGCCCATTGACAAACACAAGTTACACACATCGTCGGTTAAAACGCACACATGCAGAATTTGTGTCAGCTTTGGTGGAAAATGTGTCTTTTGCTTCAGCAGTTTTAAGGTCAGGATGTCCCAGCCCCTGCAGTTTTGGACACCAGCTTCTTACTGAGTTGTTGTGTGCAGGATGTGTGACAGTGGTGAAGGCCTCTACACCTTCCAGACCAGAGAGGGGGAGCAGATCTACCAGCGGGTTCACTGCTCTACCCTGGCCATCGCCGAGCAGCACAAGAAGGTCGTACTGGAGATGGAGAAAAACAGCAGGGTGAGGGCCTGGCTCACACCACCTCATAGATGATCACAGAATGCAATGACAAAAAACAAAGTTGACACTCTTTGGTTTTACTGTGCTCACATAATAGACATGGCTCATGCATATTTAATTTGGTGATTTGGATATTTGCAAAATCATAATATAATACAGGAGACAATGCGTATGTGAGAAACACTATGCAGGCACAACAGGAAAATGATACCTGTAGTATGCAGCTATTTATTCTTCATTTACGTAACAGAGCTAATACCATGGTTTGCTCACTTTATTTTGAACCCTTACTCCGAGGTACGATATTCATATAAGTAGTACAATGTAATGTAATATCACTGAGCACGTACATTCTTTAAATTCTTGTTCTTTCTACTGCAATATGCTGTATCTCTGGAAGCTGCTCGTTGAGTAACTGTATATTTGCCCTGGATAAAAGGAGCATGTGGAAAGTAGTGATTTTGAAATCTGTGGAACTTTTCAGCAACTTTAAGAGCATTACTTGGTTTAGCAGCCTGCGACGTTACCGCTTCAGTTTTTTAATATTGTCAACAGTGCTGACTCCGGCAGCAACGAGCAGCTAACAGCAACATTGTAGATATTGTGTGTTACCAAAACCAATCAAAAGAGACAAACAAGAAATAATGGACTCACGTTGCCAGCAAAAAGAAATGGTTGTGATATAAATCTCATTAGGTTGTGTCAGCTCTCTCCATCAGTGGTTCTGGATGTCTGAAATACTTTATTTACAGTACTTCTTGTCATACTTTCAGTAGCAATAGAAATTCACTAATATTATTCTAGATATTTAACTGTAAATGTTGTAGTTTTTAAATGTGTTCTACAGTGCTCTTTTTCTAAATCATTGATGTGTACATTTGACTCCTAGTTGCTGTCCAAGGGTTCAGATAGTGGGTCTTACCCCTGCACCCCTACTGCCATTCTACCCCGGTCTGCGTACTGGCACCACATCACTGGAAACCAGACCAGTATGGATCCAGGCAGCGGTAGGCCACACCAGCCCTAGACCACTTCAGTTTTTATTGAGATACCTAATCCTAATTTAAAAAAAAAAAAAATTAACTAACATGGCTGGAGTAGTAGCTACATATACACTCCACTAATAACAGTTTTTCAATTTCATTTATGCTTTTTTGTGTTTCCCCCAGTTATCATTTAATTGAACGTATTTATTTTATCACAGCTTGGCTCAAAGGAAGGACGAAACATATGAATATTTTAAACAAATGGCATCATATCAAATCAAATGTGCAGTCAGTACATCAGTAATCAGTGTCTATGTCCGAGTGAATGGTCAGTAGGGAAACAAAAAGGAAGTCAAACAAAATATCAGAGAGAAAGTTACTGCTCAGACAAGTGAGCAACCACACTAACACAAACATATGAGTAACCAAATAATAATGATAATAATAATCACCTAAATACCCAAACTGAGGTAAAATCTTTTGGCTAATAAGTCCCAATCCTAGTGGCATATCCCAATTTTAAACCACCTAGTAATTTTAACTGCTTGACTGAACTCAGACCTGGTCTTCAGAAGTGAATTGAATGGAATTATCCTTGAGCTTCCAAAAAATAAAAAATAAAATAAAAAAAGAATAATGCACTCTTCTTTCTTTCTTTCTTTTTTTCTTTCTTTCTTTCTTTCTTTCTTTCTTTCTTTTACCTTTCTTTATTGTTTTATTATTTTTAATATTTTATTTATTTATTATTTCTAGTCATGTGCGATACTCCAAGTAAGCGTAGAACAGAAACTAGTACTAACACTCTCCAGATCTATTCTATTACAACAATGTTGAAAATAAGAGCGAAATATGTAATCACAACTAAATAAAATAAAGTTTGTTGCATGTTGTGTGTACGTATGATCAAATGCAAAAGAAGTTGAAATTAAATGCAATTTAATTTCAACTGAACCAAGGGAGCATCCAGCCAAGCCGTGTCCAAAGCTCCAGTCCACCTGTGATCACACTGAACACACTGTGTCTGGTCCGTGCCACAGCACCATCTGTGTTACTGCTCTGTCTGCAGGTGGCGCTGCAGAAGACGAGCAGTTGTCCACGCGCCTGCCCCCTGACCGCCATGCTACGCTACCCCTGACAAAAACACATGCACATTCCCATCCACACATACACACACTCCCCAACACACTACCCCACGTACCCTGACAGTGACACGCACACACACACATGCACACAAAAACTTTGACTGTGAAGAGGAGGCATGAACATGCACGTGTGCAGGCAAGAAAGACTAAGACTAAAGACACACACTCTCCCTCCTCATGTTAGTTTAACAGCCCAGCAACTCTTTGGACATCCTGCAGGTACAGCTGACAGACCAACAGGCCACAGACTCGATACCAGATCCTGCACAAGTTTGCAAGAAGATTGTTCTGCCTCTCATAACCGCAGTTCGCAACGTAGACGGGGGAGTATGTGATGTTTGTCCACACTAAGGCTGACAACTGCTGGCTGGAAGATATGTATTTATTGCCTGCTGTTTAAAATGAGGACTAAAAGCTTTTAGTTTGCTTTAAACCACCAGGCTTGTCTTGAATATGAAGTGAAACCCTCAATTATCGCAGGAACTGTTTTGTACTGTTTTTTAAAATTATTATTTGCACATTAAATTATTGGTCATCTGAGTTACATCTGACTTGCATGTTACAACCTTATCAAATGACAAAATTCAGCAGTGCACCTGGTCGAAAGACACTCGCACAGTTCATTATTAGTTGTCCTCACCACACCCATGGCTGTGTTCCATCACATGTCTTCTGTTTTATTTAATGCACTGTGAAATCTACCTGAGCATCCATATTTATTATTGTTAAGATGGATTACAGCTGGAGAAAGACGTGAAAACTGGCTGTCCTTTGTATTGAATGAACCAATATGGAATGTCATTTTTAAATTTAGACCACTTATTATTATTATTGTTGATGTTTTATTCCATGGGAAAACAAAAAGAAACCATGTCATTTTTAAAGAAACAGCTTTGTAAAACATGGACATTTGCAATGTCTTTGAAAGAAACGATACACAGTGAATGTCTTCAGAGAGAAACTAAGTCATATAAAATATCACTCTTCCAACCAAGGTTTGGTAGTTTTTATGGTCATATTTCTATAGATTTTTATATGATGTGTGTAGTAGGACTAGCATGGTTGGATATGATGGAAGATTGTGGGAACACACAAACCACCTTGTATCTAGATTGTCTGATTTAGCATGACTGATGATGGAATCCTTCTATAACTCCAAGGATTTTGCTACCCCCTTGAAAGACTCTTGCACACGTTGCGTTGCTATTTATTTCATGTGATATGTGTGTGTATGTGTGTGTGTGAGAGAGAGAGAGAGTGCGCATGAGAGAAAGAGTGTGACATGAGGTACATAATTGGAACTTGTCTTCACATAAATGCAGGCACAGCACATTTTTGCCATTTTTAAAGTTGAACTAGCAGATGGTAACTGCTCCACACTTTGTCAGCACTGATGTTCACACATAAATCTGCACCTTAGTAAGCGACTAAACCACATTTACCGTCCTGTCTTTGCACCGGCCACAAAACAGCACTCTGTTCACGCGTGGGCCATGCTACTGTTAAAGAAGCTGGAGTAGAAGGAGTGGTTCACAGGGACGTTTCATAACGAAGGCACAGACGAACTTTGCTTATTGTGAATATTTTGTGTAAATGAACTCACCAAACTGAGCCAAGATTCAGCTGTTTCATAAAGCTACCTCAGGATGTCAGACCAGTCTGGACAACTGTTAAAGTCAATATGCTCATCATGACAATGTTAACATGTGGACATTTAGATTTTTTTTTTTTTTTATCATATTAATTAAACATGTTAGCATGCTAGATAACCTACATCTCAAATTTAATTGTCACTAAACACAAAGTTCACCTTAGGCTGAGAGGAATGTCATCTGTTTTGCTGGCAATCGATTATAAACCAAACTATTGGATGTACTGACATGTTGACCTGATGATGGTGCTGCCTGAAATGAATAACAATTTGAATATGAATTGTCTGTTAGCCACAAATGCCAACTGAGTTAGGGGGAACTTTCATTTGGAAACTGTGGGTGGCTGTAAATTCTGTGCCAATTCATCCATTAAATTTTGGACAGTTTCACTGGTGATCACTATGTGAATAATGGTCTGCACAAGATCACTGGGGTCCATCTCCTGGTATGTAACAACATTTCCTGGAAATAAACCAATTCTAGGAATGTATTACTGAGGAATGTCTGGCTTTACTGGTCATAGTGATGTATGAAACACTCCTTACATAAGTGACGCCTCCTCTACAGGCTAACTGGATGAGTGATGGAAGAAGTGGGAAAGCAGGATGGGAAATCCCCCCACTCCCGACATGGCACCAGACTATTGTAGTGTGTGTATTGTTGTCATAGTAACATTGTGCTCTCTCAGCATCTCTCTATGGCTTTGTAACACATGGACAAAATGTTGTTTTCACCCACTTTCTACATGCATGAGAAAAATAAAATCCATTAATTACCTTATGGTGCAGATCTCCTTTGTGAAAATGAAATGTTAAGTACAGAAAATCCAATTTTATACAAAAATCACAATATTTACTGTCTCTTCACTAAAACTGGCTGATCAACTAGACGTAATGGAATGGAACTTACTAAATCTCTGAACATAAACACTTGTATATCAGCTCTACTACTGAATGAGATGACATTAACCACAGTTTAATAGACCCTTTGACTATGTTCTATAGCACACTGGAAGCCATTGTGCAGCTGTGAGCTGCTCCACAGACACCATGGGCAGATGTTCCTCAAGAAACTGGCTTTACACAAAGACTTTCTAAGCCTGTGGACAAAGATTGTCCCTGCAAAGGACAGATGCTCTCTGGACAAGGTGTTGAAGAAAACCAAAGCCTTGAGATTTGAGTCTCTTCGTGGCTTTGACTTGTGTGAGGTCGACTATGAACATGTAACAAGTTTTTCATCATATGTTCTCTTGATTCACTCTAAGTTTGTAATTATACCCCTTCCTGCATATTGATCCAAATGCTCTTTGTTTTATATGCATTGTTTAATTTTCTACCCAATAGTCTAAAAATGTGTGTGGGGCAGCATTTATTTAAAATGCACTAAATATATAAAAGGTTTGACAAGCTTGGATACCGTTGCCTTTGTGCTTGCTCTGGAGGTTTCAGGCCGGGTTTCAGCGTCCTCAGACAGTTTGTATTGCTATTGATGCTTAATAAATAAGATTGAATTGAATTAAGGCAATTGAAGTTTTTTCGATTCTAAATCTCTTCAAAAGTATTTTTAGTTAAGTGTCGCAAACAAGATGACAAAGACTTAATTAGAGCCACTACATTTATTTGATTTTTTTAATTATTATTTTTTATTAGCCTTTATTTAACAAGGTCAATCCCACTGAGATACAAAGACTTCTTTTCTAAGGGAAGCCTGGCCAAGACAGTAGCCTAGGAAAGTTTCAACAATTAAGAACTGACAGAAACTCACACAACACAAATAAAATACATGGAAGATAAAAATCAACATGACTAAGACTTGGAGTTTACATTAAAACAAGAACAAGTACGAAAAGTAGCTGCCCCAAGGTCTTTCACACGGGTTTTCAAAGATCCAAGGGTGATTAGCTCCTTTAATTAAACACCATGCTGGAATTCACAGTGCTGTTCTGTCGAGGGTGAATTAGTTGCTTTAATGCATGAGTATAAAAGGTACCATAAGCCGGTTGGAGAGCGATGCATTCAGGTAGGAGTGGATAACTGTTAGTCATGAAGGCTGGGCAGGTGGTGGTCAGAGTAGAGGATGAATGAATCAGAAAGCTACGCAGTAACATTATTGTGTTGACAAGTGCCTTATCTACAGTAGTTACACACATTATTACACATAACTAACACCAGCTGGTTAGTGGATAAAGTGGCAAAATAAGCAATAATTAAATGTGTGTGTGTGTGTGTTTTATCTATAGACATTTTCCTAGCATTTAGGCACTTGTTTGTATGTTGTTACAGCAGCTGTTTTCCCCTCCAGTGATTCTCTGATACAGTGACAGTGCTCTTAGGCAGTGGATAAAAGCCACGTCAAGTTCTGCTTGATTTGTAATTTGGAGTCACAGGAGGAGAGGCTGTTTTTCAAGTGATTCTTAGTTGCTTTAGAAAAGAGTGAGGGTGTATATTGGAGTGAAAAGAAGAAATAATCCTTTGCACGCCCGAGGTTAAGTACACCATGCTCCACCATACGCTATCTCAGAGCAAGTAAACATCTGGTCTGTGTACACACTGCAACCAACCAGTTAAACATATACTGCCTGAGTGCAACAGATACATTGAGGAGCAATAATACTGTATAACACTACTGGAGGAAGTAAGCACTGACACCTTCTAGGAAAAGCCTTAGGGAAACCTCTTAGTGTTGTTGTCGTTGTTGTGTTGTTGACTGGTATAAGTAGAAGGGCTCTGTAGGCTATATCTGCTGTCTAATGCAGTAGGTGGTGGTAATGCACATTTAATTGCATTGCCAATCTCCTATAAAGCTTAAAAGAAGACGACAGTTCCATAAACCTATAGAACAATAAACAACAACATAAATGCAAGCTGGTGGGAAAAGACCACAACTTTTGGAAATACAGAATAGAACCCTATAAGTGTCATTGGTCCAGTTCTGCTTAACATTATGATAAAATATATTTTTTGGAATGTCGGTAGAAGTTTTGGATTGTCTTTAATTACTGATGATAGAGCAAGGAGAAGAGGAAAAAATGTAGACTTTAAATTCAATTTTATAAAGCCTTAGATCTGTCGAAGAATGGAGAGAAGAATGGGACTTAATAATTTCTGCTCCAAAGTCCAATTTTGTGATTTTGGTTCTAAACAAAAAGCTCACTTGATTTGTATAGACAAGTTCATGTGAGTTTGGTTTAATGAAAACTATATATAGGGTGTTTGTAGAATAAAAGATTGTTGATAAATACGAGAGATTTTTTTAAAAGTCGTGCGCAGTCTGGCTGGATGTGACTGTGGAGGAGAGCGACAGACGAAGCACTTAAATCTGTGCTAGATCGTTGGTGTTATTTTTATGCTCCGCTGCAAAAACAGTGCTTGGAAGATTAGATATTTTGCTAGCAAAGACTTTGTGACTCTGCTATCAGGCTTATAGAACTTCCCCAATATCTACGCTGCTTACTGAAATGGAAGAGATGCCCTCATACTTAAAGCACATTGAGCTGGAACTGCAGTAACTACAGCAAAGTGTCTGAGCAGAATAGCAGATATTGTGGAAAGAGAGAGCAAGGGAAATTGTCATTTTTGTAGAATTATACATAGAGAGTTTCAGATTAAAAAGAGCGCCCATTACTTGGAAACACGAGGAACTTTATTAAATTAATTAGACTGAGGCTCAGACACTGGGGATTAAATCACTATTTGTGTGGGGACACATCCTCATAGGCTTATGTGAGGATGTCAAATAAAAGACAGACAGAAAAACATTTTATAAGAGACTGTCAGACCTCGGTGTTGTGTTTTTTGTGAAAACGGGTTTTCAGTTTCTGCATGATGCAGGACCAATCCCGTCCTGCGGAGGGCAGTAACACGCCCAGTAGCGTCAAGACTGCCAACAAATCTCACGGGAAGAAGGAGAAGACGCTCTGCTAACTTTTAATGACAGCCGTGCAGTGTCATATGTAGCTGGAGTGTCCAATTTTCCAGAGTCAGCTCCAGTAGTTTGAATTGTGCCTGCGTTTTTTGCTTAGTCGACTTGTTCACTGCTGCAAGAAACGAGGAGATGGGCCGAAAAGTGACTGTTGCAACCTGCTCGTTGAATCAGTGGGCCCTGGACTTTGAAGGCAACTCGGAGAGGATACTGAGGAGTAAGTCAATTTATTGAATCGTACAGACCAGGGGTGTCAAACATAGGGCGACTTGGGCCAAAGCCGGACCTCCAAAGGGTACAGTCGGGTCCGCGGGCTTATTTGGCAAAGTGTAAAAACGACACAAAAACATTAACTGCAAATTATCAACAAAAGTAACAGCTGTTCCCAATTCGTCCACTAGAAGTCGCTGTGTTTTAGTCGTTGTGCAAATAACGCCGACACCCACAACTAAACAGCAAATGGCAGCAATTTGTTGAAATGCACTAAGGTGCATGCACTTAAGGTTGCTGAAAAAAGCTTTTGTAAAAGAATTAAATTTTTATTAAATGTAAATATTTAATGTATATAGATCCGTTACTCTTCTTTGCACTAAAACAAAGGGCAACATTTGGAGTTGTCACACTTTATGGATTATGATGCTATTATTATGATCCAACCTACCTTAGATTGAATTGAGCCCCTGATATAGACTTTGATTACTCAACTACACGTGTTACAAACATTTTGCCCTCAAGTGCTGGAAATCTCACTATATGACAGCACGGCTGGCATTTACCATATCACACCAGAATTGGCAGGTCTGCTACTGGCCCCCCGTGCTTTTACATCAGTCACATGTGCTCAGGGCAACCTGGTCTCTTCTATGACAAGGATCTGAAGAAGCCATGGAGAACAATATGATGCCTGTAACATTGTTCAGCATGACTGATTCTTTGGTGTGTCAGTGATGGTCTTGTGAGGCGTATCCATGGAGGGACACGCAGACCTCTACAGGCTAGACAACCACACACTGACTGCCATTCAGTACTGAGATGAAATCCTTGGACCCACTGTCAGATCCTATGCTGGTGCAGTGGGTCCTGGTTTTCTGCTGGTGCATGACAATACCAGACCTCATGTGGTGAGAGTATGATAGCATTTCCTGGAGGATGAAGGAATTATTGATACACCTGACGGAGTTATAATTATATAATAATTGTGTCTGTAATCTTTTTGTCTCTGCAGGTATTGAGATAGCTAAGGCTCGTGGAGCCAAATACAGACTGGGTCCAGAGCTGGAGATATGGTATGGACTTTAGCTTCTTATGTTCTTCTGCTTCTGTTCCACAATTTTTTTTCATGGTCAAATTGTACAGGTTCTGAAATATAGCACTAACTACAGTACTAGACAAACAGCAGTACAATGTGTCTATACCATTACAGTGCAGTACTTTCTGATTTCAGTTTTACTATATTGTGACAACTCTTTTGTGATTCCCTACATTTTTGCAGTGGGTACGGCTGCGCAGACCACTTCTATGAGTCGGACACGCTGCTCCACAGCTTTCAGGTGCTTGGGAATCTTCTGGAATCTCCCGTCACCCAGGACATTATCTGTGACGTTGGAATGTGAGCGTCATTCTTTTATTCTTCAGTATTGTGTGTCTGTCATGAAAGTTAGCAGTTGTTAGACTAAAGACGTCTGGTTCTATAATATTGTATCTGTAAAGTTTAACCTCGTGTAGCTGTTGTACTGTTGACATGCTGCTTTGTGTTGTGCTTAGGCCCATCATGCATCACAATGTGCGCTACAACTGCCGGGTCCTGTTCCTCAACAGGTACATTAGCACACCAATCCATTCTTTTAAATGTATTTAGTTATATTATTAAATAGGCTGTGAAATGGTCTTTCCTAAGTTCAGCTTGAGCCATCGAAACACTTTTCTTCTTTTGTCATATAGAAAGATACTTCTGATCAGGCCTAAGATGATGATGGCCAACCATGGGAACTACAGAGAGATGCGCTGGTTCTCACCTTGGAACCAGCTGAGGTAGGTTATCACTGTATAAGTCTCTTATATTCTCTGGGGTTAAAGTTGTGTGTTACTGTAACAGAAGAATGTCACAATTAGGGACCAGATTAATTTAGAGTGGCTGGAAAAAGAAAACTATGTATTGGCTGGAAAAAAATCAGATGAGACAAAAGGTCAGATGAGGGGACCATCAATTTCCTGTAATTGTGTTCAGCACACTCTGTCCAACAACTCATTCCTACAACTGTCCTTTTTTACATGATGCAGCAGGTTACCATTCAAGTTAACCACCAGGTTATGCCGCGTTTGTGATTGTATTTCTTTTATCTTGTTTCTCCAAGGCAGGTGGAGGAATACTTCCTGCCCAGAATGATCCAGGAGATAACAGGCCAGGTAAAGAAAAAAAATACAATTCGGTTCAAGTTGATTGGTTTTCCAATGGAGAATATTCTGTATTTGTTGTTTGGATTTAGTTGAGACTGACTGTTGAGTGGCTTTAAGAAATAAGGGAAGGTGCAGATTATTTATTGTGTTTTTATTGTCTTTGTTTCCATCAGGACACAGTCCCGATTGGTGACTGTGTCCTGTCTACAAAGGACACCTGCATTGGCACAGAGATCTGTGCGGAGCTCTGGAGCCCCAACAGGTAGAGCAACAGAGGATTGCATCAGGATCGCACACGTGTGTGACCAAACTCCTGACGGTTGTTTTATCTTTTCCTCAGTCCCCATATCCGTATGGGTCTAGATGGAGTTGAAATCTTTACTAATTCGTCCGCTAGCCATCACGAGCTCCGCAAAGCTGACCAAAGAGTGAACCTGGTCAAGTCTGCCACCACCAAGGTATTCATCATCAAAAAACCCTCAAATATTTGTTTGTGGATTTATGTAGAAATGTTTCACATACATTTACAATGCTAGAATCCAGTTTATTGGGAAAATGTTCATTTAAATGTATTCCTAAAATTGTTCACCTCCACCACCATGTTCCCAACACATTTCACATTCATTCTTAAATATGCAGTAGTATGACTAAAATGAATGTTATTGTTCCAGAGTGGAGGTATCTACTTGTATGCTAACCAGAGGGGCTGTGATGGAGACCGTGTCTACTATGATGGTTGTGCCATGGTGGCTATCAACGGAGACATTGTGGCACAGGGAGCACAATTCTCCCTTAATGATGTGGTACGTATGAACATAAACAGAACAATACATTTCTGCAAATGTGTGTGCTGGTAGAAATTAGCGATGAAAGTTGGAACCCTTAGTCTTTTGGTAGGTTTTATGCTCTACCTGTAAATGGGCTCACAGTACGGAAAAGAGCAATGCAAGTGGAAAATAAAAGCTTAGAATTCACAGCTGTTTATGGTCATGTTGTTCTCTCCTATCACCCATCTGTTTATCCCCAAGGAATACTAAAAATGAACTGACACACACTAAAAGGATGCCATAGAAAATATAACACAGACCTTATTGGACTTAACAAATTACAGGATGTCTCACAACGGAGCAATAAAAATCAGAATCTGCTTCCAAATTGGTAACACACAGTACTTAGGTCATTACGAATCAACATGTGCAACAGTTAAACATTAATGGGTTTTTATGAGTCTATATCAGGGGTGTCAAACTCACCATAGTTCATACAGCCTAATTTTGTTCTCATGTGGGATGAATCAGTAACATAACAGTATAATAACCTACTATTCCTTTTGTTTTAGTGCATTAGTGCAGAAAGTTTTGCATTTAATGAACTATTTATTTGCAAAACATTTAATAAACAACCTGAAATCTCTCCAGAAAAATTAGTGCAATTTCAACGCATTGTTATCTACTGTTAATTTTGGGTGTTAGTGTTTTCTTATGTCTGCAACTCTTACTAAAACTGCTAATTAAGAATAGACTAGAATATCTTTATTGTCAGTATAACATGTAAAATGAAATGCAGTGCAATTCATTCAGTACTTAAGTTAAACATAACTGAATATAATAAAAGGTAATAAAATGTGTTTACATCGCTGATGATTAAAATCCGAACTGACAGATGTGAAGGGGCCTTATTGTAGGAGTCTTGTGTGCAGTGCGGTATGTGCACATGTACTGAGCAGGTTTTTATTTTTCTGGTAAGCTATGCAGTGACACAGCATTCCTGCAGTGACAGGTAAACATACTGCGAAGACGATGTCAACACAAGACAGCCAGACTAATCTGTGCTTGTTGTTGTAGGAGGTGATCACAGCCACTCTGGATCTTGAGGATGTGCGTAGCTACAGAGGAGAGCTATGTCAGCCACACATGGTGAGAGAACACCACCTTCCAACCTTCAGCATGCATTAAACTGCTTAACTTATTACTATTACTAATAGGTCAGACATTATCATACCGTACTAACTTTCTCTTAACTGACCAAATAAATCAAGACAGAACAGTTGGTGAGAAATATATAAGAAATCACCGGATTGTCAAATAATTCAGGACATACAGTGGCAAGAGCTGTGAATAGTAAGACTGAAAGAGAGGGAAGCATGATCCTTCTTTGTTTAACCATGGTTGGCACCATTTTTACATCACTTCAGCCCAATAATAAAGTTTTAACAGTATACTTACTATCCTAGTATTTGTCCAAATGAGGTAAGTTATGCCTGACTTAGAGTAGAAGGATTGGAAATCTACAGGAATAAGTCATTCTTAAGCAGTGAAATTGTATGTTCCCATCTTCCCATGGAGATCCTGCTTGTTATACTGTGAGGTTTGTAAAGAGAAAGCTAGCTAGCAAGCTACGGTGGAGATCAAACAGCTCTGTTTGGTAGATTGCTTTGAATTAATGAAGTCAGAGCTAAACTAGTTTGTTTGTATTGAGGCCATTGGAGATGCATAGACAAATGTAATCCATGATATAAATGTGAAGCTGAAGCCACACCTTGACAGGGAAGAGATATTCCCACTCAATCCTGTCAAATAGCTTCTCTGCATCAAATGATATAAGAAATTCAGCACAAATGTTTGATGAATATGCAACATTGCATAGTCTGTGAATGTTATATTCTATTTGTCTGACAAATCCTGTCTAGTCGACATGAATTGTTGGAGCACACCGTATGCTGGTGATGTATAACTAATTTACTGTAACCACGGTTCTTTATTACATCTGTTACTAATTCAAGTTGTCACAGGGAAAGGGGGAATACAAATTACTACTCACAGTCACATGGAAATTCAGAATAATCTGAATGGAAAAGCTTATTGAAATGCAATAACAATGAAACAAAACCAATAAAGCAATAACAATGAAATAAATTAAATAAATCTAAATGAAAATGGTGGAGTGGAGCTGAAACTACAGTAGAGTCTCTTGTGAGCTCAGTTCAGACCCAACAGAGGTAGTCAGCTTTATCAACACCACCAAAAGAACAACAAATTAAAACTAAATAAAACAAATTGAAAATTAAGTTAGTAAAACACTAACCAATGAAAACTAAATAAAATTGAAAAAAGCTAAAATCGAATAAAGCTAAAACTGAATAAAGCTAAAATTGAAAAAAAAAAATAAAATTGAAAAAACTAAAATGTCATGGACGGAAATGACGCGCCGTCGCATGACCAACAAATTCAAACTAAATAACACAAAATGAAAATGAAATGAATAATTAAAACAAAAATGTAAATGAACTTGAAGTAAAACAGGAAACAATGAAAACAAAATAAAACTGAATAAAAACTAAATGAAACTAAACTAAAGAAAATGAACATGAACAAAAATGCAATGCAGGGGAAATGACGTGAAATACGCCCAAGAAAATGAACTACATGCATGGACTGCAAAATAAAAATGAAAACAAATGAAACTAAAATAAAACAATGAAAACCCAAATGGAAGCTGAACGCTGGCTTGAGGTTCATCTGCGGTGGTTGCAGGTGCAGGTGGAGGGGGTGGAGCCACAGCAGATGTAGTATGGCTTTGGTGGACTACAGGGATGGGTGACTCCAGTTCCTCTGTTGCATCCAGGGTACTGTACAACAGCACTGGTGGGTCAGCATTGGTGGCAAGACAATCTGGAGGAAACAACAAACAGATTTCTTTCACTGCAACATCAACAATGGTGTTCAGCAACTCTGCAGCAAACCGGTTGTTACTCTTCTTCAAGACGTCTTTGCTGTAGGCCTGTCTAACTTTGTCCTGGATACACTGGAACATGACGTCTTGTATAGCACGAGTGTACGTGAACTGCACAAATATGGACGACAGAGCAACGTATACCCTGTCCTCTATGGCTTTTGTGACTCCAACAGCCATTTTACAGAGCTTCTTGGAGGGCATGTCCACACAAGTGTGGAGGAAGGTCCCAGAAGCCCTGCAGGACTTTGGGAACCATCTCCGCCACAACCTCCCATGGTTCAGGCTGTTTGGAGCTGGGGGCCTCATACTGCTGCTCTGTCAGCCCCCTGGCAAACTCCTTGGTCTGGCTGATGATCATGGTATACCTGTGGGTTAAAGTTATTCAGAGTTGGTTTTAGGGAACGACACAAACAGCACAACCAAAGAACTTAATGAGAAGAAATGAATGGCAGATGTAACTTACTGGAAGTTGAGAGGCATGGGCTCTGAAGAGTGGAGGAGTCTTCTGGCTTCAAGCTCCACATCCCCTATTTTTCATACTGTTGCTCACTTCCCACACCTGAAACACAAAAAGAAAAGGGGTGTTGAGCAAATTATACATATTTACAGGAGAAAAGGAAGTGAATTAAGTATCAGTTGAATTCAACCAGTATTCAGAGTGGGTCCTTACCAGCTGGGCAAGAGGTTTGGCGTAAGTGTTCATGGAAGCCGTCCATTTCAAATTCCCACATCCTTCAAACACAAAGAAAAGTTTAATCTTTACAATTCCTTATTATGAGCATAGTAAAAGCCAGGTGTGGTGTGTTTCTCAAATACTCACTGGATTCTGAGAGTCTTCTTGCTCTCCTCCATCAGCAGCTCAATCGTGTCTTCAACAGATATGTTAGGGGAGAGTTGTTTGTTCTGTTGAAGCCGCAAAAGTTCGGCAATAAGTGCAATCTAAATAAAACAAGCGATCAGACGGGTTAATGCCTTATCTTGTTTGTATTATATAGAGATAGGTATAGAAGACTTGAAACTGTAGAGGATCTTACATAACACTTATAGGAGCTGAGATGCCAGCAGGTCTGAAGAGGCTTTTTTAGATAATTTTTCTGCTCTTATTTTGTATTACCTACATCTGAAAATGTTTAGAATCAGACTGAAGACAATTGAACTGATCCTTACCTTGACGGGGCTGTAGATGCCTCTAGGGAAACTGCTTGGTCACAGTAGCTTAGTTTCATATAATAACTATATATAAAAACACTGAGGACCACTAGTAAAGAGAATAATAGGTGAAGATAGTTAAAATAGAATAATGAAGATAGATGAAAATAAATATAATAACATTTTATACTGTTAAAACAGTATAAAATAAAAATGTACAAAATCTGCAAATGAACAAATGTACAAGAGAGAAAGTTGGCGTGTGTTGACTAAAATCACTCACTTTGGAATTGTGATCAACCCTGAACTGAAAATTATGTTGCAGTTAATTATAATTGGATCCGATATTTTAGCAAAATAATGGATATGTTTTATATGTGGCCACATAAAATTAGACAAATGATTAAAACAATTAAAAATAAACTTAAACATCTGGTATAGATGATAATTGATGACTTAAATCATTTAAACAATTCTCCTGGGGGATTAATGATTGGTCCTACATAAATAGATACTTAAATATACAAATACATATATTGGGTCATATAACGAGCAATATAATTATATTTTGACAGTCAACGTAATTCATTATAGCCCAACATATCGTGATAAATTCTCTGACAATAATTATACTAAGGAAAACTGGAGTCCATTATTGAAAGAATGGTCATTGTAGTTGATGGTCCCTAGTAACGTCCATCAACTGTAAAGACCATTCTTTCGATAATGGAATGTAAATTCAGGTTATTAAAACACAACACTAATGTTTGCTTTTCTCTGCCATGTATCTCTGTTGCAGGAAAGTGAACCCAAACCTTGCCACAGGATCAAGGTTAATTTTTCCTTATCCAGTGGTGATGATATTGACCTCCCTACCCATCAGCCAATAAAATGGCACTGTCACACACCAGAAGAAGAGATCAGGTGCAAATTATATTAATTTATTAGTATTATTAGTTTTATTATTATTAGTTTTCATTCTTGGGAAATGTCTGAAAGAAGGACTCCATGCAGTGATTGCACAGCTGTGTAAACCTGTGTTGTTAAGTCTAGGGCCGGCCTGCTGGCTCTGGGACTACCTGAGGAGAAGTGGACAGGTGAGCTGGAACATACACATTTTAGATTAGCTTACTCTAGCTTACTAAAATCAGTGATATTACCAAGCACTTGGATTTTGACTGCCAACTCACTTCTGATTGGTTTACCAGGGTGGGTTCCTGTTGCCGCTGAGTGGCGGCGTTGACAGCTCCTCCACGGCCTGTATTGTCCACTGTATGTGTGTGCTGCTCTGCCAGAGTATAGAGGATGGCAGTAAGTATGATTCTGTTTGCTTCAACAGTGAACACCTTTCCTGCAGAACCCAATGAAACTGTTGGTAAATGTTCTTGTTAACGATAAATCTGGATCTTTTATACTCACAAATCTGACATGTCGTTAGCTTAACGGCATAAAAGTCTGTTTTTTTTTTTTACTTACTGTTACAATATTGATAAAAATACAAATGTGCTTGCTAAAAATTTCTTGTTTTTCTAAAACGTTCAAATGTGACTATGGCAATTGTGCTAGGTTAATGATATGTAAGCCACACTGCTGCACTGGGTAACATGTTCTTTCATTACCATCCCAAATACTCTCCAGAACACCAAATTTGCACAATCCAACAGTAGAAATTGTGCTTAATGTATGCTCTATTTGTTCTTGTTTGCAAAGTGCTTGATACAACTCAAACGGGAACAGGAACATGTTTAATGTACAGTATGTCACCTTGATCCATATTCATTCATTTTATATTTACACTATATTGTCTTTACATGTATGAGAACTTAAGTGACATCCCATTCTTAATCTAAAGGGTTTAATATGAGGCTGGCCCACCCTTTTCAGCTATAACAGCATCTCTTCTGGGAAGGCTTTCCACAAGGTTTAGGAATGTGTTTATGGGAATTTTTGACCATTCTTCCAGAAGCGCATTTGTGATTCTTTTCGACAAGAAGGACTGACTCGCAGTCTTCACGCTAATTCACATGATCATGCTAAAAAGGTGTGATCGGGTTGAGGTCAGGACTCTCTGCAAGCCAGTCAAGTAATTCCATACCAAACTCACTCATCCAGGTCTTTATGGACCTTGCTTTGTGCACTGGAGCACAGTCATGTTGGAACAGGAAGGGGCCATCCCCAAACTGTTCCCACAAAGTTGGGAGCATGGACTTGTCCAAAATCTCTTGGTATGCTGAAGCATTCAGAGTTCCTTTCACTGGAGCCAAGCCCAGCTCCTGAAAAAACAACGCCACACAAATGCCCCCTCCACCAAACTTCACACTTGGCACAATGCAGTCAGACAAGTATCGCCAAATTTGGTTGCCAGGAGATTGGTCCAGCAGATTGCCAAGTGGAGAAGTGTGATTGGTCATTCCAGAGAACATCTCCACTGCTCTAGAGTCCAATGGCAGCGTGCTTTACGCCGCTGCATCTGATGCTTTGCATTGCACTTGGTGATGTATGACTTGGACCCAGCTGCTTGGCCATGGAAACCCATTCCATGAAGCTCTGTACACACGGATCTAATCTGAAGGCCACACGAAGTTTGGAGATCTGTAGTGATTGACTCTGCAGAAAGTTGGTGACCTCTGTGCACTATGCACCTCAGTATCTGCTGACCCCGCTCTGTCATTTTACATGGCCTGCCACTTTGTAACTGAGTTTCTGTCATTCCCAATTGCTTCCACTTCCGCTATAATACCACTTAAAGTTGACTGTGGAATACTTGTTGCACAGGTGGATAAGTGAGCAAATACTCTTGACAATGTAGCGTACTAGTAGTTTTAACTGTCATTGTAGTCGTTTTCCCTACATTGTTACCTCCAGCTCCACCTTCTTGCCTTCTTAAATATTGGATCTTAACTAGCTGTCTTATTTTACTCTAACAAAAAGAGTTTCAAAATGTATACTCCTCTTTACTCATCTGTTCATCTTCCTCCCACTGTCAGACACACGGGTGCTAGAGGACGTCCGCAGGGTGGTTGGAGATGAATCTTACCGTCCACTTCAACCAAGTGAGCTGTGTGGTCGCATCTTCACCACCTGCTATATGGCCAGTGAAAACTCCTCAGAGGACACATGCAACAGGGCCAGAGACCTAGCCAAACAGATTGGCAGGTAATAAAATAATGATCTATCATTCTGATATTTTAGACAGATACTTTAAGGATATTTTAAATTTATAACATCCGCTGTCCAGTGAAAAGACCATGAAAGATTGGATCTGCAGTCCATTTCATTTATGCAGTGTTGCTAGTAAAGCGTGGGATAACTGAAGGCTTGAAGCAGAAATAACTATTTAGTCAATTGCAGTTATTTTCATTTGAGGTACTGTTGAATAAAATGTTTTCATCCTTTTTTATGTTTCTCTTTTGCAGCACACACATGAATATTAACATAGACATGGCAGTGAAAGGTATTCTGGGTATATTCTCAGTGGTTACTGGTCGATGGCCTCAGTTTCGTGCCAGTGGAGGATGCCACAGAGAAAACCTGGCTTTGCAGAATGTGCAGGTCAGACCCTCCCTCACACTTCGGTTCTCTGTTGCTGTCATCATCATCATAGTTGATTCATTATGAACACTTTTCTGACAAACTCCTTGCTATGTATTCACAGTTGCTCTGACAGTTTAACCGCAGAATTGACGCTGATGCATTAGTAACATACTTGTGAGCGTTTTGTAGTTTCTATTAGACACTTTTTAATTTGTCTGTGTGCATCCATTCCCAGGCCCGAGTTAGGATGGTCCTGGCCTACTTGTTTGCACAACTGAGTCTCTGGGCCCGGGGTAAGCCTGGTGGGTTGTTGGTGCTGGGCTCTGCCAACGTGGATGAGAGGTATACCTGACTACAGATACGTGTAATATTTTATATTTATATTTCTTAATAATAGTCTTGCAGATTGCAGTTTCTCCATAGCAAAACTATATGTACCTTGATAATGAGGTGGTCTCAGCTCATGCCTTGGAGCTTTCAGAGAGTTTCCACTTTTGAGTTTGCGAAAACCACAAGAGGGGAGTTTTCTCAACAAGATAGTGTTGACACTTTTTTTTTTTCAAGTGACACTTGTCAGTTTACAGGAAGTTCACAAATAGTGTTCAGGTAGTATCATCACCCCATAATTCATTAGAACGCCACTGCTCTGCAACTTTTGGATTGTATCAAGTTGGTAACATAGTCTTTAGATGTAATGTTAAGTTACAGATAATAATGCTTTGTTAATAAATGACAGTAAACTAATTTGCCATTTACCCAAATATTAACTTTAGTGGACATTTCTGAAAATATAAGGGCGGAAAATTTGCAGAAAATTTGCACTTAAGTTTGTGCATGGATTGTTGAAATTAATTCTTTTCATTAAACATGGCATATACAAATCCTGTGTTAAAAGGTTTACAGAGGGGACTCTGGGAAACTGCTTTCTATGGAGGCTGTTGTGTTTCTTTAGAGAAACAGTGGTTTTGTGGTGGATAATAAAATAATCATAATACAGCTTCCTCTGTTAAAATACTTTTCTTTGTCAGTCTGACAGGGTATTTCACCAAATACGACTGCTCAAGTGCTGATATTAACCCAATAGGAGGCATCAGCAAGACAGACCTGAAGAGCTTCCTGCTCTACTGCACTGAACATTTCCAGCTTACTGCTCTGAGAGGGTAAGGTCACCTGACAGGCTGTTGGGGGCATTGAACAGTTGGTGTTGATCACATACCTGCTGGTACTGACAGCACAGATGCTAGAGCAGAAGCAAAAAATCTCTTTATTGAAAAGAGTAAACATATCTACACTTTATTGAAGACACCCTCAGGAGTATATTTGTCTGGTTTCACACTGAAGCGTGTTGTGTGGTTTTCAGTTTGTGAGTGGTTGTGGTTTTATTTTCAGAATCCTGGCCGCTCCACCCACAGCTGAGCTCGAGCCGCTGACAGACGGACAGGTTTCACAGACGGATGAGGTGAGGCATGGAAATGTAAAGATTAGTTACGGTGGTCATGCTGATTCCCGTGAACTGATGAAACCTCTCGGGCACCTGAGCAACAGAACTGAATCATTTCTGTACACTTTGCCAACATCCTGGTTCTGGTGTTCCATGTATGTCCTGCCTGCTACATCATACTGGCATGTGCTGGATTTTTTTTTAAGGAGAGTATTTATACATATATATTACATATTAACTGAAAGATCATCATCCTGCTGCTGTAGATTACATTTTCTGTGGATTGGTTATGACATATTGGAATTGGAGACCACTACTATTAGCAGGAGTACTGAACATAAAAGACTATTGTCTGACTATGAACTTTGTCACAATTTGCTGTGTTCTTGTCTTTCTCTGACCACCACTCCTCCCTCCTCAGGCAGACATGGGGATGACCTACTCCGAGTTATCGGTGATCGGACGGCTGAGGAAGATCTCCAGGTGTGGCCCCTTCAGTATGTTCTGTAAACTCATTCACATGTGGAAAGGTGCTCTCTCACCCATGGAGGTGAGTCAAATACTTCACCGCCGAAAGTACATTTCACAGTACACTCAACAAAACTCAAATAGCTAACTTTTTTTAAGATAAGAGGAAACCGTGAACCCTAAAATAGGCCCCTTGAAGGAACACATTATGTCTTGTTTTCTTCATACTCACATTTGCTTTATTAGTAGCCACTGACTTCTTAGTTTTCTTAATGTTTATTTTCTCTGGGGTGAAAGAAAAATTTAACTGTCAAGAACAGTCTTACCAAGATGTCTTTACACAGTACACATATTGTTTGACAAGTCTGACATTTGGGAACAAGAAAAGCAGGAAAATATATACCTGATCAAAATTTTAAATTTACATTTGACAATGATTACAAAAACCCTGCATGAATTCAGCTTATGAATAGCTTACATGCTTCTTCTTAAGTCCAATTGTGAGTCCATCACCACGTTTTTTCTTCTATTTTCATGTAAAACCTTTGATTTTAGCTGCTCCCTCTGCTGATGCTTGACAGATGTTTCGGCAATGATGGGTTATTACCTGTAATGCCAGTATTGTCACTTGATTGACTAAGTTCTTATTTCAGTCCTTTTTGGTGGCATCTCTCTAATTCTTGCTCAATTGCAAGAGGCTTTGCAAATGACGCAACAGGCCATTACCTATCCCATTTAGAAATGGTCACATATGTCCAATTTAGAAACAGACACAGAAAATTAAGACAAACTAAAATGGTATTTTAATGTGTTGCTGTTGCGGAAGCTTTGGTTTTTGCCATTTGTCATTTATGAAAGAGGAACTAGTCATGGAAATGACAACACCATGAATTGACAAAACATGTCCAGCTAACATCTCAAGAACTGCTAGGACTGACACACAGTCATCTCAGCTACGTTAACCATACTCCTATAAGCAAATTAGTCACTTTTTGGGACAAATTTCCACTTTGGATAAGATCCTGGGTTAAGTTGGCCTTAATGTGCTGTGTGATTTACACATGGCACACTCTCAAGCCCGCTTTTGGGGTGACACAATGAGATTGCTGTCTAACATGGAAACACAATATTGAAGACTGAACTGCAGTTAGGAAGACTTTAATCTAAAATATAAATATGTGGTTGACTCTCATCAGGCTGCCCAGAAGGTGAAACACTTCTTCAGGATGTACTCTGTGAACCGCCACAAGATGACGACAGTGACGCCGTCCTACCACGCTGAGAGTTACAGTCCTGATGACAACCGCTTTGACCTCAGGCCTTTCCTCTATAACACGCGCTGGACCTGGCAGTTTAGGTGCATCGACAACCAGGTAGCTATTAGTAAATATTCACTTCATTCATATGTTCAACTGGGAGAGTAACATCTGGTTATGAAGAAAGTCTGTTGATCAGGATGCTCATCGTGATCTGTTCCAATGTTTGGCAAAGCTGGAAACAAACGCCTTAAAAATTGTTTTACATTTTTCTTTCCTTTCTCAAAGGTTTCCCAGATGGCAGCCGACAGCCCTAAGCAATAGGAAAGATCTTCAGCGTGCAGTGAAAAGCCATCATAACTACAACAGAAGATTATTCGGTGATTTTGCCTGAGCTAAAAGCTTTGTACTGTGCAGGGCTTGATTTTCATTTGTTCTACCTCAGTGAAGTTAGAAAGAATACTTAAAGTTCCTGTAAATGGGGACCACCATTTCCAAACATGGCTACAGTAAGAAGCACACAATCATTGTGAGTCAGTCCTCATGTGAAATGCAGTATTGCAGTGGTGTTGTGAACAAACAGAAGCACTTATTTCAATAATCTCTTTTAACTCTAACTTTGACACCGATGTCAGTTTGACCAAAGACACAGCTGGAGTTGATGATTCTGCATAGTGAACAATTTACATGTTAGATATGACAGTAAAAACAACAAGTCATATGTTTAATATGAATTTATGATGTGATCTTGGCCAATTAAATATATCTCATCACTATTCCAAAAGATCACACAGGATAAATGACAGTGATTAATCAAAAGTGAAAGTTAAACAAATGAATAGAACTGATCTCTAGAAGTTAAACTGAAAAGGTGACTGTGAAGAGAGATTATGTTTACTTTGACTACAGTTATGGTCCACGTTAAACCAGGCTGCCTAAGACTCTAAAATGAAACATTGGGACTAAGATTAATATTCTGACATAACCAATTTACAGTTGAGCAGGAGTGCAGTGGTTTGAGGCTATTTTGTGATGTTCCTCGGAACTCTGGGACTTCTCATTGCAACTTCTGACTAAATGCTCAGTGACTAAAGTCACCACTACCTACCAGGCTGTTGGGTGGTAAATGTGGAGACTCAGAGAGATGAGGCATTTGGCTAGATTAGGAAAAACTAAGAAACTTATCAATTCTTCCAAATAAAATTAAAGTAGAATAAGAATTATTGATCACTGAACTCTTGATGTTGCGTTAACTTGACTTATTGCAAAAGTAGAGGCTACATTTCAAACCAAATCCATATGACACAAAGGCACTTCTATAAAAAAATAAAAATAAAAAATATGTATGCATTACTCAAACTAGATATCCTGTATGCTAGGAATGACATGAGAACACTGTAAAACATCTGTTGGCTGATATTAATTTGCTAGTTTTAAGTGTCTAGAATCTATTTGCTCCTTGTTACTTATCTCTGTGTACTAGTGTTAATGGAGCTCAGTAAGTCATTGGGCTTCCTATGCTGCACCAGTGTTTAGTGAATCTAATTATAAATCTGCTTAACATGTTCTCTTTGGAGTGATTTACCTCTGAAAGCTCTTGTTACCTCTGGGTTCAGATAATGAGAAACTGTCTCCTCCAAACTAAATCAACTTACACAGACACAGAAGGTGGTTGTCGTTCCTGATATTTTAAGAAAGAATGTTAATGGGATGCCATGAGGACTGCTTCACATATTTATGTCCTTTGAAGACCAACCATTATACTGAATGTGCAGGCTGTTGCAGTAGCTTGGTAGTGAATAGGTGGCTCTTTTTTTTTTTCTGTGATAGTTCAGGATAAACATCTACCAACAATGCAGCCTTAAACTTGCTTCAGCACAGATTGGTATTTTGGTTTTAAGATGCATCTCTACAGTGCACTAGGATGCATCATCATCAGCCTTCCTGGTGTCATCATGGGTTTCAAATCTTTCAACATTAGATCCCTTACACAGCTGATCATCAGGGAGTTGATTCAGCCTGGCCTCATGTTTCGAGGTTGATGAGGCTTGTGTTGATGGAATCTCGTGCACTGGAAGTCAAACCACCAAATTCTGACCAGGTGATCTTATGTTGTACCACGTTCTCCCACCCAGTCCAAGCTCCTTGCTGGCTGTGTCCCACCATCCTGCTGATGTGTGCTTCCTGTACTCCTGATGCCAATCTTTCCCTTTGGCTTTGCTGATGTGGCAGATCATGATGTAGCCCAGCCCTGCTCATCCTGTCACGATGGTTCCAGTCAAAGCCCTCCGTCTCAGCTGTGACTCTGCCCCCTGCAGCAATCTGAAGCACATCACTTCCTGCCTGTGCATACCTACAGCTACAGCTACAGCTATTTTTGAATCCTCTGAGTCTCTGTACCGCGTGCCCCATGTTTGTGTCACCACAAACTCTTCTGTGAGGCTGAAGGAAGGGTGAAGGGAAGCTGAAGGGTGCCGTTTGTCCCATACAACGCGTGAAGATGTCCTATAGTAGCATGGTCCACTATAACCTGGGTAGGATGGCATGCTGGTACGCCCAAGCCTTGAACCAGGAACCCAGATTTGTCAAGTTTAGTTAGCCTTGATTACCAGGTATCTCGATTGTAATGATTTGAATCACATCTTTGCCCATGAAATGAGCTTGTTAAGCGTTCGTAATACCCACCTGCTGCCCTGGACTGATGTTGTGGTGACTGTCAGGCCGTCCATGAAGGTTGTGACTGGGGGCAACCAGACCTCAAATAAACATTGCAATTGTATAACTAGTATTACTTATATAGCTTACACATATGTGTTTTTATTTATTTTTTTGTGTAAGACAAGCCTACACTATATCCCAGACGGCTGAGCTATGGGGTGACTCATAAAATCTTCACACAAATTAAAAACTAAAGCACTTGATAAATAATACAGTACTTCTTTATTGTACTAGATGAAAATCTACTTATGTTTTTGAGAACATGTCACTGCCGGTGGAAGAAACATCTGGGACCCCAACAGTCATTAGGATTTATCCATCAATCCATTACTTTCTGAGGAATTTCAATTTGGATCAGTCAGACTAAACTGTAGCAGCTCAGCAGCCTTGGGGCAAATGGGAATGGTGACTCTAAATGTAATTTTTCCCAGTTACTTAAATGCACAAGACTGTATGTAAAAATCCGGATGCTAAAAATGAATCGCTCTGTGTGGAAGATGTGATGTCAGGGACTGGACACAGTGTGACACACCTCAGCAAAGAATTTTTAGTATTTTATACATGATGTACTTAATTCCATACTGAATACAGTCTCTAATAGTTACTTTTTCATATTAACAATCAGTCTGCACCAGATGGTTGTTCAAGTGCATCCAAACTTTAGAAAATTAGACCCCTTATGTTTTTTTTTTTTTATCACTTATTATTTATCATTCTTGTTAGTCAGCTGTGGTGCAATGGTTAAAGCAACAGCTTTGAGCAATACATTCATAAGAACGTTGACATAGGAAATGTAGCGGCACTCTCTGAACCTTGTGTCTGTAATCTGATTACCATTTAACATTCTGCATAGAGCACCTGTCCATAAAGCCACAACTCAATACAGCCATGTCATTCTTAAGCCTGATCGGTGAACAACATACTATAGGCCCTCTATATGAAACTGAAGAGGGTGCCAGGTCACTTCTCTTTTATTTGTATAACTGCAATAACTAATTTGTCTTACGGAGCTCTGAAGAAGTCTTCATTCGGAGAAAGCTTTCAGGTGACCCGGAAATATATATTGTTGTCACGTTTCCTTTTCGCTGCTCTGTTTTGCAAGCGCCTGGTTCTCTTACAGGAGTGTTCGTTCATGTGATTCATGCTCTGCAGAGTCTGCTTTTAAAGCCAGTGTAAAGTGATACTTATGGGGAAAGGGAGGGAGGAGCAGCTCGGAGCAGCGACTTCCTAAAAACATAGTCCCCCTCTGCCTTTCTGGTATGCGTATGAGACGCGTTGTGCCGTTGGAGACGGTAGGTTACAGACCGACTCGACTCTTCAGAACTGAACTCGGCTCCTCTGTGGCTGACTGACCCGGTCCGGGCCCGCTGCTTTCACTTTGGCCGCGGAGGAGTGGCTACTCACCCGAGTCGTGGAGCTCCTGGATGGAAACGGACAGTCTGCTGCCCGCGAGCACAGCCTCCGGGGACTATGGCTCTGGGTCGGACAAGTCGCGGACGCACTCTGTCGACCGGGAGCTGTGCAGCGTTACCGGGAACGCAGGTGAGCCGGCTCGGTGCTCATTCACGTCTCCTCGGCGAAATTGGGGGGAAAGTTTACAGCAAGAGTTTTAACTCAGAAACCTTAAAAACTCAGCACGACTGTTGAATCACACCCAGAGTTTGACGTTAGAGGATTCACGGCCTCTAAATACTGTTCTGTAGGGCAAGGTGTAGCTACCTGGGACTAGTGATAGATCCCAACACGACCTGGAATTATGAACACGGTCGGTGTGCTTTGTAAAATCTGAACAAGTTACCTGGAACTACTGCTGTCACATGAATTTAACAGAGTACAAAAGGCCATTTGCCCGTTATTAACAAATGCCATCAAGTAAAGACATGAACACAACGCAGCAGTGGATTACACTGTTTCATCTCTGTAAAATCAGACGTAGTCAGTGCATTGTAAATAATTTTAGATCATTCCTTTACAGCCCTATGATGTTTGCAGACTGCACCCAGGTTCATTACTTGTCCAGAGTCATCTTATGACTTCAGAAATGTAGCTGAGTTAAGTTAAATGAGTTTGAGAAAAGACACTCACGTGAACAGTCATAAAAGACTTCATATTACGTTATAAAAGTTCACACGGACAATCTACATAGAAAGGCTACTCTTTAAGTCATATGGGGTTAACAAATCTATGCCAATTACACCTGAACTCAATACTAACCTTCACCTTGGTTAAAATTAATGTGAAAAGAAACAACTGGTTTATCTTCTATTAAAGACGCTCAACAAGTTTCTGCCATTTCACTTTTCCTAAAGCTACGACTTTTAAGAGAGGAGTCCCTCTGTGGACATTTTTATTTCGACTCAGTTCATTTATACACCGCCCATAATACAAAGTGTCTCAAGATGCTTTCTAGAAACTAGAGCCTAAAACTTCCAATTCAAGCTCTAATGCAACAGTGACAAAGACACCTCCCTTTAAACAGGAAAAAACCTGGAGGATAACCCAGGTCATATGGAGGAGCCCATCAGGTTGAGGCCAGCCGGGTAGAGACAGAAAGGACAGTGGAGAGAGAGCGGGACAGGATGATACATATTTGACACCTATATATCTGTCATATACTGTGCATACATCTGTTCACTGTACATACCAATGCAGGGATAGAGAGAGAAAATAAATTAGGTTTCTAGTCATCAAACAGGCATTGAATAAAGTAGATGATCTGATTCAACTCAATTTCCGTGTGTTTTACAGAGTTACACTGACAAAGAGCATCACACATGCTTAGGCAGGAGTGCTCTACGTTTTTAGCATACACCTCTCATTTAACGGTCCCATCCGTCCAAAAAACACCCACGATTATTTCCAGCGGTCTTCTAGCTTGTCCATGTGATGTTTAGTAAAGTGCAGATGAGCAGAAATGTTCTTTTTGGCAAACAGTGACTTTTGGCAAACAATGAGTGTTCCTGCCACTCAGCCGTGCACGCCACGGTGGTTCAGTGTTCTCCCGATGGTTCTGAACAGATGGACTCTAATTTGGTCTGGAGATGAACTTGTAATTGTAGAGGCATACTAACTTTTGCAACTCACAGATGTGTAATATGGCCTCATTTGATTGAATAGATAAACAGGCAGCTATATTAATGAGTTATTAATGGAACTTCTTGCTTTATACATCACGTTATATCACTATGGACACAGTTTGCTTCCCTCCACACATACAAATGACTTTCAAATGCCCTTTCTTACTCTAACTTAGACATAGATAAATAAACACATGATCCACATGTCATCTTGTTTTCTGCTCTTTCTTTTGAAAACAGATTAGTTGTAGTTACTGGCTGATAAGATTAAGTTGATATGGATAGAATGGATATACTATATATAAAACTGGACAATTACATTGTCAAAAATAATTACTCAAAGTTAGTTTACTAAATAATAATAATAAACCAATAACTATGTGACTGGTTGTCAGCTTAAAATCCTCAAGCTAAACATCCATCCATCCATCATCTCTGACTACTTATTCTGTAGAGGGTCACATGTAGCTGGAGCATATAGCAGCTCTCACTGGGTGAGAGACTGGTTACCCCCTAGACAGGATGTCAGTTTATCACATAGTTAACACAGACAAACAACCATTCCCCCTCTCTTGTGCACCTATAGCCAGTTTAGAATCAGTATTGAACCTCTCTGCACTTCTTTGGAAGCTGGACAGAAGCAGGAACACCTGGACAAACCCCCTAGAGGCACGGGGACGTCACACAGACCTGTGCCACCATAGAAATGCTGGTCTTAATATCCATCAGTGATGCAAGCTGAGGAAACTTTGATTTGATTTCGGGGTGTCTTTTGCTATTTTTGTGAAGTCAGTCAATGTTATGTGTATTGTTTGTCATTCAAATACATACAACAGAAAAATATGAATTACTTTATTACTAGCGTGGCTTCACAGGCAGTTAATGTCAGTGGCATTAAGGTGGAAAATCAGGGTGCCGCTTTTCGTCTAGAGGCACTTTCGTCCGGTCACATTAATGCTGCAGTGTGAGAAGCGTTGCTCACACATGTCAGCTATGGTGTGTCGCGGTGAGACTTTCAGCAGCGCTGCAGCCGTTTTATGTGTTAGCCTGTCAGTGGCACCCACCACCACCTCCATGACACATCCTAGAATGAGTCAGCAACACCAAATGTGTATGTGTGTGTGGAAATAAGTACTTGAATCATCATGTCTGTAACTGTGTTTCTGCTGGATAGAATAGGCAATCATTACACACAATCACCTGATGGCTATTAACAAATATATGGTAGATGTTTTCTTTTTTTCATTTGATGGCCTTATGTTTTAACCGATATCAACTCAACAAGCTCCTCCATGGAAACCTCTGCAAATTATTTCATTCTTCCTAAACTGAACGCCCTCTGACATGGTACCAGATTGACTATCTTATTATTCTGTCTGAAGAGACATTATGTCTCAGTTATTTAGCAAAATGTAACTTTTAATAAACCCCAAATCAGACACCACTTTACATATAAGTTGCAGCGTACTAATGTTGTGGCGTGATGTCATGAGGGGCTGTGAAGTCTGAAGATGTGAATTTCTAACCCTGTTTGCTGTCTTTCTGATTATTATTATTATTATTTTTTTATTATTTATTTAGTTTATCATTTCCCACACTTCATATAAACAGACTGACAATTATACAGCTATAAATAACCCTCTTGTCCCTTCCCATCCATTTTCAGGTCAGAGCCAAACAGGGACATAAGACATATGCAGGGGGGCTGCTAGGGAGAACTGGATTAAGACATGTGGAGCACATATACAAGAAGAGTGGACTAGATTTAAAACAGTATACCATTGCTGGTCTGAAAGTTTTGTATTTAACTCGTCCCCCCACATACTCCTAATTGATATAAGAGACCTGAAGGTGGCTGACCGCAAAGATCTGCACAATTTAGAGATGCATTTCCTTTGATTAGGACCAATTTTTTAACAAAAATGTCTAATATGGAAAAAAGCAAGAGCAGAGCTGAGAGTTTGACAGGTGATATTTATGTCCTTTTTTTGTGTGTGTGTGTCTGTGTGTCAGGCTGCATCCTGCTGTGGATGGCTGCTACCGTCAAGGTAGTCATTGCTATGGGGTGGGGGTGTCTGGTCTTGTCTAGATGGGTGATACATGTCTAAGTAACATCCACATCATACCAGGTCCAGACGTTTCCCAGCAGAACATTGAATTGTCACATGATGGTCAATGTTATTAACTTCTCCTGATTCTCCTCCCGATCCTACTCCTGATTTTAATATTGAAACTCACAACTCACTGATGCAGATGATACTGTCATGCTAAGCTTGAAAAAAAAAACACTGTGAAAACTCCCTACAATCTAAGGTTCCTCCTAATTCTTAGTCTAGTGGTTTCCATCAAAGAGAGACACTAAATGACACTAAATGGATTTCAGCGTGTAGGTAAACCTGCTTTTTGTAGATACACCCAAATGACTAGAGAAACAGTAGCCAATAGTACTGTTTCAGATTAGGGAGTGCTAATCCACCATGATTCTTGCGAGACCACAAAATAACTGTCATTTTTTTACCCCCAAAAATGTTTGGATATTATTTTATCTAATTTGCCACATAATGTGAAGCATGAGAATTTGTTGAAACAGAGAAGAATTTAGGGAGGATGGCCATTGTCCGACCCACCAGGGTTGCTGGTCTCACTTCTTTGTTTTTACTACTGTTTTATCCCATTGCCTCAAGATAAAACAAACCTTCCCAGTTCCCAGTCCAACCAGTTCTACAGACAACAACGCTGGTCTGTTTTTGTAGAAGACATTGTTTCGGTTCTGTTGTTCCGAAAGCATGCTAAGTTTTTCATTGACTGGAACTACACATGGGGATACAGGGAGATACATGTTAACTCTTTGTAAGCTCTGCTTCTGAATGTTTAAGAAGTTCAGATAGTCATGGTGCTTTCTCACACAGATCAGGAGGACTTCTACATCCAGCAAGCTGTTGTGTTCATTGAAGACGCCATTCAGGTGAGCACAGTGAGATAACAGTACTTTGTTTTAAATGTGTGATGTGAAAGTATTAACTAAATCCGTTGCCGTATTGTCATGCGGACTGACCTCAGAGACGCCCTTCTCCCTCATATTTCTTTTTACTGTTTACACACTTTGACACATTATTATTGTTGGAGCATATTGTTGATTTATAACTGATAACAGAATTTTGCTCTTACCGTGAGTGTGTCAATAAAAATGTAGTACGTGTTTCCTCTATTAGTTAAAAAATATCCCAGTTAACTTGAGTGAAGTAAACACTTTTGGGAATTTGGGAAAATGACAGCGCAGGTGGCAGAGAGAGAACATCTGATTACCACTTCCTTATTCTGGTGTATGTCCTTACATTCTCTTAGAGAGACGGAGTAAATATAGATTTTAAGCATGCTGTTTTCTTTGGCATTTCATAGTTAATGCATTTTGCCTTCCTGTTTTACTGTATTGTCTCTTTTCAGTGCTTTTGTCAATATGATAATACCGTCTACCTCCTTATCTACAGTACCGTTCTATCAATCACCGGGTGGATGCCAACTCACTCCGCCTGTATCGATGGTACTATTCCAGGATATGTCAGTGGTAAGTTCACACACTCCAGCAGCTGCCTCGGTCTCAAGCTTTATGTATGGCTGAAAATGAATATTGAGGAGATGTTGTAGTGCCATATGTGTGCTGGGACTGGAAACAACTTTACATGTAGGAACTTCAGAAAAAGCACAGCAGTATATTGTAGATTTAAAGAGCTGTGCCACTTTAAAGGATCTTTAAAGGACCTCAGACACAAACAGTTTGTAAATTTGATCCAAATTTCATTATGTTACATAATGTGAAAATTAAGTACTTTTGTGACATTCATTAATAAATGGATGCTTCTGGTTTGCTCTTAAGTAAGAGCATTTTCGGTTCTGTTACGGAGAGCAGTGTGTTGTGGTTTGCACGCAACTGGGTGTTTCCTTATGTAAATTGTTGGTCCATTGCAAGATCAAACATGATTCATCCACGTACGTAGGTAGTAAAAACAGAATTGGCTGTCAGCGCATGTTTCCTGAATCCCACTCACTTAGGATATTCGTCTTTTCATCTTAGCTATAAGAATAAACCTATGGAAGAGAACAATAGGAAAGCATTTTTGTGTGAGGCCCATTGTTCCTGCATGTAAACATAGTAAATGATATGACCATGCTATATTCAGTGTGTGTCTCATTGTTGGTTTTCAAACTGTAAGAAGTAGAGGTCTCTGATACAACCTTTTGAAGCAGAGCAGGTGAATCACACATGTACAGTGCCGCTTGAATTATTTAGATTTCTGCCTAAAAATGACACAAGGCAAAGGGGGCACAGGGTATGGACACTGTTCACACTTTGGCTATAGATGGACCAAATGGCAGGTGGCCACTGCCCCAGTACCTCATACACCCTCAGTACCCCCCACAGAGTTCCCCAGGGAACATGGATATAAGGCTTCTCCAAGTCCACAAAATACATGCAGACTGTATTGTCAAATGCAAATGCATGTTAAATGTTTTTGCGATGTACAAAATATAACCTAGATTAATCTTAACAGAAGCTATGAACACTTTATTATTATTTTTTTGTAACGTAACAGAAAAGCACAGTGGCATATTTTGTGGTAAGAAAGGTTTTCTTTGTCGTGGTCATTAATGCTTACTTTGGGATTTCAGACTGTGGGTTTAATAAAGCATCTAGAGACATCTAGAGACTGTTATTGACAGAGAACACAGAAGTTGAACTTCAAGTGGAAGGACAAGAGCTATGTTGGCAAGTGCTAAATACTTTTTTAAAAATAGAAACCTTGAGCAGAACCCTGGTCATGTGGGGAGACAGATGAAGAAAGGCGATACATGATACGTCTAGGACTGATTACGATATTCTTACTTCATCTTGCATCACAAGTGAGGACCGCACTCAAGATGTTTTTGCTAACATACCTACATCCATTTACCCACCTACACCTCTGCCTTCATCTGCCTCAGGGGCTTGGGCCTGACCATTGCGTTGGTGTTGCTGCTGGCATTTGTGGAGCGTCCATCCTCCATGTCCATCTCCTCAGACCCTCGTTATCGCTCTTCACCCTGGCAGCCTCCTTGTGGGCTCACCGAGGCCATTGAGATGGTCTGTCTGATCATCTTCACTTGTGATCTTGCTGTCAAGGTAAGCTTAGGCAGGTATACCCAGCTGATTATTTGTCCATTTGCTCCACTGCTTCACTTCATCTGGTCTGTCCTCAGAGCTACTTGATTGGCTGGGAAGAATTCAAGAAGAGCAAATGGCTGATTGGCTACACTGTAGTCATTACAGTCTCCGTCATCGACTGGGTGTTGTCCATCAGTATGGTGTGTGATGAGGTGAGGCACAAGCTTCTTTAAACCATTATTGCACAGGGTTGCATAATTTAACAGCCGTAAATGTTGACCTCATAATAAAGAGCACCATTTAATAGAAGTGAATGAACCTTTGCTGGTGGCTGGTGGTGGAGAGCAAATGAATATCCATCCATGGGCGCTATGAATGTTTATATGATATCTTATCTCAGTTCATCCGACAGGTGTTAAGATATATTAGCCTGGACCAAATCAACTGACTGAGACCAACATTACCATCCATGTTCTTCCCTCATTCCAATTTCAATTCCCCATTTCCTCATAGTCCAAACTATTTAAATGTCAGCTTGCATGTCACATCTACCAATGATTTTCTGGTTTGGCGACCCACTGTCTGAACAAGACCAACTAGTCATCTCAGCAGTAAATTATGAGACCAGTCAGTCTGACACAAGAACTTTCTATGAATGGTGGTTTCAACAAATCTCTTTGGGTCATTGCTCAATACTGAATTTAATATCATACATTGCACTGCTTGTATTATAGAGCTCATTTTAAGTGCTGGAAAATCTTGCTATATGGTTATTTAGGTCTAAACTATTTCCTGTTATGCTGACACAGGTATTCACCCCAGTCCAGCTTAAGTGATCATAGCAAGAAAACTGTTGTTCCATTTACATGTACTGTATTACCTTGCATAACTTCAAGCTTACTCTGCATTTAAGAAAGGTATTGTGGATTCAAAGACTCATATAGATTCAAATGGGACCTAATATTCACAATTGTGACCTTCCCTTTTTCTTTACTAATTAGAAACTGAGAGTGCGACGGCTCTTCCGGCCATTCTTTCTCCTGCAAAACTCTTCTCTGATGAAAAAGACACTCAAATGCATCAAGAGGACTCTGCCAGAAATTGCCAGGTACCTGAATGCTCTCACTGTTTGGCATCATAACAATATTTACTAGAAAAGAGTGTAGAAATAATTGTATCGCAGTCAGTGGCATGCACAGACCTTTTGAAGGGCAGGGGCGGAAAGAAAAAAAAAGGGCACATATAGCGCGTCCTCACCACTGTAGAGGGCACTTTAGACACGTTTTGCATATTATACAAATGGCACATTATATAGCCTTAAAACATACTAACTAGACAGACTACTCAGGTTAGCTTGCTGCTAGGATCAGCATCCACGAGAACTGTGTGGATTACAACTTTGGACTGTGAAGAACACACACAGATTTTCAGTTAAGTAGTATTTTAACACCATATTAGCACCAGATAATCCAAACTGGTTCTCTGAGATATAGTATAAAGATATAGGTCAACAAAGGGCCCAAACATAAAAGTCATCACAACAGTAATGTGTCATAGTATTTCTTGGTCCTAATAGTCTTCTGGAGTTTAATGTATTTTGTTCACCCAAGAGGGCTCTGTGATAAAATCACACAGGGAACAAGGTAGCCATTTTTATTCACACACATAAAGTAACCTCTACATCAGAGTAAAAAGAAAATGTATAAAGCATAATATACTGTTAAACAAACACATAAATAAAAACAAGGAAAATTATATGCAGCCTGTACAGGCTAGCTGTACTTAATCATTTGCAAAGATGTACTAAGACATTTGCAATGTGATGAAATCAATGAGAAATGCAATTCTGTTTCAAGAAATGAGCCAAACCAGCAGAGAAAAACTGTAAGATAGGGCCCGATAGTTTCTGTGATGACAGGGTCATGGATGGAATCAAGGAAGTGAGAATTAAAAAAAACTACAACACAGATTCCACAAAGGGACAAATTCCAAAAGCTGACTGAAGAATTTAAAATATGGCCACATAATGCATTGTTATAAATGTCATTTACTCAACACACATTTTAAAAAATCAACAATTCAAGAAGAGTCTTATAGAGAAACCAACAATGTGCATTCTTGAATGATGTTTTCAACAGCAACAAAATAAATTACATTAAAATTAAACAATATCAAAGCTTAAGCCATAGCTGTTGAAAAGGTCTGAGACACATTTACTGCTCCGTGGAATAAATTACAGCTCATTCATGTCTCTAAAATTAGCTAGCCTAAATGTATCTAACCTTCACAAAATTCAGGAAATTAGCTTTGGACAGATGACTGCATTATCTATTTTCATTGCAAAGTATATCATAATATACACTAAAGCTATATTCACAGTTTATAATGCTCACCCAGCTCTGCTCTACTTAACTGATCATCACACTGGTCTCTCTCTCCCTCTCAACTAGCTGCTAGTAGCACGTCACTGATCACAGTGCTAAATATTAAACCAAACAGCTCTGGAACAATGAGCTCACCATTGTGTAATTAATTATGTCAGTATATACACTGAAATGCTAGTGAGACTCACACTTGCTTATTTTCATTTCTGTAATCATCAAATAAAAAAACTCACCAGTGGTTCCTGCTCACTCTCACTTCTCTGAACAAGTTCCTGCTTTGCTAAAATGTTACCATGCAATGATGATGATATTCTCTGACTCTACTACCACTGCTTTATTCCCAAACATAATAATGAAATGATGTAGGAGGTGTAGATGTAGGCAGGAGGGGTCAATTTGGTGGTAGAGATGTTTTTTTATTATTATTTGTCCAGGGGACAGTTCAGCCTCAGTGACATTTAACACCATGCATATAGAATTGCTGAGGTTAGACAAACCTCCAGTGGTTTTGCTATAAACCTCCAATGAAACAGATGGAAACTGAACAAACCAAATCTCCATATGACCATGACATGTTTCAAGAGAGGTTTTAGGCTCTGAAAAAAAAAAGGTGAATTGTGCAGTTTGGGTGCATCTGAATGGGACAGTACAGCTGTTTTCTAAAAGCAGTAGACTGATGAGTTTTACAAAGTGTTCCATGCCAAGCAGCATTATAGAAAGGAGACCCAGACATTCCAGTCTGAATTAATGACATCTTAATGATATGACAGTTATCCTTCTGTCAGGACTTTTACACCGCCACCCTGAGCATGTGTGTGTTCTCCTGTCTTTTCAGTGTCATCCTGCTGCTGGCGCTCCACCTATGTCTCTTCACTATGATTGGAATGCTGCTGTTTGCTAAAACTGAGGTGAGCTCCGGCCTTTGGGATCACATGACTCTGCTGAGTGTACTGTACTATAATAATTACATGCTCAGTCTTGTGTGTGCAGACATACTGTACAGTGTTAGCTCCCATGGTGTCTACGAATAATGTCATAGACTTGCACAAACAAGATGCATTGCGAAATAATATGTGTAAATATAATTCTGCTTTCTGTGGTCATTATGCTCCCTTTGCACATCATAACAAACACATAGATAAGACACTCGCACCATTGGAAAAAGAAAAGCAAAGGTCCAGTCCAAACCTAACTCAGATTCTGTCATCAGCTAAAACATTATGGCATCTGTAATCCCACAGGATACTCAGCCGATTATATCATCCTGCACACACCCTGCTGGGTATCAAATGTCTTTTAACCCACAGCTGAAAATAGTCCCCAACAAAGACCCCCGTTCCTCGGGTTTAAATAAAGTTTTATTGAAAACTACAGTCATGGGGTAGCTGGAGCCTATCCTTGTTGACACTGGGCAAGTGGTGGGTTACACCCTGGACAGGTCGCCAGTCTATCACAGAGCTAACACTGATAAAAAAGGATAGATAAAGGAGGGATTAAAACAATGTGCGGCAAGCTTTACAAGACAGTTATAGTGAATACTGCGAATTAAGAACAAACGCTTGTGTGCTGTGTACACTGCTGTGGTGAATCATTTAAAAGGAGCTCTTGCATTTGACATAGAGTCAAAATAGAAAGAAAACTTAAATTGATTTATTTCAGCAGCAAAATGTAACGGAGAAGGGTTTAAACATACACCCTGTGGAGGAGGATGGGGCCATGCTGTTGTGCCAAATGAATGAAAGCACTGTATAAGGAAAAGGTTACCTAGAGAACACACAGTTCCACTCGGCTCAAGGTCCACACAGGCAGGATAACAACAAGCAGCAGAGTAATCAACCGAGACTGGGTCCTCCAGCTAGGCCCCTTTTCATTAGAGCCCGGGGCTGTGGTTGGTCTGAGGCCGAATCAACTAATTAGCAGCATCAACACAGACTCAACCGACACCCACAAAACAAACAGGAGGGAGAGATAGAAAGAAGACAAACATACGTTGCCCCTGCCTGTCTGGCATGTAACAGCATACGCACAAATGAATATTTGTTTACCTTAAATTTGAATTTCATGCAATGGAATACAATCTTGTGTCGTTTAGAATATGGACAGGAACCCCAGGAACATATTTTACTTTTGTGAATACGCCCTTCTTCTTTCATCAAAAGTTCTAAAGAGATTCAGTTTTGAACAATGTCAAGCTCCAGTTCCCTCATCTGTCACTGTGTGTGGCTCTTCAGGATCCGAACAAGAATGAGGAGTGGGAGTTACATTTCAGAGACCTGGGCAGCTCCCTCACCTCTCTGCTGGTGCTGCTCACCACAGCCAACAACCCGGATGGTACACAATCAATCACATGATGAACGAGCTGTGCTCACATACCGTTACTGTTGTTACTGTTGTGGAAAGTCAACATCATCATCTTCTGTTCTGTTCCAGTGATGATCCCTGCCTACTCCCTAAACAGAGCCTACTCTATTTTCTTCATCACCTTCAGCGTTATTGGTAAGAGGCATTTATTTTGCAAGTGATTATTAAGTCATTTTGTAGTAGATTATAAATGCATTTGTATTTGTCTGTTTCCTGACAGGAACCTACTGTCTGATGAACCTACTGACAGCCATCATCTATAACCAGTTCAGGGGATATTTACTGGTGAGTCACTCTTACTGTATGCCATCATACTGACTGTTTTTATCTACAGAAGGTGCAGTTTAGCTCCTCAATCTTGCAGTGGTGGCTAGTGTTGTGTTTGAATTCTATCATGTTACATATTAGTTGGATGTGTCAGACACCATTAACGTGTATCACATGTATTTTTTTCTCTCCAAACCCTGACTGTTGTTACTCCACTGTTTCCAACTGGAAAAGCAGGCGTGTCACTAGAACTATGACACATGTTGGAATGGGAAAAACAGCAGCAGTGACTAATATACACCGATCAGCCACAACATTAAAACCACTGATGGGAAAAGTAAATAACATTTACCATCTTGTGGCGATTAAATGTTTTCCTGGGAAACCTTTAGACCTGGTTTTCATGTGGATGTTACTTAGAGGCACAAGGAAGATGTACACAGTATTAGGTAGGTGGTTATAATGCTATGCCTGATCGGTTTATATAGCTAATGACACCCAAAGTCTCCAGAAGTAACTCTTGAACTCTTAAACCAAACAGCACACTGTTGCATTTTGTGGAAGTCATAATAGCATTTAAGAAAAACTTATAAGAATCAAGTCCTATGTGAATATGTAACATTTCAATGATGTGCATTTTATATATATATATATGCTATAATTTCTGATTTCAAATGCTGGATTCTGCTGATTGAGACATTACAGACAGAATTAAGATATTGCAATAAATCTTTTTGTTTCGTGCTCTTGTCCAGATGTCGGTCCAAACATCCATCATGAGAAGACAGCTGGCGATCCGAGCAGCTTTCCATGTCCTCAGTTGTCACGGGGGACAACATGGTGTTCAGTAAGATTCACATACATACAACCACACACAAATACACACACAGAAACACACACACACACTCAGTTTTGCTTTCTCTGTAAGGGAGCGTGTGCATGTTGACGCAGTCCTGGAGATGTTGTCCAGAGTTGGGATGAAAAGCTACTATAGAGCGGCCATCACCACGGTCAGATCCTACACCACAGCACACAACTAACGAGTATCTGTTTTACTGCTTCAGGTTAGGATCCTGCTGCCTCATAGTCACTGTCAGGATTTACACAATGGTGCTAGATTTGAGCTATTATTGTGTGCATTGTTTCTAAATCACCTAATTCTGTCTGTCCTTACTATCTTCATTCATCAAACTTCACTTGTACTTGTAAAAGCATAATGCATAGAATGTTTTCCTAATCATTTTTACTGAAAGAACATAATTTTACAGAGTTTAATTTTGGAAATATTTATTGTGGCTTTTCTAAAGTGGCTTTTTTCAAGTGCAGGATTTTTATTTCGGAGTTTGAACGCTAAATCCTGCTCTCCTTTTTTCTCTTTTCACTACAACTCTCCCCTGCGCTTGCAACATGTCAGATGACACGGCAGTATGCAGATGTTGGCTACATGGATCGAGACCAGTTCAAGAAGATTTTTGATGAACTGGACAAAGATCGCATCAAGGAGGTAGAACTGTGCACACACGGGCCACGCTGACTGAATCTGAAGACTCCTTCAGGTTTACATTTCTCTTCTGTGTCTCTCTTTCTGTGTTTCCTCCCCAGCACCCTCCCCTCCCTCAGTACAGCTCTCCAGTTCTGCAGAGACTCCAGATGATCTTCAGCCACTACTTTATCATTGTACTTGGCAACGCGGTGGCCCTGGCCAATGTCGTGTGCATATGTGTAAGTCGCACTGTCACACAAACACACACAATGACCAAGCCGGTCTGGTTGGTAGCGTGTTAGCTGGTTGGTACATCAAATATTTTTGTGTCTTTCAGACTGTCCTGGTGTTGAATTCTGAAAAGTCTACAGCAGAGAGAGACAACTTCATCTTGGAGGTGCACACAGTCACAACATTATTGCATTTTAAGTGCTTGCACACAAACCTATTTATTTTTTTTATATAAAACATACGTATACATTCTTTTTTTAACTGAACATCAACTACCACAGAATTTAACTGTTTCTGTCCTTTCATTGTCCCACTATCAGATCATCAACTTGTGCTTCATCTTCTACTACTTGTTTGAAATGTGTGCGAAGATCTTTGCCTTCGGCTGGAAAGGGTACCTGTCCTACAGGAACAACGTCTTTGATGGCTTTCTCACCATCGTGTTATTGGTAACACTCCCCTAAATACACACTGTCATTATTTTCTTATTTAACATTACAGCTGCAGTTTAGTCAAATACGAAAAGATGACACCGAGGGACAGGTTTATAAAAGATACTTTTGTGTTACCTTACACCATCACTGAGTCTGTGAGTTGATAGTTTCATGTTTTGAACTGACATCCCATGATACCACATCATGTCTGATTAACCAACTGTAGTTCTTCAGGACAAGTCTTTGTTTTACTCATTTCAGATTATTAAAGAAAGAGTGCAAAAGTTTATGGTTTACTATGAGAGTTAAGACCGATGCCGGCCTTACAGTATGTCTAAGGCTAAAACAATTTTACAGCCTCAAATTTTGGGGCAGAAATATTTGCCCTTTGGTCATTAAATACCTGCTTATGGAAAAATATCTTCAGTCTCTTCACAGTGCTACTTGAGTGCTGCCCTCGTTTTTGTTCTAGGATAGGGGCAAAAGCAGTCTGGCTTGTTCGTATTATTGTTTTGGGTGTGAAAGGCTTTGGACCCAAATGCACAACATAGACAGAGGAGAATGATTTGTATTATTTTGGGCCAGAGTTGTTGAGAGCTGACAGTGGCTGTGTCAGATAGTGGATCGTACACGAGTGACAGGCAGTGAGAATTTTGAAAGGGCCAGACAGAGGAGGAGGGGCTAGCCCCGGGGCTTCACCGGGAATGGGGGTTAGGGGAAGGTGAGGCCCATTGATGAATAGGCTGTCAGAGAATTTGTGTATAGTGTGAGCCCTCTGGGTAACAGTGTTGTTGTCGAACTGGAACTGTGAGAATGGCAAATTTTGACAGATTTTAGGAGACAGAGGCTGGACTGCCTTTATCCCCGCTGGTGCACCAAAACCTGGATTCCGTGTTGATTCAGATTTTTATTTCACAACTACAGAATGCCCAAGAAAGGCAAAGTACCTTTGGGTTTTCTCCAGCCAGAGCAACACAAACTAAATTACACAACACGACACAAATGTCATTGCAGGGAAATAATCTGTAATATATGTTTTTATTCAAAACTATCAATATCCATTGCAAAATGGTATGATGGAAGCAACCAAAATAACTACATAGGGAGAAGAGGGTGTTTCATTTACTGTCTGCATCCTTTAGGCAGTCTATCTTGTTTGGTGCATGTGTCTCACATAGATAGAGACACAGCTTGATACTACCAGCTGATTATTGTAGAAAATTCTTCTATAATATTCTTATTCACATTTTTTTTTATTTCCACTGCACAAATGTAAATGAAATGTAATGTGTCACCGTTGTCATGTTTTTGTTTTACCCCCATTAGACCCTGCAGATCACTACATTTATCATCTACAGGCTTCCTTATTCTCAGAGGTGGGTTTTCTTTGACTCATTTTAAATGTTTGTACGTTCAACATCAATTTTTATTTATTATTCTTGAGTTGAATGAATTGAATACAAAGAGGATGGAAGCATGTTTTAAGTTAAACACCTGAAAAAAAATAACATCTCACAGCTAGTGAGAGTCGAGTCTGGTTGAAAACATCGACTAAAACTGATGAAACATGGATGTGTCAACAGGGACCCCTCCTCCCATAATATAATGTCTCTATGGGAGATGGTTCGCTTGGTCAACTTGCTGATTGTGTTCCGCTTCCTGCGCATCATCCCAGACATCAAGGTAAACAGCAGTCACTGCTTATGTAGACTTTCATCCTGCATCAGCAGTAATCCAGGGATAGTTATCTGTGTGTGTGTATTGAGTCTGGAAGGGAGGATATGTACACAAAGGAGTAAAAGAGAGAGGGTACACCCCTATATACACACACAAGAATAAACCAACAAAAGGGAATGAGTAATAAGTACCAGCAGGTGCCCAGAAAAACAGTCTTGTTTATTAAAATGAATTTGATTGATGAATGCTGTACGTCAGGGAAGGGCTAAGAATAAAGCTCCTGTAACTTGACTTTATATGGTGAATGTTCACTAAGCCTCCCTCAGGGGATAATATTAAACAAACACACACAGGAGATAAACAATTACATGAATTAATTGGAAGAATTGGAAGAATATTTGGAATTGCATTGGAATTGGAAGTTATTTGGAAAAATCTTGATATTTTAGAGTTGTACTTAACTTTGAGGTTAAACTAACATTTCCTTTCCATTCATCCTGCTGGTGTTGTGTCTTGAATGGTTAAGGCAGAGTCACGAGATCTCAATCATGTTTTAGGACGTGTGTTTTGTCAACTTATCTTCCATATTTTCATCTTCAGCTTATGGCTTTGGTTGCAAGCACACTGTTGGACCTGGTGAAAAACCTCAGAGCATTTGCAGGGATACTGGTGGTAAGTGACAAAGCTTTGTTTCACCCAGCTGATCCTGATGTGCTCTTTAGTTTTCTAAATACATCGTCGAAATGCCCCATCTGTCAGATAAGTCCAAACTGTGGACACACACATAAGTTTGGATAACCCATACCTATCACACCCTAATCTTAAACATTACCTCATTGTAACCTTTATCCTAAAACCCTCAAACGGCTTCAAAAAGAAGTGAGAACTGGACAAAATGTCTCCACAATGCGAAAATGTGCTGTACAACAACATATGCACACGTCTTGTAAATTTCTGAATTCCTATGAAATAGTTTACAGAAATATTATAGCGACATGCAAAATAATGTGTCCCTCTGTGCAGGTGGTGTATTACGTGTTTGCTGTTTTTGGCATCTGGCTGTTTGAAGGGGCAATTAAACCTCCTCCGGAGATGAGGTATGACATCTTCTCCACTAAGAAACACAACAGATAGAAAGCAAACACAACAAAGCTCTTTCCAGTTCTGAGTGGCGGTCTGAACCATTTGTGTGCATCTCACATTCTACCTACTTTATCCATCAGTTTTGTGAGAGTTACAAATGCAAGATTAACCTGGTACTGACGGGCGAATTAGTATTGTGCAGTCGTATTTGGTAAGAGTCTGAAAGAAAGAAACATGCATTTGTCTCAAAGTGACTTTGAATGGAAGTGAACTATATCTTTTCATCCTTTTATCATTGTTGTTGTAGACTAACTGCAAAAGATATAAGGGGACATGTATCAGTCCAGTCAGTGCTTCTTTTTACTGAAGACCCACAATGAGTGTTTATGCAAAAACATTTGGAAGAAAAGTGAACAAAGAACCTATTCAGTAAATGTTGAACCTGGATTTAAGTTAGAAATGAAGCCATGTGTCCCGGCCCCAGAACCATTCCAGTATACTCACCCACAGTACTGAGTGGATGTTTTTAACATGGCCCTGTGAGTGTGTGTCAATTTTACAAAGAGAGCAGAATCAAAAATGTGCAAATTCTTTGTATCATTGTTATGTGTATGTGCGTCACAGTGTGGTATCCAATACTTCAATGGAGAACATCACCTCTAACTTCAGCATGGAGTGTGGCACCTATGAACAGCTACAATACTGGCCAAACAACTTTGATGACTTTGGTGTGAGTAAGAAGAGCTGTCAGATCTTCATAGTTTGCTTCAGTTTCTATTACTTTTAACTTACAGCGATAAAATAATCTGGTGTTGAAATATGTTCTGTTTATTATTCGTCACAGATGATTGTTTTGTCCCCATCATTGTGACAAAAACACTTTTATTATTATTGTCTGATCTCAGATAAATGCATTTAAAAAGGTCTTTTCTTCTCCTTCTCTTTCCAGGCAGCCATCATTTTGTTGTATGATGTCATGATAGTCAATAACTGGCAGGCCTTCATGGATGCATACAGCAGATACACCACCGAGTAAGGAACAATACATTTAATATGCAGTTCCTGTTGATTAATGGTTAATAATAATAATTAATGCTCACTGTGATGATGACGATGCTGATGTTTCTCAGGTGGTCCAAGATCTACTTTGTGTGTTGGTGGCTCACGTCCTCTGTCATGTGGGTCAACTTGTTTGTGGCGCTCATCCTAGAGGTCTGTCCACTCATCACAGACACATCCACTTCTAATACGGATACAGGAACTGTTTTCACAGTAGTCAGCTACTTTTCAAAACAACTGTGCCAACAGTGGATGTAAACGACGTTCGTACGAACTAGCCATACATAGAGAGTATGACAACACTTCTAATTTTAGGATTAACTCTGACAGCATCCAGCCTTTCAGCTCAGAGGGGAATGTTATACAACACAGTAAATGTGCAAGCTTTGAATGTTGCTCATGTAGTCAATGGTGATCTCTGTGGTCAAGAGAGTAGAGCTTGCTCACTTGACATAGTGATATTATCTGGAAATTCATTGTTTGTTGCTTATGGTGAAGTAAATTTACTATTTTTGTTTTATGTCTGAAGCCACCACTTACAGCAAAGTCTACAGATGTTTTACCTTGCTCATACCAATGACAAGTTAGCTTATTTTCTCCCTCTAGTGTCCAGTAAAACTGGCAGGACCACTCCTTTAAGGAAAAAAATGTTAAATGTTCTGAACTCCAATTCTTGTTTTCTAACAGAACTTCACGTACAAATGGGACCGCTGTCACAGCTGCTCTGTTACAGATGTGGAGAGGATCAGATATGAAACCTCTGTTCAACTCATGTTCAAGTAGGTTGACGCTGATGTTTTGTTGAAAGCCTTATGTAGCTGTCAAGCCATTTCTGCAAGTCCTTCTCCTGTTGTTTTTCATTATCTGTAATTTTCCTCCTCTTTCACTGCAGAGAGCAGATCCAAGAGCCAACAGAAGAGGAATTACTTTGTCAACTACATCAACACCCCCACTTACACCTGGAATGGTGACACAAGGACTTGACATCGACCAGTGCATTAAGATGTATTAAACAAAAGGATAAAAAGGGACTCAGACTAAAAAGACTCACTCTTTCTGTTATCTGAATGAGAAAACATGGTGTGTCGTGTTATTGGTTTAATATATTGTTACAGTCAAATTCATTTTATTTGTGGAAATGTTTTTATTATAAGACGTATGGTTGTTAATAAAGAGATTTTTTTAAATAAATGTTTTACAAAAAAATGACCAAAGGTTTCTCTGTTTTACCACATCCATCATTCATAACATTATGACCACTGAGAGGAGAAGTAAATAACGTCAACCATCTTGTGACAATTCATTGTTCTGTTGGGAAACTTTTGGAACTGGCATTCATGTGGATGTTACTTAGACATGTAGCACCCACCTACACCAGACCAGGCACACCCACCGCATAGCAATGACACTCCTTGATGGCAGCAGCCATCCCCAGCAGGATGCAACTTGACACACAAAAAAAAAAACTATTTAGAAACAACTCAAAAAACATGAAGAACAGCACAAGGCGTTGAACTGGCTTCCAAATCCACTAGAACCAAACTGATCAAGTATCTGTGGGATGATCCACAGAGGCCCCTCCCCTCAACCCATATGAACCACAGGACACCCTCAGAAAGGCCATGTCCATTCTCTGATGAGTCACAACTGTTTTGGGGGAGACCTGCACAATATTAGAATGGTGGTCCTAATGTTATGCCTGTTTGGTGTATATCTCAGTACAGACTTTAATGATCCACAAGGGTTTGATTTCAGGACTTTCTCAGTGAACACTGACGTTCCGTTTGACTTCATGTAACACAAGAGTTACAGAAACCATTGAATCTGAAAGTAAATGGTAAATGGTCTTGCTCTTATATAGCGCTTTTCTACCTACTCAAAGGTACTCATAGCACTTTTACAGTCAGAGACACATCCAACCATTCGCTCACACAAGCACACACACATTCACACACCAGTGCCAGTTGCACTGGGAGCAACTGGGGGTTCAGTGTCTTGCTCAAGGACACTTCGGCATACGGTATAGATGTGTTGGTGCCAGTAAACTGGCAGCAACCGCTCTCACACCAGAAGGTGGCAGTAAATTACCGTCACGGATGTTATAGACCCCGACGAAGTAGAAGAAGAAGGAAGCGGAAGAAGAGATTGTTTTGGATTCGCATGTGTTTAACTTGTTCCCTATTACTGGAGCCTTAGGGACTATTGGGTTGATTTCTACACTCCTAATAACAGAGCAATGGAGGGTAAGTGGATTTAAATCTTGGTTTATGTTTCCTCAACGGATCTACTCTCAGAGTCCACGCTCTGGACATTTATACCACACACCGTAGAGCCCACTGGCTTAACTGCGAGACAAAAATTTACTTTATGTAAGCTGAACACACATGTGACTGTATACTGCTGACAAACATTAAACATGATTTTTATTTATATATATACCATCCACGCGAGTCATTGTTGCCCTATCAAGGCAGTGGAGCCTGCTTCTTCCAACTCATGTGTTATAGCGTCATCTTGTGGTGTTTAGAGGACGAAGCACCGAAATACTACACTCGGTGTAACATGTTCGTGTGTTGCATAGATGTGGGATAATCTTCAGTCCACTTCTGTGAGCCCTCCACGGTCTCCTGAACTCTCGGCCTCGCTCATGAATCCACTTGTTTGACCCCCACTTACTTCCTACTAGAACAGGACGTGTTGTTGTCCTCATGTCTTGTCCTATAGTGTCCCTCCCTACTCCTGAACAAATTGTACCAGAACACTGCCGTCCCCTTTCTTGGCCAGATTGCTGCTCCAAAGTCAGGGAAGACTGTGGCTCCTCCCGCCTCATCAGTCATGTAGTTTAAAAGATTTGCTACACGATTTCCGGTGCCTGGTCTTTTTAAAGCATTAGGCTCATCTGAAATGAAAAATCTAACTTTTTATCTTAGAGTCCACAGATGCCAGCAGAGGCTTGTAAGGCACATTACAAGTAAATGCTCGGTTATTATAATGTCCACGCAGTGTAAGTGAAGGAAAGACAAAGTGTCATCACTGACACATCATTTCTTCAAAATGTTGGTGACAGTATTAAAACAGATATCACCAAATCAAACTGAACTGAAATGACAAAGCTGTGGCATGAAAACAGTGAAGCACGGCAGAAGGGTTTCTATTTGAGCTCTACTCTGTGTTCTGTAAAACATATTGAGAACATGGCATCATTGGTCCTGTACACGTAAAATGGAACTGTTTGTGTTTTCCCTGTGAGTCTGTGGCTGGTAGCTGGCCTGTGTTTCAAGTACAGATCCTCAGTGAGTTAATCTTGTTTTGTGTGATACTACTTTCATTTCCCTTGTTTCCTTTGGACAGAAGCTCTCGTTCGAGCTGCTATTCCCGGTGACCTGGTCAAGGTTCTAGGTGTCGAGGTGAGTAGTGGACACACTGTCCCATCCGATGGTCCCTACAACACCTAGTTCCTGATGTCACATCTGTAAAAGCTCTTACTGTCATGTACTTATTTCCAGTCTCAGACCAGCCGCAAGGCGGCGAGCTTCACGGAAGCCTTCCTGAAGAACAGCATCCAGCAGCCCTCACGTCTTGATCTGAAGACCATGCTGAGCCACAAGGCCGTGATTCTGGACTACGCCAGGCCTAAGAACGACAAGACGAAGCGGAAGAGCAAGAAAGCCAAGGGACTAAACGCACGGGACAAGAGGAAGATGAAGATCTTCCAGATTAAACCTGAGCACCAGAGGTTGGCTACGCCGTAGAAGTGATGCACCATTATGATTGGAGAGTTAGGTGGAGTCAGGATCTGCTACCGTGGATTAGATATTTTATTTAATTTAAGGCAGAGAAAGTAGAGTAGCTTCAGATTTTGCTTAATAGTGATGAGCCATACCGTTCTTCCACTGTACAAATATGTGACCATGCTATTGTCTATTTAGTTGTGTGTTTGTGTGAACTGATGATTGATTTTCCCAATCATCACTGTTGTTATGGTTGTTATTGCAGATACGAACTTTTCCTGCCTCTGCATGAACTGTGGAAACAGTACATTGTTGACCTGTGCGGTGGACTGAGACCAAGCAGGTAAAGCAGTTTGGAGTTCCATACCCTTCCTCATTAATTAGCTTATCTTAGTTGATATTTCATACGTCCTTCTCACTTTTCTCGTGTGTTCATTCGTATTGTGTCTTCACAGCAATCCACAGGTTGTGCAGCAGAAGCTCCTGAAGGCAGATTTCCATGGTGCCATAATCAAAGGTTGTTGTTTTTTCTCTGAAGTTAGTAAAGTTTTTTAGTTAAGCTTATTTTGAACATGTAAAAAGCAAATAAAATAATCATACACAAATTCACTTAATGAACATAAATAACACAAAAAGAAAAATAAGTAAACTGAAAATTACTTATTCTCTATATTCTAAAAGTAATTAGAATTCTTAAAGTAACTAATTTTACCCCACCCATTCTCAACAGATCAATAATATTTGTTTCCTGTCAGTATATTAATAACAATAATGTGTTTGTTTGTTTTTTTTACATTATTATAGGTTAACATGACATTGCATGTTGTCAGTAACCATTTTAAGTGTTACAGCTTTAGTTCTGGAGTGAGCTTCTTCTAGATACTCCTTTAGAATATTTAATAATCACAATCTGAACTAATCCAGATAAATTCATTTGTGTAAGGTATAAAAATGAGTTTGTAGGAGTGAAAAGGGTCAGTTAGAGTAAATATACTATTAAAACACCTGGTTGTTGCAATGTAAAATCACACCAGAACCTTTGCACCTTCCCATAATAAAATTCTAACCTCATGTGTGGCTGCTAATAGTGTTTTTTAAATTACACTTTTTTAAAACCACATTGGGTGTTAAAGGGTGTTGTTTTATGGCATGTAAATATTATATAAGGTTAGTTTATTTAGCATCTCTGTAATTATCAAGTATAACGGTTGAGCACAATTGCAATTATTTATAGATTTTTAAATCTTTTTCAGTGAAACCACTTTTAACTTTATGAGTGTCACATAGCATAACTGAGATGTACTACAACAAACTATTGGTGCCTACAAACTATTGAAGACACTACCGTAGCTTTCTTTGTTCACCCTTAATTCTCTGTCTGTTCTGTCACAGTGGTCAGGTCTACATGTCCATCCTATGTGGGGACTACAGGAATCTTAGTGCAGGAGTTCAAACATGTCTTCAAAATCATCACCAAAGAGGACAGGCTCAAAGGTGAGATGGCTAGATGTATCTGAAATGAATATTCAGCTTATTTTGGCAAAATGTGGGTTGATGTGTTTGTTTTTTTTTTTTTTTTTTTTTTTTTTTTTAAATGAAGCTGGCTCTCCGTGTTTGGTTTTTCATATTGATGCTCTCAGTTGTTATTGAATCTTTACAATATTGCTAATCAAGTAAGATATATGCCAATGAGACGTTACATTATGTCCTACTGGAGGACACACTGCTTTAAAAGTCCATACTGGTTCTGATAGAAGGATGTCAGAGTTGTTGATGATGTTAATGGTAATTGAAAGTTTAACTATTCACCCAGTCCCTTTCACTGTGTTTCCTCCACATTAGTGATCCCTAAGAGGAACAGTGTGTTTGCAGTGGAGATCAATGGCTTCGTCTCACACATCTATGGAAGCAAGTTTGAGCAGCGGGCCAGTGAACGCTCCGCCAAGAAGTTCAAAGTGAGAGGAACCATCGACCTGTGACAACACAATCTCCCTCATGTGTTACCTCAAAAAGAAAGACGTTACATATTTATAGATCTGCTTCTGCCACTGGCCACCAAAGGAACTTTAACAACGATGACTAGTTCATTTTGCTGCATGTCTATGATTGTCTCATTTTGAGGGGGAACTCTATATTTTTTTTTCACCTGAGTGCAGCTAATTTAGGAGCACATGCACTATATATAACGTCAGTTAGGTAATAGATGCTGATAAGGTAAGAAGTACAGTATCCAGAATTCTGGGTGTTTGACTCAAAGCAGACACCTGATCTGTAGAAACCTAGGGTTTCGCTGCAGGTGCATACTGAACATGAGGCTTAGCTAAAAGTCAGTGAGTGCCTGAGGCTCCCCTTCGAAGGCTGCTGCTGTTTTGTTACAACTTCTGTGTCAGTCCAGGAAGTCATGTGTTTTCATAATAGTCTCTCTGTGAGAAGGCTAGAAAGATGCACTAGCCTTTGTTCCATTCTTTTCAGAGCAGATAAATGCTGTCCGCCGTTTAATAGAGCGGGTCATTTAACCTGATTAATTTCTGTTCATGGTTGTTTTCCCCAAATCTTTCATTAAATTATACTTTTTCAAAATTTTTAACAGTTTCTGTCTTTTTTGTGCCCTGAAGTTTGTGTAAGGACATGTTATAAGCACAGGTTTGTATTTCTCAAAATGTCACATACTGTATGTGTACTTGTTGAGGACATATTTTATTTAGACCTCTGTTGCAAGGAGAAAATATATTTAAAAATAATTGTGGTATTTAGATTTACAGCAGAAGGCAGACAGTGGTCTAACCACATTGTCATCTGTGATCTGAAAACAAATCTAGTATTAGTGCTGAGTGGAACTTCTACGCCTGAAGGCACACTGGTGATTTATGGTTTCACACAATTCTATCACTGACAGAGGGATAGTGTTGTTCTTTAAGACAACTGTGAAGTTTCATTAAAAGCATTCATATGTCTCATGTGGTTCAGATTATTGATCCAGACTGAGACTGGTTTGTATCTGTTCAGTGATGCTAAAACTATACGCTAACTTTAAGTCATGCTGCTTTTCTTGTCTTAAAAGAAAATGGATTGGATGGAAGAAAATGGATTTCTTGTACATGCCGTTGTGTATTTTTAGAAATTCCTCATTTGCAAAGTCAGGAGGAACTGGTTTCAGTTTGTTTTTCCCTGAAGTGAAAATGGCTTCTCTGAAAGTGAAGTAATGAAACAGCTTCAAAGGTAAAACACATCACTCTATTGCTTATAGAGATGTTGTATGTTTCTCTATTTCCGGTCCTGGTTCAGGAAATGGAAATTTAACTGTTAAATTTATGTTAACTAAATGTTAACTAAAGGACCAGCAGAGGCATAAATGCGATAGTCGATTTCTAAATTTCTTTCCAGAACCATTTTGTTTTTTCATTCTAGCTCACTGTCACAGCTTATTGACGCACTGCAATATATCACATGAGCCTTTCTTCTAACTTTTGTGCTTTTCCCTCAATGGCAAGAGAAATTTTTGGTCAAAAGGACATTTAATCTTGACTGCATACCATACTTGGCTGTCTGTCTTTGTCCTGTCGTGGTAATTCATAAGAATGTTCGGTTTAAACCAAAAATCTTCTGTTCCTGTTTTCTTTCAGAAAGAAAGAAAAAAAAAACAACTCCTGGAGCACTTCACTGTGTTCACAGAAACAGCGTCACATTGTGTTGACTGAGAAGAGAAGTGTTGACTAAGCAGAACAGCAGGTTTTCCATCCCTGGGTGTTGAGGTGGTCTACAGGTCACCAGGGCTTTCAAACCATTCAGAGCCCAATACACAGTCACCGGAGTCACACAGACATGGCCAAAGACTAAAAGACTTGGGTTAAATTTGCAACACTGAGCAGAACCCTGGCAGTTAATCTTTGTTAACAGTTGTTTTGAAACTGGTGTACTAGTGTAAATGCATGCGCAGTCGGACACATTGAGGAGGACTGAAACGTTCTCTCTAGCCTCTTTTACTTCATTGTTTTGGATTTGTGGCCGTAAGATTTGCTTTTTTTTGGTGCTACCTCTGACTGTTAAGCACCAACTACAACACTGTTTTAAACAGAATCTAAAGAGACAAATATTTTCTCAGCAGTTGGTGGAAACCAAATCAGAACTAAAAGGAGAGTAAACTCCAGCATAACGCTAATGACTAATATAAAGCTAGATGCTTTGAATCGTGCTCATTTCACTGATTGACAGCTCAGATTGTGCACCCTCCACCCCCACAAAAGACAAGCAGTTACAGAAAATGACTGAATTAATTTCCTTGGTTATGTTATCTGCCCTTTTATCTTACTAAAGTGCTGGTGGCTACTAGATGCTGTTATCTGGAATCAGTGATTTCAGAGTCTGCAGGTCACGTTACTGAGCCTGTTACCATGTTCTTGCTAATAATGTCTAGAGGTTTGGCCCAGGCATTTACTGTAAACCTACTGACCTACCGCATTACACGTGAAGCAATTTTTGGAGTAATTTTACACAACCGCCAACTGCTGGAAGGAACAACAAATTACTTCACTGGCATGAAAGTTTCCAAATTACAGACACTAAATGACAGAAGAACTGACTGCAAATAGCAGTTTGATGGCTTTTATCTCTGTGGCTCTTAACTGAGCTGCTCAACCAGTCTGACAGCACTGCTGCTGCTTGGGGCATGGGAGCTTCCTGTAAGGGTCAGCTTTAGTGATAATAGTTTCTGTCAAAGGGGAAACAGATTAAATGTTAGACCCAGTCAAATTCAGTGTGTATGATCAGCACATACACACTGATTATTTTGTTAAGCCAGCAAGTTGTTGTTTTGTTTTTTTCCAAATGCTGCTTCTTTTCCGGCCTATTCTCAGTCAAGTTTACCTCCCACCCCCTCCTTGCAAAATGTGTGGTTTGAACTTTCTTCAGAAATCCTTTCACGTCACCAAGAGCTAGAACTATAAATACTTCATCTGGGTTGTTTTTCCACAGACAAGAAACGCAGCATTGTACACAGACAGACAGAGGATTTCGTTGACTGCTACACTGAAAATTGGCTCTTTTTATTGTTGTTGATTTGGGCGCCAGATACAAAGTCACCATGTTGGACCTGGACACATTTACTCAGGAGAACAGCAAGCGGATCCACGCTGTTGAAAGCTCTTTCAGGTCATCAGGGAAGCCCCTATCCCAGCCGGGACGGGTTCTCATCGGAGAGGGCATACTGATGAAGCAGAGCCGTCGGGGACCACAGCCTAAAGCTTTTTTCCTCTTCAATGATGTTCTAGTGTATGGCAGCATCATTCTGAAAGGCCGGTGGCTCAAAAACCAACAGATCATCCCTCTGGGTAAGCAAGTTATTTCCTTTTCAATAACATAATGCATCTAGACAAAAAGAAAAGTGTCTGACAAAGGGTCTAGACTAAAAGCAACAAGTAGAGACACAGAAGTCTTGGTTTGGTTGTGGCATAATAAATCAATCTAACCAGTCTTTCACAGATAATCTGTAAAGAGCTGATCAAATTTCATGTACTATACTTTTGTCATGCCTTATTACATACTTTTCTTCCTTCCATTAACGTACCATCTCTTTTGTTATTTCAGAGGACATCCAGCTGGAGGACCTAGAGGACAGTGTCAGAATGAGGAACCAGTGGTTGATCCGTGCGCCCCGCAAATCTTTCTACGTGGCTGCCGCCTCATATGAGGAGAAGCGAGCCTGGTTTGATCGCATAGAGGATTGCCAGAACAAAATGCTGCAGAGCAAAGGCGGCGGACGCAGCTCAACCTTCGCTGTCACCTGGATCCCCAACCAGGTCTCTGCCGTCTGCATGCGCTGTTCCAACAAGTTCACTGTGACGCAGCGTCGACACCACTGCAGAAAATGCGGCTTCGTGGTCTGCGGTGGATGCTCCAAGAAGCGAGCTGTGATCGAACACATTCATCCAACTAAGCCTTTGAGGGTCTGCACCACGTGTCACTCCGGTCTTCAAAGGACAGAGTTAGAGAGCCACGGAATGACCCGTCTCAGGAGGGACAGCACTGGGAGGATGGATTTAGACGGAGATCAGGTGGAGGATTGTTATCAAGAAGGGGAGGCAGAGGACAGGATGGAGGATCATAACCCCAATAGGTGGATGGACGCCCGTATGGACTCCTGGTACCCCTACATGTACCTCAGATAAGAACAGTTCTCTCTGTCTTACCAGATATTTAATTAACTGGTGTGTACAGTACATGTAAATAAAATATGTAGGTTCAAGCATTAACTCTAACACTGCCACATGTTTGTCTTTGATGTGAACAATGAATAATAAAGAATTAAAAAAAAACATACAGCTGTTTGCATTATAAATATTCTTCAGTTCTCTGGAACCAGTGCCACTTGGAACCATTTCTTTTGGAAGTGAATGAGAGCTTACTTCTGTCAGTTATTCATACTTACCCTTTACAAGGACATTATCACAACACACGTTCACATACAGCACATTTATTGTATATAATGAACCTGACAAACAAGCATCCCTGGAAAGCAGGCAGCTGGGCAGGTTGGACAATGATGCATTTAGGTTGGAGTGAATAACTGCAGGTCATGAAGACTGGACAGGTTGATGAGGACCAAGACAACAGATGTAGTTCATGGAGCTCACCAGGTCAGACAGTAGTCTGTTTGAGTGTCATCTTTCCCTTCATCAAGTCATCCCACAACCAGGTCCCCATGATGTTGACATCAGGGCATTGTGGGGGCACAAGCATCTGTAGTTGGATTTCCTTGTTCTCGTAGCTGAGGATAGTTGTTTAGGGGCTGTCCAGCAGGAATATAAAATAATATGACCTGGAAACATTCCATCAGTTGAATAAATAATGTGTGATGTATCAACCACAGTAATAGTCCTTTGTTAAAACAAACAAAAGAAAAACAGGTTGATTTTTAAGAAGTGAGTGATTTTGAAAGACTGCAGTGGGAACATCATGATTTACCAGATCTGACGAAAGCCAATTAGAGATTCTATAGCATAGTTTCTTCATTAAGTGTGGTTAAGGGGAGTTGGTCAACAATGGATCAGGGCTATGTAATTGTTGATGAACGTCACAAAAGTTCTTAAATTGTGTGTGGAAACAGTTTGTCATTGTTGACAGAAAACTAAGCTGTTAATCATCCGCCACTAGCTGCGTATAACGTTGCATTTATCTGAAGCCGTGCTCTGAATTTTCTCCTTTATTCTTACAGTGTTGTGTTCAGGAAGTTTATGGACAACTTTATGACATTTGGGGTACAGCCCCCAGCCGAGCGTACAAGCAGACAGAAGCACTGTCGTTAGTCTTTTTAGTTAACTTTATTATTTTAAGTATGCTAAAATATTCTGGAAATAAAAACAAATGAATAAACCACAAATAAAATACATTTATTTTATTGTCAGCTCCATTCATAACTACATTTGAATAAAACTGTCAGTTTTACCTTTTACACATTTAGTACAACATAAGCTTAGATGTTTAGTCAGAATATTTTTACATATTCCACATACTGCGTTTAAAAAAATCCCACCTGCCCTCAGAGGTTGGACGATAACTAGAGATTCACTCCGGTAAGATCCACCACGAGGAAAATGGTAAATGCCCTGCTAAAAACAGGGAGTTCATTTAAAATGACTATAACTAACTTAGGTTTGACCAAACTGTAACACAACACTTAGTTTTGGTCTGTTTTTATTAACTGACTGAGACAGGAGCAGGTGTGGCTGATTCCTCATCCGTTCATCAGACAGGTACGGCAGCAGAAGTGGTGGTAAAACTTCCTCTCACAGAGACGGTTCGACTTCACCATTTCACAGAACACCTCATCAGCTGACAGACAGATCAGAGTAGGAGCACAATATGGTTAACAGCAATGATTTACATCCACCATGATGAAAATGAATGTATTAATATACCTCAGGATAAGTATTTATTAGTTGGAACAAATGACAACTTGAGGCTGGCTCAACAGACACAGTGACACATCTGTACTCGCACACATTCACACTGAAGCATTTTTGGGGGTTCAGTGTCTTGCTCAGGGTCACTTAGCATGTGGTCTGCGGGACTGATCCACTTACCCTTACTTATAATAATGGGTGGTTGCTTTGATTAACAGGCGCTGTCTACAGACTGTATAATAGATAGATACAGTCAGAAGTCGATAGCTGTGGTTCCTCCCCTCCCTTACCTTAGCTAATGACGACCTCTTGTGGTCTTTTGTGATTTTGGTCCTTTGGATTATTTTAAATACAAAAATAAATACTTGCTGAAATTGTTGCAATGAGTAGCTGAACATTCAAGACACTTCTGCTCCTGTTTTTTATTTTTTATTATTATTATTATTATTATTATTTTTTTATTATTATTTGACAGATTCAGTTCAGATAGATTTGGTGTATGTGCCCATCATAACTCTAGCCTGGATGTTGAAAGACGGTGGTTACTGGTCACAAACTTTGATGGCCAGCGAACTAAAAGTGAATGTTTGTATTAATATTACTGTGATAGGTCATTAATATAGTAGGTCATTTAAAATTAGCACACTTCAGAAACTGACAACTTGTGCTACAACTACAGCTGTCAGCTTTGGCCACAGGCAGATATGTTTTTAACAATAATAATAATACATTTTATTTAGGAAGCACCTTTCAAGTCACCCAAGGACACTTTACAAAAAAGAACAGATAAATAGAACATTAGATAGAAACATCAATGGACACAAAGAAAAACAGCATTCAAACATCCAAATACAGGAAAAAAGCAATAAGCAACATTCCAGCTTTAACGGACAGACAATGTGCAACATTTAATAAAACTGCATGAATAAAACTTTAAGTAGGGTGGTGCTGGACTTAAAGATGGAGTGAGTAGGTGATTCTAAACAGGTGGGTTTTGAAAACAGGGACAGAGTCAATATCGCAGATGTCAGTAAAGAGAGTAAAGAGTTCTTGGGAGCAGAGTGGCTGGAAGCTCTGCTCTCCACGGTGCACAGGTGAACAGGGGGGGCAGTGAGGTGGAGGGAGGAGGAGGATGTGAGGGAGCGTGCTGGAGCGGCGATGTGGACGAGGTCAGACAGATATGGAGGGACGAGGTTGTGGATAACTTTGAAAGTGTACAGAAGGACTTTGAATTGAATTCTCTGTGTGTAGACAGATCGAGGGGTGATGTTGATGTGGGATTTGAATGTTGACACATTATCTCTAGAGGACTTATTACGTAACTTTTATTGGCACAGACTACAGTCTGTACTCAGGGCATTAGATGCCAAAAGCTTAACCACCAATATGTGAGAGAGTGATCTCTCTGTAACCCACCAAGTCAAGTCTGATTCAACATGTAGAATCAGCTGACAATATGGCTGACAATCTGACTTTGTGTTTCACTTAGGTAAAGCTTTCCAATGCGAAAGACAAGACCTCCCTTATGAGGAAGGTGTCAAAAAGCCTTCTGTGAACAAGGGTTATTATTGTCTGATATCTCAAACTCCACCAGAGTATCTTTAAATCATTTGTGCAAATCAGACTGATTGAGCATGTAGTGCTAGGTGACACTATCAACACATGTACATACAGTCATGCCTGTAGAACTGCACAATATCACACAATGCTTCAAACTTACCATTATTACAGGACGCATTCACAACACAAGTCCGGTTGATCAGACTGTAATCTGCTTTGCATTTGGTGCATGTTCCAGGACCACTGCAGCTCAGACAGTTTTCCTCACACCTGGAGATACAGAGCAAGACAGAACAATGAGGTGAGACTACAATATGCATTTGATCTATTACTGTCACAGAAAGAGAGTGGGGACAAAGCAGCAACGTTACTATTTACTCCTGTTTATTTCCCCTGCGCAAATGACATGCCTGCAGCTATATGCTGTGTCTGAAAGCATTTAAAGGAAGCAGTCACCTGTGGCACGTGTTATGAGGGAGTCCTGCTGCCTTTCCAGGGTAATACCCAGGAGTACACGCCTCCACACACCTCCACTCCTGCTGCAGGTAGCCCTCGGCACACTGGATGCACTCTTCCTCACCTGGCCCTGGGACACAGAGACATGAAAGGAAACCTCCATCAACATGAGTTTTTGTTCTGCTGCTTCTGTGAAAGCGCTCTAGAGACTGTACATATGTGACAAACATGCTCACCGGTACAAGTCATACAAGAAGAATGACAAGGGCTGCATGTCATCTCTTCCAGATGGAAAAAAGTTCCACTGGGGCATTCAGGAATGCAAGTCATTCCTGCCAGGCTGGAAAAAAAGAATAAATGAAATAAAAAACTTTACAGTGTGTTTTTTAATCCAAAATTTAAACAAGGATAGTCTGAAAGTTTTTACGTACGTGTAGCCTTCACTGCAGGCAGTGCATCTGTCTGCATACGTCACACATATTGTACAGGAGTCATGGCACTTCACGCAGAGATCTGGAATAAGTCCATATGACATTAGGTTATTTCAATGATAATGTCTCTCAAAGATATTTTCACAGTTATTTACGTCATGAAATAGAGGTTTTAACCAAAGCCCTCCTCCCTACACGCACTGTACAATGGCCTGTCCACTACATCACAAAGGGTTGCAGACCTCTCAACTGCATGTTGAGTATATGCATCAGAAGTGCATCAGATGTTTAATAAAAGGCCAAGAGAATATTGTGTGTATTGTGTATATGTTGACTCACTATCTTTAGCAAAGTAACCTGGAGGGCAGGTTGCAGTGCAGCTGGAGTTTAGCAGGTTGAGGTAGAGACCCCTTCGGCAGGAGAAACAATCACCAGGTGATCGGCCAACACATCCTCCACAGCCTTTATAGCAACGTCTGCAGCGTCGAGATACCACGTCCTTGAAGTATCCCAGTGGACACTGTCTCACACAAGTTCTACACGCACACGGAAAAAGACAAATACAGCTTTACAGTAAAACATAGACTTGTGGTTATTTCAGATTTTAAAGATCGCCTTGGTGAAGAGATCATTTCACCATTGGTTACAAGAGCAACAGACTAAAGGTGCAGAATGAGTTCATGTGAAAACTGACATAGCAGCATTTCACCTCTTACCTGCCACTTTTTAAGCTGCCCAAGCTGAAATGGATACAGTTGAGGCAGTGGTCAGCCTCTGGTCCATCACAGCCCTGGTCTCCACACTCACTGTGGCATGGCCCTTGATAAACAACATCATCGTAATGTTGTGTTTTGTCATTTTTCTAACCGCAACTAAAATTTGATACATTTCACTCAGATGAGATGTTCTCTCTCACCATTGTACTCGTCCTCCTCTTCCTCCTCTGACTCCTTCACTAGCAGCTCTGAGGCAGGGATATCCGGAGCACTGTTGCTCTGGTAAGGGTTCTCAGATGTGCCATAAAGAGTCAGAGTCCATTCTTTTAGGCTGCCTGTACCAAGTACCAATTGTACGATTAATTAACAATAAAGTTGTATTTTGGTATGGATAATAAAATAAGCCTCAGATGTAAATGTCGCGAAGGGGCATGTGTTGTTGGATCTCACCAGGTACCCCAGGTTTGCGTAGCTTTGAGGGAGAATCAATGATCTCTAGATTCCATGTGCCTTCTGCCTTCTCACCCCAAAAATGAACTGTCATGAACTCCCAGTTTCTGAAACCCTCACTGGAACTGTCAAACAACCTGTAAACACAGCAGTGACATGAAATGAAATGTGGAAAAGAGGAAGTTAAAAGCTTTGTGTTCATGGATTTCTTAAGCCATTTTGTGTGATTAGCATCAATAGACCAGCAAGACAGTGCATATACTGAACATACTAGTTGGCATGTTAGTTATCAGTGTGCAAGCTCATTTTTGCTATACTATATTTAATATGAGCATGTTTAATTTGTTTCCTGATGTTTTCACTTGCTTCTAAAGTTACATAACTATTGCTCAGTAGGTTAAAATGTCTTTGTGCTTTTCCTTCTTTTCCTTCAAATTTATATTTTAAAAGCCACAATTTGGTTTTATAGGACATCAAATTAAATCTCCAAAGAAATATAAGACTCTCTACTCTCAATTACTATGAATGAAGAAAATCTGTTTTAAGGGTGGGTCTTATGTAATACTGTATAAGTTGGCCAACGGTTTTCATTTAGATAATGACTGGGATAGTGTTAATTCCTGCAGTATTTTGGATTAGTTTCGGCATTCATCCATTAATCCAACAATTTCAATTGACCTGAGCCAAATATTTCAAATTTGGACTCATCAGTCCAGAGCATCTGCCATTTTTCTGACCCCAGTTCCTATGTTTTCATGAATAGCTGAGTCTCTTGGCCTTGCTTCCATGTCAGTGGATGGATTTTTGGCTGCAACTCTTCCATAAAGTCAGCTTCCAGCCAGACATCTCTGGACAGTAGATGGGTGTGCCTGGCTCCCACTGGTTTCTGCCAGTTCTGGGCTAATGGTACTGCTGGACATCTTCCAGTTTCAAAGGGAAATAAGTTGTGCTTTTCATCTGCTGCACTAAATTTCCTTGGCCGACCACTGCGTCTTACGAAATCCCTGACTTTGTGCAAGTGTACATATAAGGATTGATGCCGGTTTGAAGACAAAGGGTAGTAACACTAAATATTGATGTGACTTAGATTTTTCTTTAGTTCGCTCACTTTGCATTTTGTAAACTGTTAAAAATATATATAATCACTATTTATCACTATTTATATTTATGAAAGCATTTTATAGTTCACAGCATTTTTCCCCACACCTGCCTAAAACGTTTACACAGTACTGTAACTGCTCCTTTGTGTATTTGGTTGTGTCTGGTATTGGAAAATTCAACTGTAGGCCATATTATTTCCTAACAATACGAAAAACAGAAACCTGTCCAAATCTATGCAGATGAAACCAAAGCCACATATAGAACAGAGTGGGGTATTTGGTAGAACTAGGTGGACATGCCTCACTGCATAGAGTAATACTCTCACCTCTTTGCCAGTAGCTGTGATCTTGTCCCGGATGGAGAGATGATGTTGATCTCCAGGTCTCCTCTTCGTGGGTGGATTATCTGGACCTTAACCACCACATGCTCCAGGTAAGCCACATGCTGTTCAGATTCTTCTGAACATCCAGAGGTGGTAATGCTACTGTTCAGGGTTTGGCCAGCACGAATGAGCCTGGTTAACATAAGTGGAGTGAAGTTAACATGAAGACATTTCTGTGAACCTATACAGGACGTAGTGTGGTACATATATTGTGGAATCATTGATATGCAAAGAGTGCGAAAATACTCCCAAGTCAAAACATGTCAAGTCTCTTTTCTTCAAAGTATATGATGGCTTTCATCCTCCTCTATGTCACTACCTCCAAATTATTCCACCCACAACACAGAGCTGACCTTGAGCTCACTAGTTATTTTGCACCACAAATACTACCAAGCAGATAATAGAACCTGGCAGATCAGTAGAACAACCATAGTAGGTTTTTGTAAGGACCCAGAGCCTCCTCAGTAAGCACAGCCTGCTCTGTCTGACAAGCAACCTTAGAAGGAAGGCAGAGGGAGAGAAAGAAGGAAGAAAGAAAGCGAGGGAGGAAGAGAAGAAGGACAAGAGGTTGGTGATGGTGGCGCCATCTTCGCAGATGTGGAAGGTTGTGATGTTGCTATTTAGCAGTTGGGGAAAGTCTAGATCAGAGGAGGCAAAAGGAAAGATGGACATGGTCCTCTTTTTTGGTAGGGGTGAATTGAGGCAGTAGAGGAGAAGTTCAGCCTTGGTTTGTGAAAAACTCAGTGCATCCCTTTGTCCTTTCTGCTGCTCCTTATTACTCTTCCTTGCTTTATACACCTGAAACCGGTCTACAAAGAGGCCCCACCATAGGTGACTACGCTGGTGGAAGCATTTATACCTGTGTCAGCATAGTTATGCCTCTAAAACACTAGGTACCAACTACTGAGCTGTGTTGAGTTTCACTATGTACTTGGAACTGGGCAGCTTGAACTTGAGGCTTGAGGCAAAATAGAAGTTATTTTTAACCCTGTTGTTTTGGTTGTGTGATTGCATAAAGTAATTTAGCAGACATTCGTCAATGTTGATATGTTATACTATGAGTGTTAAGATGAACTATGTAAGTGACGTTTCTTTTTTCTGTGTTGCTGCAGTTGAATTTGATGCTATAAACAGCAGTTCATCTGGCTGTAGCCGATCATTCATGTTTCTTGTAATATGCCTTGAGTTCACCTCACCTGGTGCGTCGGTCAGGTATTTGACTGCAGATGTGTTGAGAAGGAACTGTCTTCCATTTGGAAGCCTCCAGCACCATTGCCTCTGCATCCACCAGGCCAAATCCATACAGGTGACTGACTAGGAAAAAAGATTGACATAAAATTGTGTTTCTGTAATCACAAGAGATGGTTTCAGCGCAGAGGTATTCATTTACTGTTGTCAGTGTACTAAGACTGCTAAAATCAAAATGTAGAGTGCCTCTGTGTCCAGCTGCGTTGGTCTTCCAGTCATCAGCTTTCAGGTGGACTGGTCTGGATGTCTTTACCAGAAGATGTTGTACATCTCTCCATGTGAGTAAAACACTGCAGAGAACAAACACAGCGATCATTTAATTAAGAGTGTTTGTGTTGACTGTATCCAGAGTCTCGCATTTGAAATAGAACTTCATAAAATGAATCCACTCTCACTACACAGCAATACAGATTTGTGGTTTCACACCCTCACACATTTTAAGTTATTTAATGAAATGCACAAGTCCAGTTTGTTTTGGAATGAACTTATTGGCACATTTGACACTATTTGAAAGGTTATATTCTGAATGAGGCTCCCAAGCTACTGCTCTCCAAAAAGAACATTTCTGTCCATCTGCAGCTTGCTAAACATCATGTGGACCAGGAGAATGTTTTGTGGACAGATGAGACCAATGTGGAATTGTTTGGTGGTTTAAATGATAGGATCATGAATCCACCATCAACAAAACACTGAACAACCACAATGTGCCAGGCAGAGATGCTGGAATGCAGTGTTTCTGCAACTCCAAACAACACTTACTTATGTCATCAATTGCTAAACACTCAAAAATGTCAAAGAAACTTGGATACAAAAGACAGGATACAAAAGACAGTAAGTTATACTGAATGTGACTAACTTGGCCTCCAGGGTGAGAGCTATGATTCCAGCCACAATGGGAGCAGAAACAGATGTGCCAGTATGTCCATCAGTGCAGCGCTGCCAAACATCAGTGGTTACCTGCCGGGAAGAACAAGCATTCATTACCAAGTTTTGATTTCATGTGTATTCATTCAAGACAAAAGAATAATAAAGAAGAAATTACAGAATGACGGCAGGGTTTCAATAGATAAATACAGCACCACGTAATTCAAGTGTGTCATTACATGATGAGGATTGAGATGGATTAATTAAGTATGAATCTAATCTTAGAAAATCTATTTAAACTCAAGTGTAGTTGATTTGTGGATGTTAACTGAAGCAAAACACTGCATGACTTACTATTTGTTTGGAACATAACTGTCTTCTCAGTTGGTCATCGTGTCCACATGACACCGGCCCTTCAGAGTCTTATCAAAGATAGCCTGCACTGATCTTTGCCAAGCAGATGATGACTATTTTAAAGTTCAGTTTAGGATAAGTTAAACATCCTGTGGTCATAGGTGATAATGTTAAACGTCTTAATATCTGAAACTATTTGAGAGCATAATAGTTTTACTTGTTGTGTTACATTGAACAGCAAATGCTGAGAAACTAGCAAAGGAAAAGATGGAGCAGTCGTTGCCCTGTGTACCATCAATACATTATCTTTAAGCTAGTGTTTATCAGTTTATTGGAAAATATAGATTTTCCAATAAACTGGATTTAACTGTATGTTTAAGTATCCTATCATCATAGACCTTTATCCAATACTTACAATCTTCCTTTCGTTAAACTCTCCACTGCTGTAAGTTGTGGCCATGATGGAGCTACAGATTTCCAGGTACCAGGGCTTGTTTCCATTCTCTGTGGTGCTGGAGATGGAGATGGTGTAGATGCTGCTTGTGTAACCATCACATGAACAGTGATCACCCTGCCGACCACCGTTACCTGATGCCCAGACAAAAATTGACCCCAGGCCTCTGCGGCCCTGTGTGACATAGACATGCAGATATGTGCTGCTGTAACTCCACTCAAATATACTGTAAGTTCATACTGTATTTTCATATACACCAAATGTTCTTGTTCCTAACAACCTTCTTGATGTTTTGCTCAAAAGCCAGCTTGGTTAGCGGCCCTGGGCCATCTACTGTCTTGCCATCATCTTTTGGTCCCCAGCTAGCACTGTAGATGTGGATGTAATCAGGTCGGATTCCCAGGGACTTGGCCTCCACTATATCAGTCACATCACCATCCAGCATCCGGATCCCTTCATCCAAGGCAAGGCAGCATCAGCCTCAGTACAACAGACTCAGTCTAATGTGTAGCTGTGCAGGGACAAAGCTTATATATCTGTTAGCTGTATGACTGACTTCTTTTTTTTTCTTTTTTTCAAAAACATATGTTAAACACACAGAAAGTAATAGGTTGCTGTAGTTTAACCTATTTATCTGTGTGTAAATAGCTTTCTGTTGTTGACACCATTTGGCCCAGCTCATACTGATGATTACTGTTAATCATCACTGAAAAAATAAACTTAATGTATATCTGAAGTTTGAATCTCAGTAGTGAAACTCCATTCACAGTAAAAAATCAAAACAAACTAAACTGTACCACGCTATAGAACGACATACTGCCGCTGCTTCATGTCTTCACTTGTAAGACCCGCCATCTGTGTTTTTATAGTCATCAGTGTCTACTGCATCATTTACTGCAAGACTGTTTATCTTGTTCATCAGCAAATCCCAATTTAGTAATTACAGGTAATTATGTTTCAGTAATAATATGGTATGTCATTAGTTTGAAATTCAATATTACACACGATAAGATGTTACAATCCCTTGTGCCAAGATCCGACGCAAAACACATTTAGAAGCCCAATCCAACTGAGATCTGACCAGCAGGCTAACAGTTAGCTACCAGCTAGCAACCAGAAGACATCAGCTAACTAGCCTAGCTAATAGCAGTAGACAGTAAGTGGCACATCATTGCGGTTAAGAAGGCTTAATCCGTCCTCCGTGTTGCCACCGCAAACACGTGACTTCCAACAACAGAGAGATTAGCTTAGCCCTTTTTACCTCTATCCAACAAAATACACAATTGTGTCGGTCAGGTGTCCAAGCTACCTATATACATAAATAAAAAAAAAAACAAAAAAAAAAAAACATACACAATATGATTATGTTCTCATAGGGAGGATTGTGCAGCTCTATGTCCTGAGGTACAAACAACCTCCAGGCTGTGGAACAGAACAGAGGCAGCAGTTGCTGAAATGTACTTCTTTGCTCGTTTTTGCTATTTGTGGTCTTGTGCAGGGTGATGAACATTTTCATTCATTTTCTTCAGAGTACTCTCCTACGCCACATGTTGTAAGGAATCCATCTCTGTCTCTAATGCCCTCTACTGTTCAGAGACTACAACTACAAAACAACAACACTGGAGGATTCCGGGGCATGACTGTCTGGACAGACATCAGTGCAAAGGAAACCATCATCTGGAGGAAGCACTGTGAGGATTGCGTTTTGTGACTTCTCCAGCCCTTTTTACAGCGTTGGGGAACTCAAGATGGTTGACATGCAAGAGGATTTGGTCATAGCCTAGATAACAGACTACCTCACAGGCAGGCTGTAGTGTGTCAGGCTCCCTGACTGCTTGACGATTATCGACATTGGCACACCACAAGGAAATATACTGTCATCTGTGACTTGTGCTCCAAGTCTGGAATGTGCCACTTACAGAAGTACTTAGATGACTTCTCAGTTGTTGGCTGTATCACACATGATAAGGAGGAGATGAATAGAGACCTAGTCAAGAGCTTCATAGAACTGTAAAACAACAACCCCTTTCAGCTCAACCTGTGGGAGACCAAAGAACTGGAGGTGGACTTCCAGCATAAGGCCCTACCCAGGTCAACATAAGAATAAAAATTTGAGTAGAAGCTTGAAAGTGCTCCTCCAGGAAGGAACAGAGAACTCTACCTCCAATGCGAGAGTTGTAGGCAATCCCAACAATACAATTGGAGTTGTTGGCCACTGCTGCAACTTCGCCAGCACATCGAGTCCCGTGTCTGGCCCATGTTAAAAGAGACACAAAAAATTACTTACTGACATTCACTCCAACTGGGATTTCAATAGCAAGTACCATGTGCATTTTATTGATAAAATAAACCAATGGTAAATAAACCACAGCAGTATCACTAAGGGACACTATAATGTCTATAATGTATATCATTCATAGAAAGAGATCAGGTGAGTCCCGCATTTTAGTGCTCACAATTTAAAAGATGATTGTTTGAGAATGGTTTGACTGGGTAAACCACATTAGCATCTCAAATTCTTCTTTTTACTTGGGTGTAGGTGGTGCAAGGCATGCTGGTCTGTGGTCTGTGTGCCTGGGAAGATGTGTATTGGGTCTCCTTTATGCGTGAGTCAGCCTTCCTCCTGAGATTCATTAACTGCTGTTCATGTATTGTAATGCCGCCACATCATGACAGCTTCTACTTAGTGGTTGGTTTAAAGTTAGCAGCAAATCCCAAATAGAACTTGATCATGTCACCGCTGTCAGTTTCCTCATGAATGCCCACCAGACAAAGGTTTCATCTCCTTCTTCGGGATCCAAACTTTTGTCGTGTAGCTCCTGATATTCTTTGATGCTTTCTTTTTCTGCGTGTTTCTGCCTTGTCCATCATTTTGGTGAGTTTTTAGCGGTTTCTGCGCAGAAGAAGTGAACCTGCGCTAGCTGAGCTTTTGGTTCAACACGTAACGCATGTGCATCAATCAGCCATAACATCATGGTTGATTATCACTGACTGGTAACAATCACTGGTTATGTGAACAGCATTGATCGTCTTGTTATCATGCCACCTATGAGTGGATAACATGTGAACACTTTGTCATTAAAGGTAATGTGTTCTAAGCAGGAAAAATGGTAAAGTGAAAGAATTTGAGCAACGTTGACAGGGGTCAAATTGTGATGGCTAACTCTTGTGGGGGTCCAGGAAGTGAAAAGGGGTGAACTGGCAATAGAGTCACTGATGCATTTTGGGAGCAAAGCACTAGCCTGTCTGGTCTGACCCTACAGACAATCGACTGCAGCTCAAATTGCTGAAAACCCTGTTGTCTTTAATAGAAATGTGTCAGAAAACAAAATACATAACACTTTGCTTTGTATACTGCCCCTTATGACCCCTGTCCACTGCTGAACTCTCTCCATGGTCCATTGCTGCACCATGGAGCAATGGACAAAGGGGGCTTGCATATTACACTGTAATGAGTTAAGGAAAGTGTTGCATATTACTGGTGTTCAACTTAAGTTAGTTGTGAAAGAATGGATACACAGGTGGTATTCTTACATGTTTTCATTGTGGGAGTCGTAACGTGGTGTAGGATCATAGTCATTCCCATTGACATCATAACTTGCAAGATGGTCCTACAGAGATGAGACAGGTACAAGTATATGAGGCTGACAGAAACAAGAGAAATCCTATTTCCTAGGGTTAGTGACATCCTGTGCCTTTTCTATCTTTGTTGTTTTAAAGTGGTGTGGCTGTGATGAATTTGGAGACAAATTAATGTATTTGTAGGCACATATTTTTAATTATTTAACTGTGTTTATATCTAGAAATGGTAAGATGGATAAGACTTACATAGTTCTGAGCGAGATCAGGGTGGGTCCTCTCGATGCCATCATCCAATATAGTGACCACCACATTTTTGCCACTGTAGCCCCTCTGCCAAGCTCCCAGAATATTCATCTCTGAGCGACAGCTACTGCTCTTATTATTACAGTGCTGATAGGAAACACAGATACAAACACTAAATGACTTGTCTTGTCAGAATGACAGCACAAATGACATGTGTATTATACTTACAATGTACCACATGTTGGACCATTTAGGGTCATTGAAGTGAATGAAGGTTGGGTCACTTGGGGCATACCTTTTCACTCTTGGTTTCGCTACTTGCTGCTGGGCCCAATCCACCTACAAAAAAGGTATCAAAGTATCACTTTAGCTAATGAATAACTCTCCTTTCTTGGTGGACCTCAGACAAGAGCTTAAGCTTCACAGCTGCATTACAACAACCACCCTGAGACTAGATATGGTGCTTGTGCCTGATTCCACAAAAAGTGTCACTGGAACTAAGAGCCTCATAGGAAGATTGCTTGGAACAAGCCTTTGAAAGGAACGTCTCCAAGTACGAGGAGCTGCTGTCAGCAGGTTGAATGGAGGGCCGGGTGACCCCCAGTGGTAACTGGCTGCACAGGATTAGTTAAATTTTTTAATTTACCAAAATGAAATTGCCTCTATCACTTCTTTCAATAGATAGATAGATACTTTATTTATCCTGAGGGAAAACTAGTGTCCAGTAGCTTCATCAAATAGAAACAGATATGAAAGACATTTAAGTACTGTGTAATTACATATATATTGACAGTAAACTGTAAGCTGATAAATGCAAAAAGTAGAGATATAAACAAATAAGTGAAGAGATGCCAGCGAATTACTCTAAAACTGGGGTGTCAAACTCACTCATTCAGATGAGGGGCCCTATACAACCCAATCTGATCTCCAGAGCCAAGACAAGAAACATAGTAGCAAAACAGCCTATAAATAATGGCAATTCCAGATTTCTCCATATTATGAAAATGTTTAATGGACTATACTTTTACAAAACATTTTATGAACAAACTGGATCTTCTTTCAGCACAACAAACAAATAATGATAATAAAAAAATAAATAATAAAATAATTTGTTATTTTCGCACTTTGCAAATTCATTCTGCGGGACAGACTGGACCCTCTGGTAGGCCGGATTTGACCCACGGGCCGTATGTTTGACACCCCTGCTCTAAGACGAGTCCACGGTTGGCATGCATGTTTGAAAGTCTCTTTTTCTGGACGTGATAGAAGAAACGGGATTGAGTCTCACCTTGGGATCCATGTGGATGAAGCTGTGGGGACCCCTCAAAGAGTACGCAGCCCTGCGAACCACTCTACTGTGGTGGAAATGGTAATGATCCTCAAGACTTCCTATCTGATCAAACACATTCAACAAGACATTTACGCATTAAGGCATCTGTCCACACTGATCTGCTCTTCTTCAAATTACTTTTACACTTTGACAGAAGTTCTACAAAACTGTGTAAATTTTGTAAACACTTAATAATTATATAATATAGTCCTGAAACCTAAATGCTTCTCAGTGAAGCACCTGAAACGTGAAGGCAGCCGAGTTTGACTTGAACTTTTCCGTCCAGATAGTCACAAAGGTCTCATAAACTAGTAGGATTGAAATAATGCCGCTGACTAAACAGTCAGCGTTTGGAACAGTAGTCACAAATCATCAGAGACAAACTCTTATTACCTGACCCAGATTTCTGTAACCATATTTCGCTGCGATCTTTTCAGCTTTCTCCGGACCACCTGTGATGCGCACAGCCCAGTGGTTGGTGTAAAGCTCCCCACGTCCCGACACAGCCGACAGACCAGGGTCAAAACTTCCTAAAATCAGAATCAAAAATAAACTCATCCTGAGTTCTGAACTTGGAAAACGGTGCCAGATAACGGAAAGCGAGCTGGATTTTGGTCCGGATGAGCAGCGCAGCTTAAACACAGACATGACGTCCCTGACAATTCTCTGTCCAATTAAAAAATAGTCCCCCTTCCGCGGATGAGCGGTGAGATATGAACACACGGACATGGAGAGGAGCAGGTTCATACACCGGAGTTCTCCAATGGCTTTTACCTGCACTGACTTCCCTTCACCAACCATAACCACGCTTTTAGGCGAATTATAAAATAATAAAAAATACTACTACTAAAAATAATAGTGTATTTCACTTCATCCTGGCCCTTTCTTTCAGCCACTATGTAACGTGACAATTTAGACATTATTAAGAAGGATTAAGAAGTTGCTAGCAACACATTTATTAAGAAAGCATCTTCAAAACTGCTCGCATACACTAAGCCATCCATAAAATGAACCCTAGGACTGACGTCAATGGCAGATAACTATAAGTAATATGTATTTGAAATGGCATTAGTTGTGTAGATAGATAAATTAATAGATAAAATTTTATAATAAATAAAAGATGTACTATTTTGGTTGTGAAGATATTTGATTGTGTGACTGCCAGTATTGCAGAGTTATTACCGTGTCTACGCCAAGAGCATTTATCTTTATTTAAAATGTTCTTCTCAGGGACTCTTGCAGAGAAAACCACACAACTAGCAATGAACTGGTGACTGACCTAAGGTTTAAATTCTTCAGATGCACCAGCTGGAACATGTGTATTTCCCATCAGTGTCTAATTTGAGACCAGAGCGATTTAATTTGTTGATGTTTTTTTTTCTTCTCGTTATGAAGATGCTCTCATTATGGAGTTGGGAGGTCTGTTCTGTTTTATATCACATCTCCTGTTAGCGTCAGCTGAGAGCCTTCCAGTGGGAACACCAATTATGTCAGGGTAAACACATTTGTTGGGAAAGGCTTAATAAGTTTACATATTTTAAAGAAATGAAAAATGTAACAAAAAATGATGTGTTTTTTGTATTGGTTACCCATTTATTTGAGAATATTATAAAGAAATAAATTAAGCCAGCCAGAATGTAGAACTACATATCCTTTGTAAGCCTTGGAAAATTTTGTAGCCTGTACTTGAATGAAACCCCTCAAAGATGAGTTTCTGTCAGTGCTTTGTGAGCTCTTTGCGACCATTGCTCTACCATTGGTAGCATTAAAACAATATGTCAAGTACCAGGTACTGCTAGAGGAGTGCAGCCTTTTTCTGTGATTCTACAGAGAATGGATGTTCCTTTCTTTCTTTTTTTTTTTTTTAAACAAACAACAACAACAACAGGTACTCTTTGAGACATTACAATCCTGATTTAGGTCAAAGCACACAACAGAGGCAGCTCTCTTTAAAGTGAGGAATGTTCTACTACTGCCGATGCTGGAATCTGAAACACATTTCAGTGCTGTCTATTCAGACCACTGTTTTTCTCACAAATCAACAAACACAATGAGAAATTCTATAGCACCGTATAAAAATTGCAGGATACTCACCAAAGTAATACATTTTCGAACAGATTTTTAAGTTGTTACTGATCATTTTGAAAGTGTGATGTGAATTCACACCCAAGTACATCTCAGATGTTTTAATACAATAAACGCCCACTCAAAGTTCTGTTGGCATTTCCACAATTTAATTTTCAGATCAATCTGACTAGGCCTCTACTGTTACGGCTTCCACTCACCTGGAACATATTTGTGATCAGCTCTTTTTTTTTCATTTAAATCTCTTATGCAAACCATTCATCAGATGTGTATATATGACAGACATATCATCTTGTTTCTCATGCTGCTCTCCTCTCCCACTTCTTCTGTCTCATCAACTTCAGTTCTGAGATGTTGGTGGGTTTTCTGCTTGTTTCAGGTCCTTCCACAACATTTCTATTGGATTAAGGTCAGGACTTTGACTTGGCCGTTCCAAAACATCTTGTTTTGCTTTAACCGTTCTTTGTAGAATGACTTCTGTGCTTGGTGGTGTTGTCTTGCTGCATGAACCAGTTTCCTTTAAGATTCAGCTCACAGACAGATGTTCTGACATTTGTTGGTATAATTCAGAATTAATGATGTAATTAATGATGGCAAGTCATCCTGGTCCAGATGCAGTGAAACAGGCCCAAACAAGGACATTAAGACCCCCATGTTTCACAGATGGGATGAGGTTCTGGTGCTGGAATGCAATGTTGTTTAGTCTCTAGACATGAGTCTCTCATTTAAACCAAACAATTCTACTTTGGCATTATTCGTCCACAAAACTTCTGGCTTGTCCAAATGATGATGATACTGATTAAAAAAGAAACAATGTCAAGAAAATATGTCTGTGTGAATGATTTTACCTCATTCCCAAAAGAGCCTTATGACCTATGGTGGACAAAAGTCATCACAGAAGATGAAGTTGAGTGTTCCTTTTTGTCTTTTATAAAAGCCGCACAGCTCACATGACCTTTACTGGTTCAAAATATGCAATAACCATGAATAACAGCTTATGTTTTCATACATTACCAGAGGAAATCCAGCTTACACTTATCAGAAGTTAATAAATTAGGCACTAGGAAGAGCCTTGTAGCATTTCTATTCAGCTCTGCCTCTGAGTATGTCCTCTCAGAGTTCTTAGTACGTGGCCTGTCTGTTCTCACTTAGTTAGTGATGGCATTATCTGCTGGTAAAGCTCAGACATATGGAGCCCCTGGAAGAATGCAGTCAGTTCTGGGAGTCCTTGGTAGTCCTTCACAATAAAACCCTGGAGACTGATGGCAAGATATGTAGAGAGAGAGAGATACATAAAAGGTATAGTCCCACTGTGTGATCAAACACCAATCAAACAAATTCTATTTTCTGCTGCATCAGCCACATGTTTGATCCATACCTATGTTGGCAGGGGGAAGACAAAGGGGTTTCAATGAGAACCTTCATCATCCTCTCTTTGCATTTCTTGCCTGAAGAATCTACATCCACCTTCACTGTCTTCAGCCGGCGACAAAACTCCTGGAGAGAGAGTATTCCAATCAGAAACATCAGGCGCATGCTATAGTAGAATGATTTGGACTTGTGGCATGCCTGTATTGTTGTGATAGAATATTACTGGTGCTAGTTTACTCTGAGGTTGATAAAGACAAATGAATGGTGGTTATGACCGTAGCTTCGACCATTTGCTTCTGATTCAGTAGTTAGAGGTGAAGCTACAACCTGCGACTGTTGAAAACAGTCTTGTTGTACACATTCTGACACAACCCTGATTGCTTTACAGCACATGGCATGAAGATGGTGCTGTTCTTTTAGTTTTACAGAATTTTTTTTCATTCTGTGAAGAAAGTGTGAGCCAAAGACATCTAAATAACTGGCTCTTAATTCCAGTATACATTTGCTTTGGTAAAAGGAAAAAGAAGAACAGTACGGCTGTAAAAAACTTGCAGTAGTAAACATGTGAGGAAGTACCTTGATGTCACATCTGGAGCCCTGCAGAATCACCAATATAATCTGTCCCAGTAATAGCCTCCCAGCCAGATGCAGCTGCAGGCTCCATCGCTCCAGCAGTCCAACGTAATGATTTCTAGAGCGGATGTGGTCCAGTAACAACACTGACGTCCACGTCTCTTCTTCTCTTTCTTTTTGCACCTCCTCACCTTTTCTAGCGTCCTCCATCGTCACCATACATTGCTGTAGACAAAGGTACAGACAGGGAACATGAATTAATGTCCTCTACATTAAAAGATATATATTATTTGTATCAGATATTAAAATCCTTTTTTTTTTGAGCAATAACCCTTTCAGAGTCAGATTATTTAATATTGGTAATGGTCAAAGCTATGTCAATGATACACAGCTTAGCATACCTGTAAAGCATACCTGTAAGCACTCGACCAGCTGGAGAACCATTGGTTCTGGGGGTAACGCTGCAGCTCGATCAAGCAGCTTTTGTTTGATGCTACTGCACTGAGTCCTAGAAAGACCGGTAGAAGAGACGGAGATATTGGGCGGGGTGGAAGGGTAGTGAGGGTGCAGATGGAACACCACACTCACATCCAGCCCTTTGTCTCCATCACCAGTACAGTTGATTTGGACCACAAGTCCATCCTCCGCTACAAGACAGGCAGTGATATCAGATCAGGGTGGAGTCAACCAAGAAACATTCACTTAAGCTTTGACTGTTTGACTGAACAGTGACTGACAGGTCATTTTATTTTTAAATGTAGAGAAGAGTTAAGTAATGTCAGCACAAAGAGCACTCCAGCTTTAATGAATTCCTTGTGTGTTTACTGACATCAACTCCTACGACAACAATGAGTGTTTTAGTACCACTTTTTTCTTACAATAATCCAATTAAATATTCACAGGGAAGCTCTGTGATGCACAAATAACTGCAGATACAGGTCAGGATGTGGACATAAATCTGTGACTCTGACCATGGCGTGACTGCTGGTTGTAGCAGGGCTAGTTTGATTATTTCTGAACCAGTTAGTCTCCTGGAATTGTTTTCTTCAATTACGTTTAGAGCAGGAGAAGAGGGCCTAATCTGACCAGTGACATAATTTGCGACTGCAACACCCAGGATTAAACAGCAGACAGCAATGTGAAGAACTTGGTTGTTCATGAAATGTTTGGTAAAAGTACAGTTAATTAAGTGTAAACATTTTCATAACGTACTTGTTCTCTCACCCACTACATCAGACTGTAGGGGAGCTAAGCAGCTCCTTCAGTAGCAGACTACTGCATCTACGCTGCAAAAAGGAACGCTATCGCAGGTCCTTCATCCCAACTGCAATCAGGCTCTACAACACCAGCCTGAGCTAATAATAACTCACAACTGGGACTGTCTTTGTGACCTGATTTGTCTTTTTTTTTTTTTACAGATTCTTCTGCACAATTATCTGCTTTTTTGCACTGCCTATCTTGTACTAATTTACTAATGTCCACATTCACTGATCCTGGCACTATTATATTATATTCCATTTTTTTTTGCATTTTTGAAATTCCCTAAACACACTGCATATACTGACTGTCAGAGTAATGTACATCCTTTGTACATCCTTTCAAATTCAATACTGCCTTTTATTGTTTGCATATTGTTTATATTTTAGTACCAAATTCTGCGCTACTCTGACAAGGTAATTTCCCATACGTTGAGATCTGACCTAAAACCAAAGCCGGGCAAGCAGAGGGAATATGCGAAGTGCAAAAAAACGACATACAAGATATTAACTGCAATTATTCAATAACTGCAATTCCTAATTTGTACAGTAGGAGTCGCATTTTTTCAGTAGGGGTTGCGGACATAACTACACATTTTATAAATATTTTTCTTAAGAGATGTACGGTTGGTCATGAAATATGTTGCAAAAGTGTAACTCATTAAATAATTTCATAATGAATTTCTTTGCCCTAAAACAATAATAAATAAAATAAATAATATTTGGAGTTGTCGTAGGTAATTGTGCTGTTATGTTTCTAGTCTGGCCCACTTGAGATCAAACTGGGCTCTACGTGTCCCCTGATCTAAGATGAGATTGACTCCCCTCATATCAAGAATCAAGATTCAAGATTCAAGATCACTTTATTGATCTCCGCAGGGAAATGGTTTTGTCCAAGGGTCTCAAGATAACAGAGAACATAAATGTGACCAGACATAAGAATACGAGTCAAGGAGGAAAAATAGAATAAGATAAAATAAAAAAAAAAAATATAAATAAATAAACAACAACTTTAAAATAGTGTAAGAATGAGGTAGCAAGTGAATGAGGTAAGCTTAGCCTGCTTAGAATGGTGAGAAGTGTGCAGCAGTGTGGACAGAACAGGACCAGTTCAAACATGGACACCCAAACACAACGTCGTGGTACTAAAGGACAGCTGTACGGAGCAGGTATTCCTGATAAAGCACTGACCAGGCAGATGACAGGTGACATGTTTTAGCTTGCTGTGAGTAAAAGTTAGTTAATTTACCTGACTGCTGGATGAGCCGGAACTCTCCTTCTCTGCAGTAAATGGACGATAAAATAGAAACTTCCTCCAAAGCAGCTTCGGACATTTGTGAGTCGTTCATATGGATTCTTGCTCTCTGAAAGTCGCAGACACGTCAATAGTGTTTAACATACATTACTAAACAAGTCGCTATTTATTCTATGTAATAGGGCTACATGTTCACGCCTCTTTGGGGTCTTCTTCTGCTGCTTCTTCTTCTTCTTCTTCTTCTGGGATTTAGGCCAGTCTTAATGCTACCGGGCGCATTACTGCCCCCCGCAGGTTATGATTATTTACAATGCTCACATGTCAAATCATAGTCCTGTATCATGCAGAAACTGTAAAACAAAAGAGGGTGTTTTCCATCACTGGCAAAAAAAAAAGGAAAAAAATAATTAAGTTAAGAGAAAAAGAATAAGACTGACACTTACATCTGACAATCTCCTTTACAATGCTTTAATTTCTGTGCTGTACTTGGCACATTTGGTCTCAGGTCGTGTCGTCCAAACTCACACAACTGTGAAAGACGTTTCCCCACAAGGTACACGCGCTACTTTAAACTACTGTGTTCAATCCTCCATTCTGTTTCCTAAAACACGAGTGGTCCTCTTCACCTGGGACTGGACAGAAAAATAATGTCTTCTTCTGCAATCTTTGTCCCACAGTGTCCCACAATAATAGCAATAACAACTAATAATTTTAGTATTTTAATTTTCATTTAATTTACTGGGTATGTAATGCACTCTGAAGCCATTCTTGTGACAGGATATGCCAGACAGTTTCTTTTTGTGGTCGTCATATCATCATACCCCATGATACATAGATAGTTAGATAGATTACTTTATTGATGCCCGATGTGCCCCCTCACAATTGTTTCCATACCCATAGTAATGATCATTACTATGGGTATGGAAACAATTGTGCAACCTTCAGCCACCTCCTCTGTATGTTCTCAAGTTATGTTAAAAGACAGCTGGATACTTTTCTGTGTGAGTGACAGTCAGTTAATTAAAACATTTTCTTATATGACAGTGTGTAATCTTTAGAGATTTTGTACAATGAGTTATGTCGCCTATACTATACTGTAGCACTATTAAGGGGATGTTGTTAATTGTGGGTGCATGGTGGGTGAAGTCTATGTTAGCCATACACTCGCCACCTTGATAGTAGAGGGTTTCTGTAGATTTGTCGACTGCACATCCATGTTGCGAATTTCCCATTGCAACACATCCCAAAAGATCGAGAAATTGGTTAAAGATCTACTTTAGTTTAGTGAACTGATAGTTATGTTCAAGAAACCAGTTTAAGTTTATTTAAGCTCTGTGTGTTATCTTGTTGGAATCATCCATCAGTATATGGGTACATTTTGGTCATAAATGCTGGGTCAGCAACAATAGGTAGACAGTGGCATTTAAACAATATTATTTTTGGCACACTGGGCGCTCAGAGGCCCATAGTGTGAAAAAAGGAAAAAGAAGAAAAAAAAGTGAGGCACTTAAAATTCTGACACTCCCATCCAAGTATATCAACAGAGCGAAAACTAATCAGTCCAGGAAATTTCTTTTCCCAATCTTCTGTCAGGTGTAGCCTCAGTTTTTTGTTCTTTGCTGACAGGAGTGGCATTCCGTATGGTCTTCTGGTTTGACATGAATACATTAAACAATATCTGCCTGTGTCTGACAGGAGAAAATTCACTAGCTACTTATTTGTCTGCAAGTCCTGCAAAGAAATATCATGCATTTAAAATGATGCTGTGAGCTCATAGCATGTAAACAGCATATAATAGTTATACTGGTCATAGTTCACAAGCATAAGATGAGAGTTGGAAGTAGAAACCATCAGGATGTGATTTTTTAGCAGTTTAAGCACACAACAAAGAGTGCTTCTCCCTTGATGTGTTTAACAGAAATGAAATATGTGCACCAAAGTGATCTTTGTGTCATTCATTCCTGTACAGAAGGAAAAGGCCTTTGTCACTGTCATTTTATGCATGATGCGAAGAAATACAAACTTACATAGAAATACTGTATAACATGCACTCACAAACAACCCTGTTCATAAATACTGCACAAGAATTTAATATATTCAGGTGGGGGTTATTTTTTTTTGTTTTGTTTTGTTTTTGTTTTTGAGAGACTAGATGACTGTAACAGTTTCCTGGTTAATTTGCATATATGAGCTAGATAGAATGTGTGGGCTACAGTTGAATATACTGGCCTAAAACTATTTTATGAATTATGCCTATTTATCAGTGATTTAGAAATGATAAATAAAGATTCGTTTCTGTGTGTCTTTAAAGTGGTCCAGTGTCCAGGGAAGCAATTAGGCTGACTTTGAGTCTTCTTCAAGTTTTAAAAAGATCCTCTTTAAAAACAGGCTGAAATACAGCCACACCTACCAGGAAGTGTAGAGTGTAGTAATCTGACGGGTTACACCGATGTCAAATGTTAGTAAAATAGGATATGTCTATGATATAGGCCAGGAGCATTAAATTTATTTTAGTTTGGAGGCCACAGAGCAACATAACAGAACAATATAAGTAGTGAAAACTCTAGACTTTTCCCATTTGTTTTATTGCCAAAAAGAACAAGTAAATTGAGAATGTCTATATTTCTCTACATTTCTTTATGTTTTTTTTCTAAAATAAGTGTTCTGTTCATCTCTCCTACTAAAACAGTGGACAAATTAGCAATAACATTTAAATTTTAATTATGAAATTGCTGTCCATGTAATTTGCAAATCGCTGTAGGGTCTGATTAGACCCTCTGGCGGACCGCTGTTAGCCCGCGGGCCGTATGTTTGACCTGTGATATGGGGCGAAAATGAGTTAGAGATGATCACGTCAAAATCAGTCCTGAAAACAAAAAACAAAAAAGAAAAACCATCCCTGTCTCTGTCCGTAACTGCCGGGGGATGCTGCGGCTGTGTGTGTTGTCCGACTCCCGCAGACAGAATTGGTCCGAACCGTGGCCCCTAAACCCGGCTGGTGAGTTGGGATGCCTCAGACTCAGGCTGTTGCTCCTCCTCGACAGGGCTTTCAATTCAAGAGTGGTGTGAAGGGACTTCAACCGGAAACCAAACTTCGAACTTTTTTTTCTCTCTGAGGCTAAAAGAGGGAAACGAAGCGACTCTCGATGACATACCTCTACACAGTTCCTTCTTTTCTCCATTTACGTGTTGCTGCTGGAAATGTTTCAGCTGCCGGCCGACGGGCGACGACTTAAGAGGGTTTTCTGGCGAGGATAAGAGCGACGTCGAGTAATTCTGAGCTAGTCGACGACCATATAACGGATACTGGTCCTTTATCATGGAAGATGTAAGTTGTCAATCCGGTCGAAGTGTCTTCTGCTTGTTGCTGTTGTTGCCGTTTTAGTTTCCTTAACTTTGACAGCTACACCCTTCTTTGTCGAGAACGGTCTTAGTTGGGACAGAATGGATCGACCGTGATGATAGAAACCCCGAGAGAGCGAAATCATCTGCAAGGGCGCGACCAGCTTATTAGAGCAAAGTTGACTTAGAAGCAGCACTGCGGGGTCGAGGTGACGTACTTCGGCGAGCCGATGCAAAAGTAAATAAGGACAGAGAAGTTACGAGGAGACAGATGGGTGCTGTCCGCTGCACACAGACCCACCGGTGGACTTTCTGGGAGTCAAAGCGCCTTTCCACCTGTCGATCCGTTTCCTCGGCGTGTGGCTCAGTTCAGCAGAAACTTGTGGAGAAGTCCCTTGAAAACCCCTCCATTTTTATGTAGTGCTACGTGTTGATGCAAGGGCGCAAGAGAAATTTCGATTTCGTAAGGAGGATTCTTTTTTTGGTTAGTGCGGTGTTCGTACATAAGTCACGTTTAGTAGCCTGCTGAAAGTGAATTGTATTGCAACTTAACGTGGGTTGTACCGCTATGAAGGCTTAACGGTGGAAGGAGAGCATCTGAAGTTTATTATGTTAAATATAGAGAAGACTTGTTGGATGGACATTTGGCCAAATCTGTATTTGTACAAACGTTTTCTTCCTATTGTCCTCCAACCCATCTCCAGTGTTCCTATATCACAGTATCTGATATTTATGTGGTCCACTGCCCATGGATTCCCAAAACAAGTTCACAGTAGTTATCAGTTGGGAAGAAACTGGATAAGCACGTGTAACACAGAATTAGGTGATACAGTTTATATTAGGTTTTATCAATGATCAAACAGACCAGGTTAGTTTTGACAAAAGTTTCATGGTTCAGACAGATGTAGTTGACCCTTGGTGGTTCAATAACGCCAACCTAAATTGTGATTTGTGTGTTTTGCAGATCCCGAGAACAGAACACGCATAGCATCTGATTAATACGCCACGTTTACTGTTGTTTATTCACATGTTACAACTAATGATGAACCACAGGCCTCAGTGGCAATTTGACATTTTGAGGAAGCCACTTTTTGTAGAAAAGGGAAGTCAAGCAGAGACAGGCCACTACCTTTCACACAGTAGCACGTCTCCATGTAGTACCCCGCCCTTTGAGTTGAACTTATTCAAACAGATCGTCGTAATTAAATGTAATGTTTGTTTTTTCATTAGCCCGACTTACCTACTGCCCTGTAATTGATATCTAATCCGAACTCTGTAGCTTACAAGCCTTTAAACCCTCGTGTGACATTTTAACTTTAAGTCATTCTCACAGGCATCCATGATTAGACGAACAGTAAAAAGGTGAGGCAGTTAATACTGAGAATTGACCAGATTTATGAAAAAAAAAAGTTATGATATGTAGATTCTTTTGTTTTGCCACGATCAGACACAAACAAAACATCTGTTACCGTGATGGGTTATATTATCACAACAACTCTGCCTTTCCACATTGAGGAAAGAAATTATTGAAAGTGATTGAATAGGACAGACTGAGTTGGTTGTTTTAAACTTGAGCAAGAATCATATATTTAGACAGAAAATGATGTCCAGTTTGGCTGGAACTGTTGATGAGTGGGTGATGCGGGACTGCAACTCAGTGGAAGATATCAATATTCAGAAATAATAAAGTCGAGTTTTATTTATTTTGCAGTTTATGGACTTGTTGAATCAAGACAGGCTGTTCATTCAGGGCTATGATGTTGTTGTTACACAAATATGTCTAAAAAATCGTTCTTAATCTCTTTTTGAATAAGAGAATAATTGAACAACTGTGTACAGCCTTTAGAGTTTGGAGAATGCTTTAGTAGATGTTTTTGTAAAGCTGAACTGAAACAAGGGTTTCAAATGGCTGTATGTTGAGTCAGTGTGATCATGCAGGCTCCTACTTGATTGGTCATCAAATGTTCCCCCTCTTATCATGCCCTTATGGGTCTAATTTGTAATTTCCTATTCTCCTCTTCACTCTGCGTCCTTTATCTTTCACCCACAAAAACTCTGTGTCTCAGCTCTGTGAGTCATCCCTTCATATTCATCCTTCTGACCTAGGGAGCATAGTGTGCCATGTCTGCTTGACTCGTTCAGCGTAGAGGAAACAGACGGACACATTATGTGTTCGGCAGAAAACAATTAACTCTCTCTCATGACGACCCAGCTTGTGCCACACAGTGGATGCGTGGATGCCCGTCGTCATACTGGAGCACTGCTGGCAGTTTCTGGGAAAGTGCCTTTAAGAAAAAGCCCTTTTTGTGAAGGCATGCGAGTTCCTGCGTGTGTGTTTTTACACCAACAACAACTACTCAAACAGTGGAAAAATTAAAAACTTCAGTTATTTTGGAAGATATGGAAAATGGATTTGTTCTGTTTGGTTCTGCTAGATGGATTAAAGAGAAATTTCCAGGTACAGCTTCTGTTTCCATAAGAAACGCTAACGTGGGCGTATAGCTCTGGTTGTAACATCGGTACAAAGAGTAAAACAATATATTGTATATGCACAGAGAGCAGCCTCAGCTTAGAGTTATGTAATGTACAACGCTAATGAAGAGCAGAAGTAAAACCTAAAAATAACACTACACAGGCCGCAACTAACAATTTTCTCTATGATTAATGAATGTGCCGATTATAATTATCCCAGTGATGTAACCATGGACTCCAAAATGTTACCCACTTCATTTTCTTTCAGTCATCTAAGAAACCTGAATATCTACGCTGGAAGTTTGTAATTACTCAAATATAAAGATTCCATATATTTTAAATGGCCTACCTGATAAATAAAGTGCAATGCAAATTTGTATTTTTGAGTAAATGTACATTCTTCCACTGCCTGTTGAATTTGACTGAATTTAAAAAAAAAAAAAAAAAAAAAATTCTTTAGAAATGAAAAAGAAACTACAAACATGCATATACAGCGGCGCCTCCTGTCTTCTCTGGAAATGACTGAAAGGATTTACCACTGCATTACCAAAACAGGTGTATTTTATTATTATTTATGTTTGAAATTAGCTCAAGAACAGACTGTGGGTCATGTTTGGTTGACCATGCTAACTTGTCCGATTAGCATCTTCGACACCTACGACAACAGTGTCATGGAATATCCAGTACAATACTGTACTTATACATTAGTCACTGCACATCCTTTGGACATTTAATACCCAGTGACAGAGATGTTACTGTGATGATGGTTTACAGGTGCGTGGGATTAATTAGTGGTGCAGCTGAAAATAACCACGACTACGTGTAATGATACACGATGGCATTTCTATGATGACGGTGGGAGGGGAAACATGCACCCATTTCAGCAATCAAGCAGATAAAGAGAATCGGGCAGATGCAGCTTGCGGTGCAAATAAAGGTGTCTGAGTAGTATGTATTTGAGGGCACGGGGAAACTGGGCTAACATGTCTCTGTATAAGACAAAATACATACTGTAGATTATTTCTTAACACTCTGTTTCTAAATGTCTCTTATTGTGAAAAATAAGACAAATAAATGTTAAGACTATATCAAATGCAGACCTAAGTTTGTAATGCTGATGAGGTTCAGGTTTTTGTGGTGAGCGTAGTTTCTTGTGAGTTCCTTTTATCAGTTTGTGATATGAGTGCATATATGGCGAAGTTCTGGCAATTAAATCATCATTAAAGGTGGAGTGCGGGTGTTAATGTGCAATGTTACATGTGCATAAATGTTCTGAGGCAGATTGACATAATATTAAAAGCACATTTCCTCTATGTTTCAGTATATTATCTCACAAAATAGTCACACAGTCACATTAGGTCCCTTTTTGCTGTTTATAACGTGTGAACTCTACAGTTCTGTAAAAAAGTTTCTCTGACTTCACTATATACAGCTTTGTTTTTGGTGGATAATGTGTGTCTGAGTGTGAGAATAGTGGACTACTGAGCATGAAGAGGACAGAATTTGCATTTAATGACAGCAACATAATCCTATTTTTAACACAGCTGAGTTTGAGGACCCATCTGTGGTTTGTGGTCGGGTATATAGGTCTTCTTTTTTCAGCACAACGTAGCGTACATTGCTTTAATTACCTAGGAAACACAATGCACAGCAGCACGACAATAATCTACGACTGAGCAGTAATTTGCTGATAGTGATGTGTGGACAGTTTTAATCACCCTATAATTATGTCACGTCCATCATTTCTTACAGCAGATTTACAAGTGCATTGTGAGGATACAGTTTAACATCTTTGAATCCAACCATTTTCCACTCATGTCAGAATCAGAGCTTCCTTCCCATACAGACTTATTGTGTGGTTTGTATTAGTGGTAATACATTGTGTTTGATATTGGGCTGAGAGCAGGTTTGTAACACCAACCGAACAATATATTGGTCCTGCCCCGCTGACTTCTCCCAGCTTGACTTGTAAGGGGTTAGGGGGGAGTAACATGTGAGCTCCAGTGAGGTTTGTGGTGCGTTAAAACTGGGCCGGTCAGTGGGAAAATCAATGAATGCCAGATGTTCCCTGAGTTAAAGCTTCATCAGAAACATGTGTGCTAAGGTGTTCTCTTCCATAAAACCCCACGCTTTGCTTTCTGCTCCTCTCCGCTTGCATGTCATAGCTTTGCTTAGCGTAATGTAATTGTTAAATTGCATTAGTATTCCCCCTCGTGTCATTCGAACAATGGACGATGACAGTTGAACCATTTTAACGCATCACAGTACCACAGATAAGAGAGCATAGAGATCACACAAGCGTCTGTGGACGATTTTAGGTAAAGGGTTTGGTTAATTTTTTTAGGCCCTAGTGTAGAGCTGACTTCCTGTGAGTCCAAAATTGGAGCCCCGCGACGTACCATTTCATATCAAAACTGCTGAAGTAGTCAGCTGAGGCTTGAGTAATGGAAACCTCTCACCACTGCTGTGTTGCAAGGGTCCACCTAGCGCTAGTGCATTTTTCCATGTTCTTCCATGTGAAAGGCTTGCTGAGGCTCTTCTGGATTGCACAATGAAGCACTTTATCTAGTTGGACTAGCATTCTGTTTTGCAAAAGTGGCTTTTCATTCGTGCCCGTCTCTCGTCTATGGCAGTCTTTCCTCCCTGTTTGGTGCTCTTTTCTTGAAACACACTTGCAGTCACTGTGAAAGTAGAAAAACAGAGAAGTAAAAGATACAAGGTATCCAGATAGCTCGCCCGGTTGACTGGCTGTCTGCTAAACTGAGGACACACTGCTCAGTGCAGTATTGCAGGTATGATTGCAGCTTGTGCACTTTGCTATCTGTCCCCCCCCCCCCCCCCCCCCCCCCCTCACCCTGTCACTTCCTGTCAGTCTCCACTCGTACTTATCAAATAAAGTCACAAACACATGCAAAAATAACTTGAAAAGAAAAAAAAATACATCCTGTCAAAGTTCATCCAGCAGTTGTGAGTTTTACACCATCTATATTTGATTTAGCGATTTAGTCACTACGAAAAACGCGTGTCATCGTTTGCGCAGTTGTTATGGACACAGTGGTCAACGGTGATGCCTCGTGTTGTGTTTTTCTGTGGTATGCCAGTACACGGTCATATGATTTCTTTGTGTAGTGAGTAGCAGAACTGCCAAATAAAAGTAATGCTCTAAAATGTAAATTTCTCCGTAAACTGTAGAGGTGAATTCCATAATATAAAAGGGCTAAAATAGTAGGTTCCTCAAAATTGCCCTTAAACACAAAACTAGATAATGAAATTACAGGAAAGCAGAATTAAAGCAGCTGATGCGGGGGAGTGATTGGAGAACTAACTGTCAGCAGTGAACTGTACCTTGAATCTGCTTCATTCTCAAAGCACACTGGCAGACAACATCAGCCTGTACTTTTTTCATCATGTCTCAGTTCCTATGTTTGCTGTTTACAGTTTCATTAATAGTAGTGGTGTTAGGTGTTATTTGCATTCCTATATGAGCATGTCCCTCTTTGCTACTTTGTGGTCAGTAGAGACCTGCCCATCTGTACAGAAATAGTGATGGAACAAATGGTAGGTGGCCTTGTTTTTATATAGTGCTTGACAGTCGCAGACACATCTGCACATTCGCCCACATAACCATACACACATTTACACACTAGTGCAGTGCATGCACTGGGAGCACTGGGGGTTCGGTGTCTTGCTCACGGATGCCACAGTGGCCCCCACAATGCAGACATATCTACGTAGACCCAGGAGCGAAAAACACGTCTTATGGGTTTTATTTGGGAGTAGTCTTTGGGGCAGGGCTTTGTAAATAAAAAGCAACTTCTGCTTAAAATCAGGAAATGATGGTTCACACTTCCTTAGACCCTTAGAGGCCATATGATTTAATTTTAAATGTGAAAACATTCATCAAACTCTGATTCAATGGCTAGAAATCATAATTAAATCATTATTTCCTATTGTTACATTGTTGTCATTTACGTTCTCGACAGTGTGACAGAGAATTTATGGCCTGCAGCAGTTACATCCGTCACTGCTGTCAGTGCCTGCATGAGCAAGGCCAGTCAACAAAGTGGGTGCTTCTTAGGTACCTAGATAGTATTTTAGTCTATGTTTTGATCAGAGGATGCTGGATATTCTTAAACACATTTTATAAAAACCAAGTGGATGTTGACGTACTGTAACCTGAACCTAGAGTCTTGGTTTCCTGCATGTTACTTGACAAACCATCTCCAGAACCACAACACTTTATTGTGTGGGATATTCAGTAACCATATTGTCTGTGGGCGGTGCGAGGGTAAAATACAGGAGATTCCTTTTAGGTCTTAATGATATTGCTACAGATTATACATTACCACTTCAGTAGCTCAGTCTTTTCTTGTTCAGGTCCACTAAGTGATTCTGTTTGGTAACACTGACATATGAAAGTGATAATATCATAACCATCTGCGTTCTGCTAGCAGGCAGTGTTTTGAGCGTGACTTCCTTCCTCTGTATCACTGCAGGGTGCGAAAGAGGACCCAGCCCAGCAAAAAGAGCCAACGTTCCTGGGTAAGGCTGGCTGGTTGAAGAAGGCCCCTGGCAGACTTTTGGCAAGCTACAAAGAGCGCTACATCCAAGTGGTGAAGACAGAAATCGTGGTGTATGAAAATGAGGTACACTATGACTACGTTTATGTCATCTTCTTACTGTGTTATTTCCTATCATGCTTCCATGAAAACACAGAATGTGCTTCTGAAGATAATGTTGGCCTCACCTTTCATTGTGTTGCAGGACCTGCAGAACTGCTTGGAGAGGCTTGACCTGGAAAACTATGATAAATGTCACGAACTGAAGAGCCCCTTCACGAAGAAGCATAGATTGATATTGATACGATCACCCAAGTCTGGAAATAAGGTGGTCATAATGTTATGCCTGTTGTAAATAATGAGAAATGAGAATTTCTGCCCAACTTCTGTTTCAGGCTGGTTCAGGTTTCACTCTTACTCTTGTTTTCATTTTCATCTGCTTTCATTACAAACCTCTAACAAAACCAACATATGCTACCAGACCAGCAGCAACACACCCATAGTTACAGACACAATTATATTCACAGTTACATTCTGGTGACCACATTTGGACATTCTGCTTGCTCTACACAAGAGTCAGATGAGAACAGAAAAGAGCTGAAATGAGAGTAAATACTGGACTTAAAATGTGCACCTTCACACTTACATCCCTACCTGTTCGCGAGCAGAAGCTTTCAAACAATCCTTTATTTGTTAGATTATTAGATTCTGAATCTGTTGGTACTTTGTTCCCTCTGCCTGGTGGTGTGAATGAGCTGAAGGCACTTGGCTGCCTCTCCCTTTCTCCGGGGTAACCCTCCTCAGCCCTGGCTATGCGTGGCTAAATGATTCTAAAAAGACTTTGTGAAAGCAGCGCAGCAGAAGCAGTGGCTACTGTGCCACGGCTTTCTCACTCAATACGGAACAGGGGAAGAGGTTCTCATGTGAAGACACAGGCGTTTTCAGAATGTGGAGAAAACACTGCAGTAAAATGTCTTCTACTGTCAGATGAGACGTCTCTGTAGTTAGCTTTATTTTTATTCAGTTATTAAGTAATATAAACTTATTTTAGAATGACTGTTGTCTCCTTTCTGTGAGTGTCAGGTCCATGATGTGAAGTTCCAGACTCAAAATGCAGAGGAGAAGGAGGCCTGGATTAAAGCCCTCCGTGATGGCATTTGTCGAGCAAAGAACAAAATCTTTGATGAGGTAAACATTTGCGTGATCCATTGTCATCATGTCTTTTTATTTCAGTAAGTGGCATCTTTACTGGACTGGCTTTTTTTAAAGGTGAAATGACTCATGTTTTCACAGGTTAAGATTGATGAAACCAGTAATTTGGAGCATGTTACTCGATCAAGGCCAAAGGGGAACCGGAACCGTAGGCCGCCAACGAGGATACACATGAAAGAGGTTTGTGTGTATGTGCGATTGTGAGAGTGCTTTCGTGATATGGCTCACAGACATTCTGTGGTTAGCCCCGTTGCCACTGTCATATGATGAAATTCAAATCCCTCTTCTTTTTTGGTATTGTCATTTTTGCAGCGCATTATGTCACTACAAACACACTCAATACAATCAGTGTTGTCATTAACTAAACATTGTATTGATATATAATACGGCAGTCAGAGTTAACACAATAATAGCGCATTAACACACATACTGTTTGCTTCTGTGATTTGACCATTGCTTTGAACGATCTGTGAGTCTGTGAAATCAGGAAGCGATGCAGCAGTAACATTGTAAATAATAAGCGGAAACAAAACTCTGTGAGCAGAAATGGATAGAGTTGACCTCAAACGGTTCTCTTGACAAGACCACAGTTATGGTTGATATGAACTGAATACCACCAGAGTACATCGAGTCTCAAATACCCCTTATTAGCTAAGCAAAGACCTGATACAAAGGGCCCTCCTCTTGTCTGCAAAGGCTGACCACATGGATAGTGTGCAAAGTTGCCATGACATACTATTTCAGCATGCAGTACAGCTTTAACGTTATTCTGGAGAATATTCTGGAAGATAATGGCCATAGAGTTGGATTGTTGCAATAATAATAACATGAAACAATTTGTCCACTAGAAAAGATAACAAATGTGCATTTAATATCTGATCAATAACAAGCATTAATTGTGAAGTAATACTGAATTGATGTATGTATAATAATATATACTTTTATGTGTACATATACTGTACATGTATGACTTATTCATCATATTTATGTGTACGACTTTCGCCTCCAGGTAGCTGGTGTGTCATCTGATGGTATCCTGCGTTTGGATCTTGATCTTGAGAATGCTACAATTCCTAATGGTGCCCATCATGATAGTGCTGATGGCACCAAGACCGTCACCAGTGTCCCGAAAGCACAGTCTAGTGAACCTGCAGAGAAACAATTAGAGTTGATTGCAGAGGAGAATGCTGAGACTGAGCCAGAGATCAGCCCTCAGAAAAAGGTCATCAAACCTCCTATGCCACCTAACAAAGGGGCCAAATCCAGTCCAGCACCTGAAGAAGAACCCGACAACGTCGATGTTGCAGAGAAAAAGGTTTGTCAAATGTGTGAACATACAACCATCACAGTTATGCAGTACAGAAATGTGTCTTTCTGTTTAGATGTCCATCTATAAATTATGATTTCATGCTTTTAAGGTCTTGAAGCCACCCATGCCTCCAGCTAAAGAAGTCAAGACCTCTGTGACACCTGTTGAAGAAACTACAGAGAACACAAAACCTGAGACGGTGTCTGAAATGAGTCCTGATGCCAAGAAAAAGGCAGGTCCTCCACCAACTCCTCCGAGTAAACCCTCTAGCAGCCCCGTGTTAGAGGCCGTGCAGCCCAAGCCAAACGTCCATGCACCCACCCCTCCATCTAAAGAGAAGAAGCCCACCAATCCAGACCAACAGGTTGAAGGCACAGGCAATGAGAATACGCAAAAAGTAGAACAGAGTAAGAAGGAAAGCAAGGGAATTGCTTGGGAAACAGTTGAAGCAGATAAGTCACTTTCTACAGAAGCACTTCCTGGTGTCACAGATGAGGAATCTGAGAGTCCCAGTACAGAGGGAGAGGTTTCTAAAGACGAATCAGAGGAGACGATAAGCAGTGGAATAAAGACGACATTTGACAGTGAGCCACATATATCCACGGAGCCACTGAGAAAAAGCTCCAGTCCTCTTATGGCCCCCAAGAAAAAGCCTGAGAGCGCTGTTGAGCCTGACACACAGCACATAGAAACCTGCTCACCTATAAGTCAGCCTAGTGAGGAACCAGACTCTACCGCCTCAGATACCTCTGCCAGCTCTCTTCAAACAGAAGAGGCTCTCCCCAAGATTGAAGTCTGTTCCCTGAATGAACCACTCACCGACAGCCCCAGCTCAAGTCCACTGCTCTGTCACTTGTCTGGGGAAAAGAAAAAGAAGGCAGAGGAAAAATCGGTAGACAGTGGTCAGCACTCAGATGACGAGAGCGAAGGTTCTGGGAGTGAAGACACACTGGCAATGTCCACAGCTGCACTCAGGGGAAGCCACCCTGGTCTGGATGCGTTGGACACCAGTGAGGACATTCAGACATCAGTTGAGACACAAGTGCCCCAGGCTGCAACCCATCTCAGTCCGAAGATCTTTCCTTGTCGGCGCTCAGCGCCCATCGTTCCTCTCAAACCCTCAGCGAAGGCTAGATCAGCCTCTATCGGAGATTTACTTGCTGAGCCTGCTGTCCGACCGCCTGACAAACCTAGGCCTGCAAGCGCCAGGCCTCCTAGTGATGTTACCTCGAAACTTGAGACTGAACTGGCACTGGAGATAGAAAAGACGAGTGAGCTCCAGAGCAGAGTGTCCCAGGCGCGGGGGCAAGATGAAGGGGATGCCATGACAGAGGATCTGCTCGCTAAGGCCATGGAGAAGCTGAAGAAGGCCGACCATGTCCTCAGGGAAGTCAAGAAACTGAAACTGGCAAGCAACTCAAACAAACGGAAGAGCTGGTGAATGTAAGACAGATTGACTTGGATTTGACCCCACTGTTCAGTCTTAGCTTAAGCTTAAAAGGGCCTGTCAGTCTTTGGATTTCTGCACGCACAACTGGCACGAGGCTGGTGGGAGAGTTATATTCAATGTAGAAGGATCAAAAGGTGTCAAAAAGGTCTATCCATGACTTATTTAATAAGAATTAATAGTACCCTACAGTCAACAATAGAAACGAGAACCTGAATGAATTAGTCTCCTTCTGTCTGAATTCAAAGATCAAAAGATTTTTCCAGCTGTAAATTGTCAAAATTACATCACCGTTGTAAACCGAACACGTAGAGTTATTCCACTGTGTAGGGTTTCTTTACATTAGTTGAAACCTTGAGAATGAATTGAGAATCAAGAATTGCCTAATAAATCTATATTGTTAATAGATAGATAGATAGATAGATAGATAGATAGATAGATAGATAGATAGATAGATAGATAGATAGATAGATAGATATTGATCCTGTGGGAAATTCAGTATACAGTAGCATCAGTACAGAGACAGGAAAGAGTCAGCACACCTTGGATCGAAAGTATTAAAAAGTATAAAACATGGAAAAACAAATTAGTAAAATGTGCTGTGAGGGAATCTATACTGGACTTTATCTTAATTGTACTGCAGCATATGTACTGTTTACCAATGATTCAGATTACTCAGATTCCAGTTTATGTTTTTTTACTTGTGCTATTTTTTTCATACTGATATTGTACATAGCCCAGAACAAAGTGCTTGAAGCAGCTCTTACTAGCACCTCTTACGATACACTTTTAACGTTAACATGCTCATTAGCATATTCCTTGCAGTCTGAATCATGAACTCATACATGAACATGTTCCTCTTTTTTTATTCAGTGCTTTGTTAACAGATGTGATGGCAGTTTTTTTCTACGCCATCTAGAGTATGTAAGAGTATCTTCTAAATGTAGAGTCACTTTTGTATTTGATGAAATTTAACATTGTCCAAATAAACGAAGGGAACAACTTTCATTTTTTGTGTCTTTAATGCAGTTGTAGCTTTAGCATCTCAGACATTTATTTAACAAGATGGCTTCGTTGATTGTGCAGCCGTTTGCTTTCTGTTGATGTTGGATGAACTCGCCGTGCACTGTTATGTTCTGTTGGTTTGTGTTCTTTTGTTGTTGTGTGTGTGTGTGTGTTTTTTTGTTGCACTCCAGGCTGCCCCTGCTGTTCCCATTAACAGTGTTACCATTACCTCACTTCATGCTCAATTTGTTACTTTCATGTTTACAATTTTTACTATCCTTGACTGTGCTTAATTTAAAAATCCAGCTCTTATCGCGTTCTCGTGAAATGAGTCATCTCATTGCTCTCATTCTGTTGTACAGCCTACAATGATAATAAAATGCCTTATGTTTTATCTAACCTCAAGCAATTTTCATTTGTAGTAATAAGTAGCCTTCCATTCAGGGACGGGGGGTGGGGGGGAAACAGTTGCTGCACAAACAATTTTAGCAGAGGAACTTAAGATCTATTCACTGACCCATAATAAAGCAGTGTTCAGTGGTTGCATCACTTTGGGTTTAAAATCCCCCAAAATTTGAATAACTTGCCAGCCCGAGATCAAGGGCTTGTTCCTCAAGGGCAACCCTTCGGCCGCTTTATTTTGAAGGTGGAGACAGGAAGTGCTGGTTTTGGGTTGTGGCTTGATCTGGGTATTTGTAGCGCCCATCATCACCCTCCTTTTTCATCGTTTGGAGAAAAACTCAGAGCTCCAGCTGCGGCGAGAGATGTGACGGTCGAGATCCAGAGGCTCATCCGAAGCTCCGCGGTGATCATGGAGGACGAGCCGATGTCGGAGGAGGATATCTGTGAGTACCCACATGAGCCTGCATCCATTTCGCCCTGTGCCCGGAGCCCCTGTCATCTGTCCCAGCAGGATGTCCGTGTTGGGCACACAGGAAAAAAAAAAAAAAAAAAAAAAATCTGGCACTCTTTTTAATGAGCAGAGTGGAGACGGGTTTTGTGTTGAATCAGGATCCGTTAAATGGACTCGGGCAGTTCGTTTCTTTACTCATAAAGCACATAAAGCCTAACGTTTTCTTTATGGTGCGTTAAAATACTGGAGAATATACTCAGTCTTACATAACGTGGCGTGTTAACGGACTGGTCCCATAAGACCATAAGACGATCCCGCTATAGCTCCCAGACTGATTCAGAATCAGGTGTTCAGAGTTATTGGAACATTAGTGTACTCTGGTCACCTGTGACAAATTGTTGGTTTATAACAGCACAATAACCTACGAATAATGGCAACTCTTCCCTTTGTTTTTGGTTGTTAACATTCAGCAAACCAAGACTCTAGCTTCAATAGGTTCAAACACCAATTTGCAAACAGTTCACACATTCTTTGCACATCTACTCTAAAGGGACATTTTGGATGAGTTTTTAAGGCTCGGGACACTTAATATTTGACCGAAGAACAAATAGGAAGTATACAATACTGATTTGAATTTTTGTATGCAATGCTAGTCAAAAACAAGCAAAATAAATTGATTGATTGATGACTATCTAGTAATATTGCCACCTTATCTTGGTAGGTAAGTAAGCACAAATACCTCATAGCGTTTTGGCTCCTTTTGTTCGGACTGAATGGATTTCCCCCAAAACAAAACCACGGGCAAACATCCCATTCAACGCCCGATTGTGCAGCACAGTTTGTCCACTGTTATCTGAAGGGAATCATGCAGACAATATGCTGAGGAGTATCAAACAGAGCCGACCCACGACAACTGTTTTTTAAATCCTGGCTTTAAAAAAGCAACAGGACTTATTGAGTTAAGAGATACTGACCCGTCAGTCCCACTTGTTTTCATACATTAGAAGTGTGTCACTAATAAAGGCAAATAAAGGCACAGATCTTCATTGAGAAGACATGCTCAGATCACTCAAGATGAGTAATGTAACGTCTATAACATAGAATTAATGAGATTTTACAAGGGTTTTTACTGTTTTCCTGTCACACATTATTAGTATGTGCCTTGCAAAGGGCTTACTATGGTGCACATTTATTGGCTTCAGTGGTCCCATGGCTAAAATACAAATGTGCTGACTTTACAGAACACAGCTAGTGTTCTCAGTTATTACTGATACTCCAGAAACACACTCTAACCCAAGTCACTGTGTGAGATTGTGTGAAGATTGTGAGATTGCTGCTGTGAGATTGTTGAACCAAGCCTGTTCCCAATACACCACATAATATGATTTCTATTGTGTTTGATTTTTTTTATTTGTTGTATTCATTTGGTGTTTAACTTTTTTTTTTTTTTTTTATCTATGTGCGCACTATCCATTTCACTGTGCTGCAGTACTGCACATTTCCCCAATGTTGGATAAATAAAGGGTTACCTTATATCATCGTAGAAACACCAGTGAAATTTAGAACTGCACCAGAAGAAGGGGGGCGAGTGAAAACCATCTGGCACCAAGGCACTGAATCCCGGAGCGCTCGGCTCTGGTGTGCAGTCTTGTGTGAACGAATGCGTAGATGTGTCACATCATGTAAAGTGTGTATGTATACACAAGATATATAAGTATGACTAATGTGCATGTCACATGACCAGCGTGAGGTCAAAACACAGTGGACCATGCACACAGCAACGTAACGGAGGGATACAAAGTCTCCATCCATCTTCGCTTAGGCCAGGCTGACCACTGATCCCTTTTTCTAACAGCAGTATAGAGACCTTTCTTCAGGAAAGCAATGTTTCCAGAACCACCTTGAGTTCACTGGGATCTGTTTGTACAACATGATTCATCAGACAGATCCTCTGCTATGCTTTACATCCACTAATGCAATAGCAGCATGCAGGAAGAAGATCAGATGATCGAGGCGTTTGGTCCGGTATTCACAATCTCCTCAACGTCAAGGGCAATCCAAGCACCAGCACCAGCAGCAACTAAGTGGTGGAGGAGCTCGGCCATTTCTTTGCTCATTTGCGGAGACCAAGACAGGATTCAGACCCACATCACTACTAGCTATAAATGATCGCTTGCTGTTGCACAGATAATGTCAACAGAGAAAAAAAAACACCCACCAACAGCCTAAACCACGACAGACCAGTGGTTCTAGCCTCTACTGTGATTAAATGCTTTGAGAGACTGGTTCTTTAACACAAAGTCTTTCCATCAACACAGCCCTCCATACCACCCATACAGACCCACCTGGAGTACCCTGGCTCATACAGTATGTGAGGGACATGTTTGTGGACTTAACCTTCGTATTTAACGCCATCATTCTCTGCAACATTTGGTGTCTTAACACCACAACCTGATGGGTTAAGGACTTTTTAATCACAATTGTTACTCACTGGGTAGTCTCATCACTCCTATATCCTCATGCTTGGCACTCGCAGGGTTGTGTGCTGACACTGTACACCAGCCCGCAACACAAACACAATCATTTAGTTTGCAGACGACAAGTCTGCCTACAGGCATCAAGTCCAAATACCACAATGTGGCTGACAAGAGAGCCCTGCAGAGAGTTGTCACATCAGTTCAGGAAATCATGACCACGCAGCGACCCTCTGTCGTCACACACTTGCGGAGAGCCTCAAACATAATCCAGGATTCCTGTCCCTCTGCTGCCCTCTGGGAGGTGCTTTAGGCCTATTAAGACCTACACCTCCACACTCCTGATGTCTTTTTACCCTTGAGCTATAAAAGAACACTCACTTATGTTGTGGCTAAGTGCGATGGGTGCCAATACAAAGCATTAAAGCACACATTTTACCATCAGGTTTGTCCCATAACATACAAATTGTATATTGGCTCAAGCAGTCTTAAAAAAATCATCTTCTTCCATGGCTTCAATTAGTCAATGCACATACGCAGTTTACATAAAGAAATGTAGAAATTTGTGATATGTTTTGAGGGACTCTTTACTTTGCCAGCATCTGATCTCGTTCACTTCAATGAATATTTTTTATCCTGAAATTCAAGTGAAACTCAGATTTTCACTAAATTTATAACCTGCTGCCTAGTCCACAAAATACACGGTATATATACGTGAAATGTACATGGCATGTCCTCAAGACATGGCTGCCTGTTATAATGCCAATTCTTTTTTTTCTTTTTTTTTTAAATACAAAGTGTAGTTTTATTTTTCTAAGCATTTGTTGAGAACTGTATTTCTAGATTTCTTTCCTCTCTGCCGTTCACTCCTGGCTGTCAGCTAAAAGTCATACCATTCGTCCATAACCGTGGCAACAGGTGCCTGGCCTGATGAGAAGTCAAGAGACCCCTTCTCCTCCTTCTGTGGCATTAATTGTCATGGCAACAACTGTGAACAGCTGTTTGAGTGATTAGACAAACAAACAGACCCCACAACACATTCTCACGCACACACAAAATGTTGGGAATCATTTCATGGACATGACTGACACATTCACTCATAATGTGCACACTGCTCTTCATACACACAAACACACACAGGCAGGATCAATATACACACACTCCCTGTGATTTACATATAAGAACACACGAAACACAACCTAACAGGGACCACAATGAGGGACAGTGTGTGTCCAGGCAATGTCTGTGAAAGACTCCCTCATAGTTGCTTTTTTAACAGTCTATGACAGACATATGCACAAGTGTGACTTATACCATGAACTTCATACACATAAAACAGACACACAAAAACACACAAAAGGCTTTCAGATCAACCACAGACTTTAACAAATGAAATCCCTCTTGTCTGATTCCTGGCAGTGCTATGGGCTGAAAAGGAGTTTCATGATGCTGCAAAGAGAAACGACACGGACAAAATGCAGGAACTGATCAAGAAGGGCGTGGACATCAAGGCCAAAAACAAAGTAAGCCGAGTGGGGGACTCGCAGACAACTTTCTGGGAACAGTGGATTCTCAAATCCACTAATATCTACACATGGAAGGGACAGTTTACATGGTGGTTGGGATGTTAATAGCCAGCTAATCCGTGCCAAACACAGCCTACCTGTTAACAACTAGCTTTCTTTGAGCTTCCCTACAGACATGCATTTGTGAACACTTTTGGAAGTCAAAGTCACAGTTTCTCATAAAGATCTACTAAGTAATGGCCTCACATTTTTATTTAAAGCAGATTTGTGATGGTTGATAGCTTTATCATTGCAGCCAAAACGTTCCTAACAGTAATATAAATAATGGCAAATTCAGATATGCCACTTTAAAGTCCCTGGTGTTGTGTACAATCTCTTGAATGGCTCAATAAGACATCCATGTTACTCCACAATGTCTGCTGTGAAAAAAGTAAACTATGAAAGTCTGGCTGAGGTGTCACTGAACGCGGGCTGTTATTTACTGATATGCTATGACTTTGATATGTGAATAATTAGCCTGTTTGTGATTCTGCACAGATAGGCCGTAAAGCACTGCATTGGGCAGCAGGAGCTGGGAATGAACGGGCTCTGCGTCTCCTACTGGACCATGACACTGATATTGATGAGAAGGACAGTGTATGTATACAAGCTTGTCATTAAATCCTTCTGAGGGACAAGACTCATGATTGATCTCCCATCTTATGGGCGACTTCTGTGTAATAAATAAGTCTATCAGACTTTTCTATAGTCCATGTCAGTTAAGCTTTGTGAATCATTAAAGTAAATAAAACTTTGATATATTTGTAAGACAAATGTAATACAACAAATGTATGTAAACGTAGTGTTAGGAGCATGTCCAAAAATACATTTCAAAAGATAGTTAACTGTTTTGTACTTCATGTATCTCTGTTGCTAGTATAACTGTCAGTTGACTTGATCCAGTTGTTATATATTCGTTCTCAGTTTGGCATGAATGCTCTGCTTCTGGCCTCCTGGTTTGGTCACCTAAATATCCTGAAGATTCTGGTGTCCTGTGGAGCCAAGCTCAACAATGAAAACAAAGTAAGAGGTGCTTCATTTCATTACACTACGAGTAAACCGTCTGACTCATACCTCACATCGATGTTTGTGTTAGGATGGTCTGGGTATACTCCACTGTGCTTCTCAGCGAGGACACATCAGGGTATTGGAGTTCATCATGGAAGACCTGGAAGGCATCCGCCTGGATAAAGTTGACAAGGTGACTGGTTTTATATAAAATGAGCATTTTACAAAGAGCTTAAATGCATCAACTGGATCCAATTTTTGAAAGAATACCGGTTGGCCAGGTCGCCAATGATAGCAATGTTGGACAATGTTGCAGTTATGACAAAGGTGACATGTTCAATGGGTAAATGAACAGCGAGCTTCACATAGCATAACATTACATTATATTACATAGCAAGAGTGTTATTCTGATTAGTGCATCACTTGTATTTTAGGTGCAAAGTGCTGTGTAACGAATTCAAAACTGCAATCTCTTCAAAATGTCTCAAAGCAGCAAAATTATCAATTTCAGTGAAATCGGACAAGTCCTCCTGCAACCCAACCCAGATGGCCGTAATCTAGTGTCCTATTACGAAAGTCTATGAGAAACATATCAGCAAATTTTCCAAATTGGAACTTGAGTATGATTAGACTAGAGTGATTCCATGGCATATGGACCATCTACAACAGGCAGGTGTGCTTTACTCCTGTCTTTCTCCATTTGTGGGGGCATTGCACCTCAGTTTAGGAATAGTCCATGGTTTTGGTACTGCTAGTCTTCAGCTGGCATTGGGTCTTGAGTCAAGGTGCAGAAAGATGAATAGTCCAATGTAACAGTTCATTTTGGCACAGATCCTTGTGATGCCTGCTAGAAACCTGACTGTGAACTGGAACAATGCAGAGCACACATCTAAATCAACAAATGTTGATTTTATACAAAAAGAAAAAAAACCCCAGCCAGAGCCCAGAGCTGAATCCTACAGAGAGTTTTTTTGTGGAGAGTTGAGGACATGCTAATCTGATGTCACTCTCATGTAAACAGACTAAGTGCCTTTTTTTCAACAGAACATATTACTGGTTTAACCGGGTTGTATAGACTTTTTCTATCCACTGTATATCTTGTAGCTCCTGTGTGTAACCTGCTGACGTCTCTCTGACCAGTTAGGGAAGACAGCACTTCACCTAGCAGCTGAACACGGACAGGTTGAAGTGACAGAGTTTCTCATTGGAATGGGTTGCACACATGGTTTGAAGGACAAGGTAGTGACACACACACACACACACACACACACACACACACACACACACACACACACACACACTCACATGATATAAACACTTTCACAAAATCATCATCATAGTAACTACCTGACAGGAAATCTTGCATATTAAAACCCACACACTACTCACATCAGTAACTTGACTCCAACAAAGAAAAAACAGCTAAAATGTCTCATGAGCAATATAAAAGATGCTGGATTTAAATATCAGAAATTTGTCTCAGAATGGAATTTGATTATTATTTCTTTCTGTGTGCTATACCTGGATTATAGGATGAGAATACAGCCTTGCATCTGGCAGCAAAGCAAGGTCACACGGAGGTCCTGCAGAAGATTGTGGTTACAGGAGTAGATGTGGATGAGAGGAACATAGTGAGTAATTGATTTGGCCTTCATCCTTCAACAGTTTCTAGACTTAACAGGAGTGCAACTGGCTCCTGCATCATTTTTCTCCATGGTAGTGTACCTTTGTTTAGATTTTACAGAATCAAATACATGTATCCATTTTTGTTTCTGTGGAAAAATATATTGTCAGTTATTTCCAGCTGCAGTGTGTTTATAATTTGTAGAGAGAGAACTCACATGTACTCGTGTTTTAGGATGGTCTCACTGCATTGCACCTGGCAGCTGATGGAGGTCACTATGAATGTGTCAGACAGCTGCTGGAGTCTGGCTGTGACGTCAATGCAGTAACACATGTGAGTTTGTTCATTTAAAATGGTAACGTACAAATACTGTATGTGGTTTTGAACAATTTAATTTAAATTTTACTTTGTCTGCAGAAGAATATGAATGCTCTCCATTACGTGGCCCAGCATGGCTTTGACAGAGAGGCCAGTTTGCTTCTGGAGGCAGGAATCAACATAGATGCTGCAGACAAAGTAAGTAATGTCACCTGCCATGGACATCAACCGTCACTTACAAGCCATTAGAAGTGTCCAGCGGTGTATATCTGCAGAGCCCCTGTACCCTGCCTGTGTTTTCTTGTTTTCGTATTGTGATGGAATATTTCTCAGCTGCAACTGTAAGGTTTTCTGACTGCTTTGTTTTTGCTAATTCCACTTCCTTTTTTCATTCATTGTCTAGCTCTAACTAATGGTTAGTGCAATGGACTAATGGACATACAGTTTTTACAACACTTACAAGCAAAATTATGTTGTCATTTGTTGGTCTTTCTTAGTAACAGCTTCTTTGTATCTACCACCCGATCTCTGAAATTGGTGAGAGCTAGAGCTCAATGAACTTGCAGCCAAGACAACAAACAAAACAAAGAGTCAACATTATTCTGGATTTACCTACCAAACAAATCAACAAAGAAAATACAGAAGACTAAAAACAGAACAAATAGGAAGAAACACAACCAGTTTCTTACTTGGCTGGACTGCAGTGGGAACTTTGAAAACTCAGAACAGACCGTTCAGCTATATGTTCAGCAGATGACACTCACACACATGCCATAATATGTATTAAACAATAGTGAAATAGGGCCATTCACTGTAGATAACTGTATCAATACTACCTCCGTACAACACAGCTTATAGCAATAAGGCAAGAAATTTCACAAATTGAAGGAACGTTCACACCAGATGACACTGATTGCTCATTTCTTCTTCTGGCAGAGTTAGCAGCTCTGGTCATTGCTCATCCACTGGTTAACCAGTAGACATTGTGTCATAGCTGCTGGCTAAAAATAGGTTGTTCTGGTTCGGTTTTTGGCGTCTGTCAAAGGGAAAAACTTCCTTTTTACAGTAACAATTTAAAAATAACACACTAAATGACTTTATTTGTGAACTTCGAACTATTCCAACCAGTATTACAGAGCAGAGCATTAGATTTGCTGTTCTCATAGCCATCAAAAACAATCTTGGAGGCCACTGTGGCTCCTCGGCACTGATATGCGCTCTTATTATTAGGATTATTCACATGACAGTGACATGTCCATATTGTCTTCTTTGTTTGCTTTTGAAACAGCAACACAATACACCGCTCCACCTAGCTGTCTTCAACAATCACGCAGGGGTTGTGCGGCTTCTTATAGATGCCGATTGCAACGTTGACATCACTGACAGTGTAAGTACAAGTCTCTAAAACTGCACCAGCACACAACACAAGTCACATTCATTTTAATATTCTACATTTTAATAAATATAGAATATTTTACAATTATGTTGTGACTGTTTCCTTAAGACGTGGCACACAGGCAGTGCAAGAATATGACTTTACTGATGTGATGTGATCTGCTGGAACACAGAGGCAGCAGACTGCGTTGCACATAGCAGCAGAACGTGGTTGGCAGGACCTGGCTGAGATGATTCTGATCTCTGGCATTAACCTCAATCTGACTGACAAGGTATCACACGGCTTTTGACGTGGCAGCTTGTGTAAATTGTCATAGTATAGATATCCTACATGTTACTTGCTCGGTGTAGGAGAACAGACGATGAGAGCATGAGTGAATGAATGTAAATGTAATTGTTAAAGTGATCAAAGTTGCATGTTCTTGTTTTGGTTTGTTTTCCATTTTACTCTCTGCCAATTTCTAAAATCACAAAGCGTGAGTCTTGTACCTGTTTTCTATAAGAATGTTGTGCTCTATATATATCACTATATGATATGCACAGTTGGGGAAAACCTGTCTGCAAGTGGCAGCAAGAGGAAACTACGTCATCATCGTGGACATGATCATCAAAGCAGACCGTTTTTATAAGTGGGAGAAGGTGAGTTTGTCTTCATTGGTATAATAGTCTGTTCTACTTGGTATAAGATGTAGTAAGTTATATATATGACAACATTATATATGATATTTAATTAAGTTGCCTTGCCTTCGATTGTCAGCTGAGTATATGTCTAATGATGACTTACTGAGCCACACTGACCGATTAGTATTTTATAACGTAAAAATATCAAAAAGTAAAAAAAAAAAAAAAAAAAACTGAGCAATGTACTGCACAAAACAACACAATATCCACAGCAAAATTAAGGTTTGAATAACATTTTCACTCAACCCACAAAAAAAAAAAGCCCAAAAGAGATGATTTGCCAGAGGGCTGGATTTTCTTTGTCAATGTTCACGCTTTTCCTGCGCAACTGCAGCCATGTGCATGATGCTTTCAGATGATTGACTTTATTTAGACACTCATATCCATAACACAGACTTGGTTGTTGGTCGTCCAAGATGGCAAACCGCTGTAATTTGTTAAATTAAAAAGTTGCAATATGGAGGTAATCACTGAAGTTGCTGGATTAGATGCCACAAGACAATCGTACTATTTGTGCTTTATGCTTATGAGCCCTAGGCCTCTTCCTTGTTGTTGGAACTCTCAAACAAAGGGGATGAGAAATATATGCAACACGTTTCGCCTATGGAACAACAAGTCCCTTAACCGTTTGGATTGCTTATACTAGTGTACCCTATCGTTATAAAAAGCTGTCAAAGCTTACATCTTTTGGCATGTTTATGACATCATGTTATTCACTGATAGGCCCGGGCAGCCCAGCATTTCTTCTAATGTATCTTAATTATTACTTGATGTGATATTTTTAACTGCTATGCCTGATTTGTTTGTAAATTATAATCTAAATATCATAAAGTTACAGTATTTGTCTCTACCTGACTCTATGTAAAGTGCCATTGAGAACAGGGGAGACTGCAGACTAGTGAGAACTCCTGGTAGTTGTCCACGGTAGTGTTTATGTGCATGTTTCTTTTGTTTGATTCAGAATCACCTGGGCAGTGAGTCGGACTCCTGGGTGGGAAGAACTCTGAGCTTCAAGCAGGACCACCTGCCAGAGACGCAGCACTTCCGCTCTATCCTCTGGAACTTGGCAAATAAGCACCTTTGTCGTGGAGAGTGGAAGGTCCTGGCTCAACACTGGGACTTTAGTGACACACATATACGAGCTATAGAACAACAATGGACAGGTGAGCAGTGGTGACACATGGTAACACTGCTGTTTGTTATTTTATGGTTTGTGTAACTGTGTCCTAAGTGGTCTTGTAATGATTTTATTGTCAATAGCACTCAACCTTCCCACTGACTTCTCTTTACTCAGCCTCTGTACATTTACAGCAGCTACACCCAGAGCTGATTAGCTTTACTTAGCAAAGCTGCTTGCCAAGGCCAGAAATTCAAGAGCCTTCAACTTTTTAGCAGACACACTTTTGAACTTTGTCCAGTGCCATGCTTCTCCCAGCTTTCAGTCTTTACGCTAGGCTGATTAAATTACAAGAGCTACAGTTCTAGAGATACTCTAACCCAGTCATCTGGCTATTGTAATTTGTCCCTCAGCATAGTTGCTTAAATCCGTCCACTAGCCCATTTTGTGCTTCTAATACATGAACTATGAGGGTGAACTGTTCATTTGCAGCATAGTGTACCTCATCCACTGACAGGTACCATGATTACCAGATGATCTGTGTTATTCACTTGATCATGATTATGACCATAATGAACTATAAGCTTTTTTATTTATTTATTATGTGTTAAAAATCTGAATTGAATTTGTAGGTATGAAAAGCTTCAAAGAGCATGGCCATCGCATGTTATTAATCTGGCTTCATGGAGTGGTGGTGGCAGGGGAGAATCCCATCAAAGGCCTCTATGAGGGGCTGGTGCAGATCTCACGGACGGACTTGGCAGGTGAGCCTCAAACATCAAACACTGAAGTGACTGTCCAGCACTGCTTTATCTCGTATGTGACTTAAATATTTTTGCCATTGTATAATTTGGTTTCTGCAAAGGGGAGTATGACGATGCCATTTTGTTTTCTTTTGAATTATCCAGAGTGCATCCGGCAGAAGGCAAACGCAGAGACCAGCCCACCCAAAACGTGCTCTGCAATGTGACAGGGAATATCAGTGACTGTGATGGCGATCCAGCGTGATCAGTCTTTTCAGACTTGCATCCGTTCATCTGCAGATGCCCAGGGCTGAGCCCATAAAACAGTTCTCTCTTGTCCATGACGTGACCTGTTTACGTAATCACACTGTGAATGTGATGGGATTGTTCTGATTCTGGACGTATATTTTAATTTATGGTTATGGAAATGGATTTAAAGCTTCTACAAGTGGAACAGTTTTTTTTTTTGTGTGTGTGTGTGTGCACTCAAAGGGCTTCATAAATGTCAGCATATTATGACTTCTATTCAGCCAAATGAAGCTGTTTATGGTAACAAAAGAGAACAACAGTAAATAAAACTAAATGTTATTTCTATCTGTAGGAATATTATCTGGTCCTTTATGCGATTTGAATTGTGATAACTGTACATATGTAATATGCTACGTTTATCTATCAGAAATATGCCTGTGGCAGAGTGTACACATTTTTAAATAAGATGCCATTGTTCTGTTAAGATAGTGAATGATTTTTTGTAGTTGCATCCAGCTTGATGCACTTTGAGTATAAATGTCACACCGTCACACGTCCTCCTCCATGTTTGACAGTTGATGTCACACACTGTGGAACCATCCTCTTTCCTACTCGACAGCGTACAAAGATCTTGCGTGATGAATTCGAAATTTTGATTCATCAGTCCATAATACCTTCTTCCAGTCCTCAGTAGTCCAGTGACAGTGTTCCGTGGCCCAGGAGAGCCTCTTTGTCTTATTCTGACATCTTAGCAATGGCTTTCTTGCTGCAACTCGTCCTGTCAAATTTGCAGCTCAAAGTCTTCTCTTCACAGTTGAACCTGAGGCTTGCTAACTACGACTACTATTAAGCTGTGCTTGAAGCTGTTGTCCTGTGGGCCACCTATCACGCAAGCTGTTAACTCTCAGAAACGTCCTCTCATTCAGTTGTGGCTTTGGGTCTGCCAGACCGCTTCCTGTCAGAGTTTCCCCCAGTTTCTGAGTGTCTTTTGATGGTGAAGAAAACTGTACTCACTGACACCTTCACTTTCTTTACAATTTCCCTGTAGGAAAGACCTACATTTTTAAGTGTTATGATGGTCCGTCTCTCTTCCATTGTTAATTGCCCTTTTCTCGCCATTTTTGTAGCAACAAACTACTTTCTGCAGTACAATACTGTTCACCTGATGCTCATGAGGGTCTGGTACCACAGTGTGTTCCAACACTGCTTTTATGCAGACAGAGGCGTTGTAAGTAATCAAGAAAAGTTGGAACACCTGTAGGAATTAGTAGCACCAGCTTTTGTATAATTCTGAAATGTACATTATTTTTCGGTTTTGGGTAACCAAACCTTTTTTATTAACCTCTGGCTGTTCAGTACTTCCCTTTGTACCATTCCAAGCCATTCATTGGGCTTGCATGACTTGAATTGCAATAAATAACTGGAAAAATTAGGGTTTTCTAAAACTTTTGACCGATAGTGTATCTGAAGCACATTTTAACCCCGTCAGAAAACCAGTCCCAGGTTATCAACACAGTCGTGGAGTTTATAACAACGGTTCACTCCCTTTGAAGCACTACCATGACTAACCAGTGAGAGGCAGCAATACGCCGCAAGTCATCTAGCCTGCGGGAAAACAAGATGACGAAGAAACACACATGTGCGCATGCGCAATAGTCCCGTTGTAGTCCGCTCTGGAGCTTCCTTTATTGTCGTCGGTGCAGAGCTGAACTTGTCCGCTGCCATGAAATCACCGGGCACCGCCACCTCGCAAACATCTGAAAATGAGAACGAAGGTTTGTAGTTGAGCAGAAAGTCCGTGTTCTTTTTGTTTTGTGGATGTTATTCTCAACGGGGCGACGGTTAGCTGGGAGCAGCTATGGACCGATCAGCTGCTCGTCGTGAGCCCCTTAATGATGAGATTTGCAGTGTTTGTGTCACATAAATCGATTTTAGGGCGTTCTCTGAAGTCCTGTTCGTTCCTTCCAGGGAACAAGAGGCTGCTGTGCCCATTGCATGGGTGCAAGCGGGTGTACACAGACACGGGAGCTCTGGAGAGCCACATCAAGGACCATGATATCCCAGCTCAGTCTCTTCCTGGTGAGACCCCCGTTCTGGAGGACGAGCATGTGTGGACAGCAGCAGCAATGTTTCACTTTACTATAAGAGAACTTCAGTCACAATTATCACGGGGCCTTTGAGTCCTGTGGGTTGAGGGTAGAGGCCTCTGTGGATCATCCCACAAACACTCGATCAGTTTGGGTTCCAGTCAATTACTAATTAGATTAGATTAAATTCAACTCTGCCATTACACATGTACAGGTACAGGGGAACAAAATGCAGTTTATTGTATTTAGGTGATACAACATACAGATAAAGTGAGCATTAAACAGTGCATAAATAATGATTTAGTTTGGACATGAGGGGTCAAGGGTTATGAGAGGAGCTGTATCACATCAGATAAACATTGTCTGTCCCTCCTCAGGTAAAGTGTTACTGTGCTCCACCATTGGCTGCAGTGGGTCCTTCCCCAACATGCAGAAACTGATGGAACACACGAGGCATCACCATAAACCCAACATTTTCTTTCAGTGAGTTGGCCTTTCTTATTTTGACTCACAGCTGGTGTGAATTCATCGGGACGAGTTTTGATTGTTGTAGCATTGCTTGTGTGTCCCAAAGGTGTGAGAGCTGTCGCACTAAATTGCGGTCCTACCGTGGCCTTCTGACTCACCTGCACACCTGTGCCAAAGTGCCACGGGGCAAATCAAAGTCTGCTGAACAAGCACCCCCTCAGCCTGCTGCTTTGCCCAACCTACAAATGGACCAGGACCACCAACAGCTGGAGCCAGTGTCTGCGCAACAGCAAATGCATTCTGTAATCCCAATTCCAGATCCTGGATCCATCCCGGCTACTGCTGCTCCTCAGTTAGACGCCACCCCACCAACTCTGCAGGCTGCCCCCATAATGCCTGTTCCAGAGACTGCCCCTCATCAGCTACCTTACGAGCAGCTCGCAGAGGTAACTTCCCAGCCTTCTGTCACGTATGAAGTCTCTAATCTGCCTCCCCCTGGTAACCTAGATCCAAAAGCAGCTCCCGAAGTTCCAGACGCCCAGGGTCATCACCAGACACAGAATAGGTCTCCAGAGTCCGTCTGTCCTGCAGCAGGATCAGCTCCTCGCTCTCCTCCTGGGTCGCCAGCTATCTGGAAGAAGTCTCAAGGTGAGCCTCTCCTCCTCTCACTTACATACACAGTCATGCCCTGACAGATGTGGCTACATGTCCTCTACCACACTAAATGGCTCACTTAAACTGTATACAGCAACTCACGCTGCCCCCATGTGGACAGGCGGCTGTGGAGATGAGTTAGGACGTCCCCATCAAGTTTATTTGCTTACATCTTTTAATATTAGGTATCGGACAATCTGATTCTAAATAAACTAATTTTCCTCTCATGAAGATTCCTAAAGGCTTTTATTGTCTTACGTGTTTTCTCCTGGATCACATGTGCACCTCATGAATGTATTAAGTCCAGTAAATAGTGGTTTCTCAATATGATAATACCACCTCAACCCAAACACCTTTGGCTGACATGTAGTATTGAGAGCTCATACCTTAGCTCTGAGTCTGGATAAATGCAGAAACGTAGTGAATATTGAAGGGCGTAAATACATTTTATCAGTGATCACCAGCCGTGAAATTCTATGCATCCCTACACCCTGAGATAAGTTTATATTGTCAAACTTCAGTTTTCAAGGTGGATCTTCCTCAGAGATCCGTCCATGCACATTAGCTTTATTGCCTTCTGAGCAGTTTGAGTGGTGATATTTGTTTCTCATTTCTATTTCTGCCTAGCCAGTCACTTTTTTTCCTCCATTCATATGGTCTGTAAAGAATTTAAAGCGCTCATCTCTGCTCAAGACCCAAAAGACTTGCAGCACAGTGTTGATGTTTAATCTGTCCTGACAGTTTTTCATCCTCGAATGCATTAGGTATGGCCTGCAGCAGACGCATCCTTTGGGAGCACACCAGAGGACGCTACACATGTGTCCAGTGTGGCCACGTGGTAACCAACCGCAAGGATATGACTCAACATATCAGCAGTCATCACAGCAGCAGCAAAGCTGCAGCCGAGGACACGGGGAGCTCTGCCACCAACACATAATGGAAAAGCTCACATTTGTTTGTAAAGGAGTTCTTATCTGGTGCACACAGCATGTTGTAGAGAATGCCCAAAGGTGTTGCCGCTCTCATCTGAAAAGGCTTCTTTATGTCTAAAAAGACAAATGCAAGTTTAAGGCTTGGATACACTGGAGTAGTATTTCATTGATGGGATCATTTGCTGTAAATTCAAGGAGTGAGTGCAATCAGCCTTTCTTTGCTGGCTACAATATAGGTGTAAACACTCATCAGTAGTGAGTCGCTGTACAACACTTGACGGAGATGGAATGGATATTGTGTGCCTGCACTGTTTTAACAGTTGTTTCTCTCTACACATGAATAAACTGTTTGCTCAGACTGTGTTTTGGGTTCCAACTTGCAGTCTATTACAATCAAAGTCATTGGTAACCAAAAAATTCAGCCAATCTGATAATATATGATGGATATACAGTAGGATATTTGGGGGTTTTGTAGTGCGGGTTTTTTTTTTTTTTTTTTTTTTAAATAGGTTGCCTTGTAGTTTGACTTATTTTCTTCTCTTCTTCTAATAACTGACACCACTGACAATGTCAGCATCAAGGTGCATGTATTGCTTCACATTTCTTTTTCATTGACAAACATCTTTACAAGAAAAAGGTCAAAAAAGTCTGTTTTTATTCAGGTAAATCAGAATGAATTTGATACAAGCACTTGATTGTATAGAATGTCAGAGTTTAGTCCATGCCTCTGCACTTCTATACTAGCTCCCAGACAACCATGACCGCTTCCTCTTTTTCATTTGTATCACATCCGCCCAGCAGTAAGCTTTACAGCAACTAACACATCAAGACAATACCACATGACGAGGTCCCACTGAATTGCCACATGCAGACTGAAGTGCCGTTTTCAAACACACTCCATCGTGTTGATGAAGGATTAGCAATAGATAATCTATATATATTAAAAACAAAGAAAAAAATAATAATCGGTGTAGGGGGCACTTGCACATTTGTCATATTTGCCAAAACATTTATCAGACAGTATTATCTTTCCATTATTATACCAGTAGGTTTTAAAGAACTGTCATTCTGCACAGCCCTGCAGTTTATATCGGTCAAGTTTTGTTAATCAAACAAAGCAAGTGTTTTTATTTTCACATGGTGACAGGCTGTTAAGTAAAGAAAGTCATAGTAAACAAGTGCATACAAAAAAAAATTAAGTGCCAACTGTTCGACCCCAGACCAAGCAATGTTGATATTATCACAACTATGTACGTCTCAGTTGTCTGGGGGCTTTAAAAAAATCTCTTCTGGTCAATTGCGTACATCTTTCCTGCTGGAAGCTTCCGGAAGAATAAACTGTTGCCTCTGCTCATGTTGCCCTGTAATGCAAAGCGAGGAGAATTGTTAGTAATGGCTAGTGTTACAGTAAACCTAACTAACAGACTACAGAGAAGCTACATGATAAATCCTATAACAAATCAAAATTGGAATTTAGCACAACTGAGGTCCAGTTTATTTACTATTACTTCAACTTAATGGCAGAATATGAAACAAGTAAGCTATTAGATATCGGTTCTCATCCTAGAGAAAATATTGTACCGACAGCTTGATTTAAAATTTAATCTCAAATTGCTGTATCTTTCAATCGCAACAGACAATTCTAAACTGGTCAGTGCAAGGCACAAGAGGAGCTGTCACCATAATTTTGACCATTATGAAAATCTAATTTATAATACAATAGACAGATGGACGTGACTGGACAGCTTTGTGGTAGACCATGTGACCTGTTTTACAAAGGAAGTTAAACATACCCAGCTGATATTTTTATCTTCCTATGTGGTGTCATGACAGGTATCAACCACAGTCAATCTCACCATCTCTGTTCTTTCATAAGCAGCAAACTAAACAAACCTGAACAGACAAACACCACTTCATTACACCAACTGTATGACCTGACAGCACCTTTTGATCTGGTCAGGCAAAGTCTGTTTTTTTAGATTAGTTTAATCAGAATTTTTTGCAATTAAAACCGCTTCCTTCGGTCACCAGTGAGCTCACAGTTAACCAGCAGGTCTTTGTATTCACTGAGGCCTTCTGTTTTTATCTCCTCTGTGCTGCTCTCATGAGGCTTTATTTCAGGCTTCAAAGCAGTACATGCTATGTATTGTAAATACACCATCAGATACTCTAGCATGTGCGACCCGCAGTATGTGCTGTTTTTTGTCACACGGGTGTTAACTTAAGTTTGTGATGTAGTTACCTCTCTGCTTAGATGCCTCCAGCAGTCCACCCAGGTGGGATATACTGATGCATAGGGAGGCAGGCCTCCCGCGAGCCTGACGGGACAGTGCAATCATGAGTCTGCTTGGTCAAACACTTAACACTGTAGGTTTCACAAAATTACCCGTCAACTCACCCGCAGTTATTGACAGCCATGAGATTTGACACCAAAACAAAAGGGTATGTGAGCATACTGGCAAAGAACTGGAAGAAAGAGAAGAGGAACAGGATCAGACAGGTGGCCGCAGATAGACCAGCGCTCTGCGGACGGTTACACTTACCCCTGTCACAGCCTGAGAGCAGTTCTTGATTTCTCCTGTGTGACTCATCTGAGCAGAGAAAGAATAAGAGCGTTACTGGAGGGTCGCTGAACTTGTGCACGATGGGTGTCTGCTAGGGCTGCACGATTCTGGGAAAAATGTGAATCACGATTTTGTTGCTTAGAATTGAGATCACGATTCTTTGGCACGATTTTGTTTTACAAAATGTTTATTGCACTGATGCTCTTTGCACTCTGTGGGTGATTCTCGCCACTATCTCCTGGGGTTACTTCACCATCTATTAACTGTCTTTACTGCTGACTTCTCTCTGCTTCTCTCCCTCACTGTTTCCACACACTCAACCACAGACGAGCTTCCTCCACTGACGGAATCATGTGTTGTAAAGACGCTTTACCATAGGCCGAGGGAGAAGTCAGCGGCAGTGCTGCCTTTAGGGGCGCTTGAAAAAGTTCAGGAAGAAATAGGAGCATTTGCTTGTGATGCCACTCATGAAATAAAATGCTTAAGAATCGTTGTGTTTTCGAAATTACATCACGTGTATGCGTGCATTGAGATCACAATTTTTAAACAATTTATCGTGCAGCCCTAGTGTCTGTGTAATGTTTTGGGCATGTTAAATGAATAACTGTGGTGCTGGGGGTTAGTGGAACATGCCACATGCTGAAGAGTCGTTGAAGAAAGTTGCTCCGAATGCTCGGTGTGAGGGACATTGACAAAATGACTGGACTGAGCGAATAGCTGGCCTGATCTTCTCTGATCATGTCTGCAGTCTGCAAATAACCAGCTGATAAAACTATTCTCCAGAATACTACGTGGTGGTTGAACAAAACCGTCATGTTTCAAGTTACCTGCATTTACTAAAAACCCGGTAGTCTCAAACAAAACCGCTATTTATAAAAACAGACCCCTTAACAGGACTTACCGAGTCATCAATGGCGTATGTGTTGATGAGGTGGGCCAGCAGGTTACAAATCCACAGAGACAACACATCTCCCAGCAGGCGTGGAATCAATCCACTGCAACAAAGCATACCATTACTGCTGTACATCTGGGCTTTGCAGATAACGGACGGCCCCGTGTAACCTCTTATGTGCACACAGACTGTTCTGGATTCTTAGGCTTAAAGTAAAACTGAATTTGGACACACATGGACATCCAATTCTCCATCAGCAGGTCCTGCAAATTACCCAAGGATGTATAAGGGTGAATATTTAATAATATTCTATTCATAAATCATCAATGACAATCAGCCAATATGAGCAGATGTGCTGATCATGTTCTACTACAAAGTTTAGCATGAAAGCAAAATCTAATTCATATAATGTAGTCTATCAATCAACAGTCTGCACCAAAGCTAATCATGTACAGGAGCATTTTTTTCCTTTAAAAGATGAAACACAAAAATGATTTAAAACCGTCCAACTTGGCATCATGAATACAAAAAAGTCGCACTTACGCAAAGAAACCCAGTATGCCCTCTTCTCTGTAGACTGTTAGGACGGAATCAAAAACCCCGCTGAAAACAGAAGCAATTTCTTTATTAAAGCTTTTGACAGGTTTTATGGCTCCTCAGTGGGCTGTATGTCACAAACATTACGACTTTACCTGTATTTCGTTTCTCTCCCAATAAACTGGACCATACATCGCAGAGTAATCACTGAAAAACAATTGGAGGAAAACATACTTGACATATAACCAGACACATCCAAACACTGAATTACTAAAACACTGTATAGCTCTCAGACAGTCGTGAAGCTATCACATGAATAATGCTGCAGTGAGTGGGATAAAGTCATCTGACAGATACAAGCAGAGAATGAGGATGTACCGTGAAAGGGGTGCGTGACGATGGTGGCACAGGAACGAGCGATCATTTCTTTGGTTGTCTGTAGAAAAAGGTAAAACAAATCAACTGGGACCGAACTTTGCCTGATGCTCCTCAGTGGAGAATTCTTGGCTTCTCTAAAACACTGTGTGGTTGAGATGTCTTGTAGTAGGATGCAAATACATTTGATCAATACATACTCTTGTTGTGTGGGTTGCTCTCATTGGAACTGCCCATTTCTTACCTCATTAACAACATGCTGTAGTGAGCCCTCTGCAGCCTTCTGCTGGCCACTACATTCCTGGAGAACGGAGACAGAGTTCAGCATTAGCTACATTTCATTCCACCCCCCAACTGTCTCTTTATTAGACACAGTAGAGGTGTAGCCTGGAACAAGGCTTTTGGTGGACTTTGCTGAGAATTTTGTTTTCACTTACAGTGCTTACATGTGTGTAGCGTGGTCTTCCCTAGTGACACACCACTGCTCATTTTATGCCACACAATGGTTTATTCCTCTACATTTTGTAGCCTGTTTTTTTTTTTTTTTTTTTGTAACTCATAGCCCTAATTCAAAATGCTCTCATGATTTTTAAAGCGTACAAATGAAGTACGCAGTATTTAGAAGTGGCAGTATTTGGACTGATCAAAACAGATAAACACATTTCCATTCAAGCTCCTTGATTCACAGAGCTTGATTTCTTAAGACGTAGGCCTACAATATTAGTGAAATTAATGGATCTAAACATTATTAGGCCACACTAAAGAATCACATCAGTGACATGTTAACAAAATGAATTACTTGTATGTTTCTTTGGTTATTATTATATTTTGTTTAATATGATTTCCAATGAGTATAATAATCTCCCTTAAACAACCTTTGAGTAAAGTGAGCCCCTGAAAATAGAGTATTGTGTTTAAAATTATTGTAAAATCCTTCAGTTTGGATGTGAATACCCTCATGTATATATATATGTATATATGTATATATGTGTATGTGTGTGTGTGTGTGTGTGTGTGATTGGTACTTGGAGTTATTCTTGACTATGTGTGGGAGTGTGCAATCAAGATGTCACATCAGGTGAAGACACTTGTGTGCCATTTCACATGAACTTAATAAGAATTTGATGTGGAGCACATCCGCATACTCTTGATACTGCTGTACCATGCACAGTTACCTGAAGTATGCCTTGTTCGTGACATTTCTGTAAGAAAGCAGAGAATAAAATGATCAGACAATATGAAGCAGTTTGCTAATAGATGCTAAAGTTGGCAACGACTTTCAGAGTTAACTTACTGATGATGGGACCATCAGAAGTCATTTGTATCTGGAGTACGCAGGAGGAAGCTAGGCGGGTTTACAGAACTGTAGCTTAATAACCTCTTCCATGGCAGTGCTAGAGACGTAACGGCACTATCGCCGTTGGATTATATGAAGCACTTAGCATGAGCTAGCTAATGATTACCCTGGATGTTTTGCATGATGACTGCTGGAAGCATTAGAAGCCAAAAAAATAGTTCATGCTTTATTAAAAATATGCAACCCATTTAAAGTACCTAACAAACATCCCAGAGGATCAGAATTATCATCACTTATGCACAAATAATCCAAAGGGCTTTTGTTTCTGTTTTTTTGCAATACAATTACACAACAAAATGTAATCACTAAAAGATGATGAAACAAACCGAAAAACCTGCGTCTCATGATACTCACAGATTTGCTCTTAAACTTCCCTTTTGTTCAAAGGTAACAGTTAAGACTGCCCTTAACTACAGTAAGACACGGCACAAAAATACAAACTTGGGGAAAAAAGGAAATTCTTCATTCTTCATTATGTCCTTATTTCTATTTAAAGAACAGACTGTACGTGTGATTACATCCTGCGTTAACAAACCAGTGCCTACCTGCACAACTTTGCTGTGCACGACTGTTCCAACAGTGCCAGCACACAGCCGTGGACCAAGCCCTTTGAAGAGACCCACTTTTCCATCAATCTTAATGATGTGTTTTGCTGAAATGTCAGAAAATACACAACAGATTACATTAGAAAATACATTTCCAACAGATACAGATGCCTTCAAACAATAATTTAAAAACAGTAGCACAGCTATGAAGAGATTAGTAATTTATTGCAATGTCACTGTCGGCAAATTCATAACAAAAATTAAATGTAAAACCAAGCTCCGGTTGCACCCACTGTACAAACATCCCCCTGTATGAGTAAGCTGTGATAAGTGATATGCACACCAAGGATTAAATGTTACGCCTGGTCATGGAATGGTGTAACATGACAAGTCTTGAGCAGGTGTCATGGTAATGATAAAGACGTTGATATAATGGAGCATCTAACGTAGGAGCCTCAATGAGCAGGAATTCAAGTGTAAAAGAGAGAGTGGTAAGAGCACCAATTATTTTAATATAAAGCACATGGTGAGAGATTTTATTTCATCAAGGCTAATCTGTTTCTGTTTTGGTATCACTGCAGTGGCATCACGTCAAGGAAAGAAACAGAGGTCAGTTTTTCCACAGTCTTGTATACGGCAACTCCTCTTCAGTTCTATGCCAGTGGAGACAACTGTCCTTGACCCCTGCCATCCCCTCAACCCATGCTTCACGCTCCTCCCATCCGATATCAGATACAGAAAAATAGTTTGCAAAAGGACATGGTTCGCCAACAGCTTCATCCCTGTAGCCATTCATTGTGTTTGGTGTTGTCATATCAAGTCATATCTGCTGAATGCTTTATGTGCCTGAATGTTATATGTACAAAGCAAAATAACAAAAACACAAATTGCTGGGTGGAAATGCATCATTGTTCTGCTGTTAGTGCTGTGATGGCCAAACATACTGAATATTGATTTGAAGCCAAACTATTTGCAAATAAATTAAAAAGAGTCTGCTGTAGTTTTTCAGTCAACAAGATGTATAGGATTTATTCAAAGATGTACATTTATTTCTAAACACGAACTCTTAAAATATTTATAAACACCGTCATCCTCAACTACACTGCTAACCCTTAGATAGACTGTTTCTCAAGTGTTTCCTTCTCCACTAGTAACTTCTCCATCTCCATCATGTGATTTTTTTCTCCAAAAGAACATATTGGAGATGCAGGTTATTTCTTGGTGGTGTTTGCTGGAGCTGTCTGTGGTGCTGAAAGGGGGTTGCGGTTCCCTAGAAAAAGTGCATCTTAGTCGGCGTGAACTAAAAGCTGGGTAATTTGTGGTTTTATTAGGCCTATATTAGTCTGTTTTTATGAATTGATTTTACAGGGACCATGTTGCCTTCATGGCATCTTGAGTTTTTGCTGTTAGGCCTGTATGGCTGGCACAAGTGTCACAGTCTGTTAACCCGTTAAAAACTTTAGTATCTTCTCAAAACACATCCTTGATGATGGTGCTGTTGGATAAGATTTTCTAGGAAGAGGTCCTCCACCCATTAGTCAGATGACTTGTCCTTCTAAAATGTACATGGACTTGGTGCAGGGTTTAATGTGTTTTCTTGTTTCACTATCTGAGTGACTTGATCTTCTTTTCTTCAAATTGGCATTCATTTTTTTTTTATCTTTACTGGGGCCAGTTAAGATAAAGTAAATAACTATTGCAGCAAGGCAGCTGTAGCAACCTCTGCTGCGCTAGTGAGCTTCTTAGCACCTAGTTGTGGTTTTAGATTATGGTATAAATATTTATCACAAGGCTTCTCATAGCTGACCCAGATGTAGAACTTACATGCAACCATTTTACGTCCAGTCTCAGTGGTGTACTTAACACATGACAAGCTGTGAAACAGCGTTTTCTCCTGAGGTAAAAAGGATGTTTTGGGTGAGTTGGAGCAAGACAACACTGCTTGGACAAATCTTCATGAGTAACAAGGAATCTGGATTTAATTTGATGAAAAGATTGTCCAATTAAGGACATTTGTCCAATGTAATAATTGATCACGGAAGTATGGTATCAGTAAACATCAGGCCAATTAATTTAAAAATTAAATTCAGTCATAAATGTGGGTGTGTGCTAGTAGACAGGCTTCTTACATGTCAGAGGGATGCACCATATGAATATTTAGTCATAAAATCTTATGAGCAAATCAGGTTGTCTCAAGTTATTCTGTCTTGTGAACAGAATGTGTGCAAACAACACAACATTTGGTCTGACTTACCATAAGCAAACAATCCAGGCAGCTGGTGCACTTGTCTGCCGAACAGGTTCCTGCCCAGAGTGGGAGGTAGTGGCTCATGTCCTACCTGCTCACACACACACACACACACACACACACACAAGTCAATCAGACAGACAATCAGTCAATATGCGCCCACAGACAAAAACTTCCTGGTTTTATTTTGACACAACTAAAGCTGGGGACACACTACACTTTTTTTTTTTTGACAGATTTAGCATCCAATTTCTGGTTGTACAAAGACTGTACTTGTTGGGGACAGTCAACATGGGTGAACGGCACAAAATTCTATTAGTGTGTGAGGAAAACAGGCTGCATCCGACCTCGCAGTCAGTCAAACCTGTTTGAATTCTTTGAGCGAAATGTAATGCCTTAGTGTATTTTGGTTGCAGTGCATACCACAACTGTCACCCTTGCGAGAATTTGCACAAGAATTTGATGTGTTCGGTTGGCTTTGGTTGATTTGACAAATCATGTAGGCTGTGATTCCTCAGTATGTGCAGTGTGTTAAGTGTGTGATCTTCATGATGTGTAATTTATAGTACAGCAAAGGGCTAAGGAAGGACCTTAGATATGGACCCTCCGTCGGTGTGAGATATTTGTGCACTTGTCAGTCTGGCTTACTCCGTAAAAACACCACCCAAACACTGTCTTTTTTGCCAGTCGGGTTAATTTCTGTTTCTACTTCCTGCTTCACTTTCAACAGTAGTGGCTGAAACTTCGCTGAAATTTCATCCGAATACGAGTCATACCCATGTCTGTTATCTCCAAAACTCCTCGGTTAACCTTACCAATTCTTTATTGATCCTAAACAAACAATTTGAGAATCACAGATGGAGAAACAGCCCGAAATACTAAAGCAGAAACACGCTACTCCCAAGTAACCAATCACGGCTCTTGCTTCTGGGAAGGTGCAAGTCAGTGAGGCATTGAGGTCCGCGTAGGGTCTGCGTTAACTGCGTCAACTGAACGCAGAAACATCAATTGTGTATCAGTCTTTCAGTCAAGTACAAAAGTCTTCTGAAGCCAGTCTGTGTACTCCTTAACTTGTTGCCATGTTATCACAGGCGTTTCGCGATCATTTACTAGTCTTCATATCACGCGAAAAAATGTCCTCTGTGCGCAACTGATTTGGTCTTCAGTCAATTTAAGCTGCAAAGCCAGTTCATGTTAGCTAAACTATTAACGTTATTTCACCTAGTTAGTAAGCAAATGCTGGCACAGCTTACAAACCATCCTGGCGGGCTAAACGGCGACGGTAAATAAATCATCTTTTGCTCGATTAATACAGACCTGCCAAGAGCCCTGGCGTCTGCGAGCTAACAATAAACCAGTATGTAACGGACGAAGAGTCATCGCCTTAGCTCGGCCACAACCTTTTAACGCAGACCTACAGAGCCACTTGTGTGCAAAGCACCCAGGAATGAGGAATAATCACGGCAACGCTTCAGAGAAATATCTAAACACAGGAGACGTTGTCGGAGCGGCTAGTAGGTCCAGCTAACTAGCTGACACGTCGAGCAGCTCGATACATGACAGGCTAACAGACCCGTGTTGTAAGACAGAGAGTCGTGTAGCTTTACCGAAGTGCGCCTCGGGACGAAAAATACTCTTGCAGATTCCCCGCATAGAATACAAACGAAGCAGCATTTCAGTGGAGGTCTGAGACATGGCTTCCTCTCACTACCATGAATTTTAGAAACAGAAGGTCACGGGGACAACAGACGAGCTGACACTGTTCCCGGAACATTCACTTCTAAATAAACAGTGGTTATGATTGATGAAGTGTCTTGAACCGTGTTGTAGGCTACACTGCACACTTTGGAGCTCGACAGCATGAAATGGTGTTTGTATTTTTTTTTTTTTTTTCAACTGCGGGTGACAGGTTCCTCTTCCCTAGCCATTACACAGTACTGAAAGCACGTAAAAGTGGCTAAAGCAGCCTCGAGACCACTAACGCGTTCACAGCATACGCGAGGACGATTCCTCTCTTACCTGGATCAGGACTTTAATATACATCAGAGGGTGGGAGAGGACGGTGAGCCCTGACCCCAACAATACTTGGCCACACGTGTCCGCCATTTTTGGAGAGACTATGGGAAGACAGGAAATTATCCCTTTTCTTCTCGCGTCCGGGAGCAGATAGCGACTGCATGTTGTCTCGTAGGGAGAGTATCGCCATCTAGTGTTGATAAGCGGGAAGCGCCCCTTTTTTCTTTATCTTCATGGCAGATGTCAGACAGGATTACATTTTTTCTCAGTCGCTTTGGTGCATTTCTCACATCACTATTAACATTTGCACAATAGTTAATGCATTTCTCAGAACAATTAGTACAAAATGCAAAGCCTAGTGGATAACCTGCAAAAGTGCGTCACTTGCTCAAAATGAATAGCGGATTCCTCAAAAGCAAGTATTCATATCAATGAAACTGTCTGTGTCATCAAAATGATAAGTCCTGACACCATTGTTTATGAACAAGACAGTCGAATGTCCTTGTCATGTTTTCATTATGACAGTTTACTCTCTCTGTGTTTTCCAATGCAAAAAAGTCAGATCTTGGTGACACTATGTGAAAATGCTCAAGACAGCACTATACACTACATGTACAGCCATTTGAAAACTACAGTAAAGTTACACATTACTGTATTTAGTAAGGTAACTGAGTACAAGACACATATGTATGTTTCACATATTTACTGCATATGCTCTTTGCAATTCTACAGCATTGTGCAAAAAACATACAAAAAAAACAGTCACTTATTTAGAACAAACTTAAGAAATACCATTATGGTAGAACTGTGCACAAATGTAAACAATATAACAGTACATATTACTGTAAACTGAACATAAATAATGCCTGGACATCCACAAGTTCCTGTCTGTCTGGCCACATATTTTCATCTACATCACAGCGGATGTCTTCCCTTCCCTTCCCAAGGCAAAGAGGGGGGGACTGTTAAGTGTACTGCATGGAGCTACACAAAGTTTACAGTGCTGAACAGTACAGTATGCATAGAATGCACAGTCAAGCTTTATCTGTACATACTGGTGACGGGTCTCCTTCGTTTTTTCACTGTTCCTTTCAAATGGCACATTGTAAAGTTGTTTCATGGGCATTTCATTCCTCCTGAGCACACGGTCAATATTTGCGATTGAAACAGATTAAATATTGCCAAAGATATCACCATCATCATCATCTATAACAGCGGTTTGAATCTCTCTCAATCTTATTGCATTGTTTGCAATCACCATTGCATAAATGGCTTCCTGTTGTTGTGGAGTAAAAAGGGGCCCCACCTCTGCGAGGTTGTCTTGCAATCCTACGTGTTGCAGAGTAAAATTATAGTAATGTACGATAAATATGAGATATAACAAGGTATTGGATGTCCAGTACTATACATACCTGTTCTCCCTACGAAATGTTTGAATGATGGAATTCACAGTGGTTCTCCCTACATTTGGTTGCAATCGTCGGCCAGCCTCAGCCATAGTGAGGCCGTGATTTACAACATGGTCCACAAGTGTAGCCCTAATTCCATCAGGAATCTGCCTATGTACTTCACCTCTTCTGCCCATGTTTTGTCCCCTTCCCTTTCCTTCGCGGATTCTCACCCCTCCTCCACGATGCTGACGTTCCATTTTTGTGTCACAGAATTGTAGAAATGGTACACACTATGTCCTGCTTGGTTCATATATGCTTGCCAAGTGAGTGTTCATGGGATTCAGAGTGACTGTGGACGAGTGGCTAGTCATTGGGTACAACTAATGCTTCACACACCTCCTCATGAGTGAAAGGTGAAGTGGCTAAAAAAAGTAAAGCGTAAACATGCTACTACCAAGCAGGACAATCACAGCTCTTGCAGTCTGCTTTGTCGTGACGTGCAGTTATGTTTCTGGGGAGGTGCACGTCAGGCTGCAATGGTTCTGCACCCTCAGAAGACCCATGTCCATTCTCTGATGAGTCACAACCTTTTTGGATGCACAAAGGAGACCTAACAATATTGGGAATCTTATTGTTGTGGCTGATCAGTGTATATTTTTCATCAATTGAATCAATCAGAAATTTGTATTAAACTTAAAAGGAACAGCATTGCAGGACAAAATCAAGCCCGAGAAGCGTGTGACGTATGATGCAGTGAAAAAGCTCTATGAAGACTCTGCACTTGACTTTCTCGTAAAGAACTGAACAAACATTGTTCTTGATCTTGCTCCCCTAAGTAACAAGAACAAATTTCTTGCTACTTGTGAGAAATTTCTTAAGAGCTTTAGCCACACAAAGGTTATGATATACAGCATTGGTTTAAAATTGTAGCTTTTTGTCAACATCCAGGCTATTGTTGAGTTTCTGTAGGCTTTTAATTTGAAAGTCTTTGTGTGTTTTTGTATATTACACGATAATTTATGAAGCTGGAGGTGCCAGTCACACTTAAGATAATATAATCTGGGGGCACCACATTTATATAATAAATAATAAAGAGAAACTCAGCAATAAGTCACAGAGTAATATTGCAAATATTGCTGCAAAATCTAAGTACTTTTACCTATTTTTTCCACATGTGTTGTCCTGTCAGTCTTTCACATAACATTAGCTCTATCCTTCAAATAGCTGAAAAACCAAAACATTTCAAGAGTTATGGAGACGTTGGATGTGATGCTGTGTGATTTCTTGAGGTGACGCTGTTCAGCAGAGGAATTTGTTTATTTTATTTCTTTGCAAATGAACTGAGGCTGATGTCCCTCAGCCACAGACTCTTGTCCTGTATTAAAAATAGACAGAGTAAAAAAGTTAAAAAAAAAAAAAATATATATATATATATACATGGAATCAAACTAGTGTGTGCCTACCGCATCCTCAGAAGTGCCTGCTGCATTTCCAGATGTGTCTGCCACATCTCCAGATGTGTCTGCCACATCTCCTGCTGTACGTGGAGCACCTCCAGAGATTCCCGTAGCAGCACCCACAGCACCTCGGCCAACTTCTGAAGAGCAGGCTGGAGACACCCCTCCACAGGCTACCATGAGGCCTTCATCAGGGCCATATAGGATGAACACAAGACGTAAAGTTCAACTGTGACCAAAACCGATGGATTGGACACCTAAATTACAGAAATCCACACCAAGAAAACGGGCTGAGACAAGGCCTAAAGTGGAGCCTTCTACCACGGTCCAATGTACAGCTCCACAAGTGCAGCAAATATTTGTTGCAGCAGCTAAAGTACATCCAATTCTCCAAATCTCCACTACCTTTCTGAGAACATAGTGATGACAGCAACTATGACAGATGCAGCTACCAAGATGCAGGAGGACCTGGAAAACCAAAAAAAGACAGTGGGACCAGGGCCGACCTCCAGCACCGTATACAATCCACGAATGAGGCCACCAAGAAGACGGTGGAGGAGCGAGAAAACTCCAGAAAGGCATTAAAGGACAGACTGCAACATCTAGAACAGCAGATTGAGGAGGCACTGAAAAAAGTAAAGAAGAAATTTCTGAAGAAGTGATTCCTCAACTTTTTCAGAAGAACTTGAGAGACCCAGCCTCAGTCTGACCTCTGTCATAACCACAGTCCTATCAGCCCCTCCTCCTCCAACCCCTCCCACACTGAACCTCCCATCCCTTCCCCCTAACCCAAACTCCCATTTTAGTTTTTTGTTGTGTGAATGTGAGTGTGAATGGTTGTTTGTCTCTCTGTGTTTGTCCTGTGATGGAGCCCTGTCCAGAGTGGCCTGGTGTCTCTCTGTGTTCATCCTGTGATGTACTGGCAGCCTGTCCTTACGGTATTGGACAAAAACATCGTTTGTCCATTGCCTGCTGGAAGAAGCTCCAGACATCAACAGGAATATGCTCTAACATCTATGGACAATGAATGAATGAGTAAATTAATGAATGTTTTCATTAACAGCATGAAAAAAAAAAAAACATATACTAATGTTTACACATCTCTTCTATAACTGAGTTCTGAGTTGGACAATATTTATTATTTTTAGTATAATTTTCAAAATCAGAATTAGAATTACTTTATTGATCCCAGGGGAAAATTGCTTTTCGTTACAGCAGCTCAACCCAAAGTGTTTAGAACAAATAGCAATGTAGGCAATAAGAATAAGAGAATGTAAAAAATATAAGTGAATATAAATATATATATAACAATATGTACAAGTATAAGTGACATTGAATATGGGGTACTGCACAGTGGGGAAAATGTTTGTACATGGTGAGAATATATAAGGAAATGTGTACAAGTATATGAAAATAATAAAGTGAAGCATTTGTTATAGTAGGCCTATCTATATAGTTATAAACATGGGTTATTGCACATAGTAAAGGTCAGAGTCCCCTAGTATGCAGGGAATATGTACTAGTAGTGAACATGAGTTATTGCACGTTATCAGTATAAATATGTCTATAAATAAATATGGGTTCTGCACCCTCAGAGTGAGGAGTTGTACAGGTTAATGGCCACAGGCAGGAATGATTTCCTGTGACGCTCTGTGGTGCATCGTGGTGTGATCAGTCTGGTGCTGAAAGAACCTCCTGTGTCTGACCAGCACGTCATGGAGTTGGTTAGACTCATTGTCCAAGAGGTCTTTTACTTTGTGAAGCATTCTCCCGTCTGACACCACTATCAGAGGGTCCAGCTTCACTCCCACAACGTCACTGGCCTTGTGGATCAGTCTGTTGGCGTCCGCCACCCTCAGCCTGCTGGCCCAGCACGCAACAGCATAGAAGATGGCACTGGCCACCACAGACTCGTAGAACATCATGAGCGTAGTCCTGCAGATGATGAAAGATCTCAACCACCTCAGAAAATAGAGGCGACTCTGGCCCTTTATGTACAGGGCGTCTGTGTTCTTCCCCCAGTCCAGTCTATTGTCAGCGTGAACCCCAGATACTTGTAATCCTCAAGTAAGGCAAAAAGGCAATCCTCAAGACTTACATTGATCCCCTGGATGAAAACAGGTTCACTGGCACCTTGGTCCTCCTCAGGTCCACCATCAGTTCCTTGTTTGTTACATTGAGCTGTAAGTTAGTGGTTCTGCTCACACCATGTGACAAAGTTGTCCACAACAGCCTTGTACTCCACCTCGTCACCCTTGCTGATGAAATGACAGAATTGTTACCTTTACAAGTTGTTACAAGTTTAGGAAAAAAGCAACTTGAAACTGTTTTCATGTATTTGTGCAGGTTATAATTCATAGGTTTATTCTTTTATGTTATAGTTTTGTTCTTTTTTCCAAGTAAGTAATCAATGATGTGCATGTGACTGACCCCTGTATAGATTCATGAAGAGTTTTACAGAAGCGCAATACCCAGTGTTGCTGCTAGTCCTGTGTCTATTTTAATTATGTGTCTCTTTACTTTTTGTTTAATGTGTTTGGGCACATTAAACCCCAATGTCTGAGCTCGTTTCACTTTTATTTCAGGCAAAATAAAAAACTAAATTTATGACACAATCACATAGACTTATGGTGACTAAATTATCTTTAATCTATCTACAAACACGTTTAAATAAGCAAATAAGGTATTAAAATTAAAAATATGCACAAACTATTATGAATTTCAAATAATAAAAACCTTCACATTTGTTTGTTTTTGTTTTTGTTTCTGTGTTTGTCTGTTCACTGTTCTAAAAAGAGACAAAAAAAACAATAACCCTCATAATTAAAATTAACTTAACTTTCCTCCTGTGGTTAGAACAGATACATTTGTCTTAGTTTGCATGACCTTATCAATTCTTCCCAACTTGTTTTTTACTGCATGAGAAAATATTAGTGTGGTGAGAGAGGTTTTAGAAAGGGTCCGCTGTGTGACAGTATAAAAGCCTGGAATTATAAATTAGTTAATTAATGCCTATAAATAAATAATTATCATATTGAAATGTTTGAAGGTGCAACAGTGGTGAAGCTGTAACATAGTCATCAATGAGCAAAGCTATCACAAAAATCCTTTCTATAACTTAAACCCAGTTAAGATTATTTGGGGTGAGCTGGAACACAGAGTAATGGAAAAGGAGCCAGCAGGTGCTCTGGAGGTGTGGCAAGTTTTCTGTCAGAAAGATAGTAACAGAGAGCCATTTCAAATAATCTAACTTTTAAAACATACGTTTCTCTCTTGTCAAGGGTGTTACTTTAATAGATTTGACGTCTTCAGCTGTTGAAACTAGTCCCTGTAAAACAGGTTTCTCCAAGCTTTTGGCTGATTCACAGTTTGTGAATCATTTCCACAGACGTTTGTGCGGGTGGATTTTTTTTAATTTTTTTTTTTTTTTTCAGTGTCAGCATGTGCTGTGTCATTAGGGGCAAGCACATGAAAATGGATTATCAGCAACAACCTTTGACACCCTTATGTTTTTGTCAAGCAGCTGCTCTGGGTCCCGTTGATGAAGGCCAACTGTGACTGTGGAAGCTCAGCTGTGTACTTTTACACTGAGTTCTGTTCTTGAATATTTGTCTTCTGTGTTTGCATGTGTGTTTTTCAACACTGAATTCATATCCTTGTGTTACTTGTGTAAATGCTGCGTAAAACAAAACATATAATCACAAATCTTTTCTAGGTATAAACTGTATGGATGGAAGCAAGCAGGAGCAGATTAATGGGAGATTAATATATTTTTATTAATTTGAGCAGTTCATCAAGTCAGCGAGCAGTTATACATGTGATTTTGCAATGAGGTTAATGTTCAATTGCCAGCACTTTTAATTCATCATTAGGTTGCCACAAAAGCTACTTTACTCCATAATTTGGTGAAAGCACATTCAGAAAGCACAGCATGAATTTGTAGTTTTGCATGAAGATGCGTCATTCTTCCTCTGTTTTCCTGTTGGAAACAAATGGAAGATGTTAAAAAAAAAAATGAACAAATATGCACACACACCCTCCTGTTTATCTTTGTGAGTGCCTGGGCCACAATAACAGGCCGGTCTTGTATCTTGTATCTTGTATCAGATAATATGTTGCCTCTGAATGTAACCCAGCCATCAATTGCTTTACACCTGGGCAGGCAATGGATTTCTGCGAGGAAAAAGAAATGGTCTTAATTTATAGTTATACCAAATTAGGGGAAAAACTACCAACTTACTTTCAGTTACGGATGAACGTTGGCTTCCTGGCAGTTTTCATCTTATGTGTGGTTACAGTCGTATCTGGAAGGGAAAAAAAAACCTCTGCAATGAACTGAAAACGCTTTAGAGACAGGTATTTAGTCTTTCTACCAGGTCTGTGTTCAGTACTCTGTTGTAATTCAGAAAGACTGTTGGTAGCTAGATAGGCAGGTGTTTTGCCTGTATCTGTTCAGGTGAGACTGTAACTCTTTCAGAGGACAGTGTGTATCCATGAACCAGAAAGTAGTCATTTAGTCCAGGAGGTCTTGATGATCATTAATTGCATGACAGCAAAGTGCTGAATTACTAATGTCTGCAGGCAATGCTAGCAAACCTTGTGTAAGTACTGCTTTTACACAGTAATCCACTCTATTGGATCAACATCATTTGTGTATATTTCTGGAAGCCACATTGTTTCTTAATGTTGAAATTATGCCAAACATGCACAATCACAAAAACACCAGTCACTGACATCTAATAGTATCAAGACTAATACCTCAAAGTGGAGGGAGAACCTAGCCCATCTAGATGAGACTGTAAGGATATGATTGGGTGTATCACGAACATAACTGTTCACATACTTGCTAATACATTTTTTTTACACAATTTCTGACTGTCTAGAACCTCCGTTTTGTTCAATTACCATATTATTACCATTATTACTGCATTGCATGCATTAGCATTTTTAACATATTCGGCCAAGCATGGATGTCTCACATTTAATTTGGAAGGTTTCCACTCAACATTTAAAGTGTAACTGATATCTACTGCCTATTCTGACAAGTTCTATCAATGTGCAGTGGCAATGGTGTATAACACAGATGCAGCTTTACCTGGTCTATATATCAACTATCTATACATCAAAACATCCACACACAGCTCAAACACTTATACCATACAGTCTAGGTGTGTAGTGCATCTCATGTATGTGCACTAAGTTTTTGCAGTTAACATAAAACAACAGATTTAAATAAATCAGTGGGCAAAAAACTGGTCCATTCACCACTGCTGATGTTCTATGGAAAGAAAAGAGGCACTTACTGCAGCGGTAAAGGCGATTCACTCGAAGGATGTCATTAGGACTCATGGCAGTGGCTCTGCCAATGGCTACATTCTCATCGGGGATGGGAATAATGGTTGGCTGCCTGTTACTTGAGAAGGCAAACCTATGATGAAAACAAAAAGCAGTTATCAGAAGTATGACACCTATCGACCAATAGAAACATGGAATCAGGCCACAGCTTGAGACTGAACCAGAAACCCACATGGCAAGAACTAAGGCAACGGTGGCAAGGAAAAACTGCCCTCTTTTCAAGGTCGCTTTCTGTTATTTTAGTTTTGGTTTTAGATATTTGATGCTATGAAATAGGATATAACATCATAATGATTGACAGTTGCCATTGATAATTGACACTATATATATTTTTTTAATTTATTAATTTATTTATTTTTTCTGGCATTTAGCCTTTATTGAAGAGAAAAAATAAATAAACATGTCTTAAAACATTATTTGGTAATTAAATCATTAGGTGTTTTTATATGGCATATATTTGCTGTGGGATGTTCAGTGTTTGTATTGACATGTTACCTTCCATAGTGCATGACAGAGTTGTAGTCATAGGGAGTGCCAAGGTTTATGGTGTTGATTTTATTGAAGTTGAACTCCATTCCTGGTGGGAAGTCACACAACTCTCTGAAATTCTTATGGCTGCTCATCGTTTATGTATTAATAAGTACATTCAGTAATTTGCATACTCATACTGTGCCTGTTAAAATGCTAAAATAAAGTCATATTTCATAACTATTTGCACCCTGCACAATGCACAAAACGTTTTTCAAATTGAATAGACTCTCTGTAATGCAACGCACCAGAAATGACATTCTCCAGCAGGATGCGAACATGCTGGTCCCTGTCGGACCGGGTCTGTTCATGATTGAAGCCCAGGGCATGGAGCAGCTCATGTTGGACGATTTGCTGGAAAACGCAGCCCTGCCGCATCAGTGACACATCCTGGCCACCACCACGACGTCCGACAAAAGAAAAACACCTGAAACAGACCAGTTTATAAAACTACCCGACACTCTTTTGTGAATGCACTGCACGGCTTGCCTTGGCCATAGATAAACTATGCATGTGCCAGCAGAGCAGCCAGTAAAAAATAACTTATATGCATTTATATGTATGTGTTTTGTGTGCTCCTTACCCTGACAGAGACCGAATGTTCACAAAGTCCCTCTGTCTCCTCACCGGTGTGAAGCGAATGCAGGTAGATTCTTCAAATGACTGCAGACCACGTGTGATAACGTCTCTTTCTCTTTGGGCTTGACATGAAAAAACAACAACAACAACAACAAAAAACAACAAACAAACACACTTTTAGTAATAATCTTGTTGCTTACCCTGACATTACATGAAGAAAACTTTTTGCACTGAAACCCTGCCATTGTTACGGATAATACTGTACTTTTCGGCTACTATTGGCTTGAACTTTTATAACTACAACAAATGTGTGTACAAAAGCTTGTCTGGAGCCTTGTGGAGAAAAAGTGCTGGAAAATGACAATGGCCAGTTTTTTAACAGAGGTCAAAAACGTCATTATTTTTTTTTTTCCTCTCAAAATGTCAGTAACTGTCACATGCATTGCTTCCATAGGATACTACTGAGGTAAACTGTGCTCACTTCGTAAACAACAAAATAAATACTATGTGTAAAACTTACAGTATTCACTAGAGATGCGGAAGGGTACATAGACATTTCCATCTCGGGATTTAGGCCACAGGCAGCCACGAGCTGTGCAGGGATCAGCGTTTTCTAGACCCGTTGGCACCGCTATGTCTCCATCTATCACAAGTGGGTCATCAAGGTCCTTTCCTGCAAAATGCCAAGAGGAGAGTCTTTTGTCCCTGCACGTGATTGTGTTTGTAAAGTCGATTATGTTCTCAGCTACTGTATATTTATAGCCGGAATCATTATTTCACCAAAAGAATGAGACAAACATACCGACATTGACATTGGCCTTTTCTAACAGTGTGGAGATACTGAAGTCGTCGTCGTCGATGGTGTTACCTGTGGAATAGAATCAGTTTGTTCAGGTTCCTGTTACATGATTATATATTTACAGTATCTCACTGTAGAATATGAATCAACAAGACTTCATGTGTCACAGCAGTGGACAGGCAGATCAGAAGAGAGTACAGGTAAAAAAATAATAAAATGAAGGCGTGTTAACACAAGAAAAACTAATAAAGAAGAAAATGATATAGAACCTAGATGCAAAATGAAAAAAAAATATATATATATTATTATTATTATTATTATTATTAATTATCTCTCTATCTATTTAGTGTAATACAAATTACATTATTTGAAAAAGAGTTCTGGATCCTGTCAGCCACAATTTGTAATAATTTCAATGCACAAATTAAAAAAAAAAAGACTGGAGTAAAACTTTAACTGAATAACAGTATATCATATAGTTCAATGGTATAATGTAAGTAATTAAAAAAATAAAAATAAAAAATCTTACCAGTGATTTCCTCCTGTTTTCCAAAGGAAGCCTGCATGATGAAATTCAAAACTTAATTCTTTTTGCATAAAATATAAGATTTTAATCCTTTTAATCTGAAACTCTCTCATTCTCATCTTCTATAACTGCTTGTCCTCTAGAGGAAGATAACCTGCCACTGGGCGAGAGGTGGGGTACACCCTGGACAGGTCTATCTAAAACTACAATTATAAAATGAAAGACACAATTTCAGAATTTTCTCAAAACTAGCATTTACGTATTACATCCCATATCTGTTGATCACTTTTTGTTTTGATGAATGAATGCATCGCATTTGAAATTGCTTTAGGGAACCTTTACTTACTGAAGTCTCTGTCTGTCCATGTTAACATGACATGTATACTGGTGCTTACCTGTAATGAAAAACTGAAGATGGAGCAGAAGAGCACGCTAAGCAGAGCAGTCTGGAGAGCCATGGCAGCTTATTGGATGGCACCAACACACAAAGAAAACAAGTGCGCAAACTTATATAGATGGGAAAGCCATCTGACTTTCATCCTTATATGGCATACTACTCAACAAGCACTCATTGACTCAACAGGAACAAGCAGTTATTTCTTAAAGGGGGCTGTGGTTGCAACAAATAGTCTCATGAAATTAGACAAAGTAGTTGTATTTTCCTACTCCACCCTGTTGTTTGTATGGTAACTGAGTTTCACTTAAACAGTTTATCAAAAGAAATAAAATGTGTGTATTTTGCTGTAGATTGTGAGGTTTATAGTTTTACACTGACGGCCAGGGTTGAATTATTGTAGTGTTGCAATTTATTATTAATTTCTAACTGTATTTGTGATCATTAGGAATAACAGAATGTATGAAAATCGCAGGTAAATGCTGCGAATGAAGTGTTTTCATGGAAAATAACTACACTTAACTGTTATACTGCATGCAGTTTGCACATTTACTCAACCTCCATGTGGTGAAAATCAGAGGTGTAGAGTTACAAAAGCCTGTGTGTTTGTATCACTTCTGCAAATTGTGGGCAGAGTTGCAGTATGTGATGGTTTACATCTTACAAAAACAGAGTGACAATAGGAAACGTGGTGTGTGCATGTTTCCCATTGTCAGTCTGATTTTGTAAGATCATATTTAACTTATCTTATAAGATAAGTTGAATATGATCTTTTTTGCAGTGTGACTTTCACTGATGAAATCATTCACATAATGGCATCAAAAAAATCCATGACATTTGTTTTTGCACCAGCCATATTCTGTCTCTGAGATTGGACCATGTAAAGATTACAACAACATATCTGAACTGCTTTTTTTTTGACATTACCCATAGTCATACTTGACACCTGGCTGCTTATTCCTCTGTTCCTGAGCCCACACCAGTGCCACTGCCAACTCAAGTTTGCGCTTCATTTGCCAGCCTCAGTGCTTTTTGCTTTGTGCGCTCTCAGACTTCTTCCCGCTGCCATGTGACACTGTCTGCATTTGTGTTCTTCTGTATTTCCACATGGTGTTAGCTCATTCAATATTTAACATACAATGATTTCTGGGTTAAGTTTGGTAAGATCCAGCCATACACTAGTATAGAAAATAAGAATGAGTGAGACATTCAACCCCTTGCAAAAACCTTACCACTGTAAGATTGAAATATACAGAAATAAAGAATCAAATGATCTTCCTGTCAAATGTCTCTGCAGTGAAGGTAGCAGAGGAAAGGAGCAAAAGATGATGATCACAAGACAATCAAGCACAGGCCCTTTGAGCTCCAGGACTGAAAAAAATAGTTCTATAAATCAGTTGGATTTGAGTCACACTTTCAGACAGGGTGAGGAGATCAAACTTTGGGAGGGAGCTCAGTGTGGAACTGTCTCTAAGACAGGGGTCGGCAACCTCGTGGCTCCGAAGCCGCATATGGCTCTTTTGTCCCTCTGCTGCGGCTCTTTGTGGCGAGTGAGAGGAGCAAGGACGCTGATCAAAGTCGTTCACTTTTTCACTCTAACTGCGTCGGCAACTATTCACTCAATAGTGGACGAGCGAGAGCTACACAACAACTGAATGACATTAAATGCCACACTACACTCATGGTTGTAACATCAACCAAAAACAATGAACTCCCATAGTGCATTGCAGCACATATACTGCTGCAATCGAGTATTTAATTTAGTTATGTATGCATAAATATTATTTTTTTTCTCTGTAGCAGTTCTTCCATTTCATAAATGCAACACACTATAGTTTTTTATAAATAGGCCTAGCATAGAGGTTGTCGACCCCTGCACTAGGAAGATATTCCAAGCATGGAAGCATGAACATCAGGGAGGAGACTGTGGAGCAGACCGTGATTACACAGGAGGGATAATATAATATATTAATATAGCAATTACTTGGGATTTCTTAACGTGTAAGGAGAAGATGTTTGTATTATGGCTTGTACAGATAAACAGGAATTACTGTAATTCTCTACACTGCTTAAAGCACAACTCCAGGTTAAGAACAGAATGTAAAACAGCCCCAAAACTTTATTGCTATATTGTAGCCTGCAACTTCGCACTTAATGCCACTATATTCCTACACACCGGTTCTTTTAAAGACGCACGCATCGAGCCATGCATCTTGACACATCTTCCTTTGACAGGACTGAAGAAGGCAGAGGAAACAATCTATTATTCACATTATCATTCTATTACATCGTTGCATCACAGGTGGCACATTTACACAATCTCTGCATGCTTAAAATCAGACAAGAATAGTTGCGAAAGCCTGTATTGTGTTTGTATGACTTCTCCGAAATGTGGAGGTTGCAGTATGTCTTAAGTTTACACACAGCCTTGCAAAGTCTTGCAAAAACAGGAGCAATGATTTGGTAAAGAGTTTAGAGAAATAGATTGCATGTGCTACTTTGAAGCAAGAGTTTTGGACATGTAAACAATTATTATTATTAGCCTTATAGCATGTCATAGCAATTTACAGCAAGCACATTACATGTTTAGTGATGTATTTCCACACACGCGATGAACCGCTGCTAGTTTGCTGCAAAAACCCACTGGACCCAGTGTGTATGCATGACAGAGAAAGGATTACTTTTGGTACAGTTACTGAATCACCGTATCCGCTATTTTCTGCAGGTGCTTCGTCACATGACTATTGTTGATGACATGACACCTTCACCTTAATGTGAATCTGTTGAAAGTTGTTCGCTGTTTGAAAGTATTTACTGCAGTCAAAAATGACAGCGCCTGTGGATCAAACTGAATTTAAGGTACATGCATGAATTTAATCTTACATTAATGTTTAACTAACATTGACCCTTTGTTTTATGTTATTTTGACTCTACAGATGACAGAAAACTAGTCATCTATGCACACATTCTTGTGACAAAGAAAATAAAAACTATTCTATGCCGCATGTTCTTTTTTTTGTGGCTTACCCTCTGTGACGAGCTTTGTGCTTTTAGATTATGTGTAGGAAGAAGTGGTCTCACTGCTGTATGGTTGCTACGCTGAAATGTTCTGATAGGAGTGTGATACAACAAGGTTATATTCACAGTGCCTTGAAAAAGTATTCATACCACTTGAACTTTTTCACATTTTGTGACCTTACAATCACAAACTTGAATGTATTTAGTTTAGATTTTATATGATAGACCAACAAAAAGTACATAATTGACAAAATGACATGGTTTTCAAAATTTTAAACAAATATAAAGCTGAAAAGGGTGGTGTGCATTTGTATTCAGTCCCTTGTACTCTGATACCCCTAAATACAATCCAGTGCAATCAATTGCCTTCAAAAGTCACCTAATTAGTAAACTGACTCCACCTGTGTGTACTTTACTCATAGTATAAATACACCTGTTCTGTGAAAGCCTCAGTGGTTTGTTAGAGAGCACTAGTGAACAACAGCATCATGAAGAACAAGGAACTCACCAGACAGATCAGGGATAAAGTTGTGGAGAAGTTTAAAGCAGGGTTAAGTTATATAAAAAAAAAATATCCCAAGCTTTGAACATCTCAAGGACCACTGTTCAATCCATCATCCAAAAATGGTAAAAGTATGGCACAACTGCAAACCTACCAAGACATGGCCGTCCATCCAAAGTGACAGAGCAAGCGAGGAGAGCACTGGTCAGAGAAGCAGCCATAGGCCCTTCGTCACTCTGGAGGAGCTGCAGAAATCCACAACTCATCTGTCCACAGGAAAACAATAAGTTGTGCACTCCAAAATCTGGCCTTTATGGAAGAGTGGCAAGAAGAAAGCCATTGTTGAAAGAAAGGCAGAAGAAGTCCTGTTTGCAGTTTGCCACAAGCCATGTAGGGGACACTGCAAACATGTGGAAGAAGGTGCTTTGGTCAGATGAGACCAAAATTGAACTTTTTGGCCAAAATGCAAAGTGCTATGTGTGGTGGAAAACTAACACTGCTCATCACCCTGAACACACCATCCCCACTGTGAAACATGGTGGTGGCAACATCATGCTGTGGGGATGTTTTTTTTCATCAAAAGAGACAAGAAAGCTGGTTGATGGGAAGATGAATGGAGCTAAATACAGGGCAATCCAGGAAGAAAACCTGTTGGAGGCTGCAAAGGACTTGAGTTTGGGAAGGAGATTCAAGGGGTATGAATACTTTTTCAAGGCGCTGTATATTTAAGATGACCATGTAATTCACGTAAGGAAAAGCAACGCTTCCAAATGTTGCAACAAAAGGCCTGTTTTGAAATGTCAATTTGGATTTATGTGCTTTGAGAACTGGTTGATACATACTTACCATGTCATTAAAATTAATAAGCATTAATAAGTATTAAATAGTATGTATTAAATATGAAATTAATTAGATTTTGCCTTAATAACCACATAACAATGTCAACAATTCATTTTTCGTTTCAAGATTCGTAGCATGAGAAATGAGACTAATGTATTTGTAACCCAGTCTGCAACAAACACTCATCACAGTATGAAAGAGTCAGAATAAAGGCAATGTTGTTTTGTGGTGGGATTTGTCTTCTGGTTTGAAAATTGAGGAAACTGACAATATGTTTCTGAAGCCTGTTGCATGTTGTCCATCTATCCATGTATCCATCCACTGATTGGTATTCATTGTTCTGCAGCACGAGATCAATAAAGAAAGAGAGGGCCACAAGGCAGAATGTTTAATGAGAGATCAGTAAGAGAATGTTTCACAATCAGTGTCATCAGAACAATGATTTACTGTGGCAGTCACAGTGTTAGTATACAACGAAGCTGTGATAAATATACATAATGCTGCATGCATATAGGTCTTGGGAAATACTGGGACTATAGGAATATACGAATATACCTTTTCTACTGAATTTCAAGAAAAGCAGGACTCCTCCTGTTACTATTAAAACTGGAAAATGTGCAAGTATATCCAAGATATAAGCTAGACAAAAGTTCTCCAACAACTCTAGAGGTAACTTTGGGAAACAGTGCACCTACATTATTTTCACACTCCAAACACACACCAAGTGTCATTTTCCCACACATACACTCAAGGTATGAGGATCTTTGAAATATATGTGCCTGCACCATACGTGACCGATAAGCCTCTAAATTTAGCTGATTCCATTGGTTTTCACCGTACTCAGACAATCCATATATGGTAGACCTGACATATATAAACCCTGCAGTTAGACCTCTACTCCACAGGTCCACAAGGTGAGTCCAGCTGCAGAATGCAGGGGAGTGTGAACTAAATATATGAAGATGAACCTGTCTTTGTATCTCTGCTCTGAGTGAAGCCTCTGTCTAATTCCAGTTTGTATCCTGCAGGTCTGCTGAGATGGCTTACACGTGCGTTTCCAGGTTATCTGCTCTGGCTCTGCTGCTGCTGTCCGCCTGCTGCTGGGCTCAGAGTGAGGTAGAGTCACAGTGAGATCATGTTGCTACAGAAAGCTGTTATTTAAGAGTTGACTTTTTAAGCTCCTTCTGAGAGATATAGCTTGAGTCTCCATGATGCAAGTGGAATTTTTTATACTTAAATTATTATTTATAATTTAGCATTTATTAGTTATCTGACCGTGGATATCTGTTAACATTCAGCTTTGTGATTTCATGTTGTTTGTCTGTATATGTTTCTAATATGTTTTGGTTTTCTCTCCTGGTCAAATGCTGAAGCTTCAGGCAGGTATGTAATTCTGCTGAGCTGGTCAGACCTACTAACATGCTCACAGTACTGAGGCTTGGTTAACGCTATACAGTGAAGTAAAATTGTGTTTTTGTGGATGTTTTTGAGCAGAGGACATTTCAGAGGAGCTTTCTGTTTCTGAGCTGCTGGAGAGAGCCAACCGTAATCTGAGTAAGTGTGAGTTGCTGCAGTCACTGTTTTTCTTTGTTGGCAGTTCCAAGGGTACTGAAGTTGCTGTACGATGTCTTTCAGTCCGTTCTGACGATGATCCCATCCTGACTGGAGGAGACATTGCCATCGACAGCGAGGCAGAGAAAAATGCCGACCCCTGCACCAGCAGAGGGTGCATGTGGGGCAAGTGGACTGACGGGAAGGTCTACATTCCTTATTACATCACCAATCACTTCTGTGAGTGTGACATTGACAACATTAGTGAATGTTAAGGGTTAACAGGGACGTTTGAAAGAAAACTAAATTCTGTCACTTTTTAGATCTCAGTTATTAAGACATAAAACACATCCTGACCTAGTTCAACGTCTTGAATTTTGCTAAACCACTGGACTTTCCAGCCTCCCGTGAGAAGGCCATCATCACCCGTGGACTGGAGTCTTTCTCTTCCTTCTCCTGCATCCGCTTCAGGCCCTCTAGAAGCAGTGACCGCGACTGGTTGAGCATTGAGTCACAGAATGGGTAAAAACCGGTGATGAGTATCAGCTAAAAGTTGTCTTCAGACTCCAGTGCCTTTCAACTTATTCCTCATTCTCTCCAGCTGCTACTCCTATGTTGGACGTCGTGGTGGTAAGCAGGTGGTGTCTCTGGCCCGTCGTGGATGTCTTTACCATGGTACAGTCCAGCATGAGCTGCTCCACGCTCTGGGATTCAACCACGAGCAGACACGCTCAGACAGGGACAACCACATCAAAGTCTTGCTGCAGAACGTTCAGTCTGGTAATGCAGTTGTTTGTTTCTGCAACATTATAGATGGAATCAGATAAACTGCAGTGGAGTAGATTCACATTGAAAACACAGATGTGACTCCTGAAGCCCTTTTGGTCCAGGGTAAACAGCCTGAACTGAAGAAGTATGATCTTTGTCCTTTACTATTTTCTTTTCTTTTTAGGAATGGAGCACAACTTCAGGAAGATTGCCACCCTCAACCAGGGCACTCCCTATGATTATAACTCCGTCATGCAGTACCACAAGTAAGATCAACTCATGTCACTTCTGCCCTTCTCTGTGTATATGCTGTGTGTCTGGATGTGGCATAGTTCATTCCAAATGTGTCCTGTGGTTCTGTTGTAGGTATGCCTTCTCCAAGAACAATCAGCCCACCATGGTCCCCATCCCCAACGCCAATGTTTCCTTTGGCAATGCTAAGGAGATGAGCCGCACTGACATTGCCAGGCTCAACACGCTCTACAAGTGCTGTGAGTCCACATGAGTCCATTATGGACATACAGTATACACACACACACACACACGGCTTCACACCCTGCTTGTACAGCTTGTCAACTTTGACTTATACTGTACTCTACACTTTTACAGAGGAAGTTTGTCCGGATGTGCTACGATACAGATCAGAGGGGAGACTGAACAACCTGCAGGCCTCAACACATCAGCACAACGTTCAATCATCATCCCATGATGTTGCTCATAAGAATAAAACTGTGTTTTTTCATCCTCTGCTATCTGGAGAATAAAAATTTTACTGTATGCAAGTAAAGGAGCTCTTTTCGTTCTAGTTCTCATGGTCTAGAGGTGATGTGAAATTGGTTGACGAAATCCACATACAAAGAGAGGCACACAAACATGTATGGGTTTTCACAAACATGTATGGGTTTTATTCATATGGTGTTATTGGCCTAAATTATTTCAATTAATCTCATCTCTCATCTGACATGTATTAAACACTTAATAGGAACAATTTTAGGGACAGATACATTTATACCGCAAATTATAACCAAAACAACAGCCTTGCCCTTGCTGTTCTTCTCACCGTCACAACAGGGCTATCAGCAGCACTAGTCAAGCAAAAAGGATTCTAATGCCAGCCAATCACAACTCAAAGCAGTTGCTACCATCTAGTGGCGGAAACAAATTATGGAACCCCCTTTGCAACCAAGACAGCCCTCATGGCATGCAGTCTAATACATATTTGAAGGTGTGTTTGCATGTTCTCCCTGTGTCCGTGTGTACTCTGGGATTTCCTCCTACCTCCAAAGACATGCTCATTAGGCTGATTGGTGACTCTAAATTGACCGTAGGTGTAAGTGTGAGAGCGAGTGGTTGTTTGTCTCTGTGTTAGCCCTGTGAGAGGCTGGTGACCTGTTCAGGGTGTACCCCACCTCTTGCCCGATGACAGCTGGGATAGGCTCCAGCAACCCCTACAACCCTAGTGAGGATTAAGCTGTAGTAGAAGATGAGATGAGATGAGACAACACTGCACATCACCAAAGGAACACTATACCCACAGTGAAACATGGTGCCCTTCTATCAATATGGTCCTCTTTGGCTGTTTTTTCCACCACTGTATCTGGTCTATATCTGGTTGGTTGGCCATCACCAGTTTATCATTCTATATCTGGAAGTCCCACAGGATCTTAGCTTGAACATTCTCCAACATCTTCTGAGGTGTTTTTATTTAAACCTGCACTAGGCACAGATGTTTCTGTATTCCAGGAACTTGGTTATGGCATTCCATGTACACCCTGACTGTTAGCTTCTTAAACCCCACTGTTTTGCAATGTCTCGGGAGAGTCAGACCTCTTCACACTGGGAGCCGAGTGGATAGAGTCTCCACCTTTATGCATCGGTGAAGAAGGCCACGCACCAACTTCACTTCCTGAGAATGCTTTGCAAATATTAACTGAAACAGAAGCTCATGATGTCCTTCAGCTGCACCATCATAGTGTGTGTGCTTGCAATAAATGGCAGGTAGTACAGGTACACTTCCATTTGAGTTAAATGAGGTGAAGTTGTTTAACATTAGTATTTGCTTCATGTCCGCCATGCAAATTCTGTCCTCATGAGTCAAAACTTATCTGGTCTGACTTGACTATGCTAAAGAATAAAAAGAGCTCAAAAACCTAAATTACAAAATATACAAAAACACATTCTAATCAGATTGTATCATCACGTCAGTTAAATGTCTGGGCTGTTGACCTGATCAGTTAAGTAGCTGAGAGGGTTGTTAATCACTTTTAGTTGCTTGGTGTTAATGAAATTAACAACTGGTCCACTAGAGGGGCAACAATGAGTTGGCACCAAAAATAGGAATGTTTTTAGATTTAGAGGCCTTTGCCATTTTTTCCCTCTTCATTTTTTTGTTTTTTTAAGTTTTTGTGGTGCATTGATTTACCCCCTTTTGGTTTACTATCTAGTAGTTGTTGCATGGTAACAATGTTCATGATTCATGTTAGTTGGATCTATGTGTAACCTGACCAGATTCGAGGTGCGACGACTTATGAAGTTTGATGGTTGGTATTGGAATGTGCTTAAAAGCTTGTTTTATGGCTTTGCTTTATGGGCTCAGAAGTCTGCAAAGTAAACAAAAAAACCCTGTCCGTTATGTACTGTCCAGAGAAGTCCTCCCCCTCCTGTTGGGTCAGGAGAGAAATCAGATGTTCTCCTACAGGGTTGAGGTTGAAGGTTGGGGTTTGCATCCACGTTGTCATCTGAGGGAGGGCTTTCGTTCAATATATGTTGGACTGCACGTTTCTATTTGTTGTATCTGTTTGAATTTTCCCTCCATTTTTTTCTTTGTTTCTGCAGCTGCCTGGGTGTCAAGTCTGCAGCTGCTGTTAGCAATCCCTTTGCCTTGCACTTCTGATATCTGTTAAAATATGAGATGTATCAGTAGGAGGAAATAGGAAAACTGCTATGAAACTACTTCTATAACTGAATTACTTCTGAGACGGCAACTTCTTTAGCTTACTACATACTTTACTGGCACTGGAAGGACCTTTCCTGGCCTCATACTATTCTGTAATAGAATCTCCTATTCTCTTTCCTTATTTAGGCCTAACTTTCTCTTTCCTTTCTTCTATACTCCTCTAGGAGGTCTGGATTGCTATAAATCTTCTGACTATGTTGCTCCACACTAGCTCTTGATGCAGCCCTCTTTTGTACTTCCTTTTGCCCCTCATATTAGGGAATATTAGTTAGCATAAATGAACATAAGTAAGAAAAAACAATATAAAACTCTTTAATTTAAGTGTAATAAACAATAACATACAATAATAAAGTAAAATGTATTATAAATTTATGTTTTTGTTTGTTTTTTTTTTTAAGAAATTGTTCAACACAATAATCCTATCTTTCATTACCGCCACAGGCCTCACATTACATTGTAATGTAAGCTACACATTGTTGTGGTAAGTCTTCCAGGTAACAGTCTTCAGGTGCCTGAAATGTGTTACTTAATAACTAAGTAAGTTACTAAGTAAGGTACTTACCTTGTTTGTAGCTGCCGAAGGTAAACGATGCTCACAGCCAGTTTCTAGCTAGTTGCTAACGCAGTTTTCAAGAATGCCACCTCATTAAAAGTTTAGACACTGTTGTTCACTAAGTCTGGTTAATGTTCAACGGATCGAGTAATATCTATTACACAATTTCACAAACACAATAGCAAATAGTACTCACCAAATCCCCATCAGTCCTGTTAATGGCCGTGGCTATCGGTCCTATGTGCCGGTGTCGCGTCATGACCAATGGAGCGTAACCTGATTGACTAGACTTCGGATGAATGAGACAGGGATCGATTGCTTCTCCTTGGTTACCTGGATGTTAAGTCTTGGGGTTGAATCTTTGAGGTTTTTGTGATATTGAGTTTATAAGGTAGATTTTTTTAAGTTGAATTTTATAGGGTGATTTTTTTATGTTGAAGTTTATGAGGTTGAATTTTTTGTGCTGTTGATTTTTTTATGTAAACTTAATTTATTTAGAAATTCATACTCAAGCTCTGATGGTACAGAAAACCTTCCATAAAGACAGAGTATTTGCTCCTACCAGTGTTAGGTGCAGGAGCCTCTTGTATTGCTTTCACCTTTTCCAATGGAGGTTGAATGCCACGCTCATCCAGTATGTGACCCAAATACTCTCAGTTTTGCCAAACTCATACTTTGAGCATTTAACCTGTAGTCCATTTTCCTGCAAGTGTTGCAGGACTCTTTGAAAGTTGAGGAGGTGATCCTCCTCTGATTGTCCCATAATGAGAAGATCATCCAGAAAAATTACCACTGGTAAGTCTTTCATCATGTTTTCCATAATCCACTGGAAGATCTAGGGAGCAGAACTGATTCCAAAAGTAAGTCTGTTATACACAAACGGCCCTTAGTGGGTGTTGTTCGTAGGAACTCCAGGCTTTCTTGGGACTTTTAAACTATCATGGGAGATTTTTGCCCCAGTAGAGCACTGTGTCAGCACCACTGTACAGACTTCTTAGAGGAAATGCAGTTTGAAAATGGACTGAGGCAGAACAGTGCTTTTGTGAAGTGCAAGGGGCTGTTGACAAGTGACCAAGTTTTAGTGCACTGTGATCTCAGTCTACCACTCACTCTAGCTTGCGATACCTCTGCATGTGGCGTTGAAGCAGTGATACAACACACCATGTCAAATGGGGAGGAGAGACCAATAGCTTATGCTTCCCACACATTGTTTCCTGCAAAAAATATTCTCAAATAGAGATGGAAGCTCTTGGATTGATTTATGGAGTAAAGAAATGACACCAGTATTTGTGGGGTAGACATTTTACCTTAGTCACTGACCATGGCCCCCTTTTTGGTGGACAATCATACTGTGTAGCTTATGACTACAAGATTGTCTATCGTAAGTCAGAAGAGCACAATGTTGATGGACTTTCCAGACACAGGAACTACTGCAGCATTGGCTACTGCCCACTCACTGCTTGCAGAACATCTACAAAAGGCCCTGCTCAATGCCACTTTGGTAACCCGGATGACACGCACCAACAGTGAACTAGCCCATGTCTATAAGCATGTCATGGAAGGCTGGCCCAACGAAGTGGATAAAACATTGAAAGCGTTCTTCGCCATGAGAAATTAGTTATCTACAGATTAAACTGTCCTTTGGGGGACCAGAGTCATTGTGCCCTCAAAAATAAAGAAGCAGTGAGCACTCAGGGCGTATAGTGAAGACTAAAGCTCTTGCTCTTAAATTTGTGTGATGGCCAAATCTTGACTCAGATGTGAAGCAAATGTGTGAACAATGTGAAACATGCCAGCTGGAGCACAAAAGGCCTTAGCATGTTCCACTAAACTCATGGGAATATCCAGATGAGTCCTGGAAAAGACTTCATTTAAACTTTGCTGGACCTTTCCTGAATAACATGTTCCTGATTGTGGTCGGTGCTTACACAGTGGTTGGAAGTATTTCGGATGTCACAAATCACTTTGCTCGCTACCGGGACAAAGCTGAGGTGACTGTTTGCCTCCAATGGATTGCCTGAGCAAATTGTAACAGACAAGGCCAGCACTTTCACTTCTGAGTAGTTCCAGACCTTTATTAAGCAAAATGTGATTCTACACACTAGTGCCCCAGGACATGTTATGTTAGATATGTTCAGACATTTGAAGCAGGTATGAAATAACTTGCCAACACTACCATGAACACTGATGACAGACTGTCCCCGTTCTTGTTGCAATGTCGAACCACACCAAACAGTCTCCAGCACGTTCTCACAAGGCTGGATTTTCTGAAGCCCTGCACCAATGAGACTGTGCACAAAAGACAGGACCAGCAGAAAAATCAATGTGACCGCCGTGCTGCTGATACATCATTTGACTCCACTGTGCAGTCACCAGAGCTCCAGGAGCCTGAACCTGTGGCTCTGAGGCGCTCAACACGAGTTAGCAAGCCACATAAGAGATTCACGCAATGAGACTGTATACCTACACTGAGTACTGTGTGATGCAAATCAGAAATGATAAGATCATAATAGTACATAATGTTATTGTGCGATTGATTGGAGTTCAATTAAAGCCATTTCTGGTTACTTGTCACCTCACAGTTGTTGTTCAATAACTGAGAAAGGAAAAATTATGTTGTTAATATTCCAATGGTTCTTTCTTATGGATATGTGAATTTGTCTTGTAAAATAATTTGCATCAAGTGTTGTCAGTTAAAAGGGGAGATAATGTGGTGTATTGATTTACCACTAGTTTGGTTTACTATCTAGTCACTGCATGGTAACAATGTTCATGATCTATGTTAGTTGGATCTATGTGTGACCTGACCAGATTTAAGGTGCAGCGCGTTGCACATGTTGGTTGAAGCAGCATGGATCCGTAAAAAGCTAATCAACAGCATGTCCCTGTCTCTTTTATTAAAAGGGAACAGTTTTGCTAGCGTCAGTGTTGCTTCTGGTAGCATGAGGCGATACCTGGGCCCCACAGAGGTTACACAAGCAGTCCTGTGATGGCACATCAATACATGCCAGTGTTAGATGGTTTGCTGTGTTTCCCGGCTTTCTCAGAGCATTCTTTCACACTTTTGCATACATCCACTTTTGTATCTTTTATGTGCCCTCTTTATACTGTTTATATATCTTTTCTTTACCATTCACCTGTACTGGACATTCCTCTCTTTTTTCTATATGATCAGCCCACACTTGTGGTGTTCCCCCATTGGTTGTTTCCATTTAAAATTACTTTTTTTTTTACGTCATTCATTATTTAAATTGTCCTTTGCAGTGTGTTTATTGATAACCTGATGAAGGCCACGAGCTGAAAGGCATCGTTCTAATAATATTGTTATTTCATGTTCTTCCAGAGCTGCTGGAGTCTTGACCTTCTTCCTGGTGCATGACGATGCCCAACGTTGTGTGATGACGCTATGCAGGTAATGTAATCATTTGATACATTGACTGCTTTGGGACATCATATTTTGGTACATACATTTTTCCCATTGAGAGTTGATATGTTTAATCCTGGATTTAATTCTTTGATTTTTTTGAACAGCGTATAAGTAATGAACTACTGATGAACTACTCACTGTACCACTACCACATAGGACGTGGTTTCAGCAGCACTGCTTATGGGCAACAGTGATATTGCAGATTGATTAAAACATAATGACCTAAAGGAAAAAAATATACTGTGAGCAATGTTTACATTGTCAGTGTCCCTGATTTCAGGCTTTTTAGTAAAAATGTCATGTTTTCTTATTCTTAGTAATCTCAGTTTACAGCTGAAAGTGCTTTGGTAAAAGCACTGAAGGACCTTATTCTCCTACAAACAAACTTTATTTCACACAGAATTTGAGTCCTAGTCAGTCAGGTTTGCAAGTTTCCTACTAGTCAAGTTTAGTCTACATGGACTCCCAGACATTTGTAGTTATCCACAATTTCGAGTACCCACTACCCATGATACAGATTAGATGGTGCAAAGTTAGATTGTATTCTATATACCTTATGTGCTGTACTCATCTTTTTAACCTTGACTTATACAGTCCACTACAGATGAGTCATTAGAGAACTTCTGCAGGTGGCAGCACTGTGAACATGTGTGTCTGAAGCCTGATGTGTACATTTGAACAAAACGAGCCACACTGTCACACATGGTAAAAAACAGACTTAACTCTTTTCCTTTTTGCAGGTTTGTATTTAGTAGTATCAATCATTGTTTTAGAGAAGCTGACAATCAATAGTCCTGTTGCCGGATGCAAAGATATCGTTGTGACAGTCAAATGAGTGTTACTATACAGTACAGTTGTATTAAATATCCACAGTGGTGCATGCAGTATACCTGGCATGCATACATTTTTCTGTAAGCATGCCAAGTTTCTATGGCTCATTATAATCATCTACAGGTTGCACTGAATTTCAACAAGCAGCATCCCTCCTGTTACTATTAAAAGTGGAAATGAAAAATAAATGAGGATTAAATAAGAAAAATGCAAGCTCCCCAATAACACTGGATTTATCTTTCATGTTTAATTTATTTAGATGAGTGCCTATCTATTCTTCAGGCATGCTGTGCCACTATGATACTTTGGGAAACAGTGCACCTACATTGTTTCCACACTCCAAACACACACCAAGTGTCATTTTCCCACACATACACTCAAGGTATGAGGATCTTTGAAATATATGTGCCTGCACCATACGTGACCGATAAGCCTCTAAATTTAGCTGATTCCATTGGTTTTCACCGTACTCAGACAATCCATATATGGTAGACCTGACATATATAAACCCTGCAGTTAGACCTCTACTCCACAGGTCCACAAGGTGAGTCCAGCTGCAGAATGCAGGGGAGTGTGAACTAAATATACGAAGATGAACCTGTTTTTGTATCTCTGCTCTGAGTGAAGGCTCTGTCTAATTCCAGTTTGTATCCTGCAGGTCTGCTGAGATGGCTTACACGTGCGTTTCCAGGTTATCTGCTCTGGCTCTGCTGCTGCTGTCCGCCTGCTGCTGGGCTCAGAGTGAGGTAGAGTCACAGTGAGATCATGTTGCTACAGAAAGCTGTTATTTAAGAGTTGACTTTTTAAGCTCCTTCTGAGAGATATAGCTTGAGTCTCCATGATGCAAGTGGATTTTTTTATACTTAAATTATTATTTATAATTTAGCATTTATTAGTTATCTGACCGTGGATATCTGTTAACATTCAGCTTTGTGATTTCATGTTGTTTGTCTGTATATGTTTCTAATATGTTTTGGTTTTCTCTCCTGGTCAAATGCTGAAGCTTCAGGCAGGTATGTAATTTGCTGAGCTGGTCAGACCTACTAACATGCTCACAGTACTGAGGCTTGGTTAACGCTATACAGTGAAGTAAAATTGTGTTTTTGTGGATGTTTTTGAGCAGAGGACATTTCAGAGGAGCTTTCTGTTTCTGAGCTGCTGGAGAGAGCCAACCGTAATCTGAGTAAGTGTGAGTTGCTGCAGTCACTGTTTTTCTTTGTTGGCAGTTCCAAGAGTATGAATTTGCTGTACGATGTCTTTCAGTCCGTTCTGACGATGATCCCATCCTGACTGGAGGAGACATTGCCATCGACAGCGAGGCAGAGAAAAATGCCGACCCCTGCACCAGCAGAGGGTGCATGTGGGGCAAGTGGACTGACGGGAAGGTCTACATTCCTTATTACATCACCAATCACTTCTGTGAGTGTGACATTGACAACATTAGTGAATGTTAAGGGTTAACAGGGACGTTTGAAAGAAAACTAAATTCTGTCACTTTTTAGATCTCAGTTATTAAGACATAAAACACATCCTGACCTAGTTCAACGTCTTGAATTTTTGACTAAACCATGGACTTTTCCAGCCTCCCGTGAGAAGGCCATCATCACCCGTGGACTGGAGTCTTTCTCTTCCTTCTCCTGCATCCGCTTCAGGCCCTCAAGAAGCAGTGACCGCGACTGGTTGAGCATTGAGTCACAGAATGGGTAAAAACCGGTGATGAGTATCAGCTAAAAGTTGTCTTCAGACTCCAGTGCCTTTCAACTTATTCCTCATTCTCTCCAGCTGCTACTCCTATGTTGGACGTCGTGGTGGTAAGCAGGTGGTGTCTCTGGCCCGTCGTGGATGTCTTTACCATGGTACAGTCCAGCATGAGCTGCTCCACGCTCTGGGATTCAACCACGAGCAGACACGCTCAGACAGGGACAACCACATCAAAGTCTTGCTGCAGAACGTTCAGTCTGGTAATGCAGTTGTTTGTTTCTGCAACATTATAGATGGAATCAGATAAACTTCAGAGGAGTAGATTCATATTGAAAACACAGATGTGACTCCTGAAGTCCTTTTGTTCCAGGGTAAACAGCCTGAACTGAAGAAGTATGATCTTTGTCCTTTACTATTTTATTTTCTTTTTAGGAAAGGAGCACAACTTCAGGAAGATTGCCACCCTCAACCAGGGCACTCCCTATGATTATAACTCCGTCATGCAGTACCACAAGTAAGATCAACTCATGCCACTTCAGCCCTTCTCTGTGTATATGCTGTGTGTCTGGATGTGGCATAGTTCATTCTAAATGTGTCCTCTGGTTCTGTTGTAGGTATGCCTTCTCCAAGAACAATAAGCCCACCATGGTCCCCATCCCCAACGCCAATGTTTCCTTTGGCAGTGCTAAGGAGATGAGCCGCACTGACATTGCCAGGCTCAACACACTCTACAAGTGCTGTGAGTCCACATGAGTCCATTATGGACATACAGTACACACACACACACACACACACACACACACACACACACACACACACACACACACACACACACACAGAGCTTGTGATCCACTTTGACCAATACTGTACTCTACACTTTTACAGAGGAAGTCTGTCCAGATGTGCTACGATACAGATCAGAGGGGAGACTGAACAACCTGCAGACCTCAACACATCAGCACAAGGTTCAATCATCATCCCATGATGTTGCTCATTAGAATAAAAACTGTGCTTTTTCATGCGGTCGACTTCAGTGAAAAATCAACTCACAGGAATGTTATTGACCCTAAAAATACCTCTAAAATGTTGTTTAGGACAAATTAAACTCAACACCTTGAATATGTCTCTTATACTCTGTTGAAAGTCGATGATGAAACTGTGCAAAGCCGGATCTTGAAATGGCAGATCTTTTCTCTGCTGTCTGGGAATAAAAATTGTATTGCATCCAAGTAAATGTGCTGACTGTGTTTTGTTGGGTTTTGTGCATATCATGTTTTTGGATTAAACTCAGTTTTGTTCTCCGTCCAGAGAGCACTGAACAATCTTGGAGTGCATGGCAGCGTGGCAAGAACAAACCCACTGTAGTCCAATTTTCTAAACATCATGCATGCAAGCTAGAAGACTAATGACAAAATGTTTTGTGGACAGATGAGACCAAAGTAGAACTGTTGATGCAAAAAGTTCAAACTGAGCTGTGACCTTTCATGCCATCTTACAGCACACTCTATAAGTTATTTTATTCATTCATTAAGACATGAACAGAGATCAGATTACTACTTGGAACCTGAACATTTCCGAGCCCTTTAAAATTTGAGCACTTTGTGACATAGATTGATCTGTTCTGTCAGTCAATGGTTCCTACACGGATTCAGACAGCCTCTTCTATCTGTACACAGGCAGTAACGCTGCTAACAAAGTGAAGGCACATTTAGTTTCAGCAAAGCATCAGCACACATTAATAATAATAATAATCATTAGATGAATCATTATGGGGGAAGGTCCTTTGAGACTGTGAATTACTGGTTCATTCCCCTCTATGCCCATGGCTGAGCTGAGCAAAGCAAAACAAAACAAAAAAACTGCTCCCGAGACACACCGCATGGCTAAATGGCCAAAAAACAATTCCTTTTAAGTGTGTGCATACACAATATACATGACCAATAAAGCTAATTTGGAATCAAAGTACATGAAAGTAAATGTCTCAATTACAGCTATTTCACAAAACAAAGGGTAATTTAGTTGTTTTGAGCTTAAGATTATTAAGACATGTTTCATTATATGTAGACTAATTTATTCACGCAAGCATATGTGATTTTATGCCTCATTTTATTTATGAAGAGCTTTCTGGATGGCTGAATTGAGCCACAGCTATAGTTGTCGTGTGCATAGTTAAACTCAGTCCACTGTGATCTGTCCAGCATGTTTCTGTCAATGTCCTTGCTCTGTAAGTTTGTCCTCCACTTTATCAGCAGTTAGGTTCAAGAGGCACGATCTCAAAGCATCAATCAGATCCTTTGTCCGGGCGTGAGGTCCTTGAATTTTCCTCCACTCCTTCAGCAGCTCCACTGCAGTCTCCTCTAGGTCTGTGGGATGTTGCTTGGAGATGGACTCAAGCTTTACATCACTCACACGTAGTTTGCGACCCAGTTTTCTCCAAGACTTCCCCAGATTCTCTGAGATCACCTGTGTTGCAATCTCTAGTTTGGCTGAAAGAGTAAGAGAAGACACAGAGGTTTTAGAGAACAACAGAACAATTACTAATATTTACAGCATGAAAATTTACTGTACATCTACAAAAGAGGACAGGTGGTTGGTAAATGTGGCAGGCGTACTGCACATGGTAGTGTACCAGCAGATGGGGGGAATGTTCATGGTCCACAGATTGAGGAGAGATGGGTTTAAAACATTCTGAAATCAAAAGTAAAAGTCTCAGAGGTAACACTGCAGCTCATTGTACATTTTTCTATCTGCTTACTCATCTTTTATTTTCCTGTTTGGCTTTGGCTTCTACTTCTCTGCCTCTCTCTGATACTCATATTAATAAACTTAAATGAAACGGAATGCAATGTCCGCTATGTGATCCAATAAGCAATAAGCTTGTGGTTCATTAAAGTCTGTCTAAGTTCAGTAAGTTAATAATAAGTTAATTGCCGATAAACAGGTCTATTTGCTGATATACAGGTCTAGCGTGTTGACTCTCAATGCAGATCTTATGGATGCCCCTTTCGCACAAAAAACATAGTCCTGAGTTTGTGTCTAAAATGAACAATAATCATAGATTAAAGTCTATAGCTTATCCTGCTCTTATTTATCTATGTTTATCCTCTGATCCTTAAACACTCTCATTTAGATCTTAGAAATATACAGTACATATACGTATATATATGTACACACATTTTCTTTCTCAGTAATATTAATGTTTACTATTTTCTCTGTACCTCTGTACACAAATCAGCCACAACATTATAACCACTGACAGGAGAAGTGAATAACATTAACCTGCTGAGAAACCTTTGGACCTGGTATTCATGTGGATATTAGATATGTACCACCCACCTAGACCAGACCAGACCAGACACCCCCACCCCATAGCACTGACACTCCTAGATGGTAGCAGCCTGACACAGACACACACACAAAAATGCTTTAAAAAAATCATGAAGAACACTAAGTTTTTCATGTTCTCCAAATCCACTAGATCTCAAACTGATCAAGTATCTGTGAGATGATCCTCAACCCATAGGATCCAAAGACCCCCACTAATAACATTCAGTTACCAGTCACCACAGGACACCCTTAGAAGACCCATGTCCATTCTGTGATGAGTCACAACTGTGTTGGAGGCACAAGGGAGAATATTATGTCATAATACTGTGGCTGATTGGTGGGCTTGGTGTATTGGAGTATATAGCAGTAACTAGTGATGTGCAGGTCAATACTGAAATATCGATACCTCTGATACCAGATCTTTATGCTCTAAAATCAATGCTCAAATCAAAATATTGATACTTTTGATACTTCAATCATTTCAGGTAATGTATGCAATTTAAGTAACTAAAGTATTGCATTATGGCAACACAACAAACCTTGAAACACCACAAGTTAAACCACAACACAGAAAACAAGGCATTTATGATAAGGTGATCAGAAGAGGAAAGCACATTGTCAGAATTAAGACGAAAGTTTATATAGTAATTCATTATTAAACAATAAATGATTTTAATGGTTTTATTATCTTATTTATTTATTTTAAACACCATTTTCACATATTTTGTTATGAGTGTGTCTTCTGGTTTTTCTGTTGTATTAGCTTGGCTATGACGCAGCAACCTTAAGATACTTCTGAGCTTAAAAATAAATAAATTACTGAATTTTAGTCAGTATCTGATCGGAATATCTTGCCATGCTTGCCTGCCAGCGAGTCTGTCGTTTAGTGAGCCACAGAGCTTCACAGAGACCGTCAGTATGCGCCACATCGAGGTTGTTGCCACAGATGAGTCACTACGAGGAACACGTCCTTGCTCTTCCTGCGGCTTGTATTTCTTTGTACTGACTTACCCTTCTCCGTCTCGTCCGGTTCATTGTCGGGGGGTGCTTCATGGCCGTCCAACTTGTCCACAAGATCTTGTCTCTTAATTTCTTTGAGAAGGCGGGACAGAAAGTCCGTGTTGTTAGCAGACAGTTGGCCCCTCTGCGTCAGGACGTCAAACAGTTTCAGTCCGGTGTCGATTTTCTCCAACTTTCTTTTCCCGATTTCTGGAACCAAGAACTTAATATTCACCATGTCTTCAGCAGACAGCTGGTTGGATATATCCAGCAAAACAGCGTTAAACTGTATAGGAGTCATATCTGGGACACAAGCTGGACACCAGCTGAAACGCCGACAATTTGTCTCACAAAACAGAAAACTTTTACTTTCGCTTCCGCCTATGCTTACTTCCTTTCTTCTTCTCTGTGTTTTGAATTTACTGGCGAATTACTGCCCCCACCAGGATACATATGATTACTGCAGCCTTATATATATATATATAAAATAGAAAATAGAAAACACAGAGAAGCCACCTTAATTGGACTCTATCTAAATGTTTTTTCTTTCTGTGCTATACATTCTAGGATAACATGCTTCACTGTTTATGGTCACTTCATCTCCTTAATTTGTCCTCTGAGTGCTCCTGTACCAAGGCATATGCTGATTTTTTCATTCCTCTCAATCCCAGAATGCCCGGGAACCCAGGAGAGTTTTAGCCTACATCAGTACCAGCTCCCTCTGTATTAAACTTGGCAAAAAAACAAATCTCTCTAACCATGCTGTACCCCTTTTAAAACAGAACAGCTGCTGAATGTGAGCAAATTAATACTTGATTTTGTCTGTTATCCATTATAATACACCATTTTGCTGTATGCTGCTGCTGTCACTCAACAATCTCCCTTGCAGGATGACGTAAGTCTATCTATCTATCTATCTATCTATCTATCTATCTATCTATCTATCTATCTATCTTTCTGTCTGTCTGTTTTACTATCAGAACCATTTACTATCAAAGCTAGCCTGACTCCTTCATGGCCTACGTCACTGTGGCGTCACACTGTCAACTGGAGGCAAAACAGATGGAAGCCTGAGGCGAACACTTTTGACCACGAACATGTCGTCTTACTGTATTTCAAAAACACTAACTTGAAGTGTCATCACATACCAGGCACTGCCAGTCGTAGACAACTTTGATTTGAATTTTAAAAGAAAGTTTGGAGTGAGACAATCAACAATGTGCACAATTCATATCAGGTCAGATTACAGTTTTTTTTCCTTTGGTTTGGCTCATTTCTTAAGGCAGAAATTACATTCTCAAAACTCAAAGATCATTTGGCAGAACAGTCTTACAGTTCACCACAACACCATAGTTCACTTGCAAAAGCTCATATCTCTCCCAAAACCGTTCATTCATGCTTCAAAACTAAATTTCTTTCCCATATAAATAGTCAGTGCCACCAAAAGGCAAAAGATCCTTCTCAATTGCTTTGGCCCATTTCTCCAAACAGACTGGACGTTCTCAACACTCTTGGTTCTTTTGCCAAAATAACCTGGATGGTTCAGCACAACACCATGGTTCACCTCCAAAAGCTCATATCTCTCCCAAAACAGTTCACTCATGTGTCAAAACTAAATTTCTTTCTCATATAAACAGTCGGTGCCCCCAAAATGCATTGTCCCTTTGGCATTGTGTGAGCAGTGCAAGTCAAAATGATTAGATGTTTTGTCACTATGGCAGAGGACCATTGAAATATCCCTTATGTCCACCTCTCAGTCTTAGCCCAGTACTTCATTCACAATGGTTACTGTACTCGTTTTTTTTTTAACTAACAGAATACAATTGTGTATAACACTGAAAAAAAAGAAACAATAGGACTTTACGGTAAGAGTACCCTCCAAGGTTTGACTTCACACATTGCACTCATACTGCCAAGGAAATTTAACCATTTTTATTCACACACATGAAGTAACTGCCATACATCAGAGTTAAAAGAAAATGTATACAGCACAATATACTGTAATATAAACACATACACACAAAAAACTAGGAAAATTATATGTAGCCTACAGTGCTGTAAATTTAGCCGGAGATTCAAAACTAACATTTCTTCACTGGCCGCTGTCCTCACCCTCCCTCTCCTGGCCATCATCCTCACCCTCCCTCTCCCGGGTTTCATCCTCACCTTCCTGGCCACAGATTCTCGTCCATATCACAGCGCATATTCTCCCTTCCGATGCAACGAGGGAAGAAACGGCGTGCATGTCGCAACCATCCCCCTGCACTGATCTCCTGTAATATCATCACACGCAGTGTCCATTGCATGGAGCAAGGCCCTCTGATTTTGAGCCTGATGTTCGTACACTCTCCACCTCCAAGCGGAGAAAAACTCCTCAATAGGATTGAGGAAAGGAGAGTAAGGTGTTAGGAACACCATGACCATCCTTGGATGAGTAGTGAACCAGGCTCTGATGAGCGAGCCATGGTGGTCCTCGGCCTCTTCCCACTATTCTACCACCACACACCATTACTCTTCCTCCTCTTCTTCTTCCTCTTCCTCGAGCAGGCAGTTGCCCTTGTTCATTTACTTGGCCAGGTGCCTCCATGTTCAGAAATTGTACTAGTCCTGGTCAAGCTCTATATGTACATGTTTGGCAGCATTCACAATCATGGACAGCACCTGTCAGGCAACTAAACATTGTTTGATTGGTCATCTGAGATGTGTGAAACTCCTCTTTTGTTAGTCAAATTCTAGTTTCACCTGACTGTCAATTAATCAATTTATCAAATGTTCCAAGAGATTCATATATGATATTCATGGTATTAGGTTCTTGACTCATTTTGACAATTGAACAGACTATTTTGCATGTGATGACTTATAGAATGAAATGATGCTGACATGTTTTGGAGAGAATAACCATTAGACTGAGAATCAATCAATCAGTTTAGATCAACAGGATCTATTCACTTGTAAATTGTGCTAAATGTAGGCTAACCGTGCTAACTGTAGGCTACCTGTACTTAATCATTTGCAAAATGTACGAAGACATTTGCAAAGTGAGGAAATCAATGAGAAATACAATTCTGTTGTGAACAATTGCCAAGTGGTTTGGAGGTTTGTCCATGTTGTTTTGAGAATGTAATTTCTGTTTCAAGAAATGAGCCAAACCAATAGAGAAAAACTGTAATATGTAGTGCATCATCAGTTTCAGCCTGGATAACATTATGGGTTAGAATAAATCGTGACTGAAATTACGTTACCACAGTCTAACTTAAATAAATAAATAAATAAATAAAAAAAACTCAGGATTCCTCTAAAATATATTACAGGAAGACAAGAAGGATTTTATTTGTGGCCAAACCATTTCCCACTGCTGTGCACATAGGGACAGAACACACACAAAAAAGACAAAAAATACAAATTTCTTTTACAGCAGATCATCGATAAGCATCATCTCTGACTCCTGAACTCCCGAGTCAGAGATGAGAATATCTCTGCAAACTGAGTTTAACCCTCTGTTTATGTAGAGACTATTGGATTAATGAGTTGCTCCAGAAATAAATAAAACAAACATAGAGAGAAGATATGAACATATTTGGGTCATCAAATGAAAATGCCAGATACACTGAGACTTACTCAAGTTAACATATGTTATGATTTTATAACAACAGACCAATTAGAATTCGATCATTAATTCAAACTCTTTTACTTTCAAGTTTTAAAGTTATAAGAACAAACACAATTTGCAGAGACAGCCCAGTCCTTTATAGTCATTTTAAAAATAATCAATCAGAGTGTGCTCATAGAGGCTGGGACAAAGTTCCCTGGGTCTCTATGGACCCCTCACCTCCGCTCTCTGTGCAGCGTCTTTGTTGTTACCTCTCAAATTCAGTGCACTTTTTGCTAATAAAAATAATATGTTGTAGTCTGTGATAATTTAGTTAGTAACTTCAAGTAACTTCATTTAAAATGTGCACCATGTATACATACAATCTACTAATACATCTTAAAGCTCTTAATAGTAGTTTTTGCCACAACATACCTTTGCAAGATGCACACAGTCACAACATGAAATAATAATGTACCTTAGCTGAGATGTATTTTAGTTATGTATTAAACAAACAAAGTGAGATGTTGGAATGTCTGTAAACATCTCCACTCTAGGTCATTTACATCTGGTTTATTTGCAGTTAGTTTAATCAACAAAAAAACAAGAGACTATTTGGTTATACATGCAAAGACACTCACACGCTCTGAAACGTGCTTTGACATACATTAAGAATAGATAATAGCATATTACAATGTGTGACTGCTGTTGGTGTTGTAACAGCAAACATGGCAAAAGGCCACAGAACAAAGACAAGGAATAGGGGCATGGGGTATGTCTCCACATTTGAGATACAGAGGAAAGGAATATTTGAGCAAGAACAAGCTCCAAAGCTCGCTAATGTATTTATACCCACACAATATGAAAGAGAAAATGATTTCGTAAAAAGTGTCGTCCTTTGAGGTACAGTAAAGATGCCCATTATTTTGTTTTCAGCTTGTAAAATAATGCATTTAAAGTAAATGAGTGTATTTGTGAATCTATCTATAACTGGCAGACCACTCGCCCCTCGTGCGCTAGCGACACTTTCATTTATGGAAATACAGTTGCATTGTAACTACAAACAAAGTAACAACATTTTCAGCTTAAAGTCATCATACAAAAGTGAACATAAAACTGGATATTACATTCTATCAGTCAGCACTGAGGGCTTCAATTGGGAAAGAATGAGCATATTTACAGGAGGGGGCAGATTACACACTGCAGACTGTGTATTTCACTCTACATCCTACTCCCATTGTTCAGTTACATATGTAACCCCTTTTTGTGGTTTAGGGGTTAGTACAAATGAAAACATATTTCTGTCCGTGTGCTTTGTTTAAGAGCTGCAGGTTTAGAAAAAATGCCAAGTAATTTATAAGAATAATATAAAGCCAAAGATAATAATGTTGAAACAGAGCTGCTTTGCATGGTTTGATCTATCTCTTTACCTGAAACCTACTAAATAGAAGTTTTAGATAGGTCAGTCACAGTTTAAAGGGTGATGAGGTCAAGGTTTGACCCTGGAATTGCTGTAAAAATATCAGACATTCACCCTCTGTCACTGAGGTGCCTTTGAGTAGGACGCTATTGCTGAGACACAAAGAAATTCATACAAAAACAAAAATCCATTGACATGAGAATCTCACACTGGTAGGAAACAATGTCTCAGTCCCATTTGTTCCACGATGCAGTAAACTGGTATACATCGTATATGCAATAAACATGTGATTCTCCAATTTTAGTACACAGTAACTTAAATCTGTCTGTACAGATGTTCGATAAATAATAGGACAACAATTTAAAACTGACATTTGCATTTTAATTTACACTCGTATATCTACGCCAACAAGCAGACTTTGTGGCCATTTGGGGGCAGCAGACATCAGCTGAAAACTGATATATACACTAAGTATCATTACCTTTTTGGTTGATTAAGCAAACGCAATTTCTAGGCACACAAGCATTTAACTGATTTGGATCACTGTTAATGATATCAGTCTTAAAGTAGCAATGTAGACAATCTTGTCTCAAAGAAATGTCTGTCACTATTACAGAATGAGGTAACACAAAAGTAAAACAAGATTATGGCCCACTAACATTCAGTGCTCTGTGTAGTTAATGTTCTGGATATAAATGCAAAATCACTGCAGACAATAGCAAATGCAATATGTGCAATCTGAGCACATCCTACTATACTGCAGCTTCACATTAAAAGCATTTCATTGGAAAAACACAATTTGTCTTTTATTCTAATGCAGTCGAAGCAATGTATTTTGTAAGAGATCTTACACTTCTCACTAAAAAGACAATGGAAACATTTGGATTAATATTATTATTATTATTATTATTTTGACAGCAGGTCCCTTTAAAGTAGTAATGTAACAACAGAGAACTGCATGAAACAGGCTGTTGTTCGCAGGCTGATGCCATGTACAAAAAACGTCAGTTATTACCTGACTTTTTTCCAAGTGGTAATAGTTTATTTGTCACCTGAAATTCTGTAACCAGTGCTATTAAACCATATTTGCTGTTACTGCCTGTCACCAAATCAACAAGGACGTAAATCTTTGATAAAGTCGCATTGATCAAATATGAACATTAACAAGATATAATGAAGTGTTGCTCATAATGATGAACTATGCAGTGGTTAATCTGAACTTCTTTTACTGCCCCCAAGTTAAAAGCAAACAAACAAAAATAGTTCACGTTAAAACCAATACCAGAGTTTAGTAAGCGAATGCAGGACATTCAGTGTATCGACAGCATCTCACCATGTGAGAGGGAATGTTATTTTGTGCTATAAATTTGGCCAACTGCAACTTTAAGAACTGCAATATACAGAGAAATGTAAAAAAAATAAAAAATAAATAATCATAATAATAAAGCAATGATACTCTTACAAGAGAATTAGAAAACAAATATCAAGAAAATTTGCAAAATCCTGCTGTTCACTCCAACAACCAAAGCACGCGTTCATGACCATGTTGCATATTCAAAATGTACACCAATAAATGTCCACACTTACCAAAAACAGACAAAAATGATGAGACTGGTGTTGGAGAGAAGTATCTTCTCAGCAGGACCATTTGGACGGACTTGTGTATTTTGCCTTTATTATGAAAGCTGAACTGAAGTCTCAAGAGACAGGTGCTAACAGGATACATGGCATTCAAAGTTTGTTGGAGTCTTAACCAAGAAAGCTCACCACTACGAAAAAAACAATAATAAATTTAACTGGGGCGTACACTGGCTGATATAATTTGGGCAGTGGTTCAGCTGATTGGTCTGTGTGCTTGATTGGCGAGATGGACTGTGATGTGATCTTGCCTTCTGAGAATGGCCTCAATTTGAGAGGTGATCAAGAATCCAATGGTCACTGTGGCTGCATGAATTATGTGACCTGATGAAAGTGTCGCCTCAGAGAAAGACATGAAGACTTGCTTTATGGTTATAGAAAAGGCAAGAAATAACCAAGACTTAACTGTTGTGCCTCAATTCAAAAGCCCTTTAAACACTGGACTGGAACCCCAGCACATTTAATTAAAACATTTAGCAAAACTGAAACAATGCAGACACACACTTGTGTGATATATGTGCAGATATTTGCCAACACACAACACATCTGGCAGCTGTCTTACAAGTCTCAGAACGAACAGAAAACAACAACAACAAAAAGCTTGGATCTTAGGGGGTATTAGCCCACATTGTTTACTCTCTACTCTGAAATTCACATGGAGTGAGTACAGTACGAAATAATGCTTGTAGCAGATATCAAGCCAATCAAAACACTATGGGACTCTATAAAGCAAAGGCAAACTTGTTAACTGGCAGGGCAATGGCCCTAATGTATGGCTTTAAGGTCACTGCTGTGTCTGTGAATTGCTAAGCCAGAGCTATGGTTTAAACCCGGACAAATATCTCTGGAAACCATAGACCTGAAGACCACAGCCCTCATTCAGCCTGACAGAGCAGGAGAAGATTGAAAAGAATCACCTTATACAGGCATGCAAAACCTGTCAGTCATGTCATTCCAACAAGTCTTGGAAAAATATGAATTTAGCTGATTTTTAGACTGTGGCATAATGAGGGAAAAGGTGTGGGGTCTGTACAGTTTCTGAATGCACTGTTTGATAGGCTGCATGCTGCATGCCGAGTTTGGCACTAGTTCTTCTCTCCAATGGCTTGTTCCTTTCAAATACATCCAATAAGATAAGTCTATGGCTGATAACTACGCACTTGTTAGATTTTGGTTAATGGATAAACATTTAAAATGTCTGAAAAAAATTTAACTAATGTCTAAATATGGAGCACGACCAGTCTCTACAGCGATGGAATTCTAATGTGTACACATCAAAGTGTGAGTTCCACAAATATTCCAAAACGACATGAATGCAGCAAAAAAACTAACAATGTATCAATGAACGACTGTTTTAACCTTGACCAGCAAGCTCTAGCAGCTGATTAACCTACTTACAGTTTGATGTGTTTTCTCATTGCCGTTTGTGCTTGTTTTAACAGACCCAGTAGCTCGCAGTTTAACTGCAGCTAGTGTGAGAAATGGGCCGTGAGCGGGGCTGTTGACCCTGACTCACTGGTGAGGAAGGAGTGCAATTGTCCTGGCTGTGGTTGTCTCTTGGTGCAAGCCTTTTGCCCTGCTCCTCCTTCATAAAGAGCTCCACCATGAGGATCTTCTCCTTGTGAATTTGGAGGCTGATGTCCTTGGGGATGTCTGGGATCAGCCAGTCCACAAAGTCACTCATAAGCATCACCACATTCTATACAGGGCAGTGAACAGAGAAAAAGAAACCACTCAGAGAAGAACATGTCATTGTCTTTGGGCCTTTGACCAACAGATGTGATGACATTAAAGCTTCTGTTTTAGAGTTTTACAAATCGGATGTCTGTACAACATTCCCATGCCTTATAAGCGGCTAATAGTGACTTTTCTGGAGAGGGCAGTGGAGCTAACACCAGGCTAATGTTTCAACTCCCCAGTTGGACAAGGAGCCGCACACTGACATTTCAGAACATTTTTCACTTTAATATGCAGACCTACCTTTTTTAAGGACTGTTGGGCAACTGACTAAATAATTAGTCGTCCTTTTTATATGACATTGTAAAAACAAAATAGCAAAACAAACATTGTGATTGTACATAGTTCTACTACACACTAATTACTTATGATATGGTGTTAGCACAGCAGTTGAAATAAATTAAATCTGGAAATCAAACAATGTGGCGACACAGGCCAGGTTCCTTATTATATTACAATCCAATACATAGATAGATAGATAGATAGATAGATAGATAGATAGATAGATAGATAGATAGATAGATAGATAGATAGATAGATAGATAGATAGATAGATAGATAGATAGATAGATTGACTTACTAGCCTTTAAACATGCACATGCACTTTGATAATATTATCTGTGTTTCGTTCCAAACCTGAAAGACGATAACAAAGGTGAGGCGCGCAGCTAGAATAGCCCAGAACTCTTTGGAAAGTTCATATGGAGTGTTAGACCATGGAGGCTCTCTGTAGTCCTTATACCTGCAGATAGAAACAAATACAGACAAAAAATAGAGTTGACATGATTTATTTAGACAATTTTACAATTTTTGTCCTATAAAAATGACAACTCTACACACTACAAAGACTATATGCAAAGACATTGGCAAATTTAAAACCAATGTGGTTTCAAAACAGATTCAGAAGTGAAAGCTTACCTGCATATATCTACTTTGTAGCCCAGATGCATTGGCTCCAGAGGGTCTGTGCCAGGCTGGAAGTCGCTGACGTTGAAGTACGACAATGTGTGATTAATGAAGCCATGCATGGTGCCATCAGGGCTGTACGTATACTGGTAGACCAGCCGAGGGATGAAGTCAGAGGTGAAGGAGATAACAAAGGCCTGTGGAACATAGAGCTGCTCATGTTTTACTGTGTTCCTGAATCCAACAAGCAGGATAAACAAAAAATAAGAAGCAACGAACTACTGCTATTGTGTATTTTGATTCGTATTTTGATTTCATTTTCATTTTCCAGCTATGCAATACAGTTAGGGAGTTCAACCTGCAGCATGTGGGTAATCCAGGGCCTGACAGCAAGGTTCACAATGTAATACCATGATTATTGCAAAATTTGGCCTTGCTGACATATGCAAGTGCAGTTCTAACTTTAAACACCATGTTTAAAAATTAAAGGGATTACCTTAGCTTATCTTATACACTATATACACTACTATCAGGTCACTGTTGTCACTTTCCCAACCCCATCACAATCATTCAAATCTTTATCTGTCTCTCAGGCCTGCAGAAGTGTTGTCGGCACAAAAACAGACATATCTGTGAAATTATAGATATATATTATTATAGACAGTTCAATTAGAACATAAAGATTTTGGTGCCTTTGAGAAAGGCAACTTATTCTCAAAGAATGTCTCAGCTACAATCACAGGATGTTGTGTGGCTGAAATGCAGCTTTTGTAAAAGGTTAACAGGGTCCAGGTTTCCCCAGAAAATATGCCATTGATTCATTTTTCAAGATGAACCCTGTCCTGTTTTGGAAGTACAACCGTTCAGACTTTAAAGATGGATAGGACTTACGTTGACTATAACAGCTACTTTGCTGAGGCCCCTCAAGAGGTTGTACCAGATACCTACAGAAAGAGAGAAAATGAATTCAGTTGAACACAACAGCTCCAAAATTCAGATGCTGCAGTAGCCTAGCAAGTACCAGCAACCACTAGATGGCACAAGCACTCTCAGCTGGTGAGGGAGAGGCTACTGTCTGTATTATAGGAATTTTACAGGTTTGTTGTAGGGAATGTAAGGTACATGTTTGAACTGCACACATTTGAAGTTATGACATGCACTTCCATTTCCTTACATTATATATTTTTTTTGTGCATGGGTACTCCCCCTGGGTACTGAACACATACCGATGTCTTTGGCTCTGAGTGCAATGGGCCTGCGTAGCTCCGTAACAAACTTCTTGGCATCCAGGCGGATCTCAATGATATTGTTCAGAAGAGCAAAGAGGGGAGCCAGAGGGAAGGATGCAACGAAAAGAGTCACCATCCCAAACTGGATGACTAAAAGGACACATCACAGGAGAAATTCGTAAATACAATTACTGGCTTATTTTGACAAAAATAAAACAGAAACTAACTGCATACACCACTGGAGAGACATCATTCAGTACTGATCTAATAAGAGTGAAATCATCTGACCCAAAATACATGTGGTCTAAAACCTGGAAGACAAAACTAAATTTAATGAAAGATAAATAGAGAAAAAATTAATTTTTAGAGATGTACAAATGATAAAAATAAAGAAAGATAAAGAAAAATAAGAAAAAATAAACTTAGTAATAATAAACTAAGCTTTTTTTGTTTGTTTTTCGGTTATTTGGTCATGTTCCCTGATGGATTTTGTTACCTGTAATCAACATATCTCCTTTATCATTACCAAACTGTAAACAACTCACAAATGCCATTGATGATTCGATTCATTTTTGTCTGAACACAACATGCTCACAGTTGCAGTTGCTGCAGTTAGAATGGAGCTTCCTTCTTTGACCACTTGGGAGCAGCAGATCAAACTAATGATAAATATTTCGGACATCAGTTATTTGTGAGGTTTTAAAGATTTAACTGGCAAACTGGATTACCAGAAGTTTCTTAATGGCACATCTAGTAAATTCAAAGCAGGTTTAAGACCAGAGTCATGTTCGTGAAAATATTAGCAGAAGAAAATGGTTCATTTTTATACTGTGCTATATAAGCACATTGGGTGATTGTTGTTTAGAATACAGAACCTGCCTCTGGCTACATTTTATGTTTCATTATCTATTGAAGCGTGTGCTGGTAGGAAATGTGAGTCCTCACACAGTTTGCATGTCGACACACATGCATGCACAGAAATGAAATAATCCATGATCTAGTCAGAGTATTCCATATTCTGTGCATTATCAAATTGATATTTTATCACAACTCAGGAAAATATTTGCTGGTTCAACAAAATTAAATATTACAAATGATTATACAAGAAAATGTATCACTGTAGGGGAAGAGCAACAAGGATAAAACTGACTCACTCATCTCCATATATTCAGGGTTGAGACCAATAAATGGGCCGAGGAAATGGTCTTTCTCATAACGGTGCATGGTTTTGTTCAGCTCCTCTTCTTGCTTTGAGTCAATCTCTGACTTCCTTTTCCGGAGCAGTTTTTTCAGTTTCCTGCACATGACAAGAATTAAACATTCAGCTTACTTTGAGGCAGATTTATGTTCAGTTTTTAACAGAATTAAAGCTGCAGTTAATTGGTTAGTGGACTTGGGATTGTAGGGTCACTGCTTTGAATCCCGTCTACATTCATTGGTGAAGTGTTCTTGAGCAAAACTAACCTCTAAACTGCCCCTGTAGTATGGGAAGTATGGCTCTTTTCAAAGACTCGGTTGATTTTTTTCTTCTCCCTTACAAGAGCTCTTATGGCTCACAACCGGCTCGCAAAAGGATCTTGATTTAGTTTGAGCCTTCTATTTTATGTTAGTCCAGCTTGGCATTCACACATACCAGATGCCTTGGCTTGGATAGCCAGTTTGCTGCATTTACATTCGTCTCTCTCCTGCGCTCTGTATATACTCAGCTTGCGCCACTACACTCAGTCAGTGAGTTTTACATGTACATAATTTTTGGTCTTTGTCCCAGAAACATGTCCTCCTCCTCCACACTAGGTGGCGATATGGGTTTTGTCAGCGGGTTAATACGGGCCCTTTCCCGTTGACCTATTACGTCAAACATATAATAAATAAGAGTCGTTCATGTGGAAGACCGCAGGATGGATAATAGTACATCTTTTTCGTCTTTTCATCTTTCATCATCATTTGTAATGTCCGCGCTACTCACGGTGCAGATAAAATGCGCACTATCCCTCAGGTGGTTCTTCTGTTTACTGTCTTCTCCTGCAACTGGTTTTCTTGGACGTTTTTGTTGTAAATAGTCTTGCTCTTATATAGCGCTTTTCTACCTACTCAAAGGTACTCAAAGCGCTTTTACAGTCAGAAACACATCCACCCATTCACTCACACAAGCACACACACATTCACACACCAATGCCAGTTGCACTGGGAGCAACTGGGGGTTCAGTGCCTTGCTCAGGGACGCTTCGGCATATGGCACACTCGGGGGATTGAACCGCTAACCCTTCGGTTCATGGACAACCCGCTCTACCTACTGAGCCGCCCACAAACACTTACTTGGGAACCAGACAACAATTTACTGGCTTGCGGTCAGCCAGCAATTTCTCCTTGTTTAGCTTCATCCCTACGCCATACTGAATGTGTCACTGCCCTGTGAACTGACATGTGACTGTTATTTTATTCCTTTCTATTTTATGTAACACCAATTAGCCAGCAATAGTTCAGGTTGCAAAATGAGCTGATGTATTGATAAAGTATCAGAAAATACCTCGTCAATATGAATATTACCACACTGATACTGCCTTAACTAAAAGCTCATATGGAGGGACCCATTTGCTTGAGGCTGAACATACATGACTAGGAGAGAGACAGAAAAGAAGAAAGAGGAAAGTGCAGAAGAGAAGGGAAGAGAGGAGGAGAAGACACCAGCAGAAGATCAATCCCTACATGCATCTGAATAAAGCAAATTTGCAGCATACGAACATGATACAAACAAATGCATCCATGATACTAGACACTGTATAAAACGTGAGAGACTGATAAAAATAATGGATGTTGTGGGGGTCATACGCCAGTGCAGCGGTTGTGGAGCATGCACACATGTTGTCTAGTTTAACTCTGATTGAGGCATATACATGCTGATTTCCAATCGCATTATTTGGGTGTCTTAGTAGGATAAGGAACATTCCGATATTAGCTGAGTAACGCATTTACACGCACTTAAGTTTTCCAGTTAGAGTGCCAATAAGGCAATGAACGTAAATGTACGTCCCCCTTCCTTTTATTAATACAATGGTATGATCTTAGTCTGTCCTTGCATGTGTTTGTGTCTATGGGTTTCTTAAAATATACTCCTGCCCTTGCCTGCATGGATTCTCAGGAGTCTGAAACTTCAGCTTGATACAAAGAATTGTGTGTTAAAGTCGGCTCGTTCACATATGTCACATCACTAGCTCTCTGGGTGTTGCTTGAGCGGCTGCCCACTGGTCGGAATGTGCTCAATATTGTGAGTGTGCACAAATGAATAGGTTAAATGCAGAGAATAAGTTTCTTATAGGTTTGCTTTCTTGGCCAAAACAAAGCTGCTTTTTGGTAAATTCACACACATCTGTTGTATTTCTGTACTAGCTGATAATATGGACATGCCAGTGCTTGGATGTCAGACTGTCTGAATCTCACACTGTTCTGTCTTGTTCATGATTAAAAGCGTATTTCATTATTTCAAAATATCTGCTTTACACGTCTAAGTTGATTTGAGGATCCACAGATACATAGACATTCTCATCTTCTCTTTCCTGCCTCTCACTCCATGCATTTATGTGATACTATTGTCTGTGTTTATCTCCATCGTCCCTCCCCCAACTCGCCTTTTTATGAGTGCCTCCAGCCTGGAACTGCATTTTCTGATTTGCAGAGCTGCGTGTTTGTCATCTGTGGGCCATAACCTGCCTATTGTTTATTGCCTACAGTTTTCTATTCCTACCTGAATGTTATGCATAATTCTCCAGCCTATTGATATATCTGTATATTAATACAGGCAACTCATCTGTCATATACACCACCAATCAAAAGATTGGAATTGAATGAGAAAGTATGCCCAAACCTTTGACTGGTAGTGTACATAACTACTATTGTCATTGATGTAGTTTTATGCTTTTGTTTGTTCTTATGGTAGTAACTTCAGGGGGTACTGTGAATGTTGGCTCTATCCATTATTTTTATCAGTCTCTCACGTTTTATACAGTGTCTAGTATCATGGATGCATATGTTTGTATCATGTTCGTATGCTGTGTATTTGCTTTATTCAGACGCATGTAGGGATTGATCTTCTGCTGGTGTCTTCTCCTCCTCTCTTCCCTTCTCTTCTGCACTTTCCTCTTTCTTCTTTTCTGTCTCTCTCCTAGTCATGTACATTCAGCCTCAAGCAGATGGGTCCCTCCATATGAGCTTTTAGTTAAGTCAGTATCAGTGTGATAATATTCATATTGACGAGGTATTTTCTGATACTTTATCAATACATCAGCACATTTTGCAACCTGAACTATTGCTGGCTAATTGGTGTTACATAAAATAGAAAGGAATAAAATAATAGTCACATGTCAGTTCACAGGGCAGTGACACATTCAGTATGGCGTAGGGATGAAGCTAAACAAGGAAAAATTGCTGGCTGACCGCAAGCCAGTAAATTGTTGTCTGGTTCCCAGGTAAGTGTTTCTGAAAACCAGACAGACATTTAAATGATCCCTCTCAGATGCAAGTACAGGTGGGTGTGCATAATTTTTTCTGAACCCACATGGTATGCTGACCTATTGTTCTGCTTGAATGCATGTGTGTGTGTGTGTGTGTGTGTGTGTGTGTGTGTGTGTGTGCGTGTGTGCGTGTGTGTGTGTGTGTGTGTCTAGAGGAAGGATGTGTTTGAGCGTGTTAAATGCATGTCTCTGCTCTGACTCACGGCATGCCAATCTCAAAGAGGTTGTTTTGGATGAGCTGCTTGCCCAGCATGGTGATGCACAACTGGATGCACAGCTCCATGAGACAGCCTGCATGGGCACACTGGAGAGGAGGATGTTTGTAAGTTTGAACAGCTGGCATTTTAAAACATGTGAGTGTATTATGATATAGTAGTATATTGATCTTTATATTATATGATCTTTGAATTACCTCTTCCATTCTGTAGGATCCAACAACATACAAGTAGTTTCCAGGCCTCCCGACAAGCCTGTAAACAAACAACAACCATCTCACGTTTATAGTCTGTAGAGAAAAGCAGGGAGCATGATCATGTCCTCTGTGTATTAACAGTACACACTGCACATCAGTACTGTGACATAATCATGGCCCGGTGTTTTGTATAAGCTGTCTACTAAATGGAAGCAAGAGATAATAGTATTGGATTTAAGGATAACCTGCACTCAGAGAAGTTTGATGAAAATGACTTAAAATTGAACTTATTGAAGACAGTTTTTACCTTCCCCTGAAAAAGGCCAAATACACAATGGGGGTGAAAGCATTGACGAACTTCAAGATAAAAGTTTTGAAGATGAGGCGCTCTTCAAAGCTCTTGTCCGTCTTTGGAACCTCTGAAAAAGAGATGAGAATTTATTATATTTATTATACACCAAATACACACGGCATCTTTACTGACTGCTGCAGCTCCAATTAAACTGAATTAAGTGGGGAAGATATTTTACACATGCCTGCTTCTAAGTGCATTTTCATTTTAAATATTTATTATAATTTAATGATTCTTGTTCCTCCGATAGAAGAATATAACAAGATAGTTCCACTTAAGAGAAATATGAGAAAGAAGGGGTGGCAATTACAGGCTGACAGATTAATCACAAATGAATTACAAATGAATCATGATGATCCTCTTACTACTTAATAGTTTTATTTTGCAATTTTCTACCTTAGCACAGACACATTAACACATGACAGCTTAAAGGTAAAAATTACCCATAAAAAACTAAATAATGGTTAAGATTAAACTGAAAAAATAGAGCTGATTAAGACAACTGAGAGAGAAGAGAACATGAGAAATGATATGATGAGGTGGTGGAGACACTAAACAAACCTTATCTAAAAGGCTCAGACAACTTTGTGGTGTGAAGGACCGCCACAGGAAATGTTTCCTGCCACCAGCCATCAGTTACTATAATTCCTCATCTGTGCATGACAGATCACACTCTGGACTAATTGTAACTGGCACATGGCAGCTAGTGTAGTTTCACTGCAGTATAGTTTTGCTATGTGATTAAATTTAGGGGGGGAAAAATGATGTTACATCCAATCACATGAAACCTTTTTTAATTACAATAACAAGCAACTGTCCTGGGAAAATATATGATGATTCTGCATGATCACCCTATAATATACAAGCTGCTTGCTTTACACTGGGTATCTAATAATGTTCATTTTATCTTCCTCCCTTAGAAAAGCTCTCTCATTTTACCTCACAGTGATTAATGGCAAAATGACTGTAACTACGAGAGATATATCATATATATACACATATATATATATGTGTGTGTGTTCTCAGAGCTGCACTGGGACAGTCTGACTACATCATGGACCATCTGATTCTTGCATACAGGCAGAATTTAAAGCTCTCTAGACTTGTTGCGAGGATCATGGAAGCAGTGGACACATAAGGCCGTGGAGCTTGACACAAGATATGTTTCAATAAAAAAATAAATTCTCAGTGTTTGTGACCTTAACATTTCAAATCTGTACACAGAGAAGCATTCCACGTTCAGCAGGTGAATGTGACAACGAAATGTGCGGACAGTCAGTCAGTTTGCACACTGAGCATCAATCCTGACATTAGGAGGTGAACAGTGAAGTGTGTCTCACCCAGTGTGGTGAGCCAGCGGGCGATGGCGCCGTAGATTTCATCTAAGATGATGATTATGATGAGATTAATGATGGCAGCTGTAGTTTTGACTGTGGCTCGGATGTTGGCCCTGGCTGCCGGGTAGGTGCTTATGTGCAGGGCTGCCTTAATGCTAATCCTGTACAGGATGACACCGAAGACTATGGCAAACGTCACAGTTATCTACGAGTAAAGAAGAGTTAGGGGAACACTGTGTCAGACAGTCTTGTAAAACATTATTAACACAAAATATTTATTTACGGTAAATTCATGACCACTCAGATTTACACCATAATCGTATTTCGGATGATTATATTTTTTTCATGGCTCTCACAAATGTTTTGATGTAACACTGAGGATATTGCTGGGACTCACCATGAAGATCATGATGACCACGGTAGTCACGTAAGCTGGCATTCGATCTGTACATGTCAGCTTCACTTTCTCATCCTGCGATACATTGATGGACAAGAGCACATCTGAAACATACTGTCACTCCAGCTATGTGTTTAATCTGTGAGTATGTCTTGATGTGTGTTCCCGCTCCCATATCGCCATGTCTTTCTCTCACTAACAGCTCATACTCATACCCCCAGCACACACATACACACCGTAAACATACATACACACACACTGTGACTGCAGCGGAGCACGACTAATGTCGCCCCAAGCAATCATGTCACATTCAAGTCCACTCAGAAGTGGGTCACAGAGCTCGGGCAACTGTTTGTGTGTACGTGTGCGTTTGATTAAACAGACGACGTGGCCTTTGTGCAAGAAAGAATAGCAGAAGGCTTATAATCAACAAGAGGTATGGCCAACTCTAAACCTTGAATGGTGAACGTGTCGTCTTCACGCTTGGTGGTTTTTGCTGCCCACAAACATGTTTCATCAGCACTTTCTCTTCAAGATGCAGCAGAAAGTGCCATTAAATTGTATTCCTACCCGAGTCAGAGCTGTTGTTCCCCTGAGAGCTGTCAGAAGCTGATGGACAGTATTTGCTTCTTTGCTGTTGCTGTGTGTTCGTATGTATGAGCTTTAGAGTATATCCCACTGGAATGCAAGCAGTACTCAAATATATATAGTTTTAATTATTTTTGTTGAGTTCATGGAAGATGAAAAAGCTATTTTATGATGTGATATTAGATAAAAATGAAAAGGAAGAATGTGTTGTTGCTACTGACAGTAATTAATAGTAGTATGCAGTACACCTTTCCTAATTAGACAACAAACAGTGCATACATCTTCTCTTTTGTAATGAATAGTATCATTAGGTTAAATTATGAAACAACCACTTCATTCAAACAATGGTTGAAAGATTAATGTTGAATTCACAGTTCTTATCAAATGGTAAAGAATTCATCGATCACACTGCAAATAAAAAAATAACTGAAAATATAATCATTACTTAATTCAATTTTATTCATATAGCAGCAGTAACAATCCAAACTGCCTCAAGACACTTTGCACAAGCCAGAGCCTGACACCCGAGAGCAAGCGCTAAGGCAACACTAGCAAGAAAAAACTCTATTAACAGGAAGAGTCCTTGAGCAGCAGAGTAGAGAAGACCTATGTGTTTGAGGCTGGCTGGTAGAGATATGAAACACAAAGAGTGGAAGGGAGAAGCAAGCAGATGAATTCATACAGCCATGCATGGATGGAGTCAGCATTATTAATTGTTTAAAAAAATGTAGGCTGACAAACATATGCGTTTATGAGACATCATAACCAGGCTGAAAGCAGCAGGGATAAGATCCAACCAGCATTTTCACGTACTCGAGTGCTGAATGGATAAAATAATAAAGTTAACGTTATTTTTACCTTCGAGGTTGAATGTTCCTGCTTCATTGACTTCTGCATGACCCGGAATTCGTACTCTGCTCGGTTGTGATCCTAGAGGAAAGAAAGAAGTTAGTGTCACATTTGCTGATGTTCTGTCCCTAGAACAGTGCAAGTCATAGAGAAACTAGGCAAGAAATAAAGTGTGCATCCATTCACCCTGAAAGGATTAATTGAAAGAAAGACATGAAAGTAATATTAAGCTTTAGTTTGTTGTTGAAACAGCCCATCGATACTTAGGCGTCTTGACATTTTAATTTCTATATGTTAAGCTTCAGCACAAGTTAAAAACAAGTTCCTATATAAAGATAAAAGTACATCATTAAATCAAGGCTAAAGGTTTTTGGCATGAAGGTGTTAGGTTAACGTACAGGCAGACAGATAGACCCAGATGTTGCTAAAAGCAGCCTTGACAAAGCAAATAAAGATCTCCTCCAATGCAGAGTCATGGCAGCAGGCAAAGAACTAATATACATATATATGAAATCATACTTTGAGTCATTTCTACTCAGATTCAGATTGCGTAAGGCACGGGAGATGTTGTCCCTGAAAGCAGTGAAGGGACGGTGGCTGTGTCTGACCCAACATCCCCTCTGAAACATTTTGCAGGAGCCGTCATTGCAGATGTCTTCAATTCAGTGACAAGGCACAACACAACATAAAAATGTATTCATGGTGAACCCTGAAGAAGACCTCCGCTATGCCTGCAACTTTTTCATTAAAATAGTCCTGTTTGACAACATTTGAGCTACGCGTGTTCACGCGACTTCACTTTCTATCAGTAACGCTGGTGCGTGCTCTATTTCTACTTTTCTGCTTAAAAGGTAAAGCCAAGAGAGGAGACACAAGCAATGGTTCAACAAAGTGTCCTGTCAAAGCACAAAAGCATAGATCTGCAGTGAGGATTGTGTTAGGCAGCCGCGATAACAGGAGGCTACAGGATGCGCTTCAGAGAGAAAGTTAGCATACTGGTAAAACATTATATGTGTACAGGAGCAAAGAAACAAAGAGGATGTCACATGAAATAATCTGAGTCAGATAGTTAGACCTTCAGGGAGAAAGGATTAGTGTTAGTCAAAAAGAAAGGCCAGCTTAAAAACATAAGAAAAAGCAAGAAAAAAAAACAAACAATTCGGGTTCAAACCTTGTGTTCTTCCTGTGAAATACACATAAAAGAAATGAGGAGAAGATGTCAGTACGTCTGAATATCAAAACATCTATGCTACTCATTAAGCAACACAAAAACACAACTAAAACGGTTTCATTAAAGGGAATGCATCATATCATTTATTATGTTTAAGAAGAACTATTTACATCTAAAGCTGAGATGTTTGTGTGGGAAACTTGCAACCTCATTACTTTGTCAATGTGACAGTGGAAAAAGTCTGAAGAATTCTTTTCATGGTAACTATTACAAGTTGCTCCTAAGGGTTAAAAAAAAAAAAAAAAAAAAACGATCTAAAAAATAAAAATTCTGTTTACAAGGTCTGAAATAAGATGTGGAGATCCCTGAAATAAACAGAGGGGACTGTTGGTTCTGGAAGATATTTTATTCTAAAGATATTCTCAGTGTTGCGTAACTGCGCATGTGATAGGCTTGGTAGTTAATGCCTACCCATAGGCTCTTATTGGCTACAGCAAATGCAACTGGACTGGAAGTTTTCTCATCCATGTGGCTTCTTCAGTTCTGAGGGATAAGCGGTGAAATGTTTATCGACATTGTTTCTTTTTTTTTTTTCTTTCCCCAAATATCCCAAACTAGAACCTTAGTTATAGTCCAAATTTTCCAATTTTCCAGGTTCCTATCTGTCTCCAATTGTTTTAAGGTAAATAGACAGCAGAGACTTGCAATATATTAGTTAACTAATTACAAAGCCTGGTATAAAAGTGACTTAGGTGAGTTAGTGACAAAAGTTAGCAATTACTTAAATAACTGCATTACCAAAGAATACAGTTTTCAGTTTATTTCATGGATGTGGATTGTGATTATATGATTTTTGTTGTTTGTTTTTTGTTTTTTGTTTTTTTGTTTTTTAACCGGGGTTATCTCACCTCCTCCTCCTCTCCAAAACCTGTCAGGTCCCAGATATAGTTGAGTCGCATCTGTCTCCTCTTCCAGTGCTCCATGAAGAGAACGGCTGCATAAAGAAGCATGCACAAGCACTGAGCACAGACTCAAACACCAGCATAGTTCGTATGGACAAAATGTATTTGACACTTTCTACATAAAACAAAATCTTATCTTAACATATAGAAAGGGTCATTTTGTTGATGTTATATTGCTGGTGACAGACACCTCTTATGTGCCATCTTTGCAGTTATTTTTTAAAATCATTTCATCTACAAGAAGAAATGACTGGCTGTATTTCATTTCGATTTTACAATTGTCTACAAATGCATTACAAACACAAACAACATCGAAATAAAACAACCAAAAACTACATTAAGTGCGTTCACTACATCCCGACATATGTTCATGCATAGAAATGTTCTGCTGTTGCTTTGATGCAGTTACCCTGACTAGGGGAAATGTTAACAGTTTCATCTTGTCCCTCCTCAGATCTCCAGCAGGTGAATCCAGATGGCTGACATTCTGTGACTCCGTGGCCCTGTTGCTGCTAACAGATGGCAGCGAGGTTTGGCCCTGGCTTCAAAGGAGTTCCCGCTGTGTGTTTACATGGGAGTTACCGTTGCAGATACGATTTGTATTGTGAATTTCATGTGCGTCTCTAGATGGGCTGCAATGTTTTTGCCAAAGCTGTAGTGAATGTGCCAGTTGGTGAATGGTCCTGTATTTATTTGGTGTCTTCCTGTCTACTGAAAGATAGTTTACAGACACACATTCACACAGCTTGAGGTTCAGTGTTTTGCTCAAGGACACTTGTACATGTGTCATTTAACTGCAGTAGATGCAGCTATACTTGACTGCACTGTCTGCATTTGTAAGGCTTTAGTTGTTTGCTGGTCTACACTAGGGCCTTTTGGCTATATGCTTCAACTGGAATGTCTTCTTACCCCAGAGGGACATGAAGATGGAGAAGAAGACGGTGGCTGGGTTGTCAAACAGGTGGCTGGCTCGGGCTGTGCCGCATGCGGTCGCCAGCTTCCAGTAGCTGCAGGCGCGGTCGCACAGTGGACACATGGTAATGTTGTTCCGGGGATCACAAATCTCCATACTAACAAAACAAGGGTGGATGGAATAAAGTATTCATTGTGATTAGATGTGCAGTGAAAATGTAATCCCTTTTTATTTTATTTTTGTGTCAGTTACTCTAATATGAGTCTAAGAGTTAGCTTTATACTCATTATACTGATTTAGAAAAAAAAATCATTTATCACAATAAACTGTAAGATATAACATTTCTTTACAAAGAAATTGTCTTTTCATGCATAATTTTGCATCACACCAATGCACACATGTGTATTATACACTCACAGACCACTTTATTAGGTACACCTTGCTAGTAAAAGGTTGGGCCCCTTTTGCCTTCAGAACTGCCTTAATTCTTCGTGTCATACTTTGAACAAGGTGTTGGAAACATTCCTCAGAGATTGTGGTCCATATTGACATGATAGCATCACACAGTTGCACTAAGGGGCCAAAAGTTTGCCAAGAAAATATCCCCCACACGATTACACCACCACCACCAGCCTGTAGCATTGATATAAGGCAGGATGGATCCATGCTTTAATGTTGTTTACGTCAAATTCTGACCCTGACATCTGAATGTCACAGCTGAAATCGAGACTCATCCGACCAGGCAACGTTTTTCCAATCATCTATTGTGAACTGTTCTCAGTTTCCTGTTCTAAGATGACAGGAGTGGCCCCTGGTGTGGTCTTCTGCTGCTGTAGCCCATCTTCTTCATGGTTGGACGTGTTGTGCGTTCAGAGATGGTATTCTACATTCCTTGGTGGTAATGAGTGGTTATTTGAGTTATTTGAGCCTTTCTATCATCTCCAACCAGTCTGCCCATTCTCCTCTGACCTCTCACATCAACAAGGCATTTTCATCCACACACCTGCGGCTCACTGGATATTTTCTCTTTTTCAGACAATTCTCTGTAAACCCTAGAGATGGTTGTGTATGAAACTCCCAGTAGATCAGTAGTTTCTGAAATATTCAGACCAGCCCGTCTGGTACCAACAACCATACCACGTTCAAAGTCACTTAAATCCTCTTTCTTCCCCATTCTGATGCTCGGTTTGAACTTCAGCAAGTTGTTTAATCACCTCTACATGACTAAATGCATTGAACTGCAGCCGTGTGATTGGCTGATTAGCTATTTGTGTTAACAAACAATTAAACAGGTGTACCTAATAAAGTGGCCAGTGAGTGTAAATATACTGTAGGTTTGGCATCAATGTCCTACTTAGAGAGTTGCATCTTAATATAGAGAATATATACATTTCTAGTTCCTTATGAATCATTTTAACAAAACTGACTGCTCTGTGCAGATGCAGTAAGTGTGTAGGCTAGTGACTTTGTGTTGGAATAAGTGTAACCATTTAGTATGTTTCACAGGAATAGGTGCAGATTTAAGGGCATTACCTACACCTCAGTCCAACCTAAAAAAGGTGACCTAAAAAGGTGATATTTATTCAGTCAACACAGTACAAATCAACTGCTCATAAGTACCATTACTTCATTAATTAATTGGTGGGTGGTGGTAAACATACAAAAGACGATGCTGGCATGTAGAAAAATAAAAAAGATGGCGAAAAACATCAAACAGTCTAAATTTAATATCTATTCATAAGAAATTATGGGACTCCTGAGTTTGTATACAAAATCCCGCTAGTTAAGTGCGGACTGACAATTAAATGGAGACAGGGTAGAAGTGCAAAAGTGTAAATATAAACAAAAAAACAAGAAGATGTGCCATTTACCTCGGTATGTTATCGTCAACAGTGGCACAGCCGTAGAGGAACACTATGACTCCAACAATGGCAGCAGGTATTAGCATCTGTGTGTAGACTCCTAACCAGGCAAAATACAGTCCGACCTTCTCCCCGAAATATTTCCTGTGGAAAGAGACACAGAATTGAACAATGCACCATTTACCAAGTCAGTATCAGAAACTCTGGGCTGACCTACTCTTAATACATGAGATGAGTAAGATGGCTCTTGTGATTTGATCACACACACTGTGGCTGACCTTTAAGAATTATCCATCGTTATTATCTTTGGATAGCACTATACTGTATTTAATGATGTTTCTTCATTAGCTGTAACCCGAGGAACCAGTGCAACACTCAGTGCCTGGAGAGGATCTGATAAGAGACTACTTTATTGCTTCAGTGTATTAGATTCAATCTGCCTGGAAGAGTCCTCATGTATATTTCTTCACTGTATCGTGCATAGAGCAGTTAAAGCTACTGTGAAAGCACCAGCTGGGGACACAGGTGAGTACTTTCAAATGTTAATGCAATCCCCCTGATGGGGGGTAACATTGCTGAATGAATGAATCTGACCTGATGAGTCCAATAGGCTGGTACTTGTAGAAAACACTGTAGCTGGCCCACTCCTCATACAGCAGCTGGAAAGAGAATTGGGAATCAATACATACTGTGGTGGCTCATCTAATTTAATTACTAGAGAAAGACAGTTATCATCTGTTTATTTCTCATTAATCAGTGACACATTATGTATGATGATGGTATCAGGTGTGGCCAACGGAAAAACAACAAGTAATTGCTGTTTCAAATTATTTTCCGTGACACCCATTGCTAATCCAGCAGAAGCAAGTCATCACAAACCCTCCAGTCCATCTATTGGAAGGCAACTGCCACATTGATCAGTGTGAAACAGCACCACATTTTCACACATAAGCTCATCCTCCATTCAGAGTAGTAAGCCTCAAAGTGAGAAATGATGGCTTAACAGATGAAGGCTCGGAGGACGTTCTGAGCCTGAGAGAAAAATAACCTACTTCCGTTTATACTTTCATTCCCAGATTGCAGGTGAACTTCAATATTGAATATTTTGACATATAATGTGTAGTACTACATGTGTGATCTGTATTTAAAAAACAAAAACAAAGCTAAAACAAAGCTAAAACAAAGGGCCAACTGGGCTTGGTTTCTGGACAATGAAAAGAATTCCCAGACCTATGAGTATGACGCTTTGAAGTACCAAATTAAAGCTCTTCAGAATGTTAAGAAAAAAATGAGGGGGCTTATTAGACTGTTGCCTTAGTGACACACAGCCTACTGTATAATTATGGAGGCTGGTAGCAGAGGAGGAGATGACTTCAGTCTCATAAGCGGATCTTTCCAATTGCATTGTTATTTCAGTTCTTTTGGAGAGGGGGAGAGAGGCACAGAAATATGTAATGTATGTAATATGTAATAAAAAATAATATGTAATAAAAAATGTGGTTACATGTTATTTGTCAAACTTCATTATTCATTCCTTTTATATTACAAGTGCTACTGGCATAACTAATTCAGGGACCTATCACCATTACCATTACAAGACTACTAAAAGAAAATTAGTAGGGGATAAATACAAAGGCATGTAAAAGCTGAAGCAAAGTAGAGCGCACATATTGATTTATGTCACGTTATATGAATTATTTAAAGCCTACTGAATCGAGGGGATTTCAGGAGGCCGGGGTATAAGAAAAATCTCATTCTTACCTTCAAATACTTTCAGACTGTTTAGGATGACAGGACGAGCAGAGGAATCAGGAAAGTGGCAACACAGCAATGCTATGCCGGAAAAAGCCCAACAGTAGCAGTGTGCACACCCAAACACTACATGTCCAGAGAGGTTCTGTGATGCCCTCTAGGCTGCATTTTAAGATCCACTCTCTGTTTAAACCCCAACTGCCTCTGGCATCATCCACTCGTCTACTTTGAGACTCCAGACTCAAAATACTGGCTCACCTTTTTGTGAAAATAATATGTCGGGCTCAATGTTCCTGCCTATGTTGCAACGTGTGCATAGTATATGTAGTGTTATTTTAAAGTCTGCAATGTGCTAAAAAGAAGATAAATGACTATATAATTTGACACAACATATACTGAAAACAAAGTCAAGCGATTGTAGCGTTTATTTTTTTAATTAGATTTGTTCCCTCCGTGCTTTCTGTGGACCCAATAATGAATGGACTATTATAATTACATGGCAACGTGTTGGGGCAGTTCCACCTCCTTCAACATATTAACCAGTTGACTGGCTTTACTTACTTTCCTGTCATTAGGTTCTGCATTCACTCCCTCAATGTCTCCCTGTAACACACACAAACACACACACACACACACACATACAGTATTTTAATTCAACTCTGCTCATTGTGCGTGTTATGAATGCAATTCTGTGGTGATTTTCATATCAAAGACAGTAATTATGTGGGAATATGAAAAAAATACATTTGTCACATGGCCTCAGGGGGAGAGATAGACGTGAAGTGCGATGGCGATACTCACGTCATGCAGAGGATAAGCAGACATGTAGACACCATTGGCAAGCAGACTGGTGATCCCTGAAAAACATATCCATATTCAGTATGTAATATGAAATAATAACAAACACTGAAGATGTGATGGCCAGGTGGTGTTGTGCAGGTCCTATATGTTTTATCAATCCTGTGTATTTTAAAACGTCCAAATTCCAATATCTCTGACATATTTTCATGTTTGTGTTGTCAGGCAATGGAACAAGCATGAAATAGTAACTGAAATGCAGCTCACTGAGACTACATGTTGACCAGAAGTCACCAAACGAGTTCCTACTTTGGTCAGCCATCAAATCATGATGGTGACAAAATCACCACATACAGTATAAGTGAAAGAAAACAGCTGTGCTGGGGTTTTGGAATGAAATAAAATGATAACTCAAAGGAAAAATGTCTGCCCTTTCCTGTTTTTCTCACAGATTTTTTAAAAATAATAATTTCATGCTAAAAGCCTCATATGTTTAACTGCATATCAGCATCAGCCTCGCAAGGTCAGTGATGCTGATTTCAAACAGCAGGTGGCATGTTGAAACTTTTCCAACCAATGAAATTAGAAAGTAGAATTGATGTGTTTCATCACAGTACAGTCATAACCTTTATTTCATAGATCAAAAAGTGGGCCACAATGCTTTAAGGATAAGTTTGTTCTGGGAATAACTCTTGATAACATGGCATTCACCAAGTACTGTAATTGCTGAAATCGTGTGAAAAGGCATCGTCTCCAGATTAATAGATGGTAGAATTTATGTCATTATAAAATATTCTAAAAAGATTTATTATACCGTAAATATATAACATACTGTATATTTAGCTAAATATGTCCCTGAAGGCCTAGTATGGATAATCCCCTGTGGGATAAATAAAGAATGATCTTGATTATCTTATCTTAATCCCCTACATGCTTTTACTAGAACCATATGTGCCTGTGTAAAATGAATGCAGAATTAATTCAGGTGACTTTACTTCTGGAACTTTCGCGTTCAAAATACTCCTTTGTGAGATCATGTGTCAGAGTTTGATCTGCCAAGCAAAGGGGAACTCAGGTGGGCCCAGATTTAGGAAAGTCATCAATTGTTTACTTCATATGTTGCATAGCATATATATAGACTGAGACAATCACACATTCTGCACCCCTTTATGGTTGAATTAAAAGGAGGGACCCAGAGTAAATGCATATTAATGTATATTAACTATGGCAGTTCTCATACCCATGGAGTATTTGGCTTTTGTGCATTTTGTCCTCTTCAACACCTCAAAGACCTGGAAATACAAACACACACACACATTATGCTTTCAGCAACTGACCAGATTCAGTCTTAAAAATATCAGGATATAATGTAAATGAAAAGGATGAGCTGAATATTTTTGTGTGTGATGGCTCATACATCTCAGTCTCGTGTGTGTAGAAAATGTTCCACACACATTAGGTGGAGAGGTGGAATTCTTTTATCTGATTTTTTAACAGGATTAACCTTCTAATCATTTATCTGGTGAAACAGATACTTACTATTGAGCTCCTGGTCTTGCTATCAAAGAACCTATCCCTGTCAGACAGGTCAAATCTGGCAATAAAAAAAACAAAACAGACACAGTTTCAGTTACAATAAAATCAAAATATGTTATAAATGCACCAATTAAGAGTTTCAAAGTACAATGCAAAAGCTGATCCAGTGTCTTTAGATTTTTTAAGAGTGCAGTATCTCAGCTGGTCCTAGGATTGCACTCGTCCAGACAGGGATCTCAGATATTGTTTCCTAGCATCTGCTGGAGCCAACCTTTCTATATGGGGCTCATAGTATCACAGTGTTTGTCCTATGAGCCCAGTCAGTGTTTCAGCATTCCTATAGTTCCTTGTTCTCAGCTCTTGTTCTTGTTGAAGTCCCTCACTTTTCATTTTTCCCCTAGTTCACCAGCCCCTGGTACAGACCTAAATGACCTGGGACAATGTCACTAGCTGTTTACCAGCTAATGTTAGCATGCTACTGTATTTGGCCATGCACTTGCAGACATCTGGTTATTCCTAAACCTTTATTCATATTCCACAGCAACAGATGTTGATGTCTTAAGCTTAACTCATGACAAATACATCAGCCTAAAACTGATCTTGTGATATATGACTTAACAGTGTGCATGCTAATGCTTGCCTGATATGTAGGGACACTGAGTATCAGGATCCCACAGGTGTGACACTCTTAAAACTGATGCTTCACAATTTATTGCCTGCATGTCCTTAAGGTGTGTCCCCAGAAATTATATAATTTCATTAAAGACCAGTTAAGAAGAACAGAAACCAGACTAGACTAGATAAGTCAAAGGGACATAATGTGCTTTGAAAGACTATGTTGTACTGTAATTCACAACTGGGCTTACTGTCAGCAAGCCTGCAGGTTAGTTGAGAATTTATGGAAATTAAGTGACGGATAAGACGTGGAGGGAGATCTGTTAGTCAGCGCTGTAAATATAGCTGCTCACTGCCCACACTACATGGCAAGACATCCTCCCTCTCTGCCTTTGAAAGGAATCTCTTTAGTTGGCAATGAACAAAAAACATATGCGAGCCATGACATGATCCAGTCAATTGTTATTCTCAAGGGAGTTATTCCTTGCCACTGTCACTTTCATGCTTGCATGACAGGTTTTGTGAAGTGTCTTGAGACAATTTGCATTGTTATTAAAGCTAGATAAAATATATAAATATAGATAAAATTGAATTGAACTGAGCTGAACTATGAGAAAATGTTGTCATTTATAAACCAGACTAGTATTTGTTTGAAAAGTAAGTTGACTGATAACAGCTTCATCAAGTAGTATCTGAAAACACCATTTTATCCTTGATGCCATGCTCTATAGTCAAAAAAAAAAGCTCCACTCACATGCTGAGAGATTTTTTAATCCAATTTACACCTCTGTGGTGACACACTGTACAACACCATTCAAGTGTATGCGCCACTACATCCAGGTTTTCTGTCTTTGAAATTCACATTTTAAAATTACACAGCCGATTGGGAGCAACATTATCATTCATTTCAAGTTGTGTTTCTGGCTAATCATGGACTCAGATCCAGTGTTCATCTTTTAACTCTTTCAGAAACTGGCTGCTAAATGCTTCAGTCTGTTCACCAGCTGCTTGATAACTGTCTACCTGCTACTTGTATTTTCTACTGAGCTGGCAGAGTACACTGGGTTTATGGAGTCACCTGCAAACCAGGGTGGAGCTCTTCACGGTTTGAAAACAATGTGGTGTATTTTGAGGGGCGGGACTTAACTGGAAGCAAAAGATCGCACAATAGCCTGTAAACAGCGGTTAGCATATTTCAAAGGACTGTTTTGGCAAGAATGGATGAGGAAAACACATATTTTAGAGAACATACTAATACAGTCACTCCCCGAGACCATGACTGTTATTTTTAAATGTTGACTCTGACTGATGGGGCGACGATCCCTACACTCTCACTCACTGGATGGACGATTTGATCCAATGAGGACACAGAGGGGACGAAGTCTGGTCTGTCTTTATCAAGTGAAGCCTCTCCAACAAAGATATTACAACAAGTAAGTGGAGCCACTGTGGAGGGTAACGTAGTAAATGCAACTTCTGCTTGGACACCCATGAAGCACACAGCTAACATTGTGTTACTCAGAGGTTAGCATTAGCATTAACGTGTAACAAGACCTAAATAAACATTAACTTAATGTAATTTCAGTCACGATGTATTCTAACCCATAATATTATACAGGCTGAAACTGATGAGGCATTACATATTAACATCCTGTCTTTTAATCGGGAAAGTCAAACCAAAGTTGTCTACGACTGGCAGTGGCTGGTATGTGATGAAACTTCAAGTTGATGTTTTTGATTTTACAGTTGTGGCTCAGCATCAGCACAAAAAATGTTGTGATCCTCTTACATTCTAGCACTGCTAAATATCCAAGGATCCATTTTAAACTGCTGTATTCTGTAATTTAAAATGCCTAACATTAGGTGGGAAATAATAATAATGGTAATGATCAACGAATTACAGAAATACTGAAAGTGGGATCTAATGTCTTTAACTGCAGCATTCTGTTAATGTTTCAGCCCTTGATTGTATTTTATGGGATGATTGTTTTCTCCTCCAGTGGGCATGGCCCCTCAGAGTACAACATGATGTGCTTTGTCTCTTGTACCAATTAATTTCAGTAGCAAAAAGTTTGATTAGTTCAGTTTGAAAGAAATATTATTTGGGCATATACTACCTGGAATACATTTGTGACTATATATGAATGTCTTTACAATCAAACTTAAGCTAAAACCATTTCAGTGAGTTAGTCCGGTGTCCATGGGAACATTTTATCTTCACTGTGGGCACACAACTCAGGCAGGTGACATACAGATTCTATGCAAAGATGTAACAAGTCACATTTCACAAAATTACAGTCAATTTGAACGTCTTTGCTACCGAAAACAGAGCGTGAGAGGGAGATTTACTCACAGGTGCTGCTTCTCTCTGGAGAATGGATGAGAGAGGGGTTTGACACTTTGAGGTCGGTTGGCATCTACTTGTGGATGGAGAGGAGCTGTGATTTTGTGAATGAACATCCTTATCTTCTCCACCACATTGCTGCCCTGTTTCACATCATAAACCTGCAAAGGGACAAATATGTAAAATTGCTCTTACATAACAAATGTGTATAGATCATGGAGCAGAGGCAATTTGTCAGTTTTTCCAAACAACTATATTCACTTATTCACTCAAAGAGGGTTTGGATAAAGGGATGATTCCCTTCTGTTTTTATATTTTATATCAAGTGTATGTTAGATAAGAGATAGGTGAAAATGTTTTGAAAGCAGATTGCATATTGTCCATAACCAGAATAAGAGACACAGAGTGGTAAGCAAATGATGCATATAGTGGAAGTGGGATTTTTGTGGGATTCATGTACCTTGCATTTTGCACTCTAAATAATCAAACTGTTGGATAATCAAAACTTTTGACAGGTGATCAGACTTGGTTTTTATGGGACACTTTTGTCAACCTTAAGAAAAAGAAAAGCAGCCTTCAAAACATTTAATGTATTGATGATCTTGAGCCAATTCACTCAGCTTCAGACGAACATAGATGCAACAAGTATACATCTGTTACATAGACAGCTTACCTTCTTTGTCGGCATCTTGAGCTTCATGAACTCAGCCTCTCGGCACAAAATGTTCCAAGGAGCGTGGATCTTCAGGAAGCCAATTCCAGGAATTTTACTCTGAAATTCAGTGTTTTCACATTTTAATGGCAGCAGATACAGTTTATGTGCATCCTAAACTTTACGAACCACATCTGTTAATAACATTTATAGGAACTCATCTTCATGCTGCTTTTCTGTTTGAATATTTTCTGTCTGGTGGAGTCACAGGATTACTCTCAGCGTCCACTCCAGCACAAGCACTTCAGCACAAGTGTATTACTGCATGAGATCTCTGTCTGTAAATCCACTAATGTTACATAAAGCATTGCCACTTTCTCAGCTCCTTTCAGCTCTGCGCAATGTTCTGTCTGGGTCCAAAAATACATCAGCACAAAGTGAAACGAGGTGGCTTACTGTGTATACAGAGATTTACATTGTATCAAGACAAAGGTTTGTTGTGTTTGAATTATTTTCCTTATTCTCAGCTCTTGTCCATTAACGCTTAGTTCTTGTTGAAGTCCCTCACTTCTCATTTTCCCCCTGGTTCTCCAGCACCTGACACAGACATTGTTGACCTGAGACAATGTTACTTGACAGTGCTTTTATATTATATTTTACTTCTTAATTTCCAGTACTATTTACCAGCTAATGTTAGCATGCTAAGGTTGTTGGCCATGCACTTGCAGACATCAGGTTATTCCGAAATCTTTATTCATATTCCACAGCAACATATGTTGATGTCTTAAGCTCAACTCATGACGACAGCAGCTTTAAGCTGATCTTGTGATATATGACTTAACAGTGTGCATGCCAGTGCTTGCCTGATATGTAGGCACACTGAGTATCAGGATCGCACAGGTTTTCCTCTCCTTAATGATGCTTCACATTTTATTGCCTGTATGTCCTTAAGTTGTGTCCCCAGAAATTATATAATTATATTAAAGACCACTTAAGGAAAATAGAAAGAAGACTAGACTAGATTAAGATGTCTGTCTGTAAATCCACTAATGTTACATAAAGCATTACCCCTTTCTCGACACCTTTCGGCTCTACACAATGTTCTATCTGGGTCCAGAAATACATCAAGACATAGTGAAACAAGGTGGCTTATTGTGTTCATACAGAGATTTACATTTTTATCAAGACAAATGTTTGTTCTGTTTGCTGATGACACTGAATGTAAATTGTAAACTGAAATGAAAAGAGTTCCTTCAATTGGAAATGATAGAGTAAATAATTATTAATAGGAATATGTGTATGTGTGTTTATTTGTTATATATTCTAAATTTGTGCAGAAGGTCATCTGATTTATGCTCTTTGAGGTGGTATTAATAGGTCTGTTTTTTTGTTTTTTTTAACAGTTTTAACATGCTGACAGATGGAAAGAAGTAACTGAAATGTTTGAGACTGCCACTTTAATTTCAGTAAATCCATTATTTTGTCATACAAGGCTAAAACATCTCTATCCATCCACACCTAAACTAATCCACACCAGTAACGTGATGTTTCCGTTACCCACACTGAGTTAATAAATGAATTTTCTAGAACATATCAGGGACCCAGCTTCCTAACCTTAGTAGTTTGATCATGATTTTACTGGATGATGATTCACCGTGTGAAGACTTTGTTTATCTCAGTTTGGCTTTTCCACAGAAACATGACAAAAACACAGTTGCTCCGTTCCTGAAAACAAATCTCTTTTGAACCATGGGCCTACTCACATAGCACATACAGAGCTGTGACACAAGATCTACCAGGAATATTGTCCAGCAAACATCCCTGTTTAGACAAGAACTGATAGAAAATAAACATAAAAATGTCAAAGTAAAACTCTGGACTCGGTTCAAAGATAAGGATGAATTAAAAAAAAAAAAACAACTAGGTCATCATAGGCAGCAGCTTCTGTTCTATTCACCACTTCTGTTTTTTCATGTTATCAAAATGACAACATGACATCAACTAAAGATGCGTGTGTATTTATGTGTGTTTAAGGCAGCTGATATGTCACACAAATAGTTTACATTTGTCTGTCAAGCAACAGTTTTAATTCATGGGATTAGTCACTTTGTAATGCAGAGTAAAAATGATTCAAACTTACTGGATGTTCCAAATTTGCACGGTTTGTTTTTATATTGAAAAATGTTGATTACACCTACAGCATTATACAACCTGTGAAATAACTGTAAAACCCTAATATCAGTTGATCTGTTTCACTTCTACCCATGGGTTCTTAGTATCCCTCTGTATCATTTGTAATAAACTATGTATTTGCTTTTCAAAAAGTAATTTTGGAAGCTCAGTGCTTGTTACTTTTAATTTTGCCAGGGGGATTCTGCTTTTCCTTGGCTTTCCAGTAAATGTTTTCAAGTTAACAAATCCGATCTTATGTAAATCATTTGACCTTTGATGTTGTTAGAAGCATTACGGACTGTCTCCTTTTCTGCAATGCAAAGCAACAGTACTAAGAAGGCCTGCGCTTTTGCATATATTTCGTAGAAAACGCTTCAACAACATGTCTCCAGTACAGGTGAATACCTCTGAGGCAATTCCAAGTTTTAATTTAAAATCGTTTTTCTGACTGTAAACTGTCATTTCCTGCAGCTCAACTTGTTTTAATAATTTAATTGTATATTGATTTACTTAATATTTGTTTTTTTTTTAAGTGAATGCACTCAAACATTTTTTTTTTGTATGAACATCGGATCAGCTTAACTGGTTAGTCAAGAAATGTCCTTTGTGACAATACAAATGTAGTTGAGCCATATGACAATCTTTGCAAAAGATCAGCTGTGAAAACACAAATGTTAATGTGCCGTGCATTCCCACCCTTCTCACCTCTTCATCCTTTTCCAGCTCTAGCCCCGTCTCCAACAGGTTTTCCTCAAACTCCTCCCGCCTGAAGCGCTTGTCATCCTCATGATAGTCATTTCTCTGCTCCTGGGCAGCGATTTCTGGGTCTTCCTTTGGCTGCAGTGGGGCTCTGCTGCTCCTCATACTCATGCTGCGGCGAAGCCGTCGTATGAAGTTATTCTCACCAAATTTGGATGACTGCCGCCGGATGCTGCTGGGCTTTTGGATACTGTATGCCAGCACATAGTCCACACGCCGCCGCCCATCAGAGAAATACGGGCCTAATGACGAGCCATTAAGAGTCTTCATGGGCTAGAGAGAGAGAGAGAGAGAGAGATTATAGATTCCACTTAGGTTAGAAACTGTTCTTACTCCATCTTACTAAATTAAAATAGGGACATTAGGAATAACGCTACCCCCAGACTTTTAACAGGTACTAAGAGACACAATCACACTACACAAAGTTTTAGAATTTTAATTATTTTATGACACTATGCTAGTTTTTGAAGCCTTTTTAAAGTGGTATATGATACCTGAGATCAGGTGCCTACTTCTTTGTTAAGTTGTGGAACTCACTTATGGCAATTTGCAATTTTCAGTAATTCAGTCTAAGTAATGCAGTCTAACAATATATATTTTTCTTCCCAACTAACTAATACTAATACATACTGTATTACACAGGACAATGATAGCAATGTCACTGACACAATATATCTTATTTATCTAATACATCCAAAGTGAGGATAGTCTTCTTGGTGCTCGTGCACCAGGCCCATCAGCAGGCAGCTGAAAATAATGTGTGCATGTCCCGTACCCTTTAACGAGCTGTGGGGCACCAGCTGATGGCAGCCAATAAAATGTAATCAATTTAACGTCCATCAAGACATTGTAATTGAGTAATTGGTCGGTTGAGTATCAGGGTAACCAAATGAACCAAGTGGACAATTTATGAAAATATTTAGATAGATGTAGCAGTTTAGAGCATAAATACGAGATTAAATGAGAGGATTTTAATATAATTCATTCATATATAATTCAGCCACTCCTTCAGTCCAAGAGGTTAATAGCGCTAAGTTTTGAAGATGCTGTAGTGTTGCCAAAAAGCCACTCTTCTGTTTTCCATGCAATTCACAATACTACAGAACGCAGCCAGAGCATTCACAAGAACCGGTCAGAGAGATCACCCTTTTTTAAACGATACACTTTTAAACGTCAACATTCCTGTTATTGATATGCTTATTTTTATTATTGGTGAAAGGTTTAGCTTCAACATTTACACCTTGATAGCACAATACCATACACTTACATAGCCAAGAGAAAAATCACTTTTAATGACAATGACAACAATGAGTCCACAGTTGAGGTATTTTTTAAAAAAAAAAATTTCCAAAGAGTATCAACTTCATGGAGAAAAGGAAGAGTCGTTTCGAAGAGGAAGGAGAAGTGACACTGATTTGACTTTGTGACTTCTTTGTCTATTGTTTCCACTTGTGAAAGACTTTAACAATGTGTGTTCCTCGTGTGGATGGTACACAGTGCGGTACGCCAGCCGCACGAGAAAAAAAACGTTGCAGCTGGTCATCAAGACTTCCCCACTTCCACATCTGGACAAGATCTACTCGAGCCGTCTCCTCCAACGAGCCACAAAGATCCCCAGGGACCCCACTCGCCCAGGACACTCTGATCAGCAGCCTCCAATCTGCTAGACCCGCACCAACAGACTCAAGCACAGCTTTTTCCCCAGGAACATTAAACCACCCACGATCAGTTTTTCTGTATGGAAATACCTATACTATTGTATAGGTATTTGAGTTGATATCCGACATTGATGTTTACATGCTGATAAACAGACAATTACACGGTACTACACACAGATCAGGCAATCCATTGTCAATATAATAGTCATTAACTCTGCGTGAATGTGTGTGCATACCATATCACACGCACACACTCACAAACACTTAACACACTTATGTTCAGCTCTCTCTCAGCAGGAAGTTGTCACAGCTGAAAAGGTCAGAGATCCCTTCTCAGAGGCCATTTGAGGATGTGGTGGTGTATGCTTTGCTCACCGTTAAGAACTCTTTTCTCACCAGGCCACAAGGAAATTGATTTCTCCTTTTCAATAAATATATACACACACAGTGAAAAACAGATATTTCACGCAGGCATATGATGTTATTGTACAGACTGTAAAGGCAGCGGTAAAAGTTTACCATGCTCGGGGACTCCTGCGGGGACTTTCAAGTAAGTGGTGGGCGGCAGGAACCTGACTACGCTTGCTAAGCTGCTCAAACAGAGGTTGCCGGCTGCAGGCTGCTAGTAATGATATTTTGTGTAATTCTTGGTGATATCTCATAATGCAAACTGTGGTTCCTTCTGTATCAAAGTAAAGTTGAAGAGTCCCTGAATTCAAGCAAGCTGAGCAAATCCACCTTAGTTATTATTTTCCTGAAGCTCTGTTCCCAGACACGTCCAGCAGACTAATGTCCAGTCACCAACGGAGAAATTTTGAGCAGGCAGACAATTTCTCTCTGTTAATGTCCCAGAGTAGCAAGTGATTGAAAACATCATTAACGGCAAGACACTAGCTTACACCATCAAAACCCCCAAACCCCCTTAAAGAGACGCACATACACATAACAGTGTGTAGAACGTGAGTCAAAGCTGTCGTTATGGTGGATTATGTCCCTAGAGCCCCATACACAACTAGACATTAAGCAATACCACATTTAAATGAATCAAAGCAGTCTCACTTTTAGCCGACTTTTAAATTTCATTTCTTAGTCCAGGCTAAGGAATGAAATTTATTTCTCTCGATGGAGCTTTATCACATACTTTTCAGTGCTCTGTCTGTGCTCTGTGCTGGACAGGTAATACTATGAATACATCCTATACTGCTGCAGTCACAACTGTTAAACTTCATATGTTAACACTTCCCAATGCAGCAGGACAACTTCTCGTCAGAGAGAAACCAGAATAGCTTACAAAACAAGTAACCCCACTCCTAAAACAGACTTATATAACTGAGTTAGACACTGAAACACTTTGTTCTATTTACTGTATATTTCATGTAAATTGTCCTGTACATTCTGTTATAATTTTTACTTCTACCTCATTCTTATTTTATTTTATTTTATTTTATTTTATTTTATTCTTATATCTATAACTTGTCCATATATGTTCATTTCTTAACTCGTGACTCTTGGACAACATAATTCCTTTGCAGGGATCAATAAAGTGTTCCTGAATCTTGAATATTGAATAACGTGACTGTACAAAGCATCTGATGAGAGGCACATACCCATCAGTCAGTGCATTCCTCTCTTTGAGGACAGCTAATTTGATTTTCTTTATAGACTTGAACTACTGTATCTGTGCCCCATATCAGGTATCTGACTAAAGTAAAGACCTCATCACGACTGCTCTTTGCTTAATTTCATTAAGAAGGCATATGAGGGTTTTAGAATTCCTTGCCAGGACTTCATCTCTGCAGAAGGCATTCCTGAAGACAAAAAAATCTTGGATGACTTGTAACTTTTTACTAAACTCAGACAACGCCACAGTCATTGTATTTGGCCTGAGGGCCAACAATGTAAAACTATTTGTCTTACATACAAGGCTCTTAAAGAGCTCACAGTGTCATATTCTCTGACCTGCTTGTATCACCTAGAATGATGTGCTCTTGTTTGTATCCTGTTTATATCACCCATGTATGTTTTATCAAGATGCATGTGTGAATTCCTCTGGTTGCTTCTGCTGCTCTCTTCACCTCCTCCCGTCTCCTCTCTTTTCTTTCTGTCTCTGTACTCAGCAGATGGGTCCCTCCATATGAGCTGGGTTCTGTTCAAGGTTTCTTCCTGTTAAATGAGTCCTTGTGGTGGAGGCTACATTTCTGCAGCCCTACACTCTTTCTCCCTCTTTCTTCAATGACGGCTATCATCATGCCTTGGCTGAGGTTCTTGTAAATCTGTGTAACATGTACTACCTTTCCAACTAAGAAAATAAATAAAGCAAATAAATTCCTGAATTTAGATTTTCATTTTCATTTGCCTTACCTGATGATACTTTTATCAAGCTGCCTCTAATAAGCTCAGTTATTTATAGTGCCTCCTATAACTACATGCAACAGCTTCACCTACAGCACCTTGGCATGATCATATCTGATGTCTTTTACATAAAGTTTTCAGTGGAAGGCTGGTGCCAATGTAGCCACAATAAGATTATTTCTTCATGGTATAAATGGGGTCATGACTGAGCATCCTCATATTAGATATGTCAGTCCTGGGGTGTTTTAGGAGATGTCATTCCCTGTGATAATGTTTTTAAGTACATTATGCATTAGACAAATGCACTGTTTAGAGTTGGCAGCTGCTCTTAAAGTTTTGACTAATGGATAATATTGATGTTCATATAGGTGGCTTAAGAGTGTATAGTGTTGTGGCTATGTCTATTACCTACCACATATGCTTCAGTTAAATTACATTTGATTTATGTAGCATCAATACCAATACAAATTGTCTCAAGATGCTTTACAAAAAAACGACCTGAAACCTCCAGAGCAGCCTGACAGAGACGGTGGCAAGGAAAAACTCCCTTTTAACAGGAAGAAACCTTGAGCAGAACCCAGCTCATATGGAAGTGTTTTCTCACTCTTATTCCTATAACCTTCCTATAATCTCCTTTTCCACCTGCCACCCCGTGGACCCTGTGCCTGCTCCACAGACGCATGCATGTTCTCCCCTCTCTCATGTGTAACTTCTACAGATTGTATTTATATTTCCGCCCCTTTACTCTTTTTTTGCTGTTAAATAAAATATCACTGTCAGTTTAAATACAAGCAAATCGTCCAGTAGTGATAACACCTTTAGGATTAATGCTCGGTTCTTTTTTTTTTTTTTTTTTTTTATGGATACAATACTGTGTAGTGGCATTGCCTGTCTTTCATCAGCTTAACATACATGAACTCGATATTCCCTAATGTCCCAGGCAATCCTGTTTCACAGGTTGTGAAAGGTTGTGAGAAATTTCCATACCTAAATTCACTAAAGACAGACAGGTCCTAGCCTGACCAGACTACACAAATAGACATGAAAATAGACTAGAAATCAGAAGCACTGGAGTTACAGCATAGATCTGGTATCTTACTATGGACTCGGTGCCTTTGGTGCCGATGAAGTCCACATCCAGGTTCTTCTCCTCACCAGGGACTGGCAGGTAGATGTCAGTCCTCCTCATTATTGCGGTCTCTTCCTGCTGTGGGTCGCCTGTGTGCTCACACGAGCAGAAGGGAGGAGGACCTAATAGAGGAACACCAGAGAGAGAATTGATATCTGGCTTACAAAGAACTTGATACTTACAGGGTACTTCACAAAACTAAGTCAGCTTCTCTTTCAGTTACATTCAGCAGACAAAGCGGAACTGCAGCATGTTGATTTTTGTTCTCTTACAGTATAATAATGCTCATTTTTATGTGACCATTAACAGCAGGTGTAATCTAAACCTTAAAGGAGATCCATTCTTTGCTCAACTACTGCTTTTATTATGCGCTGTGCATACTCTACTGTCTTATGTACTGAAAATAATGTTGCTATACTCGATCTAGATGACTCGTGATGTGTTTGATTTTATAACTGTAAAACATTTAGCAGCTAATAGTTAGTAGCTTATTCTCTTGAGGGAGAAGACCTCCTTGCTGTATGAAGTTCAGACCAGCGAGGACATTTATCAGTCAAGACAAAGTAATAAGCTCAACACATCTAAGTATCTGAGTCAGCAGAACAGAGCCTAATAGCCCCATCGAATCCCAAAGCAAATATTATTTTCCAACAACTCTAATAACTAGATATTGTTCATTGAAGAGGTAGCAGAATATACAACTGATTTTGAACACTTTGCAGAGGTCAATACTATTTGATATGTTATATTAAATTTGATGTAATCAAGTGTGTGGTGACATACACACAGAGGAGAGTATTGCTTTCAGGAGAACGCCTGCTGCAATTAATTGAGTGTTTAGAAATAGTTTAGAGTTTATCTACAAAACACAGTGATTCCCTGACTAATAATCAATATATTAATGGATATAAAAAGATAATTGCAGCATCAACATACAGTATTCACTATATGTTCTCTGTGGAATATAATACTTATCTACCACAAGTGTTCCAGTGCCATTGGAAGCCAAATATATGTAACTTTTATATTTGGTAAAACATGGAAGTCTGATGGGCACGACAATGGCACAATCTGACACTTTCTGAGCAGGTTCAGCAATCCAGGAGTATCATCCAGTAAATGACTCACTGTGTCTCAACTAATCATGAATCAGTTGCTTGAATGTTCCACTCTGTTCACCAACTTTGATGTAATAATAATATCAGAGTGTTTTTACTGCAGCCACTGGATTGAGGTCTGTGAAAGTGCTGAGTGTGACCTCAGCATTACTGTCAATGTAAAATATTGATTAGCGAAGCTCAAAGACATTTTTTAATTGATTTGAGGTTTTAGGCAGACTCGTCACTTGACTAAGCAACTTATATTAAAGCTAAGTTTCTGTAAAGAAATCATCAAAGAATAAATATCTTCTGTTTGTATTTTGCATTGTCTTCTAGATGGAACGTAACTATTCAACTTCTACTCAGAAGGGTTTCTTCAACAGCTGATAGTGTTAAGTCTGTATGAGACAAGGGCAGTAACAGTATACAGTTATATTTTCAAAAGCAGGTAAATGTGGATATTTGTTATAGTACGTACATGATCAGCCATAACATTGTGACCGGATGAGTAAATAACATTAACCACCTTGTGACAATTCAATGTTCTGCTGCAAAATTTTTGGACTTGGCATGGATGTTACTTAGACATATACCACCCACCTAGACCAGACCAGACCCCCCTCACCCCATAGTAATGACACTCCTTGATGGCAGCAGCCATCCCCAGCAGGATGCAGCCTGACACACACACAAAAACAGTTTACGAACAACTCAAAAAAACAGCACGAAAAGACGAAGACGAACAAAACCCATGTTGACTGGTTCAAGGTACAGAAACAAAAGACAAAAAACAACTGTGCTGTATGTTTAAAGCTGCTCTAGACAGCGGTAGATCTTAGTGACTACAAAGAGCAAATATATGTGTCTTGAAAAAAATGTGAGGAAACACGATATCCAACAGAAGTTAGGACTATTTACTGTCCACTGCACACAGATACTAAGAAGTCTGCATTTGTCTTCTTCATTGACATTTTCCTTTTTTTATTCTTTCTATCAATTAACAAAAACTGTCTCATGTATGTAAATACTAAAAAGAGGGATCAGATATTTGGATGATTAAAGAAATCACTGTAGAAAAGTGAGACACCACAACAAGACGGCAGGTAAGACAATTTAATGATCTTAACATGTTGAATCACACAAAATGTCCTGAAAGAATAGCTTCACTGGGACAAAATTACCAATTTAATGTAAAAAAAATGTGCTAGCAAAGACTGGATCTTTATGACTAATAAAGAGCCAGTATGGGAGGCCCTGAAGCACAAATGACTTGTTAGCTTGGCAATGGAACAACTGTTTTGTTTTCATGTTACATTCATGATAGTCCTGAAAGTCCAGTTTCAAGGTTCAATTTCGGAATATGTGCCATACACATTCCTCCTTGGACTGAGTAATTTGATGTTGTGCAGTTACCAAAGAACGCTTGATTTAAGGTGTCAGAACTGGTACAAAGTACACGGTGTTATGACAGGGATTTGTAAACCTGCTAAAATATACCACTGACAAGAAGAAGTCATGAAGTGTGAAACACATGCTGCCATGCACCAGAACCACAGAGGGGTGGTTTACACTGAACAGCCCATTACATTGATGTGAACTAATGTCATTGTGGGTTTTTTACCACTCTGTGTTACACAGCAATCAATTCCAATTTATCCCATATTCCCATAAAAAAACAAAACAAAAAAAAAACATCTTAATGTTGATGGCTTTTTGTTTCCAAGGATGGAGTCGAGTGCTAAACCGTTAGCACATGGAAGTACATGAGCATTGAATATGGACAATAATTGCAATAATTATCAGAGCCTTTATGACACATAGAATCCCTTCTGAGCTAAAAACAAAACAGATAAGTTGGTATTTTATGTTGTGTAAAGTCTAGAGCATGTTTTTTGTTGTCATCCCTGTATTTCTGTACATCTTTTAGTTGTAAAGTCCACAACTTCACCATACTGGTGGTGCCTTCTTTCAACAGCAGCAACAAAAAGAAACATTGCACACTGCCCACTGTGCCGACAAAGGGAGATATTAATTGGTGAACAAGATACACCGTTTAGTTGTTGAAAATCCAGACACTTTCCTCAGAAGTTGGGTTGGGTCATTGGTAAATGTGCTCCGCCATTAGGGTTAAAGGGACCTGGGCGGGGTGCATTCAAAAATGGCAGCTTGACAAGCAGATGACATCCATCCTCTATTCTGGTACCTACAAATTCTCACAAAATAAGTCAATGCTCTTTTAAGTATGCATGTTTTTTTCCATGCGATACTCCAGCAAGGATATTTATTTTTATTTTTTACCACAATCAACCACAGGGTTCAACTAGCAGTTAGTGATGGTCAGTGTTTTAGACCGCCTTGCTGGCCTGCCCCTTTTGGGACAATTCCAGTATGGTTGCAAACCAGATGGTTCTCTTAGACTCTGACACAGAGGTGTTTTTGACAGAAGACACTGTATTGGCATTCGAATTGGTTCCAAGAAGGCTTGCACTGACATGCTCTTATCGCATGTACTGTATTCTGTTTATCGCTGGGGGAGTCAGTTAGCGATCAAGACATTCATGTGGAACACAGTGTATCAGGAATGTCTGAATGCACCAAGCATGTTTTTCATAAAAAAAAAGGAGCTTAGTCAGGAACAGGCCTATCTTCATTGAGAACTTATCATTGCTTTCAAAGAGAAAGAGAGAGTAATACAATTGAAATTGTGAATTATGTGATTGCACCTGTAAAACGATTCAAGTTCAAAGGTTGAACTGTAAATGTTTCAATTCATTGTACATTATCAACCAGTAAACAGTGTTAATGCTCTTTAAATTGGATTTGCTGCACCTAAAATGAAAAGTATGTGATGTAATTAATCTGATTGTGGTGTCATATTATATTTACTAATAGTAGTCCTTAGTTTTACACCCAGAGGTCCTCAACTGATGAATGACAGCAATAATCTTCAAACGAGCCACGTATGTGAAAGACGAGACAGCAAAAGCCAACTGTTCAATGCATCGTGACAATGTTAAGTTAGCCTGCTGTTAATTTGCCCGAGTGGTTGACCACATGCACCATTAAGACTTTGCCCAACATTGCCAGAAATGTCTCCCTGAGGAATTTGGCATGAGCTGCCACCGACGCGAAGCATCTGGGAATAATCAAGATGATCTGAGGCTGAAGGAAATTTCAATATCAGTCAAGACGTTACTAGGTCTATGTATGAAGCGCCTCAATTACACTTGTCAGGGCACGTTTTGAATGTTGTCATGCAACATGTGGTAAAGCAGCTTGTGTGGATGATTAGCATGAGGAAATTATTCCAAGAGAAGGCAGTAGCCTGTGTATAAACTGTGGCAGTCAGTTGCACACGAATAAAAAGCTACGTGAACAGCTGTGTGGTGTGGGGGATTATGCGTGCGTTACTGTATTTGTGCGCACATGTGCCTCATAATAAGAACCACAATTTACCAAAACCAGCCAAAAGCACTTCAACGAGCGATGGAAAACGCATCTTTAGTTTATCTCTACTTGATATTAAATCCTAATCTTCAGCGCTGCCATAAACACATTCCGCAATTCACTGGAAAGAAATCTCTTACCGAGCTCCTCTGCGCAATCATGGTGATTGAAGCTCTCGGACGGCTCATCGTGCCGCTCCATTAGGGTCAACGGAGGCGCTCGGGTTTCCTAAGGAGAGACTAACTAAATCGACAAAGCCGCCTCTCTCTCTCTCTGCGGCCGCATCCAGTCCAGTCGCGCTGTATCATGGAGACGCTGGGTGAATGATAGACTATTGGCAAACGGTTCCCAAAGAAAACAAGATAACAACAGAAGCGACTGCGTCTACCAAGAGTCTCCTGTTGGTGTGAATTAGATGATGGAGGTGTCGTGAATTATGCCTATATGACATTATCTGTCAGGATGAGAGTACTAAAGCGCATCTCCTCCATGTGTGAGGAGGACGTCCTCTGTTTCCAGGAGATGAACCACTCACATACAGCAGAGCGATAACTCGTGGGGAAGCGCAGCAGAAATCGTGCCATAACGGGCAAGAAAAATGTCGCGTTCAAATCCAGCAGGAAAACGCGGACACGTGGACTTCGGTTGCATGTCTAATCTCGGACGTGCAGATAGTTATTTCATGCAGAGTTTGAGAGGGAATTTTGATTAAAGAAACTTTTTGAAAAAACAAAAAAGCACCTTACTAAATGATCAAAAAAAAAAAAAATCAAGGTGAGGAGAGAAGCTTGCTTTATCGGAGCTTGTGGTCAGACAGGTTATTTTACAAAGTGATATCGAGTAGAGAGAAAACACAAAGTGTTTACTGTCTGTAGTCTGTATGAGACGACTTAAACATATCCTTGGTCTTGGTGAGCTATATATTATATATTATTCATCGTCAACAGTTTTGATTGGCTCAGTTTGTGACCATGTAGACATGCAGACTAATGTCTGGTTAAGTCCTAATGGTGCATAACCTATGATAACAGTTTTGACCCAGATGCCCAATTGGCAAGTGTCCAAATGGTTTTATTACCACTATTTCCTGTATATGTTATGTCTTTATGGATTTTTGCTTGTGTTTCACAAAACAGAATCAGAATCAGAATCAGCTTTATTATGCGTGCACATATTTTACTCAGGTCACTTTGCTCAGAAGTGCAAGTAATGCACTTAAATAAGCATAAAAATAAAAGCATAAGAAAAAAGAAAAACTGTACAACATAAATTAGACAATGCTGAATTTGGTGATTTGTGTTTTTTTAAATCATGGTAATTACTCATTCACAACCCACTGTGAATGGGCACCACTGGCAATGGCAATGGGCGACGGGGTGTTTATCAGTAGGCTAACTGGTAAGCGAACTTCAGACTGCCTTTATTGTTTGTTACACCTTGATAAGTTCAACTCTGAAGTCACAGGGGAGGACACAGTCGGTCAGTCCTTTTGAATCAGAACACTAGGTGGGCAGTGAAGTGATGATGCTTCACAAAAACACAAGAAGAGTCGAGCGATTTAGAGCCAAGGGTGCAGCTTCCTCATTTGCATCTATTCAAGGATGTAATATGGTTGACGGGGGCTACTTTGTGCACAAATAAATTGACTAAACAGTGTTTGCATGTCAAAATATGAAAAGCAGAACATCAAAATAAGGTTAGGAGAAACATACTCCCAGTTGCTTTAACGTTGAGACTTGCATGCGTTATTTCTTATGAAACGTGAACGCAGCACCGTTCTCGTGCTCCAGCATCACTGAGCCAGCTGGTGCCGCCTACTCGTGCCGGGGTCTACCCGTAGGCGCGGGGTGACCGGTGTAGTGGTCTCACAGCGAGATCACAGTGCGCAGGAACATCTCCCGACGTACGCTGTCTTGAGTTACACACTTGATGAATCGGTTTGTCCGAAATAGCCCAAATAAACTACTTCGCCGAGCAGCTTGTCTGCACTCACCTGCCACATGCATCACTTAACACAACAACACAAACAAAAAGGACACGTTTTCTTCAATCCAATCGGATTCTTTCTCTTCATCTGCAGCTATCCGTGACATTGCATGGCGCATGCAGTCACTGAAGACTGGTTAGAGTGGTTATCAGCTGGTCGCTCTTTACGCAAGCCAACACACGGAACCTTCTCTCTCACAAAATGCGCCTCGGGTCGCTAAATATTGAATTACCCCCTCTTATTTGCAAAAAACTGCTAGAGGAGCCAACTGTGAGTCGGACTACTAGCTTAGTGCAACAAAGTCATTGAAACCTGAGACATCGGATTCATGCAAAGGAGAAGGCGCAGATGGAATTTCTAAACAGAGAAGCTTAATGGCAGACGAGTAAATAAACGGCAGCTTTAGAGAACAACGGAGATAAGAACAAGAAGATGCGAGTTACCTTGTCTCTGGAGGTGAGGGGGTCGCTTTGTAGAAAGTGAACTCCGTTGGGGCACCTTCACACTTCCCACTCACCTGTGCTCGAGTAGGGCGGAGGAGGAAATGCTCCTCGTCTCAGGTAGATTCTCCTCCCACACACACACACAGTCACGGAGAGAAGGTGAGGTCATTGGCTGGTTAAGCTCATGTAGAACATGGGATTCCTTAAAGACCAGAAGCTCAACGGAATTTCACCATAAGAACAGTATACGTCTTGTAAGATGTTGAACTGCGTGGTACGTTTAACCGCGTTTGACTGTCGGGTCGATTAACAGCATATACTAAGCATAACAGACTGAGACAGCATCATTTCAGGCAATCACGCTGGGAGTCTCCTCTTTTCCCACAGACATTTCCAAACAGGCATGTGTGGGCTTGCAGCAGAGTGCTGGGTTATGTTCCACTTCAAAAACAGACCCCCACCCCTGAATCCAAGTAAAGAGACAGAAAGAACAGACACGTGTATGATTTGTGTTGCCTGTAATTGTCTTGCATAAAGAGCATGACAGCAAAACAGGAATACATGCAGCCTTTCCAGGCGAATGTTGAAAGAACACTTTTATTTTCAAAGCCAAATATAAGTGTGGCTTTGTCTTCCTCTGAGGGGGGGTCTTACAGCGACATGTTCCCTAGTGTTTTACCAGTTTAAAACGTGAATGAAAACCTCATTCGAACAACAATATGAGTCTAATAGGCATCCAGTGCTGAGTGCTATAGTAATTATAGTATGGAATACATATGGTTCCAGAGAGTGTGCCGACACACCCATGACACTGTATGTTGGGTGTGCTCATATAGAAATGCACAAATTATAGTCTTATGTGGATCACTGTCGCCCATTTATCATATTAGACAGTAATATACACCCAACTGCACAATTAATCTCATAGTCTGTATTTTTGTATTTTTATTTTATTTTATTATTGTATTTTTGTTTCCTGCAGAAATTTCATGTTACACGCCTTTTCAAGCGCAAAGGCGGGGACATTTTTACGAGTGGAAATGTCTGGAGACTGCACCTTAAACAGTAGTAATAGCAGCACTAGTAGGCCTACTGTCACTACTACAGTAGTAGTAGTAGGTAGTCAGTAGTTGGAGCAGCTGTTGTAGTAACCTTGTGGCAGTGGCAGCAGATTGCATGGAAGCTCTTTCATATCACATTTGTGTGTGCAGATTCAGAACATTTTAGTAGCAGAAGCTGTTAACATCTGGTGTAGAGATGTTACAGGAGCGTGGAATTTTACAGGAATTCACTGACAGACAGGGATTATACAGCAGGAGAGGCAGTTCCTGTGTGGATAGGCGTGTCTCGTTGCCTGTCTGAATGCACTGAGAGCAAACTCATACATCCATGTAGTGTTGATTCATCCACAATGCTTTTCAGAATGTAACCTGATCTGACCCACGCTAACAGGAGAGTTTGAATAAACAAAGTGCGCCGTGAGATCTGAGTTTCAATCTCTGTGTAACCTGTTCTGTTTTTCTTCACATGCAGGCAGTGAAAACTGCTCTTTGCTAAATATTTTTCAAATGGGGGACAATAAGACTGTTGATAGAAATTTCCACAATACTGGTCAGACATGATATTAACATGCATCCTGAATGATCCAGTTTCAAGTGACAAGTTTAGGTTTCATGTGTGAACATGCCCAAGGCGTAGTGAGGATGCATTTCAGATCGGAACACTGAGACCACATTTGGAAATGGTCTGTGACCAGTAGTGTGAACACACGTGTGCTGGAAACAGTGACGGACTGTCTACTGAATGGAGATCATGTTGCATGAACAGTTTTGCCTCATTCGTTCAGAAAAAAATTGTTGAATTGCCTCAAGAAAAGCCAAAGCACTATAACTGGGATGGCATTTTGCATTTTGATATCCTTTATCCTTGTACCTGTTCAGTAATTAGTGAGAGCACTTTCAGTGAGCGAGAGAGACGTAGTTTGTTCATGTCCCCATGTCAAGATGCACACACAACAAATAGCTCCATTGTTTTAATAAAGCAGTTGTATGCAGAATAATTTGTTGAATGCCAGTTTGCATTAAGAGTTGATTTAGTGTGTCAAACCGTGTGAATTAAGGTGCATCTGGGGACGTCTCTTAATACAAGGTGTGAACACATGTATTAAAGCTGGCCAGTTGTAATGGGATCATTCAGGATGCAACCAGCAACAGATCACATCAGAGTAGTATGTGCTGGAACATTTGAATGTCAAAATAAACTTGTAAATCACCTGTTCAGCCAGATCTGAACAGGGTCTTAAAAATGTGACCAGGGTGCGGTCTGAAGGGAGGGCATTGTTCATTTGCATAAGCTTAGTCCACCTATTGTGTTTCTCACAAATACCAATACATAGCCCTGGGTGTTGTTTTACACAGTCCACACCCAAAGCTTCCTGAAGATTCATCAGGCAGATCAGGAGAGAAAGAGCTGGCTTCAGATAATACATCAATGCAGTTCATTTAATTTAGGAATACAATCATTTCTGCTGTCCTGGCTGATTTGATTTGGGGTTTTCTCAAACTACTCGACATCCATATTTCATATACATTTGTATTTAAAAATGTTACAGTACTTTAAAGAAAAACATAAAAATAAAGGTATCAGTAGAAATGGAGTTGGTAATAAAAATGCAGGAAATCCAAGAATTGGATGTACCTCTGTGTACTGGGCGCTACTTTTACACTCAGCAGCAGATTTGTAGGACTTCACATCTTTGTACAGCTCAGGTTTTGGTCTGCATGTGTGTATGTCCCAAACATGCATTTTTTCTTGGAAACTTATTGGTTGCGCTGTCGCTAGGTTTGTAAAGCACATTCTTCCCCATGTTGCATCTGATAACTTGTGCCGACTTCAGATGCTCACTACACCTTTGCCTCAGCGGCACCTTCACTTAGGCGCCACTCGATCAGTCAAACGATCATCTGTATTTAGTCCATATGTAGGTGATTCAGCAGTGTATACAACACACTCATGTGTACAGCACACATAACATTTAAACAGCATACCCTCGACAAGAAGCTTTTTTTTTCTTTTTTCCACATCAGCCACTTCAATCAAGAATGTTCAGCTTGGCAGAACATATATGCTGTGGGACACTCGTGGGATTTCAGGACCACTCAACCAGAATGGACCATATATTGATGCCCCTGATGAGCGTGCACAACCACGTCTCTGGGGATTGCGCAAATCTGTAACTAACCTGGGAATCGTTCATATGTCTCCAGGTAATGTGCAAGTTACTGTGAGATTCAACAACCCTAAACCAATACCACTCTGGCGCTGATGATTATCATAGAGGGGAGAGGTCTCATGAAAGGACACTTACTACTTCTAAAAAACCTGCTGCTTAGACAACAGCATCTGTGTTTTTTTGTTGAGGCTGTTGTTGATGTCAAAAATAATCCCAGTACCTGCATAAGACATGCAGCAAGTAACTGTCATATAAACCTATCAAAGCCTCCCTTAAAGTATTTTAGTTTGCTTTACAGCCTTAAACATCTGGAACAGTTACACCCAAATTTACTATCTGTACATCTGTAACAGTTTATATTCCATTTCTGTGTCGTCAGAAGGGCCATTTATAAGACAACATACCACACACTTAGGCTGAATGTGTGTCTTTCTCAACATCTTTCAAATCCATTTTCCTCCGTAGACTCACAATTTCATACCACAGAACAAACTGTGTTCTCGATATTTGGTAAAATGTTGGGAGGGGTTTGGACTGATGTGATTATGGGCGGATTTCATTGTATTATTCACTGGTGTTGAGATTGCCAGCTGTCATAAGAGCCCTATCATAGCTGACTCTCAGCGCATTCATCAACGTCTTACAAGAAATGCTAAATCCTAATGGTGAGAAGTATTGTGATTATGACAAGAAAATATAAAGTAGTGTGTGACATGTAACTCGTTTAGGAGGGGCACAGTTACAGTGTGATTTAAAACAGTAAAAATAATCTTTCCAATTCACTCAGATCTGAACTGTTGGACAAGAAACACATCAGTGAGTGTCATTTACACATCTCGAGGAGACTGTTAGCTGTGATGTCCCTAAACTGTAAAACACTTCTGGTACTGGAGTTTGCAGTGGAGTTGTGATGGATATGTTCACAATGGTTTCCAGACCCATCAGTATAGCAAAATAATGATAAAACAATGAAAAAAACAAGAAGCAAAAACATTTCAACAAGTGAGCAAAAGAAATGTCAAATATTCTCAAGTTCTTATTGGAAACAGTCTATGGTAGCAGTGTTATTGGTATTGATGTGTCAGACCTACATCTAATCTAATGTGCTTCACAATTTGCATTCACACACAAACTTCATTACCAACAAATAGTCCTGTATTTGGTTGTGTAATGCATCTAAGTGTTCATATTTACATTTCATTCACCTACAGTATTTGTATGTGAGTACAGGAATTGTGCCACGTTTGCAATGAGATGAGCCACAAGTGAAAGTCCTGCAATTATTTGTATGTAGGGCCTTCTGAGTGAATTCACAACAGTGAGTGAATCACTGTGATGCAGGTAAATTTGGTCTGTTCAGAAATGCTACAAATAGACAAATAAACATTTATTATAACCATTCTCAGAAAACTATTTACATCAATATGCACACACTGCTAATCAGAAAATGAGACCCACTGCTTGCTGCTTTCATGTCTTTTAAAACATGATGATGCCTTGAAGTCTGTTTCAAGAACAGAGAGTGCAAACTGAATTCTGAGGCAGGGCCCATGGGATTATATCTGTTGAGACATGGTACAGTAATTTATAATACGTTATTGTCCAACAGTTTATGGTGCATGCTAAAGCTGGTGAGTGCTGACATGTGAAATCCTGTGATCGAAAGGTATGTGTGTCAAAGACTCAGTGGTACGTTAGCATCAGAAGCAGAACTATGGTGTGGGGGAGAGAAATGAGCCCTAATCCTGCTCCTGATTATCTTGAACTGCCATTTCCTGTTCAAAGAACAATTTTCCTGAAACTGCAGCACTGCGCCATGTGACGTGAAGCAGCCGGTGACTATAAATCGATCTGCGCTCCTTTGTGTGTAAATCGCATGTTGAAACTGGCTGTTCAAGTTATGTTGCAATGTTGTGGGACATTCAGACAGGTGTGGCGTAAAACGTCAGTTGTGCGAAGAAAGACAAGATCATCCCATACCTCACAGACATGCACCATTGCTGTTTTCTCACAGCGGATAGGCTGAACCCTGCCTTCTCACCATGAGTAAACATTTGTCACCTTTGTGACAGGTAACCAGAACCTTTGCCGTTTAGAGTCACAGCTCACTTGAAAGCCTTGTAGTTTCTCACACATAACCTGGAAATATAGATATATAAAAAACTCTTAGGGTTGTTGTTATCCTTCACCCACCTGGTCCTCATTCATAATATTTACCCTTTCATCTCATTTAATAATTACAGTTGGTGGGTTTTCATGTAGATGTGTTATACTGTAAAGCGCTTTGAAAAAAAATATCATTCCAGCAGATGTCTACTTGATTAAGTAACTAAATTAAAGTCATTTTCTAACTATTTAAATCAGCGCAGCCAGAATAAGTACAACTCTCAACTAAGAAACAAAGAAAAAGATATACATATATACTTCTTTTGAGCATCCATGGTATAATTTCATGATATTTGGTTTTATTTGTGTCATAATCTTGTTAGTCTTTATGTCCTTAGTTGCCATATTTAGCACCAGTGTGAACAGGGCCGAGGTCAAGCAGCCCTCCTCACACCAATGTCCCTAGCAAAAATAACTCTGCAACTGTTTCCCATGCACCAGTCTATCGACTTCCTGTTGTCTCTTCATTTCTCCAAATACACACTCTCTATCTCTCAGTCTTTTTCTCTTTCACACACACACACACACGCACACACACAGCTACACACACTTCCTGTCATGACAAAGCTGAAATTAAAACAGGCTGTTAGTTTGGACCCCTCCGCAGCAGACAGCGAGATTAGGAACATTTTCTCACAGTCTTTACACGTGTGTGTATGTGTGTGTGGGTGTGTGTTTTTTTTGTGTGTATAAGGTCTGGATGATATTTTTTTTTCAGCATGTTTGGTGAATGCTTTTTTGTGTCTTTATGAAAGCCAAGTGAAACTTTATTCAGCAATGGTTTTCTTTATGAAATTATACAGTGAACAAAACATGCATTGTATTTGAATTTTTCTAAGTGCTCCTTGTATACAATAAGTGGAGAAACATACGCAGTGAGAAATATTGTAACCGCAACAAATGAATTACAATTGATACAGTAATGAATTAACATTTCTGTTAATCAAAAAGGACTCCAGCACAATCTCTCTGCCAGCAATGTGTTTTTACGTAGCCATGCACCATAAGAACACATTCTTCTGTGATAAAGTCACACTGCAGAGCAAAAGAATAACATCACTTCATCATGACAACCTCAAACGGCAACAGCATAAAGCAAACAGTATCACCTCATCGGTAAATGAGGACAGAAAGTGCCAGGCAGGTTCATGTCAAGATGCCATTCTATGCAGGTTTGTAGATGTGCTGTTGTTAAGGAAAACGATGCTTTTCCCAACTGCATTGCAATCCTCTCCTGTGTTTTTTTTTTTTTTTTTTTTTTTTTTTTTTTTGTTCAAGTGTGCTAATGCCACCACAAAATATTTGCAGTTAAACATTCTTACAAACCCAGTCTGAGTACCACGCCTTCCTTGGTACCATCAAAAATAAAAGCCCAAATAAATTTGATATGCTTCCCAGCACTAGGGTTAAGCTTTGTTGACTTGATAGCACATGCCTGCCCAACACTGAAGCTAAAATAAGAAGACTCTTTTAGGTTCTGTATCCCACATGCACTCTTGTACTGTGAGCAACTAAAATGAATGTTTGTGTTTGACTAAATAATTCAGTTCCATTCAATTTTATTTATATAATGTTAGTAACAATACAAATTGTCTCAAGCACTAAGGTGACTCTGAACAGAAAAAAAAAAAAAAAAAAACCTTAGACAGAATCCAGCTCATATGGACGGATCCATCTGACTGATGAGCAACCAGGTAAAGATAGAGAATAGAGAGAGACTAAAATACTAAACCAGCTAGTTGCAGAGATGGCTCACCAGTGATTTTGTGTATGCGTGTGTGTGTGTGTGTGTGTTGTTGCAACCAGTGCCTTACAAACACACATCGACTCAGCCGCTTACAGACGCACCAGTGGCAGGCGCTACATCTTGTTGCGCAACCTCCACAAGTGAGTGAGGCTAGAGCTCCCTCTGCAGGCCATTCGGCAGTACCACTGTGCTTGTCTGCCTGTGGTGAGACGGCGGCAGTGACCAGATGCTTTTAAGGTGGTCTGTCCAGAGAGGAAGTGGCAGTAGCAGGACAGGCCATGAGGCCATTCTTCCATTAACATTACAATCCTTGGTGTAAACGATGTATTTTCATGCAACGGTAATTATTTTTGAAAGAATGAAATTAGATGTGCTTTGATCCATTATCCAATTATTATTATTTTTTTTTAATTTTTTTTACCACTTATCCGGACTGATGATCAACAACAACTTTTTCCGAAGTCTCCTGAATGATCCTTTGTCTATGCCATCATACACTTCCTCAAACATGTGTTGGGAAGATGAGACTGTGACAAATCTGTGATATTTTTAAAATAAACGGGGCGCTGTAAGTCATTACATTGACTGGGAGCACTTCTAAGCCAATGGACTAAAATTTGACTTTGAAATTAACTTGTAATCTTAGAGGTGCATTTAGTTTTGCAACTTACAGATGTGTGATATCGTGTAATTTACTGATTAAACAAATACCAAAGTATAATACATTTGTTTCATTTGTTTGATTGTGTTCTCTCAGTCTAGTGTCAGGACTAAACAGTGTGAAAATCCACTAAAGCAAATACTTTTAAGCGGCACTGCACATGTTGATGTCCTGTAATCACTTGCACTCCAGCTGTGTGTATTTGTGTCAAAGGTCATCTACAGGTGTTCTAGAATGTTGACTCTTATGACTCATCAAAGACAGAATTCCGTTGCACATCTCTCTTTCTTACCACTTGTAATGTGGAAATCGCTTTGTTTACTTGCGTATTGAGGATTTCTTGAGTGCTTTTGCACATGTCATCCGACTCGTAAGACATTCTTTGGTATTTTGACTCATCTTCTTTATCCACTTTATTCACCGTGTCACAATAAAACTGTTTAACTTGGACCATTTTGAGCCTGTGTCTGTTTTTGGGTCGGATCCCTGTTGAAACCAAAACAACTCAGGTACCAAAACTGGGTTATTAAAAAAAAATGGAAACTTGTGTCAGGGTGCCAGGGAAACAATCTTGCCAGGGCCCTGTCCTTTGTTCAGTCCATTCATGGGGCTTCTTATAGTTGTGTGAAGAGACGGAACAACAAAACATCACTGCTTCACCTATTACTCACTCAGGCCATTACTCACTCACTTAATGACTCACTTGATGATCCCTTTATCAAAGGACATTTTTGAACTATGTTCCTTTTTTTTAGGATGTTTTACTTAAAACTGCTTGTATTCACTGACTGACTGCAATTTTGATTGTTTTAAGAGATTCCATCTCATCGCCTCATCTGCACATACTTGTGACAATGTGACATTTGCACATATCATTTGGCCCTTTGAACACCTTTTTTTCAGCACTTTGCAGTCTTACTTGCTTATTTTATTTATTTATCTTTCTATTCTTAGAGTAAGTTTATTTCCTTTCTTCCTCGTTTAGTTTGGTTGTTTATGTGAAGGGAACTCACAAAGTTTGCTGTGTATATGACAAAAAACATCTTGAATCTAGAATCTAGTTTGCAAACTACTGCCTCTACATTCACTGCTGCTCCTCTGCTGAACGGAGAGGCTATCGAGAGGTTCAGGTTACATAGGTATATATGGTGTGGTTACATCAGAGCTAGTTTCAAATGTTCCTTTTCAAATATGAAAACGAATAGGCTACATGATCAGACCAATACAGGTGTTGGTATTGGTACATCCCTACAAAAAATGTACAACTTAACATTTCACATGTACTTTTCAGGTTTGCAGTTCTAAATGTTAGTGATGCAGGTTTTTGAGAGACATTTTCAGTGAGCCATTATCAGAAGAATAAATGAGACATTTCTGTGCAGCTATAAGTAAGAATCTATTAAATGAATCAATAAATCTATCAAAGCAATTAAAGCTAGCACCTCCAGACTCATTAACAGTTGTTACCAAAAAGCAATAGGCGAGCTAAATGCTTGAGACTCAAGAAGGCTTGAAGGATGGTTTGAAAGAGAAAAGGAAATCATCATCTACTGTATGTAAAATTGGAAAAACCCTCTCTAATCAGGAGACATATCCTGAAACATCACTTTTTAGAAAGTTACAACACAGTCTCAACATCTTTACCCAAAACATTTCACCCCTATTCAAACACCAGATCTGGAAAGTTTGAGGCCATTAATGGGTCGTTGGAGTATCACTTTTAATATGGTGATAATTTAATCTGTCTATGGTATGTTGCTGCTGTCAGACCTCATGTCATCGCCACAGAATGGCTGCTTTTGTTTTTTTTGGACATAGACACAAAAAATCATAGTTTCTTTCTGTCAGAGCACTCTGTACATCAGCTCAAAGGTAACATTAGTGCTAGCCTTAGCTGCTGTTAGCCTCATTATAGTGGTCAGTAATTGAAAACAGAAATTTCTAACCAACCAGCTGACTAATATGAGCAGAGAGATAACTGGCATCGACTTGGGATAATTTCTCACTCAGAACTTTCTTCAAATGTTCTGAATTTATGTGTATATATTAATCAAAACTAGTACAGTGAGCGCCAGTACTGGTGTAAAACTTCAGAGGCAGTGTCCTATAACAAACCATTTTCACTGCAGGATAATAGTAGATATCTCACACCATAGTTCCACTCAGGAAAAACTCATCTTATGTTCAATTCCAACATTAAAGCATCATAAAAGTGTCTCTTTCCTCAAAATAGTGACACTGATTAAAAGGAAACCGTGTTGCTAAGGCCAAAATGCCCACCTCTTCGGAATAATAAAGACATGATCAGAATCAGCACCAGAAAAGCTATAAGTTATAAGGTTATTGTATCATTATAAAGGGTGCCTGATTGTAAACTTTTCAAATTAAAGCCCACTTACAATAAATGTCACACATTCAAGGTTCTGGGTGGAGTTTCACAATTATAAATCAATCACTAATAATAATAAGCAAACATCCTTCTTTCTGAAGATGCGACAAAAAAGACTCCACTCCATGTTCTGAAAAAAGTCCTATATCTGCCAGGAGGGGACACTATACACACATTTAATAACTCAGCATTTTACAGGCCCCAACCCACTCAGCGCTTGCATTTGTGTTTTGTGGCGGACATTTCATGTCATCAAATGACACAAAGTCAAACACCCAGGTCTTTCTGATGGTTTAATTCTACATCTAAATATGGCACAGGCAAAGCACGGAGCCCTGCATGCGGCAAATGAACAAAGAATTCACTGTGCGATTATTTTATGTTCAGGCTTATCACTGAGAGTCATGAGAGCACCAGGAAGAGCTGACACTGTTATTCCCCAGGCATCTGCTCAGCGGTGAGCAACAGTGGTGAGCTTATTATAAACCAGAGAGTTGCACATAGCTTTACAAGAATATATGCGGTTTAGTGGGGATCTTACAAAATACACATACAGTATATCATAGCAGGATCTATACCTCATGACACCAAGGAAAAATTACGTCATTCCGATGTGTGATTTCCCAATCAAAGCCCTTTAACATGTTGTAAACTGTATTTTGGCTATTTTCCTTAGAACCACAGGCTGAAATTTATGAAAAAACTTTCTGTTTACACTGAACAATTCCACTTCACGCTTCACCCAGACATTTTCAAAAGCATTCGGAAACCTTTTTAATCCTCTATAAAATATCTTGTATAGTTTTGTTTCCCTTCAAATGTTGAAGCTAAAAAGAAGCTACATTTCCACAGACTAATTTGATTTCAAACTTGTACATACACCACTTTAGGACGTCACTCAGAAGATATCAGGCCATTTTGATGTCATTTCATGATTAAAGTTCAGTACTGGGATCAGTCAAGTACTGGGATCAGTCAATCAGATCAGTCCCAAGTGGAATTTGCCTGTGGGATGTCTCTTTTATATCTGAAGTTATAGGAAGAATAACAAGACAATGACATTTTACAGCTGCTTTCATTTTGGAACTCCAAATTTCCTTTTATTTCAATATTTAAGTTGAATATTATTAACTCATGTGACACGGACCTGGATTCATACAGGTGGGATGAAAATCGTTAAATGAATATTTGAACAGTTCTCTGACACTTACTGCGCTCTGCTGCCTAATGGGAAACCCGAGGCGTGCCGCTAGTCGGCGATTCTAAATGGGCTTCCGTGTTACTTCCGTGTTCTCCGAGGAACGCGAAGTATTTTTGACGGAACGGTCATATCTGGATCGGTGACTTTTATTGAGGCTTCTTTCTCTCTTCGACAGGAACCGGCTTCTAATGTTGGAAGGAAATCCCTGAACTCTCTTTCATCGGTCCGAGCAGACAGAAAGTTTGGAAGCATGGCTGACAGCCGTGAAGAGGATAAAACAGATGGAAACCAGGAGCCGCAAGGAGCTGTGGGTGGAGAAGGTATGTGAAATCAATGTTTACACGAGACTTAAAGGCTTTTTTCTTCTTCTTTCCCCCACCCATTCCCACGCCTGTCAAAGGTCCCAAACAAAACCGAACTATAGACGACGTCTCGTTGTCTTTTAAGGAACTCGCTGGTGTATGTTTGTTTCCGTGTCTATGTGTTAACACGAAGGTAATCACAACGCCCATTCATAACCTAACCTTTATGTGGTCCCGACCGTGGACGGGACACCACTAACTTTCAGGGAGCGCCGGAGTTGTAAGAGAGGAGCCCTATCGGAAAGGAGCGAACTCCGTCCGTGCTGGTTCAAGACAGGAACTTACTGCGAGAACTAACTTTGAGTTAGTCGGCGTTTATGAATGTACATTCTAGTTTCTTTTAAGGATTTGCGAAACGTCGTCTGTCGCTGTCCAAGTAAATTTCCTATTCAAATGATATTCAAGAGGGTGCATCGGGATACTTGGGAGGATCTATGCAGTCTATGGTGTGGACTTGGGACAGTCAGGTTTCCCAGAATTCCTTTCGAGGACATAATTAAGTAAACTACTGTTCCATAATGACAGTCCTCCAGTAGTGACTCCGGTTCTTTCGATTCAGCTCACTACAAAGAGCCAGCACCTTAGGCTCCCAAGTGGCTACTTTTTTTGTTGTTTAAATTAATTTATTCCCGAATTATGTGTATTGTGTAAAATTAATTACTAATAGAAACAAAATATTATGTTAAATGTTTATCATTTAAATGACTTTAAATTGGTGTTTAAATCAAGACAGGACACCATTCACAGTGGCCTTTTCTAGGAAGGTAACACACATTCTCTCTCATATAGGCCTGGGATGATTTTTTGGGAAAGTGTTATCCTGTTTGCAAGCAGGACAACACTCTCTATGGAAATGCATACATTGGATTGAGAGCACAAGTATAGCTTTTGAATGTTTTGTCACCCATTACTGAAAATGGCTGAAAATCTCGTGGAATCATTTTAGCCAATTCCTCATCAGCTGTGTTCAGTTGACATACTGGCCCCTTCATTAGTTCCATTGCTTGTCTTTTCTTCTCTAATTGCACTGAAGGATGGACAATTCGCATGCGCCTGTGCAAGCTGTTTGTGGAACCTGCTCGGTATGAAATTTTAACTTTACACAATCTACACTCTGCCTTTGTACTATCAAGCACATTAAAATTTGTCCAGGCTTTACTCCATTTTTTTTTTTTAATGCAAGTAGTTTCTGTCTCTGTAATGTTCTCTGTCTCCCTGCCTCCTGTTTGTGTGCTACTGTGCTCCATGTGCTGTGTGTGTGTATGTGGCTAAACACGCTACCTTTTCCTCCTTTGACTAAAATTTTTAAGAGCTCAAGTTCCTAAATCTAGGGGCACGCCCGAGTACTATACAGTTTCTATATTTTACCAAATGCTCTGGTAATAAATAGGAATAACTTACAGAAACTTCAATTTAAGGGTTTGAGTTCCATTTCCTGATCTCCATTACATATGGTAATGTTTTATACAAATGTACTGACGTAACAGAAGTAAAAATATTTACAATTTACACAGTTCAAAGTTCACAAAAATCATGCACTATTGTTTTTACCATTGGCCTTATGGTTAACAGATGTGGGGTTTCCTATCTATATTTTCATTTTATAAACTACATGTTAATACATGATAATGCTAGTATAAATTTATTGTTTATGCTTTGTTTTTGTGTTTTTACTATCCTGCATCTGTACATTAGTACTTAGTTTTGTTCCCTTTCATGTACCCCGTGACACCAAAAATGTTGAAACCTAATGGCAGTTTATGTTGAATCAGTTAGTATAGTGGTTAGCTGACTTTTCCCTATAAACATCCACAATAAAATACATTAATGACAAGTTCAGTCTCACTTGCCTCTGAGCTGTTTGAATTACATCTTCTTACTGCAACTCAGTGAGGTAGTATCACAGTAATTTACAAGTTTATTGGTGATCATCCTTTCCTCAATTTACATAAGTCCCATAAGTACTGATGGTAAGGCTGTGTTTTAACTACATGTTTCCATTCTGCTAGCAAACAACTCTATATATGGAACCAAATAATGATTTTTGAAGATTTTGTATGTTAAATTCTCATATAGTTCATACACATTAATTAGGATACATTTCTAGTTTTGTGTCCAACTTCAAGACATCCATGATCATCAGATTTCTCCTTTTCATGTCTTTTGAACGGTCTACTGCTTGAAATATACAAGCATGTCAGCTTTTCTGGCAGTCATATTCCATTGGACCGCTTTTAGCTTTGATCACAGCAGCATAAGTTTCTGCAATGTCACAAGTTCTATTTCCATCCAGTGCATTAATTTTTCTCCAAGATCTTGTATCGATGATGGGAGAGTCTGACCTCTGCACAAAGCATTCTGCAGCACATCCCAAATATTCTCAATAAGGTCTGGACGCTGTGGAGGCCAATCCATGTGTGAAAATGATGTCTCATGCTCCCTGAACCACTCTTTCACAATTTGAGCCCCATGAATCCTGGCATTGTCATCTTGGAATACACCATCAGGGAAGAAAGAATCCATTGTATCAGAATCAGAATCAGAATTACTTTATTGATCCCAGGGGAAATTGCTTTTCGTTACAGCAGCTCCAACCCAAAGTGTACCAGTGTTAAGAACAAAGAGCAATGTAGGCAATAAGAATAAGTAAGAGAATGTAAAAAATAAAAAAAAAAATAATAATACAAAAATATATGTACAAGTGGAAAGTAAACCTGTGTTCTGTGTTGTTGCTCTACAGTGACATTGAGTATGGGGTACTGCACAGTGGGGAAAAATGTTTGCACATGGTGAGAATATAAAAGGAAATATATACAAGTGTATGAAAATAATGTAGTGAAGCCTGTGTTATTGCACAATCTCAGGATCAATATAGTTATAAACATGGGTTATTGCACATAGTAAGTCCAGAGTCCAATAGTATACAGGGAATACGTACTAGTATATGAGATGAAGTGAACATCAGTGAACATGAGTTATTGCACGTTATCAGTATAAATATGTCTATAAATAAATATGGGTTCTGCACCCTCAGAGTGAGGAGTTGTACAGGTTAATGGCCACAGGCAGGAATGATTTCCTGTGACGCTCTGTGGTGCATCGTGGTGTGATCAGTCTAGTGCTGAAAGAACCTCCTGTGTCTGGCCAGCACGTCATGGAGTTGGTTAGACTCATTGTCCAGGATGACTTTCACCTTGTGAGGCATTGTCCTGTCTGACACCACTATCAGAGGGTCCAGCTTCACTCCCACAACGTCACTGGCCTTGTGGATCAGTCTGTTGGTGTCTGCTACCCTCAGCCTGCTGGCCCAGCACGCAATAGCATAGAAGATGGCACTGGCCACCACAGACTTGTAGAACATCCTGTAATAGTCCTGCAGATGTTAAAAGATCTCAACCGCCTCAGAAAATAGAGGCGATTTGTCCCTTTCTGTACTTTGCGTCGGTGTTCTTCCCCCAGTGATGGAATAATCTGGTTATTCATTATTTTGAGGTAGTCAGCTGACCTCATTCTTTGGGCATAATGTTGCTGAACCTAGACTAGAGCAACTGCAGCAACCTCAGATCATATCACTGCCCTCACAGGTTTTCACAGTAGACACTAAGCATGATGGGTGCATCACTTCATCTGCCTCTCTTCTTACCCTGATGCCCCATCACTCTAGAACAGGATCAGTCTGGACCCTTCAGACCACATGACCTTCTTCCTTTTTTCCAGAGTCCAATCTTTATGCTCCGTAGCAAACTGAAGCCTTTTTTCCAGTTAGCCTCACTGATTAGTGGTTTTCTTAGGACTACACAGCTGTTCAGTCCCAGTCCCTTGAGTTCTTGTCACATTGTACATGTGAAAATGGTTTTACTTTCACTCTTAAACATTGCCCTGAGCTCTGCTGTTGTTTTTATCGGGTATTTGATTTCGCCAAACTTGATCATCAATCAGGATTTCTTTCTGACCACATTTCTTCCTGGAAGATGATGGTTCCACACTATCCTTCCAGTTTTTAATAATGCGTTGGATAGTTCTTAACCCAGTTTTACTCATTTCTGCTTAAGTCTCCTTAGATGTTCTCTCTGCTTCATGCATGCCAATGATTTGACCCTTCTCAATCAGACTAACATCTTTTCCACGACCACAGGATGTGTCTTTCCACATGTTGATTAAGAAATGAGAAGCTCATTGCATCAGTTGGGGTTAAATAACTTGTTGCCAGCTGAAAGATAATCGCCCAAGGAGTAATTATCCAATAGGAGGCTAGTACCTATTTGCTTAGTTAAATCCAGGTGGCAACTTGTTTTTTGGCCAGGCAGTGGATAATAGAATGGATACAAGCTTTTATCTGACACCGATGGACATTGCACTTGCAGATCATACGAAATCCAAACAGCTTTGAGTAAGAATTGTGAAATAGCTGGCAGTGCTATTGTAGGTTTGAATGAATTGCAGTGGTACACACAGCAGGTTGTAAGGAAGTCTTATCACTGCTTCTTGGTGATGGATGAGAAATTCTCTCTCCACCCAGGTCATAATTTACCAGATCACTAGTAGTGAATCCTATTTTAAGAAGTCTGTGATGATCAGACAGCAGGATAGAGTCAGAATTTTTTTGAGATGTCCGACAAAAACGACACAAACAAAACTAGCAGCAACAGCTGGAAAGTCACACACGCTGGCATCGTAACTTCATTATGAAGGAATACGATGCATTTTTTTTTGGAACTGAACATTTTAAGCAAATACAGCAGTATTACTAATCACTTTCCTGGCTTTTCCAGACGTTGTAGATGATCCTATCTTGGAGCAAGGAGCAGTGGTTCTCAGAGGGTGAGTCTCAACAAAATATCTGATATAAGCAAACACACCCAGTATACATTAAGGACAAATTCAGATTGCCACAACCGTATTTGGAACTGGTAGGGGCTGGTTGTGACCATATTCCTTCAGTACTGTCAAAACCCGACTACACTGACAGCCCGCCAACTCAGCTGATGTCCTCTTGCATATACTTTGAATCATTCATTCAGAAAAACAAAAGACATAGCTCCTGTTATGAATGATCACCAGAAAAGGCAAAAGTACTGTGTGTTGTGCATCTGTTAAGATGGAGTTTTAAGAGTATTGCAAAATATTTTGTACTAAAGTAACACATACATCTAAACAACAACGAACAAATGAGATCTGTCTGTCACATGTCCAAACACACAATAGTATACAGTAGTATTTTGTTGGTAAGCTGTTGTCTCTGTCATAGGTATGTGATTGAGCGTATAAACACAGGGGACCCCGATCTGCATGTCCGCTCTGAAGATCTGGGAGGAAGGCCAAATGAACACCAAGATCCGCAAATCAAAGAAGTAGTGGAACAGCTGCTTAAGATATCAGATGAACTGAACAGGAATTCTGAGTTTCAGCGGTAAGAACTACGGCAGTCAACAAATACTAGTGGTTAAATGATAATAATATTTGGTGTATGAATGACGCAGTTTGCTTTCTGGAAAATGAATCTTGTGCGAGAGTGTATGTTGCCTATCTATACTAAACATTTAATCCATATACAGTCATTTTCACAGTTATTACTTTAATTATTAATCGCAGTTCCATATAAATATATCAGAATATTTAATCCAACCGATATTTATTATTTCATGAGAGTAATCTGCATAATAACACTGCCACCTTATATTTGTACTACCTGTGTTAGGTTCAACAGACATACTGTGCTGGGGCCAGATTGCAAGAAACTTAGGGCAGGCACATGTTTATCACTTTGGTGCATTAGGATTGCCTAATGTTGCACCCTGGACAGTGTTTGGCCATAAAGCAGTCAATCAGCCAAAAAGTGGGATCACATAAAACCTAACAGTACAATCTAATAAAATCCATCAAATGTTCATTTAAATATTAGTTTTGTAGTATATTAAAAGTGTCTTATATCTGTTTTTCCACTGATTATACTGCACCTTTGTTGGACTAATTTAAATGAAAATGCTAAAATGAAATTATTAGCATTTTAATAAACATTTATTCTGTTCATGTATTAATTCTTTTCTAGTGTAGCTGATGAATTTACCACAAAAAAATAACCTTTGTTCATTTAAATATTTTTTTCATAATGACATATTACAACAGGAAATCTGTGAATGAAGTCTACATGTCAAACTTTAGCTTTTACCTACTATTCCTGACAAAATAATGATTTATCCTTTCCATTCCTTAGCATTTAAATACAGGATTTGTGTCAGAGCCCTAGAATTAAATCAAATTCTCTGTGTACAGAGGCAAAATTAAAACCTAACTACGCAGTGCAGCTAATGCATAGCCACACACCTGTACTTTGGAGACTACTTGTAATGCAACACAAGCCTTACATGTATGTTTGAAGAACACTAAAATTGCACGATTGTGCATCTAAATGTATGAATTTCTTCTTGGCAGGCTGGTCAGACAGGTTCAAGGTGACTGCGCTCAGGACGTCTTCATGAAGGTGGCAAGGAGCATCTTCGCTGATGGCATCAACTGGGGTCGAGTGGTGGCTCTTTTCCATCTGGCCTACAATCTCATATACAAGGTAACACATCCAGTGTAAACACTGACTGAGCAGAAATGTTTCCTCACTAATTTAGATGATTTAGATTTTGGTTTTTGGTCAAAGTCTTTCCATTCTTGACCCTTATGAATGAATTGCTCCTATGAGGTCTTCTCTTTATGGTAGACTTATATTATAATATGCATTTCTCCAGTGCATACTCAACCAAGCTCGCATGAAATGGTAGAAAGCATCAATATGATAAGAACCTGGCCATCAGTTGGCAGTTACAGTACCACCTGTGCGGAAAAAATGAACCCCATCCAGGTTAATGTAATTGTCAGTCAGATCACATGTTTTTCTTTTTTCTTTTAAAGGCTCTGACCTCTAACCACCTAGAGAATATTAGAATGGTTATCAACTGGGTTCTCCAGGTCATCAGAGACCAGCTCTACTCCTGGATCGTGCAACAGGGAGGCTGGGTGAGTGCTCTGTTGTCCATAAAGATCTGTCATAAATGGTGTTGTGAGCTGTAGAGCTGCCTTTATGGGCGTGTCAGGATGCTTTAACAATTATCTTTTTATCTTTCCAGGAGGGGGTGATCAGACGTTTTTCTCAATGGAGGACAGTAGCCATAGCAGCATCAGTAGCACTGGTGGTAGCCTTTGTTTACTACAGGAAGACACACTGAGAAAATTAGACCTTGCAACAAGGACTGCAGTCCTATGCGCTGAATGCATGTAGCTCCTCAGGTTTCCAAGAACAAAATATGATTTTACAGCCAGCTGTCCGTTGGGAATCTCTCGTCTTCCTTCACCGGCATATCAAACTGAGCCAAGGACTTGATTTTACCTGAAACATATGTGGGCCTTGCATCGGTTCTGTTAGGGGTCTTGCATCTGAGCAAAATTTGTATCAGACCACAGACAACATATAGAGACCTAAAAGTGCCTGAGGGCGACACCAACATATAGTTGACTTAACTAATTATGCTTACATGTACACAATTACATATACACTGGAGAGTTTCATATCCATACTGACTGACCGATCTACTCATTTTTTCCCAAATCCTTCACTGGACTTATGATCACCTACATTTGCAGTAAAATGTCTGACACTTCTAGTGTGTGGCATCTGAAAGAAAAAGAATACAAGGCCTGACTTGTTTTCTTTGCTTTCTTTTCCTTTGACTCCACTGTGAATGGACATGTTTTAGAAAACAAAATTAAACTTTAGAATTTATGCTCTCTATATTTAAAAAATTATAAAAATGTCTAATTAGAACCTTTTGACTACACACAAGAAGGAGCTTCAGAGTGCGAACCTTCTTTTTGACTCTGTGGGTATTGATAAAAAGTAGTTATTACTATTTAAATGAGTGCCTTTTACTTATTTCAGAGTGTAAATCTTGGTTGGTGATTTATGTGGGGTTTGCAGTCAGTACCTCCATGCTGACCAAGCAGCTGTTATTTAATATGTGTGTAAGTTTTGTTGAGCATTTTTAGCTACCAAGAACTGATTGTGCACTTTGAGGGGGAAATCACATAACTGATCTGTGGTGCCTTTTTACAGTTTTGAAAAAATAAATAAATATTTGAATGGAGTCCAAGTCTATCAATAAATGTATGATACATTATTACCACTCACTGCTCACTTTGTGAATGTCCTGTCATGTCATAGGAAAACGTACGTTGCAGACAGTCGAGCTCCACGGTATCGCACACCAGGCCCTCAGACTATATATATACCTATATACCTATACCCTCATGCAGTCTGTTTCTGATTATTTGGTCAGAGACATTCGCACCATTGTCTTGCTGGAAGTCATTCCAGTCTCCTGAAAAAGAGTCAGGAACGATATAGAGGGAAAAATATCAGTTCTCCTCTACCTGTAAAACCATTGCTGATTTGGGGGTGGTCTCGTTGTTGCCCCTCTACTTCACCTGTTGTTCATTTCACGAAAGCATCTGAAACTGATTAACAGCCTCCTCTTCTACTTGACTGACCAGATCAATATACTAGGAGTTTAACTGGCTTGATGCCATGCTCCAAGTAAAATGTGTTTTTTGAGATCACATAATATATAGAGGTTATACACTCACAGGCCACTTTATTAGGTACACCGTGCTAGTAAAAGGTTGGACCACCCTTTGCCTTCAGAACTGCCTTAATTCTTTGTGTCATACTTTCAACAAGGTGTTGGAAACATTCCTTAGAGATTTTAGTCCAAATTGACATGATAGCATCACACAGTTGCTGCAGATTTGTCGGCTACACATCTATGATGTGAATCACCTGTTCCACCACATCCCAAAGGTGCTCTATTGGATTGAGTTCTGGTGACTCTGGAGGCCGTTGGAGTACAGTGAACTCATTGTCATGTTCAAGAAACCAGTTTGAGATGATATGAGCTTTGTGACATGGTGCATTATCCTGCTGGAAGTAGCCATCAGAAGATGGTACACTGTGGTCATGAAGGGATGGACATGGTCAGCAACAGTACTCAGATAGGCTGTGGCATTTAAACAATGCTCGGAAGCAGACAACGTTTTTCCAATCATCTATTGTGAACTGTTCTCAGTTTCCTGTTCTTAGCTGACAGGAGTGGCCCCCGGTGTGGTCTTCTGCTGCTGTAGCCCATCTTCTTCACGGTTGGACGTGTTGTGCGTTCAGAGATGGTATTCTGCATTCCTTGGTGGTAATGAGTGGTTATTTGAGTTACTGTTGCCTTTCTATCATCTCCAACCAGTCTGCCCATTCTGCTCTGACTTCTCACATCAACAAGGCATTTTCGTCCACACAACTGCGGCTCACTGGATATTTTCTCTTTTTCAGACCATTCTCTGTAAACCCTAGAGATGGTTGTGTATGAAAATCCCAGTAGATCAGTAGTTTCTAAAATATTCAGACCAGCCCGTCTGGCACCAACAACCATACCATGTTCAAAATCATTCTGATGCTCGGTTTGAACTTCAGCAAGTTGTCTTGATCAGCTCTACATGACTAAATGCAGTGAATTGCAGCCATGTGATTGGCTGATTAGCTATTTGTGTTAACAAGCAATTGAGCAGGTGTACCTAATAAAGTGGCAAGTGATTATATGTTATTAGGCTCTGAATAAAGTGATGCCTAGCTATACTATATACTGAGCTTAGGCCAAGGTGTTTCAGTTGTGGCCCACTTCGAGCTTCCAACTCTGTCAACCAGTCAAAAGTTTGGACAGATTTTCTCACTACAAAAAAATTAATGTTTTTTGGAAGGTTAATAAAAGACCATTAGTAAAGTCTACACTGATCCAGCTTTAGTGCGTCATCATCAACTTTATTCAAACACATTTCAATTTTAACATGAAACAAGGCAACACATTCTCTTCATGTTTGCTATTACATTTAAAGACATATCCAGTTTAAGTACAGATGCACTGAATAAATCATACAAGCCGTGGACATTTAAATAACCAAAGAAGTAGAACAACTTAAATATACTACATGATAACAATACATTTGCCAGGTGTAAAAAATAAAAGTAAAAAAGTATGTTTTTAACGTAGTATCCCACTGTTTGCCTTTCCGTCTTATTTATCTCCTGCAAGAAGGATACACTAATTCACTTTTTGTTATTTTAGTAGTGAATACTTTTTGGCTAAATGCGTATTGTCCGTTCTATCCAGAAAGTGTCCGACAGGCCTTACAGACAGAATATCTGATTGTTCCTTTAGTGCCACTGCATATTTGCAGGTCCATCATGTTGAACTAGACTTCCTCGAATCAGACAGTGCAATGAATAATATGGTATTCTTTCCTTTCCCCGTCTGAAGGCGTAGCTCTTTCTTCCTCTTTAGTCGGTGCTCATCATCCGTGTTCTAAACAAACACATTCCTGCCAATGTGCATGGGCTTTTCAGTCTGTTCAGTAAATGATGTTGGTGAAAAAGCGACAAAGCATTACACTCTGTACAGATTCACTCTCCACTATGTAGTACGCCACACTTGTATTCTGCTCTGTCGGCCGTCACTGGGCAGTGCTGGCAGCAATCTTCCTGGGTAAAGCTGGCTAGACCTGCAGTTATTCCCTGATTTCACAACATTCAAGAAGGAGTGCATGGACACCTCAATATTTATCCATTGAGAGGTTCCTTAGGGCAGCTTTCTCATCTCTTGTGGAAGCTGGGGCTGTGAATGATCTGAGAAAGCTTTCCAAACGTGTCCATTGAGACTACAGGCTTTTCTGTCTGTGGCACACTCTGCTGGTCAAGTACGTCAGTGTCAGAGAACAACGTCTGATCCAGGGTGCTGATCCTGGGAAGGAACTGGGCCAGAGCCGGAACACCTCTGTCTAAGCCCTGGAGCCTCTGCCGGTGGTTTCCCAGACTGATCAGGGCTCCATGTCTGTCAGAGATGTAGCTGTTGTACCCGTCCGGTAAGATCTGCTCTCTGAAGGTGCAATCATCTCGGCTGTAGGTGTCCTGCAAAGGAAGGAATACATTTGAATGTGAAGAAATAAAAAAAAGAATGCATGTGAATGCACAAATTAATAGCTTTGGAGACTATATTTGATACTATAATATTTGATTTAATCATATTTGATTATATTATATTTGACATATTTAATACTAATACTAATTGTTACGTTTTTTGTTTTTGTTTTTTTTGTCCATTTAGAGTTTTATTCTAGAAACGCATTTCACAAAAGTGGAAGCAAGGTGACAATAGACTGATGATGTTGTGTAATATGAAGAAAAAAGCAATGGTGTGAAAACTTCATGGATATTTGCATTAAATGGTGATATGGCACTAATGCGGTTGAGTCTGAAAAGACCATCCGAGAAATCTCTCAGAAATAAAGGCTGCATTGGTAAACACTCCCACAATTTAAGAATGCTGTGTTGCCATAAAATGAAATAAAATCTCCATGAAGAATTTAGGGTTTTCATCATTTATGTGAATATCTAAATTATAGGAATCGGCTGAAACAACAATATTAAATAACCATGATCTCTGGCCCACACTAGGTACTTCATCAACATCTGTTGTAGAAATCGCTGCATGGTTTCAGAAACACTTCCAACAGACAACTGTCAGTGAACACTGGGTCCAGACACCTTTACAATGGACTGAAGCAACTGTCCTGTGGTCTAACACATCAAGATTTTAAATTCTTAGTGGAAATGGTGAATGCCACATTCTCTTAAACCGTGGCTTACACATCAGTATACAGTACATGTGATACACAGCTGGCACCTGACCTGAAGCATAAAGTGTAGTCTGTAAAACATGTTGGAGGCAGTGTGATGGCATGAATATTTATAGCATTTATTAGCATTTATTTGAAAGTGACCTAAGGAGTGTTGGATTGTGACTGTGAATGAATTCTGAATTATATAAATATACTTAATACTGTCTGCTCAGTTTCAGCCAAAGAAAACAAATATTTGGACTTTGTAGTACAATCAGCGATGGTAAAGGTAAAGAAGACAAATACTCTGCAGTGGCTGAGTCAGTCGCCTGATCTCAGCCTGATGAAGCATTCCTTTCAAGGTTGAGAATCACACCACTAATAATAGCTGTAGGAAAGGCTTTATCTGCACTTTAAGGCTATATTCTTTATATTACTATAGCTTCTGTATATCTTGAACATAATTTGGTAATTAACAAGAACATATTGAACAAACCAGAATTTTGTTTTTTTTATATTTTGGATTTTTCCAAGGACCTTTGGTCAGCTGTGCACACTCTTGGCATTCTTTCATTCAGCTTCATGCGGTCAACTGGAATTGTTTTCAATGAACAGGTGAACCTGGTCAAGCACGAATTTCTGGATTTCTTTTATTTATTTTGTCTAATGTGTTTGACACCATCAGATGTAGGGCTGGTACACAGTCATTTACAGTAAACAGCCCTCCTTGATTGTAATTCGTGTCCATATAATGCTCTAATATTTGCAAATAGATAGATAGAAAAATGCATACATACCATCCATGCCTGTTTTATGCAAATGCATGTCATTACTGCCTCAATCCAAAACACTGACAAATTATCTCCTGAATTAGCCACCCCTGCAGGTATTGCTGTGAGTTTGTGTCAGCACGTTTTCAAGCTGACAGTGCCACTCAGACTCATTTCCTAATCAGTTTCTGCAAGTTTTTCTACTTGCTTTCTTCTCTTTTGCGATTTATTTTATTTTAATAAACATGTGCGTTCTTCGATGGCTGTTTACCTTGGCCAAAGATAGTCAGCCAGAGGCCAAGGTTGTTGTTGCTGCTGGGCCTTTTCATTCAGGTTTTTCACTTTGCAAACACATCCTAGCCTGCAACACACCGGACAAAGGTTGATGAACTGGTCAACCGTTTGAATGAACGGCTGAGTGGCATGCAGTGTTTTCTCAACATGGAAGCTGATTAACAACATATGGAAAGAAGAGGAAACCTTAGTTCAACAGTAGCCAATGAAACCAGTGTTGTAATAATCAGCGTATGCCCATTTTGGAGAAAAGTTGTGTTTTGTGCATATTTTTATAGACATTATTTTATTTTATTTTTTATTTATTTTTTATTTTTTTTGCAAATTTTGAAAGATGAAATTCATTTAGATTAGTAACACTGTGTCATCTTTTCTTATAGGTTTAGATGTGGCTTGTACAACGAGTATCTAATCTGGATTGGTATTCAGTTTACCAATTGCAATTGTAAGAAGTGCTTAAAGACTACATGGGTCGTATGCTTATAGAAAGAGATTAACATTTTTTATGTTTTTTTTAAAACATTTTTTTATAGTTTATGTTCAACTACTCACAATGTACATGGGGATAGTGGAAAAATGTGCTTGTGTAATACGCAAAAAATCTAAATACTAAATAAACTGTATTACAGTAATATTCATTTTTAAAACATCTACATTCCCTGATATAAAGAGAGGCATATGACAGATTGCTGAGCAAGTATAGACTTGTCTTCAGGATGATCTTGTGGTAACTTGTCTCATTACGGTCCTGTTGCCTTAGGTACCACAAAAAAAAAAAAGCATCATGAACCAACGTCACAGACACGGACAGACAACAACCAATTAATGTGGCTGGAAAGCTTCCAACCAGCAGAAATGTTGATTGGCTTGTCAAAAACCCCTGCAAACTTTGTCATCTCACTGGGTAACTAAGACAACTCTACCTGAAAATTACATTTGCGTGGCTGCGCTGGCGAAACAGGTGCCGAGGCTGCAGAAATGTGATTGGCTAAAAGGTGAGGAGACAAGCGCTATACTAGGTAATTTCTTTGGCGATTCTCTCATCTTTTTAAATGTGTTCACAAAGCTATTTTGTTGTTCCATGGTCCGTGCTTTGGGAGTTGATTTTGTGAAATGTGTTTTTTTCAAAACCTTTTCCTGCTTGTTTTCGCATCGAGCAGCAAAGGTCACATTGCAGTTCAAGTTTGTACCCTGTTGTCCATTAAGTTGGAATAATTTTCTTTTCAGATACATCCTATTTATACACACCACGGATGTGTTTAGAAGAAACTTACCAACACAGAGTTCTGTCTGTCAAGAATAAATCAAAATTATTGCATGAGAAGAGAAAAAAAAAATCATTTCATCTTTATTCGAAGTGTGATAATGCTTATACTTTATTTACCCGCTCAATATCTAATGAACCTATCCACCCTAATTGTTGATCACTCTAATACCTGGGCACTTTTATCTTTAACCTCACTTGCCGGTAATTCCCTGGCATCTTATTTATCAACAGAATGCATATTAATATCATTTGCTTACCGATGAAAAGAGTCTGCCATCGCTTTCTATGCAGAGAAACCGTGCGGTCGCTACTCCCCTGATGGCAACACAGCCTGGCGCCACTGGACGGATCTCCAGAAGACCTACAGTTCAAATTTGAATCAAAATGAAAAATCCCAAGCAAGCCCACAGTCTGCAACACGCATCTCAGTTCGCAGCCTGCCAACTCTGTTTGTGTTTTCAACTTACTGTATAGAGTCTGGTCAGCAGAGCCACGTATCTGTCCATCCACACTGATCACTAGATGCACGCCGGACCTGGCTGCGTACAGGTGCCTGAGCCGGACCACTTGGTCCCAGCCGTGGTCGACGTGGGGGCCTCGGTCCGTTAGCGGCAAGCAAGTAACTCCAGCAGCAAAAAGCACATTGAAAACCGCAACGACGAGCAGCAGCATGATTAGTTAAATCCCCTGATGTGCTGCGTGGCTGCTTTTTGAAGTTGGCAGTAAAGTACGTCGGCCTCATCTTGACGCAGCCTTTTATATCATGCGTCCTTATCAGCTGCAGATAATCCGCTTTCCGAGAACCAGACCACAACACACCCCTGCATGACATCCAACTGATTCGTTGCTCTACGTTGTCCCCTGGCGAGCCCCGACGCCAGCCCACAAAGCTCATTGACAGATCAGGCGAGACGCTGGTTGTAAATACCAGCAAACTCAGTGAGAATAAAATCATTACAGTGGGAATAAATTTCAGCATTCTATCAGTATAATTATTACTTTATAGTTTAACATTAGTATGTCTCTTTATTCTGAGGTGATCGATGAATAACCGAACTAGCTGATACAGCGGTACCTTTAGAAACATTTGTTTCCTGAGTATAGACCAAAATTGTGGAATAGCAAGGAATCTTAAATTCTTTGTCCTGGTATTTCATCCTAATAAAAGTAATTTCTCCTTTTATCGTGGCTGTCGCTTTTTGTTAGAACCAAGACGCAGAAATCAGAGGCGCAGAATAGAATTTCGCGCAAACTCGTGCGTGTTGCACCTGCCGATCCTTCCAGCGGGTGCTCCAATTACTCCTTATGTTGAAGCCAGCTCAAATTCACTTTTAAAATAAAACCCTCACAAATGCGCACAAAAACGTCCGTGTTAATTCAAAGTACATATGAGGAGACAGGACGCTATCAGTACTCAGCATTAGTTTACTGTACCGTAAGCATGCCACAAGAAAACATTAAATAGACTATTTCACATATCAAACAGGAAAATCTTGATTAAACCACACAATAGTTACAAATTCCACACATAATATCCCTCAACATTTACTTCTTAGGGGTTACAGTGCATTATAAGCTGTAGTAGTTACCTAATGGCTGAAGAACAAACAATGTAGTAGTGTATAGATTTAGAAGTACTAAAGGTAACACCGTTTTCTTGTAGCTGCATTCAGATCTGGAGAGGTTATGCCTTCAAGCGTGCGGCTCACCGTCATGGCTTCTTATGTCAACATGTCTGTCCTGGTAGGCTCATATTGGTACACATGGGTCGAATGAGTTCCCAGTATAGCAGAGGAAGCTTCCACTTGTGCACAAGTCAATGTAGTCTGAAGGAAGGAAGGAAGGAAGGAAGGAAGGAAGGAAGGAAGGAAGGAAGGAAGGAAGGAAGGAAACATTTCTTGTCTCTAACCTATAGAGTCTTTGCGTCTTATATTGAAGACATTGCATAATTGCGTTACATAAAGTGCTACCAAATATGCACTGTCAAATTGCACATTTTTATTTGTGGACAGGGTAAAGTCTACAGATTGGTCTAAATCCAAGCGGAGCTGTGAGACTGGGTCACTCCACACTACAATAACAGAATCCTTTCCGTTCTTATCACATTCTGGCCTGTGCTTCCGCTGCTCTGCCTTTGATTTACATACGAGTTAACCTGTAATCAGAGCAAACACCACTATTCACCAAAATGCAATCTGAGGCCCAGATTCCAAATCCTTATCTTTGGATACGTTTTTACATTGCAAATTGATTCTCTTTGGGGGAAGATGGTGTAATGGCCCCTGTGTAACTAGATAGTTACGCAACTATATCTACATATATGTATGTATATTCACTGAAAAGAAAGGCGCATAGACACATTTGATCAGATGTGAACCACCTGGAAATAGACATACATGCTGCACATTCATTATCAACATTTCTGACCCAAAATGTCAGTTCAGCTTTTGTTTCTAGATGGTAGCCAACCATATCAATCAGGGGAGACTTCCTTTGAAGAGGACAATAAAGATTTTATTGAATGCGTGCACAATGGAAAAATGTCTTTGGCAATTTTTGTGCCATTTTTGTATTTTCAAGAAAACTGTGCATGTGCAGCCTTTGTAACCAAAACTGTTTTCACTTATTTTGCCCGATTAGACTTTGTCTCCACACCATAAATATTTACAGTCCATCAGACAGACGTCTTACCTTACCTTACCTTTCTATTGCGCCTATTGAGCTAGGTCAAGCTACACCTACATCGTAGACTCATCTTTACTCCAGACAGTTTGGTTTGTCACATTAACAAAAGCCCAGAAGGATGAATTATGGCTGCATTTGCCGTAGGAACGGTTTTGCTTTTACCCAAGATAGTTTAAAGTAAATTTTTTTAGCTGTCATAGGCACATTTTTATTGAGTCTTTTGGGTTGACTTTGACCTCATATACTGCTCTGTTTGTCAGCACAGTATGGAGCAGCTTTTTTTTTTCTGTACACAGCGCTTTGAAAAAAGTAGCCCAGCAGACAGGTAAAGTTGTCAATGCATGATATGGAATATCATGGAATTGCATACAAATGTTACATCTGTTCAGGCATGCCATGACAATTGATTTGAAACTTGATAATGGTTCGGGTACCAAGAGCAGGGGTAGGTGGTCTCTGATGAAGATAACAAGGCTTCAAATGACACGTAAAAACCACAAAATGCTAAATGCCAATGAGATGCAGCATGACTTGGTGTGTTATGCATTGCACTGTTAGATTGTAAGTTGCTTGTTTGCCCTACCACAGCTTCGTGAAACCACGGTGGCCAAAAGCCTTTTGGGATATGTTAGTCAGATATTAACGTCATTAGTAAATGACAAATATGTGAGCATCAACAGAATAAAGTTATATAGATAAGAACAACTACTTTCTAATCACAGTGAGATTCCATAACATAGAACAAACATTCAAAGCTGGATTTCTCTCTGTGGATTTAAGGTAATCTGTGTCTCCTTGTACTCTTTTGGTGATGTATTGCCATGATGCTGCTTATGTCTAATCTGTCGTGAAAGCCAGGTATGAAAGCCAATTGCATATGAGCTGACAGGCTAAATAGATACTGCCTCGCTGCACTGAACTACTGCTTTTTGAAGTTTAACTCAGGTAGTGATACTGCCAGTAACCAGTAGATGGCTGCCATTCATTAGTTTTGCACTTCAGATGCAATTGGAATTACTTTGAACAGCAAAGTGTTAAGTGACGCTTACAATGTGCAATAAGTTTAAAAAACAACAACAACAACAACACACAATGCAGGCACTGTACTTAATACACAACAAATTAAGTCACTGTAATAGGTTGTTTCTGTTTCATAAGAGGAAAATGTTACATGTTCATAACTAGTTTATTCTCCATAGGAAGCATGGCCGTCGCTCCTGTGATCCACAGGAATGTCAAACTGCCTGTTGTAGCAATCATAAAAATGTCGTATCAGCAATACATCATAGACACAGTTTGACACTGACTGGACTGTAATCCCAGACACAGACCAATCTACACTGATCAAGCAAAAGATTGTGATAAGTGTAGGTCTCCCTTGTTGCCTCCAAAATAGTTGTACCACATCAGAGAATGGACATGGGCCTTCTGAGGGTGTCCTGTGGTGTCTGGAAACAGGATGTTGTTAGTGGGGGTCTTTGGGTCCTATGGTTGAGGGGAGGGACCTCTGTGGATCATCCCACAGATACTTGATCAGTTTGGGATCTAGTGAATTTGGAGGCCAGGTCAACTTGTTTTTGTTTTTTTTGTTTTGTTTGTTTTGTTTTTTGTTTTTGTTCCTAATCTGTGTGTGTGTGTGTGTGTGTGTGTGTGTGTGTGTGTGTGTGTGTGTGCGTGTGTGTGTGTGTGTGTGTGTGTGTGTGTGTGTGTGTCAGGCTGCATCCTACTGGGGATGGCTGCTTCGCACTCAACGAGTGTCATTACTATGGGGTGGGGGTGTCTGGTCTGGTCTAGGTGGGCGGTACATATCTAAGTAGCATCCACATGATCCGAACGTTTCCCAGCAGAATATTGCATTATCACAAGATGATCAATGTTATTCACTGTCAATGGTTTTAATGTTGTGGCTGATCGGTGTGCATTCTTTCTCAAGACATCATCCAGGAAGTTAAGGCTTGGTCACAAATGGCTCTTCCAAATGTTGGAAAAAGTTTTTGGCACACTGAATGTAAACATTACATCATGTGCAGTGCCATTGAGTACCTAAAAAATATACAAATATATATATTGGATTGGATAGGATTCTCAGAATATTGACTGAGATATTAACCTCAGATAACCAGTAAAACATATGACTGCCACCCAGTCATGAGTGTTGACGGACAGACTGACTGCCATATTAATCTGCCCATTAGGAAAGCAAAGCAGCACAAACCATCTGGATACTGCAGAGGCAAATCAGGTGCTTAGTGGAGGCATTCAAATGTCCTCACAAGCAGTTTGAGAGAGCACCTGCCGTGAATCACACACAGCGATACATTAACCTTTCCTATTTCTGTCTGTCCATTAAAACTTCACAAATTAGAGTTGTTGAGGTTGTGTCAGATTGTGTGTGTAGTTGGGGTGAGGGGGGGGTGTGATCTGTTAATCTGCCGGGAAATCTAACACAGTCTTCACGTCTTTCAGTTCTGAGAAATTTCAGCCCACAGTTGTGGGATTGAATTTAGGGTGGTGTGTGTAGCGTGGGTAGCTTTCAGACAACAGAGCGGAAGGACGATGCAGAATGAACCTTTAACGAATGAATGAAACAGAACCTAGGAGAAATCCATGGAAAGTTTTTGATGTTCCAAATATAAAACAAACTCTGTGTTCAGAGTAAGGATTAAAAATGTATCCAGTGATAGCAATCAACAGCAAGGACGAGCCAATTTAATTTATGGGAGGTCTAGGATTCATTGTTTTGGGAGAATAACTGAGACGAGGGACGACAGTGTCCAACTCAGCTACTCTGACTTCGATGATTCTATTTAGATGTTGGTGCATAAACTTTCTGTTAAATGCATCCCAATAGTGCAGGACAGTACCTTAAGGTGTGAGATAAGATTTACATTTAAAATAGTGCAGACTGACTGTGACAATGACAAATTCTGGAAAATTCTCCATCTCCTTGGTTGGACATATCTGGATTAGCAGCAGTCAGGTGGTGGGGGACGTCAAGATTGTATGTATAGTACACTCCACGTACACAGTTAATGTGTAACAAATAGCTCACATGCTTTGTCATTGTACAGTCAGACACTTAAACCTGGTAAACTCTCTTGTTTGGTCTCAGATTGCGTTGCTCTGTGATGTCCACATTTGTAACACTGGTGTAATACCTTGAAGACAGTTGTGTTTTAAACAAAAACACAACTTACAATCAAAGACAACCGTATGACAAAAATGCAGACAGTGAAATAATACAGGCGTCATGTTTTTTTTTTTGTTTTTTTAATCATTATTATTATTATTTTCAGTGTGCTCAGCACATACAGAGTTGCATTTTATTAAGCCCTGTATAAAACTACAGGACAACTGATAGATACACATTTGATACTGTCGTAAGACCACAGGACTCAGAATACAAGATAGTAGACAAGAGTATAATATCACCACTGTCCCTTAACTGTCACCTCCAGGCAGCAGAGTTTGAAAATGTATATTAATGGTTTATACCTCATAGATTAGGGGGAAAAAAATCCAGTCATTTAAATGAAGCACACCCAGGGTGTGAAATTCTCCACCCGCTGAAAAATTCTCCAATTTCCATTCAGCTTTCTGACAATGTTATCACTTTAAAGAATATTAATTCAAGCATATAGATCTGTGAGTTTTAACAAACATACAGAGATACAGATGACTCTGAAAAGATCAAGCCACGTGGATGTTCAATGGCACTGAAATAAAATATAAACAGCACTGAAATAATAACACAGCTGAAAACAGTGTTTCTGTCCTCATACTAACCATTTACTAGTATTTGCAGGCACTGTTTCACCTGCAAAATATAGAAGTGCAAAACTGAAAACTGCAACCTATTCCAACTAAAATCAGTGGTTTTGTGGTGATAAGCAGCTCAAAGACCTAGAGGAAGCGTGAACTTTATTTTTTGTTATTGGGTCAACTGTTTAGCAGTAACATGAGATTAAATGGGGCAATTTGGTTGGTCTTGGCTAACGAATAAAGACTGTATCTTTAAATCCTCAATTCACAACCCGTTTACAGCAGTCTGTCTGTGAGAGTCCATGTGTCAACCTGCAGGGAACCATTTGCTCCCTTTGGTGCAGAAGAAAGTGGGTTACACCAGTCTCAGGCTGTTGGCTTAGGAACTGTAGCTGGATAACCAAATGAGCAGGAGAGGTAGAGGGCTGGCTCTGGGTCAGTAACAGAGGACAGAAAGGTATTCCACAGTAAACATGATACCCACCATGCAAAACAGTGATACTAGAGAACACAAAGTCCAGGTGTGAGCACCAGCCCACCAGCTGCATGCATCACTGCTGACATATTAGAGGAGGGATTTAAACGGCCATGCTGTAACAGGAGATGTTCTTGCAGAACCAAAAAGACATTTTGAACATATTTTGATGTCCTGACATGAATTTCACAATGAACCCACCGAGCTTGGATCAGTGTAATCACCCACGCTGGTTTACAAAAGTCAGGGTATAAAGCCACAACAAAAACTATTTGCATGATATTTGCCTGAGCTAGTGTATGTATTAAGTGTGCCTGAGATCTGTAGTGCATCATCACTTCTACTGAATGCACGTTGCCTGAACAGAGAAAACAACACAACTCAGACCCGAGCAGGAATCAGGTTGGCTACAATATGCGCCATCATACGCGGAATGTCGAAACAAAGATTTCAAACCTCTCAACTAAAAGACTGAATAAGAAAACAGAAGAGCAAATGGAAACAGAACATCTAATACATGGCCATGCATGGCCTGTTTCAGATCTTTTTTTGCCAATGCTGTATTTTTAATTCCTAATGACTTCAATTCATTCCATTTCGATTGCACCAAAAGGAGCAAGTCAAAACTACCCCGTGCCTTCAGACAGCTACTTGCGCCCATCTCTGTTGCTCTAAAACTGTTGCTTCCCCAGAAAGGAATACCAGCTCCTCATAGAGAGGTTATATTTACAAAATATATGAAAAATATAGGGTTACTGGCCCTAGCATATAGTAAAGTCCAACAGCTGTCTGTAAATATTTCTCCCATGATTATCCCTTCTAAAAGTAAATCACAGGATAAAGATAGCCGGAATGTGACAAGGCGCAACTAGGACAACATGGCCACCAGAGCTCAGCTGCAGTCAACCACAGGGACTCAGAGAGACAAATGCAAGAAAGATGAGGCGTGGCAAAAATGGACAGTATACTGAGCAAGTGCAGGACAGCTACTGCTGCAGGAAGCCACCAAAATCTGAAAGAGGTGCTGGGTTAAAAAAGGTAAAATACAGAAAAAGCCTTGCCAGACCTGTATCAAAGTTTGTATTCTCAATGGAAATGACTGCAGGGGAAAATACACTTAGCAGATGATAGTGATGTACAGAAAGAGAAGCAAAAACTGAAGATGTTTCTGAATGCAAAGACTATTAAATGAAACATTTTGTGTTTTAAGAAACTTATGTTTGTTTTCTGCTGAAAGTCAGATTGATTTTCAGGAGATTTTCAGATTGAAATCAGCCTAATGTCTGAGTGTTCAATATAACGCTACAGTTAGTTTATCTAGGCTCCAATACACTTTGGAAACAAGGAAATAACTAGCCCTCAAATTTTCTGTAAGGACAAGAGAGTGGCCTCAAACTTCTCGTCTAACACACTACAAATGGCCCTGTGGCTATTACAGCAGCTACCGCGACTGTTTGTCAAACTGAGATAGGTTGCATTTTATTGCTTATTGCTTTTCATTCATAAGACTGTTATCCCTTCTTTCAAAAGTAACATAAATTTGCTTTTTTTAAAAAAGCAAAAATGACAAATTACCTTTTCAAGACAATTTTTGACACAATAAAATATTGGACGCGTTCCAGTTCATGTCGTCCTTCTTCAAAACTAGCAAGCTCACTTTTTTTCTCTAACCTTCCAAATCAGGAACTGCTCACATGAGCAACAGTCTAATATCTCCGGCCAAGGCTAAGGTTCTTCTGTTTAATTTCAGCTCCATGACCTCGTCTCTAAACCGCCAACGTCCCCACTTATACAATGACAAAGAAGATTCTTCCATTAGCCAACTTATAGATCTGACTGAGATTTATGGCAGAATAGTTCAAAGTTCAACCCCACCCAATCCTCAGCTGATGTATAAAAAGCCCTGGTCCAACTGTGCTCTCTCTGCCTCTCTTTCTAGTAAGATGATACTGTTTCAATTAAGACCCGGTGCCACACAAAGTTACTGACGCACTGGGCAATCAGTGCCACTTCTTACACCAAAACCACTCATACTTCCATTCTTTTCCTTTTTTTGTGTGTGTGGCTCAGAAATGTCCTTTTCACATACCTTAAAATAATCTTCACATCTGTGCAGCAATAACCAATATTGACAAACAGGATTTCATTCAGTAGCAGCAAATATCTGATAAATTATAAAATGAATAAAATACAAAACAGTTGTTACACATAAATAAAAAAAAATCTATATGTACATAGTAAAAGATCAAATACGATACACTTGCATAAAGTCTGAAGTGAAAGTGCATCACGGTTCGGAACCTCCCATCCCCTTTTCTCTGTCTTCATATTGAAGTGAAGTCTATTTTTCTTGCCACTAGATTCTTGGCAAGAAATGTGTCACTGTCATGGCGGGTGACACTCGGTTTCCTCTTTTTGTTTTACCATTCTTACTCAGGCCGATGAACATCCTCGGGTAGGCCACTGACTCATAGGCATTGTAGTTGTTGGCAAGAAGCTTCTCTCTGAACTTACACTCATTGTTGTAGTGTAGCTGAAAGAAAGAAGAGATTATTTTAAAATGATTGTCTGAAGACAGAGACAAAACAAAATTGCCGGGACATTTCTGAAGGCGTATTTCAAGGCTGTATTGTTTGTTGTGATCATTATCAACAATTGCTTTATTTCTGATTGCAAGGTTATTATTGTGTAGTAGCTGCTCCAGCTAGTCTTACAAAAATTTTATTGTGAAATGATGAATGGTGTGCGTGAGGCAGGGCTCAAGACATCAGACCAGAATGAATGTAGTTATTAGGTCATCTTTGTTGTGTCATATTCTTTTAGACACAGGAAGTTTTGACTCATACTTAGGTCTGGGTTCCACTAAGTTTATGAATCCATCTCTAAATCTCAGTCTTAAGCTAGTCAAACTAATGTCAGACTTAAGCTTGTTGCACTATTAAAATACATTCCTTCAAATTAAGACCTATAGTAAAATACAGTCCCCTGCTCATTCACTCCACTTAGATTTTTCGGATAGTTTTCAGGAAGTTGTTTTAGTTTTGTGCTGAGGACGAGACGGTGACGTATGTGAAGTATACACTCACAGATCCGTATAGCTTTCCCCGTCGGTTCATGGCCACAAAGAGTCCGCTGCGAATCCCCAGCAGAGTCACCACACCTCTCTCCACCGGAGAGATCTGCAGGAGACCTTCAGGGAAAACAACACACACATACTAAAAAATACTGGTGTGATGGAGAAATGCAAACCTGCTGCTCTAAGACGTGTGCGTGACAAGCTCATTGTAAAGTTAAAGAAGTCACCTGTGTGTGTGTTCACTGTCTTTGTGCCGAATGCCCATATTGTTTTCGCCAAGGTGGGGAGTATGTTAGCAAATTCATACCATAAATTTTTTTTTTTTTTTGTCAGTATAGGTAAGAAAGGTTTTGAACTACATACACTCAAATCTTTTAGTACATTTAGAGTAAGGACCAAAATGCCAGATGGATCCCTTCTATCATAACCAAGCCCTTAAACTGAGCTGGGTTGATATTTGGGTTTTTACAGTGACCAATGAGATTATTGTGATTACCTACATACTACTGATTATGACACAATTAACAAAATCTGGCAGCTAGACTTTGGATAAATCACGCAGAACACAAAGAGGAACTACATCAGCAGTGGTTCAGTGGTTTCTCACTCAGCCATGACAACCTGTTGACTGTACTTCCTCGCACTTTCTGTCAAATGTGCAACAATGACATAAATCCTTCAAGAAGATTTTCTGTGTGTATTACTGAATTGTTGCGTGTTGTCGAAGTTAGTATAAAGGCAGCGAAAAACCAACATAAAGTTGCAAAACAACAACTCGAAGTTCCCCTAGAACGACTTTCAATTTCCCAACTCGCCTTTTTTTTTTTTTTTTTTTTTTTTTTTTCTTTTTCGGACCACAATTCCCAAACGCAGCGTTTAGATGTGACAGTTGGGGAGATGGTGAGGACTTTGTGTCGGTGGGACCGCTGGTGTTAATATGTCTAAACAGACGTGTCTGTGCGCTGTGTCCTAACTTTAGGCTCCTGCTGGCCGCCAGCCTGGATCACAGCGAGCTCTGGTTACACACAAAGCAGAAAGCACAAGGCACATTTGTGCTAAGCGTCACTACAAAAGTGGCGGATGGCGTGGATCGATATCTGACCAGCGGCATCTCGTTTACGGCTGTTAAATAGTGAAAGCAAAAGTTTGGATCCGGTGTGAACAGGTAGTGAAACGGTAGGATTAGAGAGCGAATCAACTTTAACGTGACTGAAAAACAGCCTAAAACACTATTGGTCTTTTATTATTATTATTATTTGACTTTTTTGTCTTAAAAATTATTGTAATTCTGAAAGCTATTAAAATAGTTTTGTACCATACTTTAAACTTAGTTTCTGTCGTCCAATCGACCGAGAGTAACACCACAGGTAAATGCGTCAAAAGCGAGGAAATGATCAGCCGCTTGTATCTGATGAATTAATACTTACTGTAACGATTTTCGTTGTGTATTCCCGTTATTCTACCATCCGGTAACACCTGAACGTGAAAGCCGATCCCCACGTTGCAATAGAGGCGTCGCAACCTTTTAATGCCCAGGAGGTAGTCGCTGTCCCGGCTTATCTCGTCACGTTTCTCCCCCGGGATCCGTGCCAAGGACCGAGAATAAAGGGCCTCCCAGCGGTCCGCTGTCAAGTTGAGGCCGGGAGAGCATCCTGCCAGTCCGGTCACCAGGCCCAGGACCAGGACTGTCCGCAGGGCCGCCTGAGAGCCCATACCGGGTCTGGCTCTTAATGCAGCCGCTCGGCGTTTGCCTCGCCAGCGAAGCGGGAGTAAACACAAGAGGCGCGACAGATTGGATCGTATAGAAGTTGCGCTCATTCCCTGACCGACAGTGGCACTGGCCTCAGAGCCGAAGCGACATTGATCTGCATGGACGTGGTTCAGCCATGCCTCTATATTTATACCTGCAGACACATTACATCACAGCTTCACACTTAGAAGAAATCCACAAACTAGACTCCATGTTCACAATGAGGCGCACGAAAAGGAGCCGTTAGGCTACTTAATTGAAATCAAATAATAGGCTAGCTGTCTTATCTCAGAGCAAAGTCAGAAGTATGTGGAAAATAAACATATAAGGCCTTATTATAATGAAAAAAAGGCGTCTTTGTGTGCGGCCCTCATTATCAGCAGCAGAATATCATAGTTCATGTATGGGAGGATGTAAAATAGGAAACAGTCAAGTTAACAGAATGTAGTGTCGAGACAAGAGACAGTTCTATAAATGAACAATAACAGGAAAAAACACAGGTCCAGTTCAACCAAATGAAAAAAAGAAAAAGAAAATAACCCGCTAATTTAAGACGGGTAGAGGGGAAATTGTATCCAAGGCCCTTATAGAAAACAATGGTAAGATAAATAGAGAGTTTGCAGTATGATAAGTATGCTGTCATTGTTGGACAAGACTTTACGCACTTTCCTTTCTATTAACATTTCACATGTCTCTAACATTTCCCATGCGTTGGTGTGTTTAAGAGTATTGCAGTATTCTCATCTTTCATCCCTGTCACAAAATAAATAATTGATGTGCGACGTGTGAAAATACACTATATCTTAGAACTTTACTTAAAGTCTTACCTAAAGTTTTCAAGAATTTAATCACTTTGTGTTGTGTTTCTTCTTCTTTTATTTTTTATAAAATGTAAATATATGTGAAATAATTGATGTTTATGTATATTAGATGTTTTTCTTTCAGCTGTCTGAAACATGATAACCATGGTATCACGAGAGCATGTCCTTGATGAGTCATTCTCAACAGCCTTTCAGATGTGCTGGTGCATTGCTTTTGATGTCCAATGAAATAAACCATACTTTCCCCTTCTTTTATGTCACTGTTTCATTACACATATATCCCAGCTACATCTTTGTAGAGCACCAGCGTTCACCCTTTCTGAAGGTCCTCCCTCTCATTCAGCCCAGAGACAGTGGTCTTGGAACCACCGACAGAATCCTTTGATCTCTGGGGTGGCTCTGTCCTGCTCCTTATCCACCATGCATGAAACGTTTTCTCACGTTCACATCCAGCTGCTCCTCAATGCACTGCGACCCTGATTCTTTGTGTGCTGAAAAATAGTTCACAGATCATAGTGACCTTCCTGTGTGTCATGGTTGGTGACTGGTGACAACAGAACCCAGCCTGGAGGACCCTGCTACCTTCATAATGCATGGACCAAAAGAAAAGTCAATGCTCCATCAAACTTCTGGGATGACTGACAAAAACAGCCAAAAGGCCATCATACAAAACCCACCAATGGTACAGAAAACTCCTGGAAAGAAATCCTGGACCACAGATTGCACTGCAAGAACAACTACTTGGTAGGTAGACTTTATAGGATAACTGGCTGCATGAACATCTGGGTGACTGCAGGACCACTTTACAATTCAGTGACCCCCACACATCCAGAACAACCGCTGGACTGCCTGATCCTCAGGAACTTGTGGCTTGCTAGAGGGTCAGAATGGACTTCAGAGCTGCATGATATCTGTAGGGCTACTGAACCATATTACGACCAAGAAACATAGCTGGTATGCCTTCTTGAAAACTGACCAAGAGAATTTAATCAAGTCTCAGCTGATGAAGGGTTTAATACCAGAATAATGAATCAGTCACAAATTCCACATATTCCTGTGCTGGTAGTAGGTGGATCTCTGGATTCCATGTGAACTGATGACTGATAAAACACCGGGTCCATTCTGAGATGTTTCTCTGGAAATTAAGACTTTTGTGGGCTGTGTAAACTGGTAAGTCTGTGCTGTCGCTGTCCATGGTTCTGTAATCAGCTGTTTTCACCTTAAATAAAGGAAGGTTAATATGTTTCTTTCCGAGTCATGATGAGATTTGTTATGTTCCACTTTATTTTCTGTTTATGTTGTACTCAAGTCATCGTGGTTTTAGGTTACATGTATGCAATGAATTATGCTGTGGGAAAGAGGTTTAACATTTCACTGGGTGACAGCTGCAATTCAGAGCTTAAAATGTCTTTACATTCAGCGCAAGCATTCATTTGGTCCCCTGTTTATTCATCGCTTACAAGTCTGTGCCTTTTATAATTTAGTGTCAATTATTTATTCTTTTTTTTTTCATCTTCAGTTCAATGAGGTGCAACATTAAAAGGTAAACAAACATTAGTAAGAAGTTCTTTTCTGCAGTGATCTGTAAGGTACGACATGTGTGTTGTTGTTGTGGCCGGCTAGCTGATTACAGAAGTAATGAGCTATCACTCACAACCGAACAGTAAACATAGCTTGGGAGCTTTTATTGTCAGCACCTTTTTTAAAATTATGTCCAGATTTAGTATGCTGCCACTGAAAATGAAGTTGGAGCAAGGTATTTTCTAAGTACTCACATTATTGTGGCCAACTTGGAGAAAAAAATATATGTAAAACAGAATGAAAACTCAATTTGAAACTTGGTCCGACTTTGGTTCATGATTAAGATTCATAATTAAATCCTTCAACTGAGCTGAAAACCAAAGCTGTTCACTGGGCAGATGAAAAGATCAACATTTTTATGTGGGTTAAAAATGAATAAAAATAAACATTTTGGTTGTCATGAACAAAATCTCTGTCCTCTGCTCTCTTGCCATTACAAAATAATCTAAACTGACGGTGCAGTAAGTTTCCTGTGTTACCCGGCCTTGAGCTGCCTGCAGAGGGCATTGTGTCGCCAAACTGAGACAACTGGCTGCACGTTGACTCACGGCTGCGCTACAAGTGTGTGAAAGACAGACGGCTGTCTGCCTGTAGGGGTCACTATTTACAACCAATTCCAATCAGCTTTATTTGCGGTGCATAAATGTATAAATGTGCAAGGACTTTCTGAATTTAACCCATCCAGGCAAACACGCCAGGAGAGGTGGAAAGCCATACAAGTGAGCCAGCAAGTGAACTTTCCTGTGCACCACTACTTATTAATAAATATAACTTATTTATTAATGCTTTATGGGCTTTTTTTGTAATGCTCTATCTACAACTTCAAAAGTGTGTGAATCCTTCGAAAGGTTTACTCACAGTCCTCTTTAGCCGAAGATGACTTGTGCTCATATAATCTAATCAGTGAAAACTATTTTAGAACACCTATAAAAAATTCATAATTCTTAAATAGTTTTAATAGATAGGCTCTAAAACCTAATGATAAACACATTGCACATGTGCAGTAGACAGACAGTAACGTTCCAAATTTATACCAAGCTTACTGAAGCTGTAGTGAAAGAGATCCTCTGTGTTTCAATCTTTGAAATATCAACTCAGGATCATTTAGAAGTCATGCAATTCATGACAAAATGATTCCCAAGTAGATCGAGGTTTCTCGTAGGACGTTGCAGATGACTGTCATTTTGGTTGCAAGGTGGATGAGTTCTATCATAATAATGTAATGGTGCAAATGTAAAGGACATCATGGATGGTAAGGGCTTGTCCGATTCAGAAGATACAGTGCTAGTTGCTAAATAAAACAGACAGACAAGGGCCACATTAGACCCTAACCTCTCTGAGGCCCTGCATTCCTGTTCAGTAATATTAGAGTTTTGCATTCACAACAAGCCATAGCAAGTTGTTACGCTTTGTATGACACAGTTTCCGCTTTCAGCAGGGCCAGCCTTATTTATCGACTCAGTAGCTTTTGGTCAGTATTTCAAAAGAAAAAAAAACTCCAAATTCTCAGGCGGCATTTCTTCCCAGGCCCCCCTTGGGAGGGGTTATTGTCCAGGCCAGGAAGCCTCCCCAGCCTGCAGGTATAGAATAACAAGGCTTTATACTGTATGCGGCTACCTATAGATGGGAGTAAGGCAGCACAATCTGTGAACATCCAAACAAGAGTGAAGGCTGTTTGGGAAGAATTTTGCAGCAATGGTTGTCTATAGAGTTTCTGCTCATCAGTGATGTAGACGGGCACTTTAACAAATAAACTGCAGCAGGAAGAGACGACTGTAGCAGCGACACCTGTCTGCTCCAGTTAAATCATTAACGGGGATATTGACACTACTTTCATTGAAAGACTATATATATTTTATGTTCAGATGACACACACTGATATTATTATCATGATTATTATCCTTAAAACAACATCAGCTGCATACAAGAAAACATGTTTTAACACACATTAAATTATATATATATTTGTTTTAAATATAAAACTAATTTAAATTATATCATATATATATGGACATTTGAGTGAGGCAACCATTGTAACAAATCAGACACTGTTGTTTTTTTTCCTGGGATCAATGTGTTTTATGCTGGAACCAGGTGGTGATTCAAAACTATGTAACAGCAGCATCATCAGTGAATCAGTGAGTAAAATGCAGAAGTGGTCTTATAAATAACTTATAATGCAGGCACCAAATAAATATTCAGATTCATTATTAAAATATACAAAGAACTTCTTTACGTTTACAAACAGTAGACTATCACATTGTAAGAAAGTCACAACAGCAGTGGATTATGACTCGCACTGATTTCTCCTTTTCTTCTTAATGTGACCATGACAAAAAAGTGCTTTGCTGTGTTTAGTCTTTTCTTCAGTATCCATCGTGTTTCCTAGCATTTCGAATCAGCAGAATATTGCTTGTCATCTCAGATCTTCAGAAATGAAAAGCTACAAGGCTGCTATACATGTATTTACAAAATAAAGGTTTGCTCTGTGTGAAGTGAATGGGGACATGGTTGCTCGAACAAAAGTTTGACAAAACAAGAGTTTTTTCAGCGACATTAACTTTTGGTGTGTACAAGGCAGTAGCGTTTTGAAGAAGTCACGCCTCAATAAATAGAGGATGCAGCTGCGTGAGTCTCCTGGAAGTGGAGGGTTTAATGTATGGACCCCAGCTCTTGGGGTTGCCCTCAACATCCCGTGCATCAGTAAAACTAATCCACACGTCAGGATCAAAAACGTCCTCCGCTGCAGCGAGGCCACTGTATGTGCCGATATTAGGGATCCGTGTTTGGGCGAAACATGGAACCATTAAGGCAGGTCCCTCTCTAAAAGTCTAACCCATCTGGTCGTCGAGCCTTGCCTTTTCCGCGGTGCCGGCGTCTCCTGCGTTCACCGCGCCGGACTTGGTGATGGGTGTGGTGGTGTGCGCTCGGACTGTCCCTTAGCCGCCTCACCATCTCATGGTCCTTGTTGCCCAGCACTCTGGGCAGGAAGAGCGAGGCTTTGTCCGTGCTTCGAGTTTTAAAGCCTCGTCGCGGCCGTCCTTTGCCATTAATGGACACATACCACTGGCGCTTGGCACTGGCTCGACGCTTACTGCTGCTGCTGCCGCCTCCTGGCGGGTGCTCTGTAGAGTGGTGGCGGGATGCGTAGGTGTTGTACCCCAACTCGTGGATCCGTTCCACAAACTCACATTCTTTATTAAAAACTTCCTGGGGAGATGATGAGGGAGAAAGTGGTGAGACACAATTTCCTTCCAGGATGCCGTTTATTTATTTTTTATTCATATAAGGATCTCTGGTTTTCATTCTGCTCAAGTCTGCATGACTGCACTAGAAACCAGCCATAAAATAATAGTTCACGACACGTGTAACTTTACAGCAACTTTATATAACAATGTCAAACTCGATGTTTCTGCCTGGACATTGAGGCTCTCGGCTGCTGTCATACAGGTGCTCCATTTTTGGAGATGGTGACAAAACAATGAATCCATGCATACGTACCGACGCATACAGCCGTCCTTTATCATTCATTGCCAGGTATTTCCCAGAAAACAGCCCTTTTATGGCCACAACACCCACATCCACGGCTGTAATTTCCAGGATGCCTGTAGTACAGAGACAAGTATAACAGGTACATAACATTACTAGGGTTGTTTAATTCTTTCAGATTTAGTATGATGGCAAATGCAATATACTGTACAGGATTTATGAATATCTCCGCCAATAATTCTTCAAAGCTAGAAATGGAATAATAAAAACAATTTTACCCCAAACTGAAAAAAACGTTTCCTATTGTTTCCTATTCAGAGTAGGTTTCGTTAAAGCTTTTGCCACCTGTTAGCGCTCTTTCTCGATGTGTATTGGTGTTTTAAATCAGCGTCTGATTAGTCAGCAGCGCTGATAAAAGACTCTAATGTGCGCTGATTAGATAAATTCATCATTTACGTCTCTGCTGAGACTTTGGCTGAGAGTTCCGATTGAGATTAAGATGGATAGCTCCGAAACAATCTGTGATTAATCTTGATAGAATAGTTGCATCCGCTCTTTTAATAACGGGCATGTAGACAGAAACAAATCACATAATACAATGCATTTTAATATAACGAGATCCTGAAACGAAGTCCTGGTGTCATATTAGTTAGTCTCTGTGCGTAAAACACTCACTGAATGGGTTGTTTTCTTCCAAGGACCCGTCTATTTTCCCATCAGGATGGATCTGTAAATGATATTTGGTTGCGCAGTAAAGTTTCCTGCGTCGCGGCGCACCTCCGAGGTGTTCATACACTCCTCCGCGCCCCCCGGCGTCCCTCCGTCGCCGTGGGTCGCAAACCTGTCCCGGTGCGCAGCGGGCCTGCAGACTAACGGAATTCATCAGGCTCAGCAACATCAGCAGAGGTATCGTCAGCATTGTGGCATGACCGGGGAGCGACGACTGTGGCGAAAAAAATTAGAACTCCTGTCCGACTTTTGGGATCCCATTAAAGTGTCAGGGACCCGCGCTGGAGAGCTCCTGTCCTGCGCACATCCTACACCGATAGGCAACTCTGACAACACCGCGGTCTCCGAGGTGGTATCTTCCTCGCCTCTACTGCTGGAAAGCCCTCCTATGGACCTGACTGAGCGCTTCTGCTCAGACTGAGCGCAGATATAAAAGAGGGTTGTGGCGACAATAGGCTGAACTCCAACCAATTGATACAAAGGAAAGGGGGAGGTAAAAGGTATCAGCCCTGTGTGAAGTGAGAGACAGCGGCATGGATAAAATTACATAGTGGCTGAGTGAGGAATAGTCCTATCCTCTGAACTCCTCTTCTGAAATATTCTAAAAGAACAATTAGACATGATACAGGCGGACTGAGCCTGTGTCTGCCGCGGAAGCAGGTGAGGAATACGACATTAGCTGGAACCAATCTTCAATAAATAAGTAAACTACAGGCGTCTGGTATTTATTCCTCCAGTCACTGACTCACTGGCATGCTTTATAACTGGAGGTCGTTCCCTAATTTTTCGGGTGATTCACATCTACCTAGCACCCGCTTAAAACACTCATTCCAGTTAACAGGTGCTTACACAGTAAAACCACCATGACAGTCTGAGGTCAATATCAAGTTTGTGTAATTTGCCTCATAACAGCATGTGACGCAGAGGTTCACAGATATCTTGCAGAGAGGGGAGGCCACACACAACACTTCCCCTCATCATTTAAAAGTTCACAGCTCTCTTTGTTCTTAAGCGGTTGTGATGCTACAGGCTGCAGAAGTCGAGCAAATTAATCCTAAATACAGGGTTCTCCTCATGTGCTCCTCACACCACAGAGTCCCTCTTTTACTCTTTATCCTTCACCCAATCAATAGATTGTCCCAGAATTTTCCCATCCTGATGCCCCGGCTGGGCCACAGCCGGTGGGCGGAAGAGCAGCAGGCTAAATGACTACTGCCTAAATTGCTTCCATCTTGGTCACATTATGGTTTGCATTCTGGTAATTAGCACCATCATCTACAAATTTCTCTGCCCTTTGGCGCTGCTCCACTTCTGCTATGAAGGGCTCTCTGGTGGGAATACCCCAGAGAGCAGATATAGTAATTTGTCTTCCCCTCCCATACATCACCCCGCTAGCTACCTCTGTCACTTTATTTACCCTGATGATCAGAAAAAGGCAGCTGCACATTTTGTCTCTGAGACCCCTCATGGGTCAGACAACATACCAAAACATCTGCCAGGCCGCATGTATCAGAGGTTGTTCTGGTGGCCATTTCTAAGTGAGCTGCTCTTGATGTGGGTAAATGCTGGAAGAGGGTGGAACCTTAGATGTGGTGTGTTGTTTCTCTCAGAAACTATTTTAATTACGCTTCCCTCCACTCTGCCCACAAAGCAGCCAAGCAATAGGCAGGGCAGATGCTCTCAGTTTTTAAGGCACTTGAACGCACATCTTCCTCTTCACGTGTAGAGTAATGTGTGCTGCTGCATGTGATGTTGTTTTTAGGTGGAAATTTATGCAAGATGTAAATCCAGATATTAGTTTTTCCCAACAAAAACAGTCTCACAACACAGTACTTTGAGCATTCTCATTCAGCAGCTACTTGACTCAGAAAGGATTTTCTCATTTTTTGATTAAGATTTGATTAAGGGAACACCATGGCACTGGAACCTGGAGTAATGTATAAGAGATCTTCATGTTAAAGTCAGTCAGAAACACACCCAGTGAAAATGTAAAACCCAACCAGCAGTAAAGTAATCAATCAGATACCTGCTCTGAAAGAGAAAATAATTGCATGTATTATCACAGACAAACTAAAAAGTATTGAAAATTTCTATTTTGGCTTCATGAAATAACAATAAAATTTGGTGTGGTCAAATGAATATCTCTTCATAAAATCCTAGAAAACAAGTGTAAATCTTTTAAATGGTAAACTGTCCAACCCGGGTCTAGCCACAGTTCTGCAGAACCAAACTGACCCTTGAAGCCTATAGAGTCCTGAACTCAGAAAAGAAAAGGGGCTAGATTAGGGATAGAATTAGGCATTGGAGCAGATCTCAAATACATGTTTGAAATGCACCATTGATAATGTAATTTATGGAAACATTACACATCTGAACAGGACCAACAGGACAAAAAAAATTGTGCTCAGTAAGAGAAAGGGGTTGGAGTTTCTGTTCAGTGGCCTCGGCTTGTGTACCGACTTCAGAACCCTGTCCAAATTGTTTGTCAGAGCAAATCAACTTTGGGAACTTTGACCTGCTGACTGCACAATACAAAGTTGACTAATTGGTCCTTCACTGTGGCCAAGGAGCCATTTTAGTTCACATTACATTGCACACTTGCATTCCTGACCACCTTTCAATGTGGCATCAGGCCCTCAATACATCTTAGGTGCCTTCACACCTGTGTTTAGAGAAAAAAAAAAAGACAATGAGCAGTGCATTTGCTTCCAGAGAAAATCTAGAATTACTCAACTGAAATATTTCCAACCATTCCCTTTTCCACCATCCACTTGGCAAATTAATCCAAATCCAACCATGTGAAGTGCTCTGACACAACACCCGAAAGCATACATTTTAACTTTCCCCTTTTCTCGTCTCCAGACATGAATGAAAGCAAGGATTTTAGGGCTCCTTTTTTAATTGACCTCCCCAAAATTCTCCCCCCACCACTACCCCACAAAACCCCTCTTGGGACAAAAGGTTTTCTTTTCTGCAGTAATACAAAGGTTATTAGCCAGGTTCTTTTCTTTCTTTCCACATTTAGTGGAGGGAAAAGGAGGTACCAGTAGTCCAGAGCAAATCAAAATGACCTTTGAACCCTTTCTGCTGTACTTTTTCTCATGGGCAGATTTCTTTGGTGAGGCGGTGATCAGAGGGCTGAACCCGACCGCTGCCTCTAGTCTCCTGACAAATCGCTGCTGAGCCTCTTTTGTCCCAGTGACTTTGATCTCACCTGCTTGTCAGGCTCTTCAGAAAGAAGTCTAGTACAGTTCCAGCACACAGCAAACAAATTGGAAACTATTTTATTTTACCTAGCCCTTTATGCTGCTATTTTATTTCATCCCAGCCCTTGTCCAGTCTTTAATTTGCCTAATGACCATTTCGCAAAACTTGCAAAAGAAATGAAAGTCGCAGTTTAGAATAATTCGGTCGGACAACAGTCATTTCAACAAAAACAAACAAGAAAAAAAAATGTAGCGTAATTTAGATTTCATGATTTTGTCATTTCTGGTGGTCAGGACGTTTCTGATTCTCCAAATAAAATCAAACAAACTAAAAAAACTATGAAACTCAGCATTCAGAGGAAGTAATCGAGAAGAGACGGGACTGTGGGGTTGCCGACATTCACAGGCACACAGTGACATTCACTGTCAGAGGGGGAAGACAAAGTGTCCACATCGTGTTAAGAGGTTTGAATGTTTGCTTGATTTTTATTATACATCTCTCAGATTGAGTTTGGTTTGTAGACGTACAGAAACATAGGGGTGTCCACAGAGTCACCAGCAGAGATTTGGCTGGTTCAAATGTACTGGCAGACGCCTCTCAGCTCAGCTTATCATAAGAAAGTATGAGCATAAAGACTGCTGGGTTGACACACTGTGTGAAACCCAGACCCCAGGTACTCAGTCTAGTAATGTGAGGAAAACATGAACTGTTCTCATATTGTCGTATTTCTACTGATAATAATAAAATATCTGCACATTGGCTATACTTTGTTATGCTGTGCAGGGATATAACGTAGGTCGATGCTGAGATGTTCTAGTGGGGATCACCTCTCTTCATCTGCCACCTGCTTTCTGTGAGGAACAGGTGATCTCTACATTACTGTTAGCGATAAACAGAAAGGTGTGTTTTTATTTGCTTGCTTTTTTAATTTTTGCTTTGTATTTCTTCTTTGTTTACTTTATTTCAAAGGATCCTTTGACCACACTCAACATATGGTGTCTTGTTCAGATTCAATTTGACTCAGGTTTAATTATATAGTGTCAAATCATCTATATCATCTCACCAGCTAGACCCATAATGTGACATCTGGTTGTGGGACATAAGCTTCTCACTAGCTTTTAATGGAGTGTTTTGAAATGGTTAGATCTAGGATATTGGAAATGGTGCAACGGCCAACAAACGCAGGGTATCACTAGTGGAGAGAGGTGACGCGGGAAAAAACCCTGGGAGAGAATCACACGAAAACGACCAACTACCAGCCCTTTAACTGGGTCTGTTTTGCGGGCGCTTCCCTGGAATCACACGACAGAGCCAAATATCCACAGTTGTGTGTGGTGTTTTTTCCTGTCTTACTGTAAATAGAAATTGTTTATTCACTCATAAAACAGATGAAAATAACTGCCTCTGTGATGTTTTTGTCCCTTTCCCTTTCTTACATGCTTTCTCTTTCTCGTTGCTCTCTCATTCTGGCATTGTCACTCTTTGACTCTCATTCACTTGTTCTCCCTCTGTAACCAGATATGTCTGTCCTATACTCCTACAGCTCTTTGATTGTTAGCTGCAGGTTTCAGATGCCTACAGAGCGGCTGCACCTTCCAACAGGCAATGGATTGTGGAAGGATGAAACTCTAGAGGCCATCAATGACTGTGACAGACACACACACACATACACACACAAAATACAAAAAGTATTCCCATGCAAGCAGCACACACCTACACTCACACCACCAGTACAAATCGCTAGTAAGTGTGTGAATACTGGGGGGTGGGAGGTTCACTGCAGAGAGCGTCACATTGGTTTTGCTGTTTAAACAGTTTATTGATGATAATTATTGGGTCCGTCAATTATGACTTTAGTAATCAATTTAAAGTGGAGCTTTCATTCCTTCTACCCATTGGAATAAACTTCAAATTGCCTTGTTTAGAAAAAGTCACTTTCCCTGAAAAATATTCCACATAAATCCAGAAAAACAATATATTTTTAACAACAGGTCTGTTTGTATATACGTCGTTCACTAAAAATATACATGCATAACGATCAACTCTCAAACCACAGCTGCTCACTGTCTTCCTCTTTGTTTTCTCCTTTACTTGGTTTCTACACCAGGCACAAGTCATCAGCCATCAGAGACATTCAAGACTGTGTGTCTCTGTCACAGAGTCACACACTTTTTTCTTCTGTTTCTGGTCATTTGTTTAATGCGCTATTCAGACCAGAATGATTCCCATCAGAGATTTGTAGCTTCTCCAATGTGTCACAAGTAAAAGTCAGAAAGTATAATCATAGCTTTGTAAGAAACTTCTTGTCTCCTTTGTTTGATAAATAAAACAATATGATATTCATTTATTTATCAAGCACAAAAACCAGTTCAGTTCGATTCAGTGTTAGATTGTTGAAGACTGTTGATCAGATAAATGCTGTTTGCTGTTGACATTTTTTCTGACAGAATCGTGGATGGATGGACACAATGGGAATGCTTCAGGTCTAATATATTTGTGAGGTAAATGATAAATGACACTGTGTGCGTGTTAAGACAGTGACCTCAAATATGATACTAATTGCGTTGTTCTTCCTCCATATGTGTCACGAAACAGTCAACAATCCTTTCAGAATCAGAATCACTTTCAAGCCAGGGTCCAAAGTTGTGACGCTCTGATAAAATATTTGACAGCAGCTACAAGTTATCTTTTTATAACAACAACAACTGAGAATTATCATCTACATTTAAATGGTAACAGTGGTCTGCACTTATACGGCACTTTGATACCTACGTGGTACTCAAACAGTCTTTCAGCACACTATTCAACTGTCCCCCCACAACTTTAATGTTGTGAGGGGGGACTGATGGGTGGGGGCTGGCGGGATAGTGTAGGGGAGGACAAGCTGAGTAGGAGGTACATAAGGGTGTTTGAGGCAGTGGAGGCTGAGGGGCATTCAAAGGAGCTGGGCGGAGAGGAAGGAACAATGAGTCTGCTGAGAGGAAGGAGGCAGCATGGGAGAGCAAGTACTAATCACGGTCAGGGTTGGCACAGTACGGGGTTTTGTAATCTTTGGATTGAAGATGCTGTACGGGTTATATATATAAAAAGCAGTTTCCTAAGAAACGTTCATTTATGCTTCAGTTATAGCATCTCTGAAGATCATGTGTCCTTTCTCCAGAACATTTCCTTAACCCACACACATGCTTTGAGCCAGTGGTTAAGGTTTAATGTAACAACATTTGAAATGAAGTTTCAGGTTATTCCAAGATGCTGAACATATATCTCTACAGACATTTCATGTATATTGCCATGTCTTGTTGCCCTTTTAGGATAGGTGGTCAGACTGGACCCTTGATGGTCTTCCCAATGAATTAAAGAGCTGCACCAGTGTAAATGACCAATGGTATCTAGTGGAGAGTTGCATCTCAAATGATCTGATCTGGTGAAAAGACCACTTCCTGTGAACGGACTAAATGACTTGTAAGTCACTTTGACCTGTAACTGAGCAAAGAAATCAAAATAACTCAGCAACACATTTTCACCTGTGGTTCAAACCAAAGACAGTGTAATTAGGAGTTCCAGTGAAGGTGAAAAAAAATATTTTTGTTCAAAATACGACTACTGTCCTTGCCACCTTCCTGGTGTTTCAATCAACACACTGATGTGAAAGACCTGGCAAAGTATGTTGTTTCTGTGTGAATTGGTATGAGAGAGATTTGCCAGCAGACAGGAACCACATTCATTTTAACAACGTCTACATGTACAGAGTGGCATGGTGGGATGTCTAATGAAAAGCACACCAGCGTGTCTGCGGGTTTGCCCAGTCAGTTGCATACCTCAGTGAGGAGGTATGACATTGTAATGCTTCTTACTTCCCAATAAACAGAATGCACTTCCTGTGTTCAAACTACATAACAACAAGAACAAGAAGCTTGGGGGAGGAACCAGTCTAGTGCACTGTAGCACAGATAATTTAAGTATTATTAGTCATTTTGAAAAAGATGAATGTCCTTTCCAGATTATTCCTATCTTCACCCCATTTCTGATCAGACATCCAAATCATCTGAGCTAACAACATTGCATTGCTAGAGGTCTCCCGTAATGATCTGAGATCTGCTTTTTGCAAAATTTGATATCCAAAACACATTTCAATCAGTTGTGACAGAGACAAAAACACAACAATTTACAAATATTCAGTTGGCTGGCAAATAATATGGATATTTCATCATCTACTGCGCATATAGCACACATTTTGAAAAGATTCAGAGAATCCAAAGAAAAAGCTGTAAACTTGCAACAAAGTATGTTGCCTGAGACAGACAGGTTAGCATTAGCATTAATGTGTAACAAGAATCTCCCAAATAATGATTAACGTAATTTGTCAAATCATCCATCCAGTGAGTTATGGATGATTTGACAGGACTTCACACTATGTAATGGGCAGACATTTACATGGACCTAATCATAAAACCAGCATCTACATGAAAGAAAAGTTGAAGGCATACAAATCAGACGCCTATAACAATGTCTTGAATGGACACATGCAGTAATACAGGCATTTGAATGATGACTTTTGTCTCTTTTGTCACTTTTTATGAACACAGAGGGGTTGCCTTTATTTAGTGAACCCTTTCCAACAAAGATATTACAAGAAGTAAGTCGAACCACTGTGGAGGGTAATGTAGCAAATGGAACTTCTGCGTGGACACCTGTGAAACACGTAACTAACGTTGTGTTACCTAGCCGTTAGCATTAGCGTTAACATGTAACAAGAATCCCCTAAATAAGCATTAACTTAATGTAATTTCAGTCACGATTTATTCTAACCTGTAATGTTTTCCAGGCTAAAACTGATGATGCATTACATATTAATCTGACCTGATATGAAGTGAGTGCATTGTTGACTGTCTCACTCTAATCCTTTCTTTTTTTCACAGAAGCCAAAAAAAAGTTGTCTACGACTGGCAGTGGCTGGTATGTGATAAAACTTCAAGTTAGTGTTTTTGATTTTTCGGTTTTAGCAGTCAAATATACAGTAAAATGACATTTTCATGGTTGAAAGGGACAGTGTTTGCCTCAACCTTCCCTCTGTTTGCCTCCAGTTAACCTCCAGTGACATCACAGTGATGTGAGGCCTATAGGTTGAATGGGTCTATAGGTTTTTCAGTGAGTTTGGATTCTCCAGATAAATAGTATTACAAATGTCAAGCCTAAAAGTGACAAATGTGCTGACTAGTTTTTCCGCAACGCTCTGAGACAGGTTATTTGTAGTTTTCAGTCTCAGTATGTGACAACAAGAATATTCAGTCCAGTCCAGACCTGAGAATGCTAAACTGTCAAGTAAAAACTGCAAAGTGGATCTACTATGTTATGGCAGGAACAGGAGGAAGGGGAGTACATGGATATTCCTCTCCAGGTAACCTTACCTGTCCCTGAGGAGGCAGCTTTCCTTCTCCCCTGACCAAGCACCAAACACCAGCTCTTCTTTTAGCTGCAGTAACAGTGCTCCGGCACAACTCTCGCTATTTGTTGGCCCCTTTGTTGTGATATCTACTTAAAATATCAAAGCTGACAGAGCCTTGAATGATACATCTGAAAACTGAGAAACAGTGGTTTTATGTGTCATTGCAGCACAATCTAACACCCCCACCCCCACCCCGAGTCACCATATCATTCACACACTTTCCCTCTCTCCATCTCTCTCTCTCCCTCTCAGCCTGGCCCCAGCTTGATTGGTCTGTGCAGGTGTCCCTCGTTGCAAAAGGGAGAGAGTAAAGGAGTAAAGCAGGTTTAGGGTGGGACATGAATGGCTGACATGGTTGGGACCACAACAATAAGTGGAGTCAGAAAATCAAAGGCTCTAAACACAGGGAACCAGGTCAATGGCATTGCCATATGTCTCTCTCTCTCTTTCTGTGTGTGTGTGTGTGTGTGTGTGTGTGTGTGTGCGTGTGTGTGTGTGTAGTCACTACTGCCTTGCTGCTTTACACTATCCAGCTAATAGTTAGCATACCTAAGTATCCCCTTGTACGTAGCTGGAGCTTCTCCTGCAACACAACTTTGAACACCTGATGATCTGGACTAACCAATCTGAACTACATTGTGTACAGTCTCCTCAGAGATGACAAAAGTGTTTCAAAAAAGCACAACATCAACTACCACCAACTACCACCAGCTACATACTCACCAACACCAATGCACCACTTCATTGCATGCTGATCCTCTTCCATGACATTATGTACGTCAGTGACTGCATTAGCCCCTCGCCCACCACCACCTACCTCACATATTCCATGCCAATACTATTCTTGCCCTCCCCACAAGTATGTACTCTCATCACATCTAAACTCATCACATCATAGTTGCCACCCATTCAAAAAATGAGTGATCAACTCTTAAAGCAAGTATTGTTTAACACATATTGCTTTGCTGCTGTTCTGTAAGGACATCACCCGGGATATCATACAGCCTCTTCTCGACACAGGCACAAGACCCTGAGATGTAAAAGAACTCATCTTGGCAAAAGCATGGTACACACAGCAAAAGCAGAACAGTGTGAGCTACACTTTTTGATTCCATGTTCTTCCCTCTGTCTCTTCAGTGTGGTGTTGTGTCACAACTTTTGTATTTCTCTTTGTAACTTTTGTGTTACAAAGAGTGAATGCAATTCAAAGAACAGATCTCATCTCATTTTCTGCAACCACTTAATCCTCACTAGGGGTTGCTGGAGCCCATCCCAGCTGTCAACGGGCGAGAGGCAGGGTACACCCTGGACAGGTTGCCAGCCTATCGCAGGGCTAACACAGAAACAAACAACCATTTGCCTAGGGTCAATTTAGAGTCACCAATCAGCCTAACGAGCATGAGGTGGGAGGAAACTGGAGCTTAACAAAACGTACAGTTGAATTGAGACTTTGAACTTTGCGCATTAAGTTACCTCAGTAACATGGTGTGGGTCAGCTAGCTTCAAACCAGGAGAAAGGGAGAAACTACTTGTTAGCCAGCTGCAATGAGCCATAACTAACGCCAATGTATGCTATACAAATTATTCCCTCTCCATGTCCCTCCCTGAAGTCCTCCACCCTCTTGTCAAATATGCTTAAATGTAGTTCCAAAGAAAGTCAAGATAGCTATAGCCAACATGCTGAACTCAAGGATTTAAAGGACTGCAAGGATTTCAAACAGTAGTCCACAAACCAGTGGGTGGCATCATGGTGGCTATGTTCATCTTTTATATACCATTTTAGGGCTACACATTTACAGCATTTTCAGTTATATTTGCTCTGGCTCTGTTTCTGTCTATCTTGATCTGAAAATGCCAGTGGGACGTTATGCTGGTTGATTATAATCAACCTTTCAAATTTTGGAAAGAGCTTGAAGCTGACCTTGCCATTCAAAAGGCCAATTTCTTCATCCACTGATGTTCATTATTTTCTGCTCGATTTCATCTTCCTCTTTATGTATTTCTGTAAATCTTTGAGGCTGTTAGGTGTATTACTGCCCTCCACAGATTAAAAATGTCCACTACCACGGCACTTCAGATTCAGCTTGCTTTCCACAATGTGAGCACTTCCTGATCACATAATAAGTTCTGTTATAACAACATCCTAGCACCACTAATTACATGAAAATGAGTGGCATTAAAAGGGATTTGCATCAAGAGTTATTGTGTAATATGTGTTAGGTGTTTTTTGTTTTTGTTTTTTTACCAGAGCCACAGCCGTCTAAGAAGATTGTGTTTTTGAATCTAACTAAAAAAGTAAAACCAGGTGCTATATTCTAGCTTCATGAAAAGAAGCGTTGGTTCAAATGTAGTCCATGAAACATTGGACATTTTAGGTGCTTTCATTTTACTGTAAGAGAGGCAACTGGATAAAGGGTGTGTGATCATCTGACTGGTTGGGGTGCTGCTATGTTGAATTCAACATAAAGACCTTGTGAAAGGTAAATAACAACAGAATATTCTGTGTGAACGGGCACAGATTTATAGGAAATGTGTAGCTATGTGCAATGATGGGTTTGGCTGAGTTCTTACACTGGAGGTCTGCTCTCACCACCAAGTGCACAGTGGGACAGTGCAGACTGCAGTCAGGGTGGTTTGCAGGGTTTCAATTAGAGAAGCAGCAGGGTGGGCCTGTAACCTACATGGCTCAGTCAACATCAAACACTTCGGATCTTGTGCTGCTTACACTGAACCCAGCTTTCCCCCTTTATTTTTTCCTCTGTTTCCAAACTCCACAATGAGCAAGAGGTATAGATTCACACGCTATGAGAAGCTGCTTGAGTTGTTCAGAAAATAAACCGAAAACATAACATGGTAAACACTATATATTAACCACCGGCACGGCATGAACATGTCCCTGGAAGAATGACTGATGCATTGTTTACCTCAAAATTTACCAACATGGTTGCAGACATTGGCTCATGTCTCGCTACTACTTCTCTTGCAAATGTTGTCCAACTGTGTTATCAAATGACCTCCTGCCTTTAAAAGTTTTTTTGTATCTTCAATTCTGTTTTATACAGTATAACTGTGTACTAGGGGGGTGGGGTCTGGAAAACTTTCAGTCAGCAGCCATTTCAACTGTAGATGAAAAGGTCCATTGCCTCGGCTCATCTTTTACCAGTCAAAAAATGGAGATAATAAGATACTATGTTAAACACAAAAAAGACAAATGAAAAATTTATGGCATGTTATGTATGTTATGTGTTGTTCAATTCAAACTTAAATAAAACTCAAGAAGCCTTGACATGAAGCTGATTTCTACTGGAAGTATTTGCTATTAATTCAGTTAAATTCTGGGGTGCTTCAGTTCTGAAGTCCAGTACTCAGGCCATTTGGTCATACTATTACATACTATTGCATTTTTCATTACAATCAAAATATTCATTCTCCCATTCTCCTTCCACTGGTGCTGCTGCCTAAGTTGGAGAGAGGACAATTATCCTTATTTGAAGATATTTGGCAAACTAAGCTAAGCTAGGTAGTTTGTAACGATTTATATGAACACTGTTGTGGAAATTGTATCGATGGTGGATGGAAGGAGTTAAAAATATCAGTTTTCTGCACAGTTAAGCGAGCTGTACAGGTGGTGTGATTAAGAATTGACTTTTTACACACTGACAATTTCCTGCACTCAGAGTACATTTTCACTTTTTGTGGCCAGTTGCAGCAAGACAGAGCAGGTCATGCGCGGTTATTATTAGGGTCTCCATTGTATATAACGCAATACATCCAGTGCCCTCAGAAGTCTTGGAGAGACACACATGGACGCTTGCGTGTGTGTTTTAGTGGGTGTGGTGAGTTGTTTGAAGTGCTCGGTTGTTGCGTCTGTGTGTGGTCAGACAGACTGAGAGACAGAAAGACAGGGATGGATGGATAGACTGCGACAGGCCAAACAACAGGTGTGTCTTTTGAACGTAACCCGCCACCATACGAATGCCCTCTTTACTTTTAGCCCTGCTGATTCTTGTTTTCATCTGCAAAAGAAAAGACTTCCCCTCCTCCTTGCCGCTGACTGTCTTTCATCTGTGAGAGACGCAGACATCTCATCTCCCTTTACCTTTATGCTTTCTTACTGTCTCTGGTTCTCTACATTAGTGCTCACATTTCTTTGTTAGTACACATGGGGAATTAACCTATCCAGACCCTCCAAATCTGCTATGATACTGAATGATGTTATTCAGTCCTGGGCTTGGGCTTGTTTGGTCCATTTATTAAGGGTTTCAAAAAAAGTCATAGTAGTTGCCTTAATATTGATGTATTTATGTTGGATTTACGAATTTTATATTTTTATGTGAGTGCTGATGAAACAATAGATCAAGGGGTATTTTGTATTAAAAAACATAAATAGTGTTTAATTTCATAGCATTGCAAACTTTACACTGCTCGGGCAGAAGCATCAGTGTCAAGTAGGCCTGGAGGATCGATAAAATTATTCACAAATCTCCTTGTTCAAAACCTGGTGTGATGTATCACAAATAAGAACCCAAATGCAGGAACCCCAGGAAATATGGTTTGATGACTGGTGAGGCTCTAACAGGTTCTAGCAGAAAAGTCTAATCAGAAGTTCAATAGAACCAAACAACTGGGAGCTGGGTGTACACTTTGGGTTCTGAAGAGAAAGGGTAACAGAAACTTTGGATGGAGAACCCGAGGGCTGTGTTATCTACACAGAATTCATCCTACTGCTTCTGTATTTCATCACATCAAGAAAAAACGCTAGCAGCTCAGTGCCACTGAAAGCCATGCATGCGCATGTGTGACACTCCCCCCACTGTATTTTATGGGTGACGTAGTCAGGTTTCAGATCATGAGCTCCTACCAGCCTTTCCCATGCTTTTTACTGCTTATCATTCTGGTGCACGTTAGTTTAATCTCTCTAAAGAATCTAAAATCTAGCCTATCTATTCTTGAGGCTTATGAGCTGTTTGCACTGCTGCTAAACTCTCTGTATTTGTCCTTGTGAAGTCTTCCCTTCAGTTAGACTTGGATAATGGAATGACTACCTATGTACAGTGTTCACTTGTCTGGATGTTTTGAAGTGTGAAGTGGTTTTTATATGTCATTGTCCACAACTGTTGTGTTCCACGACTTTTATGTTGCAAAGCAAACAAGTGTGCGTTTTTGTCTGTAGACGAGAATTGTGTTCCTAATGCAACTTCACCTACTTCATCATTTTATTCCTTATAGGTTGACAAGGGACCAACATAATTCCAAGTTTGTTGTCTGACCTGTTCAGGCAACTTATTTTGTAAATTATTCCCTTTACAAAAGGCTGAAATGCGACCCAGCCAAAGAATAACTAAAGAAGCTTAGAATATTATTGAAAGGAGCCTTTCTTGATGTGACATCTCTTCTTAACTGTCTAACTAATATTTTATTTATATTTTACCTATAACAAAAACCTGAAGTGATAATGTGGACTGTGTACAAACAGAAATATCCGGACATGCTAGAGAAATGTCTTAACACTCCCTTCTTAAGAGAAATCGCTTCTTATTTAATGTATCATACCTCCAGACCTCTAGCACTGCTATGGGCACTAAAATGACACCCAGTTTTGGTTGTTCAGGATACAACTTCTGTGTGTTTCCTTTCATTATTTCTTGAAAGAGGCATGTCAATGGTGGGGCTTTCCTTAGAATGGGCAATCCCTGCTCTATTTGACTTTTTACTGTGTTTAGACAGTAGGTTTGCATGCCAATGCAAATAGGCTGCATACATAACTACAACCTTGAACACGTTGATTTCCTTGACAGTGTAACAAATACAAATTCCCTGTGGTAAAAGTTTTCATTTCTTTCCTCTTTAATAACCGGAAATATACAAAATGTAATGGCCGCTCTCGATTTCATGGCATCTCCCAAGTAAATTTTTGGTTGTGATTTACCTGCCTAAGGCTGACATCTTTCACTTGCTTTAGCCGTTCTTTTAAACACATGTTTTGGGTTCACAGGAACTGTCACTGAACTCAAATGCCACGTTCAGAAACAACTCCAGAATTAATTCCTACTTCAGTGATGGAGAAAAAAGTGTCAGTGTCCAAATATATATGGACCTAACTGAATGTAGGATAGATAGTCATCAATTATTTCCTCAGGAGCCGTAAATGTCCTTTGTAGTCTGTTTTTTTCCTGCTTGGTGACAGATCCAAACCAAACAGTGATGGATGAGCAGAAACAGACTAAAGAGATAGTGCGAGTAAATCCCCTGCTGGGCCTTTTGGGTGACAGAGTATACAATATGTTGGACGGCCATTATAAGGGCTGTGGTGGATACCAGAAATCTGTTGATTCCACAGCAGATTCTAATGACTGGGGGGCAGTGTTGGGAAGACAATTGTTTTAATGGTGTTCAGATATACATAGCGCGTGCTTCATACTGATGCCTGTAAGATATGATTTACTTGATTTTCTGCCACTTTCCTCCCTTAGTTTTGGTCCCAGTTCCTGCTTTTTCTCACATGGGGTTGTTCAAGGTTTAATCTGTTATTTAGGGGCTCCGACACTGGGTTTCTTGAACAGTTTATTTATTTATTATTGACACTATCTGCGTAATGTGAATGGTAAATTATGAATACACAATATTGTTGTGATAAACATGTGTAATATCTGTGGGCAGAAAATTTGACTGTAGTGGCATGCGTTTGTGTCACAATCAGTGGAAGTTGTGGACATTGGAAGATTTGGTGTGGGGAGTTTACCAGCTTTTTGCAAGACATGTTCACATTGGTATATATGTATGTGTGTGTGTGTGTGTGTGTGTGTGTGTGTGTGTGTGTGTGTGTGTGTGTGTGTGTGTGTGTGTGTTAGTCATATAAATGCCTCAAATCTGAAACTCCACATACTAATACCGTATACCAAACTATCTATTTGAATACTATCTAATGAATAGATGTAGTGAACATTATTCTATTTTGGAGTTCTAAAAAGTAAGAAAAATTTAAAATCAAATAAACCAGTATAAAAAATAATTTATTAAAGTATTTATTTAAAGCCACACTGATCATAATGATTATGTGTCTGTGCAATGTCTGACATTATCATTTGTCTGAGTAAACCCCATCTAGTGGCAAAGATGGGATATACAGTAAGTACAGGTGATGCTACCTGCAGGGTAAGGACGGAGTAGGAAGAGACGGTCTTTGACCTCACAAACTCAAGTCCAATGTTGTACCTGCAAGTTTGTTTTACACAATCTTTGTTTCCAGTTAAAATAAGGACTTCTGGGTATTTTGCTCATTTATTATTTCATACAAATAGTGCTCAATATTATGAACAATTTGCGTGGACCTTGGATTACTGTGGATGTGTAGAGTCACTCTAACAAGAAAAGAAGAAACCACTTCAATAGTAAAGATGAAACACAAAAATCTACCGTGTAATCTATGTCATCCAGGAGATAGTATAGCCTAAAACAAGGCAAATGGATTTATTTGAGATTAGAAGACGTATCGCCTCAACCTCACATCTGAATGGATGGATAAAAGAGTGTCTGCGTGAGTGCACACTGAGGTATACATGTGAGGTATATATAGAAATATGGTGTTCATGTATACATAAACAATATTTTACATCTCTGTAAGTCTGCATTAAAATATTGTGGACGTGACAATAGCTGTGGTGCACTTGTTGCCACACTGGTAGAGTCTGCGTGATAGATGCTGGTTAAATAAGTTGTTTACGCTCACTTAGTGGTGAGGAACAGTGGGGGAAAAAAAGAAGAAAGTTCTCATGTTGTTGTCATAAGAAGAGAGCTCAGTGCAAACATTTTCATGGCAGAGGAGATCTCTGCCATGTGGTCAGAGCAGGTGATCTCAGTAACAGCATGAGACCAGTAAGAAAAGTTAGAAAACTGAGGGAGATGGAGTCTGGAGGAGTCTGCTATGTCAGCTAACTCATTCGACTCAAAGCTTCCACTTCACAAGAACAACAATTCAGAATCAAGTTTGATTTTTTCTACCCACTTGTGGTCCATAGCTTGTTTAACATGGCCCTCACACAGACTAGTGCCAGCTGGGGAGATTTTGGGTTGGAGAGAGGGTTGTGTGTGCTTTCGTTTGCCTTCTGTGTGTGTTCAGGATCAGTGTCTCCCTGACCATAGTAAGTCTCTCACTGAGGACATCATAGGTGATGGTGTCTCCCTGTTTAAACCCCCATGAAACCCATTTGTTTGCTGAATAGATCAATGAATTTAAAGCTATAATGCATAACCTATTTGCATAAGAATATTTTTCCAACAATATTCACATTTTTAATGTTATTCAATGTAAGGGGGCCATAATTAATTGTTATTGGCTCAAATAGCATCATATCCCTTTAACCAGTCCAGCTAAAAATATATACAGCTGATTCTTGTGATTATTACACTAAAAGGTGATTATATGTGACCAAACATGAACTAAACTGGCAGTGATGGCGATGGCAGCAATGTCCCGTGCTACTTCATGCTAAATCATCAAAACTATCTTCTGTCTTATTATTTTTGATTGATGTGTAGCAGCAGTTTCACACTGTGAGGGAACTGCTGTATTTTAGAACTCCTGGATTCACTAGAGGACAAATTCTTAACGGTCTGATTTTCAAAGTAGGATGTTACGCTTCATGTAAATGTGTTGTGACAAGTGTGGAGTTGCGTTTTGTGTAATTGCGGGCTGGTCTGTATTTAAGTTTTCTGATGTGTGAATCCGTTGTAGATGTGCTCTTTCAGTAGCGGACACTGTGTGAAGGTTCAAAGATATTCCACCTGCACCAAAGTTCAAAGCTCTTCCACCTGCCACTGATCCCACTGTAAGGAAACTGGAAAGCCGGGCTTGATGCCAAACCACAGGCGGGTGTGGAGCACTGCAGCAGATGGATGTGTACATTTGGCACTGAAGTGGCTTTTGCGATGAAGCTCTTGCGCTATTGACATGCACGCTGAATCACGACAAGCCGTCTTACACTGACTCAGTTTCTCAGGACTTCATGAGAAAAGAGTGAAGTCAAGCCGAGCTGCAACAGGGAGTGGTAATCAGGGCATCCCTAAAACGTTTCTCAGCAACAAGAAGAGAATATTTCCATGATCTTGTGTGGATATTACAAGATAAAGGCAGTTGCTCTAACTCTTCTTCTTAACTTTGGAATAACCCCTGCAGTAGAAAGCTGATTCACTGGAGGCGTAACAAAAAACACAGTGGAAACTTCAAACTTGTGTGTTAGACAAAAGAACTGACACGTTCCAGCTTGTGGCGCAGCTTAGTAAATATAACTTCAGTTTCAGTATTGTGAAGATCAGAAGACTGCAACATTTGACCTACATGAAGATCAGTTAGTTCTTCTGGTTCGTTTCACGCGGCAACCGCACTTTTCAGAGTGCTTTATTTGTTTCACTTTATGCTTATATCTGGCTATTCAAAGCCATTCAAAATGACCAGCAGAATGAATGTGGTGGAATACGGTATTACACAGCTTATAGCTTATACATAACATTATGAGCACCTACCTGATATTGTTAATACTGTGTTAAAAATGGATGATGATTATTTCATAGGAGCAAATTTAAACTAAACAAGAAGAAGTGGGACACAAGCTGCTCACCACACCACACAGCTGCCAGTGTACAGTTGTATATATTAATAACAGTGTAGGTCCACTACATAGTGTGAGTTGTAGATTCCACCTGTCTATCTGTGTTGTAATATATTGAATGAAGTTGTGTCACAGTAGTTGCAGTGGTAGCAGTTCCTGTCTGTGGTTTTGTCAGCATATATGTGGCATAGCCGGATTAGGATGGGGTGGCCAACCAAAATGGCTTAAAGAGACAAAAGAAGAATAGCAGGGAATTATAGGCCTAATTGTGACATACCACACCACCAAACAGTTTTCAATTAGTCTTCAATTTTACTGTGCTCTGACCGCAGATCGCACAAAAACATAAAACTGATATTTACACAAAAGAGGCGTCATCTGAAAGGTGAGAGTTCACAGTTTATTAAAACTTCTCAGTCATCGGCAGTGAATACTCAAGCTGAACATACTCATCTGTTTGTACCAGTGTAGCAGGTTCTATTGTGTTAGCTGTGCTGTCTGAGTGGGCTGCAGGTTGACACGCACATTCAGTTGCGTGTTGTCAGTGTTTACATTCTGTGCATAGAGAACTCTCTTCAGATGCCTTGTTAGTCAGAGTGGTACCCGCTATTTATTCTCTTGATCTGTTTGTTTTGTTGTAATTCACAATTTCTACCACAGGTTTCATGACGTGGTCCAAGTTCAGCCTCCCAGACACCAGGTGCTCTCGATGTGTGATTCAGAGGAATGTCCAAAAATCTGGGAAACTCCTCTGTCTGTAACTAGTTCATTTTGATGAATGTACTTCGATTCTCAAACAAACACAAACACACACAACAAAAAAAAATAAAAATAAAAATGACCGTCTCTTTCAGATCAGTGCCATGGGTTCTGTATTTTAAAGGCACAATGTCAGGTAATAAGTCTTTAATTTTGCCGTCTTCTGACACAGAAGGTGCAAAGACTTTGTTGTGTGTCGTGACAGGTGCAGGTCTGACACAGAACATTTCAAATTGTCATTTTCAGGTGGTAGGATAAAAACGATATAGTCCCTCATGGTTTTCTAGCCTGTGTAATTTTCCAGGACACCTGATGTTGCTGATGATGCTGTGTAACTTTTTTTTAAACTTCTTTCTGAAATTAGTTTTCTTCTCTGACTGACGTTTCAGTGTGTTTACCTTGTGTTTGTGAAGTACTGTGCCTTTTGGAAACTCCGGAGTGAAGAGGAATGATGCTCAAATCTTACAAAATGTGCCAGTGGAGCCAAGTTGGAGTGTGTCTCATTTTGTTCAACATTCATCCTATTCATGTGGAAATGTTCTGTGCTCCTCATATTTTCTCTTAGCTTCATGCTCCCTTGCCATGGAGACTTAAAGCTGGCCTAAAAATAAACTTGTGTGTCCGCATAATTAAGCTTGAGCTAGAGAGAGAGACCCCTCTTTTAGGTATTATTAATATTTTATTAAAATATTGGTGACTTTATTTTTGATTGCAAATCTATTTTTAAAAGAAAGAGAACACCACAAAAAAACGCCCCTAAGCTCCTTGACAATTTTCAAAAGAAACGTCATCTGAAGGCTGAGAGTTCACAATTTATTAAAACTTCTCAAGCTGAACATACAGCCCAACAGGTTCCATTGTGTCAGCTGTGCTGTCTGAGTGGGCTGCAGGTTGACACGCACATTCAATTGCGTGCATTCTGTGCATAGAAAATTCTCTTCAGATGCCTTGTTAGTCAGAGTGGTACCCGCTATTTATTCTCTTGGTCTGTTTGTTTTGTTGTGATGTGCTTTGTTTAGGGTTTCTTTAACACTGTGAAAAGGGCGACTCTGCTACCGCACTGCTGAGCTGCAACTAAAAATATTAATAGCTCACGAGCGGCCAGCTGATGGGTCTGATACCTGAAGACGAGAATGTCTCCGTGAATCACACGTGATCTCTATCCGTTTGTGTGGGTGTGTGTTTGTGTGTGTGCGGGAGAGATAGAGAGAGAGAGACAGAGAGAGAGAGACAAAAGAGAGAAAACCTTGCATCCAGTTACAGGTGGTGGCATCTCAATAGGCCCAAAGAGGAAAGCGCAGACTTTGAATGCCACATGAAAGGACTGGGAGGTATGGGATATCTGGGGATACCTTCATTTCTGTGACAGCCGACATGCATACAAATGGGAAGCTATGTAAGGAATCCCCTCTTCCTCGCCCTATCTCCCTTCTTCTCTTTTGCTCTCTTATGCCTTTGTGTAGTCGCTCTCTGTCTCAGTGAAGCGAGGAGGGCTGTTCTTCTGGGGCTTGATGCGCTCACTCTCCCATGCCACTGGGGTGTTAGGAGTCTTGTAGGACAAGAGTGATGACACAAAGAGGGGCACTGCTCAGTGTGTGTGTGCGTGTTTCAAGTGTGAGGGGTGTACCATATCAAGCCTATATAGGGTGAGAACAAGTGAGCCAACCCAATGCTGCATGACTGGGCAACGCACACGCACGCACACATGGACACGTTAGGATTGTAGGATAACTTAAACTAATGACGGATGGAGCCAGTGACTGGAGCTGCCGACATGTCGTTTAGACTGAATTCACACTGGAAGTGAGCTGAGCAGATCAATGAATCTCTACAGTCAGGTCGAGCTGGATTTACTCCCTGCAGCAACAACAGCCTTTAAGGCAGTGAGTCCTGATCAGAAGACGGGATTGGCTGTTAATCTCATGCCCCTCAATTTTCCTAAGTTGTCCTAAATTGACTTAAGGTTATGTTTATGAGGGAAACATCTGGAAAGCTCTCCCCATTTCTCTGAAATGAGTGTTGTGTACCAGTGCTGTCAAATCTGCTAAAAGTGAACCCTGAGGAGCTGAGGATGTCCAGAATAACAGCCTGGGGAAGCCAGGTTATGTCCCCTTGAAACCATTTTATCAGTACACCAGACTTTATGTGAAGCCATTAACTTCTTCACCTCTTCATATGGCTCTCTCTGTTTTAAGGCCGCTCAGGCCATCTGTGGGCTGAGTTTTAGCAACGAGGAGGCAAATGACTGTCTCAAAGTTTGATGGAGAGCTCCCCCGCTAACATCCTGACACACACACACACACACACACACATAGCATCCCCCTCAGGGCTCTCCTCGACCTGAACAATGCCCTAAACTCTTTATTAATGAGACAGCAGTGGTTTTCACTGACTTGCCGTTTCCCACCAGCTGTTTTAAAGAATTCTTCCTCTGTTTTTAGTGACATTTATGCCGGGACCCACGGAAGAAGAAAAGGCCGACAGCAAGAAGAGGTTTGAAAGACATAAACTAATCACCTTGGTGTTAATGAGATAATCTGCTGTCATGGTTTAAACAATGTCTTTATGTAGAGTTAGTGTCCTCATGCTCTAGCCGACAGTGTCTTCACCTCAACCACTTAAAAACACCATTTTGTTTGAGGTCAGTCTTTAACTGGATATCTTCCCCGGATCAAGTGCTTCATAAAGCATTAGTAAATGCACCTCAAACGATCCAATCTACTCCATCACTTACTTACTTTTATTGTGAATGTAAACTGTAAGGCCATGTTTTAAAACTAAAAAAAGCAATGTGTAAAATATATTTAAAGCTCTACCTCTTTCTGTTAGCTCATGCTGTCCATCAAAAAAAAATCCTAATAAGCTTTTCTAGAAAATAAACTACAACAAAATAAAATAAAAAGAAACTCACACTCACGTTCAGCAGTAGTCAAGATGTCCCAAGTGCTTGCAACCTCATTCATTGGTTCCATTGGTTATCTCAGAGAAAACCACAAAAATGACTCCATCACGCGACCTTCATCACGTTGTCATTTTTCCAGCTCCACCTGTCTAAACATGTGTCCACGCATACGGATGCATTGTATCACTGAGCAAATCACAGCAGGATCAGCAGTCATGTTAAAAAGGAACAGAATAAACAGAACTAATTCTAGAGTGACACACAAAGCCTACACGTGGCTTTATACAATCATTGATGAAAGTCAGTATGTAGCGTCTGCACGTACGGCATTTTACTTAGCTTATCTACAAGTTGTGCACTTTTCAAATGATTGTCAGTTTGTCATTCATCAATTTCTGAGATAGAATCCATAAAATCTGATACAGAATCTGAAGACAACGTGTGTATAATCATGTGAAAGCACAAATTAAGAATGTGTGACCTGTGAAAAAAACACTTTCTGCCCTAAACCAACAGACATAGAGCCTTAGACTAAGCCTTTAGTCTAAGGATTGATCTCTGGCTTTTCAGAAGAAGAACCTCATACCGTCTGTGGTGTCTTTTTCAGACCACAGATGATCAGTGCTGTCACTGGTTCATCAATGAATTCTGCATCATATCAAATGATGCCTGAAGTTAACCTCTCCTAAAGTTAAACTTCAATCAAAATTGGACATTTGTTTGAGAAAAAATTATCCTCAGCATGCTAGTAAATCCATCAAGAAAACCCTGGTTTGTCTTGTGTAAGAGGTTTTATACGCAAGAAAACCCTCACTAAAGTAATGTTATATGGAAGAGTAAAACTCAGTTCTTAGTAATCCTTAAGATATGTGAATCTAATTATAACTGCTTCACTTAAACAAGCTATCTTCTCCATGCTGAAAAACACTCCAGGAATCTGTAGAAATTATTTCTTAGAAATCAAATTAAGTGAAGAAGACTTGCCCTCCTAGTGAGCATTCTCATGGGAAAACTAACACCACATTTCTGTTTTCCTCCTTCTCGTCTTTCTTCTCCCCCTCTTCCTTCTTCTCTAATAAAGAAGAGAGGGCTGAGGGGCCATAATGGTGGTGAGGCAGGTCTGTTTGATCCCAATGCCGTGCTATCTTCAGCTTTCTCCATTCAACCCATATTGATGGGGATCGGTGGAGTGGACCGCCCATGTGCCCAAAGGGACAAAAGTCCCCCTGCTAATTGCTGCCACGTTAGATGAAGAGGGACATCGCAAATAGGAGCCCTCAGACTGATTGAGAGGGGAAGAAAAAAAAAGACACTGATTCATTGGTAAAGCTGTTTACTGGTTTCATTCTCATTACTCCTCAGTCTTTGTTGCACATCAGCTGATGCCGTCCAGTTATTTGGGAATTGCTAAAAACCTTGTTGCTAAAAACAACAACATGAAGCTGCTGTGCTGCACATCGATCTGAAAAATGAAAACTGTTTGAATATTCCTGTTGAATTGGAGCCGGTTTTGCTTCAGCCTCTTCAGGTTTTAATAAACTTCCACAAAGTAGCATTTTAAATTCCTTCAAATGAAAATTAGGAATGTCTGCTATTTAATCACTGGTGATTATTTTGTTAAGTTAGTTAAAGTTTTAGGGAATGTAACTAGCTGGTAATGGGTTTTTTTTTGCCCCCTCCCAATGACCTGACCCATAGATCAACCACGGTGCCTGCGGATATGACTGCAGTTTGCACTCCAGTACTGTTTACACACAGCAAACAAAGACAAGGACCAGCTAAGAAGATGTTAGTACCGAAAGGCATTCACATAATTACAAGGAGAGTCATTACTGAAGTCTGAAAACACAGTGTGAGTCATTTGAGGTGGATGTGTAAAAGAGCAACATCTACATTATTCAGATTTAAGTGGAAAATTCTTGACTTTCATTAGATATTTATTGTTTGTTGTTTTTGTTTTTGTATTTGCAAGGTTAGGTAAAGAGCATAAATACTAGATATGGGACGAAATAAAGGAAGTAAAGTCACAAGGAATGATACTTACTATAGCTTTAAGTTGTATTTGAATTGAAAATAAAAATACAAAAAATCCTTGCGTTTCATTCCAAACTTTGAGTCTCACTTTACAAAATGAAAACTTTGAATCAACTATGAAGCTGGCTCCAGATGATGTGGATTAATTAGTGGTTTAATGACATCCCAACAATAATAATAATACTAAAGGGAGAGAGTAAGCAGAGCTTCAGTGGCGAATCTATGTTTTCCTTTTGTTTTAATTGTCAGGAATGCTTCGTTTTTGGTGAGACTTTCCAGATTAGTTCTGCCCATGCGACTGCGTGCTATGTTACTGGGAAGCAGACAGTAGCTGACTAACTGCCTGTTTGACTGACTGCCCCTTATTGTCCTTCAGCAACAAGTGAGATCAGTGGACCAGGACTTGGCAACAAAAGGCTTGGAGCCACCACTCTGTGTGTTTGTGTGTTCTTGTATGTGTGTAACTGTCACGGCCCAGTGATATAAGTGTCTTGGGATTCTGGCCGAGTCCCTGCACCACACAGCGACAGAGAGAAAAAGCTTCACAGGGTCTTTTCAAAGCCTGCATCACTTCAGAGGAAGCAGGCCCTGAAAGTCACAGTTCATATAGTTCTCTAAGCAGTCAAAACGCTTCTGCTCACTTCAAACTCCCCCATTCCAGCCAAACCTTGACCCACACTACCTCCCAGGACTTACTTTTCTCAAATCATGCATTCCTGTTTTCCAATTGTGTTGTCTTTGTGTCACAGCAAGGCTTTGTCTGGGGCCATGGATGACTGTTGGGGCCAGCGGTGCAGTTTCAAAGTGTTTATTGATGTGCAGTCCCAACATGATCATGATCATGTTGTCAGAGGTCCCAACCTGTTGGTGTTCCGGTGTGGCCGGAGTCAGGCTCATATCTTGATCCTTGCCTCGCGTCACGCTAGGCTTTTAAAAGCCACAAGGTAAACAGAGCTTTGGGACTTCAGCTCATTCATCAAACACACCTTACGGTTGTACCAGCCAAGCATGCAGCGCTGTCACTCACAGGCCAGTAAGGTGTTGGCGCAGAAAACAGAGTCACAGGAGGATGTGCTGTAAATCAACTGGTCAGTTTACAAGCTGGAACCTGGAATAGTCAGGTCATGTTAATAGCTCAGATACATGATAAACGTACATGATATTCAATCTTCCAGCTTTCTTCTTCTCTGTTATAAACTTTGGGCCTTTTAAAGTGACACTAAGTATCTAAACTTCTCTGGTTGGGCATCAACAGTGTGCTGGCATCTCGCACTATTATCTAGGACAACACAGTCAACTTGGAAAGTGGAAATTAGTCAACTTGGCATGTTAATACAAGCACTAATTCAGAGTATAAATTTGGTGATGGTGATGCTCTTCAACATCCAAATCTGGGCAATGACCCTGACAATTTTTCACCTGTTGACATTCACCACAGACATCAGCTTTAAATAAAAGTTCTGTGGACCAGGATCTTTGTCTCTGGGTATAATTTTATCTTGAAACTTCCTGTGATTAGAGTTTATTTTATTCAACATTTCCCAATAGTATTTGTCATCGTGTGACGCGTGTGAACAGAAAAAAAAAAAAAAATCAATGTGCTTCATTAATTGCTCCTAAATCCAGTCATATATTATTTTATATTGATGAGAACAATACAAAGATTTGTGCGATACTACTGATACACTGTTTCTCAGCATCTTAGTAGATCAGCAGTTTCTGAAATTCTCCAACCACTGGCATAAACAACCATGACAAGGTTCAAAGACATGGTTGTTGGTTCACCTTTCTTTTAGGAGCCAAAGTGGATGAATGGGATTATGTTAAATTATTGTGATGTGACATTGGACAATAATTTAGAACATGTTAAAGGCAACTTGCAAAGTTCTAGAATGACTACTTATCATGGCCAAACAAAACTTTAAACACAGCAGAAGAGACCGTCGGAGCTGTAGAAGCTAGGTACTATTTAAAGTGAAAGAAGTCCACACATGCTTTATCATCCAACACACTAGTGCAGGGTGTTTCCATGTTTTTCAGCACATTGCTTTATTTGCTCTACTGCTATTCCCTCTCTGCCTTCTTATGTTGTTCTCATCTATAGCAGCCAGTGTTCTTTTGGAAAAAGCTGTAAAGAGCCCATGTACACTAGTACCTGCTTAATGTCAAACAGCAAACAGACACAAAACTGTCTAAACGTTTAACAGCTAAAGTGTCAGGTATTTGCCTCGGGAGCTGTTACCCTGTTGCTCAACTGAGAGACATTTATGCAGAGATATATTAATAGTGTGTTTATAGCTTGTTCCATTGGTAAAACCTTGGAACCATGTGTGGTTCATGGCTTGAAGCTTTTCTCTCTAGTACACCACTTACTATTGCCAACACTTGCTATAATTTGGAGTCCTACCATCCATTAACCTTTTTTTTTTTTTTTTTTTTTTTTTTAATTAATATGTCAAACCGGTAACTTTTTTCCCCCCTCTACAGAATTCCCAGATTAACATGATCAGTCAAGTCAACCAAATCAAATGAATGGACTGAATGAATTATCAAACTAGTTGGTCAGTCTCCTTTACAGGACCCCGGTGTAAACATTTACAGGGAGGCTGAGCAGTTTGATATCCCACTAACTGGAGCCACCCTTTTATTTAATGGAAACCAACATCATAAAAAAAACACATAAACTTTGACTGTAAAGACTATCCAAACCATTCTAAAGCTATTTTCGATAGACCTCGTGCCAAACGTGAACACAGCAGCTGCCTGTGCCCCGTGCCTCCTGGCAGGCTGATGTTCAGCCGTTCAGCAGTGTGGTTGCGCTGCTCGTTTCACCTGACTGTCCTCATCAGCTCTCATTATCATCTCATCAGGAGGTGGATCTAATGAGAGGCCATCTCGGCTCACCCTGATCTGACCTCTGACTTCTTCCTCCCTGCCACCAATCAAGATTTCTTTCTAACTCTTTATTTCTTCATTTTCTTTTAGACTTTGGGTCACACAAGACTAAACACACAGACACACACAGAAAAACTCCCAGCTTTGTGAACAAAAGCTAAATTATACAGCACTTAGAGCTGCAGATCATTATGATGTGTTATTATGTGCAGATTTTTTTTATACATGGAAAATTCACGTTTCATGTAATTTTTCCCAGATTGTGGCAAAATAATGTCAGGATGTGAGTGACTGTAATTGATTCACTAACTGAAACAGAAACTGTCAAAAAGGTGGAATTTCAACCAATTTTGCACTTTGTCATGAAGGAATATCTCATCAATCATGCATGTTTCTTCTTTTATTCTGACATATTTGCCTGTCTTGTCATTCCAGTTCCTTCTGTTATACCTGTCCTTGCTCCCACATGAGTTTCTCTTTGCTTAACTTCAAGTTATTTCTAGAAATGTTAAAAAAAAAAAATGCAGTTGTGAAGGGGTGGAGTGTATGGGGGTAGGCTGCAGGGGTCTCAAGAAAGTTGGAGGTGAGGATTAGGGGAAAACAATGAGGTAAATGTTGGCCCTGCAGAGAACATGGATTTAGAGGCATCCCCCCCAGTGTCCATAATTTGTGTAGAATAATTGTGTGTTTGTGTGTGTGTGTTGTTGGTGGTTAAGGGGCTTCTGGAGAGAGTGGAGGACCCTCACTGTCAGACAAGAATCTGAAGAGACCTCCCAGTAGCTGTGAGTGTTGAGATTCTGCAGCTCCAGCAGTGGAGGTAGATGGACAGAGTGAATATGTTTCGGCTAATTCCAGATGGAATCTGATCTGAATGAAGGGGTGGAGTTTTGGTGTCACTGGAGAAGATGGAGATGGTAGACAGCGGAGGGGGAAGTGACGGATGGGGGTGATGGAGGTGAAGAAAGGGATGGTGAGGGAGTTGGACGTGGTCTTAGAGCTGATGGTGGAGGAGGAGGCTGGAGTAGGGGACTCTCTGCTGCACAGCTGCGTGTGGCCTGTGGTGCACTGCCATCTAGTGGCAAACACAGTAATGTCATTACATTGTATTATATACTGAAATTTACTTCCAGTTAAACAAGTTTTCTGTTCCAATAAACGCATTGCTACAAACAAATGGCTTATCTCACTACCTATAAACTTTAGAAAGATAGAGTTTGACAAAAAAAATAACTGTAAGCATTAGTTTATTTGAAAGCTTTAATAACATCAGTTGCTTTCATCAGATTTCTTTTTTAATTATAGGACATACACAACAGCTTAAACGGCCCCCTGTACATCTGCACACACTCTATCTGCAGATGAAGGCCACAACATTTCTGAAAGCTAAGAGAGATCACATCACGATGTTGAAATCAGTGTTCCGGCGGTTTCATTAATGGTTTGGATCCAAACATTTAAAAGCGTGCATAGCAGCTCCCTGTGACCTATCCCACAGGGATAGATCATGCTGGGTTGTAAAGCATCAGAGGTTTCGTCTCCCTTCACAGTCACCTGATGAGTAAACACAGTCACATTTAAAAGTTGGATGTATTGCGCAACACGTTCCTGATTTACAAACACAGCTGCTCACATACCCGCACGTGTCCCATGGATATAATGGTACTGCGTGGCAGATTTTGGGCTGCACATCCTGACTTTTGTGGCTACCTCAGTTTAATTCAGTTTTATTTGTTAAGCGTCAATAACAATACAAATTGTCTCAAGGCGCTTTACAAAGCCCAGCCTAATACCAAGCCTGAGACCCCCAGGGCAAAAGACAAACATCCAACAGGAAAGAATCTTGAGCAGGGTAGAGATGGAAATGGAGAGAGATCAGGAGGGAAAGAGAGCAGCAGCAGGAAAAACGAGATAGACGTATACACCTATCATAGACACATACATCTGACTTAAGCATACAAGTACAATCTCATAGTACACAACACAGAGAAGAATGACAATAAATAACAACAAGAGCTAGGAGCATACAACTCTTACTGACAATTGAAGTTCTATTACAGGTGCATTCACAATGAAAAACTGGAGGAAACCATGACTGGACAGGTTAATGAGACCAGGACCACAGATGAGTAGTGTGGAGCTCTGCAGGTCAGAAACATACAACTCCAGGTCAAAGACAGACAGAGGAGGAGGAGAGGGAGATGGAGTGATAGAAAAACAACTACTAACATGCTATACGGTAGTAGCACACAATCCATGAGTAGTAAGAGCGAATAAATTAGACGAGAAATTGAAAGATCGGTGCTCAGTGCATCATGTGAAGTGTCCCAGCAATCTAGACCTATAGCAGCATAACTATGGGCTGGTTCTGTGTCACCTGAGCTTGTCCTAACCAGAAGCTAGTAAAGGAAGAGTAGTAGATATTATGCCTTCCTCCAGAACCCAAACTGAGATTTGGTTTCTTTGGGGTGGCTGAAAGCTCTACCTTCTACTAGACCTTTTGAAACCCTAGAATCCACAAGAAAATCTGCACTTTGATGCAATGTGGATATTGGACAAGGTGGTAGTAGGCGATTGTCAATTAATAGTACCGATTTAAGAAAAAAAAAGAAATACATTGAGTAGACTGAAGCAAAGCACCAAAACAACAACATTTAAAAACAATCCTTCAGACAGTAGAGAGAGGGCCATGGAGTTCATGGAGTTGCATGACCAGCCCCTTTCTGTAGCCAAGTCAAGTCACATTATTCACAGTCTGTTGGAGTTTCTGGAGCTACGGTATTAACTTACCAGTTTTTACTACACTGGCTTTGACAGCCCTATTTACTGTAATTGCTGCAGCATTAGGGACAGTTATTTATAAAAATTCAAATCACAGTATAATATAATATGTAGAATGCTACGGGTACTCTCACACAGGTTATATATGAGTTAATTATGTCGCCCTAAATATTTCTGTCATCTTGTGCGAGTGATCATTGAGAATAACCCCGTTTGTTTTTGAAAATCGCAGGCCCGTCCTTCACCTGGAGCTAGGCAAAGAGTGGAGGTGCTGCACAATGCATACCATTGTAGATGGTACTTATATTGAGTATGACAACACAAAACATACACTCCTTTCTGATGACACAGGAAGAGTTGTGTCTTTTGAAGTTGTGTGTTTGCTTTGTCTATCGCCTTTGGCGGATAACCTCTGACCGCCATGACATAGACGGAGGTTACTGTGGTTCATCTTCACAACGACGATGTAAGAATGTATTTGATAGTTGATGCATCCGAATTAAAAAAAAAAAATAGCTGAACTGAATGAACAAAAATCACGTCAAGTGATGAGCTGCTTTGTAAAAATAGCACAGGCATAGACCTGGGCTTTAAATGTGCCCTGATCTGTTTTCTTAAAGTAAATTCTGCCTGATCTGATTTTGATTGCTTTTGTCCACTCCCGCTTCTCATGCACAGACACTGAAGTAGCATGTAAGGTGTCAATTTTAAGTTGCATCTTACTAATTATCACATAATTATAGTCAATATTGACTCATTACATATCCTGTATTGTGTGTGCTGGGACAGCTGTATCATCAGTTATAATCTGTTGAAGTCTGCCCATGTTACAAAAAGTTCTCAAAGTAAAAGCAAAAAGTATTTTATAGAAAGTAACACTAAGCCTTTAGGTCACTATTTCTTGTCTGGAGTATTTTTTATTGTCTATCAATATAGGATAGTGGATGTTCAGGAGAGAACCCAAAGGTGTTCACCACAGTGATCATCTTTTTCTTTTATTTATTGGAGAGTACTTGAGAGTTATTGAGAGTTAAGGTTATCCTGCTGTTTTTTAAATCATCACGTTTGACCTCTGGAAATACCTTTTGCTGACTCAAACGCTGGATATAAACAGTGTAGCACATGTGCCATTTGCACAGCTGTGTTGCCCTGGAGTCCTGCCAGAGGTTTCTGAGTGTGTCTGCGCTATGAAGCATTAGAACACAACACATCGTACAAAAAGAAAAGCAGACAATAACCTTGATCCCTAACCTCAGTTGAAACCCAGTGTTACTCTAACATTAACCAGTCAAGGCAAACAGTTGCTCACCTGGAGTCTATTTCCTGTTAAACGTGAAGTTGTCCCCGTCAATGTTGTACTACAAAGTGCAGTATAACAGGTTGTTGGGTTCCCCCTGTAATAGCGTAAGGATTGATCTTACTCATGCCCTAAGGGGGTCTAATCTGGCCCATGGGATGAATTTGCAAAGACCTTAACTGCAATTTTTCAATAAAGTAACATCTATTCCTAATGGAATCATGGTTTTAATAAGTGGAAAAAACACAACATCCATTTCATGTCGTTCATAAAATGTTTGTAAAAGGATAGTTCATAAAAGTAAACATTTTCCCAGTGTCCTTTTTTATTCTTTGCACTAAAACAAAGGGAAACATTTGGAGTTGTCAACATTTCTAGCTTATCCCTCGTAAACCGAGCTGTATAGGACCTCTAAACTAAAATGAGTTTGACACCCCTGCACTGAGATAACATATGGTATGAGATGGTGCTATATAAACAAAATGAAATGAATGAACTGAAATGTTGCATGCTATCTTGGCAGAGGGCCCCACTAAGGTGACAGGTGCATTGCATGGTATTGCCATACGGCAACAATTACTTAATTTTAATTAAAGGCAGTAATACAAAGCCATGCCATGATCGTATTAAAAAAATAAATTAAAGAAAAATAAAAATAATTTGCTGATGACCTCCCATTCTCAGTAGAGATGACTAACAAAGATGTCAACATATGACAGACAGATAACCCTCTTCTCCTTAGTCTGGTGCACGTGTCACCACCTCCTACTGAAGTACCAGTGAGCCTTTGCCTGAGAGAAATGTTTGCAGAACAAAGTAATTCATCTGTTAGTGTTGCTGTTGGTTCCAGATCCAAATCCTCCAGCTGTGTTTTCACAGCTGCCAGAGAGAAAACGTGAAAACCCCGCTTGAACTTAACCATTTCTTTTCTGAACTGTACCTAGTGTTGCCTAGTGTTGCTGATAGTTTCCAGCTCAAAAGCTGTTCAACTGATGCCAAAATGGACACAAACCTGCCAAGAACATCAGATCAATAATGAGTTTAGTGCTTTTACCACCCAGAGTGCTTAGGATAGCCTATCAAAAAATGAAAAAAATTACAATGTTGAATCCTTATCTCCCCAGAATAACTACATGTTATACAGTATAGAAGAGGGGCATCTATGGCAGCTTAGAGTATTGCAAAATATGCCACGTATCGTAACGTAACGTACATCTGTGCACCCACTGTCTCTCTCAAGCAGTTGCTTGGTTTGCAATGAAGGTGTGACCCTGCATCTTGTTAGTAGGAAGTGTGTGTGTGTGTATGTGTGTGTGTGTGTGTGTGTGTGTGTGTGTGTGTGAGCACGTTACTGGTCCAGAATGTGTGAGATCAAACTGGTTTTCATGTGGCCCCTGAACTAAGATGAGTTTGACTCCCCTGCTCTAACCGGATGGTACACAACAACACATTATGCATACATACCTTTTTTTTTCATCTTTCCTGTCTTTTAACCCTTGTGTGGTCTTCAGTTTAAGGACCCTCTGGTATCCCTCGGGTCAAATTGACCCAGGACATATGTGGGGTGTTAAAAACAATTTTACTTCTTAAACCATTAAAATATATTGTCTTTATTTCAATTTCAAACAATTGAGATTGCATGTTTAATGATTGCAATCAGTCTCTACTAGAACACAATTAACAGTGGAAGCGTGACTGCTCTTTTTGTCATAAGGTAAGCATTATAGTCAAGTATGACCTCTGGTTTATGGTCCACCCTACCACTTATTGCTCCGTCCCTGTGTAGAGTGCTCAATGAGCACCACATTTTGTACCTTTTTTTGGTGTGTAAGATACCAGGGCAGTGTTGGCTGTGAACATGAAGTTGGAGGAATGGACTGGCCTTTTCTTCACAGTTTGAACCTCAGGTGGAAGCTCTGTCCTATTTTTCCAGACTGTTCCAACCATTATCAGCTTTCTTTTGAGAAGCTCCTGTCCCAGGCTGTACGACGTAAAAACATTGTCACAGGTAATGTTGTGGCCACTGAGGCCTTGTGACATATCTAGCACCACTTGTGTCCCCTGGTTTCTTTCAGCAGCTCCTCCTTCCGGCTTCCCTGTATAAATTTGCATGTTCCATGCATAAGATGAAACAGCATCACAGGCAGCCCAGATTTTGATGCCATACCTTACTGGTTTTGAGGTCATATACTGCCTGAAAGGGCAGCGGCCTCTAAACCCCACAAGCCGTTCGTCCAGTTACATTGGGCCCAGGGTTATAAAGACCCACTGGTCCCACACAGTGCAGATTGCTGCCAACTTGTCCCCCCGCCGTCTAACAGGTCTTGATTCCCGGTTGTCAAATCAGAATACATGGAAGCTCTTCAGAGGCACTGTGGCTCTAAAAGTTGCTCTGTGTGGTGTGTGTCTGTGTGTGTCTGTGTGGGCATGTTTCTGTGTGTCTCTCTGTATGCGGGTCAAAATGACCCGAAGACCATATGAAGGACGTAAATGTGTGGGGTATAGAAGCATGCTATTTTTTTTTTGTTGTTTCTTTATACATGTTTATCACAGAAAATAAGCTAAGGCCATTGAGTTTCAGGTAGAAAAAATGTATATTTGTACCATTTTTCTTCTTGTAAAAATCTGAAACGGGTCAATTTGACCCAAATACCATACAAGGGTTAAGGACTTAATGCACTGTGTTTTATTTTCAAAATAGTATTTTATAATCATTTTAATTATAATTTCATTTATATAGCATCAATAACAATACAAATTGTCTCAGGACACTTTACAGAACCTGGCCTGAAAACCCCAAGCACAAAGGTGGCAAGGAAAAACACCTGATGTGTGTCTGGCATGTGTTTGTATGTGTCAGATTGTTTGTATTTCGCCCTCTTTTCTAGGAATCTCTGACAGAAATATTTCTTTAACCAGATTTAAACCCAGCCCAAAAACCAAACAGCATCATTTAACTTGTCTTACAATGCCCTCTGCTGTTACAAAACCATATTTCAGAGAAGGGCAATCTGGAGTTTTTCATCCAAATCTGAACCATTAAATAGTATAACTATGGGGACTTTTTAGCTTTTTACAGTAAGAGTTGTTAAAACATAATGCTAGTCTTGTACTGCTGTGTTTTACTTCCTAAATAAGGCAACAAATGTATGAAAACAGCCAATTACTGAGAAACACTGTCATTTTACAAGAGTGTAGTTCCGAGTCAATCGTTAGTTATTTGTTGTCATGGAACAATTTGACCTCTTGGCCATTTCAGTTAAAACCATTATATGTTTAAAGGAAATTGTAGCTCCAGGTTTTCCGGCATCTGAGTGCTTGAAGGGTGCAGGAAATTGAATCAGACAGAAGTAGACCAGTTTGTTTATTGTCTGCTTTCTCATTATTAGTTTTGTATCCGTAGAATGTTCCAGTGACTTGTAGAGCAGTTTTAACTCATTCTTCCAGTGATTCAGACAGGGCTTCATTTTCAAAAATCTGTATTTATATGTTAAACATTTACTTAATAACAGTAAATTGTTAAGAACAAAATTTAAAAGCTTATTCTGAATAAGAAAACCAAGCTTAACAACCTCTGCCATAATGGATGGTGTATCTGCCTCTTTTGATTGTAGGCAGCTCTGTATGTTCCTTTTTAAAAAAATAAATAAATAAAAATGTCAATGTGTAAAAAGGCCTCACTTAAATATCCCAGCATCTACTTAAATATCTTAAATGAGCTTATAAAATGCTTTGTAGTCCAATTACCTCATCAGTCACAGAGCTGTTTACCTTCTCCTCAGTCTCCCGTGTTCATCCATCACCGTTAAAAGGTTGAAAATACTATATAAAAATATAAATACTCAGAAATAGTGAAAAAGAAACTAGTTTTACTGTTATTTAGTATTATCACTATAACATTAGCACACTAGCAATAATAACTTGGTAGTAACCAAAGTTAATGTTACGTGTAAATTAAATTTGCAATTTGCAAATTACATGCACACGTTTCACAGTATATGTGATGGTAGCTGCTATTTTTCTAAGCTTTTAGCCTAGATAACTAGCTAACATAAGGCTAGCATAAGGCTTGGTTAACTTCAAACTTCATTTATAAATTAAGTTTTTGAGATCAAGGTATACATGAAAGAGGGTAGGACTTTATTTGTAATGTCATTTACCTCACACAACAGGCAGAAATCAGTTCACATTCAGTTCTTTATTTTAATCTTCTGTTCCCATAACTTTCTATGTTTTTGCTTTTGTTCACTGGGGAAACTGTGGAGTTTCCTCTGTGTTTTCCTGGTCCTGTGCTGGAGCCGTGGGCTGAGTACTGTGGAATACTTTAACTTTGAATCCAGTTTTATTCTCTGTTATTGCCACTTCTTTTCTGGGGGAAAATTACGTTTTCCTGGAGTTACTAAATTAATTGAGAAGATTTTTTTTTGTTTTTGTCGTAGTGTTATACATCTTGATCCACACTCCAAACCAGGTGGTGGCGGTAAAGCACCAGAAAGTTGTTTGCCGACCGCCCAAATAGAAGAAAACGAAGCGTGGAAAGCTTCCGGGACGCGAGGACTGTCACCTGTGTTGACTGTACTACCTGTGTGATTCAGTTGTGTGTTGTTGGCCGTCGGACAGAGAGAGATGGACCTGTTTGACAGCATTCTGTTGGCGGAGGAAAGGTCAGTTATTTGGTTGCGTGTTGTTTTCTCCAGTGTAGCGGGGCGCGTGAGAGACATGTTTCTCGGTTCACCGCACATCCGCGTCGGTCTAGTGAGATGCTCCTAACGGGAAGCATGTCCTGCTTAGTTGCTGCCTACAAATGTGGTCGTGTTCACGACAATCGTCCATATGAACTGTCTCTTTCTTGTGGGGTTCACGACCTCGTATGTTTCCGAAGACATGGCAAACAGTAACTTACACAGCTCCTGAACTGAGACCACGCGTAATCAGAGTAAGGTGGTCATGAATACCACAAGAGGGGCCCGTTCATGTCGACATTTCACGTAAAAATGGTAACTTAAACACGACCCCGTTTGGAGACAGAGGGAATATTCGGTGCGGGTCGAGTTCACGAGTTGCGACCATTGAATTTTTGCTGACGTTATCAGAAAAGATGGAGGTGATCGGTGAGTTAATATGTTTCACTTTACACGTCTAGGGGTTTGGTTTTACTTTATTAATATGTATGAGGTTAGAATATGTTTTGCTGCCTTTAAAACGGAACTTGTAAACTCGTGGTTATGACATGGGATGGGAAGGGAAGCCGTATACGCAAAATGCTTGGCGTGGTCAAAATGAGTCACAAATCAGAGAGCACTGTTGCTAGGCTACAGTGGATAAATCGATTAATCGACTTATCTGTTGATTCTTTTTAAGTAATGTTCCGGCTATTTTCTGAGTTTTTGATGGCAGTACTAAAATATAACTGAACTTTTCCTAATAAATGTTATTCAAACCTAATAATGACATATTTACATCATGAATTAACCTTGAAGTTTTACTGCATTATACCATGCAACAACAAATCACATATCCTTCATTGATATAAATCATCACACAGCTGGAACTAAACAGCCAGCAGAGAAAACACAGACCAACTTTACATTTCACTTTAAACATGTCAGAATTTCATCTTATCTCTCAATATTTAATCTAATCCAGAAGAAAAAAAAAAAAAAAACTTAAAATGCAATTGAGAGTCTCAGTATTCCTCTGTGTTCTGTTACTGAAATCAGAGGGGAGCAGCATTAGCTGTGCAGTGTGTGAGTGGTATCTGAGGTTATCAAAGCAATACAGATACACCAGCTCACAGGCAGCTTTCAACAGGTGATCTGCTATGCTGTGTTTCCTATGTCATCAACATGTACTGTGAATTATGCTTGAGCCCATCCCTCATTTTCATACATAGTCCCTCTAGCGGGCATGTGCTGGTACTACAGGTAACAAACAGAACACTGATTTCTATACACTGAAACCTGTGCATCATGTTACTTGTATTATTAGGTTTTTCTCACTTTCCCATTTAAATTACCAATGAGCTACAGACTACTTGATCATTCACTGTGGTTACTTCTCAGGTTCCGAAATGAGGGCTTCCAGGAGGGGTTTAAGAGGGGAACTCGCCGGGGTCTGCAGGATGGACGCAGACATGGAGCCTCTCACGGGGCCAGACTGTCCTCTGAGGTGAGGAAACTCGGGTTGTTTTCTGAGCTGCTTTTCTCACACAAGCCTGTAAGCACTGGCTACCATGATTTTCCAATTAAAGTCAGGCTCTTTTTGGGATTCAACAGCTTGTTGGCTAATTAGATTTTTGTTTGAGCCTTTCAGGTTGATTTACTGTCTCTAGCTCTTTTACAGATATCCTTCTATTATGGATTTACAGTCACATGGAAATGTCTTCTACAACATAACTCAGATGTCAAATCAAGGTATAGTCTACACCGACAAGATAATTAACTTCATTAATCTTATCTTTTACCTCTAATAATCTGTTACTTTAATTGAAAGTGTTTCTGCTTCATTTTAAAGACACCAAACATGTGTCAGCTAAATTAGGCTAACGTACTGTTATTTGTATAAAATGGTCCTGTTTATTTCCATTTATTAAGTAGACTATATTCACTAATGGTAAAAAACATAAGTGTGTTCTGTTGGAAATTTAAGGTGTTGTTACATTTAAAATTCAGTGGAAATTTTTTCATCTTGTGTGTTGACAGAAAGCGTTTGAAAGCAATGGAGACTCTCCAGGATTTGATCCAAACTGCTCTTCTTGATGATCCACTGTCCACGAAGCAACATGATGATACAGAGAAGCTTCGAGCAAAGTTCAGACAGGTAATCGAGTTCTTGTCTTTACCATTTTCATGATCAAGGATTTTGTATTGAATCAGAACCAGATATGGATCCTTTATAACTCTTTTCAGACATAGTACCTCGGCTTTACTTAAGCTTTCAAAAGCACCATGTGCTCCATAAAATACTGTCTGTAACAAAGCCCAGCATTTAATTATTAGACCTTCACAAATGACAACTATCACAGAAAGTTAAAATAGCAAAAGTGTCACTATTAGAAACAGACTCATATGTACTTTTACTTTGCAGTGGGCAATGACTTGATACTATTCTGTCATTTTGATGAAGTTTAGTTTCCTCACATTTTCCAAAGCTGCTAAGAGCCCAATGACATCATGATGACAATAACTAGAAACATGTTGACAGGGCATTGGTCCATGAATGTTAAATTAAAGACTTAGCAAAACAGGAGCAAGAGCAAAAAATGTTAGAATATTAAGGAGATTACATCTGATATTAGCCTGAAGCATATTTGTCATATTTTTATGTTGGGTGACTTGTGCCCACTGAAGCTGAAACTCCGATGATGTGTTGCTGTTATTCATCCTGTGTAGACACTGACCCAGCTCACACCCCGCACCAGAATGTGTCTGGTGCAAGGAATGTGTCTAGATCTGATCACAAGTTTGCGACTACAAGAAGAGATTTGTTAACTCGCCCAAGACGGATTAAGCATCCAGACACAAATGGCCACTTTTCTTGTCACGTGGTAAATACAGTGTGTCCTGGGAAGTGGAGGTTTACCCTAAAATGATTTGGGGGTGCAGGATTGTGGGTACTTTGTTATAATACTATCATTTGTTTTTGTTTTCGCCCCTCAATCTTTTACCAGTGTTTTAATATTCATTAACAATTTAACAACTCCAAGTCCCAGTCTGATCTTAAATGAACAAAATTTTCTCCCTGCAGATTCATAAAGACATTTGTAAACTTACTTCTATTTTCCTAGATCACATGTGCAACTATATTAAGTCCAGTAAATAGGTCTGAGGCTCCAACAGGCCATGAGAACGTGTGTTCTTTACTACAGAAATAAACTCTGCAAACCTAGACAGTTATTTCATAGTTTCCCAAGCACAATATGATTGTTTTATCTATTTGATTGGGCACACTTTCAGGACTTCCAGGAAAGTCCACTGATTTTGTGGGTGAATTTGTTCTTTTCAGTGTCTGCCCTGTTTATGAAGTCAGATGTTTTCTTCATGTCATCATTTTATGGGGGTCTCTTTACTGACTGAAGGTGCTCATTGGCCAATTATTTGTTAGAGCAGTACTTAAACACACGAATAGGCCAATTTTTCATTTCAGTTCAATTCAATTTTATTTATATAGCGTCAATAACAATACAAATAGTCTCAAGACGCTCTACAAAATCCAGCCTGAAACCTTCAGAGCAAGTCTGAATGTGATCCATTCATGCATGTGATCCATCGATCCATTGTTTGAACAGCTTTCTACTGTTCCCTAAATAATAAAGAGGTGTATTTGCTATAAAGAGTGGGACTAAGGTCCAATCACAAAGCCAACCATGGTCACTTGAGACACATTCTGATGCCAGGTGTGAACAGGTGAAACCTCCTGTGTGTTGCGTAGTTCTTCGGCATTATTGGTGCAGTTATTGGATGGTATCTAATCTCTGTGTCACTGTGCAGGTCTGCGCTATGCTGAGTGTCCCTACTGACTTCAATCAACACGTCAAGACAGCTGAGGGGACTTCATTCTAAATCTGTACTAACGATGAGGACGAGGACCTTACTACTGTGTCTCATGCAGACGGGAGGAAGCCTGAACTGCTTCATCTTGCAGCCCTGATGTCAGATTCACCTGCTGCAGTTTCATTAGTGCTGGAAGTGTGAAACATCGATTGTGTCAGATTTTTGAGGACCTGATATGTGGAAAGATCAGTCTCAGGAGATGACACAGATTGTCTGTACTGTTCAGCTGTGGAACTGAGCTCTAGTAAGATTCAAAAAACGGAGATCATGAGGAAGAAATTGTGTCATTGTTCTAGTGTGGCTGCCCAACATGTGGATTTACTGCAGTGATTCAATGAGTGAACTGAAGACAGTTACACAATAAATGGATGGAAATGCATGAAAATGAAATTTTGGAAATGCATTTCTCAGAACAGAGGCAAAGGCAGAATAAAACACTTGTTGGTGTCTGAAGAACCCACTGTGTTTGGAAAGTTTAACTAAATAACATTTTTTTAGCAGTGGTGCAAACTACTACATTTACACAAGTACTGGAAGTAAAAATTTGTGAGTTTGTAGAACATGATGCATACACCAAACATGTTCTGTTATTAAATATATATTAAATCCATTTGCTGTGCTACTGTGCTATGTATACATTACCTGTCACATTCTCCTGTTTATTTCTATATTGTAGGTTAGTATGGAAGACAAAACAACTATGAAAAAGACCATACAGAATTATCTAGTATACAAAAAGTGTTAAACCAGAATATGTTTTATAAGTAGACACTTTTTGCTGGTTGGTGGTTGAATTGCTGCAAAGAAGCCACTACTGAGGAAGAACAACAAGAAAAGAATTCCTTAGGCAAGAAACAAGGAATGGACTTTAGACCAGTAAAATCTCTACTGTGTCCATATATTATGTTTGGTTTTCTTGAGGTTGTGGCTCCTGCTGTAAAGCATGGAGAAGGGAGCATGATGGTGGGGGGGTGCTTTGCTTTGCTGGTGACACTGTCAATAAGTTATTCAAATTCAAACCACACTTAACCCGCGTGCTTATCACGGCATTCTGCAGTGACTTGCCAGCCCATCTAGTTTGTACTTGAAAAACAAATGGTCCTAATTTGTTTTTCAACTGGACAGTGACCCCAATGCACCTCCAGCCTATGTAAGGGTATTTTTCCTTGTAATATAATGTGCTATTACACCTTTAATGAATTTAAATGCACACCTTTTTAAGACTTTGCAGAGTAAGTGGAAAAAAGAGCAGACAAATAACAACACTGGAGTGAGACTTCACTGTTGCTCTAAATGACAAAGTCAATGATAAGCAGATTTCTTTTTAAATACCTTAACCAATATATTCTTGCTTACTTGTTCACTTATACTGTTGTATGGCAGTATATACAGTGCAAAATTGTCGGTTTTGGTTTGAAAACATGACATGAATCCAGAACATGTCACTTTTTCTTTTTTAAATAAAGGCAGATTCGACGTCCCTCTGCTTATTCAGTGAATTAAATACAAGAAAAATGTATAATAATATTATAACTTTTTCACATTTTGAGGTTATAAACATTAAATAGTCCATACTACGCTCATTTACAGGTCTATAATTTCCCTTTGGCGTTCTATTCAAATAGCTTTAATCTCCACACACATTAATAATCAGGCTGAATGTTTCTGCAGCTCCTCTCTCACACAGAGGGTGGCTCTGTCTGCTCAGTCTCAGCTCCTGACTTTTTAACCCCATCTCCCTGAAAGTCTACTTGTCTCTGATTGGCCTGCTTACCCATTTTGTAGTGATTGGTCAATCAGGGGCATCATGTAAATATAAATCAACTTCATTGGCCGGCATGCACATTCACCAGCCAGTCCATTAGTTGCTAGTACTGAGGTAGATGCTCTTTTCATCCTCAGAGCTGCTTGAATTCTTCATTAAACAAGGTGCAGGAAGCAGAGAGCTTGGTCCATATTGACATCTCACACTTTTTGTGGGTTTGTTTGCTAAACTTCCATGATGCCAATGTCCCATTCCTCCATATCCCAAAGGTGCTATTATGTTGGAACTGTGGAGGTCATTTGAGTACAGTGAACTCAAAGTCATGTTCAAGAAACTTGTTTGATTTAGTTTTAGCTTTGTTACATGGCACGTTTTACCTGTCGGGACTAGGCTAAACATGGGTACACTGACCATAAAGGGATGGACAAAGTTAGCAACAATATGTCGGCTGTATACTGCAGTCCAATTTCCTTTCATTTTTAGCAGATTTTTGTCACAGACTGATCTTGACAACAGAGGAAGTGTATGATGGCAAGGACAAAGTAGGTATTGGAGGACTTCAGAAAAAGAATTGTTGTTGCTACTGGAAAATGTTACAAAACCATCTCTAAAGAGTTTGGAATCCACAGTCAGACAGACTGTGAAGAAATGGAGGAGATTTAAGACTACTGTCAACTACTGTTGACCAACAAAGATCTCTCTAAATGCATGATTATCAAAAAGGTTACAAAGTAACCAGAATAACGTCAGAATAAGCAACTAAAGGCCTCTCTCACATTGACTAATGTTAATGTTTTAATGAATGCAACATGAGGAGAAACACTGAACAACCATATACTGATTAGTCATCTACAGTAACGGCAAGAGTTTATGTTCAATACAGAACCACTTCAGTTCTATTGGTTTCCTCACCAAACTGTTTATTTCAGGTCCATCCACACATTTCTATTGGTTTAAGAACATCAGATGATGAGAGATCAATGATGACAAGTCATCCTGGCCCAGATGTCGCGAAACAGGCCCAAACAAGGACATTACCACCCCTGTGGTTCACAGATGGGATGAGGTTCTGGTGCTGGAATGCAGTATTGTTTAGTCTCCAGACATGAGCCTCTCATTGGTTTTATAACATTTCGATGTAGATGAAGATTATTAAGTGATGAAAATGGTTGAATATCTATAACATACACACACCAAACTAGGGAGGAAACCATAGTCTCACTAGACTCACTAGGATGCTTTATCCTTAATTAACAAGTATGATCACTGCCTTTATCAAGAGCCTGTATCTAATCAGGCTGATCAGGTTTCTGTGATTAGACTTGTACTTAAAATCTTGATGTAGGTATTAGGTTGACTAAATCACTATTGACTAAATAACTATATGCAACTTCTCATATATGTTTCTGAAAGCCTGAAAATGCTGTTTGATCACAACTTTTTACTATGGAGAACATCCCACTTTAAAGGAGCAGCACTAGGTTTCGATCATATTTATTAGATTCCAATTTGTTAACGTACAGTGAATGGTGGTTCTTCCACACACAAAAAATGTCATGGTGTCCCACAAAATTGAAAAATTTCTTGGTTTTCATTTTTTTGTTAAAATAATAATAATAATAATAATAATAATAATAATAATAATAATAATAATAATAATAATGATTGGTGTAAATAATGTTCACTTTTGATTATATGTATATGAAAATTACAAATTTAAAAACTGACCCCAGGTACAGTTTTAATCCTGATAATTAATGTTTCTGAGAGGGGTTGGTGGTAACCTTAATTTTGAGTCATTGCTGTTGTTGTGACACAATGTATTTACCTATTTTAACTTAAGTTTTTATGGATCTGAGGTCTGCTCTCAGGATCCAGCATGCCTCGACAGCTAATGGCAATCAGCACTCATGGTACCTTGTCCCCGGAACTGTCTTATCTTATCTTAACGGCCAGGAGCAGGTTTGACCACCTGCAAGAGACCAGATGAAAAGGTGAAACTTCTTCTTCTAGGCCATCTAAAGCTAGTCTAGGAGGGTTATAGCCTCCACGGTGTGATGTATACAGTGGCAGCTGGTGGTGAAATTTGGTGGGTGGGCTAACAAATGCATAATACCGATTTAAATAGTTAAATATGCAGCAAATTAAACAGGAAACATCACCTACAATAATCACAGTTACATCGATTACAGGTACAGGTACAGGAAAATACTTTTATGCTCTCTTGAAGTGCTTTTTCTGATCGATGTCTGTTTCGATATAAAATTTGATGTCCACCTCCCTCCAAGTGATGTCTCGCGTGATGAGAATTTAAAAGAATTATGGGATATTGTTAGACGAGACTTTATGTGAGTCACAGCTCATTCATAAAATAAATTTCAATGGAAACATGTACAAAGCACAATTGTACTTTATCCAAATTTCAGAAATATCACTTTTATTTTGTGAAAAGCTGTAATGGAAATGCAGCTACTGACAACATTGCTTTAGTAGTGTCACCTACTCATTTGTTATCCTCTACAAAATTGGGTTTTGTGCAAAAATTTTACATTAAGGTACAATAAATTATCATAAATCAAAAAGTTGGCTTTTACCCTTGCTTACCCACACAGGCAACATTCTGAATGCCGAACCTCCAAAAAAGCAACAAAAAAAGTTATTTGTGTTTCTACTTCCTAATTAAATTTTAACAATGGCATCTAAAACCCTTTCATTGAAAGCAAGTCATCTGTCCCATGCAATCCATTTGAAAATTGCAGAGATGGAGAAGTGGCCAAAATTAGTAAAGCGGTAACACGGTACTACCAAACAGGACAATCATATTCACATCACATCACATTGCAGTCTTCTTTGCCATGACATGTTTCATTTCATTTCTGGGGAAGTGCACGTCAGGCTGTGGATCTGGGCTGACAGCGTCAAATTGAAGTGGATGTATAAACTGTGCATTAGACATGCACCACCCAGCTAGACCAGATGAGGCACATCCACCTCATAGCAATGCCGCTCCCCAGCAGGATGCAGCCTCCAAATTCACTAGATCCCAAACTGATCACGCATCTGTGTGATGCACTGGAACGAGCCTGATCCCCAGAGGCCCCTCCCCTCAATCCATAGGACCCAAAGACCCCCACTAATATCACTGTGTTGCCAGACACCATAGGACACCCTCAGAGGGCTAATGTCCATTTTCTGATGAGTTACGACATTTTTGGAGGCACAAGGGAGACCTACACAATATATATACTATATAATATATTTTGCATCAATTGAATCAATAACAAATTTGTATGACATTTAAAAGGAATAGAATTGCAGGATAAAATCAAGCCCGAGAAGCGTGTGACGTATGATGCAGTGGAAAAGCTCTATGAAGACTCTGCACTTGAGTTTCATAACAAACATTGTTCTTGATCTTGCTCACCTAGGGAACAAGAACAAATTTCTTGCTACTTGCGAAAAATTTCTAATGAGCTTTAGCCACACAAAGGTTATGATATACAGCATTGGTTTAAAATTGTAGCTTTTTGTCAACATCCAGGCTATTGTTGAGTTTCTGTAGGCTTTTAATTTGAAAGTCTTATAATGTCTGAAGCTGGAAGTGCCAGTCACACTAAAATAATATAATCTGGGGGCACCACATTTATATAATAAATAGTAAACAGAAACTCATTTGATTGATTGCTTGCTCAGCAATACAAGAAGCAAATGGACATCAAAGCCTGTCTTTGATCTGTAGAATGTTACCGTGAGTATAAATAGGGCTCAACTCCTGAAAGTCACAAGTGAGTTTTTGATCGCTAAACCTACCAGAAGACACACAGCGAGCGAGCGTGAATATTACTTCATATTCAACAGAGCATTGAGAGAATCAGAGAATCGAACAGTAAACACTATTCGATTTAAAATGGAGACTAGTAATACAAACTGCAAAAAGGTTCACAGAACCTTTAAAGTTACCCTGCGTAACTTTAAGCACCAAGTCTTCATTCCAACGAAGTCTACCATGAAGTCTGCAAACCAGGAGACGTCTCAGCCAATGAACTCTAGGAAAATCAATTATAACTTCCGGGAGGAGGTTGAGCAGAACTTCAGCATCCAGCTCAACGAAGAAGACTTTCCAGCACTCCAGACAGAGCAGACTCAACCCCAGGAGTCACAGAAGAACTCCAAGGCAGCTGACCAGAAAAGGGGACTCCGAAAACAGAAGGACAAGATGGCACCACCACACCTTCAGTTTGACTATGCCAAACGCACAGGCAACCAAACCTGCATCGCTTGCCACCTTCCCTAAACTGTAAACCACACCCGCCGAAGTCCCTGGTACAGAAACTGTACCTGCCATGGGCACCAAAGTCTCTGTCATAACCACAGTCCTATCAGCCCCTCCTCCTCCAACCCTTCCCACACTGAACCTCCCATCCCTTTCCCCTAACCCAAACTCCCTTTTTTGTTTTTTGTTGTGTGAATGTGAATGTGAATGGTTGTTTGTCTCTCTGTGTTTGTCCTGTGACGTACTGGCAGCCTGTCTTTACGGTATTGGACAAAAACATCGTTTGTCCATTGCCTGCAGGAAGAAGCTCCAGACATCAACAGGAATATGCTCTAACATCTATGGACAATGAATGAATGAGTGAATAAATGTCATTAACAGCATACAATTAAAAAACAAACAAAAAAAGAACATATACTAATTTTTACACATCTCTTCTATATGGATGCCCTAAGCAGCCATGGGTTCACAATTTTTTATTTTTTATTTTTTGATGTTTTCCCGTGATAATACGTTAATCATCTCATTATCTTAGGAAAATGAGCTCCATTTTCTTGAGGTCTCCAGTTAATTATCTCGTTCAAAGCCTTCTTTATTCTTTTCTTACTCACAGCAAAATGTTGTGGGCTTTTATTCTGATAATACAGCATAATACCACTGTTACCACCCGTTGCAATCGCTGTACAAAACTGGGTGCTTTTATTCTCTATACTGAAGCGCTGTCATCAGCTGCTGTTGTAGAAGGGCCGTCCACTGTCCTTCAGAGCCTGTGCTTCAGATTCAAACTTACCTGGTCTGTTTGTTTCGCTGGAGTGAAGTGAATACAGCACTACACTGCCTGAAAGATGCTGCCCATTTTCGTGGTAATCTCTTCTACTCATACACATTTATTTCTCTGAACAAAGTGACTTGCCCATGATATCTCTGTATACAAGTCTCTGGTCCAGCATGTAGAAACAGAAAAAGGAATGTAAAGACTTCTGAAAAAAAAAAATAAATAAAAATTCTTAACATTTCAACAGCCCCCAGGATGACACGTAAGTTATGAGAACTCCCCATGTTCAGTAGGTTAAGTCTCTGATGATCAGTGTCAATGGTTCAAATTAGGCACTTGTCATTTCTGAAGTAGGGTCTAATCACATTTTAAAAGGCGGTGATAATACTGATTTGAAGCTATGATACATTCAAAGGTGTACACATTTTCTCAGGTGTCTCATCAACTGACTTACTGGTAAAAAAACAAAAACAAAAAAACATCCAATGTCAAATTCATGTGTCATGGTTTTGGACCTGTGGCAATATTTCCTGTTTTATTTTGTTAAAGTTGGTTGTCCTTCCTGTCTTTGTTAAGGTCCGTATTATTGAATGATGTGTGTTGTGTGTTGCTTTTAAGGTGCATTGGTCAGACACAGTAATAAACCAAATGCAATTCAACAAGTTAACTTGATTAAGATATTCACCATCAATTCAATTTCATTTCAGTTGTATTTATTTATATAGCATCAACAACAATCCAAATTGTTTCCAGACGCTTCATAGAACCCAGAGCCTGAAACCCCCAGAGCAAACACTACAGTTCCTTTTAAATCCTGGTCGCACTTTCAACTCTCAGTAGTGTCAAATGCAGCACTGAGATGTAACAGGACAAGTACAGAAAAGACAAAAAAAATTAGTCGTCTGAAGTAATGAGGAGATTGTTAGTAACTTTAACCAGTGCTGTTTCTGTACTATGATGAACTCTAAAACCTGACTGAAAAAATTCAAACACCTGTTTTTAAGGTCACATTTTTTGTAGGCATGTGTGTAATTAAAGCAGCCTATGTTGTTATAGTAAGAATTCATGTGTGGTAGATTCTCCAGCTAAACATTCATTCTGTAAACTCTACACCAGCATAATGTAACAAAAATAGGTATCAAGATTAGTAGTGCTTTTTACACCAAATGACCGCCCTCCCTATCGTATGTTAACATCATCTAAGGAGGATGTAGACTCTCAAGTGAAATGTTTGCATATAGCACAATCATCTCCTCTGGACAAAAGCAGACGGCTAGATTTCCAAAACTCCATCTAATTTACGTTTTAATTGTGTTGACGACACAAAGATGAGCACATTTTTGCCTCAGATGCACACAACTGGGATGAAGTAGACAAAAGTGTGTTGAATTACTTGTGAAAGCAGAACAAAAACAGTCTATGGCTTTATCAAGCATGACACTGAATCTATTTACAAACTCAAATCAGCTCACTGACAGTTTGAAAAGTGGAGCAAAGAGTTTTTTTTTCTCTCTTTTATAAATATAAAAAGGGGTAAGGAAGGTAGGCCGCTATGGGCCTAAAGAGAGGATAAAAGTCTCTTTCATCGAGACAGCTTAACACTCAACAGAGTTATACATATGCCATTTTCTGATGTGGCACCGGTATTCGAAGCATGCCCTGGACTGTCTGGTTTCCATTTCTGGAGTTTCACCTCAAGCAGGTTTAACAGAGCTAGTAGGCACTCAACCAACAATCAAAACAGAACACAACACATAAAATGCCTACAAATTAGAGATAGATCTTGACTGTCACATGAGGTATCGTGGATGAAAGCATTTCTGTACATTGTTTCATTATCCCTTGTTTTTGGAAGAGCATGGAAAGTCATATTACGTAATTATAAACAAAACAAAACTCAACATATAGAATCTACACAACAAAACAAAAACAAAATGATGATGTCAAAAACACAATTTTCTATGAGAAAATTCAAACTGGCAATATAATGACATTTATATGTAAAAAAAAGAAAAAAAGAAAAGAAACAAAACACCAAAATGTAGCAGCAAACAACAAGAGAAAAACAATCTATTATGAGTTTTTGTCATCATTTTGAAACACGTAGCTGGGATTTATTTTCTATAGCAGCAGAATACATGGGAGTGTTTCTCTCCTACTCTCTATTCTTAACATACAATCCAAAATGTAATTTAAATGGTTCCAACAGAGTGTGACATACTCACAGAGTTCAGAGTGTTTTCCACACTTTCATTTCAAGAGAGCCCTCTTGCTCACGACAAACTGTCCATCCTCACATATGAAGTATACGTGTAGGTGGCCGTGAAAACGTCCTGGATTGAACTCCACAGATAAAAAAAAAAAGACACTTGTGAGCCTAAACCCTTTTTAACCAATAGCTACTTTTTCACTTTTCTTGGTAATGTTGCCAATTTAGCTCTCCACATTTTTAGGCAAGTCCCAAGAAGCTCAGCCCATGTCTTTTAGGCTTGTGCAAAATAGTCTTATTACGCCTCTTTTTTGTTTGTTTTTTTTTTTTTTTTTTTAGCTTCAACTCTTCTTCCATCTTCCCATAATCCATGAGCCCCATTTAAACTGAGGTGGTGCAACGAAGGAGATTCTGTCCTGGGGGATTTTAGATGCACGTGTCATTTTACCATGTTCCTGGAATGCATGGCCATTCTGATGTCAGAAATAAGCTCACTGCTTTGGGTGAAACGGCAGTTGGTAGAGCCACGGTCAGTTGCAAGCAACAAAAATAAATATGTTTTCTGTATAAAAAATAAAGCATTATTTTAACTATAAAAATAATACTCATTCTTATTTTTTACCTCTGGACATTCAGATTGTGGCCCTCCATGCTGAGTGGTAACTACACTAAACATTTCTGAATACAGTTGCCCTGCTGAGACTCCACCCTCAAGGGTCCAGCTCATACCACTATCCCATTCATGTTCTTTTACAGACTGTGTTACTGTGATTTTTAGTTGAGCCAGCATCACCAACCAAAGGTGCTTTAGAAAAAAAAAGTATTTTGAATAGTATTAGGTCTAGCTGGACAGAAAAAGAAAGCCGACTGTGAATTTCTCTGCTTGCATGTGCACTGATTTGATCTTATGAGCAACATGAAACGGATTAAGCAACTGTGGTCAAGGAATGAACATTTATCCAAACCTTCACACCAGCAGCTCAGTCTCTGGGCTGATAAAAACAAAGCATCACATACTACAATCGCTTTAAAAACAAAAAGGCTTGCAGGAAAAGTTGTGGATTTCATGATAAAGATGTCTAAAATTATATGAAAAGTGTTGAGCAAGCATTGATATATTAAAACTGTCTGCACTAAGTCACAAGACTAAAGACATCTAAATCATTCAAAACATAACTGAAAAGAATATAAAACAAAAACAGCCTATTTGCTTTAATAAATGTCAGGTTTCGGTTGAGGGCCCCGAACACAGACAGTGAGGACTTGCTGTAGACAACACTTTGGGATGTTTTAATGGGCAAGTTGGCCAAGATAGTTTATTATGCGAGGGAATCAGAAAAAAATGCATCTGCTTCAACTCCAGCCCATGCAGGTGACTGATCTTCAGTGTTTACTGTAGAGTTCGTTTCCCATCCCAGGAATGCGACATGTTGCGTGGCGCGTGGAATGAAATCTTATCGTGCAACCACAGTGGACAGCTGACATGCGAGCAACACGTCAGCCATGATAGCAGGCCATGAGCAAGAAGGAGAAGGATGAGGAGGAGAGGCTGAGTTCAGATGAGGCACCTGTTCCCCGATCACCACCCTCTGATGACGACTTTACCCAAGTCATCATGTCAGTGGGTGAATCTCCCTCTGGATCAATAAAGTATCTATCTATCTATCTATGTATCTACCTATCTATCATGTATCTATGTATCTATCTATCTGTCTTTCGATCTATCATCTCAGATGTTGATGTCTCTCACATCTGTCGGGGTGTAGGACAGGTCCACGTCCTCTTCTACACGTTTGATTTCTGATGTGCTGCTGTGTTTCTGAGCCTGTCGCAGGCTGTACTCCAGCAGGGACTCTATCTGCTCCTGACATGACCGCAAGCAGTCCTGCAAACACACAATCAACACTAAGTCAACACTAATTCACACTAATGTCAAAACCAAATGTGTCCGTTCACTCTGGAGGAACATTTGCGTTTCCATACCGGGTCACTGCGGATGACCTGCGACAAGAAGTTGGTGAGGTTCTGGGAGGACAAGGAGGCGTCGTGGCTCTTCAGGTAGAGGCCTTGAACGGCTGCTACGACACTGCCTGCCGCCACCATGGACGGAGGACTGGCAATAAAGTTGACATCTGTTGAAGCAGAATCGGCACATTATTACAGAATATCTGCGTAGAGTAGCAGTTTCATAATTATTGAAAAGTAAAATAACTGTTCACTGTGTCAGTAAATAATAATAATAAATCACAAAGTATACATAAACAGAGAGAAAACAGGACACCGAATGTAGAATCTAAAAGTCTAACGTTTACCTAAATGTGTCACTTGACTGTACATAAACAACTATATCACTTATATAAAGACATAAGGTTGATGTCCCACCTGTTGCGCAGAGGGCCACAAAGGTCTGAGCGTGTTTCCTTAGGATGTGCTTTGTGGATGGGTAGATCCTCAGCTTGGAAAGGAAGTGGTCAATGAAGTCATGAGGAGTGACTGAAGCCAGATCCCACTTTAGCTTGTTGAGAACCAGTAACTCCATTTGCTGTGAACAGACCAGACCAGAGGGATGCACTTACTCACTTGTAGGTCTTTCTACAGGCTTTTCCTATACTTCTAGCAGTATAGTTGTATGTTTTCACATTATTTGGTTTGGTACTTAATCATCCTTTCTTTTGCCCTGCAGAGATCAAAATACTGTGATGCAACTGCCCCTAATCATAACCCTTCCAATACTATAAAAGCACATGCTGATGCTGTAAAACCATTGTATGCAACTTTCTTGACTTAACTGAAAGGGGTTGGTAAATTTAAATATGATTATAATGGGATGAAATTTCTTGAATATCACTTTTTTCTAACAAGAGAAAGTAAAACTGGGGGCAAACAGAGAAGAAAAGTGTGTGCCTGTAACTGACTGAATGCTCAATTTATTGCCAACAGGTGGCACCTCTGTGTTATGGCCACTAGGTGTCCCTGTGAATCCATGTTCTTTTGGCAGGGGCTGAGACCATTCATGAAACCAGAGAGGCCTTCCGATCACCATGGGAAAGTCAAGAGGCAGCCATTGAGAGACTGCAGCTAATTTCTACATTTCAGCTCAACTGAATGATTTATCTATGGCCTTAACATAATCAATCATTTTAGAACACGGTGACGCTGGCAAACTAGAGGAACTGCAAACACTCAGTAGTCTCCAGTGCATGGTGTTCATGTAAACCTAATGTAGCATAAATGTTATGCAACAGTTTGCAGAAGTCAGTTACCAGCAGTTCTTCCGGCTGGACCGAGTTGTCCGTGTAGATGCAGAGTTTCTCTGCCGTTAGGGGTACAGTTTCCTTCATCTTAGATGCTAGAAACATGCATGTAGCTCCGAGCAGCTGTAGTCTTGCTTTCCTGGTGGCCTCCACTGATAAAAATCTGTCCAAATAGTTCATAGCCAGTGGAAAAACCTCTTCCTCACATTTCTGTTCCTCGCAGACCTAGGAGGTGAGAAAAGTACTTAGAAGAGACTATTGCTTGCAGGAAGTAACCCCCCATTCATATGCATTATGGAGTCTTAGCTCCCATTGGCTCCGTCTCTTAACATGTGCACATCTGTCTGTGTTAAATATCAAAGCTGCTGCAATCATTTCAAGCAAAATCACAATCGGAAGAACATTTTTGCGTTCAAATAATTAATTAGTAGTTATTTAACTACTAAAGAAAGTAGCTATGCAACAAAAGTATTCTAAAGGCAAACTGTAATAGGATGGTGGCCTTAGAATAGCACAGTTTAAAGCCATGCCAAGGATGAAACCAGTAAGCAACTACGTTGCAGTCATTTCTGACTAGGACACAAAGGTGGCGTCAACGCAAGTTTCACTCACTCATTTCGTCTTCTTTTCAAAGCAGAAATATTTACCAATTATCAGACTGTGTACAAATAGCATGTGATCCATGATCGACTGTGCCAAACTGCGACTGATTTGGATAATAGAGTCATAATAATAGGCTAATGGTAATTTATCGGGCTTTTTTTTTAAACATTATTTTCATATATATATATACATCATAAATATATATATATATATATCATCCCTAATTAATCCATAACCCCGTGTAACGTTTTGAAAATACTTTCACATCCGACAATGAACATGGCTTAATTACTTTTACAGCTTTGGAAATGTCAAATCTTATTTGCGATCTTCACTAGACTACTATTAGTAAACAAAACAAACTTTACCATTTGGTGACAATCAGCGAGTGTTAGCAGTCAGCCTGCAGACGCATGCTATAGATGCATCCCTGGACGTTATAAATGGGTTACTCTCAGTATCCTTATACTAAACATTTTAAACTATATCAAAATCCTCCTTCTATACGACAACAAAGATGGCGCGTATTACTGGCACGGGCCAGACTGCATACGTGTACATTGCTTTTATTTTGGAATATTTCCTCATCCATCTAGATAGATTTAATAATACCTTACAGAACAACATAGGCTGAGAAATAATGAGCACGGTTGATCATAGTGGGAAACGATCTGTGATCTGCAGTGCTCTCCCCGTACAGACGAGGAACCAATGGCAGTCACCTTTCGGAGCCTTTGTGAAACATTCACAATGGAAATAGTAGATATTAACTGATCGCGTTTTAGGCAGCACAAATAAGGGGAAACGGAGACAAAACTGACAAGTTTCGAGTTTCGCAGCAAAACTTAGACGAGTAAAGTTCAAGTGGCGTCAAACTAACCTCCAACATCCAGGTGGCAACTATTTTCCTCATATTTGGTACAATTTCTTTCTGAACACACTTGAAGTAGTTTGGCGAAGGTAGGTAGATTTCCTCTGCCTTGAGCATTGTGTGTAGAACTCGGTCGTTGAGCAGGTTGACATCCTGGTAGGCTCTCCTGATGGAGTCCACTTCGCAGCACAGCAGCTGGTCGTCCATAGTACTTCTGTTATGAATGAATAGGCGACGATTATGGTCCCGGGTAGAATTTTCCTATCGCCTCGTTTAAAAAAAAAAAAGTCTTTGTCACGGCAGGACGAGGCAGACGTCCGTAAGGGTACAGTCAGCTAGTTTTAAATCCTCTTTTTTTCTACTTTCTGGATCACGGTTTCAGCTGCTGCTGCTGCTGCTACCCCGGTGTCCGCGAGGTCTCTGAAGAATCAGCAGCTTCTCTTCACCAGACAAAAAGTCTACGAACGCGCACTGGCAAGCAGTTGTTGTGCCGTGTGCGCGTGATGACGTCAGCCGTTGTTAGGGGGGGGGATCAAGGAGACGTGCAGTCTGCCAGGGAGCGCGCGCTTCTACGCGTAAAAAGCCACATATAAGAAAGAGCCAGGCAGGCAGGCAGGCAGCACCCCCCCGGCGCCTCTCCCCTCCTCCTCCTCCTTCTACCAGAGCTGGGTTGCTTTTGAGGAGGGCCAGGATCTGGGCCGAGTCCGGAGGGGGGGACGTCTGTCTTCTGCGAGTAGAGCCCACCGGAGAAGAGCCGGTAGGGGGCGATAACGGCCCGCAGCCCACCTTATTCTGTTTAACCGAATGAAAACAGCAGCTGTCTGAGCAAACATAAGGTGAGCACATGGGCCAATAGTGAAACACTGCTTTATTCATTCATCCCTTCCTTTTACACCACATAACAGGAGAGAGGCCAGGAGGGAGTGTAATAAATCAGACTATTCTAAACACCTTAAAGGCCATTTTCACCTGTAGTGTCCCTCCCTTCTTTTCACTGAAACAAATGGCTGTCTGGGGTTCGACATGTTATTGTTTGAAGATTGGGGTGTGAAAAATACAACAGAATCACACTGGGTGCATTTCAAATTCATGTTGAATGGAATGGAGTGAACCTGATTAACTCACCTATCGGGGCAACTTAAATGATAATTGTTTCCTTTTAACCTGAGTGTTGAAGCAGTAGTCTAGTTTGGTCTGTTAACCTTAAAGGCTTTCCCTAACACGCACACGCACACACACACACCCACACACTCACACACCTCCCAAAGGGAGGAGACTGGAATTACACCAATGGGAGGAATTACTGTTACTAGGCAGACACTGGTGTAACTTTTCATGTAGGGAAAAGTTCAGAGCATTTGAAAAGTTAACATTGTTACCCTATAAAAGTTTCTCAATGTCTTTCATATGTCATTAACTATAAGACTATTTTCACCTTTACAGCTTTCTGGTGTAGAAGTTCAAGACGTTCAAGACTGGAGAGGAAACAACATTCATTTAGTCATTTAGTCTGATATTTACAACTTGATAAAAAGCACAGTTCGGTCAATTAAACCCTGTCAGCAGCAATGTATTTAGCTCCTTCAGTTAAAACTTACAAGTGTATATTTCTAATCTAGTTTAAATATGAATTGGAGTCTTTCACATTCTTGAAATTCCTCCCTGGGCTATTGGGTGAACTACCGTAATGTCTAAAGTGTGTTACATTTTCTATGGACAGAGCCCATTGTGAGGGATAAAGAAAAGTAAATCATTTTGGCTATGAAAAATATTACATGTAACTACTTACAAGTATTTACATGTAAAACATAACAGTAAAATTGCTAAAACTCCAAACATTATGGCATTTGTTTGCACTCTCATTATGTGTTAACAGTGTGAGTTAATTTTAATGCCTAATTTTAAACAATTAACTATTACTGACTTTTTACATGGTGTCTGCTTCAACACTACTTTCCTCCTCTGAAATAATAAAGTTGTGTTATTATAGGATTATCCTAATCTAACAAAAATGACCTCATTTCCGTAAGTTTTTCTAACCTTTGTTGTCTTTGGTAGTCATTTTACTGAAAACACATCACTTATGAAACATTTATAGAAACAACTTTATTTTATTTAGTATAGTGTAATATGTTTTCAAATGGTGCCTTGAGAAACAAAATATACAGTAATCTCTACAAACACTACTGGAAAAACAGATACCAGCAGTTTTCTGATTCTCCTGCAAAGACAACAGATAGGGGCTTTTTGTGTGAAACAAAGGGAGCTGGAGCATGTGACTTTTGCAGTGAGGCTCTTCTAGCAGCATTGTGGTAACAGGGAGGCGTTTTTAAAGGGGCTCATGTGAAGACAGCTAGACAGACTACTGATCACACTGCCAGAACCTATGGCTGGAAAATAAATATATCTGTGCTGCAGTTTACCATATTAAGGTCATTGCTTTTATCCCAGTGTTTATTCACTTGCAGCTTTTGCAGTGTCCTTTAATTTGCTTTCAATTTCTTTGCCTCTTCAGAATATTCAAACTTACTCCAGCCTCATGTTAAATACATTTGGCACTAGAGTCTACATACTTACATGAATTTGTTATTTGCCTGGCTCTTGATGAGAATGAGAAATATAAATGTCCCCAAAAATAAACCAAAAAACTAATGAAGAATAATTCACAGCCAAACCACAAGAGTGTGAGACTTCATGTGACTGTGCATTTGCCTGTTCTGCGAATGTGCTTCTGTACTGCTTTTGTGTGTTTGATTGTTTCTCTTATTCTACGTGTCTGTGCATGGAATTCTTATTTAGTGAATGTTATTTTTTTGTAACATACTTAATTAAGTATGTTACAAGGCAGTTCAACTAACTCCTAACTTAAAGCAAAGCAGTATTAATTTGCAATGGCGTTGAAGTGGTGACATTTGTCTTCACCCACATTCTATGTGCAGCTTTGAAGTCTTGATGCCTCTTCATAGTATTCTAAAAATGACCTCGAATAGCTTGCACACACAGTGCGTGTGAGGGCTTCCCTCACACAGTGAAAGAGAGAAGGCAGAGTAGGATTTTTTTTCCCTCTATGAATGAAACTCCTTTCTCAGCTGAGGGCAGGTCCACAATGACCGGGCAAAGATGGATAGCAAGATTGTCCTGTGAAGTGATCCGCAAACACAGATAGGCGGGGGTGTGTGTGTCCTGCACCACAAGTGACCTAGCAGCACCTCTGTTCTAGCTACATGGGTGGGTGCTCAGGGGGCATGTAGGGCCAAGGGCAAGGATAAGAGGAAAACACCCCACAACGGGTCAATAGCAGCTTGGGTAGGGGGGTAGGGTGGTTTGAAATGCTTGCATCCTACATCTCTCTCTCTCTCTCTCACACACACACACACACACACACACACACACGCCCATTGAGTCTACAGGGTGCTTGCTTTGATGCTTTGATAGGTGTCTGTGAATGAATGAAGCTTGTTGTAACTAGCTAGCTAGGCTCCTTTCATTTCAGTTATGCTCAGAGGTTTTGAATTAGATGTACATCCTTCAATACATGCTTCAGTCAGGAATTGAAAAGTATAAAATGTAACATGTTCACCTAGATAACTAGTCATTTTTTACATGTGCCACTATGAGGCATTTTGTTTGTGTTACATTTTATGGCGTTTACAGGGAGCTTTCAGACAGAACTTGTTTGTTTTATGTTTGGTTTTGTTGACACCAGAGAACTGGTTAATATAGTCATTTTGGCCCTGTTCAGAAGTTGCATTAACATCCGTCCTAGACAATCGATCTTTAGGTATGTGTGTTCACACGTGGCAATAAAAAGCCTCTCCACGTGTGACCTCAGGCAGCTCTCCAGATCCGATCTCAGTTCCGCGCTCTGTATGCAAATAAACACTGACATCATTTGGGGCGCAGTCGAATATTATAACCAGAGCTGTTTTATGTGTGTGCGTCATAGCTTTAAGCACACATTAAGTTAATATTTATTGATCTCCTCCCCGAGTTTTGTTATTTCTTGAGAAGTGCACAAAACTCAGATTATTATTTCAACCCTGGAAGTTTCCATATGTACCACAATCTCCATTAATAAAGGAAAATAAAGACACCAGTGTATATTGAGGACAGAAATTTCACGTTGCTCCTTACACACCAGCCACAACATTATATCCATTAACAGGAGAAATAAATAATATTGACTATCTTGTAATAGTTCAGTGTTTTACTGGCAAACATTTGGACGTGGCATTCGTGAGGATGTTACTTAGACATGTACCACCCACTTAGACCAGACCAGGCAATCATTTTGCAATGGTAGTTGTGGCAAAAACCACACTGATGCAGGATCACGCTGGTGTGTAGGTCTTTAATGTGACTCAGGTTGCATTGTGTGGTCAAGCTACCAACTGCGAAAACTGACTACCTCAAAATGTGGTCAGAGATCGTATCTCTCAAATGCATCTCAATCAGTACACGCATCACGCAATCAGTTTACATGCATTCTGGGTATGTTCACATCTGTACTTTACACTCAGTGCGTTTACATGCATGTGAAAAAAACTAATTATTGCCTTAATCGGACTGCTTAAGTGCATGTAAACACGTTACTCCGATTAAAATCGGGCTTATCATTATCCAATGAGACACCCAGATAATGCGATTGAATCAGACTTTTCAATCGGATAATGTGTGTGCGCATGCTCCACGACCGCTGCGCTGGCGTGTGACCCCGGAACAAAAACGTTCAAGAAAGCTGGTCGCAGAAGAAGAAGAAGAGAAACGGAGCCGTCTGAGGGATAGCGCGGATCTTACCTGCACCAGAAGTAGCGCAAACATTACGCACAAGATGAAAAAAATGTACTATTATCCATCTGGTGGTTGTTTGAAATGCCGGTCCGCCGCATGAACGACTCTAGTTTATTATATCACGTAATAGGTCAACCCGTAGAATCGGGCCGTATTAACGTGGTATTAACCCGTGAAAAGATACGTATCGCCACCTAGTGTGGAAGAGGAGAACAGTTATGCGATTTTCTTGCGCTGCATGTAAACTGGGACAAGGACTGTAGTCAGAAAGTCGAATTTTGAGCATAGCCCGATTAAGCTCTGCATGTAAACGCACTGACTGATCAGATTCCCCATGATGGATGTTTATGCAAGGTCAGAAGTGGCCTAAGTTTCGTTGTGTTCCACTTGTCCACTTGTGTTCTTATGACATCCATTCACAGTTCCACACTCACAACAGCAGCAAGACTGAAAAGTGGCTAATGGCATGCCACAGCATATACGGATGATGTGTCATGGGATTCTGTTGACATGTCTGGGATTTTACTGAACAGGATTCTAGTGACTTGCCTTTGCCCCTTATGGCACCATTATAGCAAACTGCTACTGTCCCAACAAGACTGTAAAGGGCTGCAAGAGTAAAGCTTAATACCAACTGTCAGTGGCCAAACTTCAGATTTACAAGAGTATATTTTTTTTCACTTAAGATGTTTCAAACCTTTCACAATGTAGGGACATGTGGAGAGAGTCAGGGAAACTTCTGCAGCACAATCGTACTGACTGAAAATATATTATGGTTAAACATTATAATATATGGTTTATTGGTCTGCTTGGATGCACTACTATACTGTTATAGACCCTTTCAGTGGGCCCCATACTTTCTTTTCTTCTATTTCCATTTTTTAATAGGACATGTCTTATAATTGTTCAATCTAGAGTATGACAGTGGGCCAGAAGTGACTCAATTAGTGTAGTCCCAGGAACTAAAATGGGAAGGTTTCGTCACTATGCTCATGGCAAGAAACACAGGTGACATTTCCTTCCCTGGGGGTTACTTTTATTATATGTGTTCAGCACTCCAGACCAGAGACCCTCACAAGAAGATGGAGGGGGAGGGGAGCGGAGGGGAGAGAGTAAGACACAGTGGTTAGTAAATTATAAAAGATAGAAAATAAAATGATAAGATATTAGAGGACAGGAGCCAGAGAAGAAAGAGGAGAGGACATGTCCTCAGTGTATCGTCCCCCTGCAGCCTAGGCCTATAGCAGCATAACTAAGGGATGGTTAAGTCCAGCCCTAGCTATAAGCTATTCACAATCCTGGGACAATAGGTGCAGGGAAGGGTATGCCATTCAGTGGTGCACTCCCATGTTAGAAGGAACTGACCAGAAACCTTTTTAACATTTGAATTGGAGGACATGTCAGGCACAGAGAAGCAACCAATTTATAATTTAATTATAATCAACAATGTTTTTTAAATAAGTAGTTGTCCAGCCAGTCATAACTGGCACAACCATTGCATCTCACACTCCCCTCATTTACTGATTCAGATCTTCGAAGATTATACCCAAATATCTGCATCAGTACATGTGATATACATGTATAAAAGTCATGTTGGGGCTACAAATTGGGTCTTCAGTGAGGGGTTGATATTGTCATCATCTACAAACATGAATATTAAAATCACCCACTAAAATGAATTCATATGTTGTTAGCACTAGATGAGTAGAAAGTAATTTGAAAGTCTTAGTAATGAGCAGGTGAACAATTCACAACAGAATAGCTTTTTTTTGTGTTTTCCATTCCTCCTCCTCATTTAAACTGACATGCCATAAAATCATTTCCCATGAGACCTTCAGATAAGAGAAATACTTACAGTACTAGTAATATCACTGTAGTAGTATTAAATATTCCACATTGAATTAGTTTCTTATAAGTAATGTGGCTTGTGTTGGTTTTTGGTATATAAAATCTGGGAGCAGACACAGGATTGGGGAGTTCTGGGTGTGCGAGACAACAAATCTACCACCTGCCGCACCATCCGAAGTATGATGGATGTCTTCTTTCCTGATCACACCAGGCTTTCCCCAGAAACCATGTGTCATTTGGGCCAGATGGGTGCGCCTTTGTCTTGGGGGTTTTAAGTTTCTGCATCAAGTTAAAGAGCACAAGTTTTGGAGGTGATACACTCAGAGTCAGGAGCCTTGCCTCGGTGAAGTCTCTCCAACTGTCTCATTGCTCTGGTCAGTCATCACAGTTGTTCTGTGAAGCTTGCTCATCCCTGTAATCGTTGGAGTTTGGGGGATGATTAGGAGGTGGGGGTGGAGGGAAAAGCAGGGACTGGTTTGTCTCAGAAGACTATGGAGGCCCAGTTGGGGTCCTTTGCCGAATCTTTTAAACACACATTGCGCATTACAACATTCATTCCGAGTCATTTTCAGAGGTTTGACGAAGAAAAGCTTCCATATACATGCACATGTAAAGGGATTAACAAGGATGGCGTACTGGTGGGTTGTCTCTGACTGACTGGGGTAAGCCACCTAGCCCAAGAATGCCAGTCAAGCGCTGGGTCAAAGTAAGGAGGCAACTAGTACAGAGTCCAACATTTTCTGGACAGTTGTGGAATTTGCTTGTTCTGACTCTTTGAAATAGAGTATTGATATAGAGGATGGTGGTCTGCCTCTGAAACGATAAGGGTTTTAAACTTCATCCCACCCATCTCCTCACCCACTCAGGGCTGTTAAAGCCTGGGTGACCTCCAAACTATCAGAATGTCCCTAGCAGTCATGAGGGACTATTGATCTTAAAAGTGGGTCACAGGCTGCAGCTATCACAATCACTTTGTACTGATTGGAGAACAATAAGGTTGGAAAAAGGAGACACAGGCTGCAAGGCTGATCACACTTGTTGATACAAATCTAAGTAACAGGAACCATTGGTGCATTATTTCTAAAAACTTGTGCGTTCTCCTTAACCTCATATTCCCCCTTTACTCTCTTGCACAATAAAACTACATTTCTTAGGCATCCTTAAGAAAGGGCCCATTTCTTGTAATCGGAATAATGATTAACTGGAACAAAGAGGCCATTGTGCGTGGTCCTTAAATATCAGGTCATCTAAATGCTTGTTTGACTGCATCCTTATAGAAGAGGAGGTTAGTGCATTAATAACAATAATAGTAATGGCATTTCAAGTGGCGAGAATGTTGCTAGAACCTTGAGTCGTGAAGATCCTAAACGAGGATATTGTGTAAAATTTGAATAAAAGAGAACTCAAAGATTGTCAAATTAGTTTAAAAAGATGACAGGAGCATGTTTACCCCTGTGTTGCATCACCTCTTCTCATAACAACACTTTGCATCTGGAAACTCTATCACACACAGCCAGATGCTGTGCACGTAATATCTACAACTAAATAGCCGCCATCTCTCAGCCCTGACATTCTGTTATGACTCAACAGTAATACAATCTCAGAGCTCTATGTCTGTCACTGTGCTAAAACTATAATCATAGGCTAGTATCTTGATTAGCCATGTGTTCTTGGGATGGATTAATCCTGAGAAGACTTCCCTTCTTCATTGTGCAACCATATGTGCCAGAGACTGGAATATATAGCTACGATGGTGCATCCTATAATGAGGGTGAAGTTATATAGTTGGCTCAGACATTATGTAATGTACTTGACTGTCATTATGTAATGACTGCTGGTTAACTGTCAGTTGTAATCTTTATTTTTCCTCTATATTTCGTCTACATATTTGATTTTCAGTCTGAGCAATAAATCACACTTCTGTTCAGCCCACCACATCCAGTGTGTTCACATTAGATGGGATTAACATTAACTAATTACATATATTACTCTTTTATTCTACTCTTACGTTGCATGTATGCCACTGGTGTATATTTGTAACACCTTACTTTCCAGAGTGGAAGCTACATATCATTTCCACTTCATGTGGCTTTCAACTGATTCATTGATTAGGTGACTGATTATTTATTTATTTTTTAATTAATGCATCAACTATTTTCTGAGTTGCGTATTAATCTTTTGATTAACTACTAATATGCAATGGAGCATTTTCTAATACATGTTATTCAAATGATTAAATGATGATATATTTGAACACCTGTGAATGAGAAACCTATTTCACATGGTACTGTTTAACAAAAAGAAAAGATGAAAGATGTTCATTTAGTACAGTCTGTTATTAATTAGTATACTTAGTATGATTTAACTACAGTAACTTGTGCTGATTGTAATTTGAAATTCTAATTCATTCAGTTTTATTTATATAGCGCCGATAACAATACAAATCGTCTCAAGACGCTTCACAAAAACCAGCCTGCAACCTCCAGAGCAAGCCTGAGGGCGACGGTGGCAAGGACAAACTCCCTTTTAACAGGAAGAAACCTTGAGCAGAACCCAGCTCATATGGAGGGACCCATCTGCCGAAGGCCAGCCGGTTAGAAACAGAGAAGATAGAGAGAAAAGAAGAGCAGGAGAAACAAGATAAACAAACTTCTGTCATAGATACATACATCAAGCTGAAGGAAACATGTAGGATCTAGTAATATAACACATAGCTGATGATCTGTGACAGTTTGTGAGTATAACAGGAATCTTGGGCAGGTTGGTGAATTGTTCATCTAGGTAGGAGTGGACAACTGGAGGAGGCCATGAAGACTGGGGCAGATGTAGTTTATGGAGCTCCACAGGTCTGATACACAGACTCCAGACCATGAAGGCTGGGCTGGTTGATGAGGCCACAGCAGCAGATGTAGCTTAGAACTCCACAGGTCAGATATTCAGCACTCCAGACCAGAGACCCTCACAAGAAGATGGAGGGGGAGGGGAGCGGAGGGGAGAGAGTAAGACACAGTGGTTAGTAAATTATAAAAGATAGAAAATAAAATGATAAGATATTAGAGGACAGGAGCCAGAGAAGAAAGAGGAGAGGACATGTCCTCAGTGTATCGTCCCCCTGCAGCCTAGGCCTATAGCAGCATAACTAAGGGATGGTTAAGTCCAGCCCTAGCTATAAGCTTTTTCAAAAAGGAAAGTCTTAAGCCTGACCTTAAACGTAAAGACTGTGTCTGCCTCCCGAACCCAAACTGGGAGCTGGTTCCATAGGAGAGGAGCCTGATAGCTGTGTTGCATCTGTATTATAATGCAGAGGGTTGCCATTCATACTAACGTTAAAGAAATATTTTTTGTGAGTTGCAGCAAGGGACATCCAGAGAAGTAGTTGGGAGAAGGGCTGCAACAACTCACCTTTAATGATGTCAACTGTGTAAATACATCACTTCACTTAGACGCACACATTTACTAATAGTTGAACTACTCCCAGCTATGGTTGAGCCGCTAATTATTTGTACTGTATTACAGTGAATTTAATCTGATGGTTGGTTGGTGGTCAGAGGCTGGGAGTCATTGTTGTCAGTTGTTTTTGAGAGAAGAACTCAACAAAAACTGAAAAGGAGATGCTAACTGGGATGCTAATCATTAGCATGGCAGCTGCACATATAAACCTATTAAAAGAACTGACATAAGAATTCAGTGACTTCACTCTTAGCATTTGGAAGTCACCTTTGGTGTTGCATCACAGCATGTACGTCTTAGGTTCTAATCTGTTGTGAAGTTTACATGTTGCACCTGTGTCTGTGTGTTTCCTCTCACATGAACATTTGGGTTATTTTAAACTATTACAGTGTCTGCTGACATAGACAGCATTAGTCAGAGCATGAGCTAATGTCTGTCATTTGTGGCAACATTGTAGAGTCTTGTCTGTCATGCTGTGTTCATATTACCAGTCAAAAAACAAGAAGCCCTTTTCAGTGGAAGCCTTGTCTGCTTTTTTTCAGGATGCCACAATGTGGGGATCATCAATCATTTGTGTTTCTTTCAAAATTTTTACCAGAATGACAACGTTAACAAGCTCTTGAGCACCACACCTGTGTTGCTAGCCACACTTGGCTGTTACATCAGGAGAGACTTTGTTCTGAATGAACAGTAAAGATTGTAATTGATAAAGAGCACAATAGAAACATGTAAAAGTATGGACCTCCTGCAGTCACCTGGCCTTCTATCTCTAATTCTGTAGGAGCCACTTGTATAAAACTGTAGTTGACAGTACAGCAAGATTGTACATGTCTGATCTGTTGGGGTCATGGCCGGCTAGACCAGCTTCCGTGTGGCGGTGCTCCCTGAGTTTATAATCACAAATCAAATTAAACAATGGTAAACTTACATTGAAAAGGTTGTTTTAGTCTTTTCACAAATGACAGCGTTGTTCAGGGCAGCAATGAAAAACAATATCATTGTTTGCAGTGGCAGAAATGGTATAGTCCACTATATATTGTTTCACCACAATACTGTATGTGTCATTATTATAGGAGTTGCCTCTAAACAATAGGAGCTGTGTTTCCTGAGTTCATTGTCCATCTGACAGTGACTGAAGATTTGCAACATTCACACAATGAGCTAAAAAAAAAAAAAAAAAAACTAACTGGACATCAGTGTGACGATAAAAATAACAATAAAATGACTCACTCAGTAATTCCATTCAAAAACTTTTCCTTTTGCCCTGCTAAAAGTGGAGATCGTATGGTTGTTTGACAGGTTTTTCTCTGTTGACTGTCAGATCTGGATTCCCAGATTTAAAGAAATTATATTTCTGGCACAACTTCACCTGCTGCCAAGGTGTTCAGAGGAGGAAAAGAAGTTTTATAAAGGTCGAGGCCGCAGCAGCACTGGCACAACATGGAACAACTTTATTAGACTGATGTGTTTGGGCTCTTGGCCTTCATCAGGATCATCAAGAAACACACTGCAAACAATTATTTGAAATAATGTATAAAGTAAAAATATGTGTCATTTGAAATGAAAACAGCCAATCACATACATCCATATTCATTTATACCAGTCCACTAAAGTGAGTATTGGACATACAATATTGTCGTCTGGTTAACCTATAAACACTATAAAAACAGTATAGACAATGTACACAAAAGATACAAAGAGACACGGAAACAAAAACAAAAAAAGAAAATAAAATTTGAACAGTCTTTTTGTTGCAGGTATTACTAATTCTTGTGAAGAGGATTCATACGTGACACTGAATGGGGGGTTGATTCATAGCAGCTAAACTAATATCTTGTAGGCTCAACCAAGCTGCTTGGCAGAAAATGATGCAGTAATGATTTTTCAGAGTTTGATCACATTCTCCTTGAAAATATCATTAACATTTAGAACTTCATTGTGCAGTGATATAGTTAATAGCAACTTTAGATGCTATTAAAGGAGAGAGACCCAGAGAACAACAATGGCGGACTTCTTGAAGATGATTGGGCATGAGGGGAGATTATCCATGTGGATGAGTCATCTTGAAAGTCGAGAGCAAACAATGGAAATCTTACCAGAGATGAAGCAGTGGGTAATTACATACAATCCATAACCATCGTACAAACAAAGTAGTGAGTCATAGTCCTAATCTCCAGGGACAGGTTTGACAGTCCATCTGGGGCAGATGGACAAGGACGGCGCGCGATCAACATTATCTTACGCCCCACTGGTTGCCCGGCTGCGACCCTCCTGCTTTTGATCCGATTAGCAGGTGAATGAGGAGATGGACATCAAACTGACAGTCCAGAACTGGCTTCTGTTTGGACACCTGACCTGCATACTCATTAGCCCACACATATGCTGCTCTACAAACTAGCATATTGCGAAAGGCTTCAACTAATTCCCCTAAACTGTTCAGTGTGAGGGGAAGTGTTTGTCATCAGTGGTTGGGGAAAAGATGATGCAGTGAGGTAGACTATGCAAGGTCGATTAATAAAATGCCAGAAGATTGGTGGGAAGCCCTCTTAGATTATTAATGATTCAGCATTAGTTCAGTGACTGCTGTCAGAGGGATCTTAGCACTAATCAGTAGATAAACTATGATGTCTGGAATTTCTAAAAACATTATAGACTCAATTATCTAGAAACTGGGACAATATTCTATGACATTGCAGCACATCCCTAGTAAAATGTTGCCTAGTAACATGGTTGATGTAGGCGCCAAGAGGCATCAAAAGTTCATTGATAATACAAGCATGGTCCTCGCATTTAACAAAATCATGAGACTCACAACCACTTTGCCTTCGTGAGTTTCCGAAGCATGACCACAAAGAATATACACACAGAAACAGAGGAATACCTTCATTCCTCTGACCGCTCCTCTCTAATAATACTCTCTGTTCTATTAAGTGCCCCATTAGCAATAAAACAACTACATGGTATTCAGTCATTGATTATTTATCTGTGTATGTCCTGCTGTGATGTGTCTGACTTGTATTGATTGATGGATTAAGCGGTGGACATGCAGAACTGATGGATACAGTTCATCTTAAAAAGAACCACACTTCACTGAATGCTTAACTAAACCAATGCAGAGCCTGGTCACTTTAGATGAGTTTCTATTTTCACTGCAGACATGCTGAAAAACTACTGGTTATCACTGTTGGTTTTACAAACAGTAAATTCTCATTACTTGAGAAGGTGATCCTCATGAATGTTCTGATAACAACAACTAATTACATCAATTATTTACGCTTATTGTGAAGTAAATTCAAGTCACCAATAGATCAAAGGAATAAAAATGTACAACCAATAGTGCTACAGTAAATAAAAACTTATGTTGGTAAAGACAGGCTGCTTGATACTGCACAATGTTGTTAGCTTGGCTTTGCGTTGATATTGTTGAACTTTTCAACAAGACAAATGCACTAATCACAACGTGGAGGCACACTATAAACATATTGATTTTCAGAAAATGGATTGTGCTGCAGTAAGTCCCCCTGTCCAGGGGAGGGTAGTATAGTTTGTGTGTGTGTGTGTGTGTGTGTGTGTGTGTGTGTGTGTGTGTCCATCTGCAGCAGCCAGCTATGAGCCTCAGAGCAGCAGCCTGTCCTTTGTCCTACTCTGCAGTGAATGTTTTGGACTCTTTTACCTGCTAAGACTCACTGCCTTGGCATTTGACACTTTAGTTTGGGGAGTTCCAGTAACCTTTGAAAAGTACTAAGTAATAGCCTTGTTAGCTTTTTGCAACAAACTCTTCTGATCCAAATCATTTTTTGTTCTTAGACACCTAACCTCCAGTTATCATCATCTGGCACGGGCATGTGAATGTGTGTATGAATGTGTGAGTAAATGGGTAGATGTGTCACTGTGACTACAGTTTGAAAGCACAGGTACAAAAGCTCCATATTAAAACAAAACCACTTGATTGAAAATGGGTTAAACTCCCATTAGTTCATGATTTTATTATAGATTCAGTTCTATTCATGCAGCCCATGTTCTCCACTGTACTGTAGGTATAGGGGTATGTTTTTAGTACGCATGATTTGATGGAGTTCTCCATCAAACACATAGGAGCATAGTTTCTGTCTTCCTTTGGCTCCTTTAATCCCTCTTTTATCTCCTGCACTACACTGTGTTGGAGCAGCTACTTTTTAGCTGGGCTGAGATGAACAATTCATGACATGATTGGATGTATTCTTGCAGCACTCCTGGGTTTGTTTAAGAGATTCCTCTCAACTATGTTGTGTTTGTTTTATAGAGCCTTGTGGATGTTTTTCATAGTCTTTCAAAGTTCAAGGTTTTTATTTGAGATATACTTAATATACGGGTACAGCAGACACCACATTAAATTGCAACATCTCCCCACAGTGCAAATTATTATTATTGTTATCATTAGTATGCTATATTGGAATGTCGTTGCTAACTTAAACTTGTGAAGTTTCACAGTTAGTGGTCTGACCACATCTAGCAAGTAGAGTACTAAAACATTGTCACTACTGACACCCTCTTGCACCTTCTAACACCTCTCCTGTGTGCTTGTAACTTCAATGAGAATAGGATTTTATTACCCTCTGGAGGAGGATTTGATTAAATGAGTTGCATGTTGTGCAAACTATGACATTTAACTACAATGAAATGTTATAAATGTTAATACAATTCTTTGAAAATACAGCAAATACACAGATATTATTGAATTATTCAAGTCTTAATTTCTCATGTTAGCATTGTTTGGTTTTTGGTCTTCTGTTTTCTTTGCAGAGTGTTAATTGGTATACTCACCTCACACTGGTTAGTCACCGTTAAATAAATAGCATGAAAGACACTAAAATTAGTATCATTATTTTGTATATCATGGTTGCCATGTCATTATTCACATGCACAGCCAAGACTGCAATGGCAGGACCAGCTTCTTCAAGGACTACAGCAGCATAAGACCTAATTTGAACTGAGATCTGTTTGATCCAATACTTGCTGCTAAAATATAGAAGTCAACCAGGGAACTGTCAACTGTGTTCCAAAGAGAGGTCAAAGCAAAAGGGACCTTATCCACAGTTTGTGGCCCAAATACAACTGGTATTGACAGACAGTGATGCCATGAAGAGTGATAAGTAACATACACCCTTCAAATATCAAGCTTCCTTTGCCATAGACTCTGGTCTGACCACTATCTAGTCAGTGCACATTCTTACTGATGCGCTTCTAAGTTTTATGTGGCAGTATAACATCCCGTGACCAACTTGTGAGCCTGTACAAGACACCATACCTTGACCTGCTGGAAAATAGAACTATTTAACTTGCAATAGCATGGTCATAAACAAGACTTACAAAGACTTAACAAAACAAACCTGTATCAGGCTTAGGTTATTGTGAACCTAACCAACGGCTGTGTCTTCACTACCTGCTCTAGCATGACTGGAGAAGTAACGTGCATCTTGTCATATCTGACAACCAAGTTAATTACATATATATTATTCGTGATGATCGGTAAAATCTTTTCATTTTATCACATTTAATCGAGTTTCTCCTGAGACCAATCTTTCCTCTGAGTGGCAGCTGGTTTACAATAAAATTTATAATGGAGCCATTAACTTTACTTCTCTGATTCTGGCACCGAACAACACAGCAAGATGACATGTTGATAACAGAAGCCTTCTATTCTGCTCTGCGGTTTTTGCCTCCAGCTAACCCCTGTGATGTACCCCATAAAAGGGTCTATATTTATTTGTTAGTCCATTTGAGACTGTTGAGACTTTTAAGTTAGTGTTATCTCGTTTTAGTTGTTGGCCCACCTCAGATAAATGCAAATTCTTCTTTAGCAGTTAGCTTATCAAGCTAGGCAGGGACAATGTGTAGAAGCTGCCACAGATAACACACGGCTTCTACAGTTATGAAAAGGCGTGGTAATGAATGGAGACACATTTTGCACAGCAATTACAAGTCTGATTTACATTTGAACTCTGCTGCTACCCTGCTGCAGTGACAGCAGTTTTGTTATGTTATATTGGAAAGAAGAAAAGATTACATTTACAATATTGTTTCTCATCTTGAGGTTTGGAGAACCTCAACCGAGTTGGTTCATAAATGTAATTTGTTCATCCATAATAATTAGCAAGAGGGATATTATTACTCCATTTTTATCGAAATACAGAATACCATCATACTACTTCAGCTATCAGGCTCCTCTCCTATGGAACCAGCTCCCACTTTGGGTTCAGGAAGCAGACCACCTTTAAGATTAGGCTTGAGACTTTCCTTTTTCATGAAGCTTATGGTTAGGACTGGACTGAACCATCTGTTATCATGCTGCTATAGGTTGTGACATGATGCACTGAGCACCTATCCTCTACTCTCTTCTCTGATTTCTTCTTGTATGCATCAACTATACAGTACCGTGTGTCATGATCAGATTCTTCATGTAAGCTTTCATGATGTCTGTATGTATATTTGTATCACAGATGTATGTTAGTCTTGTTCCACCTGCTGCCTTCTTCTCTGTCTTTTTCTGAGTTTTGAGCTGATTTCACTGCCACCTCAGTGCTTGATTTTGGGGTTTCAAGCTCTGGGTTCTGTAAGTGTCTTGAGACAATTTGTATTTTTAATGACGTTATATAAATACATTTGAATTGAACTTAACTTGAACATGGGTTCATTTACAATGTAGCACTGCCATCTGCTGATCATAAAATATGTTCAAACTAATCTTGCCGATGACTACTCGTGCTGCCAAGACATACGTGTTGGGGAGGGTAGGTTGTATTTGGGACAATTACGTCCCTTTGGCATATACACGGCAGAAAGAGAGAACACACACAGGATATTCAACCACAATGCTTAAAAGCTACTAGTGCTAAAATGCAAGGCAGGGACAGTAATAAACTGCTGTTGATGTTAAAGCAGCCATACAGTTTACAGAGCATATGACTCATATGACTGAATTAAAGTTGCTAATGCACGTATCTTGAAAAATGAACATAGTGTCTTAATAGTCTCTAATTCCCACTAGCCGCACTACCAGCTGACAACAGGCAAAAAGGCTGATCTGAGAATAGTCCCAGATATGGAAGAGACTGGAGAGATGGTAGATCATTGTCGATAGTGATTGATTTAAATGTTACAGGTTAGGGTGAGGCAGAGTGCCGTCTTGTTGAGGAAGATTTTCTCTTTTGATGTTCATGTGCAAAGTGGTTGTACTACAGTGAGTGGAGGTATCATATTTGGTTACTGAATCTTTATTTAAAGAATTATCACCCTTTTTGAGTTATTTCAGCATATCGTTAGCCTAATAGCATAATTATAATGTCCCAAAGGACGATGACGATGACGATGTGTTACAACCCAGCTCAGGTAAGGATAAGGGAATCAACATTAAAGTCAAGTGAAATAGGTTTTAGTTAAGATTTATTGTGAAATTATATAGGTAACAGAAAGCACAGCACTAAGGCTGGACAAGGGGTGTTGAATAAATCAAAAAACATAGTAGAACGAAACAACACTACACAGTTAATCCAAGCCTTAGCTAAAAATAAGATCTCAAAAGAAAATCCTTTCTCCTTAACCAAAACAAAACATACAAATAAACAACACTAAAACATAAAAGTGCCTATACAAAGAGAATCTAGCTAGTGTGACCACAATTCTATGGTGAGCTACAGAGTCTGCTGGGTGGCAGGACAGCACAGGGCTGGCTGATTGAAGCAGCATGGCCCTAGCATCCCCCCACTCCCCACACACACAGCCGCCCAGACCTCCCCATCCTCTGTCCTGCAAGCATTTAACCTCTGACCAGCAGGGCCAATATTAACTCTTGAGTGATTCTTTCAGTTCAGCTGACTTCCCCTGGCTCAGGCCCTGAGAACATTCCTGTTCCATCAGTCAAAGAGTCTTGTCACACTGCTGACCTCCACCACACACAGCCCTCACACCACCTTCTAGATAGCAACTTCTAGTAGTACTAGCTTACTGAGGTGTATTTTAGGAACTTGAAATGACCCATCTGATCACATAAGCGACATGTTAAAAGGGCCTTTTCTCTACATTCAGGTTTAGCTGACTTTAAGGGGAAGAACCCATTTTCACTCCTGTCTCCAAACTCATTCCCACCGATAGCTTCATCCAGGAAAGCTGTAGCCAGCCTGCAGCTTCTTTTAAGAAACTGCTCCACGATGATGGTCTCTGTAATTTGATCTTTTGTCTTGGCATCAAGAGCCATTCACTTGCCACTGAGCTTAACTTCCAAGCTTCCCTAAGGCTTAAGAGGTTAAAGGCCTTTCAATCCTCACCCTGTTGGAAGAGAAAGGATAGCTTTTTGTTAATTTTAACAACACACTGCATCCCATCTTTTTTTACCTTCACAAGGAAAGACGAAAGGTGATCACTCCTGGAAGATCAGCTGCTGTATATCGTGCAACAGAGCCAGGAAATGTTTGAAATGTAGTCAAGGTCCAAACCAATCACAGTCAAGGATTCACAAAATGGCCATGGCAACATTAGCACATGAGGTATTACACAGGGACATCCGCCTGCATAACTGTACAAGTGACACAGATTAACAAAGAGCTGCATTAACAGAAGGGATCTTAACACACACTCACATACATTGTGCTTGTTGAACTGACAGATGCTATTGTCTCTGTTCTAACCTCCTGCATTTTCATGACCAAAACCCATTCTTTACATGGACTGTGTCTGCTATTTTGCTCCTCTTTCTTCTCACACAGCCTCCCATACACACAGCTTCACATTCCATCATACACATATGCTTGCCTGCTGGTGTGTGCTAGTGATAGGGATAAAGAGGTGACGATATAGATAATGCTATAAATTAGGCACGGTTGTTAGTGGTGGTGGCCTCAGCACGGCACCTTGGGGAGCTCCCTGTAGCTTCATTGCACGTAAACGTAAACACTCAGAAAAAGTACAAGAAAGATAAAGTGAGGTTAAAGTAAAAAATTACAGAATTAGCATTATGAACAAATGTACAAAAAGTAGTTAGCAAAACAGTGCCCAAGGTGATGTGGTTGTTTGGCTAGTTGCATAGCAACAGCAGCATGGATCGTCTCGCATGGTGTTTCCTCGTCCTTGTCGCGACTGTTTGGAGGCACAAGGGACACCTACACAGTGGGTCATAATGTTATGCCTGATCAGTGTATACTCTGATAAAAAAACACATACTGTATAAGCCCAGCTAAGGACTGCAAAAACAATATTGTATTGCACTGGGTCAGCCTGGGTCAGGCTGTAGGTAGATGGTTCTTAATGCCCACTGCAGGTGGGACTGATTAGGGCAATTAAGTCCATGAAGGACTCAAACCCCTTGAGCTGCCACTGCAAGGCTGTTAAGGGTGCAGAATGACGTAACAGCTTGTTCTGGCATTGTGCAACACTTTTTTGTTTCCACTTAACACACTGGGAAACATAAAGGGTATGTACATGGTTATGTATTAATATTCCCAAAGGTCTCTTATTGCAAGTTATATTAGAATGAAAGAACGATCAGATACCACCATGACAATATGCAGAACAGCATTTTTATTTGTTTTAAATGCAAAAACTAATGCATCCAGCAAAAAATAAAATTAATGACATTCTATTATCAGTCTAAAAGGCCTAACATTAATACAGATGTTCACCAAGTTTCATCTAAATAATTTAGTTTGATGCTTTCCTTTTTGTACATTTTCAATATTTCAAAATATTTGTCTTTGTATGCAAATAATTTGACTGTGCAATGTTAATGCCAACATTTATTATTTCTGAATTAAATTACTGTAAAAAAAAGATTTATAAGAAATTATACTGTTACACATTACTATATTTATGTAATATGTTCCCCTTTTTCATGTTGTATATTAACTTTCTTATGATACATCTTCCATTCATGATGTCCACTCATCTATAATACAATGATCATCATCAGTGATGTAGTTTTCTGCCTCTGTGCTCCTGTTTATCCATTTAACAGTAACATTATGAGCACACTATATACTCACTCAGTTGTTTTATAACGAATGCATTAATATCTGGTGATGTCTATCATTTTCAACATCTTCATTTTCAGTGAATAAGCAAGTATCATGCGGCCTCCTTGCATCATCTGTGTGTGGTATGCTGCATTATGCTTTATCCAGGTACATAAGGTTGAGATGCTTGCTTCTGACTCTGTTGACTTATTTTGAAAGTGAGGAATCTTGCATGAAACAGTGTCAACATGATGGAAAAAGTACGAAAAATTGGATTTGGGGTTTGAACAAATCAAGGGGGTATTTGTGATTTACTGAGTATGTAGGTCTTTTGCACAAAAACCACTTACATATTGTCTTAGTTTTTTACATAAGCATCATTCTACATTACAATACAACGTAAAACCATGGTTCTCTTTTTCTGGAACAAGCACACATGCAGTGGGATGCATGCGCAGATTTAACAGAGGTTTACATGCAAAATTATATTTAAATTCCATTGAAATTGTAATTGTCTATTAAAACACATACACACATACATAATTGTTGAATTTAATTGTTAACACTAACTAAAGATTCCTTTATATCTTTGAAACTTTTGTTGATTTGTGAATAAGTGGATGCATATATGCCTATAGTAGGAAGTAGGGCCAACTGTGAATAAGTCTGAGATTAATTATCTTGATGGTGGATGCACAGTCTAGTCAACAGTGGTCAACCGGAACTAGATGCCATCCAAAAATAAAATAAAGAGATCTGGGTTAGATGCGGAGTGGACTCTGATGAGCTGGAAATGAGTTTACTACCACAACAGGGCAGCAAGCCGGAGGCCACGGGGCTGGTGGGCTGCAGTATTGTGTTGGGGGCAACTGTCTGCTCTGACCTATTGTCTGGATGAGCGTGACTGTCTCTGAGACAAAAGAAGCACCTGCCTGATCATCCACACACATATAGTGGTCTGCCATGTGTCTGACACAGGGGCTTGTGTGTATGTGTGTCTGTCTGTATGCACACTAAAATCATGGGTATTGCCAGGAGAGTGCTGTGTGTATAGTGTGTAGTTGAGCCTTGTGCGTTGGGGGTGGGAGGGTTCACCCTGGGGGTCAGTTTGGCGGGAACGTGAGGCTTGTTGATCATACATATGTCCAGCAGTGTACCAGACTGTGTGCTACAGAAAACACACAAGCTCATTCACACATTTGTGAGGAAGAGAAAGGCAGCATTTTGGACTTGTTCCTTAATTAACAACAGATCAATCTTTCCATTTCTGTGTGTGTCCATGTGTGCACTGAAACATCTGTTGTCGTGTTAACAGCTACCACAGTTAAAGAGGGTCTCTGTTGATCCAACCAGTCAGCCATAATCATCCAGAAAGGCATAGGCAGACTCACTCGGGTCCTGTTCACACCTGGCATTAACATGCGCATTGTGGAATCTGATTATAAGTGGGCAGCTGTAAGTGTTCACACCTTGCACTACAATGTGTTTCAATATACATATACCAAACAGTCCCTTAGGATTTACTCATCCACGTTAGCCCCTGATGTTGGTTTGTTCAGAGAGCCACAAAGTTCAGATCATAACTTGAACCGTGGATGCATTCAGATGCAGGAGAATGTCCCTGCTGCACTGTTTGCTGTCTTAAAAGTGCAAGAACCTTGGCTAAAAAAAAAAAAGTCTGGACATAGAAGTATAACATTAACTTAATTCCACTTGGCTACTTTACAGACATCACCATGAGGCATCATCATTTATAAAACATTACTCACTTAGCAAATGTCCGCAGCTAATGATTGGTAGCTTTAATTCTGGAGGATTCATGCAGCTGGTAACACTGCTGGTACAGACAATGCATCCCATTTTCACATCATTGTCAAAAATACAGTAGCATGCTGAATCCTAATTGACAGCTTTCTCTCAAACACCACTTCTACAGTGCTCAAACTGGACCTTCTCAGTCTGAAGTTGCAATCTTCGGCCTCACTTTACTTCAGCGATAAAACACTATTTAATCACCAGTGTTGACTGATCTCTGGTCAAGTAATTTTACTTGAAAAAGACATTTTAATTACTGTTTCATGCTACATGAAAGATGGAAAAAACAAGTTTAAATTATCTGTTGGGATGCTTTGTTCAACTTTGATGTAAACTGACAACATATCTATACAGAGAGCTCCCAGCATGGAGACCCAAGGCAACTGCTAAAGTTAGCTAGCTAACATGAACTCGCTAGCTATCTAGGTCATTAGTTAACATTAAGTTAACTAATGTTAGTTAGGCACTAATATCACCTTACCTAATCTTGCTAGCTCAGCGTTAACTAGGTAGATATCACTATTACTTTAGCTCATTCTAGCCTTACCTTGGAGCAGAGGTATGTATGCTTGTTTATTTTCTTGAGATTAAGCTGGGAGTGGGGCCTCCCACACTTTTTGATCCGCTTAAGGCGTCACTGCTGTTGTGTTTTCGGTTTCAGGAAGAACGCAACTTCCCCAGTCAAACTCTTATTGTACCTAGTGTCGGACTTACATGTGCTACACACACCGCTTCACCATTTTGCTTGTTGGGGGTCTGCAGCTTGATAGACTTTGTTTACAAAGCAACAGTTGCCAAGATATATGATTGGACGATGAGGTTTGGGGGCGGAGTTTTGTTAAAGTTCAGTTGATAGATAGGCCCAGTTCTGTTTGTTCTGTCAACATGTATGATTTTGCTTTATATTTTGATTCATTTTAAATGAGCAAGGTTTATATAAAACTAATCCAATAAACCATGCAAAATGAAAAGGCAAGTGTAAGTGTATGCTTGTCCAATGTATGGTTGTCCAGACACACTTGATCAACTGAGTCCACAAGAACTCAAGGTTACGCAGGATTTAGCCCTGTCATTGGCCCTGTTAAATCTGTTAAATCAAGTGAAAATAAAGTGCACATCCATCACCAAAAAACAATACCCCCGACATTATCTTGCTAAGCAGAGAAATCTCAAATCTAGGGCTTAGACAATCAACACTGCTAATGTGAGTTAATGCTATGAAGCTGAACTAAAGCTAAATGAAGTTGGGATGAGCTTATTGAATTATGTAGAGACTTTTCGACAGGAGACATAACTAAGAGACATTTGTGTCAAACTGTAAAAGGCTGGACTGGGACACACATAGTGGGCTTGTGTGTGTATGTGTGTAGACAAACATGTATATATATATATTGCAAATGTGACGTATTGTTCTTTGTGACATTTATTTTGTGATTGTCTTTTGATATACAAAATTTTGAATATTTAAACTGTACATATACAAAAACACCATTTAAATCACCTAGTGTGAGTTACTTGATATCAACTCAAATTTGATAAAAGGAGAATATCATAACATTATATAATATTCTTAAAAACTGAAACAATATACTGTAGTATAGGTACCAACTCATTTATTTATTTGTGTTATTTGGTCAAATTTAAAAGCAAAAAATAAAAAAATAAAAATACATTAATACATTAAGCGTGCCACAGTCCTGGCCCATAGTACTATAACACGCAAATTATTTAAACTTCTGAGTAGTTACATGGGACAGGTGTTACATTTGGGTTTTCTTTTGTGCATGTGAGTGAATGACTGAGCGTAACAATGGGAATGCATCTGAGGACTCACTACAAAGTATGTGTTGTTAAAGCAATAACTGATTGTCACCTCATCTTTAAGCATAGTCATCTGAATCACAGTTTTCTCTGAGGGTAATATGATATGGTTGTGGTTAAATAGAAGAGAACAGCCAGGCCTCTAGATGATCATGTCACAGCAGCTGTAATATTAATATTACTTGACCGTTCATGTATTTTTTGGGTATTCATGTATTTTTTTACTTGGGCATTCATACATTCATGTTTGATTTTTTTTCAAGACTGGTGTAGAAAAGTAAAGCAGACCAAAGGTTCATTACAGTAACAGGAGAAAATGTGAGTAGTTACTTCCTCCCTACAGTGTCTGTGTGTGTGCATGTGCCGGTGTCCTCTTTATTTTGATAACAATGATTGCTCTGTGGAGGGCTGCTCCACTTCAACCCCTGATAGAGAGATACAGGGAGAGGGAGGGAGCAGGAACAGAGACAGCATGGAAAAAGTGAGGACTTATTTGCGGAGTGTGCCTCGCACCCTCTTGTGGGCGCTCCCTCTGCTCTCCTCCGGTTGTCTCTTTCTCCTCTCTTCTCTCTCTTCTCTCATTCCTTTCTTCTAAGCCACTCTGATGTAATCCAAAAGCCTCCGCAGGAGCAGCTGCACAGCGAACCAGCCCCAGCTCCCTCCCTCTCCCTTTCTCTAAATGTCTTTCTCTCTTTTCTTTGCACTTCCAGAGGCATGCAATGGGCAAAGTGAGGGAGAGGAGGGCCCTCAGAAACAATTGGGGTCTTTTTCTGCCCTGAAAAAAGGGGGCTATCGCCTCACATCTCCTTCTGTAGCCCCTCTACTGTAATATACTCCAGGTGGGTGGCTGCAGGGGCACAGTGTCTTGGTCTGCTGTTAGTATAAGAAGACAACTGCAAATACTGGAGCCAGACAGAGGATTTAGCTGCAGACAAATAGCAATGGCTTTAAAAAGGCTCATGTACAAAACCAAACTCAATACATATCTTAAGTTGAACTCAAGTAATCAGTATCCCAAAGCCAATCAAAACATCAGTGACAGTAACACCCTGCTCTCTGCAATGTTAGTACACGTCTAAAACTCTCTAAAACTCACTTTCAATTACTCCTCACATTAAAGTAGCACTGGAGAGATTAGTGTGTAGAGTGTAGTTCAAAAATCTTTCTGGTGATCTTTGTTAGGGGTGTGTAGTTCACAAAGATTGTTGCGATCTTCCCTGTTCTCAGATAATTTCAAAGCCAGCAAGAAACTCTTAATTTTGCCCAAACAGTTCTGTCTTTAATGTATTTTTTTTTTCTTTATTGCAGGCCTGGTCTTTTTGGAAAATCAGTGACGCCATTAGTGGGAGCTATGAGACCTCTAGTGTGTTCAAAACCATGTATTGACTATTGTCTTGTAGGACTAACAGATGCACGTTTGCTTCTAAACTTCTGAAAGAGTGTGGGACTTAACTTCCAGTTGTTGTTGAAGGAACTTGAAACTGTATATCAGACAAGTGGCATTGATCTGTGCCACTGGGATGTGCAACACTCACACCCAGCTCTGACAAATAGCTTTGATATGTGTTGTTTTCTTGCTATTCTATACTATCAGTCTTTACAAGAATATGCCTTTTTTTGTCAACAGCAAACCAAGAGAAGCAAGCTTTGCCACACTGAGCACTGCTCTGCAAGGAGGGGAGGGGCCTTGTTTCTGCCCTAAAAGTTGCAAGATGGAATCAAGCTCTACTGTAGTTGTACTCCCAGTTTTCTGTGTAGTTCCATGAAGCGTGGCCCAAGAAGGGGACATCTCACTAGTGGTAAATGTCCCAACCTCAATTGTAGCTGTTCAGTCAGACTTCACTAATCAAGTGTTCATAAGCAGTCCACAGGTACCAGACCAGCAGACTGTACATGTGCCTGGCATGATCAAAATACCGTAATGAGAATGGAGTAACCACTTCAGTGAATTAGATTACATGATTGTATAATTCAAAATATAGAAAATAATCAATTCATTCACTATGTTGACAGTTCATGGCCTGACCATGTGGTTAGTTTGTTACATAAGTAAAAAGAAACCTGTTTTGACTGTAGTTGCACAATGACAGTAGTACCAGCAACATTTATTAGCGGTTGAATGAGGTAGAGGGCTGTGATCCTTTTTACCCTTCTGTGTGTAACTAACTAAAAACCCTAACAAACCTAACTTTTGGTTTGTGCCAGCTAGCCTATACAGTTTCCTTTTTGGGTGGTGTTCCATGCTGGTTCCCTCACACCTTCCACCTTCAAACACACTGCATCACACTGGACAAATGTTCTAGCGGGATCAAGCTTCTGTTGTCATTACGGCACCTAGTTAAAGGTCCAGTCAAACCGCCTTCATGTGTCTTGTGAGGAACTCGCCATGGGGTCACTTTTGCTGATAGCTAGTTGTATTGCTCATCTTTGTAGAACAGGAAATTGGAGCCTCCCCTCTGAATATGTCGATGTATTTAAGGACTGTTTGAAGCCTGAGTCTGTGACCCTAATAGTACTTGACTATAAGGGTCACAGACTCAGGCTGCAAGCAATTGTGTACAGAATAATTGTGAAAGCTGTGTTAATGCTTGCTCCTGGGGGTTCAGACTGGGTTCTGTTATTGGTGCTATATAAATAAAATTGAACTGAATTGGATTAAAATCCATCATGCTATGATGTCTATTGTGACCCTTCCAAGACACAAATACTTACACAAACACGAACACACAGTCTATTTTCTATCACTCACAAGACATAACTGTGTAACTGTGTGACATAATTGAAGAATTTTGTGACAATGAAGCCTACAGGGACTAATTGGGCAGGCTTTTCAAAACAAAAGCCCTAAACTACTTTTTAGAAGTCACCAGAAAGTGTTGATGTGTGCCAGATTGTCCACTATCTACGTTTCTAACAATTAAAGTAGCATTTTTTAATATGGTTCCACGTGATGTTAGGGTGTGGAATACATTTAACAGTTTAGACAGCTTGTTTTTGTTGTTGTTGCTGCAGAGAGAAGAAGAAGCAGTCTGGAGAGATGCAGATGCTGCAGTAGCATTAGGTCTGCAAGATGATACATCCAGCAGGGACCATACAGAGACCGACAAGAGCAGGTGGTGCCTTAGCTCAAACTACACCAATCTCAAACCGAACCATTCTGCTGACGTGAATTTGGCTGTGCACATTGTGCGTGTTAATTTTGTGTCTGTTGGATGCTGTAGTCTATGCCAGGACCAAGGGAGATCATGTGTGTTTGTGCCGTACAACGCACAAAAATGTCTCTCATCACTTAGACAGAGGTCTGTTGGCAACTTGCTTGAAAGCCTCCAAAACCGTTAAAACCAGCAAGGCTTGGCTGTTGTTACTTTTGCCGTTTAATCCAACTGGCCACCAAAGTTACAGTTATAAGCTAAGTTGATGACAGATGGCAACACTAAACTTTTTAATATACACTATTTGGATTACACACTTCCAGTGTTATTCAATTTATGGTGTTTTTTGCCTGTGTTCTGAGGGAACAGTCACATGATGTCATTTACATTTTGGACTCTGACATGTTTGAAGCACACGCCCACCTACCCACCACTTGTACATGCATTGCAGTACTGGCTTTGTGAATAGGGCAACTCAGAAATCTCTGTTTCTTTGTCACACACAGGGAATGTTTGCTTAATTTGACTGTAATCACCATTAACAGTGATGGATATTCACAAAAAGTTCTTAACCTCTAAATTTGCTTTGGATACAGATCAGATCCTTTCCTGGGGAAGACTCAAAGGTCCTGTTGTGGCAAAATGGATTTGGCATTTGAACTTGTGCATCTTCAATAAAGTATAATGTTCGTGTTTGCCTGCCACTCAGATCATTTCCATGTTGGATGTTACAAGCACAAGCCAAGATGAAACTTTATAGCTCGACAGCTAATCCTGCTTTGACGAATGAAAAACCACTTCAGGTTTGATATGTTATGTTTATACACTAGACTCGGCTCCTGTAGGGGTTACAGAGGTGCATTTATTTAAAAGGCTATGAGCAGGTTTGACAATATGCAGGAGGTGGTACTGTCACTCATATGTGACTATCATACATTTCTTTGACATTGACCAAATGGCAAAATCGCAAATGATGTCCTGTGCTTCCATCTACTGGTGGAAATGCTTTAACATAGTTTGATGGTGAAATCTGCAAGTACCATATTATGTAAATGCTCTTACGGAAAAAATAAATGAATTAAATCAGGACACTCACCACCAACATAAAACAAAGTATAAGAGTTAAGAACTCCTGAGTACTCCAATAAGAACAGTACCATCAAGAACAAGACAAAGAGTGCGCAGCCAACAAACCTGAGCACAGGAAGGACTGGATTTGTATTTTATGGTTGTTGCTTCCACACAAGTCTTGCTGTTTGACCAGCAGTTTCAGGCCCTGGATTCTGTGTCTAGAGACAGTTATAATTGTTATATGGAAATAAAACTAAAGCACCACTACAAACCTCAGTGCAATACTACTGACCGGTTCTGTGATAAAGTTTGCTCCGAGTTTATAACATACAACACTAAGCTTTAAAATACTGGATTTTTTTTAAAGCTTTTATTTCTGGTTGTCCTGGACTGTTCTTGCAGGACCACTCAAATAACAAGTGGCATGGTCTACATTATCACTGTTGGGAATTATCCAAACTAATGAGATATTACCAAGGAATTTGGCATGGTAAGAGAGCATCCTCAGGTTCATGGCAAAGGGACCTACATATAGGGCAGCTGGCAAACCTCAGACTGGACGTACAACTAGGCCAAAGCTATTCATGCAGAAATCAACCACATGATAATAGTCAGTGGATTGGCCCACCGTTCCAAAACTCCATTATCTGCCATTTGAATTTACTGAATTAAATGTGGTGCTTATTTAAATACTTATTTACACCTTGTCTCCGGACTTTTAGAGATTTAAATTTACAGTCAATACAGACAATAGTGTCTAGTAATTGTAACTGAAGAGGCCTTTACCAAGCTTAACACTATTTATGATGATTGAAATCAAATTCTCCAAGAGTGCTGTTGAGTACAAAAATGACATTAATGTTAGATCAGCAAATACATAGTGACTTCTTGTCTGATTACTTAAGTATGTGTAATAACAGCATCCATAAGCATAAAGATTTTTGCTGAAATACAGGAAAGAAAGGATGATGGGGTGCTGGTGACCAACCACTGCAGTTGTGAGGAAGAGACATCTGTGCTCCTTGGCAAACCATTGCTTCACACTCCCATCTACTGGCAAAAACCTGCTACGTCAGACCAGTTAGTCCCTTTCACACCCACATTTGTCATGCAGACAGACAAATATATATTTTCGGCAGGAAAAATAAAATACAGAAACCTTCTCAAATTGGTGAACACATCAAAACTAAATAAATGACATCTACAAATATGTGATCACTCTTAAATGGGCATCACACACTCGCACAAATGAGTAGTTGCGATTCTTGAAAGTGTTTGCTCTCAGATCCACTGAACCATACCCTCTAAAACTGAAGACTTGCTCCAAAAGGGAGCTGGATGTGATGTGTCTCAGGCCTCTTAGTGTTTACACACAGACATTTTTAAATGACATAGCATGCACATCACTCACTTTCCTTTGTCATAAAGTGCCAATAGAACCTTAAACTCACAAGGTGGAGTATGGTGTACTCATTGTTTGCCAACATGGCCTATGTCATTATGGAGACGTTTGAGAGCACTGAATCTGAAAGGGAAGAGTAACTGCCTGAGTCCATTCACCTGTAAAGGAGAGCATGTTTGAGGTACAGCCTCGAGAATGAGCTTTTGGGTGGTGCCGTTTTGCAAATTTTATCAGTTAATTTCTCAAATGCTCCTTCACCTGACCTTCTTGCTAACTGACACGGTAACATCAGTCCTTGTCTGGCAAGCTGGTTTAGAGTTAAACTAAACTAAACCTCAGTAGGTACAGTAGGAGCGTTTGTTGCCAACCTTTACAGCATGGCCTCCACCAATCTTACATTTAATTCTGTAGTCAGCAGGTCACCCCTGAAACCTCCCCTGACCCTTTTTTGGAAGAGGCTCTACAGTCAGACCCTGGGTATTTCAATGTAGATACATTATTCCACATGCCATCTGGTTTGTGCTTAGTGGAATCATGATTGTTTTTTCAAGGACAATGACCCCGATGACAGTCTATGGGTGATTACAACTAAAAGTGCATTTTCACTAATGCTACACAAGTACACAGCTACACTGGTATTGTACTGCAACAGAGAAAGTGGTCCAATCACGTGACAGAGAATATAAACTTCCCAAACTTCTCAGACCACTGAATGTGCTCAGTGATCTGGCATCTGGTCAGTAGTGGCAATCTTGACGGTCTCCATTCTGTAAAGGTCATTAGACCTAGAAGGAGAGTGATGGAGGGCTGCTACAAATGACCGGAGCTCCACAATCAAATGACCTGGGATGAGTTGGACCAACAAGCCAACAAACGCTCAAGACATGTAGGAACTACTGTTGGAGATGACAGGAATGAGAGAATGTGTGCAAAGCTCTCACTGAAGCAGCGAGTGCAATCTAAATCATAAAACATGATTAGTTTGTGAGCACATAAAACACGCTAATGCAATCTCGGAAACGAACTTTGACCTTACAGTAATTACTACTCTATGAATACCATTTTAGATTTTATCAGATGTTTCATTGACCATAATTCAAACATTGTGGTTGTTGTAAGTTTAAAGAGACAGACATATCTTTATTGTGTCATTGGCTCAGCTTGTAAGAATGTACAAGTTATACATAACCATCCAGGTTTTGAATGTGATGCCTTGTCAACAGTGTGGCAATCCAAATTTGATGAAGTCTTTTAAAGTGCATTTTATTGTTAGATTAGGCCATTTAAAATAAATCCAGTATTTAAACACATATTATACTCACTGACCATACACTCAATGTAGTCATCTGTACAAATGTTGTGGCAATTTTTTATGTGAAACATGGCTTTGTTCAGCTTTGTAGACCTGTATTTATGTTATATAATATACAGTATACTTTATATATTTTATACAGAAGACCAAAGTCAAGAGGTCCATGAACAGTGCAGGCTTTTGGAGAAGCTGTTAGATGAAATGCCAAATCAGAAACACATCATTGTGTTTGTGAACAGTGCATGTTTTTAGCTCCTTGCTGATATAAAGCTTGAAATATTCTTTGCGGTATGGCAGGCTGTGATATGGCAGAGGTGTCATTCAGTTTTAGGTCATACAATCTATATTTATTTTGCTCAGTAGATCTACTAAACAAAATGCATTGCATGATTTTCACCATTTAATGATATACTCTCTCTGGATGGCATTACTGTGGCCAACTTTGATTTGATCAGGATATGTCCTTTAATTCTCACATAAAGCAAGTGACCAAGAATGCTTTCTTTCACCAGTGTAATATTGTTAAAATTGTGCTCCTGATCTGCAGAGCACTGTACTACTCATGTGTGGTCCTGGTCTCATCAACCTGTCCAGTCTGTCAATGCGCCATTCTCCAAGCTGCTTATGATACCTCTTATATTCAATCATTAGCAACTAAACTACTATTGTCACTAACACATTTTTTTTTATCATCATTATCAATCTCTCATGTAGCACCAGGTATATCTAGATCAGATTCTACATGTAAGTCAGACATGTGTTTATCTCGTTCCTCCTGCTGTTCTCTTCTCCCTCTTTTTCCATCTCTACCCAGCCGGTCTCAGGCAGATGGGTCCCTCCATATAATTTGGGTTCTGCTCAAGATTTTTTCTTTTGCCTGTTAAAAGATAAGTTTTTCTTGCCACCATTGCCTTAGTCCTTGCTGGGGGTATTAGGCTGGGTTCTGTAAAGCATCTTAAGACAGTTGGTATTGTTGTTGATGTCATATGAATAAAATTGCATTCAATTCACTGTAGTCCTGTTTATCTTCTGACCTGACGTCCCGCTCCCTGAGCGGTGGCCTCACTTCATTGTCTATCTATGGCATTTGGTTGGGAAACAACATCATTGTCCTCCATGTTGTCACATTTGCTGTGCAGGAATGAATGTATCCTGCATCTTCCTCCAGATCTTCTCCCTCTGCCTCTTCCCTTCCCTACCACTCTGTTATCAAAGCAGTCCTGCAGTTTCGAGGTGACTTCCACAAACCACAACTGGACCATTCTCACTGGTGGTTTTACTCTGCAGATCCTGGGTCTGCAGGTTGGGATCAGAGTGAGTGAAATATGTTCTGGTAGTCCTAGCACATATGACTGGCAATAGAGTTCAGTTGGTGTAGACAAACAGAAAAGAAGTGCACAAGTGTTCATTTGTCAGCTTTAACTGCAAATGTCCACACTGTGGGATGAATAAAGGATTATCTTGTCTAATCTTATCTTATCAACATAGCATTCACTTGTTCTTGTATTTAAACAGAAATGAAGTTACAAAGGTTATTTACATCTCCGCACCTCTGCTATAACAATAAACTGTTAAGTGTTATAGCTCGTTGGCCCTGCTTGCAGACTGTTGACCGTGAAGTTACGTACCTTCACAAACAGAAAAGCCAAGGTTACTATGACTAAACAGTAACCAGGCATCGGGTCAAAGACCTGAAATGTTACTGTGTGAACTTTGTTTAAAGACCATGCAACGCTTTTGTTGAGACTTACTTTCCTATTAGGATGTGGAGATGGTGCAACTCAAACAAACAAACAAACAAACAAACAAACACAATGAGCTCCCAGAAATAACACTTTTAACTAATTCATTAATTTGAATGAATTTGCTTAAAATGTCACACAGTCTCAGTTTTATTACAGAAGGGAGTAATGACATGATGTGCAGACTCCTCCCTGTGAACTTTAGAAAGCTCTTCCTCGTGCAGCTTTCACTGTATTGAGCATTCGAACGCTCCCTCCTTCTCATTGCAACTAGAACCGAAACAACACAGAAGTGAGTACACTAATTAAGTTTTTCGTTTGTGTGTATGTGTGTGTGTATGTGTGCGTTTAAATCAGTAAACTCTTGTGGAGCAGTACTTCTCTGGGGTCATATTTGCAATGAGGCTTGCAGCTGATTCTTAAATTCTTATTTCACATGTGCTCAGCTCTTTTACGGGAGGGGACCGTATCTTACAGCCTGATAGGTTAGCACTGTACAGTAGAATGATGGAATAGAACAGTGCAATACGCACAGTATGAACGAGTGTTCATATGTTCTTATGTAGTAGCAGGCTGGTTTATAGAAGACACACACAGTTATCACCATGCTTATTCTTTGTCCTTTTACACTGAAAAGTGACTTTCGTGACTCACGTGACTCACATCTCTTGCCCGTGACTTTTCATTTATTTTCCTCTTGGCAAGCTGGAGCCCTTATTACTCCTTCTACCAGTGACTGTTTTACACAAAGGTTTATCAACTAAATGGCTCAGTTTCCAGAGAAAATGAATGAATAGCACAGCAGTAACTTTCCCATACCCTCAGCAATGCCACAGTGAGACACAGTCAGGAGGAACTACCGAAACCCAGGAAGTACAAAAATGACTGTGTGGGATCAAGATTTCCACAGGAAATAATAACTAATATAACTGAAAAAATATGAAATTCACAAAAACTCAACAAAATGATAAATAAATGTTACAATTTGGAAATGGATGATTACAACTAAGTGATCCAACCACGTGACATAGAATATAAACTTCTCAAACTGCATGTGTTCAGTGGTCTGACTTCTGGTCAGAAGTGGCAATCTTTACAGTCTTCATTCTGTCCTTTCCTGCAGCTGTAAATGGTGACCGCAGATGTGTTTATGAACCTCTAACCGAGCACAGCTTTGGAATATCTCAGCAGACGCAGACACACTTTGTTACCACATTTGGTGAGAGATAGCTAATTCACATACTGACTTAATAATTTATTGACACTACTTTGGAAGTCAGGAGCTCAAGTAGATGCTAGCTACACAGTTAAGCTCCTTCTCCATATCCGGCAGTTTAGGTGTAGCACAGTGTGCTCTCCATCTAGATTAAAGGGCTGTGAGCATTCAATGCTAGAACCACAGAGAAGCGATTACAGGCTCCAGTGAGTCAATAGCTGAACCTCGCTGGACGAGGTTGGTTGATTGCTGATTAGTTGAAAGGTTGGCCTGCTGCATCGATGCAGTTACTTTTCCCTTGTGGCCAGTTCCTCTCATCCCTCAGTCAGGCTCACCTCTACGCACTCATCCACTGCTTTCCTCCTTTTCAGACTGTTGGTCTCAGTCCGCCCTTTTGGGAGTCCTGATTGTCCATTAAAATCTGGTAATATCGAAAATCTGGTGCATTGACCATTGGGGCGACCATTGCTCAGTAGTTGCTGGTGTGTGAATGTGTGTCTACTTGTGTGAGCGAATTTGTAGATGCACCTGTGAATGTACCAATTAATAGACAGAAAGATGCTTTGTACAAGCAACACCATTCAGTGTGGGAATGTTAACCAGCTTGCATGCAATGAAACACGGGAGTCTAAAGCGCACCGAGCAATAAATACAAGACCATTTACAGTTTAAACTGTTAAATAGCAGCCAATCCCTGCATCAGCCCTGTCACCGAGCAGCTGTGAAGATGAAAAGAAAAGTACTGCTAGAAGGACAGTGTTACAAGGAACTGCTGGAAATAGAATGCTGAATAACATTTCTTCAAACCATTACTTCTTATAGGTTTTACTGATGTTATAATAATACATTTTCAGTCCTGATTCAGTGATTGGAATGTAACAACTTTATGGGGTTTGTCTGTGAAATGACGTCTCAGGAAAGCTATAAAACAGCATAGTTTATGCATAGCGCGAGGTTCAGTGTGAGCGAGTTTATGTGTGATGTAGTCTCTCCAATAGTCTATTTTCTTGAGTGTGGAAATATCTTTGTTGTTTAGTATGGTTTTGTTCACATTTGATCCTCATTTTGTTTTGTGTCTCTTGTCACAATATATATTTAACTACCGAAAATGTGACAAGCAAATGCTTGGAAGAAGAGAGTTGTTTCATGACGTTGTGGTTTCTAAAACGATGCTCTTTCCCTTTTCAGATATGTTTGACGTGTCAGTACTATTGCTTCTCCTTCTGACAGGTAAATTAATGGCTCATTCAGACACAGACACAGCTGATTTTTATACATTTACATCTATGACTCTAAAGCTTTCTCACTGACACTTCCAGGGGCGAGGGCATTCATGATTCAGAACGCCCACAACAACCTGTGTTTGGAGGACTCAGCAGATACAGGGAAACTCATGCTCAACGAGTGCAGCTTGGACTCAGATTCTCAGCAGTGGATGTGGACGGATCAGGGCAGGCTGATGTGTGTTGGTTCTTCCAGATGTCTGTGGGCCCAGCAGAGAGAGACACCCCAGACCAGGTCCTGTCATGGGCAAGACGACGTTGCCGAAGGCTTAATGTGGGACTATGACGGGGAGACACTGATCAGCAGAAATAAGACACTGCTGCTGTCAGTCAGAGGTCAGGATCTGGTTCTCACGCGACATGTCAAACGTTCAAAGTGGAGACTTCTGGATGAGGGAGACGAAAGACTCCGTAAGTCTCATTTAGGATTATTTAATCCTAATATTTGGATTATTTTGTTTCTATACTTCACAGTTATTCTAACACAATTAAACTGGATTAAAATGCATTCATGCACAGTAGAAAAGAGGTTTATATTAGTAACCTGTCTGTTTTACTGTCTCCATGTGGCCCAAAAGATACATAATAAATATACAGTATGTATATAAATATATCCGACAGAAAACAAAATGATGATGATGTGTTCTGCTCTTTAGGACTCAGGAGGGGATCTGATTACTCAGAGTACACAGACGAAGAAGAAGAAAAAGTGACAGAGGGACAGGGAGGCATGACAGAGGAGCAGAGAGAGTATTTGCGCTGGTACTACCGCACAGAGGATCGTAAGTGCTGCTCCTGAAAAAATACATCCTCCCAGAAGTGTTTCTCTTAATTATTTAGAACGTATCAGGATGTGCGGTTGTAGGTACAGTAGATGCCAATTATGGATGCTGTCCGACAGAGGTCATGAGTTTTTAAACCAACACTTTACCTACTTTTAAACTACACTTTTATGGTACCCATGTAAACCTATAGGTCCACACTCCCTGGACTGCTTCGAGGATTGTTGCATTTCTCTTCAATACTGACAACAGCTAAAGAAATCTCCAGTGTTGAGACTGAATACTGCCTGGGATCTGACTCTAGATGCCGCTAGCTTCAAATAAATAACTGAGTTCCCTCAGCTGTCAGAGTGTTACTTCAACTGTGGATCTTTAGCTAAGTAGATTTGCGAGTCCTTTGCTTTCTTCATCCCCGTTCCTTAACACACAAACTTAGAAGCACTCATTTTAGATTTTAGATGCATTTACCCATCCACATAACAGTAAAACTGCCTTGAACTGAAGATGATCATATGCATCTTTGACCATGTACTTATTAGTAAAACTCCCTTACAGTCAAAAGTGAACTTGTGCACCAGCCAAAATCTTTTCTACGTTGCAAAGGCAGTTGGCAGGTTTAACTTCTGAATTGGGCTCTCTTTAATAATAACAAATGTTGAGTGGTGGCAGAAACTGATAATAATGCGGACCTGAGCACAGACGGATTCAGGTTGCTGGTATTAGCAGACATCAAGGAGACAGCTCCTTTATGCTTCTTACGAGAGGTTTCTTATGGAAAACATGCTTCTATACTGTTGAGACTGAAATTGTGACCAGGAGCCTGTAGTAAGTAACACAAACTTGGCACTTTGAAGTCGCTATCCAAATGCAATAATAGTAATAATAATATGGAACCAAATTAATGTTGATCTGTTTGACAAGTGCTTTGTGAACATAATTTTCATTGACCTCTCAGCTATTATGTGTTGTGATTTGTGATATTAGAACAAAGATCAAACCCATTTTATTTAGCATTATGATCTTTTCATAGTAGATTTTTACTGAGCTCACTCCTTTAGGATTAGGTGCTCGTATTTCTGGAGCTACCATAAAGGGAATCTTCCTCTCTTCAACACAAGGGCCTCTGGTCACATGCTGCACTCCGATTCTGATAATTTTATGATATCTTAGTATACACAGTTCAAAAGTAATAAAAATTGTAGCAATATAATAAAAAAATCAGGACATCTTCCAGCAATATTGAAATTGCCCTAAAGGAGGGGGCCAACACTGTTGCTGAATCTGGTAGGAAAAAATCATTCCCTTTGGTGAGGCGTCTTCCCACTGGAGAAACCGTCCGTGTCAACCCATCTGTTAAATGGAATGAGTTATTCTCTGAGCTGTTCAGTTACTCAGTGCTTTATTCAGCTCTGTCTCGTTGCAGCCACCATATGGAAGTTCGTGCTGCTGGGACTGTCCTTTATCTGTCTTCTTGTTGGTTTTCTGCTGCTGGGAATCGGAACCGTGGCCAACAAGTATGACCTGAAGTTATACCACAATCAACATACATACCATATGTGCGAGTACGCTGAGTGACACACTTCTCCTGTCTTAATTCCAACAGGAGCAGGAAGAAGATAGCAAAGTACAAGGCAGCAGCATCTCTGGCTAAGAAAAACGAAGGTGAGGAGATGCAGGCTATTACACCGCTCAGGGACACCACCACACCCACACTTCCACGATCAGACTGGCAGCTACAAGAAAGACAGTCCTCTGTGTCCAGCAGCCCCCTCAAAGCAGGAAACATCTCAGTCACATGGAAAGATGGTAATACCTCCTACCTGTACACAGTTCCTGCAGAGGAGGAAAAACAGGAGCATGAGCAGGAAGAGGTGTCCACGTTTCAGGAGGAGGGTCAGTGACAGAGCGAAGAGTTCGTGGTGAATGAATTCATCCCATGACAACGTTTATGGTGCTCCTCTTTGCACGACAGTGCACGCAAATTAGACGAATATGATTAGCTAAACAATGCTCTCTTTCTGGTAAAATATGGACTGAATGTTTTGGATCTGGTGAACTAATATTGCTGTGGCACTGATCAAGATTAAACCACTTCTGTGTGTCACACATATGTTAACGATTGTAGTTATAGTTCCACTTTTTTGTGACATCTGCCTGAAATGTTAATACAACAGTAAATAATTTAATCACAGGACTGTGTCTCTGCTCATTTTTATGATGTGGTGTAGTAATTAGCACTGATATGACCATCAGATAATAGTAACATGATGAAACTAAAGACAAACACAAGACAGTGTGATACAAAGCAGATATATTTATTACAACTGTCCACTTGATATAAAATGAAGAAAGAATCTGCAATATCATAAAATAACATTTTCTGTAGACTTCCTAAGAACATATCAACATCAAAATGTTGAAAACAGCATTTTCTACATTTCTACTTAAGCACTAAAGCGTGTTGTCACACAAGTTCCAGTCTCAGTGTAATGAGAGGTGTCTTTCAGTGCCCCATTTGGTTTAAAATGGGATTTGTCACAGTCTGATCTGACACATGTTTATGGAAGTGTATGATGGCACGAACAAAGGAACTTTCTGGGGAAAAAGAGTTAATCATCAGGCTGGAAAAGGTTATAAAAAAACATCCTTAGAGAGTTTGGAATCTGCAAATGCACATTCAGACAGATTGTGAACAACAAAGATCACTCAAAAAGGAAGACACACCAGATATTGAAAACTGGGGTTCACTTATTGACTTATGTGAAAATCCACTGAAGTTTTAAGTCAGTTTTGTGCAGAAATGCATAAAATTCTGCAATGTACAAAGTGAAGAGCCGTCACACATGGACCTGTGAACACCAGCACCACCATGGCAGGGGTGGCTGTCGTTGACACAGAACTATGTAAGTGGAGGACTACATGATGCTAGTCAGAGGCTAATAGAGACTGGATTCTGTTACAACTATCAACACAGTAGTTAGTGAGTGCTAATGGCGCTTTACAAGTCCTGTGATGACTTCTTTTTATGTGTGATGGACTGCTATAACCTGAGCTTGAACCTCTGAGGATGACGAATGGAGGCCAAAGCCTGAGATTGGTGTTTTGAGAATGGTTTTGTCAGGACTGGATCAATACATACAGTACATGTCTGGTGAGGCTGTCTAATCCTGTCTTCCCTATGGGAAACTGCCTCAAACAGGTTCAGACTTCAATGTCCCCAGGTCTCCAGGCAGTGCTCTGCTGACTTGTTCACTCTCTGTGTTATTTACTGACAGCACATTATAGGAACATCACAGTATTTGCATAGCACAACGTTTATTTGGTAACTAATAAAACAGATAGACACATCTACGAACCACAAACCGCTGTGATGAACCAAAAAGGTCCATTCTAGTGGCTTTAATTGAATCAGTGACAACATGTTGTGGTGATGTTTCTCTTAGCCTTCAGTTTTATAATGTCTCTTTGATGGCCACTGCTCCTTTAACTGGAAAGAAATCTTTAATTTCTTTAAGGACCATCAGTTCACAATTACTACAACTACTCATTTCATTTAGACTCACACAGACAGCATGAGTTCAATCAACATTAACATGTTTCTTTGTTCACTCTATTCAGCACGTGTGTGTTGATGCAGTGTTAGGCCGCACGCATCATTAGCTCTTCAAGAGCCCGTTCTCTGTGGTTCTCATGGACAAGCAGCACTTCTTTGATGGCATTCTGCTGGAAGCCCATCTCATTGAACTGCCTCAGTAGCTGAAGGAACTCCTCCGCCTCAAGAGGGAAAAACAAAAGACGTGATGCTTCACTACATTTAATGCTTTATCAGGAGAAAAGAGTCGAATTGTCTCTGAGAAGACTAAAGACTTGTGATGCTGTATCTGTATCTCTCCATCTCTTTCTGCATGTCTTACCTTTGTTTCACAGTTTTGAAACATCTCCAGGGCTTCTTCCACCTGAGCCATGTCATAACCCAGCTGACATAGGTGTTCACACGCAACCAGGTAACTCACGATCTGCAGACACACAAAACACATTATTAAGTAAGTACAGGAACAGAAGCTGAAAGCTATCTCCTTTCTGAGTTAGTCTAAAGGAAGAAACAAAACAACCCAACTTATTGAAGGTAATAATAATCCAAACAAATTAATTCGCTCTGCAGTGAACCATAGCCAGTGACATAATGAATCTAAAGGTTCAGCAATTTTACATGCGTGCATGTCTTTAGCTAATTGATATAAAGAGCAGGCAACTGGTAGCTGGAAGCGACAGGTGATCTTTCCACAGGGTTATAGCTTCATTTCAGCTTTGCTTTCATAATGATCCACTCTCCTTTATACGTTATTTCATTCTGCTTCTCAGGAATACACTAAACTTTATAGTTGAGGATCTGAGGAGAATCTTGCATTTTCTCTTGCAGAAATCAGTTCAGTGAAACACAGGGCATACAGTGATACACTCTGCAAGGCAGTGGTTCTTATCATAGTGATTAAACAGCTGAAAGATCAGCGTGTTTATTGACAACGAGGGAACGACAGATAATGGACTTGCCACTTACTCGGGATAAATGCTGTCATGCACTTTAAGACCTCAGAAGTATTTAACCAAGCCAACTATATGTAATTATATATAAATATATATAAAGATTTTAATATGAACTGAAGTGAAGAGCTGTTTGACGGCATTCAGATGTGACATAGTTACAGTCAAACTGAGTTAGCGTTGAGTTAGCTACATTAGTGTGTCCGTGCATGTCTCGCTTCTTCTTCTAATGTGAACTGTTCTGCACCGTTTCCCATCAACCCTGCGCTGTAGTTTGAGATATATTATGCAATTCTTTGTGGTGGGAGTGTAAAGCAGACCTAGCTCTGGGAGTAAGTTTATTTTTACTGTAGCTTACGGTGGCTTAGCACAGTGTTTCATCCCGTTAGGGTGTGTGGTGTTTTGTTCCTATTTTTAGAGTGCTGTGTTTGTTTTAAAACAGTTTTTGACCAAAAACACTAAGTGCAATTGTGATTTGTTTTTTGGCATCACAGTGGGAATAACTGCTAAAATTACCAAGCAGGGGGACTTCTACCTTGTGTTTACTAACTGCTAAGACAGTTAATAATAGCACCAGACAAAATAACCCAGTGTACTCACTTGACGAAACACTAAAGTTGATTGCATGTCTGCCAGAAATGTTTGCTCTTAGTTGGATACTGCACTGACCTGGTCGGGGCGCTGGTGACCTGTCCTCTGCAGGGCAGTGATGGCGGTGTATAGGGGGTAGCCCTGAGAAGTGATGGCCCTCAGCAAGTCTCTCTCCTCAGGGCTCAGAAGTGACAGGAGCTCTGCTGAAGAGTCAGAACCAGAGAAGGGAAGACCCCGTGGAGGTAAAGTGGCAGGAGGGTTTCTATAGACATCGGGTTTGAGGCGCATCTATAAAGGTTAAAACAAACAAACAAACAAACAAACAAAAAAACAACACTGTTGTGAGTACAGTGTAGGATTATGAAAAGTAACAAGGACAGATGGATGGAAAACAGAGGTTTTCCATCCATGTGACTTTTTAAGTTCTATATGACAGGTGGTTTAGGTTTTTATTTGTAAAAGTCATAACAATGAAAAATGTATCAGTCTTTACTGAATATGGATCACTTACAGTAGGGTGGTCAGTTGTACTGTAATAAATGTGTGGGGCAATACACTTTGAAATATTTTGCAATTAAAATTACCAAAAAGCACACGAATAGTGATTTTTTATTTATTTAATCAGCTTAAAGATGACCTGCATGTCCTGCTAATTAAAATAAGACAATTGCAATATGTTTCCACAAATGCGCCTGGTTGTCTCTTACCGTAGGTGATGTGTTGTGGTTGCTGATGGTGAGGAACCTGTCAACTGTATTGGCTCTGGTGGGAGAGGCCTTGGTGTTGAGGGATCTGGGTGACGAAGGGTTCTGGGGCTTGTTGTTTGTGTTGGGATTGAGCTGTGTGGGTGTGTCCAGCACTGAGAGGGAACACTGACGCAGGTTCTTCCTGCGCTGGTGTGGCAGACTGCTTAGACAGGCTGGGGGGTTGAGCAAGTCGGGGACGAAGGCTCTCTGCACTCTCTTCTGCTTACATGGAGCGTCAGAACGTTTCTCCCCTGATAAAGCTTTCGCTGACACACACATTTTGGCTTTCTGTGCAGCACGCTCTCCTTCCTCCTCGGAGTCTGAGATGGTAAACTTGGCGCGTAAGACAGTGGGGTTGAGGCTGTGGGAGCGCTGCCGAGGGTTGGGCTCCCAGAAGTCAGAGCTGTGGCGGCTGGCTAGGCGGCTTTGCTGTGGGCTTCTGAACATCATCCAATATGGCGGACAAGATGGCTGCAGTCCTGACGAAGAGGACGCGGGCTCCGGCCGGTTGCTGAAGCCGCTCTGAAGCCCAGTTAGCACCCAGTGCTCTAAACTGAAAACATACTGTCACATCAACCAAACAGCATGTTAGTCACAAAAATAAGCACTCTTTATTATTCTAAAATTACTTTAATTTGTCAAGCTATATTAGCATGCAGGAATATTGATAGGTCTAATAAATGTCTGGAACGCTGGATTTGAAGCCTAACTCTGTGCGATGGAAAACAAGTAGTAGCCAGTCATACATGGATTTGGGTCAAACCAACCTAGTCTAGTTCCCAGGGAGCTCCAGAGTGTTATTTGCATTGGCAGTAATGAAACCCAGTTAAACTACAATAGATCACCAAAAGTAATCTGAAATCAACTTGTAACTTTGCCAGAACCATTTTGGACCTCTGCTAGATCTGATGACATCTTTCCATAGCTGTCTGGGTGGTATCTATCACACAGTCTGACCTTTATAGATGATTGGAAAACTTTGGGAAAAGCTGATGAGGAGAGGTAGCATTCATCACACTTTGGCAGGTGAAGCTCTTACAACTACAAATCTGGGCAATTTTATTAGTCATCCCAAACCATGGCAACCAAGAGGTGAGGCCAGCAGGCAGAACTGTTCCCTGCTGTAGCAAGATATAGTCCTTATCAAAATATGAATCTGGTAACATGCCATTGGAATTTCTCATCTCATCTCATCTCCTAGTACTGCTTAATCCTCACTAGGGTTGAGGGGGTTGCTAGAGCAATGAGAGGTGGGGTACACCCTGGACAGGTCGCCAGTCTATCACAGGACAAACCAAACACAGAGACAAACAACCATTCGCACTCACACCCAGGATCAATTTGTTGTCACCAATCAGCCTAACGAGCATGTCTTTGGATGGTGGGAGGAAGCCGGAGTACCCGGAGAAAAACCACAGGGCACACAGGGAGAACATGCAAACTCCACCCAGAAAGTTCCCGAGCTAGACTTGAACCCGGACCATATGGATTACATTATTAGCTATTATCAGAGCCAACTTACCTCTATACAAAAAAATTGTGGGCGCGGAAAATTTGGATTGGCCAAACTCAGTAGAGGCTCTGTAGGTCATGTTTATCACTGAGCAAGACTCATGAACACAGGGGTATGAATGTGTGTATGCTTGTGTGGACCAGTGGTAGGTATGTTATTGTAACTGTAAAGCATTTTAAGTACCAAGAGAACCAAACCTCAAACAACCCTAACAAATGATAATGATACAAACTGTTATCAGAAGGTACAAGAAAAAGGAGCAAGTACACTATACATAGAATAGTATAGACATAGACAGAGAGGAAAACACACTGACCTCTGTTTCTCTGAGTACAGTGAGGTAATCAGGTAGAGTCACTTTGATGTCATCTTTGACTTGTTGTACGGCAGCAGCCTCAGGCATCTTCAGAGGGACACCATCCATACCGCACCGGACACTGAGAGACACAGATCAGCTGTAGTGTTCAGGGAGCACTGGTACAGAGTCTCTCAAGCTGGATGTCTTGACCACAACAAGCTAGTCAGTGGGCCACAACAAAAGGTCTGTATTTAGAACAAAAACATGAAATATTCAATTCAATTGATTTAAAATATTTTGTGTACTAACTCATTAAATTAGCAGTAAAACATTGCAGATTACTGCTCAGTGATGATCACATTCACGTTCACACTGTAGTTGAATAAATTGAGTCACATCACCTTCACTAAAGTCTGACATCTATTTTTTTTATTTTTTTTATTGGGACCCTTCTCACAGTGAAAATTTATGATCCCATGAGTTGGACCCATTTGGCCTCATTGAGGAGTTTCAGCTTGTGGTTTGGTTGCACTCATCAAGATCTGTATTACTGGAAGGCTGTAGCTGACTCAAAGTCTTTGTTCAGTTGATGGTATACATATTTGATGTAATTTACTGTGCAGTATAATGATCAAATGATGCAGATCTGTGTAGTAAACATTATCATGTTACAAATGACCTACGGCAGGGCTGACAAACTCATCAGCCCAACAAAAGAATAATAACCCAGTGACAACAACTCTCTTTTCCATTTGTTTTAGAGCAAAGAAGAAAAAGTATGAAATGTATGCTTGTTTACATCTGATAAACTATCCTTTAAAAATAATAAATAAATAATAGCCAGGTTAGATCCTCTGGAGGGTCACTTTTGGCCTGCGGGCCATATGTTTGACACCAGTGACGAACGGTGAACAAAGCAGCCTCACTGAAAGCGTTCAGTATGTCTTTAACAAGGTTCTCGCAGATACATTTTTCCTTTTTTAAAATATTATTTATTTCCACACTTATTTCCTTCTTCAACAATTTTTTTTTCATTTTTGTCACAAATGATGGAAGCACAGATCAAAAACATCTCTAATGTATTTATGAATTCATTTATTGCACCCTTTATTTCTTCTTTGTTCTAAGAAATTGTGTGATTTAATTTTGTACAGAGACGTGCTGAGTAGAGTTGTAGTTCTGAAGCCTGACTTGTCAAATAAACAACAAGGGGTTGTGATGAATAATTGTCTTGCTTGTGTTGCAATTGCAATTGTAAATGTTTACAGCTGGAGTGACCACTAAGAACCGGCTCACACCCTCTGCATCTCAGCTAAATACATGGATGAAAATATCTAAGTGTCCTCCAGGTGAATGAAAGTGAGAAAAGCAATTAAGGATTACAGTCCGCATAATACTATCTGCTTCAAGCCTTTATCTAATTTGTGGAGTGCCTTACACAACTAAGACTGAACCATGTGCAAGGAAAGGAAAAGAGGAAACAACAAGGCAGCATGTTACACTCACTATGGGACAAGTGAGCTTGTCTTCTCCAGTCAGTGACACTGTGGAGTCATTATCCATCTCATTGTTACAATGTAAAATGAGGCTTTACTTTGCTCAAGTTCAGATGAGTGAACAGATTGCTTCTGTCTACGTAGTAATGTCAGTTTGTTTAGTATTGGTCCCTGCTGTTCAGTCAAAGTTAATCAGACAGAAACACCAAAACACCGAGCAGACAGATGGTCTCCAGGATGTCCAGCGGCACTGAGTAGATGCTCCCTAAGCTGATCGTGGTGTTAGGTGTGTGCTTAGATGCTAATGCTACTGGACAAAAGTCACCAAATGCATATGACTAGATTATTAGTTTGCAACATACTTTTGACATTATTGTTAAACCTGTTAGAAAATGTTGCCTGGTAAAAATTCTGGTGTCTCATCTGAAATTTCCCATTTACGAGTTTAGTAGAAGACTGATGAACTGGTGAATATTCACAGTATCTTTGCACAAACATCCTATTTTTATAGATTAATATAATAATAATAAATATAATTGTGTGTTCTAAATAAAATGAACATGTGTAACACTCACTTGTCTGTCAACCACACGGATGTATTTTCCTATTTAGATTAGAAGAATAAAAGCTCCTACCTGTGAGTTGTTGTGGATTTCCAGTCGGACTGTGTGTGTGCAGATCGGAGATTGAAGCGTCACGCCGTAGGTCTGGCTAGAGAACCACCTGGAACCCTAATCCACTTACCTCCAGTAACTCCCATCAGCTGACTTACTGCCCACACAGTCAACACACACATCAACATGGAAAGTAAAAGCATCACACATTTTTACAGCAGTAAAGACAGACAATTACAGCATCATAACCCCCATGATGGCTTTTCATCGGATGCCTGTGTGCTGGTCTCAGCGGTTATAGTTATGAACCCTGAGGGAACCATCACATTACACTGAAGCTCGCTTGGCACTGCAGTGTGGCAGGTTGTTTTCAGTGGGTGTAAACGATTGAAGATTGTAGTCCAGATTGTGCACCAGGCCTTGGAAAGTCATTGAACTCAAGTACTTAAAGCTGCTGTAATCTGTGTATTTATATTCATGGATCCAAGTGATTGTGATTTGTTTCCTAGTTAAAGCTTGGCTGTGTCTTCCAGCACCAAAAGGCAGTTGTGTTTCACATTTAAAATGTGTAAAAAGTCACTGTGCACCACCTGGTCAGCAGTAAGCAGCACACAGATACTGTTAGAGATGAGCTGTGCAACACAATGGAACGTATGGTGGAGGCCAAAGAAATGAATGGCTTTTATTCAAATGATGATTGTGTTTGCTCTATGGCTACTGTACGTGGAGATAAAAGCTTTTGTTGATTCTTTACAGTAATCAGCTTTGTCGTATGTTGGGTGTGTTTACAGACTCATGCTCGTCATGATTAGCGTCACTGCAGGTAAGATACCCAACACACTGCCATGGAGAACGCTCATAAAAACTAGTAATATTCACTCAATAGTTGACAATAAAATGTTTAATAAACCTGGTGTTTGTTTTATCTTATCAGAGAAGGACGTCACATTATTTTAATAAAAAGTCATTTTATTGTTCAAATTATAAATACATTTCACAGTCAGTAGAAACATCAAAAACAATCATTATTCCATTCCACTAACCACTTGTTTTGGTCATCTCAAGCTGTGCTTACACACTGTGTGCACATAGGAGGCTCTGAGTGGCAGCTTTAACTGTCTAGACAGCACAGATGAGTCAAGGACCATCATGATCGCTTTCAGTCTGCACGGCAGACGCCCAGGCCTGGTCGGATGGGGGGGCTGGCAGGATCCAGTTCTGAGGTATAAAGGAGCCATCAGGGTGATCTGCTGAAACCACGAACATGTCCCACTCTCTCCTGAAACAAAACAGTTTCATTCAGGAAGCTTCTCAATGGAGACAATAAATGGCAAATAAAAGCTGTAAACACTGGTGAACAGTATGTGTGACTTCCAGGCGTCAGAAACTGGCAGTCACAAAATATCAGATGCTACTTCAATGCACAATTTATAGCACCACAGGACACTGACTGTGTAGCTACGACGTGAACCTCTCTAGAAATGGAACTACGTGCTGTGAAGATGTGGACTGTAACGGCTGTGATTGGTAAATCATATATTAAATGTGGATGTCTGCCATGACACATTCATCGTGACATGATACTGTGATTCTGTAACACATTCAGAGTCCAAAGCTCCGTAAAATTCAAATATTTGAAAAGAGACCATCCCTGAACAGACTGACACTGGGATATTTACTAATAGTACATCTTCCAAATACCGTCGCCTATTCAGTCCATTTACAAGCATTGTACATTATGGAACTCCTCCTTGAGAATTAACCTAATAAACTTCACATTGTAGCGCAACTGTTATCAAAAGCTTTTGTAAAAGTTATGCAACATGACCATCGTGCCCATTCAGAGTAAGGTGTTTTTTGAAATTGCCATTAAAACATCAGTAGCATCTGAAAGTACTGCAATCCCTGTGGGGGGGGGTTAAAGTGAGACACAACTAAAGTGCAGCCAGGCAGTGGGTGTGAGGGCCGGTTCATTGCTGCTTACAGCTTTAATCTATATTTGGACTCCTTCTCTCTTATAGATCTTTCTGAGGCTCCTTTAGGAAATACTATTAGGAAGCACTGCATAATCATTCACTGCTATGTAGATCAGACATAAGGACTTGGATGACCTGTTACTTTCTGCCCTCATTGTTTTTATTCCTAAACTCCTCATAGATTCACTATGTAGTCATTTAGTTTGTGGATGGTGTTACCCTGGCTTTGAGTAGAACTGTGAGAAACCTTGGGATTATTTATATTTATTCCAAAAGCCTCAAAAGTAGAAAGGCCCAATTAGAATTTGTCCCAAAAAACAAACAAACAAACAAAAAAAAACACATTTGAAAGAGCAGATGAAATTACGAGCAACCTGTTAAAAAATGACAGGAAGAAAAAAGTATGGAGAAAGCTTTGGATTAGGAATCAAGGCTTTTCTGAACAGTATTAAAACGGACATTCTATTTATGATTACGTTCATTTATGCAACTAAAATGTACACTTGTGTGGATGCGTGTTGGTAATATTTGCCGTCTTTCACTAAATGAGGAGAAGTACTAAAAACGTAAGTCAATTCATGTGTGTGTTGTTTTTTCAGAAAGAGCTCTGTCTTATGCAGGAGCCTGTGTGGAAAATACAGTATGTGAAAGCAAATGGAAATAAATAACATGAATAAATCATGAAAATCATAATAATTAATTTTTAATCAATCATGAATATTTATCTGAGTCTGTGTGTGAAGTCATTGTTGTATGACAACCTGACGTGAAGATGAAGACCAACCTGATTTGTATCAAAGCATGCAGGGAATGTTCAGCCTGGCTGTAATACTGAATGAACGGCTGCAAGACACTGTCCCTGGGAAGCTCCTCTGTGGAACACACCGAGAAACACATGATCAGCTACATTATAAAACACACCAGACGGTGATTCGTTCCCACCAGACAAACTCTCACCTCCAAACAGCATAGAGTTCACTCTGTGTTTCCTGTGCAAATGTCTCTCTTTCTCCTTCTTCATCCGTCTCTCGCGCTCTCTCCTCCTCTCTTCCTCTTGCTCTCCTTCCAGCATCACCATCAGAGCTTTCTCCTCTGCCGAGTAAACCGCCATCCTCTTCTTTATCACATAGCCCATGTGCTCCAGTCTGCTGCTGAATACCTGGTTGAACTGCTGCTCAGTGTCGATACCTGACACACACACACACACACACACACACACACACACACAGACACACACACACACACGCATAAAGGGTTAATGATTGTAGACAAAACAGTTTCACAAAAGATTTATAACTTATAACTAAAGATTCATAACTGTACCATATACAGTATGTAATAGTAATCTTAAGACATTTTGAATAAAAAGGTGAAGACCTTCTGGCAATATAGAAGCACTTCTCTAAAAGTATTGGCATGTTTTCTTTATAACCAATACACTGATCACAACCTGTTCCACCACAGTGACACAGCCTGGGAAGATTTCCTAAAACAATGCAGCTGAATATTGTCATCTAATCTTGTTTACGTCGACTTCCACTGAAAACGGGGGGTGTGGAGCTAAATAAATAGTGACCTCTCACCTTTCCTGGATGCTGCCTCTTTCCTCAGCCTGCGCAGCTTCTCCAAAGATTTCAGGACATCTTCCATCCTCTTCATGTCCGCCTGCTTCTTCCTCACCTCACACAGAACAGAGTCTGCAGCCAGCTTCAGCTCCCGCTCCTGATTCACAAACACAGATGATACTACGCCTTATGATCTCATCATCGTCCGTCTGTGGTTCTATCCTCAACTTTGACCACAGTGATTTATGTTTTTAATAAAGGGGATGTTTCCATTTCACGCTCTGGGTTCTGGAAAGCATCTTGACACAATTTTGTTGTATCTAGACATGAAATCCTGTCCTGTTGTCCACATCCATCTTGAATCATGTCCTGCTAAGTCGCTAATGATGTACATGACACAGAAAAACAGAGCTTCGGTCCATTTGTAATTATCTAAACATCATGTGGACAAACCAGAAGACTATGCCAGAAGAAAATGTTTTGTGAACAGATGAGACCAAAGTAGAATTGTTTGGTTTAAATTAGAGGCTCATGTCAGAGAGAAAACAACACTGTACTCCAGCACCAGAACCTCATCCCGTCTGAGAAACATGGGGCTGGTAATGTCCAGGATGACTTGCCATCATTGATGGACCAATATACCAGCAAATTTTAAAAGAAAATGTCCGAACACCTGCCTGTGAGATGAATCTTAAGAGAAACTGAAACAAGCAGATCATGTGAGATAACCCATCAACATCTCAGAAGTGAAGTGGTTCTGTTCTAAGGAATGAACTAATATTTCTCCCAGTCTCTATAGACCATTGATCAACTGTAACTGGAAATGTTCATCTGTCATTATAACCGCTGTTATAAGTTGTGTCAGACGTCCAAAACAAGGCTTCACTTCCTTTTGCAACTGACTGATCTGTACAAATAAATTACTTTCCTGAATAAACAAACGTGTGTGAAAATGCACTGATCTTCTACTGATCTTGTGCAAGGCACTGAACCCCAAGTTGCTGTGAGATGTGTCATTGTAACTGTAAAAGCCTCTACAGTTCACCAGAGCTATATAATCACAAGATCACTTCAACTCCACTGCAGCAATGGATCCTCTGCTGACAAAGTCCTTACCTTCTTCTTGTCCTCCACTTGCTGTATTTGCTTCATCATCCATTTATCTATAGCGGCCTCTTTCACAGAACGGCGGTCCTTGGCCTGCTGCTCCTCCATCTGCAGCTTTTTCCTGGCCCTCTCTCTCAGGGCTCTTCTCCGAGCAAAACGAGACGCGTCAGCTTTCAGTTGATCTAAACATTGGTCGTCACTGAGGAGTTTCCCTTCGTCACATATTTCTTTCATCACGTTTAAAGTCGTGGAATAGGATTCGCTCCACACAGTGACATCGTGCAGGTTGTGTTTCAGGCTTTCACAGGACTCTTCCATCAGTGAGACTAGTTGAGATAGCCGGTACAGTGTCTTTCTGACTGGAGGGACTGAGCTGAGGCGCGTCTGCTGCTGCTGCTGGGTCTTTGGAACCCTGGACTTTTTACTTCTGTTCTGCAAAAAGCCTCTGAGCCACTGTGTGTCCTGCATCCTCTGCAGGGCTCGCTCATCTCCCGGCTGTGTCTTAGCTAGACTCCTGTCACGGCCAGGCTCGAAATCATACCGAGGGGGCTGAGGACCCGCTCTGAACGGCTGGGAGAAGGTCTGACTCGAAGGGGGTCTGGAGCTACGGTATGCGTTCATCTGAGGGGGTGCCATGCTCAAGGGCCCAGGCGGTGGGTAGCTGAAAGGAGGCGGGGGGATGGAGTAGTCGAATCCATACGGGAGGGCGTAGCGAGGCCCTCCGGGGCCAGCTGCTCCGGGTGAATCGTACGAGTAACCGTCATGAGCCGGGGGTGTAGGTTCCCACGGTAGGAGACTGTGGTCCGGGGGCGGAGGTCCATGCAACCCGCTACTCGTCGGCTGTCTGTTAGCGATATACGGCGTCTGCATATTACTACCATCGTAGATAGGGGGCTGTTGATTTCCTGACTGGGCGTACTGATACGTCCTGTCCATGTCGGAAGCATTAACTAATTCAAAAGTTACTCTAAATACTCTCTTTCACATCTCAGCAACAGCAGCCATGTTTACGTCTTCTTCTGGTCTTCATTCTTCTTCTTTTGTTTTTTAACGGTGGTTGGCCGGTTCCCCCTAAGTGCTCCCCCTGTTGGCTGACTACAATATAGGTCAAAAACCCCTCATCCACGTTAGTGGATACGAGAAGAGATACAAGATTTTTATCGTCACATGCACAGTTATACACAACACAATGCAAAGTAAAATGAATTATTGTAGTGCACTGCAGTCAGTAGTAAAAAAAAAAACTACTACAGTAAAAACAATAGGCTAGTACGTCCACACAGCATACAAGATAGAACATGTATCAATGTATAACTGAGAAAGGGCAGAATAACATTGAAAATAAAAAAATAAAAAAATATATGAACTGTAAACTTGAAATGTAAACTTACAGGTGGTAGCACGTATACACATGAATTTACAATATTTTAAAGTAGCTGTGTGAGTAGGGCAGTAATGCAGTAGTCCACTTAAAGCTCAGACTTGAACAGACGCGTGGCATTATTATTATTATTATTATTATTATTATTATTATTGTTGTTGTTGTTGTTATTATTATTATTGTTGTTATTATTATTATTATTATTATCATTATTATTATTATTATATGTTGACGTATAATACGTATAAGTATTTGGGTGACCTACACAGTTTGATAACAAATCGTGAATCAAGCGCGTGCGAAGACCATGTCAGATGGAGGGCGGGGACAGAGAAGCGTATTGCGGAAGTGTGTGAAACAGAGTCATATGACCAGGTAGAAAACCAGGAGAAAATGCCACCCCGATATGGGTAAACTGCACCGGACACGGCGCCTAACATCCACAATCAGCACAGCAACAGTGACCTGAACTCGTTTCCGAACCCGGTGGACATCCGTGGTGAGTGAGCCACGACGTGGTGACCTAGTGTCGTTGACGTAGCCCTCCGACAGTTAGCCGTCTAGCTACCCCCCTCACAGGCACAGCTTGCTTCCTTCTTTTGGGCCACATCGGATTGTGAGTGGTTGCTGAGCTTGTTTGGTCCCTACATTATGTGACTTCTCGTCTCTCGCTGTGTCCGCAGATGGAGGAAATCAAAGCGTCTCCTGATTATAACTGGTTCAGAAGCACAGTGCCTTTGAAGAGAGTAAGTAGTTCATCCTTAACGTTCTTGCCTTGCTGCGCTATAAAACACATTTTCAACAGCAGACATTTTGATTTTGACTGATTAATTTCATCAACGATGTCTCAGGCTTGGTTAGACCTAACATCTGTCCTGGGGAATCCTTGACCTATGTGTACACACCCAGGACACATGACTGAGGTGCCTTGAGTCAAGCACCTTACCCCCACATTGCTCTCGGGCGTTACCCAAGTGCTCTGAGTGTACTCAGTCCTGTGTGAATGAACGGATGTATGCATGGAAGCTCCTCTGGTTGGAGTTATAATATTTGTGCAATTCTAAAATCGTCAAGATGCAGATCAGCAAATAATAACTGAAAATGCGTGCTCAAGTCACACACACCCACACACACACACACACACACACACACCACACACACACACACACACACACACACACACACACACACAAACAGCACTGTTCATAGTTCTGAAACTGCAGTAGAGATCATTAAAGGAACTGTAACGACTGTTGTAATATTGCACTGTGCCACAAATTGTGTCACTGTTTATTCATGCTCTTGAAAGCTGACTGAGGACACATGTGGAGTTACATTTTAATGCTAGGTGTGAAAAAAAGCACTAAAATCTGTTGGCTTGCGACTGCATAGCCCAGGTTAGATGTTAATGCACGGTCTGAACAGGGCCCCAGTAATCAGCAGCACTGTGACATCATTCACTGCAATCCAGACAAAACCCACAAACAGCAACGGTACTGAAGCTTCACTAAACAAGCAGAGGCAGCTAAGTGACTAACAATGGCCAGTGGTCGGGAATCAAAACCATAAAACCGGCGTATATTTCTGTATTATTCTTTATGAAATAAAACAGGTTTAATTCAGTTCAGTTATGTCTAATCACTGCCATTAATAGTCTCAAAACTGTCACAAGACATTTTACAGGAAGCTGAACTTTACACCCCTAGAACAAGCACTAAACAATGGTGGCACGGAAAACCTCTCTTGTAAAAGGAAGACGTCTCTGCTAGGCTGACCAGTTTTTTAAATCCTACATTAATCAGGATAAACATATACAAACATGGTTACATGACACATAAAGATGAGGCATGATGCGCTCGTAATGGGTGAGGGCACAGAGTTCATGACAAAGCATAACATGAAAGCATGGAGAGTTTGAAGAGAGGTGCTCAGCAGTGAAAATAAAGGGATGGTTCGGGGTCAAATCTTAAAAGTAGAGACTGTAGTGTCCTCCCATCAGCTGATGGGAACATGTGACCCAGTCCATCTCAGAGATTGGGTCTCAAAATGTGATCTCACTGCGCCCTTTGGGTGTTCACACCTGTTTTCTCTTTTACACTGGACACTTACGATCAGATTGTCTAAAGTTCTGATACTTAGGCAACTTAGGCGGCACCATATCGAAACACTCTGCTTGTTCAGTCTTGGTTTGTTCCGTGTTAGTTGCACAGTGTTTAAGGAGCTTCTGATCAGCCTTTAAGTCAAATAATTCCAAGTAGGGTAAAATCATCTTTAAATAGGTGTTCAGGACCACGATCTGTGTTCCTCACGTTGCTGTGTTTCTGTCTCCCCAGATCATTGTTGATGATGACGACAGTAAGGTGTGGTCGCTGTATGATGCCGGCCCAAAGAGCATCAGGTGTCCCATCATCTTCCTTCCTCCAGTGAGCGGAACAGCTGAGGTGTTTTTCCACCAGGTGCTGGCTCTGACAGGCTGGGGCTACAGAGTAATCTCGGTGAGCTCGCCACTAACACAGCATGACAGCTGTAGCAACTTGCAAATTTCAATGGGATCTTCACAAGGAAAACCCTAAATATTTAAGTACACAAAAATCACTGAAACAAGTGAGAAGAAGAGAAAATAATCCATGCACAAAGCACAGATCGAACCTGTTTTATATTTTATAAAATAGGTTAATAATCAAAATAATTATCTTGTTGACTTGACGTCTCTACATTTCTCAGCTCTGTAATGTAATAAAGGTGGTGACACAGGACAACACAACAAAGAAAAAAAGTCTGTACATAAGTTATTTATCTTCTCTGAGCCTCAGGTCTTAGCTGTTTACAAGTTATGGCCCTTTGCCCACTGCCAGCATAATTATCAACACAGGAAAAGGGTTTGTCAGCGGTATCTGATTGTATGGGCATGGACTCAGATGTTTCTTCATAATTAGCAAATTGTTTCTAAGTTTAAAAGACCTCCTTCGTTACATCTATAATGCTGATGCATGTCCAGGCTTGGTTAACCGTGTTATCCTTAATATAAACAGACAGTCATCAGACATGTGACTGACGCCTGGTGTAGGCTTTGTTGAAAGTGAGTCATTCACACTGATTCATATATATGTGATGTGTCAGTAAGCATGCTTGTTTTCACCAGAGTATCATTGAGAAAATGTGCAAACAATACATTTGCTGTAAAGGACATTCAATGGGTATTCCCATTGAATGTCCCAAAAGAAACATGCCAGCCTCATAAGCCTGCTTTGGGTAAAGGATAAGTGTTTTACAACTGCCATCACTGGCCTACATCTCTCTCTTCAGGATTATATAAGTGGCTTGTCTCTGTCAGGTCACTGTTATCAACTCGACCTGATATAATCAACATGCTATGATTTCACCATGATTGTTTTCCTGGTCTGACTTTCAGCTGCAGTATCCTGTGTACTGGGATCTCATGGACTTCTGTGATGGATTTCGGAAGCTTCTGGATCATCTGCAGCTGGACAAAGTAAGACTTTTTCAAAGACATCTGGTTTCTTTTCACCCAGGATTTGTGACACTACTGTGTAGTTCAGTGGGTTGTTGTCAGGCGAAGGGAGTAACAATAATGTTTTTTGCAATTCAATGTTCTGCTGGGAAACTTTTGGACCTGACATTCATGTGGATGTTACTTAGACATGTATCACCCACCTAGAGCAGATCAGACACCCCCACCCCATAGCAATGACACTCCTTGATGGCAGCACACAAACGCACACAAAAATGGTTTAGAACAAATCAAAAAACATCACATCATCTGTGGGATGATCCTCTGAGGCCCCTCCCCTCAACCCATAGGACCCAAAGACCCACACTAACAACATCCTGTTACCAGACACCACAGGACACCCTTAAAAAGACCCATGTCCACTCTCTGATGAGTCACAACTGTTTTGGAGGCACAAGGGAGACCTACACAATATCAGGAAGCTGGTCATAATATTATGAATGATTGGTGTACGTTTATATAACCTTTAATTTAAACTATGAAATCATAAATGAAATGTTGTAAATAGTCCAAAAAAATGTTTGTCTATGACACAGCAACAGTTGTCATCATTAACAGTGTGGTGTTGGACAGTTATCTGCTCCCCCCAGTGAACGCTGATGATCCTGTGTCACTTTACCTTCAGGTCCATCTCTTTGGAGCCTCCCTGGGTGGATTCTTGGCTCAGAAGTTTGCAGAGTGCACACACAAGTCCCCCCGAGTCCACTCTCTGATCCTGTGTAATTCATTCAGCGACACCTCCATCTTTAACCAGACTTGGACAGCTAACAGGTACTTTCGAGGCCATCCCTCACCTTCTGGTCAGGCTTACATTCATTATTCATCTTTTTTTTTCGCCGTTCCTCCTCAGTTTCTGGTTGATGCCAGCCTTCTTGCTGAAGAAGATTGTTCTCGGGAACTTTGCTAAAGGTCCCGTGGACTCTAAAATGGCAAATGCAATTGACTTCATGGTGGACAGGGTAAGTAGACACGTCTTTGGGACCTGCTTGTGTAACCTGAACATAAACTCTAGCCCACACTGCTCCAACCTCATCCTCAGCAGATAATATCAGGTTGACCAGAATCTGATACCAGAACATTAGTTCTCATGTTGTATTTGATCGATTTTAGATTTTGTTTCCTCCAGCCGCTGCAGTTCTGCATGTTCTCAGAGCAAAGCAGGCTTTTGATTGATAACAATAGGTACAGTTTCGGTGTTCACACCAGCCCGTGAAAATAATGTCTCATTAGTGCCACAGTGCAGTTAGCACCGTTAAAATGATTTGCTGATGGCTCTTTAATTACCGCTGACCCTGATGGCTTACCAACTCCATCTTTGCTCAGCTCCTTCCCACTAGTGTTGCTCACTCTACTGTGCAACGTACAATAAAAAAAAAAAAAAAAAAAACTTGCACTGAATTCATCTGTGTTTGATCTGAACTTATTTGTATGAGCTACATTATCTGCCGATGATCTTGTGGAAGTTATTTGGTGACATATATATATTCAGAGCTTCCTCACATCCAGCTTCCCATTGTCACTAACAGGGCAAGGGTTACGTGCACAAAAGTCACACTGGTGCTCACTACAGTCAGTAAGAAGTCTCACACACTGTGGATTAACATTTGATTTGCACACATGAACACATTTCACTGCAAACAACAAACCACGTTGCCCCATAAGTCCCCACCGGAGCACTGACTGGGACCTGACCTGAGCGAAGTTACTCAGCGGGGGAAGTGAGCAAATAAAGACCAACAAAAGAAAAGGAAGAAAAGAAAACTATTCCGCCCAAAGGACAATACCCCATATATCTTTGCCTGCTACCACCTCACTTGCCAGGACGGACTAGACAAAGGAAAAAAACTAAAATAAACCTCCACGGCAAGAGGAGCAAATGTCCCCGATGCATGTATGAGAACAAATATTAACCTTAAAATACTAATGTCGCACTGTATTGGACAAACAGACACAGTGGAAACTAAACTTGAATACTTAGGTGTCACCATCCTTCACCAACTTGTGTCTCTACAAACTGACGTGATGTCGACTGTGGACAGAACCAGGCTAGATGTTTCCGTGCGTTTATGCCAAGACCAAGATATCTGGACTTTAACAGTATAAACACTATAAATATTTAATGTCTCTGTGCTTAACTTTGAATGTTAACCTCCCCTCTCCATATGTCGTTTATGCTGTAGCTGGAGAGTCTGAACCAGAGTGAGTTAGCTTCGCGGCTAACACTCAACTGTCAGAACTCGTATGTGGAGCCACACAAAATAAAGGATGTTGCTGTGACCATTATAGATGTAAGTGTTAAACTTAACCATTAACCAACCAAAGTACATCTTCCTCCATTACTGTGACATCAAACACGTTTCCTGTTGATGTTGAGGTGTTTGATCAGAGCGCTCTGTCGCTGGAGGCCAAGGAGGACATGTATAAACTGTATCCCAACGCCAGAAGAGCTCATCTGAAAACAGGAGGAAACTTCCCTTACCTGTGCAGGAGCGCAGAGGTCAACCTCTACATACAGGTATGCTCTGCTTCATAGTTTACTGAGAAACAGTTGTTAATACAATACCACTTGTAGCCTGTATAAGGACACGTGCGGATGTTTTGTCTGATCACAAATGTTGCAACAGTGTTACGACATTTAGTATGTGCTTGCGAATATTTTTTTATTTTTTTTTTTAAATATATTTTTTGGGCAGATTCACTTGCGTCAGTTCCACGGGACAAGATACGCTGCCATAAGTCCCGACATGGTGAGCGCTGAGGAGCTGGAGGTGCAGGAGAGCCACCGGACGAGTAATGAGGAAACTTGAAGGCGGACCGTGGGATGACGTTTAGCCGCCAGCTGCTTCCTCTGAACATTTCCAGCAGCTGCTGTCTCCCTCCTCCTGAACTCACGAGACTCTGAGGAGGACGTTCACTGGATGTTCTAAAAACTTTCTATGGAGCCCAACAGTCAATCAGGAAATCCAGAGAATATTTTTGACAGAAGCAATATTTTGGTAATGACTTGTATACAAATGGTATTCCACTGCTTTGCTTTAAAAACAGACGACACCTTGCCTTATGTGAAAAGAATCATTGCACTTATAAACTGCCCAAACTTAGTTCATGTATATGTATTATAGAAATTGTTCCAGCGATGAACTGAACACACTGGTTGTAGACATGTATAGCTCAGACAATTTGTATAACGCACTGATATAAAATTATTTCTATTTCAGTTTTCTATTTTTTTCCTCTTATTTTATGTTATGCATTTCTGTATGTCGCTGTAAAAGATGCAGAACGATGTGAAAATTTGCCTGAAGGAAGAAAAAAAACAAAACATCTCTTCAGGTTGAGTGTATAATGCAATTAAAATGTGAGCCGTTAGACTGATTGTGTTTCACAGTTGGAGTGATTACGATTAGGACTAGTTTTATTTGGAGACCCAGGATCCTGTCCATGAGTTCAAACACCACAGGCTACCTCACACACAGGAAATATTTCCCGTTCAGTGTGAAACTCTTCTCAAAGAAACATTTCCAACACTGAGCATCACAGCACACATCATATATTTTTTTTAAAAGACGTTTTAATCTGCAGGAAATCTGCACCGTTTCCAATTAACATTACACTTCATTTTTCGGGGACTTCTAGCTTCAGAACATGACAAACCTGACGACTGAAAATTTCCCTCAACCACAGAACTCATCACTTACACACTAAAATCTCTGGAGGAACTATGTGGAAAAAGATATAAAACAAACTGTAGACTAATTAACACTGTTCCTTCTACAACAATCCACCACCTTCAAGATAACTTACACTAACCACCAAACTAATATTTTTAAACTGGAATCGGTCGCCCAAAGGAATAAATAAAATAAAAGCATTTGTGCAAGATCAAAAGTGGGAATCAATTTGGTGAAAGTGCTTATTGGAAAAAACAAAACAAGAAAAACAACAGTAATGACAACCTATTACTGTATACATGACACATGGTGTGTTATCACTGCACAGCTCTGTGATGGGTATGAATTGCCAATATGACAGACGAGATTATTCAACCATTATTAAAATGTTACTGTGCAGAAATACTCAATTGTAACTTAAAAGTTATGCTGATCAGTAGAAAAATGTGCCAAAATCACCCATGCAATTGCGTTTGAACTGGTTTCCCTGAATGGAGACAAAGATCTGGTGATCCATTAGATCTTGAACTGCTCGGCTACAGGACGTCTCCTTGTTTCTGCTCAGCTGTCGATTAAACTGCCACTTCCTGCCTGCAGTGGAGGACACTTCACCCTCTGTGCTGTTACTGGGCTGAGGAGCACCTGAGCTGCTGATGGATGAGGTGGTTGTTGATGTGGAGATGGAGTTAAGGTCTGAGCCATCTTGTGGTTTGTCTCCAGCCGCGTTAGCAGTAGGATCTTCTGAGAACAGAAAGTTAGTTCAACACTGATATTTAATTAGCTTTTAATAACATTGCTAGAATTCTACCTACCTTCTGTCTTATCCTCAGGAATACTGTGTGGTTGTTCCCCATTGTTTGGCTTCACTAGAATCACCCCATAGCCTTCATTGTTATAGATCATATTGTTCTCCATTGTGATTGAAGGCATTACATCCAGCTCATCAGCAAAGTCCTACAAACACATGCAGCATTTTAATAACAGTGGTTTATCAAACGTCAGGAGCAAATGTGACACGTAGTTGTTAAGTGTCATTGATCATCCTACTACTGAGTGACACATGTGGCACATCTTTACATCTCATCAGTCCTGGAAAAGCCTTGGAGCTAGTACACATAAGCCGTGCTTTGAGTAATGGATTTGTTTAATATGGCTTCGTAGATAAACATATCTGGGTTCATTTGCATAGGAATGGAAATGTATGCAGCGTTTTCCAACATTATCGCAGAAGGAAAGCTTGTATACTGTGAAAAGTATCGGCTCAAGCACAGAACTCTGTGGAACTCGACTAAACTATAAACTGTGTAGGAATTATGGTCAGTGCCCCTTAATGTATTTGCAACCCTGAGAAATTTCTATATTTCTGCATAAAAAGTTACCCCAAACATAAGCGGATTTTCTACAGTATCCAACAAAGGAAACACAAATAATGCACTTTTATATGTGTTCAGAAATGGTCGTCTCACCTTGATGAGTATCCCGTCCTTGCAGTGATGGATACCGTTACCAACCAGACTGCAAACACTTCCAGGGTAAATCTCCAAACCTGCACCCTGCACACAACCAAATTTAGTTAAATGTGATTGTTAGTGTTTTTACCCGATCTCCCCCTCATTTTATTGTAAGGATTTTATTACAAAGAGTGTTGAAACATGGTGCAACATTTTAGTTTAACCAGCTGTCTTCATTAGAGACTCTGGAAATGAGAAACCACTATGACATGAAGGGAAAATAAAAAATAGTTTGCTCATCAAACAAGAGTATTGGAGGCAAACTGTGGTATGAAAACTTTTTAATCAGAGTTTAGCATCAAGTCAATTTAACTTCTGGGACATTGATCTGATTAGTTATGTAACAGAGGGGGGTGTTTATCAGTATCAGCAGAAAAGTAGAAAAACAGGACCGGTATCTGCTCTTGATCAGCAGGGCCTGATCTTCAGAAAATATTCAGTGAAGAGGAGCCTTCAGTTCTGAGCAGTGCCTACCTTGGAGCCGTACAGGTCACACATGTTCATGGTGAGACGGGCAGACGTTCGAACAATAACGCCAGTGGTGGCACACTGCAGCACGCAGTTCTCCATGTTCACGGTGCCCTGGCGCACACCTGACAAATAGGTACAAACACCAGGATGTAAAAACAGATTTCACACTATATCACAAGGAAAGAAGTGCCTGCCGAAACGTGGGAATATTTTTTATAATAGTAACAGAAATGAGTCAGTCAGACCGTACGCATAGAACAGTGACAAATACTGTACATCTATGTGATCTTCTCCTCAATACCTTTAATCTGATTGTAATTGTTGCAACTTTATCAACTTCAATTCCAGATAAACAGTGATTGAAAGTAGTTCAGTAATAACTGAAACAATATAAAGTATACACACCTAACCTTTGCAGTGATCTGAGCTATTGTAACCTGTCTGTTGAATTAGAGGACATGCTGTCTCCCCATTTAGGATAGAAGACTAGCCGCCTATAACCCTTCACCGATATCTCTTCTCAGACCACCTGATAGCTCCTAACCACTGCAGACCAGGAACAGTCCACACCAGCTCACTTCCAGTTGTTTGGCTATTACCAAAGTCACTCAGATTCTTCCACTTACCCAATTTTCTTACATTGCTCACATTGTACCAACCTTTGTGGCCACAGAGCTGTACATTAGTGACATTCAGTACTCACACAGAATGCCTTCTATAGTGTCATGTTGGATGAACTTGATGTTGGACAGTCTGACATCAGCTCCTGTTGACTCCACAAATGAGTCACCTTTGTTTTTCTTCTCAATCACCACTTCATCAGGAAACCCAAAGCCTGGACACAGACACCGCACAGAAACCAAGAAATCAGCCAAATGCAGCAGGTCTGTAATCACACTAAAGTTGTGTGTTTCTCCTTGCACTTCTATCTTTGTTGGACCAGGACGACACATTGAATAACGTATAAAGTGTCACAACAAATTCAGCAGAAAATATAATGGTGAGAGTGTATTTTGTTCTTCCACCACCTTCAATAGTGATTGAATCTGGTATGAAGATGGAGTTGCTGATGCTGTAGATTCCTGGAAGAACAATCACCACATCGCCCTGATGGCACAAATCCACTGCTGATACTGGGTCTCTGTGGAACTAAACACATGACACAGCTTTTAGTTTCATAAAATATAACAAAAACTAGCACTTAGTAATTAAATGAATGATTACAGGGAAAATGATCCTGTTAATAGCTAGTACAGGTTGAGGGGTTTTAGAGTTGTACATAGACGAAACTGGCAACATTAAAAAGATCAGCATACATACTCAAAGCATGAAAACAGAGCAACATCACCATTAAACTAATCTAACTGAAGACAAAAGCATATGAGCATGTCAAAAACTGTCTCCCCTCTGTTCTACCTCTGTGCCTTCACTTCCACAGAAATAAAACAGGTTAGAGCAGAATTTGTGAAGTGGGCGATTTGAGCCGCTCCTTCATTGTGCGTTGCAGTGTTTCATGACAGTGTGTCGGTTTCTTAGACTTAGACAGACTTTAATGATCCACGGGGGAAATTACTTTGTTACAGTAGCTTTGTTGGACATAAAAGTAATTTTAATTCATTTTATGATTCTGTGTAGCAATGCAATGTTGCCAGATTAGCAAAGAAGAGTTGTCTGTAAGATCCTGCATTTGTGTGGATTAACCTTAAATCAGCATAACCTCTATCGAGATTTTAAATGAGAAGATGTAGGAAATTGCCTTGTATTTTGAAAAATAAACAAACAAACAAAAAAAATAATCCTAGGAACATGACTAATTTGAATTAGAAAACACATCTGTAAACACAGCTTTACTGTGAGGCATATGTTTGTTGCTTGGTAAAATTTAGAAAATGTAATTTCTTCTATTGTAATAATAAATTAATCAGAGATAGTAACCTAAATAAGCCACATTGTAACTGAGACTGAAAATCAATATTTGCGTTTTTACAGGCATTGCCATCAGTCAATACGCGGGTGCGTTGGCGATACATACTTTTTTTCCCCAGCAAGACTTACAGATAGACGCATCTACAGGCAGCCCTGTGCTGCTGGAGGACCTGTGCAGCCCATACATTGACCCTCCCTCACGACGCTGGAAGAGGCCTACCTCTACCTCTTTTTACCTGTTCATTTTTGTATGCATGACAGTGTTAAATATTCTTCAATAAATGTTTACGCTTTTGGCTAAATTGAGACTTTTAACATTTGTTATCATTGTGTCATTTTTATCATGTAAATGGAGGGAGAAAAGCAGTATCGACTCCAAATATCGGCTCAGAAAAATCAGCAGCACATATCGGCCACCGGCCAAGGCTGATGTAAAAAAACATCGGCATCGGCCCTTAAAAAAAAGCAACATATCAGTCGATTTCTAATTAGAACGTAGGCTTTTTTAAAGGTTTCTTCAGCCATTCTGTGGCGCTACAGTTGATTAATTTAGGGCTGTAATTAAGTTTGTGTGTGTGTGTGTGTGTGTGTGTGTGTGTGTGTGTGTTTGGTACTTACCTGGATCTCAGTGTCACCAGAGGAACACAGTGGTATCAGTCTGGCACTGAGGAGGGACTGGAGCTGGACGGTGCTGCAGGAAGCTGTGACTACATGAACCACTTTCATGCCCGTTGGTCTGAGGCCACGACTCTGTACAAACTGCTGTTTGATGTTTCCTCTGTAGGCCAGCACATACCTGGAAACAGTGGGGAGTGGGGTAATGGTCAAGGTTGCAGATAAGGCTGCAAATAAATCGCTGTCATTGATGACGCTAGGTACGTAAATATGTTGACTTGCATACAATACATTGGCAAACTGCTATGTTGACTTAAAAAGCCCAGACTCAAATGTCAAAAGTGAGGAAATTCATTAAACAGACCCAGACAGATATTTGTTGTTGTTAATACTTTTTTCCTGCAGAGGGCAGTGACATCAGCTACCAACTAACATTTACTAAAATTTAAACTACTCCCACCTGTAGCTGAGCAGCTGAATATTTGGACTACTGCAGTATAGATATATAGTCTCATTGTCAGTTGGCTGTCAGAGTGGGTGTCACTGTTGTGTCCTTATCAGTAATTTGAAGAAGAAGAAGAACTTGAATTTCTACAGCACCTTTCAAAGTACCCAAGGCATTTTACAAAAGCACAGTATAGCATGTTTATGCGTAGCGAGAAAAGATGACTCAAATCTCAAGACCAGATGCTAACCACTCACAATTCTTGTGGCCCTAGTTGCAGAGGAAGCTGGATAAGATAATCTAAGAGAGAACAGCGGTGATGGTGTTGGCCATTTCTGGGAAGGAGGATAAAGGACACACCGAGACCTCATACCTCAACAGGGGGTTCTCAATGATGTGTAGCTTGCGCTTGAATGTCTCTAGCTGGTCATAGAGCTTCAGACCCTCCACCATGGATACGTTGTCCAGCTCAGAATCTGAGTCAGTGCTGAGGCCACTTCGAAGCACAGAGAACTGCTGGAAGCACTGGGAGCAGTTCTCCAATAAAGACTGGTACTCTGCCACGAGGCCCGAGGGGACTCTGTCCTCTAAAATGTCGTAGTAACTTTAAAAAAACAAACAAGCAAAATAAAAAAGTCAGTGTTGTGGTTAACCTTTAAGATTTTTTAAGTTTTAGACCGTTACATCCCAAGTGGAGAGTACTTTAGAACAGCATAATCATAGTAGAAATTGTGTACTCACAGTCTGAGACGAGGCTCCACACAACGAACAAAGTAGTCATAGTCATCATCTTCATCTTCCTCATCCCATTCCCTCCAGATGTGCTTATAGAAAAACCTGAGAGGCAGAGGAAAGTTTGGAACAGCTGGACAGGAAATAACATCAGATTGTCTAAATGTGAGGTCAGACAACAGTGAACTCTATCAGTCTAGGCATACCTGAGGTGTTCGATGGCGAGGGCCGTCTGATCTAAATCTCCAGACTCGTCGTAGGTCACCTGTAGTTCCTGCAGGGGAACTTTGTGCTGAGTGGCCTCCAGCAGAGATTTCATGGTTTCTTCAGTAAATTCACAGTCTCTGGTGACACACTGCAGAGGCAGCACTAGCCTCACACATGCTTTGAGATTCTTTAGGTCCACATTTTGCACCTGAAAACAGCAGAAGTGGAAATTACCATATGCTGAACACTGAGAACCGGCTCAACTCGATTTGTGTGATTACACAGATTCATTTTTGTGTCTGCTCAACTCTTTCTTTCTCCTGCTATATGACTGCCAGATTTCCACCCCCTCAGGGCAACAAATGTAACCTATAGTAATATATATTTCTGTTCTGTTCTGTTGATTTGAAAAATGATATACAAATAAAGAATATTAAGTCAACACTGTGTCAGGATGCGTGACAATGCTCTGCATAGATGCATAGATTGAATATTGACTGTTAAAGACTATCAATACATAATTTGCTACAAACGCTACAAACTGAAGCACCAACACGGTATCATGTTGGGGGCTGACCTGCTGATATGCATGTGCCCGAACCTGGCTCTTTTTCACCCTCCACTATCTTTACATGTTGGGTCCATCCATAGCCTTAATGGTCTGACTATGTCTATCTGGACGTTATTAATGGACTGATTTAATGAGGCAGCTATGTGTTGAGCTTCAGCTAGAAACGTTATAAAGTGAAAAAGGCACGTCTAATGGTTGCTTCACCTCCACCAGAACATCAAAGACATCCGTGGACCACAGAGCTGACCAGTCACACGGGTCCAACACCTTTTCCAGGTAGTCTGTGATGAAACCCATCACCTCTGAGGGTTTACAGTCCCCTATACACAACCACAGAAAAAACAATCAAAAAGTGAGATCAGGAATCTTTTAACAATTCTGATTATCACTGTACTCAAGTCAGTCAGTAGCTGAAGTTACCAAGCATGTAGTCCTGGTACACCTTGAACCTTTCATAGAAGAGCAGGTGACTGGTCTGGAATGTGTCAGGAAGACTTGAACTCTCTCCCCCATGTCGCTCAAATCTCTGCAGCTGGGTCCCTGATTTTTCAGTGTTAAAGTTGTCTGTGCCACTGTCGTCATCATCATCATCGCTGTCACTGTAATCGCCTTCTTCCTGAAACAGGGCTGTTGGGGGAAATATTGGTTATTTATCTCACTGGTGGTTTAAACCAAGGTCATCATTCCCACCCTTTATTCAGACAACTTGTGTGAAATTACTTTTTTTTCGTCCCCTCGGACATTATAGTTTAATAGTATTTTATATCAACTAATTGTTGATTTCACAAAAGCCATTTTGTGTCCCCTGAACTAAATCGATCAGTAAATTTGAAAGATATATAGAAATTAAATATTGTATACTTAGAGTAAATTATATATGTGCGATAAAGAACTATTGTTTTTTAGAGTTTAAAACGATCTCTCTGTGTGAAGCGTCTTGCAAAAAACATAAAAATGTCCTGTCCCTCAATAGGATTTTTCTACTTTACCAGTTGTTGATCATAATACAAGACCTTTAACAATTTAATTTCTCATTAATTTGTGAGTCTGTTCTAAAGTATTAAAAATATCCAAAGGAACAACACTTACTGCAATTGCAAATTCTGAATCCATAATGATGGTTGCTTTAAAAATTAAATAAATACATAAATAAATAAATATCTTCTCATAAGTGAAGTACGTGCAGACTCCCTGGAGGCTCTTCTATGGTGAACAGTAACGTTACATCATTTTTGTATGTATGTATGCATGTATTCTGTCGTTTTAGGTACTTAATATAATGCTGATGTATGTTCAAGTGTACATTTTCTGAGAAGCTTCGTTTCAGTCAAATACAGTCGAAAAAACATGATGCGACATCGTGATCTGTGACAGTTGCCATTGACAACCGCTCAGTGCAGGGGGCGGGTCATTGATAAGGTGGTTCCACTCCGGCTACAAACTCGCAAGATGGCGCCGTCCGTATCCCCGGGACATTAGCTTGAGTATGGTCTTTCTTCCCCCTGCAGTCTATTGTACAAACAAGTAAAGCAAGTACTGCAAAGCAACAAGACTGTGTCACCGTGGACTGCACCACGATGTCAGAGCACGAACCCGCTTCAGACAAGGAGTAGGACAGTTGAACTAGATGAAACCGTGACGAATTAAACACACAAATTTCCTGAATTCGCCGAAAAGCAGATTTGACCATCCAAACCGAACACTGGCAAGCAGACAAAGTGTCTGGCACTTGTCTGGTTTAGAATAAGTGGCAAATAAAGAGCGTTTTCTCCCACTGGCTGCACTTAGATGAATGTTTTAGCACAGACTACAAGGAACGGGCACACACATTAACGTTACATTCACGACGAGAAGCCAAGCAGATCAAAATAAATACATGAGTAGTATCGTAAATTACTGCTGGGTTGAGCATTTAACAAGTCCAGAAAAATCCATCTACAGACCTTGTGTTATGTCCGACGCCCCACGTCCTACTTCAGAAATGCCGTTTCCCACGTCGAGTTCGGTTTTAACATCAGAAGTATCTATCACAACGAAGTCCGACATGTTGTTGTCAGGGCACGCGGTTTCCTGTGATTCTTGCTCCATGGAGAACCGTGTAGGCTTCCTTTTGATCTACTAAAAGCTAGAAGCGCTACGATTTTATCTCTGACAAAAACAACTCGGCCAACTATACAAACCCTGTTAACTTTCAAAAATATCCCGGTCTACGAAGCCGCAGCCAATCAGAAAGGAGAGCTTCGGGTGCCCCGCCCCCTGGTTTCGAGCGGCGAGGCTGAGCTCTCTCCACGCATGCGCGGCCAAACGAGTTTCGGACCAAGGAACCAGTGCAGTGTAAGCAGCAGTAAGTAATCACAAATACACCCAAATATTGAATTTCTTTGTGCCATCAGGCTTATATGTATATACATTTTTAATGCAGGTAGATAATTTTGTCTTGGGCATGGTTGAAGTAGTTCTCAAGCCAAATAAGAGTGGACATCCCTGATATAGTGCTTACAATGCCAATGCCATTAAATTACAATGGTGAAAAACTCCGAAACGGCAGTCCTATGTCTGATATTTACTTGTTGCCATTGGGGCGAAACGTAGCAGTACAGCACTAAGAGCAGAATTAATTGAAGTACCGTGATTTGATTTCAAGATGTTTTTAATTTCAATTACAATCTTCAGCATTACATTGCGCAAATATTCACAATTCTCCAGCAGGCGGCGGCATGACCTCAAATAGCCATAGGCTGTATCTATTCCAGATTTATGAATCAGATGAAGAAACATCGGGTCATTCTGATGTTGGATTTTAAAATTAAAGCCTCTTTAAAGATCGAATAATCTCATTCTGCAAATTCGAATTTGCAGAATTGTCTATTCCATTCTATACCATTCTGATCAAAATGGTATTAAAAGAAAATTCCCTGTTTGCACAGATTAATTTCACTTTAGACTATTAGTACACCACCTCACCTCAGTGTCACTGAGAAAGTAAGGCTATTTACCCCTTAATCCAGAATGAAACTATAAGGAAACTACTATTTTTTAAACAGACCATTTTAACTTCAGACTGAATCTAGACCACCTCAGCATATCACTTCATCAAATCAAATCAAATCATGAGAGGGTTTAAAATGGAAAGCCCTCAGATGTCAGACCGTTTATTCTGTAAGGAGAATACTCCGCTAAAAGCTTAGTCTGGTTCAGGGTCATGGCAGCAAGAGGAGGACCAGGCTTTAGGCCTCCTCTCTAGCATTGTCCTGCTATTTGTCCAAATTCATGGCAACAGATCTGAGTATTTACACAGTTTGACTGATAAATTAAGAGCTTTGGTCTTTGGTTTGGTGTCCTCTCCAACACCAAGGTAGATGTATCTTCTGCAGTGTTGCTTTACCATAAAGCTAATCTCTCAACCATTTTCCTTTCACTTGTGAACAAACCACTGAGGTACTTGAACTGCTCGTCTTCCTGTGATGGACTTTCCCTTTACACCATGAAATTTGGGCCATGAAAATCAGTCTTGGCAAACTTGAATACACTAAATAGTTTGACTTCATGCCGACCACGTTTAGGGACCAAACTGACATAATGTGAAGCAAGGAGGTAGTATCCGAGTATAAGACGCAATCTGGAAAGTCATGCTGAGCAACTCCAAGTAAATTTAATGATGACTTTAATATGAGTAATATCCCAAATAACAGGTTAAATCCAAAAACACAAATCCAACAAGAGGTTACATTCACACCAAAGACAAACAAAGGTCTTTTAAAAACAATAAACTAGTTAGACAGAATCAGGTAGAACAGGCAGGAAAAACTTGAAAATAAGCAGGTTCGTCATCAAACCACATGAGGGGAAAGACACTGTATATTATATTTACTGACTGTTTTCATCCCTTTTTGCACCAGCCACTTTATGTCTATTTGTTATGTGCCTTACATTTTTGTTCTATTTCATTTATACACATTTATATATATATATATATATTTTTTTTTTTCTTCTTCTTTAAATCTCGCATTTGTACATTTTATGTTTAAATTGCTGCACCATAGACCTTTTAGGAAGAAAAATTCAAACCTGTGTATGTGCTGCACATGTCAGAAATTACAATAAATTTGATTTTGACTTTTGACAATATACACTGAGGCTGACAAGTCACAGGTGAGATTCACTGGAGGACCAATCAGACAAAAGACACAGCAAAGACAGGTGAGGGTAATCACAAAGCCAGGGAAAAGACAAAGATAGGAAGTAAAACGAACTTAAATGCAAAGAGGAACCCGAGTTCAAAATAAAACAAGAAACCAACTCTCTCCAGACACTCCACAGCACCCTAAAAGAACCACACTGCACAGTTTTTTATGATGTCTTAATGACATTAAGGTGATTAGCTTAATAGTCTGATGCGTATTTGGAAATGTATTATTTATGTTCTAATCAAATCTATAATTGCAGGAATGCATGCCTTTCAGCATGAAATGGTAGGCACAAAATAAGATCAGTAAAGGTTTGATATTGTCTAATAAGGCTATTAATACTGTTAAGAAAAGAAAAAGTAAAGCACTATCTGGAAATTGTGTTGGCTGATTTGTGATTGATTTATTAGTTATTATTTGTGAAAATTTGTTGAACCACCCAGCTAAAAAAACTTATTAATTATTCAGAAGTGTAAGAAATGTCCTTCTATATCAGGTAGGTTTACTGTAATTTAACTGCAGTTTAGTCTATAGAAAAGGCTATTTTATGAGTTTGCAGATGTTTCGGTCTTCATTTTACTTCAAGTGTACAGTTGATAGAAATACTTGTTTTGCATATATAATTCTGTTTTGTATCACTAATGTTTTACGAATGAGCCATGGGGTGCAGTTATAAAGTGATTAAACATTTAAACTTTAATTCTTATTTTCACTTAACCTATGGTTTAGTTGAGCCCAGTGCACATAGTGTACTCATGCTTCTGATACTGATGTAAGTGCACAGTGTGGTATATTACTATCATGAATATAACTGCTGAGAAATACTATCTTTTTGGTACCTCTGTTGATATTACAAGTCATAGCCACCTGTAATGCCTCCTCCACATCTGCTAAACAGAGACGGAACTGTTTAGCAGCATTTTGGCTACTTTGAATTTTGAGAGGTGATATTAATTTGACTACCAAAATGTATTTAAAGAATGTCATCTATATTTCACAGTGTTCTCTGTTCCATTTCACCTTACGCATGTGACGTAATCGTGTTGTTACTTTTTGTAATCCATCACTGTAAGTATTTATTATATTGGCCTTTTCCTCCACAGTTACAGTATGGATTGTTGATGACAGCGTTGTCCATGGTGGTTCACAGAGAGCTGCAGAGACAGAGGGTCTGTTGTATGGCTGATGTGCACTGCCATGGCAAAGTCTTTCTTTTCCCCTTCTTTCAAGGAAGAGCAATGCTGAATATCCTCATCATTCACTGTAGTGGCAGCGACAAGGGGGAGGTCACCGACATGAAGCGGGTCATGATGAAGGACATGCCCCGGTTTCACCTCCAGCACCTAGGCGTCATAACATAGATTTGTCTTCGACAGAAAAGGGACCAGGGGAAAGCCAGTGCTAATCCAGACAAAACTGATACTGCCAAGAAATTCTCAGCAGTGCTATGGCTACAGATGCTCATAATATTAATGGTGCCATGATTTAGCACTGTCACATTGGACATGCCAGACCTAGGTTATTTTTAGGAGACGGTAAGTAGTTAATTTGATGATGTTTTTAAGTACACTGGTCATGTGACTTGACTTTCAATTTGTGTCAGGCCAAAGACAAACAAAGCTCTGACTGTTATGTTCATAAATGTGGTTAAAGAAGAGCTGTAGCCATAACACTTACCACCTCTGCTCTTCCTCATTCCTATCATTATCATTAGAAGTTTGATCATATTTGTTCACATTTTACCACATGCCAAAGTGTCCTCGGGCAAGACACTGAACCCTGAGTTGCTCTGTGTTAGTTAGATTTATTTTTAATAAACCATTTTGGCTATACAAGCTGTAGTTTAATAAATAAAAGTCAGATCTTGCATTCGGGACATCAATAACACATTTTGGACCGACAACAATGAAGTCCTGTTCGGAGTCCTGTCCCTCGTCTCATGTTGAGTTGGTTCACTGCTGCAACCTGTCCTGATCACCTGGGGCAAACCTACACAGGCAAGTATGTAAAGTAATGTAGATATAACATCACTTTATTTTACCCTCCAACATGTCATCATCTATTTAAGGAAACGAGATTGTGGATACAGTAGTCATCACATTCTGTGTGTTCTAGTCTATTCTTGTTTAGTTACAGGCCTATTTCCAACGATTATTTCTAATAAAAATATATCACTCATGTAACACACCACTGATATTAATTTAATACTTCTGTAAGTGACAGAATGAAAAAAAAAAGACTTTATGGCACAAGCTTAGTTTTCACTGTCACTCACAAATCATTATCGCCAAGTAACAAACTCAGGGACACATTTTGGTTGAACTTCAGCGTAACATACACACATGTCTGAAGGTTCTCAGTCATCCAGGTCATGGCATATCCAAAAATGCTAAAGTAAGGCAACTGGACTGGAGAGTTTCTTGAAGACGTTTCTCCACTCATCCAAGTAGTTTCTTCAGTTCTAAAGGGCTGGTGAGGAATTGGGTTTAAATAGGAACATCTCTGTGTGTTACTCATCTGAAACTTAGTGACTTGTGTTTGTTAATTGCCAGATACCTGTTGTTGGAGGAGACCCTGTCCTTTTCCAATGAATGGTTCTCTAAAGACCCACCTTCAGTCAGAGGCTCAAGTCTCATGGTGTGGACTGGGTGAAACTTCTTGTTAGTTTCTTCGAACAATATTTCTTGAAATGCAAGCATATGTAAACTTCCAGATTGTATGTGATCACAATCCTCTTAAAATGGTTTCATTATTTATTAGTACAAGTGCTTATTTTTTTGGTGCTTTCACTTCACTGTTACATTATAATATAGTCTACCTTCCATAAACTGTACGCAAACTGCTCGGCTGCAGACAGAGAGGATTTGCAGGATCAGAAAAGATTGAGAAAAACTTATTTGTCCACAAGGGTGCAATTAAGGGCACACAGTGTGTGTGTGTGTGTGTGTGTGTGTGTGTGTGTGTGTGTGTGTGTGTGTGTGTGTGTGTGTGTGTAAATGAACAACACAAACCTGGTGATGAGTAGTGCAAGTGAGTGAATATTATACAGTACATTTGGGTGCAAAATGAATACGATAGGTAAAGTATGATGCGCAAAATGCAGTCGAGAATATAACAGCAGATCAAGATAAAAGGCAGCCGGCGTCATGAAGGACTCTTTCCGTCCAGCTATAGTCCATCCATCCACCTCCCCTCAGAGCGAAGGCTGCCACAGCTTCAGATCCTGAACCAACAGAAGCTGCTTTCCAGAAGCTGATGCACAACCCAATCACTATGTTCCAGGTGCAAGAAACTTTGTATGTGGAACATCTGTATATCACTTTCTTATTTATTAATACCCATTTTAAGCCCATTGCAGCTTTACTTATTTTTTTAGTTTGTTTATATTTTTAGGTTATTGTTTATCCTCTTGTGGGTGGACCTCAGTGCTTAGTTTCGTTTCCTTTCATGTACCTCATGTATTAGAATGACAATAAAAATCTCGAAACCAAAACCGAACACCGGGAGGCCATTATTGACCTTTGACAGGCTCATCCCTCTCACTCACAGCCACCACGCCCCCTACGCAGACCTTTAATCCTTCATAAAAATACGAATGAGTTATAAAACAACTCACCACCCGAATAGTGATATTAACTACATTTACAGTTGCAGGCTATAAACACTTTTATTAATTCTGTAAAGTAGAGCATTTTAACAAGGAGATCTATGGGGGTTGGCTACCTTTCGGAGCCAGGGTCAAACGGTAAATGAATGAACTGCAGTTTTTTACACATCCGGACGTGTCCACTAATGCTGGTGCTCCAGTTCCAAACATTTCTCCCCCAGGGTCTAAACTCCAGAGTCGTACTTGTGACTTGGCCTGTAAAACTATTAAATTAAAAAAGTTAAATAACAATAATAATAATTTTCCTTTGGCCGGGATTCTTATACTCACATTACCCACCCTTGCCACAGGACGTGAAGGCAACATGGTACTGTCCCGCGAAAGGTGACGTCAGCAGGTACAGGTAAACGGCACACCTTTACTTCACTTGAAAGCACACACTCACGCCACGGAGAGGGGCTTGCTTGCGGAAGAGAAGTGGGGACAGCTGATACAAGTGTTTTTATGTTTTTTTTGTTTCGATCCATGTTACTATCCGAATGATGGAGACACGTTCATGACCCGGACGCAGAACTTCACATCTACATCTGCATTACTGCCAACATGTTCTTCAAGGAGGTCGAGGTAAACAACTTTTTCTTAAACTTATTAACATTGCCGCGTTAGGAAAAAATATCTCCTCCTGGCTGGACCACACAACGCAAACTGCAGTGTAGACTACTTTTACTTTACATTACATTAGACTGACTTATCAATTGACTGTATATTGCAAACTGTCCTTAGCTGGGGACCCGGTGTTATTGTAAAAACACAAAACACAAATGCTGGCTGCGTGGAGACAATACATCAAAATCACACAATCAGACCATCTATTATCAACACATTATCAACATCAGTTCAATAATCTCTCTTGCATTACACCTGAGCCTTGCATAGAGTCACACACACTGTACACATATTGTACTATTTAATTTCTTATATTTAGTTATTAATATTATTGATTAATTAGTTACATTTACAAGGACAGAGTATTTTAAAAAGCTCTCATTACATTTGAGCACAAGGTCTTCTGGTCATCAGCTGTGTCTAGACTCAGTGCTTTCTCATCAGATCAAGGAACAGATGTTCTCACAGAGGTGTTGTTCAATGCTGAGAATCTTCCAAGAATTTTATTCACTGAAGAAAAACTGTCACTGACTGTCATTACATGGTGATGTTGGAGCCGCCTTGTGGTCTGTGATGTGTTCACTTGCTGCTCAAGAGTTCATGAAAGAACTTCTGGATTGCCTACTGTGATTTAAGCGTTAGAATATTTATTTCAGAAAGATATACAGTAGGTAAAGTTTCTCCATCAATGGAGGAAGAGCATGTCCAGAGGTCCTAGCAGAAAATACTGATATGAATACATTTTGCATGGTCAAGTAACTTTTTATCTGTTGATAAAAGCATGAGATTAATTGCTTAGGCTGAATATTTTTAAGCCATCGTCATTGCAGTTACAATTGATACTTATGATGTAATGCAAAATGAAACAAATACTGTTAGCTGAAATACTAAGGTATTGTAAAAATGGGGAGAGAAGACATGAAATTAAGATACCACTCACTTTTATTATACAGCAATATTCACTTTGTGCCACTAATGTACCAACAGTGCAAGAAACAACAGTGCATTTAATTTGTTTGCTATGAATTTAACATTTTGTTCATAAGAGTGTGACTCCTGTCTGGATCTCAATATAGATCTCTTATTATGTGATCGTTTTCTAATGCATTGCAAATTTATGTAAACAGAGATGATCAAGTTGAGTATTTTAGTGCTAACCTTATTGTGTGCGTGTGTGTGTGTGTGTGTGCAGGAAAACACAGAGCTGCTGGAACTACGGAAGGACAGCTTAAGCGCGGAGCGTTTACTTCCTTCAGTGGTATGAATTCACCTTTGGTCTATCTTCTCTCATCTCACCATTTCCACAGGTCGCTTTAGTGTAAGATAGCAGTAGACAGAACCTTGTCAGTACCATGCAAACACAGAATATGTCTTCTTGTATGAAAGGACTATTTTGCCAAAATACAAATTAACAGATCAAGATAACACTTGAAAAGTGTTCTTGTCCCTTGTCTCATTTGCTTATCTTGAGCGCATTTGGAAATGTTACTGGACCTCACTGCTTCCTTTTAAGTCCACTTCTGTCCTTTAATGTATACTTTACATATTGGGGCATCCAGAATAACTTCACTTACACCTTCATTTCCTGGTACTTTCCCTACCCTAACCTGGACCTCAACCGTAACATTAACATAACGTTTTCATTAACCAGTAACCCACAAATGAGTGATTTTACAATTGAGGACACCACTTTTGTCCACATTTGCATCCACTGTTCATCAGTAGAAGTGATGTAAGTGAATCCCATGACCTGGATTACACTGACAGGCTGCAGCATGTCAGACTGCAAGTCTATCTCTCAGACTCACTAGCAATACCGGTATACCCCAAGGAACGGTACAGTCACCTTTTTTGTTCACAGTCTACAACTCAGACTTTCTCAGATGACTCCTCTATTGTTAACTGTGAAGTAAAGAGACATAATTGAGAACTTGATTGAGGATGGTGTGACAACTGTCACTTTCGCTTAACATTGGGAAAACCAAGGAGCTAGTAGTGGACTCCTGACACAGCCGGGGGTAGGTGATGGAAATGCTGGACTGGATTGGTCAGAGAACATAAGGGCACTCTACAGGGCAGGATAGAGTCGACTTTTTTTTTTTTTTCTAAGGGGGCTCAGATACTTTAATGTGCACTAGGCTGCTACAGAAGTTCACCCACTCTGTAGTGGCCCACATCTTCTTACTTGCTGTTGTGACCCAAGGAGGTAGTCTTAGAAACTTGTGCTTCCAACAGAGTGGGCACGCTGGTGAGGAAGGTCAGATCTTTGGTGCAAATGGAACTGGACATTGTAGAAGCAGTGAGTAGAGAACGAGAGGAAAGAGGAAAGCTATCGTGGACAACCCCTCTCATTCTCTATGTCAAGCTGAGGCCTTTAGAGTGCTCTTTCTTGCCACCGTCCGTCAGGCTGACCTTTCACCTAAAGTGCCGTGTCTGGAAATACTGATAGATACACATACACATACAATACTTTTTTTTCTTAGCAGATGTCCTGTATGTATGCAGACTACTATTTTCTTCTCTATCTTATTGTAATGTTGCTCTGATGTCTGATTTCCTTTAATTTTATCCTGTGACCTTAAGACATGTTATGATATTAACATAACATAATAACATTACTGTATAATGTTATTATGTGTATACACAAGATAGATATATTCCAGGTCCATGTTCTGGCATCTCTCTGACAAGTCAGTTACATCTGTATTAATTGGGTATTTTGTCTTTGTTTAGCCCACACAGAAGACATTTGACTACATACTGGTGGGACACAAAGGGCACGATGACTTGGACCCGAAGTCTCAGAGACAGAGCGATTTTATCCAACAGCTAAAAAAGAAAAACATCTCAGTCACTGTGAGTTTTTTTTTTCTTTTTCAAAATGCATTAATGTAATATACTATTAAAGAATGCTTATGAAGAGAACCTACTAATATATGTGTGTTGTGTGTTAGACAATCATCCATGATGACAAAGTGTTTTATGGCCTGCGGGCTCCCAAGGAGACGTTTGAAGACTACCAGTACCTGCTTAAAGTCTCAGACTCCTGCAACTGGCGTGGAGATGTAAGAGGAGAGATCCCCCAGGCCACCAGGTAAAGCACACACATTGGTGAATTCTGTACAGTTCATTCCAGGAAGTTACATTTTGAAGGTTGACCTTCTGAATAGTCTACTGTTCCCCAACCAGAGGACTCCTACCCTTTGCCAAGTCCCCATTTTGTATGTTATTGTTGCCAGTTTAGACAAACAGTAGCAATAAATGTTAGCAACCCTGCAAACGTCGGCAGATACTGGAACAGTTTAACAGTTTTCAGTCACAATCATGGTAGTTTCGAGTTTCATGCTGACATTTGTGAACAGGGCGTAGAGCCAGACGCAACTCAAAGTATTACTTTCGTTACTGAATTCTTGGCGAGCTGCAGAAGATAATGACATAAATTGCCTTCCTATTTATTTTGTACCTCTGCTCCCTTAGCACTGCCAAAAAGCACAGGGTAATGCCTTTGTTTTTCTTTTAAATAGAAATACCGTTGTACAATTTTTTTTCCCACCACAGCATAGTAGTGCTTTCACAGTAGGTTTTTCATAAAGTTTTCTCTTATCTTACTTCTGTTCTCCTAGATCACATGTGAACTGAGTGACTGTATTAAGTCCAATGAATAGGGCTGTCAAAGCTGATGTGATGAGAACACTTAAACCCAAACACCTGTTGTAATATTTAGGTAGAGCTGTAGCTGACCTGTAGGGTAGAGAGGATAGCTTGTACCATAGCTCCAGAAGCTCCAGCAGACAGTGTAATCATCTATTCTCTACTACAGAGATCGGCTGATCATCAGAAACTCCATGAACTCAGTAGTATTCTCTGTAACTCAGTAATATTTTTGACCTTGACACTGTCTTGAGTGATCTAATAGTATAATATATGTATATAGGGCTGCTTAAAAGTATTTGCCCTCAGAATTTCTGCGAGGAAGTCGCCCAACACATCAGTGTTTTAGTCTCCAGACATGAGCCTCTCTTTTAAACCAAACGATTCTACTTTGGTTTTATGAGTCCACAGAATATTTTCCAATAGTCTTCAGCAGACTGGCAGAGCAGTGGCTTTGTCTTTGCCACTTTGCCTTGAACACTATGGTTCTTCAGTGTTCTACTGGCAGTGGATTTATGAACATTAACATTAGACCTTTAGTTGCTTCAGGCCCTGAACAACTCTGTTGTGGAGTTTCACCACATTGATTGGAAACACTTGTGAACAGATTGACTCTAATGTAGTGCAATTACTGAAGAACTTTTTATTGTTCCTCCAGGATCCGTATTGTCTATTTCATTCTCCATCATACGCGCCTCGACTCAGGAGGTGAGTTTGATTTGTTCAAGAAAGTGTAGTTAATTTTTTTAACCTCACCTCAACCGGGCTATTTGCACAGATTTTTAATTGTCAAGAACGAGTATGCATTTTTGTCATAACACATGACTACTTTTATGATATGATATCGAGTTGTGATTGTTTATGTGGACGTCTGCTTTCTTTTTTCTATAAGAGGACCTAAACGACCTGTTGAAGGACAATGTCTTTGAAACTTTGTTCTGCCTCCATGAGGTAAGTCAACCTAACTTCCTCTCTGCATTAGGGATCTTAATTTTGAACACTGGCTGACACCCATGTGTCCCTTGCTTAGAGCACAGTCAACCTCAGTAGATCACATTGTGTTGAAGTCATGCTTAAAGAAATGTTTAAAGCAATAATAAGAAAAATAAGATGATCTCTCAAGGGCGCAGTTAATGAATTATCAATATTTTTTTAAGAGACTTCAGAAATACCTTCTTTGCATGATGTTTATACTGATTTCAACTTAGATCTACTTTAACCTCATTTCTCAAAGTGAAAAGTAACAAATTCAAGGATTATCTTATCTTGTCTATTGATGGATCATGTCCACTGTTACACTTTAATTACACTATTCTGCTACACAGTTATTTATTCACAGTAAGGATCTGATCTGCTGCTAATAAATGAGACCTTAACAGATCCAAAAGAGTCCAGAAAACCCCAGGTTTATGACGTCCATACCACACCAACATTAGTGAAATGCACAGCAAACCGTCCTAGTTCTCTGTTTAGCTTGTGATTCACATCTATTTATTAAGAAAGAATATTGTCAGGCACACACTACTGTTTTTTGGGTGAATGTATCCGTCCGACATTATTTCATGTGATGAAAATAACATCAAACAAGTTATTTCCATCACAGGGAATCATCAGACTCAGGCTATGTGCCTCATACAGTTCGAGAATAAGCGTATATCCCTTTAAGAAGGATAGAAAACTTCAACTAAGCTCAGTGAGTTTAATGAACTAAAAGCATCTTAACTTGTTTGCTCTACCTTCAGTTGTTATTTGGTAGGAAAAACTTGAAAGACTAATAAGGATGCAAATGAATACACAAATAAACATATACAGTTGGGTACGGGAAAGAAACACAGCAGAGAGAACAATAAATACATGCAGTAGATCACAGAAAGGAACACCAGTCAAGCGCAGAAAAAAGGGAAGTGAATGGAAACAAAACAAAACAATTTAGCTAAAGTTCTGTATTCATTATAGTACAGTACCGGAAGTGGAAAGGTTGACATTTTTGTGATCTCTCCTTTAAAGTAATAACGTGAAATTTTAACGTGTTCTTGCAAATGTATTTCTGTCCAGATGTTTCCATGCTGATATTGAGTGTGCTTCCATGTCAGATTCAAACAACTGATTGTATGTTTATTTTCCTCATCATTCTCAGAGGAAGAAACAGAAAGAGCTGAGAAAGAAGTGGGCTCGTTGGTCGGCTGCTTTTACACCACAACCGGTCATGGACATCCAGTCAGTATTTGTCTGCAATGTACTGTTTGTCTACTGAAAGTTACAGACAGACAGGCATAGATGTCTACCTGTCTGTAATTGTCAGTGACTGTCACTTCAGAAAACACTTATACCTCTTTAAGTTATGTGCACATACAATGCTGCTTAATACTTTTTCCGCCGGTCAGAATTTTCTACATTTCTGCATAAAAATGACTCAAAAGTCCTCAAGGTAGATATGATAACCCAATCAAACAAAGGACACAGAAATGTGTTCAGAAAATGAATCATTTTTACATATTATTGTACATCATTGCACATTTGATAAATGATGACAAGCTGGCCAATAATTTTCACATTGTCAACAACAGTGCTGTGATCTTCTGTTTTTGTGTATCGTAGATAATAAAAAATATAACAAATTATGGAACCATAGTGATCCTTGCCAGTAATAGCAGAACTTGTAAACTGTATACAGGTGTATACTGTCAGCTTTCTGTACTACTAACGTGTTGTGTCTTGTATACATGTGGGTGAGACAAAACTAAATTTAATGTGTCTGGTGGGTTCATCCCTGTTTGTTTTCTCTCTGCAGGTCTTACTTTGGGGAGAAGGTGGCTCTGTACTACCTGTGGCTGGGTTGGTACACTACACTGCTGGCCCCTGCTGCTGCTCTAGGTGTTGTAGTGTTCCTTTATGGGCTAGCCTTTTTTAACAGTAGCCCTCTCATGTAAGTCAGTTATATTTATACATAAAAAAATGCTGCTTTTGGTGTGACTCAGCGATAGGTGTATGTTGTTTATAAACTTGATCTTTTTGAATCCTTAGTAACGAAGTGTGTCAGTCCAACATCACCATGTGCCCTCGCTGTGACAATAGGTGTAAGGCGTGGGAACTGTCCGACACCTGCTCCTACGCAAAGGTGAGCTTATTTTTCAATCAGCTGTTGCCATATCACAATAGAATATGAAGTCAATGTATCGGTGTGCCCAAGTACAAGTACACTAACAGACAAACAGGGTGTTATAGTAGCAAGGATTACATTGACTGGGTTAGATTGGGTTATTCTTACAGAATAATTAATCAACTATACATCTCTTGAAATGTCAGAGACCCCTGCAGGGAACCAGTTGAAGCAGTTACATGAAAGTACAGGCAGCATTATTCCCCACTGGTAGAAAACTGGCCGCTGGATCCTATAATGATACAAGTAAACATCGAATTCCAGTGTCAGTAATCTGTGGGAACTCCACAGATCAGTTTGTTCACTGGGTGATTCTAAACTGAATTTTAGCCTATTATGTTTACTGTTAAACATCTCCATTCTCCATGTCCTCCATATCCTCACTCTTACACACATGACATTGGTCCACCACGTGTCCTCGGGGAAGCCTGCCTAACAATTCCTCATTAGCCAATGATGCACCGATAAGCTATAACACTCAGACATTATGTAGAGCCTTGTTGTTACTGCCACATTTTCCAGCTGGAGTCAGCTGGACAGGCATTGGTTTGCATCTCAATGACTGCACGTTGACATTTTGGTAATTAAAAGATTTCTTTCTGTTCTTTTCTTTAGTGGTCCAGTCTGCTTTATCTACCAACTATCTTGTGTATTTTGTGTTGTTCCAACACATGGCTTACGATAATGTACTATGCCAGTTTCACAGAGGTGGAGGTCCACTGAAGTTTATTTCTTCTGTAGCAATTATCAAGATTAACTTGTTACTCATTGACTAGTGTGATAATTCAAATACTTGCTGTTATAAAATGCTTCTAAATGTCCACAGGCAGACCCTGCCTTTCAGTGTAAAGTCGTCGCATAAAGGCTGGTAGAATTCCATAGTTCAAATAACTAATAGTAAAGTAATTTAGAGGCCTTACATGTTGCAACCAAAACTTCCACCAGGCTAAAGTACAGATATCTACAGCGGTCTAATGTTCCACTCTTGTGTTTCTTGCCCCAAGCAATTCTCTTCTTATTATTGTTCTTCTTAGTTAAGACCTAGCTCAGAACATTTTAACGTCCAACCATAGTCATGTCAGTGTGATCCTATCTGCTTCATTTCCCTTGTTCATGAAAAATTCATTCCCTCGCCACTTGGAAGGAGGGAACAATTACCAACTGACACCTTTGGAATGTAAACAGCAGTAAGATAACCTCTCGATACTCAGCATCTGCTTTATTGGCCAAATACGTGTGCACATACAAGGAATTTGACTCCACCCACTTTTCTCATTGGAACAAAACAAAGCAGTGTAAAAATGAATACATAAAAAATAGAAAACTGTACAACGTGAGACTGAAGATAATGCCGGTGGCTTGCAAAACAGTTGGACTTGCCAGCTCAATAGGTGAAGCATTATACAGATGTACCGCCTCAAAAGGTCACCCTAACAGTGGCACAAATGGGTGACAAAATGTGCAGTGGCCTTATCTGTCACTTGCATCAGCATTCACACAACAGAAGCAGTTGAATGCCAGTGAGCCAACTAGCCAAACTTTAGAGAAAGAAGTGAGACAATGACTTCAGTTTATTCTTCAGTTTGCCAGACTCCTTCACTACTGTTCTCCACCAGCAGGTTCTCTGAATGCATATTCCACATCTTTTCACAGCCTGTACAATAAGCATTTTAATGGCATCCCTGTAGTACTCTACTCTGAGTAGGCAATGGAAATTATCTATCCAGGCCCAGGCCAGTAAAAGAGCTTGGATAGTTCTCCAACATTTGACCAAAACTTCCCTCAAATGCTTAATGTAAAACCAAAAGTCCAAAAATAAATAAACTTGAGCTTGCTCCAGAAACCAAACTGAGGAGAGCAACAATATTCCTCCTTAAAAAGTCTTCATTGTTCCCTACTAGGCTCTGCACCTTATCTTGTGGAATCCATCCCTGCCTTTGAAACAATAGTGTCACACCTCTCAAACCAATCCCTTACACTCTCTGGGCAGATTTCCGTTTGTGTCCAAACATTACATTGCCTCTAAACATTACTTTGTGGTATTAAGTTATACCCTGCCAAACCAGTTTCAAGCTTGTGTTGACTTATCTGTCTGAACACGCTTCAGCATACAAATACCTGTGTCAGAACTGCCTTCTTTTGCACCCTGCTGTACACAACAACACACAAGTTTTCTTATCACTTAATTAACTAATTAACTTCATTATCACTAGAAGACCACGGGCTACATCTTTCTTGATTGTCACACCTTTTCACTAAAGGGATTTTCTACATATCCCAATAAGAATACTGAAGACATCAAAAGTATGAAGGAATACATGCGGTGATATAGTTTAGTGTTAAACAAAGCAGAATGTGTCTTATACTTTAGTTTCTTTAAAGTAGCCACCTTTTGCTTCAATGCCACCTTTGAATACTGTCATATTTTCAATCAGCCTCATGACGTAGTTAGCTGGGATGGTTTTCCAACAGTCTTTCTAGAGCTGTTAAGTACTTGTTGGTGCCTTCAGTCTGTGGTCCAACTTATCCCAAACCATCTCAGTTGAGTTTAGGTTGGGTGATTATGGAGACCAGGTCAAATAACCCCTACCTAGCCTTTCCTGGAGGTGTGTTAAAATACATCTGAATCTCCACAGACAGACCCAGTAGCAAATCTATTTAGAGGAAACAAAAGCTCTCATCCAACCAAAGTACAGAGTTGCGCTGGTCTAATGTCCACCCTTGCGTTTCTTGGCCCAACCAATTATGTTCTCGTTCTTCTTCCTCAGTATTGACTTCTTTGCAGCAATTCAACCACGAAAGCCTGATTGACCCAGTCTCCCAAGAACAGTTGGTATTCTGATATGTCTGCCACCTGAACTCTGAAGCATTTGTATGAGCTCTAATTCTAGGTGCTCTTAATTTGCAGATGGTATGGGTTGGTAACTCTAATGAACTTTTCGTCTGCAGAAGAATTAACTCTTACTCATTTCATTATAGCTCTTTATGGGTTTTACAAGTGCATCTGATATAGATTCAGATTTCTTTAATTGACTGTCCTTCATCCTTCATAAAGTAACAATGGACTGTAGTTTCTCATTACTTAGTTGAGTAGTTCTTGCCATAATATGGATTAGAACAGTAGTTGAATAGGGCTATTCACTCTAGTGCCGTGAACCAACCGCGCCTCTGTCCAAGACAAGAAATTCCAGAAGTTCATTATTGATGAGACACACCTGTTTATGGAAAACCATCCCAGATGACTACTTCAGTGAAGTTGATTGAGAGAATGTCGACAGTGTACAAAGCTGTCGGCAAAAGTTGTCTACTCTGAGGAATCTCAAATATAAAGCCTATTCTGCTTTGTATAACATTTTCTTGTGTACTGCATAATCCCATCTGTAGGTATCTGCAATGTATCCACAACATAGAAAAAAAAATCACTGAATGGGAAGATGTTTCCAAAGTTGTTACTAAAGACTGAGTATGATATTAAATGAAGTATTTCCATTTATGTTAGTTTACATGAGAATGTCACACTCATTTTCACACTCATCTTAATTGCATTAATATTCCACTGGATGATTATATATAAACATATATGTATGAAAATGCCCTAAAATTACAATTATATTACATTAATTTCTTGGACTGCATTTTATCCTACAAAGAAATTGGGACAGTCCTACTCTCTAGAGAGGAGGCTGATAAAATTAGAAAGATTACAACTACATACTCTCTTTATCACTTGGCCTGGAGCTACACAAGAAGACAGAGATGCAATTCAGTGCACTAGAAATTATATTTAAAATAAATGGTGGCACTAATAAAATGTTACATTAACTGATATTTCTGATCCTTTTATTTTAATCAAACCTTGGATCTATTTTAGACACAAACATAGCAACCCGGTCCTGATTTGTGTGCTTGTGTGGTACAAGATCATAAGCTTCTCTCTTCCTTAAATACATGGTGTGTTTGTATCTTCACAGGTCAGTCTTTTGTTTGACAACGAGGGCACTGTGGCTTTTGCTATGTTCATGGCAATCTGGGGTGAGTCTCTAATTGAATCTAAGTGGATTCACTCAGGACATCTAACGTGATGTACTGTTTATTAAAAATTTTAATTAATCGTGTGTTTTCAGCCACGCTGTTCCTGGAGCTGTGGAAGAGACACAGAGCCAGACATGTTTCTAAGTGGAATGTCTATGACTGGTGTGAAGAGGAGGTACAGTTTTCACTATGACTTGTAGACAATCATCTGTTTTCTGATACAGTGTAGTCACCTGTATTGTTAACTGATACCTTGGCTTACAGAATAATGACTGGCTAGACCTAATTATGATAGTACATTTTCTGTGTTGTTAAAGCTCAGTGCATTTACTTTGATTTAACCAAAAGTTTATCTAAAATTAAAATTGCTTTGTGATGAGGTACCTGCTGGATAAAGCTGATGTACCCTCATGTTAATACACAATACAACCACATACAACCAAAACTGAACTGATTTTCCAAAACTAAAATTAAGTACAAACTTATCTCCAGCTCCTTTCCTCCCTAGCTGTGTTTTTTTCTGACTTGTTTTCCCATTTTTTGTAAGATTACAGTATGAACACTTTATGAAGAGTAACACTGTATGTCACAACTTCAGATTTCCATTCTTTTTTTTTAAATCATGGTCTTTTTCTTTCTTCACACATACATAATACAATCATCTATTTGACTTTTCTAATTATCTTGTTGGTCTTTCTCAGTAGTGACGTCTTTGCAGAAATTCAACCATAGAAACCACAAAACAGCACCAGTAGAACTGTCCATACCATAGGTCAAATAAGTAACCCCTTTGCTATGGACCCTCTTCCAACCACATAACAATAGTTTAACACCTTAGATTCTAACATAGTGCAATTCTAGTGGAAACATAAACCCTTCCAAATGTTAGAATTTACCACCGAGCAAGTCATCATCGCTCTTGTTAAGTGCTTCATTTCTGGATGCAGCATTCCTTGTAATATGTGTGTCTTAAAACTTTGCTCTCTTGTATCAACAGGAGGAACTGATCATGGATATAGTCAATGATAAAAACTGTACACCCAGACAGTTCACACATTCATACTATCGCAGTACTCTGGTCCTCATCCTGGTCACAGTTATGGTAAGACAAACAGTCATGCATGGATCTACTGTATTGCCCTTCAGAATAATTGTGGTGCAAGGTGTGGAAGTTTGCATTTCCAACATTATTATGACCTCATTATAAAGATGCTTGTGGACTCTACTCTTCAGCTTATCAAACACATCATATCCTCTTTTATTGTTCATTCTTATGTTCGCACATACAAGTCATTTGTTTTGATTGTTGCTACAATAACAAAAGTCCTCTCAGCAGACAGCAAGTGAAATAGGAAGTCATGAATGGCTTATTTAAGAGGTCCTAATCAAACAGGACCTGAAAAAGTGACCTGAAAAGTTCTTGTCTCAACAGTCGTAATGTGTTTTTTCACTGTTAACCCATCTTGCCTACTTCCTGCTGATTTCTGATAAAGTAAACTTGGTACATCTTATCAGTGAAAAAATTTAAAATGATTAAAAGAAGCAACACGTCTGTCAACTTAATGGGATTGTTGTGTTCCAGCTAATGGTGATCATCGGCATAGCTCATGCTCTGGTGGTCTTTCGAGTGGTGGCTGCCCCCTTGATTTCAGAATGCAAGTGGGAATTTTTGGAGGCCTACGCCAACCCTGTGGCTGTGATGCTTGGGGCCGTGCTGCACTACGTCACCATTCAGATCATGACCCGGGTATGTATACCAGTTTTATAGTCCTCATGCAATATGCACTGAATGTAGAATAAGAGGACAGGGGGGAACACCAGAGCCTAGTCCAGACCAAAATAATTCAAGTCAGCTTCACTTTGAGTGGGTTTACATGAACTGGAAATGCAAAGCCAGGCTGCAGTACTAAAAACCATATGAACAGTAGCCTTTTGGAAATAAAGGCCATGGACCAAATAAACCTCTATCAAACTGATGACAAGAGGAAGGTGTTGTGATAAAAAAAAATAAAAATTAGAACAGCTCATGAGCCAAAGCTATCAAATAATTTTTCAAACATGATCTCTTTTGATTGACCCACTGAAGAAGTCAGACAGAGCCACAACAAGCAAGAGCAAAAATATATGGCTATGAAAAATACACACACATACTCCACTTGGAATGTTGTGTGTTTGAAAAAATCAAGAAAATGTTAGTTTTGACTGAGTTCAACCAGAATGTACAGGTCATCTAAACTGAGTTGGATTTGTTTTGGAATTTGGGGCCTCTTATTGTCAGCGGTTTTGCCTTTTAAACAAGGCCCTGTCTCATCTGGAGAGTGCAAGAAGCACTGTGAGAGTCACTTTCTTTGACTTCTCCAGTGTCTTCAACAGCATCCAACCCATCCACCTGAGAGACACGCTACTGGACATGCAACTTCACCCTGACATTGCTGCCTAGATTTTAGACTACCTCACAGGACGGCCGCAATATGTCAGGGTGGACAGCTGCACATCTGAGGTCCTGACGAGCAACATGGGCGTGCCCCAAGGATGGTACTGGCACCATTTTTCTTCACCCTCTACACCTCCGACTTCGCTACATCTCTGGCACCAGCCACCTCCAAAAGTTTTCAGATGACTCTTCCATAGTCAGACAGTACAGAGGACTGATCGAGAGCTTTGTTGACTGGAGTAACTGGAACCACCTACAACTCAACCTCAGCAAGACTGTGGAGGTGGTGGTGGACTACAGGAGGAATCGGAGGAGTCCTGCCCCAGTCACCACCCAGGGTGAGGAGGTGGAGATTGTGGATGCATACAAGTATCTTGGGGTCCAAATAAACAATTAACTGGCCTGGTCACACAATACAGATGCCCTCGACAGGAAAGGACAAAGCAAGATGTTCTTCTTGAGGAGATTGAGGTCGTTTGGCGTCTGTAGTAGACTCCTCAAGACCTTCTACCAGTCCATGGTGGCCAGCGTGCTCTTCTCTGCTGTGGTGTGCTGTTGGGGCGGGGCCAAGACTGGTGAGATCAACAGACTCAATAAACTGGTGAGGAAAGTCTGCTCGATGGTGGAATTGAACTTGGACTGCTTAGAAACAGTGGCTAAGAGGAGCATGAAGGACAAAATCTATGCAATATTGGAAGATCTCTCTTACCTTCGGCACGATGAGCTGTGGCTGATGGGCAGCTCATTCAGCCAGCAGATCATCCCACCCCGGAGCAGAACTGAACGCTTCAGACGCTCCTTTCTTATCTTATCTTATCTTATCTTATCTTATCTTATCTTATCTTATCTTATCTTATCTTATCTTATCTTAAACTGTTCATGCTGTGTCTTAACTTGACATACTATGGTGCACTACTGAATGAAAAATCTCACAACGTCCAAGCCACCCAACATAGCCTACCATCTTGTAGCTTCAGAGGGCCCTTCTCGAGTCTCTTAACTGGCCATCCACAGTCATCCCAGTCCTACTTCGTCTACTACCACTAATGACTACAATAATGCTCATGACTGTTTGTGTCTTTCATTTAACAAACCTGCAGGTGAACAGATGGGTGTCCCTGAAGCTATGCTCCATAGGTGAGAACAGAGGCTTTATTGATCATGCATTCCTGCAATTAATAAAGAGTGTTTTTAAAGATTTAAACTAAAGATTTTTACTAACATTTACGCAGATGAGCCACAACATTCTGATTACTCACAGATGATTAGCTGATAATAAATGTCTTTAAATTGTCTGGGATACAGCACAATAGCATGGACAAGGCTTGAGGGAAGCTCCTGGTCAATGCTGTCCTTATCAACATAGATCCAAGGAGAAACACAAAATGAAATAACCACAGGAGGGGATTAGGTGTTGAAACATTTTTGATGCGTTTTGATGCATTTTTGATGCGTCAACATTGTAGAGTCAACTTCAAGTCAGGATTACAGAATTTCTTGGTAACGTCTTGATGCCCCTTAACTTGGTTCACACAATTTCAGCAGTTGTGGCAGCAGATGAAAAATGAGCCACATATTTGCCAGGTGATCATATGTTCTGGCTCATCGGTGTAAAAATCAAGCATTCAGTGGTTTCAGAAATTCCCCACCACTTACTGTACATTGTTGTGCTCCTGTCCATGTGTCCGTTCAGAGAAGCTGAACACCACTGCTGCAAAAGAGAGGAGCTTCACAGTCAAGATGTTCACTTTCCAGTTCTTCACTCTCTTCTCCTCTCTCTTCTATGTTGCCTTTTTTCTGGGCAGGTACTGTTTATAAATTGTTACAGTCATAAATTGTGAAAATTATGAGGTCAAGTGTGTACTGTTGTTCCTCAGTAACCGCAAGCGCTTCAGATAGTATAAAATATGAAAGAGTTTGGGTTCAAATCAAAGCTTGTTTTTTACTCCCGCAACCGGTCTATGCAGAGCCTACTCTGATGAAAGCATTTATACATGTGCTGAGGTGTGTTGGCATTGTTCTCTAACTATGCCACCACGATGCTAGATGGCGACTTGTCTGCTGTGTTGAGTTGAGGAACTGAGCAGACTGATACTTACTCTGATATATTGATATCATACCCACTGCTGGTTATCTTTGGACAGACGCAGATCAGGAGAAAATGTTCCCATGTCAAGATGTCCCAAGGATTGTATCGAAAAACATACTGAGCAGTGAAATGAAATCAAACTCTAAATGTGTCACATTAGTTTTCACTGTTGTTGTATAGTTTGTATTTTTATAATGAAATTTGTTAAAGGTCTCATGTGATTTAGCTTAGAGGGAAATATACTGGTAGATTGTTTTTAGGTTACAAAAATCTGTTAACAAGGAGGGTTCAGCTGCTGATCTGAAGTCTTTTTGCCTCAGGATAAATGGCCATCCAGGAAACTATGTACGTCTTGCTGGGTTCAGACTGGAAGAGGTAAGAAGATTCATTCAGTGTTCCGAGGTTAAGCTACACCTGCAGTGTTTAATGTTCACCTGTGTTGTGTTTTGTAGTGCCATCCCAGTGGTTGTTTGACAGATCTCTTTATCCAAATGGCAGTGATCATGCTGCTGAAGCAGACTCTCAACAACATCTTTGAGTTTACTGTGCCGTGAGTATTTTCAAGTCTCATTTAAGAAGGGAGCTGATAAAGTTGAACTAACTTCAAGACCTCATAAAAAAAAAAAAAACTCTGAGTGGTAATGTTTCATATTCTCCGTTCATGTGGTTTTCCAGCTGGCTGAAGAATTGTGTGCGCAAAAATGCCGCAAAGAAGCTGGAAAGGAAGTGTGGGTACTGTTATAGAAAGGCCTGCCGTGATGAACAAGGCCGGATTGAACCATGTGATATCTGCAAAGTTAGGGACTGGCTACGTAACTATCACCTGGGCAACACTGACTCCTTCAGCCTGTTTAATGAATTCCTTGAAATGGGTAGGTCCACAGGCCTTATTACCTTTGCTTATTAATTATTCTGGATACAACTATCGATTTGGCTTGTTATTGTTTTCACATACACCAATCAGCCACAACATTAAAACCACTGATAGGAGAAGTGAATAACAATGACCTTTGTGGACCAGATGTGAACATGTGGATGTTCTGGCTTAAATCTGGACATGTACCAACCACCTAGACTAGGCCAGACACCCCCACCCCATAGCACAGACACACACGCAAAAACAGTTTATGAACAACTTAAAAAAACAACAACAAAAAAAACAGAACAGGGTGTCGATCTGGCCTCAAAATTCACTAGATCTAAACTGATCAAGTATCTGTGAGATGATCCACAGAGGCCCCTCCCCTCAACCCATAGGACCCAAAAACCTCCACTAACCCCCACTAACATTCAGTTACCAGTCACCACAGGACACCCTCAGGAGGCCCATGTCCATTCACTGACGAGCACAAGGGAGAGCTACATGAGCTACACGTGATCATAATTTTTTGTCTGCTCGCTGTATGTCAATGACACTTAACACTGTTTTATATTTCATTTTGAACTCACTCACTTTTACCCTGTGGAAACATCTCAGAATAACAATGCTGTCTGTACCCTCCAGTCATCCAGTTCAGTTTCACCACCATATTTGTGGCAGCATTCCCCCTCGCTCCCCTTCTCGCTCTCTTCAACAACATCCTTGAGATACGCCTGGATGCCATAAAGATGGTCGATCTGGAGCGACGCATGGTTCCTAGGAAGACCAATGACATTGGTGCGTCTGTTTATACCTGTATCAGGCAAACTTGTGTGAAGTGTCAAAAGACTGAACCAGTTAAACATATAAAAGTTACTGACATGAAACATTCAATCTTCCAAATGTATAATAAACATAATAAAAAACCATACATATAACCGTTCATAACATATTTCTTGTTCATCATGTCCCTACAGGTGTGTGGACGAAGGTCTTGGAAGCCATTGGAGTGTTAGCAGTGATCGCTAATGGTCTGGTCATTGGAGTCACATCAGACTTTATTCCTCGTCTTGTCTACCGTTACCATTATGGCCCATGTGCGACTGGAGCCTCTCATACAGAGTCAGCCATACTTCATCTGATAGAAACATGCCAAGCAGACAATTTAATGTGTTATCTCATTGTGCATTTCGTGCTCTTGTTGCAGCTGCATGGAGGGATATATTGATGACACTCTGGCCACGGCTAATGTGACGCACAAACACCAAGAGGGTTTCAACGTCACAAGTTGCCGGTAAGACTAAGACTGAAGTATTCTGCTCATTGTAAACATGGACATACTTTATTTGCGAATGTGACATGGCAACTTGTTTTATGTGTGCAGCTACAGAGACTACAGGAGCGAGGACTACAGCCTGACTTCTCAGTTCTGGTTGGTCCTAGCTATGCGGTTTGGCTTTGTCATCCTCTTTGAGGTTTGTCTCTTAGGTGTGGTGGAGACTGTGTTGTGTACATTACAGTACATTGATAAAGTCAGTTAAATGGTTCTGTCCTGTGTGTTTCTACAGCACGTTGTGGTCATCTGTAAATTTGTAGCTGCCTGGTTCGTCCCCAATACTCCTCTTAAAGTGAAAAATGAACGGCTGCGCGACAAACTGGATCGGCTGAAGAAAGAGCTGTCGTAAGTTGGCATCAAAGCAGGACATGTTCAAGTTATATTAGCTGACATGAAACTAATGCTATCAACACACAGCTTACAGCTTACACATACAGCTATGATATGGAAATAACTGTAAATTTGGTGTTTTCTTAATAATAATCAGTTGTTATTTCCCCTGTGCCTGCTCCAAAGGACTATGCAAGATGAGAACTCGATCTAAATGAAAATATATCACTATTTTAAACTCTAATATTGTAAAATAACTGCAACTGACTAATTTTCTCTAAGGATAAAGCAAACTGATACAACTTATATTTAGAAAAATAAGGGAATGTAATTGCTAACTGGATTCTTATACTTATTTATTCAGGACAAACTTTTCTATGGGCATTGGGAGCATTGTTTGCTGCTCCAGTAAATAGGACAGAAGTTTACTTACAGCAGAAAGCTGGCAAGACCTCAGCTGGAGAAGTATAGAGAATGATGTAGCCACCTAAAAATGTCCACCTAGTTTGCCCTCTTCAGACACCAGACTCCACTACAATTAGTGATGTGTTAGCGTATTGTTTGGCTTTATAAGGGAGCAAATGTGTTAGCAATAATTAATACTCACTGACATGAATATTAATTATTAGAATCTGAAATTTTGACATTTTTATTAACCCTTCCCTTACCCTCAAAATCCCATTCTCAAAATATCCGTCTGGATTCTTTTGCTCATGTTGACTATATATAACAATGTTTAAAGGGTCAGTAATCACAGGGCACCACCTTGGCATGCGGGAACAATAAAAAATAGCATACTCAGCCTCACTGAAATAGTGTTATTCAGTTTGAAGTGATCAATAATTATATTATAACTATAACAAAAAGTAGCAATCAATAGTAAACATTGAAGGATTTGGTGATTTAAACAACAGTCCTTGCTCCTGCACACTACAACAGTGAAGACATATAAATGAGAACATGCATGTGCATGTGTTGGGTGCGCAATGTTCTTCACGGGAAGTGGCACTTCTGCGTCTTTGCGCAGGACGTGAACCCATGATACAGGACAAATGAATCTATGAAATAGGAGGTTTAACTCTCCCCTGCACCTGTGTGGTTGTGTTAGAAGCTCCTCAGAGGCATGATCCTTAAGATGCCCATTCAGAAGAGAGGATTGTTAGTTTAGTTGTGACTTGGATAGATACAGAATCCTGACAGTTTACACTATCTAATGACAAACCCCCACCGCCTGCACTCCTGTTACAATAGTATGTGTGACTCACAACCTCCAGCTGTTTATCATATTAAGACTTGTCTGCGTTGTTTGTAATTGTCTGCTATGGAGAGTGTGGTCAGCCGTCAGCACAGGGACATGTTATATGAAATGAATTTTTAATACATTTAAAATCCGAAGACTATAGCCTAATTCAGCCGATAAGCCAGCGTAAGGTAGAACTCGAAGGAGGTGTGCTGTACTGAACACTGAACATATCATAAAGCTAGTGCTCCTTGTAATTACAGACACTGTTTAACTGAACAGTCAAAAATACATTACAGTGAAGTATTGCTTCCAGTGTCTTTATCCAGTACTATTACCATGACAAAAAAGTGCCACTTCCCTCTAATAGCTTTCAAAATATTGACCTTCTCTTATTCCCTCAAAGATACCAATGCATGAACCATGATGTGAAACCAGATGATGTGGAATGGAATGTCTTTCTAAATGAAACTAAAGCTTGTTTTGGCTGGGATAGCTTTTAGCTGTGTTTGTTCATTCTGTGCAGAAAAAAAAGGTACATTGAAATGTTGTAGGCTTATTTTTGAAAGACTTAGTGTACAAAACTAATAACCTGAGAGAGGAGGTACCCTACTGAATACCATTTGAAAAAAAAACAAAACATTGTCTAGATTTGTAGACATTCAGTGTTGGTTCTGGTGAGAAAAAAAATCATACTGTACAATACCTCTTACAACCAGCTTCATTGAACTGATGGAAATTGGTCATTAATGGACTTTTATAATATTTCTTTAGGTGCCCCAATAATAAGGAACTTCAGAAAACACTGCATTGCCGTTCACTTCAAACCCTGCAACACATGGGCATGGCTTCCCATGGCAGAAATATGTTCACCCACAGACAAAACACCTAAGCAAAACAGAGAAATGTAGTTTATGTTGCTCAGTGCAGTGAAGAAAGTACAGATTTTAACATTGAGGAAACACAACAACCCCTTCACATGCACATGGCTCATGACAGGAGAGTCAGCTTGTCAGGAAACGATTGAGCGGTCCACCTCACCTACACCTGAGGGGCAAAGCACCGAGGAGGAAAGGGATAGGAAGCCATCTATGTCAAATCAGGAAATTCTTCTCTGCTACTTGCTTGAGTGGAGATCAGTCTGCCCCTGTTTCAACTTATTCGGATATACCATGACCTGGATGACTGAGAAGATTTAGTGTTATAGATGAACTGGGATAATCTGTCAACAGTAACTCTGCACCATTCATTGTCAATAAAAAAACAAAAACATTTCCCCCAAACATTAGATATCTCTATGTGTCAAGGCCCCACCAAATACAAAGACGGAGTGCGAGATTTAGAGCGACTGCTCAAGTTTTCCTGCAAAATGAAGGAGTCACGTTAATAAATTAAGCCCCTACAAGATGCATGGGCCAAACCTGTGGGTACTCAAGTCATCCTGTGAGGCACCAGGCCCACCTGTCAGTACTTAGGTTTATGATGTCATGTCTAAGTTCCTTTTATTCATTTTATCCTTTTCCATCTTTTTATTTTTTCAGTGAAATTAAACGGGCCAAATCAACCGATGTCTGACGTCCCAAACCAGACCTCAGATCTGCTGCCACTGACGAGTCCTGGCCAGAAGCATGAAACAGGGGTGGTTATGTGGTCTTGTTTTTGTGGCTCATATTTGCTGGTGAAATCTAATCTAGAGTGCGTTGTTTATGTGTTGAGATACTATTGGACTTTTATTTTTTCCTGCCAACATTTTACCATACAACCATCACCATGCATTCAGCACAACTGATAATCTTGCGAGGTATTTATATCATTCATTCATTTGTTCATTCATTCTTTTGTTTGATGTAACCATTTGTCTTCTGGAGGGTTGTGGATCTCATCCCAGAGCTAACACAGAGACACAGACGACCATTCACATTCACATGCATTTTTATATTAAGTTGTACTGAATAATAAATGTACTAAAATATTAATTTTTTATTTACTGTTTTCTTTAAAGCAGATTCACAGACATGTTTGCCTCATATTGGAAAAATATCAGTTTTGTAGTTCATTGAAGACGGGCACTGAATTAAGTGTCTTCTGAGATTACAACAATTGCAGTCGGGGAAAGAAGGGGCATTGCTGTTCATTAGGGGCTTTTGCCATAATGATGTGTCACTCTTGAAGTGTTAGTAGACAAATAGTGCCAACGCACTGCAAAAACTACAAAAAATGTAAATGTTAGTAGCCAAATGTTAGAAGCCACAAACCAGGAGCGCAGCACATTGTGAGAGTGACAAACATTTTAATTTTATTTGCTCGTACAATAAATATGCACTAATATTTGTACATCAAAACATAATATATACATAATTATAAAATATGATGAATCTAGCTGTGTTTTTATGATCACAACTTATTTTACGCTTCAACCAGTTAAATGCAGTAGTGATAAACTGATATAACGGTATACTGTGTAGATATCGGGTATTGTATTGTGTATATATACACAGTGACACTTTTTTGTGCCCTTCACAATTTTTAACGTTTCACACAAGGCCCGAAAGTAGACAAAGACATGCCAGTCAAACAAATGAAATAGAAATGTTGAAGTGGTTCTGCAATGAGGAGTTATTATTTCTCCCAGCATCCGCAGACAACTGATCAGATGCTACTGGAAATGTCTGTCTGACGTTACTACTGCAAAAGAGGGTCACACCAGACAATGAAGGCAGGGGTTCACCACTTTTACAACTGACACATATGTACAAATAATTAGTTTTCTTGAATAAACAAATGCAGAAATAGAATATTCCAGTTTCATTTGTTTTATTGGGTTGTCTTTGTCTACTTTCAGGGTTCAAGGACTCAAAAACACTCACATGTCTTGAGGCATTTTTATGCAGAAATGTAGAACATTCTGAAGGGTGCAAAAACTATGTACACACTAAACACCGAAATACATAATAGCAAGCGGGTGATGTCAAGGTTATCATATGTTATACGGCAATGTAATATTCTGTGCTCTTGGAAATATCAGTCAGTAGACGGTACAGTTGGCAGAGGAGCGTTGGGTGCACATGAAGTCACTGGTCACCTCTTTATACCCCCTGGATTCAGTTAGGCCACTTCCTGTTCAACAAATGACAGGAGATATGTCAGGTATGATGAGCACGTGTCCACAGAACACAAAAACTGCACAAGAATAACAACTTAGATCGCGGTATGCACTGTGTGAAACCTTTCAGACACTGAATTTGTGGAACTACCTTTAATGATTAATTCTATCAAACCGGACTACTCACTGCAACTAAAGGGTTTTAATAGACTGTCAGAGGTTTTATCAACATACTGTTAAACATCTTACCTTCCATGAGGTTGTAGAGGTTACAGTAGTTGGTGCCATGGTCTTTAATGGCATACCAGTTCTGGGAGATGGACATGGCCTAGAGACAGAGTTAAATAGTACACAGGTTACACAGACCTGACGCAGACAAAAGGAGAATAAAGGCAAATGCCACAAACACAGGCCTACAAACTACAGGCTGACTAAGAGAGTCTCAGAAATACCAGAAACAAAAATAGGAAGGAGCTTGGACTCATACACTGTAGATCATTTCAAACCAGAAACGAAAGTTAACCTGTTGCCTTAAAAGTATGTGAGCTGAAACAACAAAACAAAACAAAACTGTGGTTGAACTGGTTTTAACTAGTTATAATATTTCTTGCTTTAACTTGATACTATGAGTTAAAACAGCCCATTATGTTACATTATTCACTGAAGAAAACTCATGTTATCTTGTCAAATGAACTCACAGTTCCTCGCTATTTCAACTAACATTTCCAAGTTAAGATCAGTTTAACTGAATTCATATCAAATGCTGTTTTAAGTTGAGAGCGCTAGGCATTTTTGTTTCTCCTTAGATTTCTCATCTTGACCACAGTGGTTTAAGCCTCTTTTGTAGGGCCTTGTTTCAGAGGTATCACCATTTCACGGTTATAGTTCTATTGTATTAAAAAAATAAAATGTGAAAACCGTGACAGGGTCTATATTTCCTAGTATTAAAATCATATCACCTTCCTCCTCACTCAAAACTTCAAGGCATGAGTTAAATGACTGACCACACAGACACAGAAAACTCACAAGAAGTCAAGCCAATGGATCACTTTAAGTTTAGAAAACTTACAAAATTGAGTTCAATATCAAAAACTCATCATGACTATTGGAGTTAAAAATATGAAATACATTCACATAACTTAATGGAGCTGTAATGTTTTACAGTGTAGGAACTATGATTAGGATTTGTTTGTCAGTGGTTATATGACATTCTTGTGGTGGCTAAGAGCACAACACAACGTCAGTTAGGAAAATGTCCCTATTAGTTTGACAAAACATACACTGCAAATACAACACAACCAGATAACGAAATCCAACGCAAACACTCAAACCCCAGAATATACCAACAAATACATATCCATGCTGCAAATACTGAATGTTTAAATCTGTATTTCTGGTGTTTGACAGAAACTGTCAGGCAGTGCATTATGGGTGAAAACCTACCGTAACATGACAGGAAGTGAAGAAGTGATACGAGACCAGACGGAAGTTGAGGATGTCCACATAACTCGTAAACGGAGTAGTGTGCTTGGCAGCTATGAAGTGGACAGAGGCAGACTGCAGCTGTAGACAGAACAGGAGTTGATTAAATTTAAACTATGATTATGATTAAATAAAAACTAGTCGGCAGAACAACACTAGCTCTGTCTGCACAGGAAGTCAGATGCATCACTGAACTGGAAAATGGGTGAATAAACAGCAGGCTAGCTAGACATCGTCACATTCAACTACCCGATTCAAGAAATACAGAATGAAGTGATAGGAGGGGAAAGGTGCTCGAGCTGCCTCATGCCGTTGCTGTCCTTTGTTATGCCACCCCCTTAAGACTAGTCTTGCTAATTAATACTTTTTTCTTCTTGTTTGTTGAATGATGTCACTTGAACCGTATAAAAACTCACTGAAACTCACTGAACCAGGAGACATATGTGTAGCATATTATATATTATTGACTATTAATATTTTGCATGACATTTTGCTATCATTGGGCAGTGGCTATTTCCAGCTAACACAGATATGAGCGGTAAGGCAGATGTGTATTAACAAGACTGTCTCTCAATTCAGTACCATGTGCTGTTCTATAGCCATAAACCACTGCTCATCTAGCACCATTAATCAACATCTTAATTACTCAGTATGGATAGTATGGATGAAATGCAAGTAAGTTAAGAAATTCACTACACCTAAGAACAGGACATTTAATAGCCTCGGGTGTTTCTTAAATGACCCACAACAAAAATAAAGATTCTACAGCTCAAGAGTCAAGTGTTTTGTATTATACAAGCACACACGCACACACACACACACACACACACACACACACACACACACACACACACACACACACACACACACACACACACATATACATACCTTGTACAGGCACTTTTGTCCTCCCATGGTGCAGCCAGACATTGTTCTCCATTTCTTAATCTGTGAAACCAGGGATTCATAAACCACTTGACATGGTATCCCAAAGTACCTGCATGGAACAAAACAAGCACAGATACTGAATGTGCTTTTGGGGAATTGTCAGTAGGTAAATTTAAATTGGAGGTGTGTAACCTGTCGGACACAGCTTTTTATCTAACAGCTGCTCCTTTTCGTTCTATCGAATCTTTCTGGAATATTTTAAACAGATCCACTGTCAGAAATATTCCACATTTCATTGTTGTCTTGAAGAACAACAGCGTTAAGTACTTGGCTTGTCCAGACAACCCTTTTGTCAGTTAAAAGCTTTTCTTTCTATTGTGTATCTGCTTTATGGTAGATAAACTAAAATGTCTGTGTCAAGATGGCCCGAGCCAATTAAAAACTGCTGATATGAGACCAAGGCTTTTCATCACAAGAAATATCTCAGTCCACTGTCTTTTGTAACACTAGCTGACGAACTTACACAGCAACATTTACCAAATATAACACATATCAGTGTTTTAAACAGGAACACCAGAAATGCCTAGGAGTTTCAGATAAATTATGCAAATAGCTAGTATGTCCTATTAAATGTGATATTGCCAACAAAGTTGTGGATACATTCGGAATAATAAACGAAGATTGTTTTCATTTCCATTTCTAAAGCATCAGACACAGGAATTATGAAAAGGTTCAGTATGCTACATACAATAAAATAAATAGAATTAGCAAAGTGAAGCAATAATCACATGCAGGCCCTCAGTAACAGTGGAATGATGACTGAACATAACATTTATTGAAACTCACTAGAACTGGAAACAACACTACTAATACATATTTACCACATACTCAGTATGTTCTGTCCATACAAGACATGAAAAGATGGAAGAGTAAAACCATTATGGCTTTTATAACTGGTATAGCAAACATAACACTATCAGACTATGTACAAAAGAAATTATACTATACCATTCTACTTTGCACTGTGCGTGGAGAAATCCCTCACAACACAGCCCAGATGAGCCGACTAGGAAAACTGCAACCACCCAGTGGAATAAATGCATTTTGCTCCAAACTGCATCAACAACTTCAAGCTCGATTCACAATGGCAATGGGTCCAGTGACCGAAAAACATAAAAGAAGAAAAAAAAGCAAGAAATCACAAGATTATCATGTGCTTCTCTAAACTGAGAAACAGTTTAAATTGGATTAACTTCTGTCAGTAAACAGAAGCTACACAGATACTTGGCTCACAGAGACACCTAGAGACAGTCTGTAATGGAGCAAGGGAGATGCACAATGACAGCCATAGAAAAATTTACCTATAGGTGGTCTCCCACTGTTGATACTGCTGCTGACGGTTGTCGTGGGAAATACTGTAACATATTATTTGACAGGTTAAAAGGTAGTCTACTAGGAAAAGTGTGCTTTGGATAACAGACCTATACTTCAAATAATGTGTCCTCTGGTAACATGTTTAACCTACATTATTATGTAAATGTGTGAAACTGTACAACAATGATTCTAAAAATAATCTTAAATCCCTTGGTATAACAGTGAGGCAGGATGGGGCCCTCATAGACCAGTGTTGTACTACATTTTCAGAAGTCAGGACATCAGAAGGTGGTTACTGTGCATGTGCAGCGCAGATGTACAGAGAAAAGTTCCTAAAAAAAACCCATACATTTGGAACAATAACATGAGTTGAGAGGATGGAGAACAGAGGTGAAGAAATAACGTATTTTATGGATGATCAGAGGAGTTATTTCAGTTGTTTAAATACATATAATAAATAATCTATAGAATGTTAATGCTGGTGTAAATGCTATCATTTGTATTAAGTCATTAAGAACATTAAGAAACTTACAAGTTGATTTGGGTAATCTGCCCCTTCAAATGTAAAACTCTACGTTACCTTTGGCGCCATCTTGAGGCTTACATTTGGTGTTACAATAATGGGGAGTTGTCACTGAGTTAACAGGAAGTATTATTATAATATAATTATTATTATTATTATAATTATAAACTGGACCGGGTTCTTCATCAGAGGCAATTCCCAGTAAACGCGACGTTCATTACGAACAGTACACATTTTGATGGGATGTATAAGTCTGAATGACTGATCCAAATCAGAGTCTAATTTGGTCTGAATGACTCAAATTAGACTGGCATTTTAAAAAGTCTTTTGAACGGTTCTTAGAAAGGAACGGATGCACAATACCCAGTCCTCACATACGAAGAGAAATAAGTCCCATCTCTTGCACTGCGTCTTCCCTAGAAAACTACCATTGTTTACCTGAAAAATTATGGAAGAGTCCCATTGACAGCAGGATGTCTCAATCAGTGTACGTGAGCGTCACCACTGACAGCACGTGTCATACCCTGACCATGAATATAAACAATGACGTAGAACATTCAACATATTTCCTGAACGTTGCGTAATTCACATGGTAATTCAACATATAAATAATAAAACAAATAATTGTTGAGCATACTTAGATAAATACACACATACATCGTTAGATATGTACTTGGATACATTTTATTTAATTATTTTGTATAAATCCATTGTCCTCGCTATCAGTTTCAGCCGAACTGTTTTTGTGAGGGAACAGGAAATACGTATCTATGCCTATTATATACGCGTATAAATGCGTTTAAAAGCGTATAAATGAAGATTTATTTTCCGGCACCAGCATGTCAAACTCTTGCGTGAGCCTGAAGACGTGCGTTTAAAGCCGCAGCTCGAGCCGTCACGTATTACACGTAGCCGGCGGGAAATGAGGAAACATCAGGAAGCAGAACACCTCCTCCTCCTCCTCCCTCTCGCAGACCTACTGCCTCCTCCTCCTCCTTTTATATATTTGCTACCACCGAACAGCTGAAGCTTTACTCGCTTGTCCGAAGAGTTTTCTCACAGAGGTCTGCTCCGACTGAACGCAGGGGTCGCCATGAAGCTGCTGGTCCTCCTCTTCCTCCTCTTCCTCCTCAGTCTGTTGAGCTCCGTAGACTGCAGGTGTTTCTGTCAGGTGAGTGACTGACTGTAATATTCTTCCTGTAGTTTCTGCTGTTGTGTTGTGTCGCTGCCTGCATTACGAGACGTATGTTTATTTTATTTAAAAGCTTTAATTAGAAGTGAACTCTTTATTGAAATAGATGTTAAAAGCACACCTTAAAATCAACCTCCAGCTCTTTTAGGAAGACTCTCAGTTCTCCAGCCATCACGATGAAAACACGAGGCAACTGCATATGTTTGAACTTGTTCAAGTTTTAAATGACTGATGGGGAGTATAGGCTTTTATCAGGAACTTCTGTGGGTGGTGTACACCTGAATCCGCCTTAAACTCACATGATTCTAGACTGACTCACCTGAAATAGGTGGACCTCAGATTAACGTGGGTAGTATTTTCTTCCTCTTTTTGTTTATGATTAGCAGACACATGTTGTGAATGGTGGTGATATAAAAGTCCTGCACTAAATCTTAACTTCATGATTGTTTAATGTTGATGTTGACACAGTGTCAGAAAGGTGGTAATTAAGCTGGATGATAATTTTTTGGTGATGGGACTAGTAGCATTATAACAAGAACATGCATCGGGACAGCACAATATAAATCAATAGCACTACTAACCACAGTGTCATAAAAAAACATTAGTAATTTATCCAATGCATCTCTAGCTACAGGATGCAATCGAAAACACTGAACAGGAAGTTCAAATACCAAGAGCAGATAAGTAAATCTGCTTGAGCTCAGTCCGGAAGAGAGAAAGAAAGGCAAGATAACTTCAGGGAATCACCTTATTCTCATAATATTAATAATCATAACAGTTCTGAGCTTTGAGTGTTGCTGAAACCAGGGGAAGTAGTGGCATATTTTGTGTTGTTGTTCAGTTTGTTTATCTCAAACCAGTAGTTTGTGGTTCCTGTTTAAGGTGACCGGTGACCTGGACGACTGCGCCTGTGACGTGGAGACCATCGACGGCTTCAACAACGATCAGCTTTTCCCCAAACTTCAATCTCTCCTTGAGTCAGACTACTTCAGGTTCTATAAGGTGAGATGAACTGAGCTGATGCAACCCCCTTCACACACACACATATACACATTATGTGCGTTACTCAGGATGTGTTTGGACTGAATCTTCTGCAGGTGAACCTGAATAAGCCGTGTCCATTCTGGACGGCCGACAGTCACTGTGGCCTGAGGGACTGCGCTGTGAAGCCGTGCTCTCTTGTGAGTTCATCCACCTGCTGTAAACAAACCCAGTTAAACCTGTTATTAGTGTAGATCTGTGCCCGGATAACTTGGCAGTGAAGTCCATACACGCAGCAGCGTTCCTCCTCTGAGCATCTGTCCAACGCATTTTCACACTGAGGTCAAACTGTGGACACAAGTGAAATTACGAGAACGCCTTTAATTTTAATATCCGGTGCAAATGCAAACCCCTAGATTACACGTGTTAATCATTGAATAGATGTAATGATGGATGAACCCTCCATGATGGTGGCGTCTCCAGCCATCGCCCACCTTGAACCAGCTAGTTCAAAAATGGTCAAAAAGGTGAAGACGAGGCAGACAGCTAGGACTGTTTTAGCTACGTTTACTTTAATCAATCATTTTAATTCAGCCTTTAATATTTCCTTTTAATGTGTCTCTATATGTCACGCCAACTTTGAGCTCTTCACCTGCCCCACCTGAAACCCAAATGTTGCCAGAGTCAAAACCCTGCTCAGATACAGTTGTCATGTTGAAACTAGGTGAAATGCGTGACAGTATTTACATCACACTGACTAAAACTCTGTCTACGCACAGAATGAGGTGCCTGAAGGGATCCGATCCTCGTCCCAGAACAAGGTGAGTCAGTCAAACGTGCTTTAAAGTCCTATTATTGATACTATTTTATGCACAATTCTGATGTTAAATACATCTGTATTGACAAAGGGGACGCACAAAAGAGAAAATGGGAAATCTTTAATTAAAAGCATTTTGAAAACAATAACAGTTTGGTGCTGCAGCATGTGACTCAGTTGTAAGTGCTCTAACAATTGTAAATGACTAATTTTCTGTAACAGATTAGGGATCATGACCAGTCATAATATTGATATGTCAAACTTTAGGATTGTAAAATAAGTACTTGGGACACCCATGTTTTGACTTTTTCCCTTTTCATTCTCCATGACGTTTTGTGTTATTATTTTCCTTAGTTTTCATAGTTGAATATTGCTCTTGAATGTGAGGACGTACATTTCCTGTTTATTTTACATTTTAATATGTCTGTGTTTGTGTTCAGTATTCAGAGGAAGCAAACAGGCAGTCTGATGAGTGTGAGCAGGCGGAGCATCTCGGAGCTGTAGACGTGTCTTTAAGGTCAGTTTTGTCAACATTCTAACTTACAAACAATAAATATATTCATACAGTTCTTTATCCTTGTATGAAATTCATGTTTCATCATATCAGTACAGGATTTTTTCACTGGCAAATTATGTTGTGGAGTTTTTTTTTTTTTTTTTTTTTTGCTTGCTAGCCTCTGAGCTAGACTTAGATTTAGACTTAGACAGACTTTATGATCCTCGAAGGAAATTACTTGGTCACAATAATACCCATTGCTGTTATTTTACTTATGATTAACAGACTACTGCATCCTGCTGGTATCAAGAGTTATTTCCTTTTACTCAACTACCCAGATAAGCAGAACCTGGAGCATCAGGCCAACAAGACAAATTACAAATGAAAACTATACAGTATATAATACTGTATAGTTTTATATCATATATAATATATATATATAATTTAGTTAATAAAACAGCATTGGTCTGCATTTAATCTTCATAATCTTTATCTTTATATGAATTTCTTTCCACATTTGATTTTGTAAAATTGTATGTTGAAATCTAAGCTGTTAGAAAGTTTCCATTTCTTTAATCCGTCTGTTGTCGTGATGATAAGAAGTTGTGAAAGTCAAATGAGATCCTGCAGGAAGTCGTTGGAACACCTAAAGTAAACAGGTGAAACTAAACACACCGACTTCTCTGTTTTCATTCTCAGCGTCGAGACCCAAGAGGCTCTGCTTGAATGGAACAAACACGATGATGAGACAGAGCGTTTCTGCGTGGTTGATGGTACAGTTCAGCCAATCACTCAAACAAATGAATGAATCAAGCTTCTATACCACTGTAATAGTGTAAACCTCTGCATTCAACAATATACATAAAAGTGTGGGTCAGGATAAATTACATTTTTGATTTGTAATCACAATACATAATATTTCTGGAAATATAAAAAGAAACATTGTTGGTATGATGACAGTAAGACTACACCATGTTTTAGATGGTGTGGAGGTAAAATTAGTAGCAGCATAATTAAAAGAACAAGAATGACTGCAGTGAACAGGAAGTGAGGAATATTTTGCAGGTACATGATAAAATCAGATCATATCAAAAAAAGTTTAGTGTTTATAGAATATGATGATGAAAATATGTCAACTTTAATTTTTTTTTTTTTTTTTTACATTTTTGGAAATATAAAGATGAAAAGCAGCACAGGAATCCAGAAAACTAGAACAAAAAACTGATTTGCAAATATAATGACAAGTATAGTGTTACTCCTATAGTGTAACAGTACACCAAAGTATTAGCACATGTAATGGAAACTGTTTTGGGTTTTGATTTCTTAACACATTCATGAGTCATCCATCACTACACAATCATGATGGACTGTTGCAGCGTTGCTGGGGTGTAACTCCTCTAATCAAACAGATAATGTGACAGCTGACTAAAGTGTTACTGTTTCCCAGACGAGCAGTCACCTGACTCCCAGTACGTTGACCTGCTGCTGAACCCTGAGCGCTTCACGGGATACAAAGGACCAGAGGCCTGGCAGATCTGGAACAGCATCTACGAGGAGAACTGCTTCAAGTAAACTCTTTATATTGTACATGTTCATATTCTGCCTTAAGAGCAGACTCAGGAGTGTTTGATTGAAGCCACATGGAGGAGGGCTAAAAATCGAAGGGAGTAAAATTCAAAGTCCTCCCTCACAGAATGAATTACCTCTATTTTTGTGACATATTTAAGAACTTTACCTCACTGGGTCTTTGATGAGAATATATAGAAACTCTTAAGTAACATAAACTAACCAAGTGAAGCAGAATGAAGCTCTGCTATTGTTGGATGGTGTCATTATTATGGTTAAGCTCCATCAAAAAAAAAAAAAAAAAGCCATCATCCAGATGACAACTCTTACATAATGAATGCATTTATCAACTGAAATAGACACGAGACATAAGAGATTAATGACTTCCTTTGTTTCCCCTTCGCAGGCCGTACACTGTCAGACGACCTCTTGTCCCTGAGTCGTTCCAGAGCAGCTCAGGAAGTGAAAGTAAGACCTCTTTAATATTACACCCCACAAAATAGCCACCAGTGCATTAACAGACGGAGAATATAAACACTTTTTTTCTGAAATATGTCACTTTACCGATGTGCAAAAGTCCAGACATGTTTTTTCTTAGTTTCGTTATCTGACACTAATGAAACCTGCTTTTTCAATAACATACACCAACATATGTGTAGATCATTGACTGTATAAAAATGAATAAACTCTACATCGCGTTGACACACAGTTTGATTCTCAGTGCGGACTGTGGAGAACGGTCACTGACGTCTCTGTGTTTATTTACAGCGAGGACCTTCTACAGCTGGCTGGAAGGTGAGCTGATGTTTCAGCTGTTGTGTTGTGTTGTGTTTTTCGTTCTCCTTTCGTCAGCTTTCTCTCCGTCTTCGTCCACCAGGTCAGTGTGTGGAAAAGAGGGCTTTCTACCGGCTCATCTCCGGCCTCCATTCCAGCATCAATATACACCTGAGCGCCAGATACCTGCTGGATGGTGAGACACACAATCGCACACTTTTCCCAGGGTCATGATTTAATAAGCTTTGCTTTAACTTGTCCTCTCTTTCCTTGCAGACACCTGGTTCCAAAAGAAGTGGGGTCACAACGTGTCTGAGTTCAGGCAGAGATTCGACTCTGAGCTGACGGCCGGTGAGGGACCCAAGAGGCTCCGCAACCTCTATTTCCTGTACCTGATAGAGCTGCGAGCGCTGGCCAAAGCTCTGCCGGTCTTCCAGCAGCCGTCTTTACGACTGTACACGGGCAGACCTGAGGAGGACCACAAACACAAAGAGCTGCTGCTGGAAATCCTGCAGCTGGCCAGGTCAGTCAGTGAGACCCCTCCAGGTGTCCTGGTGTTTTGATCATAACCAGACCCGAGCGACTCATCTTGTAATAGTCCGTCTTTTAATATCACACGTCTTTCCCTGCTCCTCTAGATCTTTTCCTTTGCACTTTGATGAGAGGTCTCTGTTTGCTGGGGATGAAAAGGAAGCAGCAAAACTGAAGGTAAACACAACATCTTGCAGAACTAATATCCAAAAAATAATTTGGACTGTAAATATTTTATAATAAACAAGCTGAAGGTGACATTTATATCTCAGTTTCTGTAATGTAATGCATTTTCTTCCAGCTCGTATCAGAACAACGGTTACGTTTACATCGACAGTTTTCCTAATTTGAGATTCAAACTTTATCCGTTTACATGACAACTCAGTTGTCTACAGCAGCAGCTGGAATTTTAGCCTATTCCTCAGTTCAGAGGACTTCCTCACATGAACTGCTTGTTTTACGTCTGTCCACAACATTTCTATTGGATTAAGGTCAGGACTTTGACTTAGTCATTCCAAGACATTTATTTTGTTTTTCTTTAACTATTCTTTTGTAGAGTGACTTGTGTTTGGGGTCATGTCTTGCTCCATGATCCAGTTTCTCTTTGCCATCATAGACTTCGTTTAACATGTGTGGTGAAGTTCAGACTGGGAGATTTCTTTTTAAACTAAACAGAGCATTGGACAACATCTCATTATAACAGTCTCATTATACTGAATAGAAACACACCAGTCTTTCAGAACTGAAGAAACTACTTGGATGAAACGTCTTCAGTCTTCAGAAACTCTCCAGTCTAGTTGTCTTTGTTTCAGCCTGTCCTTTTGGATTGATCTGGTTCTTTTAGCCCCGCTGGACAAAAATCACTTGACAATTTGATTTAATTATTGTGTAACTCCACTGTTCATGTCAGGAGGACATCAGACTGGCCTTCCTCAACATCTCCAGGATCATGGACTGTGTTGGCTGCTTCAAATGTCGCCTGTGGGGGAAACTACAGGTAAAATGTTCTGTTGCTTGCCAACCTCCCAAAGTCTCCAATATGCTTTAAAATGAAACCTCCTGCCAATTATTTAAGTCAATAATATAACAAAGGCACAAGGATTTTCTGCTAATGCGGCCGTATGGGCCCAAACACTGCCTGCAGACCTCGCTTGGTGTAGTTTGGAACCATCTGCTGCATAGTGACCCAGCCTTTATGCCCCTCTCTCTTGTCATCAGACTCAAGGATTAGGCACAGCGCTGAAGATTTTGTTTTCAGAGCGACAGATTGAAGCTCTGCCCAAATCCAGCAACCAGCGACCCAGTTTCCAACTGAGCCGGCAGGAGATCGTCTCCCTGCTCAACGCCTTCGGAAGGTGAGGAAGTGTTACATGTCACGTTCTGTTCTTCAACATGTGGCTGGTGTGGACCTGGTCACTTCAGGTTGGCTTCAGTTTTCTGACCTTGCATCAGGCCAGCAAGTGTTTGCCAGATTAAAATAATAGAATTATCCAGCTGATAATCAGGAATGTATGAACCAGCTCCATCTTTCAGTCCGGGAGGTTACTGCTTAGTGTCGACAGAACTCAATTTGTCTATTCATTTATATTTAAAATATTGACTATTGATAAAAATTGTACCAGAGCCAACCTAAACTCTGCAGGAATTAAACTCAGAACCTCAAACTTTCATGTATGAATTGACTTTAATGGGAACATATGCTGCAGTCAGACTTATGTTTCTGATGCCTCACAGGATTTCCACCAGTATCAGAGAACTGAAGAACTTCAGATCACTGCTAGCGGAGGAGCGATGAGGACATCAAGAGCCTTTCAACCATTTTCTGATGAGATATAAATTCAAATCTGCACATTTTTGGCAGTGATGCAAAGGTATCCGTCCATTTAGCTGACTTAGACTTGCTGACTTCAAGTGTCTTTATGGAAGCTCTAATTTTAACAGACAGAAAATGGTCATCAGCTCCAGAAACATTCATTCAGACTTAATTTTTTTTTATATGAAAACGTGCTTTAATCAATGAAATCAGGTCAGATGTTGTTCTTCAGTCATGTGTTTTTGTGTTTATGCTTTTGTCCTGAAGATGGCGATGTTTATAAAGAAAACTTTTCTTTTGTCCTAAGAAAAACTTGAATGTAAAGACACTGTTAAGATGGAAATGAACATGTTTTTCCTACCTACTGTTGATGTTCTGGTTTACTATGCCTTTAGGTACACTTTGACGTTTCTTCTTCCACCCTCCATAGCTTCTTTATGTAAGAATTCATTTAAACCTACAATAATAATGAAACCTGTTTGTGTACTGGAGGTGAATTTTAGAAACCTGTTGGTACTAACCACAAATCGTTCATTTACATTACAGAAAGTTGAATCTGGCTTACTGGTGGTTTAGTTTGGACTATGATGAAGAAATTAAATGCATTAAAGGACTGAAAAAAGTAACAAATTGTTTGTAAAATGAATTTATTTTTATTTATATGTGTACTAAGTTTGGTTTGGAAATAAAGGCTGATTATGTCATTTTATTTTTTTTACTACTGATCTTTTGTTCACGTGTTGTAAACAATTATTTGTTTTATTGTTTTTTATGCAAAGGTTTTTGTGAAATGAATGAACTTTCCCTTAAATATAAAATTTTAATAAAGAGATATTTGAAAGAAATATAGATTCTCTTTTATAATTTTTTATTATAGTTTTATTTCATTATTATTTTCCTCATTGTCTTATTAATCTTACAAGAATACACAACTGAAATAAATGTATTTTGCAAAGACAGATAAATTCATTTTTAAATGTAAGCTTTTGCTAACTTCCTCCCTTGGTTTGAAGATATAGACTAGAGATAGTTTAATGTTTACTTGTCAGTTTATCTTACATCCGTTGTAACAATTAAAACTTAATTTTATACAATGCATTAATTAAAAAATGTAATTTTAATAAGTTATGATATAAATAATATATACATTTTATATACGTTTTATCATTATATTAACAATTAATCACTTATTATCATTCATGAAATGTTTAATGTTTAGAACATTTAAATTCAGTTTGAGTTTATTTATTTTTCTAAAAATTCTGTACACTTATTGAAAAATATATATATTTATTCATCTTGTAATTAATTAAGAGTGATTAAATAAATTGTATGATCATATCAACAAGTAGTCATTTCATTTAAAAGTTAATTTAATTTAATTTAACTGAAGTTATTTTGCATATAGTCTCTGTAATTAATAAAAAATTATTCTTTTTAATTACCAGCTCAGTTTTCTGTCTTACTGTATTATAGCCTCCATAGACTATATGGTTGTCACTCAGTCTGAGCTGGTATGAAGTTAGCCGCAAATACAGCACACCATTTCCTGTCTGTACTAACAATTGCACGAATACATCTCATCTCATCTTTCATACCACTTAATCCTCACTAGGGTCGTGGGGGGTTGCTGGAGCCTATCCAAGCTGGCATCAGGTGAAGGCGGGGTACACCCTGCACAGGTCATTGCGCAAATACATATCAAAATAAAAGTCTGCAATTATCTTTCACAAATAAAGGAATGAAACTGAGTTCTCGTCAGGATTCTAGCTTCGACTGAGAGAAATGTTTATGCTCTAGATTCAAAGTCAATAAATAAATTCTCAATTTACAATAGAAATAAAAGCCCTATATAGCTCTAAATATTCCAATTAACTTAACTGATATTTACAGCAAGGCTACGACGCTGTCCAGTGTTTCTGTTATTTTAGACACACACAAGGTAAGACAGCATGTTAAAAACACTTACAGAAATAAGAACACAAACCACAATATACAAACGCATATTTTATTGTAACACTGATAAGAATTGTAACACAATGAGGTAAGTTAAATAATCCACATCTGTGATGTTCTTGAACCACAAAATATTCACCACCCTATCAGTAACAACTCCACAAAGTCCGCAAACAGTGGCTGTTAATGCCCTGTCAGTTCAGTTCACAGTTTAATACAAACACATTTTTTCTGTTTCTTATGAGGACAAGAGCAATACTGTTACTGACAAACCCCAACCCCTCCCCCTGTCCTTCAGTCACAGACCAAAACTTACCGGTTGTGTATTTGTTTCCTTTTTAAGAGATGAAACTCAGTAGAAAATATCCCCTGAGGGAGGAACATTCTTTTGAATTTCTGATGAGAAAGAAGCCACTACAGACACTGGCAGGCTCAGTCTGAGTTTGCTACCATTTCTGCTGATGACTTGGCACGGTCTCACAGGGCACTAGGAGATACAGTAAGCCAGCATTTAAGTTGCTCTGTAGTGTGGCCAAACCGTGTAAAAACGATCTTACGATGCCTGATGAGTTATTAAACACTCTACAGACATCAGCTGGACAGGACAGCGTGTCTTAAACGCCAGGACCCTGCCCTCTGAGCTCTGACCAGAGTCCTTGTTGAGAGAGTGGTCAGAGAATAGTTTCTCTGCACTCAAGGCTTTGTTCAGACGACGGGGAGCCCAGTGGGTCGGTGGAGGCGCTGGTTGTTTGTTGGAGATGTTTTGGACGGCGCGTGGAAGGGGATGGGGATGAACTCAAAGCACCGCAGCTCTGGAGGTGAAGGTCCTCGTGGCCACGCTTCCGGGGGCTGCCTATGATGCGTTGGGTCATCACCTGGCACAAAGACACGCTCGAGTCAACATAAGTCAGTAGTTGTGATATGTAAAATTCCTGTCCACCAATCAACTTCTTTACATCAATTAACATGTGATTTTTGTTAGTGAAATGTATTTAGTAATTGTAAAATTTGTGAATCTGTCAAATGAAGTCAGGTTCTGATGCTATTCTCTGTACAAATTCCCACTATGCTTCCAAGCTCAATTATTTCCCATAATACAAACCTCTGTAGGTATCATTTGTTGGCCCCACTGCTAACAACACAGGGGTCTTCAACGTTTTTCAGGCCAAGGACCCCAAACTGATAAAGAGATTACTTAGTGATCCCCTACATATTATATGCTATTTATAAACATACATTATTATTATCATTTTGCATCCAATATTAAGCTATCCCTTATCCCTTTACTAAAATATGTTGGATTCATGGTGATGTGTATTTAAAGAAGTTTAAATTTGTGAGGGAAACCAAAAAACATATGAAAATGTCTGATCAAAGATTTTGCGACCCCCCCTGCAGTACCTCTGTGGACCCCCTAGGGGTCGTGGACCCGCTGTTGAAAACCTATGCATTGACACACCATTGGCATTGTCGCTCAGCTCAAAGAACACCAATTCACCTACAGCTCTATTATGTGTTTTATGTACTGTGGTTGTGCCTTTGTCATGTTATATATATGTCACATCTGTAAGAGTATTCTGTTCATCACATTAATTTGAAGTGGTTTGATTACCAATACCAGTTTATTACTGGGAAGCTAACATGTCTGGGACCAGCTGCATTTCTTAATTTTAGAATTTTGTCTGAACAGACCAGCTCTATAGGACCATCTTCTTAGAGCAAAGTGCCCTGTTGTCTGGTGGAAAACCAAAGTTTACATTTGGCATTCAACCTCCGAACCTATTCCAGAGTCTCAGCGTTTTATTTGTCTTTGTTTGTTTTCTGGCTTGTACAGAGCATTAGAGCTTCACAGGGCCTCTAGCATGCTATTGACCTTAGTCCAATTCGATCACTGCACACAAACAACCATCAAAACCAGAAGAAGACCTGCAGTTTTCTAAATTGCACTGAAGCACCACAGCCTGTTGTTCACCATCTAATCCAGTTACCTGATCTATGACATTGGCACTAAAGATGGCCTCCTCCATGTGTTTCTCGTCCGACTTAATGACACACTTGATGTTGTTGACAACCTGCTGGACTTCAGGAGGTAGACTGCAGCTGGAGTGCTCCAGGAACTTGGCCACTAATATTTTGGTGTCTTTGTACATCTTTAGGTCAGCCAGGGAGTGTGGACGGTCGTTGGAGGAGTGCGTGTGCGCGGATCGGGGTTTGAGTTGGATGTCAACTTTCCTGCCCTCCTTCTGCTGCCTCCTGGCACATAAATGACCCGGTTTCGCTTCGATGGCCTCTGTTGAAGCGTCTCTTGGCTCTGAATAGAAAACAAAAAACAAAACACATGGTATCACATACAGTTCTTGAAAGTGACGCTCCGTCTGTGTGTAGATTGTCACAAGCCAGTTAAAATTAGCGAGGACTCTTTTTCCACATGGATGCATTTATATCAAATATCTGTAACAGTGTCTTGTGAAAATTGTAAATTTCTAAAACACAATGCATCAGTATAGGTAATCTAATCGACTCATTGTTTCTTCAAATAGTTATTATTTATTTTTATCATGTCTTTCCCAATAATCCTTTAGCTAAAAATATAAAATGGCTAAATCCAGAAACACTTTGTGGTTTGCACTGGACAGTGACAATACCTAGCAAAGGTTTAGAAAGGTTTGTGATGTGCAGTTTGTCCACCAAGATTTTTGACAAAACAGACAGTGAAAAGCTGTGTAGCAGCAGACATGCAAATTGTAGATGTCTGATTTCCTCACCAACACCACAGGAATTCATAATTTGTTAGTTCATACCCTGTTCTGGGGATGTGTGAGCTGAATCGTCAGCAGCAGGGTTATTTCCAGAGGCGCAGCCACAATTCTCTCCTGTAGAGGGAGAGAGACATCTTAGTAAGGACCTAACATTTCTGAGAATAACACAATGCTGTAAGGCTGCAACTCATTTCTGTAGGTCTTCCACTTGATCATTTGTTTAGCCGATAGAAAAAAACAACTGTGGTTTCTAGAAAAACGGCAAATGATCACTTTTGAGAACCAGTAAGATGGCAACCTAGAGTCTAAATCCTGTGTAAAATATTTCTCCAGACTTACTTCCTGTTGTGGTGGAGCAGGAGATAGGGTCGCTGGTGGAACGGACAATGCGTGCCAGTTTGCGGTACCTCCTGGCAGCTCGGAGCATCCGAGGCCTCTCTGAAGGTGAGTGGCCACTTTGGGCTGAGGTAGAGGGGGGCTGTGATGCTGAGGAGGGTGACCAAACACTGAAACACAGTCTCGGGCCACGTGGCCTGTTAGGAGGGGAAGGCGAAGGAGACGGAGCCAAAGGGCTGATAGCCGAGGTTCCACCAGACGATGCCACAGACGTGGGGGAGCATGGCTGAGGAGGCGGGGGGATAGTGACAGGGAGTGTGAGCTTCCGGCTCATCATTCGTGCTTTAATGAGGGAGTGTGTTGACGCTTTAGCTGGCTCCTCTGGTAAATGTTTAGCTGAGGCCAGCTCATCACACATGTGCATTGCTGCCCTGAGCTCCTCACACGGATGTGTGTTCTCCGCTGGATCCTCCTGGTCCAGGTTGCTAAAGTTCTCTGACGACCAGTCCGGAGAGCGTTCCAGTGACTCCTGGGTGTGTGAGGACTCACTGTAGCCGGTATCACTCGGGCGAGGGTCCGTATTGGCCAAGCCACGATGGCGCCGCGAGGAGCCGCGAGTGCAGAGCTCCAGGCTGGTGCAGCTTCCATCAGTGGGCGCCGTGTGGAGGGTGCCATAGGGTGAGGAGTCAGAGCCCTGGACCTCCAGGGAGCACAAGTCCTCGGAGGAGCAGGTCTGGTCCTGATCAGCCACCTCTGACACCATCAGGGACGCACTGTCCACAGAGGCTGAAAATAAGGCAGAAAGTATCACTAGCATGACTACTAGTAACATAGTTAACAACTTCCTGCAATGTTCAACGGTTCCAGGTGTCTTTACCCTGAGTGCTGAGTCCTGCAGTAGTGTTTCTCTCACACAGACTGGACTCAGTGGCCTGTTGCTCTATGCTGGTGGTGACCTGCAAAGACAAAATGATTAGCAGAGACATAACACAGCAGCACTGCTTAATAAAATATTCATGTCTTGCATGTAATGTATGCATTGCATAACAGCAGTGTGGCACTTAACCTACAATACCACTGACTGGTCTGTAGAGGGCTCTACCAGACCACGACACAGTCATTCCTATCTTTAAAGGGCAGGGGTACCAGAGCAGAAAACTACTGTGTCATGTAGCGCTGAATAAGAAACTTTAATTAGAATCACTAATGCCCTACTCAAGGAACAGCATATGACATTTCAGGTGCGAAAAGCGTTTCTGCTAATTCCCATTAAGGACACTGTTTAAAATAGGTACGAAGACAACTATGGATTTACCACGCGCTGTAATTGAACAGTGGATTAAAAGCCCCAGGTGTTAAATAATGTCGAGAATATAATAGATAATAGGATAAAAGGATTTTCTCACATATTAGACCGTTATTTTTAGCAAAAAACTGCAGCAAAACCTCAGAGTGAGGGAAAAGAAGGCTGTGATCACTTCAACCTGACAGTCGAGGCAGACCGCCCCAGTCAGTCTGAAACAGCAGGTGATAATCAGCTTCAATTTGGCAGTGATTTTTCGACTCACAGACTTGACAGGCAACATCTCAAAATGCAGACATGAATGATGAAAGCCGTATTTGATACTGATAAATATGAAATACATACCGTAGTAGCAGTACTCTTTTAACACATGAGTGCACAAAACACTAAAGTTTGAGCTGTATATCCACTCGTATGGATAGACAGTTTTAACATTCACACCTCTATCTGTGGAGGTTCCCAACCATTAAGGTCAGAACAAAACAAAAGCAAAGCTGAAACAAGGTCAGTTGGACTCATTTGGTTTCTTGGAGATGTTCTGCACGTGTTCATATTAGGAACATCTGTGGTGTCCATCTGGTGTCTACGACTCACAGATGTTTCCAGTCTAACTCTTGACTCCACACCAGTCATTCAGAACTGAAGAAGCTACCTGGATGTGTCACGAAATATCTTCAAGAAGCTCAATAAGTCTACTAGTTTAATTTTTTTCTTTGATTCACGAATCTGACTTTCCAATGATTCACCTTGAAATTATTCTTGTCTTTGAAGAATATCTCATTAAAATTTACATCATTTCCAGTTTTAACTAAAGGGCTACATTTTTAATAGCACCACTCATCCGACTATCTGCTTAAAATAAATTAAACTGATTTTAAAATGCCAAATTAATAAAGAAAAGAAAGTTTAAACCCAGTGACGAAAAAACGATTTTACTGCTTTCTTAGTTGCCTGCTTACAGTATAGACCCCTTGAGGGCAGAGCTTAACTGGATGCATGTCAAACACTATAGCTTGTAAATGACGGTAAGTATATTTTTATGGACTGTTTTGGCAAAAATGGATGAGGAAAGCACATATTTTAGAGAATATACTAATACACTCGCTCTTCAAAACCGTGAGTGTTATTTTAAAAAGGTGACTGACTGATGGGACTATATTCACTGGATGGACGATTTGACCAAAGGAAGACACAGAGGGGACGAAGTCTGGTCTGTCTTTATCAAGTGAAGCCTCTCCAACAAAGAAATTACAAGAAGTAAGTTGAGCCACTGTGGAGGGTAACGTAGTAAATGCAACCTCTGCTTGGACACCCATGAAACACACAACTTACATTGCACTACCTAGCGGTTAGCATTAGCATTAACATGTAACAAGACCCAAATAAACATTAACTTAATGTAATTTCAGTCACGATTTATTCTAACCCATAATGTTTTCCAGGCGTAAACTGATGATGCATTACATATTAATCTGACCTGATATGAAGTGTGCCTGTTTTTGACTGTCTCACTCCAGTCTTTCTTTTAATCGCCAAAGCCAAACCAAAGTTGTCTATGACTGGCAGTGGCTGGTATGTGGTAAAACTTAAAGTCACTGTTTTTGATTTTTCAGTTTTGGCACCAAAAAAATAAAACAACTGAGACGACATTTTCATGGTTGAAAGTAACAGTGTTCGCCTCAGACTTCCCTCTGTTTTGCCTCCAGATAACGTTGTGACGTCGCAGTGATGTAGGCCATGAAGGGGTCTATAGTATGGTGTTTTAAAGACATGGTTGTTTTTCCTCACCTGACTGGCAGGGGTTTGTCCCACCACAGACTCATATGGAGGGGGCAGGTCAGTTGGGTACAGTGTCCCTGGGCTGTTGATAGGAACTCCGTAAATGGCACTGAAGGGGGAATGGGGAAAGTCCAGGTGCAGGCCTCTGCCACGGACATACAAGCAGAAATTCAATAAAGCAGTAGAAACATCCAGATCATATCTAGTAAAGCTGGAATACAAAGAACTGAGACTTCATTGAGCCAGTCTAACTATGCTGAGTGTTTAAGCAACTGGAGCATCCAGCATGGATATATATATCGTCTATTAAAATGCTAAGAGAGAATGGATGAAAGACATATTCTGGTCTCCAACACTCCAGCCCAGACAATATACTGTATATCAGTGCTGCACCTCTCTACGTGCACCGCCACCACCGTTTTATATGGTGCCAATTAAGAATAAGCAGCCATGTGTGCTGTCATATCTTTTAATTACAACCCAATTCTCCTCCAAAGTGGCAGAGCGTGAAATATAACCAGAGAATCTCCACCAATCATTCGAGGCATGATGATGTCATGGCACAGCCGTGAGCAGAGACACCATAAATGCTTCCTCTGCCTTGTATATATTTATGGCGTAATTGACAAACAGATGTGGCATTGTGCCAAATGGCCATAACAGCGTCTCTCTCTCTCTCTCTCTCTCTCTCTTTCTCTCTCTCTGTGGTAAGACTGAGAAAATGGAGGGAGTGATGAGGGAGGGGTCAAATGATCTTTCAGGACAGCTGAGATTCACGGATGTCACAGCTGTTTAGTGGCAGGAAATTGTCTGAGCTGACTGCAAATGACAGTAACACATGTGATAGTCACAGTGAAAGAGTAAATAGACATGATGCCTTTGTATTTGGATTGACTTTATTTTCTGTCACGGTTTACAGGAGTCTACATTAAATATTAATGTTGAATCACGTAAGTAAAGAACGTATCATACATCTTCTGTGCTCCTCCCAAGCGAAGCATTCTGCCTGATTTGTCTAATAATCTAAGATCACTTTTGTGTCACATAAAGACATCCATACACGATTTCAGGTGCCTGTGGGTGAGCAGGAACGACACAGCATGATCCAATTCCATAAAATTCTAGATAGTCAATATGCCATATGTGTGAATTATCCTGTGCATCTGTTACAGAGTAAGCCTTGAAGCTGGGAAATGAAAATGCAGTGCACAAGTATCAGCTCTCATTCACTTGAATAGAGCTGCAAACTTGCACAACATTAAAAAAAAAAAAAAAGACTAGAAACACAATCATCCCTACATGAAACAATAGTCTCAATTGCCATATAACATTTCATATAGAGTTAGCTACTAAAGTATTTTAGGAAACAAGGCTATTGTGTAAAATTATACTGACTTGTAACCAGTGGACTGTGGTCAGCAATAACAGACAATCTTATTCTGTGGAAGTGCCCACACGTCCCAGGGGACAGGTTGGTAGAAGAGTTTCAGAATGATGGTAATCAGTAGTATTTTGCTTCTCACCTCTGTCCGTCCATTGAGGGGGTGCAGGTGTACTCTGGGGGGTAGTATGGTGGCGGGGGAATGGGAGGAATAAACTCATCAAAGTCCAGTGTCTGGTGGAGGATGGTTCCATGGGGGGTCATGCAGTCAGCATTCAGGGCTCGAGCTCGGTGCGGCATAAACTGAAACGCAGCACAGAAAATAAAACAACCAGGCTTTTATTCCAACTGATACTGAGCTGTTCATTTCTTATTTTAAACCATAATTCATCCAGGCATAACTAATTTCTCAAATAAGAACTGTTTATAGCACCTTCTTGGTGTTATTTCACACAATTACATGTTTTCAGATGCGTGATGCTGGTAACTGATGGAGCTCTGCTGCAGGAACTAAAAGTCAAGGGCCTTGCTCAGTGGGCAGTTTTCTCAGTGGGAAAGTAATTTTTTTTCTTTTTTAATCTCCCCTGCCTTAATTAACTTGTCTAAATTTACTGAGCTAAACAGTAAGGTTAACAACTTTTGTGGTGAATGAGCCGAATTAGAGTCACACCCTTGGAAACTCGACAAGACTCCTGGTGATAAGACACAATGGTTTTGTTCTTTTCTTCACTGTGACTAGCCAGATGCCACCATGTCCAGTTGATTCAATTTACATAAGTTTTTGTGTTGGTGTTAATGTCTGCCTTGGTGTGTGATTGTATACAAGGTTATCGTATCGTATCGTATCGTATCGTATCGTATCGTATCGTATCGTACATTCTGCTTGATGTAGTGTTAATGCATCATTAGGCAGTATCAGGGCAATTATAACATTAACAAAGTCAATGTATTTATGTCTCCACATCGCTGTTATCAGGTTTTTTCTGACTACATCTCAGAGTAAGCTCCAACTAGGTCTTATATGAGGATGAGAAGGATTTCCCATTTACATTTTTAAAAATTGTATAGTCCAAACAGCTTCTGATGTATTTGTCTCAGCTCTTACATCATTGCATGTCTCTTGTTTCATAGAAATAGATCTCAAAGATAACTAATAGACCACAGTTGCCTTTATTTCTATGGTTATTTATCCCAATGTATAGAATAGCAGAAACTGTGTAAATAATATGTAGACCGTTTCAAGATCGTTTCATTCACCAGTTTTATTCATCAGTTCTTTTTTTTGTTGTTGTTTTTTTTTTTTTTTTGCTTCCAGTTGCCAGAAACATTATAGTTTTCACAGAACTTAAATCTCATGAATTTTCTGCAGTCATAAGGGTTCACTGGATTTAAAACTTTTCTAGTCTATTTTACCAGCTACTATACATCTAAGATCAGTGACCATTCCCTACCTCTTCGGCGTGCACAAGTTATACATCTTAGATCATGAAATGTGTATTACTCTTGCTTCAGATGCTGACAGTTTTGCAAATAAAATCAAAAATCAGCGAAGTTCTTCAAAGCCAGCACAATTTTTGTTGCAGAGAGAGGAGGTCCTGTGGCAAATGACCTTCACTCTGTGTGTTTACATTAACTTGTATTTACCAAGCAGATTGACTCTGGTATCTTAAAACAGATGAAGGTTGCCTGTGTGTTTGCCTAGAGGATAGTAATCTTCAAACCAAAAAAAAAAAAAAATTTTTTTGGTTATATTTTGTTTTAGTTTTTAACAGCAGGAGGTCACTGAGAAGAAAATAAATTCAGGTATTGTTGTCGTCTTCCATTGCACCACGCTCACCATCTGCAGCACATCAGTTGAGACCATCTGCATACAGCACATTGCAGTGGCTAGAGCACACACAATGGTGGAGATGACGTTCAGGGCGCACACGCTAAAGAGCAGCTCCTGCAGGAGGGAGAGAGAGGGAGGGAGCGGGGGAGGGAGGAGACTGTTATAAAAAAAATGTGACAAATTACAGTGGTGTAGTGAGTAGAGGAAATAGGAAAGGAAGACAGTAGAGGCATGATATTTGAGGAAAATGAGAACTAAAAGAGGCAAATATGGAACAACAGGGAGAAACACAGAAAGGGCGGATGGTGACAGAAACAGATGCCATGAGGTAACCAAGAGACACAAACAGGCAGCGCTGGAGTCAAACAACCCAAGTAAAAAGGTTAAAGACTAATGGAAAGAAATATGACCTCTGTATAAGTTCAGGTAATAATTCAATATGTGGGAAAATCAGCTCATTAAAATCCAAGGTTAAGCATCAACACACTCGCACACACTGCAGGCTCTGCAGAGAACCACGAGGGGACACACCAGTACTGAGGCTGTCAGCAAAAAGAAATGTGCAAGCTTGTGAAATTCTAACCCAGCACCCCGAATCAGAGGAAAGACTTATATAACTGCATCCACATTACGCTGCTGCTGGTGTATTTACTTATCTAAAAACAAACTGTTCTATTTAAGTGGCTCATTTTTTTGACATCCTGTCCTGACAAATACACCTGCAATAACATGACTTGATGAATTCATTTCCCAAAGAAGAGCACGGGAACCGTAATAATATCTGCCTTGAAATTGAATCCGAGAATAGCTGCCTGGCGCATATAATGTGCTGAGAGGACGGAGGGTGAGATTAGCTTGTGTTGCTGGTTATAACATGAGAAATATATATATATATAAAAAAAAATCATATCAGCATGTGTATAAAATATGTGTGTGCAGTCCATTCAGATGCATGAATACAATCATGAAACATATGCTGATGTTCCTCTGTATGAAGATCACAGAGCTCATCTGTTTTAACAAATTCACTTACACAGTCATTATCACAATACTAGTGTCAGAGCTATTATTATCCAGCAGCATAAGACGCTCAAAATCACACCGCTGCTGGCACACCAAACAAAACACATCCATAAATATAACAATATTTTTCCTTAGAGGCAAGAAATAGACCAAATAGACTGGATTTAAATCTCTGCATGTTCTTTGCAGACAGAGGCTCATGTATGAAGCTCCTCAGCTTCCACACAAGGCTTTTTCCAGCCTGTCGCACAGATTATTCACCAGATTCAGTACGCACGTAATTAGCAGTGACATTACAAACCCCGGCTTGTATTAATCCTGCGGAGAGGACAGCCATCTCACCTGCTGAGGTTTACCCAGTCATGGTTTGTAGTCAGGGCGTAATAGACGATCAATTTTGGTGTTTACAACGGGCAGTTCGTTTTTTGCCAAACAGACCGCGCTACCCACTTCAGTTCCTTTTGAAGTTTTTGATATATAATGGATCATGTTGGCATCAGAGATGTTTAAAGTTTCCAGCCCTGCAACCGTTTTTTTTTTTTTTTTTTTTTTAAAGCATGTTTGATAGTAGCTGCCAAAGATCAAGTCTGCATGAGCCAGGAGTTAAAGCAGAGATGACGCTAGTTGGAGCTGAGGTGAAGTTGTGCCAATTATAAACTACAACAAATGCATGTTTGTGTTGGAAACTCTCTGGGTTGGAGGGAAGTTTGGAGGACATGTCTGACATTTTAAACTTCAAAAATCCAAACTAGTCACAAAATGGAATCAGTGAGAGGAGATTGTCAATGGTTTAGTGATGATTGTTCTTTATACCCTTAAAACCACTCACTGAACACTTGAATAAGGCCCAGCACATCACAGTAAACCTGTTTTACCATTGGTAACGTTATTACACCAATCAGCCACAACATTAAAACCACTGACAGGAGATGTAAATAACACTGACCATCATGTGACAATACAATATTCTGCATTCACCCACCTAGACCACCCCCCCCCCTGCATAGCAATGACATTCCTTGATGGTAGCAGCCATCCCAGCAGGATGCAGGCTGACACAGACACACACAAAATGGTTTAGGAACAACTCAAACAACATGAAGAACAGCACAATGTGTTGACCTGGCCTCCAAATTTACTAGATCTCAAACAACCCAAAGACCCCCACTAACAACATTCTGTTTCCAGACACCACAGAACACCCTCAGAAGACCCATGTCCACTTTCTGATGAGTCATGTTGTTTTTATCAAGCAGGTGGTTGTAATGTTATACCTCATCAGTGTAGTTTGACTTCACTTCAGCATGTTTTTGTATACACATAATTTTGAAAGAAACAAAAACATGCTGGAGGCAGTGTGGCCATACAGATCTAAATCACAAACCAATTCCTTTGGCCTTGCCCAAAGATAGTCTTTGAGATGAGTGTGAGTTCAGTATTAAATTAGGTATTAGGATACATAAACCCCAAGAAGTGTTGCATATTATATCTTGAAAATGCAACTTCGTCATGGCGATAAAAGATAATTAGTCAAAATTCTACATACAGGAAGGACAAGAAATAGACCCCATCCAGATGTAAACTGATTATGTTTAGAAAATAACATCAGCCCTGAATTATTGCAGTGACAATAATGTATCAGAGATTTATTACATAGTTAAACTGTACTAGTATTTTTTTTTTTTTTTTCACATCACTAATATTCAGCTGGGCACAGGCTTCAAATAGCTGCTCCAAAATACTCCAGATTCAGAGGAACAACGGTGTGCACCCTGCTTTGCTTAATAGTCTCACATTACCATCCTCTGTTCTGGCATCGCTATCCAGCTCTATATAGGATCTGACAGAACATTCAGAAGCCCTGCAGCAGTTCCAGGGAGGTCAGTTAGGTCTGTTGACAAAGCCCTTGGGAGATTTCCTAACCTCTGATGACAGTAACACAGCAGAAGTTCTGATCTCTGTGATACCAATTCCTTTAAAATACTAAGTACCAAGACTGTGCAGTAAAAAAGGGGTCTTTCCACATACACAGGCTCTTCATCCCCTACGGCAGATCACTATTAAAGATTAGCTCTGCAATCGAGGAGGGTCGTTTCCTGACTTTGTTCTTACATTAGTGGTTCTTAACCTGACTCCCAGGAATGCCTTGGGAGCCCCATGAGGACAGTGTTCGGGTTGGTTTACTGACAAACCTCAAGTTGGAGGGATTTCTATTTAGTGGCTGACATATTCAGATGACATGATCAGATGAATGCAGGCGGCACAGTGGAGTAGTGGTTAGCAGTGACAGTATCTTGGTGCATATATCTGGATTTGAACCCAACAGCTGACTGGGATCTTTCTGTGCGGAGTTTGCATGTTCTCCCTGTGTCTGCGAGAGTTTTCTCTGGCCACTCACACTGACTTCCTCCCACCGTCCAAAGACATGCTCGTTAGGGTAATTGGTGATTCTTAATTGGCCGTAGGTGTGAGCGTGAATGGTCGTCTGTCTCTGTGCGTTAGCCCTGTGATAGACTGGAGACCTGTCCAGAGTGTACCCTGCCTCTCACCTGATGACAGCTGGACTCCAGCCTTCTAGTGACCCTCTTGAGGACAAGCAGCCACACGAAAAATCAAGTGTACTGCTTTAACGGAAGCATGGATCAGAAAACTGTTAACGTGAAGCACTACCTTGATACTTTCCCACTAATGGATGTTAATCAGAGCAGTAACAATGCTGAACCAGCAGCTCACTTTCATTGCTCATTTCAGCAGAATGCACATGCAGTTTCCCCTATAAGCAAACAGTGTGGCACAGAAGAGTAGATTAGATACCATTTTGCTGTAACAAATTTGACACAAATGCCAAATGAGTGAGAGAGGTCAGTGATTAATGTTGCACCTGATTTGACTCTGAAGTGAAGGTTTGGAAGTCATTAGCTGAGATTTGGACGTCAGTACAAGGTGAATAGAACAAAATGAGCAACTCAAACGCTGTGACTTCTCAGTGCTGATGTAGGATGAGTCAAGCATGTCAACAATTAGATTTCATATTATATTTGCTCGCTTTAAATCTGTGACTATGACAGCGTTCTGCACACATTGTTTCTGCGCTTGTCATCACAAAATGTTCATATCCTCAAATCCAGTTGCACAGATAAAAGTGTAAACAGCAAAAACACAGCCACAATCAGTCACATAAGGCTCTGACACATCATCAGCACCTCACGACAGTCCAACAAAGACAGATTGGCGGCACACAACATCACATCAAAGGCTACAAATGATCACCAGCTGGTGCAAGGCATACAAGCAAGGTCTGCATCTGTGGGTGAGGAAACAACTGTCTCTGTGCCTTAACAGCAGGATAAGAAGATAAGTCCCATTGGAATATTATCACCAACTTTAAACTGCCAGTTTATGTCCCTAAAAACACCCACAGAGGTGCGACAAAAGATACTGGCAAGAATTTAGTCTGGATTCTTTGGTATTTGCTCAGAATACAAATTGAGAACATGTCAGAGAATATGGCCTTGCTTCTTAGAAACTTAGAAAAGGCAGAAAATACAATGACTGAAAAATCTATTGGTAGAACAGCCGGGATTTTGGACAAGAAGAGCAAACATTGCCAAAAGCACCACAAAAACTACAGGCGGCAGCAACAAGGCGGTTGGTGAGAGGTTGGCATATCTGTGAAGGGAGCGAGGAACAAGACATCAGCTCTGTTCCTTCATTCACTACACTCCATGTGAGTTAGCTGACTCAAATGTGTTCACAGTTGATCATTTATGTGTCCTGTTGTGGCAGCTTTAACTGTGAGGGATCTTTCCTGGGATGACACTGAAATTTCATCCTCCACAGCATAAATTAACCTGTGTGAGCACCAGAGCTTCAAGCTTCAAACTTCAAGCATCAAGCCTTGACAAGGAAGGCTTGTCCTGAAGGCTTAGGCTGCGCGCTTGATCATTATTGTTGTGGTATTTAATCAGCCGCACAGACGTGGGAAAGTGCGTTTCATTGATTTCCCTTGTGAGCACAATGTACACGCGAGAACACAGCGAATCCAGCCAGGCGAAGGAACATGATAACACCACAGCGTAAACCGTTTCCTGCTCACTAGATATTTAACCTCTAGAAGATACCTTGCCTCAGGTCAATCAGGTTAGTGAGTTACAGAACAAGGTTACACATGCGCCCTTCAACAGGAAATCACAAATTACCTCAACACCCCCTTTCACCACTTATGATTTACAGCCTGCAGGCATCGAGGTGAAAAGAAAAACGGGATGGAAATGAAATTTGTCTGCTAAAACTGACTGGCAGCTTTATTTTAAAAATCAAGTTTCAAACAGATGAACAAAAGTAATGGATAAGAAATTAAGTAGTCGCCTGCAACTGAGTGTATCTGCTTTGATAATTCAGTGTTCCCCCATATGCCTTGTGGTTTAGTGACAGAGGAACTCCACGGCAGCTGCATCAGGAGTTCATTAAGACCAGCAACAGTCTAACAGCCATCTGAAATGGCCAAGGACTCCTGGGACTGACAGCTTCCTCTTAGACATAACTCAATACGTCTGACTAGGTTGGCACTTAATAAAGGTTTATAGCACCAATTCCACTTCTCTTTTAATGACTGATGATCACAATGACAAATGTGCTTGGTCTTTCCTCTTTCTGTTAGCGTGCTTAGTACTAAGAAGCCTTTTATTTGGTTATCATGGTTTTCTAAGGGACATAAAAATGAATAAAATGAATGGTAGAATGGAAGTAATAAATACTGTTATGTCATTCCTCCATACACATGGTATAAAGGAATTCTACCGAGGTCATGAAAGCTACAGCCTGACCACGCTGCACACCTTATACTCAGAGCACTTCTGTAAAAACAAAATGCTGTTTTCTTGCTAAATTAATCCGATTCTGATTAGAGAAGTCGGATTAGTCTGGTGAGGCTGTATTCATATATGCAGAAAATTGCAAGGCAATTTACACTAGGGTGTTTTGAACATTTTAGTCTGGACCAAACTGTGGATGGACGCATCACTGATATCCCTCAAGCCGCACCATAACATGCCTGAAAATGGAGAAATAAAATCTCAAAAGTTAATGTCTGCAGACACAAAATCCACTTTTCCCCTAACACCTCAATCACATTTCAATTTCCAACTCTGGATGGAAGAAAAGTATAAAAAAATAACAAAATAAATCCAATTTCTATAATCAGATTGGCATTATGAGATTTGGAGTTTGGTTCATGCAATTGTGTTTTTTTTGGAGTTGTGTCTCAGTCTGTCGTCCCACGTGGATTTCAGTCTCTAACAACTGCAACATAACAGAGAGGATAGAGGCTAGATGTTCTGGAGAAATGTGAAACTCAAGTTTTACTCAACCTTTGTAAAGCAAAATATATTGTTAATGTAGCTACCACTTTAGGTTAGACATGTACAGTCTGTACAGAAATGTTTTCTGCATGTGATTATAACTTGAAGAGTCAACTCCACAGAAAAACATGCTGGGTTCCACCCACCTTGAGACGTAGACGAATGGTATTGCAATCCCTCAGTGGGTTCAGTTTCAACGTCTCTCCCAGGTTGTTGCAGCTCGAGCTCTGCTTCTGCAGCTCGCAGCATACACACACTCCATCGCTGTCAAACTTGAGCTGGGGGGGAGGAGGGGAGAACACGCATCCACACTCAAGCATGCCCGCCACGTACACAAAAACACACAGAGGTACAGAAACACACACGCACACACAGATGCACAGATCAGACCTGGGCTTAGCGTGTTCATGTGTTAATTCTGACAGTCTCAATTAAACTATGCAGTCAAAACTTTAGACACACATCACATACTCCGAGTGAGAATGTCCAATCTACGTGTAGAAGAAGACAAAAGACTGTGAGATATGATGAGCTAACCAGGAAGGAGTGGAGGTAGAGCATACCTCGGCTATGTGTCCCAGATTGAGAGAAAGCAGGACATGAACCCAACAAGTGTGGGTTAATTACATTGGGGAGAGGAAATGAGGAACATTAATATTTCAGTCACGACTGGGGGAGGGTCTCAGGGGAGCAACGTAAAGCAGCAAAGTTGGTGTAGCTGCTCGGGAACGTGGTCCCTCTTGTGCAAGGAGAAAAGCTGCTTATAATGTGGATGAGGTGGGGTTAGTGGGTTGTGTGCTAGGTGATTCACTGGGGACGTCTCCAGGCATGAAACCGATAGGAACGGCGCTAAGAATTCAGATTAAACAAATCAGCTAAGCATCTCATTATGAGAAGTTTGGAATACAGCCACTTGACGGCTGAATTAACTTATGAAACGGAAGCTCATGATGCAATTTTCTACTTCACTCTGCTACATGAAAGTACTTCATACTAAAAGCCACTTGTGCTTAAAAAGAACCGTGTCAGAAAATGGAGGCTAGAGGAAGCAATTGTGTTGAGATATACGGATAACAGTTCTGTTCTAATGTCGCACTCGGTTGATCAAATGAGAAGTGATGAAAATGGTTCTGTATGAACGTAATAAAATAGCTTCAGTGAGAAGTCAAACCAACTGTTTCACCTGCACACAGCTGACCGATCACTGCGAGTAGTGGAAGTGGATGTTTGAATGCCAAGTTTCTGAAAGGTACAAATATTGTTGGAGATAATGGGAAAAGGGCATTTCTGACAGGTGACAACTGACAAGCACATCTGGTGGAGTATGCTAGGAGTTTAATGCCGCTGTATTTATGATCGCACCATTACAAAGTCAGGGCACCTTAGAATATTCTGCTGTGGGTTTTTAACCCCGACTTTGAGTTGGAGTCACTTAACTCTTCCAAAGTTGTTTATCTATATTTTGGCTAGTTTTGGTTGCGGCAAAGCTGGAGCCATTAGTCACCGACAGACAAATAGCTCAGTTCATTTTTGGTGGTGACTCAGATCTGCTGCCTGTTTACAACAGAAGTGCTGCCTCACGTCCTGGCATTCATGTTGGCGGAGTGGACTGGATGCAGACAATGTTCATTCCCCACTGATGTCAAAGTTACTGGTTTCGCAGTTGACATCAACTACAACAACAAAGTTGAAACGCTTCAAGTCTTTCCCTAAGAAGTGACGTCTTCTGAAATGATCCACCTTCTTTTGCTATTTGTGACATTTTTTACTTTATGTAACTGTGCGAACATCATATAACAAATTAAATCTGATCTATTCAGTTCTGATTAGGACCACTTCCTAGGTTGGACACAGGCTGGATGTTTTCTAAACTGTAATACTAGAATGAATGTGATATTTGTAATAATCCTAATCCCTTACTGGTAAAAACAAAACAAAAAAAAGTTTAAATGAAGCAACTACATTCCAAACGTTTTCACAGCATTCCTGACATTCCTGTCTCCAACTCAGTACAAACACCGCTTCATAAGAAGTCACAACTTAAACATGTACTCCACAACATTTGTGCCTCTTCCTCATCATTTTGTATCACGTGCTAACAAATTCACTGGTTTCTACTGCACACCAGCCTATAAATGAAACTGTTAGCACTTATTTCAGGGTCTAAGTCCGTATGACAACGTGCTACGTGTGACATCTTGTTATTTCGCACACGTGGGAACAGTTTATAAGGAAATCTCACATTAGCCCCTTTATAAAAAGATAATTAATTATTTTATTTCATTACATTTTGGCAAATGAAGGTGGAATGGTGTTTTTAAGGCATAGTAAATCAATCATATATTCACGGAATATAAAAAAAAAATGTAAAAATGTGTGTATATAGTGTAGTGCACATATGTTTAGACCAGTGGCTCTGCATCCTATTTTTTATAATGCCAGAGGTGTATAGGAAAAGTTTTCAAGCCTCACACACTGACAGCCACATTAAATGGCTTGTCAAGACGGACATCTATCTCGTCCACACAAAAAAAGCCTCAGAGTGCACATGGGTTAAGGTCCAGTTGGTCTCACCAGCTGACAGTCTTCCAGAGAGTTGACAAGCTGAGCGTTCTGGCAGGAGAGGATGGAGCCCGCCAGGTTGAGCATCACACACACCGCAGAGAGCAGCATGAAGAATGTGATCTGTGACAGAGAAAGGAGAGAGAGGCAGAGGGGAATTGACAAAAAAGGACAACACAATGTCAAAATGTTGCTGCTGAAACTGATCCAACACCTTTGTGGTACTGCCTCTGGAAGCAGTTGTAAAACCAGAGCCACAGTGTACTCCCCTAATCAAACACACTGATTTTAACAGATCATCAAAGAGGAAATTAGAAAGGATGTCAAGAGAAATCGATAGACTGTTCCTCCTCTGAGATCCAGTGTTTGGAGTGGAGAGAAATCATAATTACAGAAAAGCTTATTGATGAATGGAAATCCTAAACCCACCGTGGACCTTTTCTGTGTTCCTCGACGTCAGAACACTGGTGAATGAAGTCGTGAATGTCTGTCAGTCAGTGTAAATGCACCCATCTCAGCAGAACCAATATTTAAGCCGGAATCCCTTCATCCCCTTTTCCCTGAAGGTGAAGTCCTCTTTTTATCATGGATATCAGTCCCGTTTCCCGAAATACGGCTATGTTTAAATTACAGGTCAAGTGTGCCTGAATGAGTTTTATAATTGACAAGCAGCTCTCTCGCACTGTGCGACCAGAACTCCCTCCTCAGCTCTTTGATTTGGAGAAATCTGATGACAGCAGCAGTCTCAAAAACTCATAACTGACCAATTTTAATAAAAACCACAGTAAGGCCAATGTTCAAAGTCTGCTTTAGCAAAGCGTTGGAACCCCGGAACAGTCTCGGTGCAGGACACAAAGGGCACCAGCAGGAGGAGTTTGATGGACACGAAGGTTATTGAGAACACACATAAGCAGATGGAGAGGAGGAGACGAGGACAAGGGCGGAGAAGGGAAGGAACCGGAGGTGGCATGTAATAAACAGATGGAGCGATAAGTTTAAGTGCTTTTCACCGCAGCAGAAAATTGAAAGATTGAGAGGCCGATGGATGAGCTCAAGGGGCAACTCCTGGGATGGCATAGGCTGAAAATCAGACGGAAAGCAGCAAAGACAAAAGGAAAGGACAAGAAGCAAGTCAACCATTTGTAGGTGTTAATGGGCATCCAGGAGAAGAGACAGACAGATCAAGTCTCAAGAGTCTCTTGATGCATCAGTGGTAATGATGTGTGGATCTAATTAATTAGTACTTCATTTTAATGTGATATCAGCTGTCTGGTTCCCTGGTTGATCAGCTGCATTAGAACAAGGAACAGCTCAGAGAAAGTTGGCTCTGACACATGCTAAGAAGGAAGTACTAACCATTTACAAATTCATTTTGATGTTCGATGCATTTGATGTTTTTCTGAGCATTTGGCTGGCTCAGCCACAGGAACTTTAATACACTATTCTACGAATTCAAAAAGGAAAAGCCTGAAGATTTGTTGTGGGTGTGCTTGTATTCACTCAGTGACAAGGCAAAAAAGACATTATCGAGAAGAAAAACTCGCTGTGTCTGAGCAGATTGCACTTTGAGTCTGTATCAAAAAAGTGACAGCAAAATAAACAGTACCAAACAAAACAGACAGAAGACGAATGAGGCGATTATCGGAATTCACTAAACTTAACAATTTTCTCGTACAAATCATGTGAACATGTTTAGATGTCTTAGATGAACTAAATCAGTTATATATGATATTGTCAGACAGTGTGAAGTTGCTAATTTGAGCTACATGTACACAGTGTATTACTTATGTTACATCCTGTCAAGCAGATTTAAACATGACAGCATATGACAACAGGATCACCAGGGTGTGTTGGAGCTCTGATAAACTGTCATCATGTCCAAACATTAGTTTTGTAGTATTGATTAGATGCCTGTGGATAACAGATATTGATTGTGTGTTCTGGGCTGGTGGGATCTGCCTGTTACTGTGGAGGAAAAAGACTAACATTTAAATTTGGGAAGCGTGTCACTCTTCATTCACCACGACAAGTGTTTTGAAAATCTCTTATGGAGATTTATGAAAAGCAGACGGCATGCAGCATCATTAATGCGAGAATGCCTTTCTCTTTCAAATATTCAGACAATTTCTCGGCTGGCGATTTGAATTTATTTTTGACATGCAACACGCACCTCTGAGTGCTCTCCACAGTGGAGTTTAGATTTGTTTGGTAGATGAGTTCTGTAAACAGTGGTTATCCAGAATCACATTATACAGGCTGGTTCGTATTGTATTGATGAACCTGACAGTAATAGTTAAGGTTTACAGTGAGCTGTGCTGCAGAGATGAACAATAACTATCACAGCGAGGATATTGTAACGCACAAACTAGTGAAAGGAGAAGCTTCTTCCAAGACACGCAGGCCTTAAGTTGTAGTTTAATGAACGATACAGTGCTATGCCTCAAACAATAACCAGAAGCAATTCCAGCAGAGAACAAAATAGCTTCTTTAAAAAAACAGTTAAAACATGCTCTAGATCAAAAATTTAAATATGCACAATTGTGTTCCTATTAAAAAATGGCCTTGTGTGACCAGAGTGTCACCTGCATGCCCCGACACTTTTTATGTGCCGAGCTGATTGTCAGGCCTGGTCCCACACCGGTGCCTTCTCATTACAATGTAGGATCACATAGCACCATTTAGCAGCCAGTCATTAATTACTGCTGCGCTGCTCTCTGCATGCTAAAGAGGAAAACACACACACACGCACAAAGAAAAGGCCACATACACGCCACTTGGTCGCCGTAGCAGCCGAGGCAGATTTACGCCACCCGTCATCATCACATCGTTTAGCACTCACTGCGGAGGACAATACAATCACCATCCATCTTCATCACTGCGCATAGACTACAATATAAGACCCAAGGTTCAGGTGTGCTACTGTAATTCTCCATAACTGTCACTGAGGTTAGAATCATTTGGTTACTGCTTTGCCTCTTCTCATTCTGCATCCAGCCTTTTCCTGAAACCGCAGAGAAAAGAGACGACGGTATGGGTGGACCATGCAAAGGCAAAGGCTTAATGCACGTCCCTCCTAATGGTTTTACTTAATTCCATAATAGCTGACCGCAGGACATGTGTCAACAAAGAAGAATGCTAAGTAGAAAATTTCCTTTAGTGACAGACCTTTGGATAGAATCAGCTGTTCACCTATTTCCTGTCTGAGCCAAGCTGACCGGTTTCTGGCTGAAGCCTTACATTTAACAGACATGTTATATCACCAGTGAAATCGATTCCCGGGTCAGGACAAATATCAAATTATTCCTTCCGATGAAAGGTGTGGAGTTTCACTGGCTTTGGAAAGTCTTTGTAAAACCATGTCAGATCAACATTTTACACAACTCATACATCAGCATTTACTTTCAACAAAACTGCATAAATAAGCAAAGTCAGAAATAGATTCGTGCACGTCTGTAACTCAAAAACATTTCATCTTTCCATCCTAAAGCTCTTCTCATCTCTCTGTGCTGCCGCCAACACAGAGAAACAAGCTTATTTATCACCTCTGTTTATTTGCAGTAGGATAAATCGGAGATAAGATAAGCAAGAGTGAGGAAACTTGCCTGCTGCAGCAGCAAATAGCACCTTTCATTAGCCTTTCATTGTTTCATTGCAAGCCAACTAATAAAAACCCAAATATATTTAATAGAAATAGGACCCAGGGGAATTAGGGGGCTCATATATCACTAACTGACAACTTCAGCAGTATTTTAAGCAGAGACCAATGAATATTTCATGGCCTCAAGTTTGCACACTTGCACAACTGTCATGCAGAAGTACAGTAGGTTATAATGAAGACATTACACATATTTCATTGACGGTCGGACCCCTGACAAATTACTGTACATAACAATAATTGTGGCATGTAAAAAAGTTTCAGCAGCTTAAGTCACTACTTGGTAAGCTCACGTTTAGCAGGTTTCATAACCTTTAAATGTTTTTCTAGTGAGCTAAAAGGCTTTGTGTACATGCCTTGAGAATTGTCTGACATGCTTCCTTCCACCTCTGAGATCAGGCTGCCTTGTCTCACAGCATGTTTAAGAGGTACCTACAGATGATGCTCAAAATTGTCAGCTTGTTAGTTTGGGATCAACAGCATTCCTCTGCCACTGAGTGTTCCACAACCCCTGGCTTCACTCCCAATTCTTAAAGGGATACACCACCCCTGTATGAAATTTAGTTACTCACAGTGTTCCCCAGAGTTGGATAAGTGAGAAAAAGCTATTTTCAAGCGATCGGTCCAGCATATGAAAACCCCCAACTTCCGTCAGCAAACCGGCGTGACTGGTTTTCAGGTGTTGCGTTGTGTCTTTGTGCTCGGCAGCGGTGCTTTGCCACAATATAGACCCCAGTCTATATCTGCCCTATGTAATCCCTTCCTGTTAATTACACTGATATTTGTCCTCGATGTGAATGTACACTACACAATTAGTAATTAGGAAAATTCTTGAGTTTACTTATCAATTTTGCTAATGACTGGCTAATTGGCGCCACTACATTACAGCGCCTATGCTAAGTTAAAGCTAACAGCGGATTAGGACAATGCCTGGGCCGGTTTAAAAACGCTTTTTTCTCACTTATCCAACTCTGTGGAATACGGTGAGTGACTAAACTTTTGGCCAATGACCTCAACTTTAACACATTTGTTCACAGTCTTGCATTCCAAAACTGCTGTAGTTCATGCAAACGTTGCTTTGCGTGCTTTAAATGTTGGATTTTGTGATGAGGCAACGTTTTTTTATCCGAGGACACCTCTATGCTGACACTCTGTAGCCTACATCCATTGCTCCACCACTCCTGTCAGCTAAACTGTCATGCAGTTCTTTTGCAACAATGCCAGGCTTTTAATTTGCCTTTTTTTGTCCCTGTATCACATCATAATATCCTCTTAACGTGTCTTTTTCTTGTTGATATTTCAGACAATTCAAACTGAAAGTTGGATTCACTCACTTGTAAGTTATCAGCTCTAGCTCTATTCAGTTTTTGACCTGGCTTCTTAACATCCTTTCAATTAAGGCTAATTAAGTAAATTAAGTAGGAGGAGCCTCATTTAGTCTCATTATGTCTGCAGGGGCTGTGTTAAAAAAATCACTTAAAAGATACAGTAGTTTCTGAATCATCACAACTGGAGCCAATTCTGACAATGTACACGATGCATGTACAATTATGTCTACATTTTTTTTTACAGTATTACTGTTGACGGCAGCGCATAGAAAGAAAGAAGAGCACATATACACATGTGCAAAAAAAAAAAAACGCAACATGTGAGCAACAGCGAAACCCTTATTATTACAGAGATGCATTAAAATAACCTTGTGCACAACGACCTTTGTGAGTAGTTACAGGGATTATCTGCCTTTGCCTCGTTGAGTTAGGCAGATGCTGCAATTCCGACATTCATCAGCTAATCAAAGATGCATTAAAAGTGCAAACCACAGCATGTTATGCAATTCTGTGTACACTTCATTCTCACAATGCTCACACATTCAGAGTGAATGTGGTGCATTAGTAGCCTGCATAATAATAACCATAGGGAATCTGTCTGCTCGCGTGGTAATGTTAATGCTATTGTACCTTGAATGTTGGTAACAAAAATGTGTATTTTTATCAACAACCCTAAGGAATGTATACTTCTAATAAAACTATGTAATCTGAAGTGATTCTATGTTCTTACTTTGGTCTTACTTTGTTCATTTTATAAAGAAAATAAATCAAAAACTCTGCTACTTCACATGTAACTGATTAGTAAAACGCATCCAATAAAAATGACAGTGATTCAAAACATTTCTGTTGTTACTTATGCCATCAGACTGTCAGGGTTAAATAACCACATCTCCTCATATTCAGTGACTGTACTAGTGCATCTAGCAACATTTAAACAAGCCTCTTTGAAAAGAGTTGTGGTCTGCAGTTGTGGTTTGGACAATAAAATACCCAAAGAATGGACAGTTTTGAGCACATGTTAATTGTACAAAAGCAGGGTTTGAAACGCATCCTTTGACTGCAGCACAAATTAGTATTTAGTCTGCAGCAGCACTGCGCCACAACACTATTTATTTTCAATTATCGTTGAGCCACGAGAGATGGAAGCAATGTTGTTTTGTTTTTGCTGCTGCTCAGCAGATCACTGGCAGTCTGATTCAGTTCCTCTGTGACACTGTCTATCAATCCTCAGGCCCCTGCAGAGCAAAATCCACTTTACAGACAATAAGGCATCATCACTGTATATTGATGAAGAGGAAGGAGCGCTATATGGGCATTATGGAGTACACTGGGAGTTCCAACTTCAAAAACTAAAATCAGAGCAGTAGCATCGCTGGTTCCCACTGCTAACTATCAGGCTGTTGTATATTTATTTATGCGTGTGTGTGTGTGTTAGGTGTTGGTTGACCCTGAGTTCAGTGAGTCCAAATAAACAGTGGAGGTGTTGATATTAACTTTCAGCAGCAGAACCCAGGGGACATCACTATGAGGCATGTGTAATGACCTAATGGCCCACTATTGCTGCTGGGAAAATTAAGTTCATCTCTGGAGAACGCATCACTTTAAAACCCTCAGACTTGTTCAGGTATGTGTTTAGAGATACATAGACACACATATGAATGAGCCACAATTCCAACTCGACAAAATTATTGGTGAGAATCAATGAGGAGCTGTTTATTTGTACTGTATGGGCAACATATGGCAACATGGGGTTTTCCATCTGTAAAATATCTGCAATATATCATCTTTTAAGTAAACAGCATGTGTGAAACTAGTTTGGATTGCCATAATTTGAGTAACCTTTATGCTTTTTTTCCTTTTTAAATGTAACAAATACTAACAAATACAGAGAAGTCTAGTGCTATGTAATTCAATTAAAGTTCAGATTCATATTTACACAATCACCACATGGTAACAAATTCAACTTAATATTTTACAACAAAATCAGATTTTGATTTGTGTGGTTTAAAAGATGAAAAGTAGAAGTTCATTTAAAGATAACACTTTTTAAAAATTTTTTTTATAAAACTTGTATGGTGTCACGTGTGCATTGACACTGAAGGGCGCAAACAGGATCAAATATTTGCCCTTTCAAAGTAAAAGAGCATATAAATAACACACCAAGTCATGTTGCTTTATGGTGCAAAATGACACATGAAGAGCTTAAAATGAGTTGTCGGGACACATGAAATATGCCTTAAGGGGCATGCTAGAGTACTTATACGCAATTTACAGAAGCCTAATCCTGCTGGGAAATAACTTCTTTTCAGAACACGTCACTTTGAGCCCTCAGCCATGTACGGATATGGGCTGAGAGATACTTAGACACGCACATTTCCATAAGCCACAACTCTAACCCAACAAATACACTGCTGAGACTCCTTGAGCAGAAAAACCGAACCAGTAAAATAATCTGCATGCTTTAGACACTGCATAGGACAAAGGTTTCAATTCACAACAAAGAAACATATAAGAGCATCTTTTTTCCTGACGTTAGTGAATTTGTCATTAAATGTCTTGACCTCTCATTAAACCATTATGGTGGACATGATCCAACCGTTTTCACAGTCAAACAGTAAGACAGTGGACTCCAGCGACATCAGCCTAGAAGAAATGTTTTGATGTTGATCTTTATCACTTGTTCACTAGATGTTTTTTTTTTCTATTTTCGTTGCCTGTAAGAATGGAAGGACACCTTGCCTCTTGCCGTAGTATGCTTTGATATGTAGTTATCTTGACAGCATGTCCGACTTCATCACCACAGGATGTGATGGATTAGTTCCTGTGGTTAGAGACATCATGTGGACATTGCAGTCTAACAACTTTTGCTTGTGGCAAGTGGAACAAAAGACAGGCTAGGATACATATTACAGGCTAGAGCGCCTTTTCAATTTAACCATTTGACTTTTTAATAATGTGCAAAAGCCTTAGAGCTTCGTACCACCAACCTTCAACAACAGGGGAGACAGCCAATCACACAGGCAGTTACTGGGTGAGTGAAGAAAGTAGTTGTGCAGGCTCTGCATAAGCAAGCATAAGAGTTGATCTCAGTGCCAGTGCTCACACGTATTGATTAAAACAGACCATGGAAGACAATATCACCCCGAGGGTCAGTCGCTGATTAACCTCCACTTCTCAACATTTTAATCAACCACTGACCTCTAAAGAGCTAAAACAAGGAGGCTCTGCCTTCTCTGCTCCACTCCCCAGGCTCTTGGTGGGGGGCTGCTGTAATGAGACAGGCCTATAATGAACCAGGTCCCAGCAGACATGCACACCACACAGGCTTACAGAGGGAACTTGCCGCTTGCTTGTCATTGGAAATTAACAATGTTGTCTCATGAGTGAATGCGTAAGTCACGGAGTGTAAAACAAATATGTCAAATGTGATACACAAAAATCACAGTACACGACCAGCGTAAACAAGTTTGGAAATCTTATAAATTGTTCTTTTAGCTTTAAAATCATGTTCTGTGCCGTGGGTCCTCTGATGCATACTTAGTAGAATGGGACTCAAACTGGGCTTTGAACCAATGCACACTGTATTTATTGACAACTGGAGCTTATATGTTCTGTCATTATGTTTCTCAGTCCAAATAACACACATTATATATAATATAAAATGTAAATGCAAACATTTTTGAAGTTTAACATCATATTAAACAGATTGCTTAAACTATGTATTTCTCATCTTACTAAGAAAAAAACTCCAATGAAATTCTATATAGGCATTTATGGCGCTGTGTTGTGTCATATCAGGTTTGGTGGATGAAATGTCTCCATAACTAGTGGATGGATTGCTGTTGCTAAAACGTGGTACAGAGATCTGAATCATTCAGTTTAACGCCTGCAAAAACAAAACAGGTTACATCATTCCATCTGTTTAACGTTGGGATCTTTGTTGACATTAGTGTTAAGTATCTCTCTTCCGAAGATGAGTATCACAACACTGCCATTATGGCAGCAGACACTTGTTATTTAGCAATAGTCTTCTGAAGGAGGGTGGTTAAATACAGTAGATTTATCACCTTGACATTCGCTGCCTGCAGTGGTAGTTCTTGTGCTTATCCAAACCGTCCAACATTTCATCATAAGAGCACAAGTCACAGAATTAAACTGTGAGAGACACAAACCTTAACAGCACTTTGAACACTATTCTAAGCATTTCACAATGAAACATTGTTCCGTGTGCAATTTCTTTGTTTTCCCCGTGTACTTGCGGAAGCAATACTATATAATACCATTCAACCACGATACTTGGTTATTAAATCTTGTTTTTTTTTAAAGATTTTTATTTTAAGCTAAAATTGGTCGTAACTACTGAAGGAAAGCGATGTGAGCTGAGCTATAACTGTTTGCTGAAACACCTCTGCTGCTGGTGCCCGGATCATGCTGCTGCTGCCGCTCCTCTGAGACATCAGATAAGAGGCTCTATCTAATTCATATTATAATTAATATGGAGCCTCCCTTCCTGCGTCTCAGGGCCTTAGGGAAGAACACCATTCATCAGGCATTATCTCGAGCCCAAAGGTTCCTGTTCACCCAGCCAACCGTGCTCGGCTGCACTCTGCTCCCAGCTCACACTCACACGCTCATACCTTTGTCCGATCCCTCACCTGTCACTTCCTGTCATTTTACGCATAATGGGACCATTGTGGAGGACAGAACTGAAGAATCAGAGATGTTTAGTGTAGGGGGTGTGCTTAGGTGGGGTTTTAATATGCAATGAGAAACAATGCGATATAAATGAAAGGGAGAGTAATGAAGAGACAAAAGGAGGCAGCCAGATTCAAAAAGCCTCCCGAATTGCCTTAAGGGAGGCTTCTTTCAGTCTGTGTGGGAAACTGAGCAAAGTGGGTCCTGTTTTTGTTTTTTACAATATGCTCAAAACACTTCACGTATGTGTTTCCTTTTAATAGTGTCTGTTCGTTCACTGACGTAGTATAAGAAGAAAGAATTTAGGTGTGCAACCCCCAGAGTTAAATGCACAATAAAAAATAATAAATCAAAAAAAGCAGTGTATAGTAGCAGCAGGGGAGGCACAGACAGTGATGTGATACAACGTTTACCCACCAAGATCTCTTGCTTATTGAAAAAACATTGAGAAAAATTTGTCTGCTTTGAAGTTGTGGCACCCTGCCGAGTCTTATTTCTAGGAAATATGATGCTAAACAAAAGAAGCAACATATTAGTCATTCAGAGATGTGGTCCACAGCAAATCTCGGTGGAAATTGGACTACGTGAGCATAAAACTGAGTGATAAAAACCACAGTAGCTGTAGTTGATATTATACTGTGTACCCACTGTATAATAAAGTATAAACTGTAGTTTATATATGCTCATTTTAGGTTTTTAAAACTTGTAAATGTAAAATACATCTAGGTGAAGTATAAAAGTTCCATAAAAAACGAAAACCTGTCCCTCAGCTGATTTGTCAGCAGCAATTACTGAAGGTAAAAGCAAATGCAGTTTAATACCACAGGTCAATGATTTCTGAGGTCAGCGAAACACACTACTGATTTAACAAATTAGCCAGAAGTTAATTGACCTTTGTTCATAATTCGGTGAGTAGCAGTGATCTGATTTTCTGCTTCACACAGCACGAGTCTGAATCAACAGTTTAAACATTTAAACTGAAATGTTTATTGGCTTATTTTGTAGACACATTTTGATGAACACTAGAGCCAAAGCGTTTCACTGGCAAAACATATTGGATTTCCACATCTGACTACTTCATTATTAAAGTCAGCTTGTGAAAAGTGAAAAGCTTTTCAGGCTTTCTTTAGCAGCAGTCTTGGAAACCATGTTGGGTGGCAGCTCACTAAAAGCATGATGACTCTGGTGTGATGCTTTAAAGCATAATATTTCAATAGACACTGCATCCCCCGTAAGTAAAACCCTTTCTTCGCATAGAAATATGCAACAAAGTAGGATAATGAGTGGGTTCAACAAGCTAGACACCAACCCAGCACCTTACAAACGGTATAAACTGCTATTTGAAATTACAAAAGGATTCTAATACATGCAGCAGAATCTAAGAATCAGTGCGTTGCCTGAGGCCTACACAGCTGACTCTACAGTTTACTACTAAAGGGCTGATGTGAGCATGTTCCCTTGGGTAGGAATCACTGCTCCGAAGTCGCCCCCTTAATCACCCTCTTCTTTTTTTTATCAGCAGTTACGACTGAAGTTGTTTCACAGAGCCAAGATGCTCTGATTCACTAATCTGAATGCGTTTTTTGACAGTTTTGCAGAAAGTGAGAAGAAAAGAGGTAGGCTGAGGAGCAGTGGGAGACGGAGAGTGGCAGTGCTAATGCAAACTGACCAGAAGTGACAGGCAAACCGCGACCAGAGGGAGGACACTCCTGAAACACACATCCATGTACTCTCTCTTTCAGTTTGCCTGCTGTACAAAGAACAAACACGCTCTCTTTATTCAGGTTGGCAGCGAGGTGGATGAGAGGCCACTCTTCAACAGGAGCACTTGGGGCGAAGCCTCCATGTTGGCAGGCGTCCACCCTGCTTAAGTGTCCCTTAAGAAAGACACTTCAGCTCCCTGCACCAGGTTAACAGAGCTCACATTAATAGCTCTGGTTAAGGGTTAATTATAGGCTGTTTATTGCTGATCTTGCATCCTGATTGAATAGGAGACACTCTCTAATAGCTTTTAAACACACTTATACCCGACTAAGACCTAAGCTACATCTATTTGCTTTCGTTACACTTAATGTACCAAAATCATAACTTGTTGTGACTTATCATAACTGTGGCACTGTGATATATCTTTCATTGCACCAAAGAAACAACCACGTTTTTGGACTTTCAGATTTGATGTTGCCTGGCAACTGTGAAAATGCTTCTTATTTATTTATTTATTTGAGGACCAGATAAAATTTATGGAAACAAACCCAAAGCTTCAGTACCTGTTTTTGTTCCTGTGCCCAGGGCACATCACATTCTCACATGTTCTTTAGTTTACTGAACCATTGAAAACGAGACATGAGAATGGATAAATGGGGAGTAATGGAACTAAAACATCCATCACACCATTCTGAGTGAGTCTGGTGGTGAAAATGAGAAATTGGAGTACAATAGACCACTTTTCTGTTAGTAGACATGATGATGCTTTTCGGTTGAATGGACAATTGTATAGACAATCTATCATTACCACCTCTGCAATGGCTGGGCATTTACACAGACCTGATAAAGAAACCAAGTGTGTACACGACATTGAAAATAAGTGTGAAATCTTTAGATGCCCACAACTGTGTTCTGAATGGTGATGAATAAGACTTAACTTACAAAGACTTAACAGATGTGTTTTTTGTTGTATGAGCTGATGTTCTGCCTAGCTAGCAGCAATACTGGAAAACAAACATGTTCTCCTTGGGCTCAGGCCAAGGAGAACCAAACCAGCGGCTATTTCTTGATAGCTAATTGCACTTGCATGTCTGGATAAGTAACCTACATGTCATATTTGTCGGTCATAAAGTTAAGGTCATGTGCTATATACATGTTGCCCATAAAATTGGAATCATTTTGTTTTCAGACACATCCCTCCTTTATTTCATTTTCATTTACATAAATCACAATGCCACTCTCATTTCATGAGAAGAGGCAAAAAATTGTTTTAACATAACATTATGGGCACATACAGTCTATGTGATTGTTCTATAGGCTAATGAATATGCTAATGGAGTCTATGATACAGGCCGATAGCTATAAGGCTAATGAAATAGCTAAATGTTGCTAGCTGTGCTATGTTTAGCGACATGTTTCACTTTGGTTTCCCATCTGACACCGCAGCAAAGGTGTTGTTGCAGTCATGCAGTATCAACACCCTACTGTTCAAGGTGAAGCTGCCAACTTACCTAATGTGCTAATTTGTGATGACACCAACCTTAGAGGAGCTACCAAACTTAAAAAAATAAATAATAATAATTCAACACAGCAAGATGACATTCTGATAACGTTAAGTGAACTGTAGCCGCCCATTCTGAATACTAGTTGCCTCCATTTCTCAGTTGTTTTGCCTCCAGTTAGCCGTCATTATGTAGTCATGAAATATGATGTGAAGGGTCCATATAGAGGGAAGTGAGGACTCTGGTCTGTCCTATTTAAATACCACTGGTACACGTCTTATCAATCATGTTGAAATACAGTTAGTCAATGAATGAAACAGTAAACACAACTATGGCAGGCCAATGCCAATGCCAAGGCCTGGAGGCCTGGTGTCTACAGCATGCTGAAATCCTGTACTTTAATCTGCAGATCATTATGCAAGTGTGCTGTTGTATGATTTCTATACAGTAGCAATCTTGGCAAAAGTTGGGATAAAAGACAAAAATAGCATAATTTGGGATTCAGAGAGGCTGTTGAGCTACTGTTGAGTTCTTGTCCCATAAATGTATTGATTTCAATTTGTATTTCAGAATCTTATTACTACTTATACTAGTACTTATCACGTACTATGCTTATCACTAGGGTTGCGGGGGTTACTGGAGCCTATCCCTGTTGTCATCGGGTGAGAGGCGGAGTACACCCTGGACAGGTCGGCAGTCTATCACAGGGACACAGAGACAAACAACCATTCGCACTCACACTCACACCAAGAGACACACCAATTTAGAGTCACCAATTAAGCTCACAAGCATGTCTTTGGAGGTGGGAGGAAACCAGAGTACCCAGAGAAGACCCATGCAGACACATGGAGAATATGCAAACTCCCAACAGAAAGGCCCGAGCTGGATTCGAACCCAGAACTTGCTGGGAGGCATCAGCGCTAACTACAGTTGTTTTTTTCTTCTTTTTTTTTCAAAACTTATTTTACATGCAGTATTGTGAGTGGCTCTCATTTCCAGGCCTTCTCCTAAAACCTTTTCCCTGCCAGCTCCGTAGATTAACTCAAAAGAACGGAAAGGAAAATCTGACTGTAAAATCATAAAGTCCCACAGAGAACATGTGAATGGGAGTAATCGTGTCCCAGAGCTATTCTGGAGTGTTTTCCCTCTGTTTGAAGCAGTGCAACGTTTCCTGCAGATTTATTCTTTGTACTGTGTGTCTGTACCCCTAAGCAACACCTTTCACTCATACTTCCTCAGCTCACACATTTGCAAACGTCTGCACTTTTGTTTTCATCTCTCTCTCTCTGTCTGTCTGACACACACACTTCCTGCCTCCCTGTTTTCCTTTAGCAGCTTCTGACAGGTGGTCCTGCGGGGCCCATATCAGTTGGCAGTGGGTTACATCTCCCACTAAAACCTCTCCATCTGGGTCAAGTCAGAGAACAACAGGCCTCTAAGGAAGCGGGAGATAGAAGACACACACACAGATGCACACACATACAGAAAAAATGCAAACTGGGATGCTGATTTGAAATCAGTGTGGATGAATTATTTATGTGTCTGCGTATGTGAATGCATGTGTGCATCTTGGACTACATGTGCGTACACAGTTGTAGTTAGAATCCTTGAGCCTGGAGTTATTTCACGGTTCCCTAATTACATGATGATAGATCAAGATAGAGAATTTTACAAAGTTTTACTACTGTATTATCAAGCCAGTCATCCATTAGCCATTCGTCAACTTCCAGCCTGGTTGCCTAGGTAACCGTCCTGTACATTTCTCACCCAACTTTTTATTTGCATCATACATATCCTTAGCCTAATAGCATAACTGCCTAAGTCATATTGGAAAGTTTTCAGAAAAATTGAGGATCAATGTTAATGTTCATGAATCCACCAACAGGAGAACACTGATCAACCATGGCGTTCATGGCAGAGTGGCAAATACAAAAAGAACATTTCTGCCCGTCTGCAGTTTGCTAAACATTGTGTGCACTAGCCAGAAGACCACTGAGTAAATGTTTTGTGGACGAACGAAACCAAAGTAGAATTGTTTGGTTTAAATTAAAGGCTCATGTCTGGAGACTAAACAACACAGCCTTCCAGCACCAGAACCTCACCCCGTCTGTGAAACATGGGGGCGGTAATGTCCTTGTTTGGGTCAGGTTTGCTGCATCTGGGCCAGGACGACCTGCCATCATTAATGGACCAGTGAATTCTGAATCATATCAATAAATGTCAGGACATCTGTCTGTGAGTTGAATCTGACCAGAGACACTGGGTCATAGAGCAGGACAAACATACAAGTCATTCTGTAAAAGAACGGTTAAAGAATAACAAGATGAATGTTTAGGAACGGTTGAGTAAAAGTCCTGACCTGAATCCAATAGAAATGTTGTGAAAAGACCTGAAAAGGACGTCACATTGGATACTGAAATTAAGCGTTCAAATACTTGCACACAACACTGATATGTACATATAATTAATTCTTTTCAGTCATTTTTATGTAGAAATGTAGAAAAGTCTGATGGGTGCAAATACTGTTAAGTGTATGTTGTCCAAAATAAGAGATGAGATCGGCACTACTGCACAGAAAGAGTTTTTTGACCATCGTACTGCAGTTAAGATGTTCTACTGCGATATTAGACGCCACAGGTGAAAAGTCTGTCACACTGGTTTTCCGTACCCTGCAGCCGTACCGGGTGAGCCTTCAACAGCTACAAGCTTGTCAGTTGTGAAGCATAGTGGCTGTAGTCGTGCCGCAGTATCAACTCACTCATCTGTGAAATATGGCTGACATGACTGTGTGCAGACCACACTTACATTTCGAGTCCCTGACAAGTGACCACAGAGCGCTAGTTGTTCAGTTAACTGTTGAACGTGAACTGGTGGACCCTGCCTTTTGATGCCAAGATGCAATCACCACAATGTCACACACAGTTCTAAGTGTTTGCAACAGAAAGAGATTGTCACCGATGTGGCAGAAGGGAGAGGAGAGAGGAGACTGTTTGTGATGCGTAACAATGGCTGAAAGTTGGGCACACGCTATTTCTTTTCATGTCCTTGTGGTTTGACTGACTGCATAAAATTTCTCACTTGCTGCAATTCTATTGTCATTATCATGGGATAGTTTCAACCAGTTTCATTTCAGAGACTGAACAGGACGACGATGCACAGAAAAAGCATTGCTCTGTCCAGCAAAGGTGTGTGTAGTCGGTTTTAGACGCCAGAGGACTTTTGGCAGGTAGATGACACACAATATGATTAAATTTAGCCTACGGTGAGTCACTGGTCTTTAGGAAGCAATATTTTGCTGCATCTCCTTTATTTAATTCCTATTAATCATATATAGAGTTCATAATGACAATGGTCGCATGTTAAGACTAATTTCTACCAATTGTCCATTTTTGCAGCAGACATATTATTTTAGTTTGACCCGCTCACTGTTCCTCATACAGCTGCGAGCCTATGATGCTGTTTGGGGAAAGGGTTCAGCAAACATTTCTCAATTAATGATTCATACGAAATGTGTATTGGTAGCGCACATTTCTCTACCACTTAAAGTGTTTGTTTGTTTTGTGCTAATAAATGGCTCAGGTAATCCAACATCCACCAACAGTAGTACTTTGGTGTCATTAGCTATTACAAACATCTGACATATTCTGAACTTGCAAACATGCAGCTTTAGACTATATATATATAAGACTAACAAGTATCAATCATTTGGCATAAACCTAGACTTCATTAAAGGTGCAATGTCTTAACTGTAATTCATGTAATGCAATACTAAATTATTCATACTTATTACACATAACATGTCTTCATCATTCTTTATCTCCAATACTTTCTTGTTTGATCCAATGTTCTGCAGAATTATTCAGACATTCAGCATCCAATACCTCCAGAAGAGACATCATAACATGTGGCTGATATCTGATAACTTTGAGCGTCCGTGAGCAAAATATCTCCTTTGGCAGAAAAGTTACACCATCCTGGAAAGTTTTCTGTGACTGGAACAGATGCCAAATGTTCAGGACACTGCCTCGTATGCTCATTTCTCTAATCAGTTTAGTAGATGTTATTTTAGATGCAACTTAAATCAACAAGTCCAGCCAAATTTACAGTACTTCTGTTTTAGTTCAATCAGGTTTGGTATAAACTTGGATTACATCAAACTAAAGCAGTGATTGTGCATTGCTGCTCACTGGTAGCAGCACAAGAGACGTCAAATCAGGTGGTCACAAAATCTAGTGTTTGTTGTTGAGTATTGTAAAGTGAACTAAATGGAGACAACACCATGAGAGGGCCTTTTATTTTATACCTTTCTTGAAGTAACAAATTCCAGTCTTATACGCAGTAATGAGGCTTTACAGTATTTATCAGTCTTTACAAAATGATGTAAAGATGTCCACAATGCACTGTAAATACTGTGGCCAGTGAGTGCATGTTGGAAAATGCGATTAGAGATTGCATTTTGTGTCCAAATCTAATAGTTTTAGACGACCGAGGGAAACAATAGAAAAAATAGTTGGTGAATGAAATGTGAACTTCAACTATTGACGCTGCGTTTCATGAAATTCACAAGGGTTTAAATCTAACATTTATATGGACAAATATTGTCTGGAGTAGTTTTGAAGACGGAGCAGAGGAGGATTTATCGGCTTTTTCACAGCTGCTCTTCAGGAAACTTTCTCTGGTAATTATCTAGTTCCGTGTTGAAACTCTGTAAAACTCAGCTCATCCATCTGACATATAAAACGTACGTGCAGACGATGGTGCACAACGACTTTAATAAAGACGAGATTATAAGCTTTGTATGAAAACAATAGCTTGTTTGCTTGCCTGGATGCCTGTGTGTGTGTGTGTGTGTGTGTGTGTGTGTGTGTGTGTGTGTGTGTGTGTGAGTGTTAGGATGACTAGCCACACCACATGCTGCTCATTCCTGTAGTTTGCTGCGTGGACATGGGGATTAGCATTTTAGGTGAGCGGATATTTTTTTGTAATGTTCAAGGACAGAAAAATGTCGATGCCCTGGCTTGTGTGATTTATATTCAGAGAGGAGATACACATAATGGCCACTATACCACAATATTCCCATTTCTACACATGCAAAAAATAAAAACAGCAGCCAACAAATCCTCTCACATGTGCACAGCCGTACAGTCATGTCAACACCCACCTCTGCATTTATTGCAGCATTGCTATAAATAATCTGCTGCACGGTCATTATGATCAAAACACAACCAAACCGCTGAAGATTACAAGCTGAAGTTCTCATCACTGCTCCTTTGTTTCTAATGATTCATGAATAAGTCAATAGTCACCACACTGCGAGGGAAATTTTGAAAATACAATGTGATGTAATATAAGTATACACTCAGACCTCATGGCTTAGACCGGTGCAGACAAAAACACACATATCTAAACCTGCTTTCGACAGAACCAGGGACAGAAGCTGCTAATGGGCTAATTTCACTCCCAATTACAGGATTAATTTTTTCATCTAGGTCCGCTTGAAAAATGCTCAGCTACCGGAGGGTGAAACTGAGTGGAGAAACCCGCCGTCTCCAGCTGTGGATGGCCTTTTAATCCGTCAATTAGCTAAATGATAAGAAACTGCGCTCGCCAAGTACATAGTAGATTTTCATGTTGTTGTGGTTATTACTGATTTTAATTCCACTGGTGTAGCGAGGTCTGTTTCCTCATCACAGTCAGCAAGCACGCCTCTGCTTTCTCTCTTCCTCCCCCTTTCATCTGTTACAGGCAGGAATATTTATGGGCTGTCAGGGTCACAGGCTGTCACAGACAGCACCTCATAAAACCTTTCACCGATGTCCTGCTGGCCCTAATGTAGTTATGGGATCGTGATGGAAAGTCAGATATATGTTCGCTCTGTTAGTGATTTGCGTTCCTCCTTAGCTATATATTTATAGATGGGGAAAGTATAGATGTGTGTTTATATGTTTACTATTTGTTAAATGTGGGAAGCTGCTGCTCTCACGACACTATGGTGGGTATGAGTTTTGTGTGTATGTATGTGTGTGCGTATGCTTGTGTGGAATAAACATTGACCAAAGACACTTGGATTTCTCCCCAGGAAACCTTTGGCCATTAGTGCGTCGTCTGAAGTGTAAATCTTAATGCAGTCTGAAACAAACTGACACACACACAAACACACTTGTTAAACTAAGTTCAAACAGCAGGGATATCCCTCCATGAAACTCTCACAAATTTCTCCACAGCCCCTCAGTCTTCCAGCATTCAATCCAAAACACATCCATCAAGATAAAGCTCTTCTGCATAAACACACCATTCTATTACTCATTCTATTAGTGAATCAAAGCAAAAGGGAAAATGAATGAACAAAGTTTAGTTTTCTGAACTCTTCCATCTACTAGGCAAATGCCAACAAATAAAGGAAGAGGAGTACAATCAAATGACTAAATTGAAGTAATACTACAATTTGTAACTCTGTGATACCTGCATATATGCCTATTTACTTAAGTTATTGTATTTAAAACACATGCTAATGACTGTGAGTCTTTACTAAATGAACATGTTATGAATGATCTTATTGGTCACTAAGGATCACTTCAACATTTCTCTCCGTATATCCACACATATCCGCCTTTCCTCACACTTGAATGAAAACTGCCTGTTTGCGTAGCTATTTTCTTCAAAGTTGACCATACTATAAGCTGTAATTTGACAAATGCTAGAGCAGCGTTTACAAACGCCCCAGACTTAAAGTACCTTGGTGTGTGGAATATACAATATTACTAAAACCCTTGGATGGATGAAATGGATTTGGCATCAATTTGTCTAAACCTCCTTCCTATGCAAACTTTGTCTCTCTGACAACTTCTGCAGATTTCCTCCTTTGTCTCCAAGGTAACAACAGAGGGCTTTGACACTTAAAAACAGTAGTCCTCAATATTGAGATTGTTTCAATTCTGGTAGGTAAATACCGAATCATATTGCCTAATAGTAGTAAACAGAATAAATTACTATAACAGAATATGTACTCTAGTCCTCCTAGTCCTCTAGCTTCCCAACACCACAACAAATGATGTCAGTGTCCTCATTGGTAGCTACCCATAGCTACCCCATACAGCATGATTACTGAATGACATGTTGTGACATGAAGGCAGGCACTTATGTCTAAAGGTTTAATGTGAATGATTGTCTTTAGTGTCCATGGACTGTACATGCAGGCAGCAGAGGTACCACCATATTCGTTGGATCAGCCAGGAAACATGCTCCGGCTCCAATCTGTCAATCTAAAGGTTAATGGATGCATAGGAGAGTCACACCACATCACTACTGAGGTGACTATCTTGGTGGAGATGAAAGGTCTGCACTCTGTGATGGCACAATAGCAGTTCAAGAGGTGCTGGTCAAGGCTAGATCTGCTATAATTGAAGTTTTCTCCAGGAGTCGACATTGTTACAAGGGGTGAAACATGCTTAGCTTTAAGCGCTTTTGGGAATGTACAACAGCACCTGTTTTCCTTTCAAAACAATGAAACAATAAGGCCAGCACTGAAAAAAGGGGTGATAATCCCAGCAGACACATAATATTCTCATGGCACACAATATAGGTCAGGCACCCGCTAGTGTCAAGATAAACCATTCTAGCTAGGTTAATTAAAGTATTATAGTGGAAGATTGCCATGTACAGTTCTTCGGACAGTAATTCAATACAAAAAGAAAAACCCTCTAATATATTTCGTTTGATTATTCCACAAGTTCTAAAGGCCAGATGGCTTCATCCAATGTAATGAATTAAAGTGAGAATCTGAGCTTTTTAGTTTTAGCCACATCATTATTTAAGAGCTTGTCAGGCATGTGATTGCCCACACACAAACTACAAAACGTTTGGATTGTTCACAGCACATCAGTCATCCAATTCATTCCCTGCATCGAAAATGAAACAAGACTTGGAATCTACACTCTTGAAGCCCTGTGAGGCTGTCACAGCTTTGAACAACATGCTAACGTCAGCATGCTAGCATGCTCACAATGACAAGACAGTGAGGAGCAGTCATCAAAGTCAGTGCAATACCTCCTCTGGACACCAAGGATCTCCCTGTGTCAGACATACTTTAGTAGGGTCTGAGGTATTAACTGATGTACTATCCATATATCGTCATTGCTAACATCACAAAGTCACAGTCTATTTAGAAAAAGCTCAATGGTCAGACAGTGAAACAAGGAAGTACTCAGACCGTAGTACAAGCCTTCAGAGTCTCACAACAATGTGCACTTCAACCCCTTTGGGGACATGAACATAAAGTAGCTGCACATGTACGACTCTGTTACCTCCTGACACCTCACAAGTGCATTGACCGTTTCACCTCGAGACAGCTGTGCTTCTCCATTATTTAAATCCATCCTGCTGCACTTTCACAGAAGTACCCGGTCACTATAGCGTACATATCGTTTTCTTTTTGTGAATGGACAAACTGAACTAAAATAGAGCATGAGATGCATCCTCTGCACTTTCATTTGTGTCATTTAATTTGATTTTATTTTTATTTTTTTAAATCATTTGTCTACCTTATTATGGCTTCAAATTTTTCACTGTGGTAAATGAAAAGGGTGACTGTGAGATATTCACGGCTGCAGTGTGTGTTATATAGTTAAACATGGGACTAAGAGACTGATTTAGGGAACTCCTCCTCTCTTTTGATCATCTTTTCAGGACACAACCCAAGATCGCATCTTTTGGTACCTATTCTAAAATTTTTGCATGTTGTCATAAAATACCAGTCACTTTTAGGAATAACAACATGAAGAAAGGTCCCTAATCAGTAGCCCACAGATTGATTGGGGCTATTATGCAAGTGATTATACAGGGCTGCTGTTCTCAAATAAAATTTTTGAACCTGTAATGTCCGTAAAGATATAACTTTCAGCTTTCATAGTTCTGTCAGTGTAAAAACGTGTCTGTGTACAAATAAGTGTTACAGGTTTGTTCAGAGGTGTTTGTATGTTCTCAGTGCAGACTGGATCAGGCTTGCCGCTCCGACTTCCTTTCAGTCTTGATGTTAAGCTAAGTTAAATCTCCCCTAACCCAGACACAACAGTGTTTGTGATCCCACTCTCAGTCAGAAACAGAATGTATTATAGAAAATTAGCTAAGGGACATGACATCCCAGTTGGTAAAAGAGAAAAAGGCAATGAGAAGAAAGGAAACAGATGATGTTTTCTGAGACAAATGCTAGACTCTGCAGTCTATTAAAAAAGTCGTTTCCAAACAGGGCAAACAAGGACTTCCTGCCCTCAGACTCACTCTCTATCTTTCTGTCTCTCTCTAAACACATAATCCATCACAGTCACAAACAGCAGAAGACTGCAGGTAGTCTTGTCTCGTCTCCAAGCTCAGAAAATGTGACACAGCATTAATGCAGCAGACAAGAAAACTAGGTGGAAAAAGTTTATTAGCCATTTTAAGAAAGGGTGAACAAGGAGTGTTTCCTTCAAACATGAACACAGTGCGTTTTCTCATTCATCTTAACGGAATATCTGAATAAATCTCTGACATGGTGTTCACAAGAGAAGTTTGGGTTTGACAGAAATTCTTTCTCAGCACGTCTCATTTCTCCACAATCGTGTTTTTCTCTTCTGGCATACAAACATCCTGTCTCCAAACATTGCTCTTATGAGTTGACATGACTGCAGTGTGTCAGAGCTGAAGATACTGCACAAGCTCGCTTCGCTAAACCCTGTCTCACCTCTTCTATTTATATCTCATACCTACCTGTTCGAAACATATGCAATATGAATACAAACATCTTTGTTAGTCTAGATGCTGCAAAGAGCAAAACCTATATTAGCATAAAACCACCCTTGCCAATAACTGAAATTTCTTAGACATGTATCTTCTATTTGGAGAAGCTTTTAACTTAGCTTAGGCTGATTTTTATAGACTCATTACAAGGGAGCTCTAGGGCCAGTTGCAACACCAGGGTGCTAAAAAGTTGGATGTAAAAGAAGCAACATCCAGGTAGACTCAGAGTCATGAGGGCCCCCACCAGCAAACTCAAGCACAGCTTTTCATCTGAGCTCAAGCTGCTACTGGAGATTGCTGCCAAACTAAATTTCATTGTAACTTGTGTGCAATGACCATAAAAGTTCATCTCTTCAAAATAGACTTAAGAGAAATACCACTTTTCTGAACCGGACTACAATATCCCATCTTACAACATGCTGGGCAGTACTATTAAATGCTATTGATGGTGCTGAGTTGCAGCCTGTTGTTATACAGACTATACATATCTGCTGCTCACAGTATTTAGCACACAAGTTGTCTGTTGTCAGCATTCAAGAATATAGATTTCACTGTTGCAAAGCATTACCTTCGACTGTATTAGTGCTATCATCAGTTAGTAGTCGATGTTGAGTTACCATAGTGATGAAAGCAGATGTCCCTGGTAGCCTGTTTCATATATTTCTGTACACATTAAATGAACAAGACCTCAGTTTTAGTTTCCCTTTTACCATTTTGTACAAAGCTAAGCCAACCAACTTCTGGTTTCAGCTATAAACAGATATAAAAGTGAGCAATTCTCTCATCAAACACATGAAATTATTACTTCTCAGGCACTGTTCCTTAAAATCTTTCACCTTCTTGTTGTTTGGTCGAACCAACTCCCCAAAACCAGAATATGAGAATTTTATACAATTTGGCCATAAAACAAAATAAAAACACCCATTCACGCCAACTATGCATCAAAATCTAACAAACTGACCATTTGCTTGATAAATGACAAACACTTAAACAATAAAAGATTTGCAGATAAATCCTGGCTGGCTAACCGAGTTATCAACTAATCCTCTGAACACAAAATAGTTTTGCAGGCTGAAATCCTAAACCCCACAGACCATGCGCTTATCCCCTGTTATCATATGGAGAGGAGGGAGAGCCTGATCTCTTAACAGCCAGTTGAGAAACAAGTCTTTAACACACACACTTAAACAATCTGGAGAAACTCCAGATATTATGAATCACGATGCAGATCATAGCCACCCACAATTGGCAGATGGGATAGTGCAGTGTTGCCAAGCCTGAAGGCGTCCAGCCGGTGTATTAGTCACCTGCCAGTCATCACTGGGTCAAGGCCAGAAAAACTCGCCAGTCAGGACGGAACATTTGATGGTACAGTAACAAAAACAGGATCAGATATTACCTTTGGACCCTTCTGTGAAGCAGCAACCATGGACTGAGAACTCTGCACACTAGTGGGCACAGATTATTCCAGTGAATTAGTCTTGCTTTTAAGAAAAGACTAGTGAGAGGATTTACAGTGCAGAAAGTGTGACCAATGTCTATGCACCCCTCGATGATGGGATGTTTCTTTTGATCCCTGAGAGCTGAAATGATTCCAGTCTCTCTCTCTGGCCTACTGTTTCACAAAGGGGACGAGATGGAGGGGAAAGAAATAGAAATGTGAAAAGAGAGGAAGCAGATATGAGTAGCAGGGAAGCAAGGTGATAAAAGTAAAGGGAGTGAGACAAGATGGGGAGGGGTGTGAGATGATGCACTGTAGGTAAACTGCAGTAAAGCAATGATATAATTTATGGCATTGAGAGAGTATGAGATAGCTTTGGACAGGGGCTTTTACTTTGTGCTCTACTTTAAAATACAGACAAAGACGTCAGTAACAAGTATGCATGCAGTATATGTCCTGTAGTTAAACACAGGAGGAGAAAGAAATAATTCATGTTATGTATAATATCACACATGCATGTAAGAGAAATGTGGACAATATGGCATGATCCCCCATATGGCAGTCACTTCAATGTTTCAAAAAGCTGCTCTATAATATCACTACAATAATTTCCTGAAACCATCAACACTGTGATGTAAAACCACACAACAAGCATAGGACCTACATTAGCCATAGTTATTTTAAAAAAATAACAATAATAATATCCTTCACTTTTGACCATGTACTTAAAACGATAATCTGTGACATGCAACTTTTAATTCATAAGAGCTTTCTTAAGTTAAGTAAAAGTGGCAGTGCAAAAAAAAAAAAAAAAAAAAGTGAGCTGACACCTTCAGAGGCGTGTTCTGAAGCGACTCCCGAAAAACTGTTGGTCACTATGAATAATACATTAGCTGAAGCATTATGTATAATTCAGAATGGGCTATTATTTGATGGGAGGTTACAGCTCTTTTTTTCTTTATTAAGGGTGAAAGCAACAACAACAAAAAAAGCTAGAATTGGTTACTTCACATGTAGCTTCATCACTCGTCCATAGAACTAAATTCTCTATATTGACAGAATGTGATTTATAGGAGCAACAGCATTTGTTTTTATTTTAATTTCAAATGCATTTTGTATTATATCATGCCACTTTGAATAACTATTCTTCTCAACCATGATGGGTTTGAAATTTGTTTTTCTCCTAAGTTCAAAATTTCACTTTCATCATGTGCTTGAGAGTTCAGAGATGAAACAAAGGATTCTGTCCAACTGAGAAACAATATTTTCCCATCTACGTAGGATGAGAAAGGAAAAATGGAAATTGCTAAGACTTCTAACTGACTTTGGTCGTGTTATTTCCAGGTCAGCTGCTATGGATGAGAAGTACAACACTGAAGCTGCGATTCAGGGACTTTACCACAACCTGAAAATAACACATAACGACATCCAGTGACTGTTACGGTTTCTACAGCTGCTAAACCACAAGTGTGACTAGCAACAAGGTTTGGACTCATTGACTCTGTCACACTGTGTTAATAAGCTGAGATGACAGCTGAAGGACTCTTTAGCAGGCTCAGCAATACACTGCAGCAAGAAGACAGGCCTGCACTATGCGCAAATAAACAGTAAGCATTAGTTAATGCCAGTATCTTTAAACACTGCAAGTTGTTCCTCCACAGTCAAGTTCCAGTTTACAATGATTTCCGTCCAGATTTATAACATAAAGTGACGATTTCCTAAGGAGTTCTATTTTTGGCAAGGAGGAAGCTACATGTATGAGACCAGCAAGACACATGCCGTGTCCACATTGAGACTATTTTTTAAAATAGAACAGAGGACTGGTGGAGGGCTTCATCACACAGTGCATCGACGATCACCTGAAGCTCAATATCAGGCGAATCTAAGCGCTTGTGGTGAACTACCAGCAGAACAGGAGGAACCCTCTCTCTTGGCTGACATCCAGAGACAGAGAAGAATTGAAGAGAGTGGGCTCCTTGTAGATATTTATGTGAAATATCTACAATTAGCATCATCTAGTCTGATCATTTGATCTTTTTATTTTTTGTGAAGAAAGTATTTCAAAACTTACATTCTGAAAATGAGACAGTTAAATGGACAACAGACAGTGATTCCTCCAACTACGGTATCATAAACTTGAGGGCTTTTTTTAACTTTATTTTGATAGGTGGCAGTGAAGAGAGACAGGAATGATGTCCTAGATATGCTAGCTCAGCCATATGAGCTATCGGGGCGCCCACAAGTCTTGATTTAAGAGTAACATCAACATGCTTCTACTTCCAAAAATTGGCACCATTTCTACTTATACCACTTCGACAGCACTGTCTTTTGCAGATAGTATGTTGTTTACTCAGCTAGAATGCGGTGACAAGGCATCAGGTATCACTGGTTTGTTTAGAGTTGTGGACATTCAGAGGACACTCACCACGAGAGAGAGCGGCCTCTTCCATGACACCACTCCGATGAGTCCAGAGAGCAGAACCTGGGAGAGACAAACCCAAAACAGACGCTGTGAGAGGTGAATGACATTGAAAATGTACAAATGTACACACGTAGAATGTATTTTTGTACAATCTAGATCTTATTTTCTTAGTTTTAGTGATGCTGATAAAAATTATATAAGAAATAATAACCTTGTGAGAGAAATAAAGGCCAAAACTACAAACATAAATATGAAGATTATAAAAATGGTCAACAACAAAACCACACTTTGTACAATAGCCCATTCATACACAAAACACTGTTTTCAAAGGTCTTTGTCTACATGATGGGGTGAATAATAAAAACAGTGCTCTCTTGTTTAGATATTACATATTCCGCCTATCATTAGATCAGTCCCAGGTACATTTCCTTTGAGCAAAAGAAAAACAAACAACATGATTCTGTAGTTCGATGAGTTGAGAAACTCAACCCATCATGTTTTTGTAGGGCTATTATGTGCGTATGTCCACATGTCCTGAGTATCTCAGGATGTTGTTTGAAATTGAAGGTAGCGAGAGCAAGAGATGGAAAAAGTGGTTTGGTGCAGTGGCCGTAGCAATAGAGGCGTTATATCGAACTGTTGAGGTGGAGAGGGAACCGAGGCGTAAGGAAAAGCTTTCGATTTACCATTCGATCTAAATTCCAACCCTCACCTATGGTCATTAACTTTGGGTAGTGACCGAAAGAATGGCACTGTGGATACAAGAGACTGAAATGAGATGTCTGCTAACCTACTATCACCTAGAAATGGGGTGAGCTCAGAGTAGATCGGCTACTCCTTTGAATAGAAAGGGGCCAGGTGAGGTAGTCGGGGAATCTGATGAGGCTGCCTCCTGGGCATCACCCTGTGGAGGTTTGCAGGGAACAGAGAGCAGAACCTGGGCTACACCAAGTATTTGCTGGAAGCATTATATATCTATAATGACCTGGGAATGCCTAGGGATCCCCCAACAGGAGTGTGAGTACCTGGTTTGGGAGAGGGACTTCAATTAAAATTCACTAAAATTTAGCAGTTTGACTGTTAATCTTTTATCAGTCCGAGGCTTTTATAATTCCACCTACAGCGTGACTCAAAGGAGGAAGATTACTAGATCTGTGCTTTTATGAACTGCACTGACATTAGCGGCAGGGACAAAACGTGGATGGTCACCAAGGTGAACTAATCTCATCTCTGAAGTGACGACAGATGGGACCTACTGATATACAGTGAAGTACAAAAGTACTTACACGTATACACATGTGGTCTACCGGGAGCAGGCTTGGTTGTACAACCTCGCAGCAGCAGGAAGGGAAGTCCTCTGGTAACATAGTGCAGGTGACGTTCCCCAAAATTTTACCACAAGGACATATAGTCCATGAGTTTGATGGACTTGAAGCATCAGGAGAGATAACATTAAACAGCTGTGTCGTATTTTGCTTTCAAGAAAAGAGCAGCGAAGGCAAGTGCAGCTGGCTCCGTCCATACAGTAACAATATTTTATGCTCAGCTTGTGTCACTGAGACATTTTTGGGTGGAAACAAGAGCATTATGTAGGCATGCCTGCAACACCTAGTAGAAACTCAGTATTAACTTGAAGTCCTTCCGCAGCTGAGAGTCTCTTTCAAAGAAATATGGTTAACAAACACAGCAGATAGATGTTTATTTCCTACTTCCAACAGCAAACATGTTTTTTGTTGTTTTCTCTTTAAACCACGAGTGTTACTTAATCTCATCTAAGTAGTACTTAAACTCAAACCAGGATGTGTTTAACAAGGTTAGGTTCATTCTGGAGGGCAGGTACAAACTCTGTGTGTTGTTTTGCACTTTGGAGGACAGAAAACGCAGCATCTTGTATTACTACAACAGCGGCTTCATCAGATTGTCTCACAGGACTTACTGGAACTCCGGGTTTCTCCATTAGCAGTGATTTGCTTTTAGAATTTGTGCTCCATATACATGGAACCAGTTTCCCTGAAGCTTTGCGTCAGGGCTGACATGAAACAACTCAAGCCATTCTGTTGCGTGTTTCCCTCTAATAACACTTATCACTCCCACGTGTTATCGGTTATTGTGTCCATTTAGTTTTAATCAAACAAATCACGTTTTTAAATCAGATTTAAATTGAAAAAAGGAGGAAGAAAAAGCACCCATTGGTTTTCTCAGGACTCTTCTCTCAGGGTGTGGGACTGCATTTTTACAGTGAAGGTGTGAATTTGCGTATCATCGAAAATGTGTGTGAACAAAGGGTACTCGTAGCCTCCAGCTCTCTGTTCTTTCACGGTCTCCCTCTGCCTTTCACCTCTCTTCACCCTCCATTAAACACCAACATGCTCTCTTTACTTCCCCCATCATGCTCTGCTTCTTCATTGCCTCGACTCACTTCCTTGATATCCACCTTCTCTCTCTGAGAATTTCTATCACACTCCGTATCCGTATTTCTTGCTCCTGCTCTGCACCCACGCGGTCACACTATATTCTGCACTTACACACTTCCACTACACTATATCCAGCCTTCGCATTTCTCTTTCCCTCTCCATCTTGTTCCACTTTCTCGTCAATCTTCTTCACACAATTTTATGCCCACAAGAATGGGAATGGGTTGTCAATATTTCATTTGAGCATGCAGGTACATGCACACAAAATCAAAGTTTAAAATAATGTGTGTAGAACATTGAAACAGTGTAATAAAGCAAAAAAACAAACAAACAAAAACCAAGATATGAATCAAACTAATATAAAATATGTTTCCTGAAGTTGTCCACATTCTGCGTTTCTGGAAAGCTCTTCTATGCCAAATGCTTTTACACTGCCTCTCCTATTATTCGACTGTCTCTACAAGCTCATTTGTATTCTTGACAGTTCGCATTAAACGTTGGCTTTGAGTCTAAACGGCATGCGCTTTTGAGTTTGTCACTTTCACTCCAATCTCTGTGAGGCAAGACGCTACGTGAGGATGCTACTTAAAAAAACAAATGATGCTGCACAGTTGAATCAACGGACAAAAAACAGCCACAGAGAAGAAATGTGGCTGACTTTTAGGAGCATTGTCTGAAGATGTTATCCACATCCAGAGGACTTGGATGTCTGTACTAACTGTGTCCGCTCTGCTCATTGCTGACATAAACTGCATCAAGAGGACGAGGCTTGTGTTACTGCAGGTACTATTCCCTCTCTCTATACTGGTGCCAAGCACTGCGACAAGGACTCCAGAGATGTTGTGTCACCGTTTTAAAAATCTCTTCCTCCCGCCCCCCCACCTCTCCTGGCAGCCGACAGAAAATGCACTGCACAATCAGGGTTGAACGAGAGCATATCATAATGCAGTTCATGCTTTCTTGTCCAACTCTAAGCGAAGATTTCTGTACTGTGCAACATGAAGTTACTTCATATATCTACACGTTTTCATTTTTAATAACGTTTCAGTTCCTATACATTATATATGGTGTTTATAATATTAACTTCCTGCTTAATGCGATGGAGTGGGATGACTTCCAAGATCACGGGACTGCAGATAAATGGAAAACAATCTGGACATGCAAACGTGCCTTATTTTACTCAGTGTGTACATACAGTGTAAGTCTGTGAGAAATCTCTGACATCCAGATGACGTTGTGCCTGAAACAAAGCTAAAGCAAAGGGAACGGGACTTGAGAAGAAAGTCCAACTCGACTTAGTGTCTGCGTCTAATCCATTCTGTTCTCTACATTATGATTCTTATCACACTGATGTGGAAGCATGGAGCAGATGCCCTGCTTTTTTAGTAGTTATCACACACAGTGATGGATGACTGGATGGGCAGCAGCACTGCAGCAGAGACTGAGACATAAATCTAGGGAAGCTTTTCCTCTCTTTGTCTCATTTTTGCTCGCACCATGCTTCCTGTCCCTTCAGCATACGATGCATGCCTGTGGACCCATGTACATGTGTGTGTGCGTGGGACAGTGTGTGCGTACGTATCTGTGTTTCGCGCGATGTGAGGGCAGGAACCATGTGATAACTTTGCTGTCTGTCAGTCGCTGGAGGCTTTTCCTCTTGGCCGCTTCCAGAACAGGATTAACATTAAATACTTAGCAGCATTAGTCACCAAAACCTGGATAGCACACACCCACTATCAAACTTGGTGGGTGGGGGGTGTGTGTGTGTGTGTGTGTGTGTGGGGGGGGGGGGGGGGGGGGGGGTGAAGATATGTTGATATTTTATGCTATTCTGTTTTAATATAGTAGGAATGATCAAAAAGCCCAGTATAAGCAAAGGAAACCAAAAAACACAAACACTAACTAAACGTTTTCTACAGAATATGGGTTCATGTGTATTTATATATCCATCATATACAATGAATAATTTGTTCAGGAATAGCATCCAGAGCCTTACGTTGGGGTTGGATCGCATTAAAGCTTTGATGTTGTTAGTCAGCAGAGGGGGATGTTTGCATCCTTGAGCTTATCAGCTTAAGTGACACACAGGCGGTAACTTAAAAATGACGAATGATACGATAAAGTAAGTACAAAAACCTAAATAATTTTTACACTTTTCAGGACTATATAAGGCTATAAGATTTTCTTTGTGGGGATCTGACACATGCAGTTTCACAAGGACACACGCATGCACAGTAGTGACAAGTGCAAATGGAACAGAGAGATAAAAGTGTGGCTTTGGTTTGTCACAGGACTAGAACAGAGAAGCCAGTGTCACAGCCATGAAATAATGTATTGCTCTGATACTGTGACAGAGACAGCTAATACCTATCCACACACACACACAAAAAAAAATGACTTATAAAGTAAAACTTTTAAAGATAAGCATTGTGTTACAAAGTCAGTGTGAAAAGCACGGGATCCTCATTGGATACCCACACGAGAAAAAAAACAGTGAGTAACATAGCTGCTGCAGCAAATTCCTGGTGTGCACACAACATGTAGCACATATACACAGTTCGGCGCACAATTTACAACAGACAGATGCATGGCATTTATGATGAGTAATTGTCATTCTTTGCGATGTAATTCTGTCATTTCTTGCTTTTTCTTCACGGATGTATTTGCTAGTGATTCAGCATTAGGTCATGTTATTGCAGTCAAAGAGATGAAAGGGGTTCATAAGTAAGGATGGTAAATGTCACCCCCAGTAGAGATACAGTACTGCACTTGTGAAGACATGTCAAAGAATGTACTGTTATACCTAGAAATCAAATTCAGCTGTTTAAGAAAAGGTTGCTCAGATGTTTGGTTAAGGGTCCTCTCCTTGCATTGATGTAGCACCCCAAGACACACCACTGTTAAAGAAAATTATAATTAAGCTTTTTTTTTCATGAAAATAATCCCTTTGTGTCTTATGAGGACCTTGAGAAGAAGAGAAGGAAGGAACTGCACAGGGTGATATATTTTATATATTGCCTTCGATGTGAGAAAGTTAACATGATCTTCCAAATGTATTATAACAGGTAATAACGTGGCACTAATATTAGATTATCCTTAAGATGAACCTTAAGGTTCACCTAATATTAGCCCAGCTACCTTGATAAGATAAATATTCAGATGAGCCGGTATGAAGCAATGCTTTGAACACAGCAGTGAGTTTCAATTAGGGCCTACATGGATGACATGACGACTATGATGTCAACTGCTCCATGTACTAGCGGACTGCTGGTTAAGTTAAACAGCAATCTGCAGTGGGCTAGGATAAAAGTGAAGCCAAAATCTAGGAGTATTTCAATTGTTAAAGGAAAGGTAGTATATAAGAGGTTTGTTATAAATGAAGGAATGGTGAAAATGCAAGTCTTAGTGATAAAGCGCAGTTTGAAGGATTGAGGCAGGAAATGAGTCAAAGCATTTTGAGCATAAACTGGTCAGGGCTCTCAGGAAAGTTAAGGTTATTGTGTTTTCAATTTGGTCTATTGCCCCAGCTGATGTGGCCACTGATAGTATATGAGGTTCCTCTGTCAAAGGTGGAGAAGCTAGAAAGGATGATTAACTCATCTATCAGTAAATGGCTCTGCGACCAGGTTGCTTAAGCAGTGCAGCCTCGTATGGGAAAGGCATAATGGAACTCCCAGTAACTAGTCTGACATTGGAGTTTAAGTGTGTTAGACTGGAGATGACTCTCACTCAGTCGAAGGATCCAGTAGTTATGTGCACAGCTCCCACAGTTAAAACAGGGAGGAAGTGGTCTCCAAAAGACGCAGTGCAAGAAGCACAGGCCGCCCTCAGTTATAGGGAAATCATAGGTCATGTACAGCAAGGGTGTAGAGGCCTGGGGCTGTGTGCAGGGAAAAATCTGTGGAGCAAGGCATCATTATTATTATTATTATTATTATTATCATCAGTACCAGAAAAGAGAAAGATGGTAGTGGAAAAGATACATAAACAAGATGTACTAAGGCAGTGTTGCAGGCTAAGGAAGGACAGTAGGTGAACTGGGAGAGTGTAGAGAAAAGGAAGAGAGCTGTGGAGAATTGAAGCTAGTAGGATTACGTTTACGATGGCGGCTATTTATGATGTGCTGCCATCTCCCCAGAACCTAAACCAGTGGTTAGGGGAGGATGCTGCCTGCCCACTGTGTTCTTGTCAATGTACACTTAGCCACATTCTGACAGGTTGCAGGGTTAATCTTTCTCAAGGGTGATATACCTGGCATCACAACCAGGTTCTGAAATGTTTAACAGCTGCAATTGAGGAAAAAATAGTATGAGTAAATTCCTTATCTGCTAAAAAGAAGAACAGGCATTTTATGTTTACAGGAGGGAGAAAAGGCCTGAACAGCGAGGATCAGACATAGCGCAGGGCAGCTAAGGGTAGGTGGAGTCTGGGAGTTGAGGGCCACCTTAAATGGGCAGCTGATTATCCCAGCATCCGGCTACATCTGGACCTGCTATTGTGGTCGGAACCAGAGAAGGCAGTGTTACTTACTTACTGGTTACTTACAGTTTACTGTCCTGTGGGAGGACAGAGTTGACGAGGCTAATGAGCGCAAGAGAACTAGATGGCAACAGAAGCTGAGCAGAGGGTGGAGTGCCTATGTGCAGACGGTGGAGATGGGTTGTCGTGGATTTGTGGCAAAATCCACCATTGCTCTCTTGAGTGAGCTGGGCATTTGCGGGAGAAAACTGAGGGTTGCCGTAAACAACATGTCCCTGGCAGCAGAGCAAGCAAGTGAATTTCTGTGGCAGGAAACAGGCTAGCTGGGAAGCTTGCTAAAGGTAAGGCTAGCTGAGTAGTTGTAGTAGTTGCTACATGGTTCAGTCCGAGCCAAGGGTACGAAGTTGTGCATGTGTTTTTTGTTTGGTTTACATGTGCAGGGCGAACCGCAAGACCATTTGCTGGTTTGATTTTGTGTTTGGGTGGGCGGATCGTGGTTTAGTCTTGTATCCTCAATCTCCATCCCTTACCCAAACCTGGGTCTGTATCCTTCTTGAGGTGTCATAGGCCTAACTTAACGAAACATCTGTGAAGGGAGGTCCCCACTTGAAAACCCCAGTGATGTGCCACCTACTGCCTTCTGCCGTTGGCTAGGCTAGTTAGCTAATGTCTTCTTGTTGGTTGCTAACTGGTAGCTGATTGCTAGCCTGCTGGCTTTCAGTTGGACTGGTCCTCTAAACGTGTTTTGCCACAGATCGTGGCACAAGGGATTGTAACATCTTTGTAGTTATGAATAGGGAAAGAGGCATCTAATTCAATGAAACACTGAATGTCCCTTCCCAAAAAGTTTTTCCTTTTAGTTTTGTTCATTTATGTGAACTGAACTAATCTAACCTGTGAATACGGCCAGTATTAGTATATAGTATAGTATATATTTTCTTTATAAAAGTATAAAAGAAAATATAGGACCATAGGTGCAACTGGACACAGTTATAAAGAGAATATAATCACATGCACATTAAAATCTTGTTAGAATTAAATTGTGAGCACAAATCTCATAATTTCATATTTCATGTCATTACAAATATTTTTACTTCCATATGGACACACTGCATGTAAATGATACGTGGATTTATATTGTTGTGCTCCCTCTGTGCAGTGAATGCAAATAAAATCAGGTAGAGTCAGTTATAGAGTCAAATCGAGTCAATTTTATTTATGAGGCCTGATATCATAAGTCACACATTTTCCTCAAGGGACTTTAGCACGTGTACAGAATATGACACCTTGGTAGTTTGGTTTTGGATATGGAAAGCTAATCTCAAGAAAAGCAGGATGGACACACCTGCAACGGATGTAGCAGAGAAGCGTGAAGTAAAAATACATTTCTATTATATTCTGTTAAGATATTTATTGTTTTAATTGATTTTTATAGTTTCTTTTATTTCAAACTGTTTTTAAACCTTACATTCAAATTTGAGACTTCCTGAGATAACAAGGCCACAGTGGAGGATAACTCCATATTATTAACTGGAAATAGAAAGATATGCAAGGGCTGAAACTGCCATGGATTCCACCTAAATCACAGTCTTGACCTATTCTTATTCATTTATGCATGGCACCAATCAAAGAAGCCATTACTGAGAGTGAGGGTTTAGAAAGCAGGCCGTTTCTCAAACATCATCACTGCCAAGATGGATGGAGCTGGCGCGGTTGCTGTGGTAACCACGGACTGGCCATTTGCCAAGATCCATAATGATTTCCCATCAGCTGCTGCATTGAGAGGAGCAGGGATCCTCGCTGGTTCAGAACAGGCTCGTGTTGGATTGCACAAGAATCCCCCATGACCTCATCACACACACACAGATACAGACCATATATTGTATAATCCTGGTATTACATGGCAATGCTTCACACTAGAGCCAGAGCAGACAGCTCTCCGTGACACACACAAACATATATTGCACATATCCATCTCTGAGGCACTTTATCTCCAGCAACTAAGACAGTCAGCTTTTATTTTCTTTCTCTGGACCTTTCTCTTGGTTCATGTTGGAAAACAAGGGTTTTCATCCTCTCTGTGTTCTTCTTGCTCTGCAGCCTCTTTGCAGGGTAACCTGAAACAATATATGGAGGAGTGTGCACAGCTTTATGTGGGTTTTTCTTTGTGTGTGTATCCGCCTTTAAGTGCAGGAATGTGTGAACTGAGCAGAATGTGTCCAGGGAAAGCTCCTCCAGTGTCTGTTCATGAAACGAGGATATTCTGATTAAATATGTGCCTTTTAAGGGTATTGTGTGTCAGAAAGTTCACTTAAAAATGCACCTCGTTAGCATGCTGATGTTAGCATTTTTTCAAAGCGCCACTTAATGGTTTCAATGACCTGCTGTCCTTCAACGGTAAAAATATTTACCTATGACTATCTTGAACTGAAGTGTAATTATTTATGCTACAAGTGATCCAGTCTTTCACAAATTTAGGAATTCAAAAACAACAATTAGTTTCCTACATTTGATTAATGGTGTAGTACTTAATTCTCTTGTCTAAAAAAAACATAAGCCTAGGAGACACAGACGGTTGCTGTAAAGATGAAATTTTAAAGAAAATCACCTTGTGTTTCTCCTTGAAGAACATTTGACACTTTATGGTTGTACTGTACATGTCCCCAAACGAAAGACAAATGAAAGTGAGCTGTAGTGTCAGGGGAGCTGAACTCCTAAAGCTTGTGTGACAATTATTGGTTGTAACCTTGGCGTAACCTTTGGTGGCCATGAAAGAGCAGCCTTAGATGTACCTGTGTGTAAGCATACTGCATGCGTGTGGGTGCCTGTATGATCATATTAAGTCACAGACGGCATGAAAATCACACGGACAGGTCATGCTGTAGTGTCCCTACCTCCGCAGAGCGCCTACAATGCAGCTAGTCTGACTGAAGCTCATGTGGACAAAGCTAACAGACGCGCACGCTTGGCTTCCTTGTGTTCCTGCTGTTTCAACAGCAGCAGCCGTCCTCCTCCACATTCCTCCTTTTTCCTACAGTATTCCCTTTTCTCCTCACCCACCACCTGCTCCTCCTTCCTAACCCCTCCCCCCCCCCAGCCTTGTATATCATCACTTCACTTTGGAGCTCAGCAGCACCCCACCGGAGTAACCATGGAAACAGTGGAACAACAGCAGGTTGGCTGTTGCTGCTGCCTGGAGGCGTGGCATGCCAGCCACCCTTTGCTCTTCTCCTTGCACTCCTACCAGTCTATAGCATCTCAGCTGAAACCATGAATCAAGAATGTCCTACTGAATGTCAATTAGTCTATATCACAACAGTAACAGAGGGCCGATATGTATTGTACTTCCCCCCAGTGTGCTCCACCATAGCAACAAGAACTGTAGTATGATCATGCATTATACAACATTTACAGCATTACAGTCTGGAAAGCTACAAACAATAACTTTGCCATTTGTTGCTAAGGGATACACACACTGCACTGTATGTGCTTCTCTCCACTCAAGGTGGTGCCTCCAAGGTTTAAGATGCAATCTCAAATATGGACTTCATAAGCATGCCCAATAAAGAGTGGGTAAAGGGAAAGATGGATCAGTCCAAGTGGACGTTGCACAGTTCATCAGAATGGGCCTTAAAGTATAAACTTAGGAGAGCTGTGCCATATAACCATCGTTACCATCCTAAGCTTGAGTTTATTATCTTGCTGTGTTAAGGCCAATGTAGCTCCTTCCCACATTCCTTGAGAAATCCTTCAAAAACCAATGTTCTGAGCAAGGCTACATGTTTTCAACTGAAACCCACCACCTGTAAAGAAAGACAAGCTCTCTGTAATGTCACCCAAAGGATTCCTGAAGAGGAGATTTTAGATCTGTGTGGACGTTCTGGTCATTGCAACCCTGGCAGTGCCCAACTTAATCCGTGCTAATTCAGAGATGGACAAAGAAGTGGAGCATAGGTGGAGCAGGCTACAAACCTGTTTTTTTCTGCCATAAAGTTTGGGCGTTTTAACCTCAAGTGGCTTTTCAAAGAACTGTAGCTTTTGGCACTTCAGCGCTGACTTTGAATTTCTCAGAAAGATCCTAGTTACTGAATTCTGTCATTATTCCTTCAGCAATTATTGAAACGAGCAAATAACCTCCTTGAATAAAGTACAGAGAAAAACTAAAGTGCAATGGTCCCATTGCCCTGAATATTGCTGCGTTTCAACTTTACCAATATGGTATTCATCTTGACTATTTCCATGCTGGTCCGCTCTGGTCTTCCTCTAAATTCGCTTTTAATACTGCAGTTCATCTACACACAAGTACAGGTTAGTGTGTGAACAAGATGATTGCTTAAGACTTGTTATACTGTAGTACACTCACTTCATCAATTATTTATTCATATAGCACTTTTAATTTACTAGGGTACAGTGATTCAAAATGCTTTACATAATTTAAATTGAAACAATAGAAACCTTTTTATGTAAATGTAAAGCCAAGAGCAGAGATACATACAGGATAAAAAGAAAAGGTGGTTCCATGATTGAGGTTCAGGTGGAGGTAGTGATGGAGAAGTATGTTTGATGCCTTTGTACATGATGAAAAGTAATAAACAGTAAAGGAGCATTCCATAGATTAACAGAGACCCTACATCGTTGCCCTGTCTGGTCAGCAAGTGTCCTCCAGCTAAGTGTTCATTTCAGACGAAGTGACTGAAGCGAGAAAGAAGAGAACGGTGAGGTTGAAAAACCCTTGACCTGTTTCTGGGAATTGGAAGGATGGTGAGAAGACAGCAGATCTGATTGGTTGTGAGTGAGCTGAGAGAAAGAAAGAGCGGGGAGAGGAGAGGCTGCTCTGTGACTTTTTCTGATTTAGATCACCATCGGGCCTTTCTGTGCCTTGTGATCAGCCATGGCACGGATACGCAAGCACAAGCTCACACACTGGCTGCCATTCTTGATTGGTGCAGCCAAAAAAAAAAAAAAAAAAACTGAGACAGAAAGAGTGAAAAAATCGACCAACGTTTCCTTTTAATTTTCCTGATGTTTGCTCTGTCTACTCACTGCATCACTGGAATGAAATTCAGAGCCTCTTAAATCCTCAAAGCAAAGGACAGTCAGCTAGAAGACATGACATATGTACACAGAGGAGACACAGAGAATTACTCAGAAGTACATTTAAACAATGGACCTTCTCAATGGCATGACTTTGAGCTGTGGGAAGTTTGGACTCTTTATCCATCACCAAGCTACTGGTCAGAAAATGTTCTCTCTGTTGTATTCTAAAATTGTGTATGTCTTTATGAATGCAAACTTTTAATCATTATTATTTATTTAGTTTTTTGTAATATCAGGCAAGGACTTTAGTTTTGTTCATTTTTTTTCAGTGTTGTCTTTCTTTAAGAGTTGAAGCTGTCAGAAATGAACCAGCACTAGAAATGTGTGATAACTTATCATTCACAATTTACTGGAAAAAAAAAACAATCCCCACAATGGGAATTTGCCATTTCACAATAAATATGTCAAACACAAGTTGATGACGCAATGTGGGATCGATACTAAAATATCAGTACTTCCAATACCAGTTCTTTATGCTCTAAAATCATTCTCAAATTAAAATATCGATTCTTTCGGTGCTAGTCATTGAAGGAAATGCAGTAACACAGTGGAAAGTAACTAAACTATTGAGTTGTGGCAACACAACAAACCTTGTGAAACACCACAGGTTAAACCACAACACAGGATATGAGGCATTAATGATGAGGAGGATAGAAGAGGAGAGCACAGTGTCAGAATTAAGATGAGTTATCATTTTATAGTAGTTCTTCATAGTTGAACAATGATTTATTTTAATGGTTTTATTATTTTACTTATTTCCATTTAAAACAGCATTTTCACATATTTTGTACGATTGTGTCTCTGTTTTTTCTGTTGTTGTATTAGCTCAGATATATAGTAAATAAGGCCACTACCTCAGTATAGTTTAAAATAAATTACTGATGTAATATGGAACTGTGGAAATTGGTGGTATCGAACAACACTACTCGCAGCTGTAGCTCACCTGTGGCTAATGAGCAGCTTATTGCAAAACAAGGCTCGTCATCAATAATATGGAACTGGTTCAGATATCAGAAGGTGGATGTGGAACAAACTTACTTGAAAGAAGCCACATCCTCCGGTAAATTAAAAAAAAAAAAAAAAAAATCAGCAAAAATTTGCAGACACATTAAATGAGTATAATTTTAGAGCAGTGTTTGTGGGTCTCTCAAGACAGAATGGAGTGACAGATTTGAGTCTAAAACTTGGAATGGAATTAGAATATTTTTATCATCATTTTATATTTTTATCATGAATTTCTTAGCCCATATCGCCCATCCCTAACCAGCACATATCCATAGTAACAGTCATGCATCATACGCTGTGGCACGTACACTGCATAGTGTGTGAGGATGAAAGCAAGTAAGCTATGAATTCATCTGGAAATGAAACTTACTGACCAAACTTTAAACTCAAACTTCTGCCCAGAGTTCTGATGGGTACTTCTGGGGCCTCAGCGGTCATAATTCACGGGCCCAAACCTCACTGCTGCGCACTGCAGTTAACCAGCCACACATTCATCCTGGATCCGACTGCAGTGACACCAAAGGCTGAATCAGGCTTTCAGTCCTCTGCTGACAGGATAATCTCGCCCTGCAGCCAACTAGATTTAATGGGAATGAGTGGTGGACACACAGCGGAGAGAGAGAGAGCGAGTGTGTGTTTGTACTGTATGCATGTTTAAGAGTGGCAGGTGGAGGTGTTGAGTTGGTGGGTGTGTAAACTGTATCCTCTCATCAGCATCAGCTGGATCTCCATCCAAAACGTAGAGCGTTGTAGTACATTGAGATGATTCTATGTGTCCCAGTGTGGGAACTAACACTATTCAGCGCTCAGAGCTGTTTTTTTTTTTTTTTTGCCCGATCACATCTCTTTTTTGTGGGGGAAAATCAAGTTGGTAGGTCTCAATAACAATAATTTTCTTTTCACAGTTTTTTTTGGCAGATTTGAGGCTAGTCAAGTACTGCTGAAACAAAAATTCCTTTCTTTGCGAAAGGAATTACAACATGATACAGACTCTGTGTGCTTATCGGTCCTCAGAGAGTGTTTGTGATTTCTTAAGCAAATCTGTTTGCTGTCAATCTTTAAAAAGGAAAGTGTTGAATGGAAACTGTTTCAACCAACAGATGCCTTTCTACTGCAAGAAGATGCTGTTTCCTGCAAAATACCACATGCCATAATCAAATTATCTCAGGCGACACTTAAGTTTTATTCCCAGTGTTGGTGGGAAATCTTCCTCACTGTGTAGCCAAAGAATCTCTGCAAATCAAACAAAGAAAACCAGCAAACTGTCATTCAGAGTGAGGCTGCTGAGCAACACTTTCAAGTCAAGAAGCAATTACAGAAAAGAAAGGCCTGTGCGAGTGATTACGGCCACAAGTTCCATTCAGCGCCTTCTAATTTATCCACCACACACATAAAAGATGATACATCTTCCTGAAAAACGCAGATGAGTGCTCCATGACTCGTCTCAAGCTCACTGAACCAGGGTGTCTGAGTGTCGCAAGCCGTGATTTGAAAGAAATTAATTTGGGTGACACTTAAGGGACGGCACATCTCGATTTAAGGACGCAATATTCCCACTACAAAGTAAACACATCTAAACGGTGATTGCAGAAAAAAGAGTCAGCTGGCATCCGTTGGTTTGGACAACTGTAATTAAAGCTAAAAGATTTACTTCCACTGTGACTGTAATCAGTTAGCCTTTATGAGCACACATGTGTGGCACATTGGTTACACTACATTAAAGACTGTAAAGTTAGAATACAGCCCCTATATGTCTCTAACCTTGCTTTTACATCAGTCTGGCTCATGTTACATCTGAGCAGTTCTCTTCTCTATAAAAGAATTGTTGCTTGAATATCTCCCTGCTTAAAGCTCTACCAGCCAGTCACTCAGCAATGTTCTCACTTACATATCAGCTGGGTGCAGTGGCCTGGGGGGAGAACGGTTCATACAATACGACCCTACACAACGTTTGAAGAGAGCGGATGAGACAGGCGGCGGCACCCGCAGACTTTATTGTGTACCCACTCCTCGCCTCCGCTCTCCGAGAATAAAGCAAAGTCCAGGTTGTTTAAAGCTCTACTATGCTTCGAGTGTCAGACACTCCTCACCTCCTGGGTTTGAAATGTTCATGTAAAACTTGATCATTTCCTCCTTTATGGACAACAGCAGCAGAGGTCAGCTCAAATCCTTCTCAGTTGCAGGATTCATAAAAACCTTTCAAACATGACCTGCATCATAATCACCCACTCTGTTGTCCGTTGAATCATAGGAAGACACTACTCACGTCCATGTCCAATAATGCCTTGGGGTCAGAAGCTGCGCTGAGCCACATTTTCATGATTACATACTGTTGTGTTTATTGTATTTCTGCATTAGCGACCTCAGTCTGAATGGGAATGACATAATGATTCGAAAATGCAGGCAGAATATTTGCGTAAATGACAATAATATATGGCCTTTCTTCTATAATTAATATTCAGCAGTTTAGCTACAAGCTGCTGCTTTTTCACATCACTGCAAAAGTGGTTGATGACTGTAAACTACAAATATAACACTCACTGGAAAAAAAAAAGAAACACCTGAACCTGAAGTTCATCTCAACTTTTCACCATTTTTGTTTGCAGGCTTTAAAAAAGCCGCTTAAAGCCGCTGTGATCCACCTGCTCAGCCCCCGACTGCACACAGTCACAGATAGTGACTGTCTGGTGAGCATAGTAAAAGGATTTAGCAGCTAAACAGACATATTTCCCTCGGGAGGCGGTAGAGACCAAAAATAGAGCAAAAAGAGAGTGAGGAAGGGAGTTTCACTGAGCTCACGTCTGTTCTACTAAACTCAAACTAAAATGGTCCTAATATATCAGTTAATGCATGATTACTCGTTCTAAGAACTGACCTGTGATGTCTTTGCAAGCAGCTTTAAAATACGTTTATTTTAATGTAAATAACGCACAGTATTCATCAACTTTTCCCACTGAGATTAATTTTATATCACTTAAAAGCATTATATACCGGCCTCATCTTATGGGTGCCCACATAAGGAGTTATAGCTATTGACAAATACATCAAGAAACTGTGTATGTCCTTCGTAGTGCATTATAAATAATTGAATAAATGTTTGTATGCTTATGAAAGCTCAATAGACAGTTTAAAGCAGAGTGATCCCCATTCATTACTTATTAAAGCAGGTGGAAACATGCCCCGATGTTGACTTCCTTGAGCGATATGCCCTCCTTTCATTATGTAGCCAAGTTTGGCCTTTTTCAGACTCAGACATCGTTGCAGAATTACACTTGTATTCTCTAGACCACCGAGTCATTTTGTGGCAACATGCAGCAAAACGACAGCACCCCTGAAAATGTAAACATCAATTACATTCACTTTACTTTTCACATAACACGGAGAAGCAGAACTACTGTCATGGAGCAACCTGAATACAGAGGATATTTACAGCAGAACCTTATTTGATTGAATTGAATAAGCCAGTCGGGTTGAGTCAGCTAAAACAACCCTGAACTCACTCAACTTATTGCAGAGCTGTGACGGATTTGGGAGGATGTTGGTTTTTGGTTTTGTCCTTGGGTGGGAAAATCCGAACCATAAATTGAGAAGATGTTTAGGCTGCAGACATTAATAGTGTCATCTAAACGAACCCAATTTAATTTGAGAGGCAAAACCACACATTGTGCAGTCATTTCGGTAATTCTGAGCCAACCCTGTAATTGTCAAGAAAACTAATTCAATTTGCCTTGTGAACAGTAAAGACCGAAATGTCTCAACAGGCTACTAATGAACACCACTGATTGAAACAAAACACATTAAGTAGAAACTAGAAGTGGAAGCATATATAGAAACAGACTTTTCAGACTCTGATTAAGGGGGTGGTGAGATGTTTCCACAGCCCTCTTATTACCAGAATAATTGCACGGCAACACCCAAGAAAAGCACGCTAATGAGCACGCTTTACATTGTGTATCCGCAGCGGTCCACGCAGCGCATTCATCATTTCATCAGTGAAAGAATAAACATCTGAGCAACGCTGACTCCCAGTGAGACGAAGATTACCAACATGGCCGAGCGTTTCCATGTGCAACGATAATTACAGTTTACGTGAGATAACGCAACATTACACACCTCTAAAAAGAGCAGCTGAACCCAGATGGGCAGCTTCACTGAGTTACCTCATCTGAGCGGCATTCTCTGACTTCATGGGAGATCGCCATCTCAGGATAATTTCTATACCTAATCTAAAGAAATGTAAATGGAGAATGTGCACCTATGGATGTTTGTTGAAAATGATTACTGTCAAAATCCTCAGAACAACTGCGATATCTCCTGCCTTTTGCAGTGGATCTCTTTCCTACAGAAAAATATTCCTTAAAAAATGAAAATCAGCTAAACCATTTTGTACTGAGAAGACCCCAGAGGAATAATACTTCTGCAGGTAATGTGATTCATGGTTTTGCTCTGTGATGCATTTTACTTTTAAGACGTAGGAAATAAAAAGGCATTTGGCAAAATCTCCATTTGTCCCACTAACGTGTCTTTTCCTTGTAACACCGCTGCCTGCACAGTAAACGTACAAACATACTCACTGGCCGCATACTGAGATAAATAGGTGGATAAGGCCGAGATGCTAAAAGTACAATAAAATGATAGCTGCATTACTAATTACATTATGATTTTATTTGTTTTGTGAGTGAAATCCTTTCTGTGCTAAGCTAAACAGCTATAGGCTGTAGCTTCATTTAGAACGAGTTTTCCATTTAACTTTGAACGTCAATGCGCACAATTCTTATAATGAATAACTGTTTCTTTAACAGCGCAGTTTATAATGAATTCTGATGCAGGTTCAAAAGGTTGGAGCGAAGATGATGATGATCATCTTTCCACATAATATTTCCTTTTGCAGTAAACCCAACTAATGTATCTCTATTAACCAACCCTGACTTGGAGGAAAAACTTGCATTAGTTAAAAGAAACCACAGAGTACGTGCGACTTTTTCACCTTGATTTTGCCACATATTTAATTCATGTGGTAGTGGCTCCCCAGTGCTAAAAACTTGATTAAAACCAAGGATGGGTGGGTCCTTCTGAAACCACAGCACAGCTCTGGATGAAAGACAAGTCAATGCCACATGAAGACAATCGATCCATTGAGCAGTCGTGTTTTAGACTGCTGCAGCACATTCACTGTCCTCAGACTGAGTTTGGGTTAAAGGAAAACACAGCCTTAATTTGGGTTTTCTGCTTGCAGCAATACTTACTGTATGTTAAGTATGGGATATTTCTTTTTTTAGCACAATACTGTGAATTGTGACACAGATCAATGAGATGCAAAGTGTTTTGTCTGGATACTCAATACAACAAAGTGTTTTTATCCACTTTAGTGTAGTTACAGATAATGCATTATGTCTGTATGATAACATGTCATTACTTTCCTTTACTCCTGACGGAAATTATGATCCTGATTCTGCTGCAGGATTTACTTTGTTCAATTAGGTTTTTGCTTGTTGTTGATGCTGCGAGGCGCTTTGTGCAGAGTCAGCGTTTCACTCTGCTGCTGGTTCTGTGCAGCTGTGCGTTGTTTGCCTCCTCTAGTTTAATTTCACGGCTGTGTGATTAACTTTCAAGGGCGTTCCCGCCTCAATTAATATCTGTCCCTTCACAATGTTGTCTGCAAAACACCTGGATAAAGCATCACTGAAGACATAAGGTAAATGTCAGCTTACTTGCACACAGGCTCTACATTCACGAGTACTGAAATCTCATTATCTCTGTAGACAACTTCCTGACTACTAATGAAAAATAAATAACAAAAGAAAATTTTAAAAAGCAGTGGGTCACATCTGCACTCACAAGAAAACACATCCCACCTCTCTTCAACTAGTTGTTACAGACATTTCTTTTTACTTCGTCACTTGGAATTATGATCTACCCCCACACTTTCACACATATTAATGAGGACTGTCACCCACACACTGATCATTAACATATGAAAATAAGAATATAAGAGAATAAAGTACTTTCTCTCTTTAGGTTGTCAGAAGACAAAGAGAAATAAGAAGATAGGAATGGATTAAAATACAGACGTTACAGACATTTATACTGTAGTCTGATCCATAGGCATCAATCGACACACCCACACACACAAGAACATCACAGAGGGAAGTGAGCACTGCGCAGTGGACCAACACGAAACCTAAAACCCCTCAATTTATCAAAGTGGCCCCACAAATCAATGTGGATTACTTTGGGAGAAAGCATTGCTCATGTGGCCGTGCATTTCCATTACCACACAACAATATTGGTCTTTTGGGAGGCAGCGGTAATTTTGTCTATTGATCAAATCACAGGCGAAGATCACATCACCGTGTCGTAGTTTAAGCAATAACTCAAATCTGGAGAAAATTCAAAACCATCACGTCTGCGTGGGTAGCGGTGTACACACAACACGCGCACACACACACACACACACATCTGCACAAACACACACACTAACAGCACAAACATCACTTTAGAGGTCATACCATGCTCAGGTAAAATATTGCCAAATAATAAAGGGATTATCCCTGTAATCCAAATGGTGAACACGTCAACCACAGCTGGAGGTGTCACCTTGTCTGATGCCGAGCTAGCCGCCCCTCCACAGCCATGAGAAGACAACTTTGCAGCTCGACATTTCAGATAAGACAACTGTTTGAGGCTCACAAGAAAAAGAATGGGACGTGTTTGGAGAGTTAAATGGAAAGATGGTGCTCATATCTCATATACAGCTGAGATAAAATAAGCTAAGCCAACACACTTCTGGCTGTATGGATGCATATTCCAGCAGCGTATGACTCTGGAAAATTTTCCCACCCCAGTTTCCTTGTTTCAGCTTCTTTTTTCTTCTTCTTGACATATGATTGTTTACTTGCACTTGTACTTTTCAATTGATTCCAAATTGATTTTTATGTAACTGTTTGTACTATAACTATGTATACCTCTTGTAAAGCACATTGAGTCTGCCTTGTGCATGAAATGTGCTTTATAAATAAAATTGAATTGAATTCTTACAAGCAATGCCATTTAATCCTGCATTATTTCAAGAATGCACCTGACCTTCATATTTCCTTAACTATTTTAAACAGTATGTATTTCAATGACATAGCCACTTTATGCACAACTGTTGTCACTTTGTTCTTGTGTAGTGTCTTTTTTGTTGCCTGCTTTCTGTGTCCTATTTAATTTCTCTTCTGGTCACAGTTTTTTTTTTTTTGACTTGTGCTGCTGTAACATTTGAATTTCCCCAATGGAATAAGTATCATCTTGTCTTATCTTATCTACGTTGCCAAATTAAAAACAGAGGAGGGGGAGTTTTTGTGCGGATACAAACGCCTACTGACTTTGGAAAGAGGCACAGATGAGAGTGGAAGAGCCAGACACACACTGCGAGGGGAAGATGCTAATAATGGGAATCCTGTCAACACCTCTTACACTCTCCAGTCATCCATCTCACACATACACACACACGCTCCTCTCTGCCCTTAAATTCAGTTGCAGTTCTAATGACAAACTGTGAACAGGGCTACAAGTTGTATCAAAAGGAGCGGAGCGAGCGTCGGAGAGATGTCGGCAGCAGTGAAACACTTTCGCATTTGCTTGGCTGCATTTTATAAGAAAATCAAATCAAGGCAGCAAATAAAATGTCTGTCAATCTACAAATGGAATATTTGGCAAATAACCTCAGATCAAAGTGGACATGCTGCATAAACATTTCTATTCTTGTGGAATTTGTATGAAGAAAAAGGAGCAAGTGTGTTTACAGATGGACAGAGATGTAGTAGAGATGTACACCTGCACAGAGCTCTGGAACATGAAGTCAGTGCTGTGAAGCAAGACGACATCTACTTCCACCTGCTTTATCTTGTCCCCCTATAAATTTCCACCGAGACAACACACACTATGCTACATCACACACAACTTTGTAACTCACTCTGGGAAAAAAAAAAAAAAAAAAAAAAGTTGGTGTTGTCAATTAGCATGCTGACTCTAAAAGCTCTGCTTCCAAAACTGGCCGCAACACCAGTGATTGATCCAGATGGTGTGTTTGTCTGATACCGTCTACAGAAAGCTCCAGACAGGAGTCAGAGACCTCAGAGAAAAAAGGTGATCAGTGCAAAATAAAAAAAATAAAAAATTGTGGCCTAATACAGGAATCCCCCGACCAGCCCCGAGACAGTCCCAGCTGTCAAACCAATTGGAGTGGCCCACTTAAGATCCCAGACTGCATCTAAACTCAGCCATTTTTTAAAAAATTTAATTTCCTCATATCACATATCCGTATTTAATGGATTGCATTCTAAATATATTTCATTATATACAACAATATTGTTATATATATTGTTATAAATATAATATTTTAATTATATTCATAAAAGTGTCTCACCTTCAGCCTTCACACAATGGTATATTCTGACGTGTCTTTACTCGTAACCGAACCAACTTATTCGCTATGCGCGCTATGTTTAACGACTATTCAAAGCCCTCTGGCGACTTAAGAAAAAAGAAAAAAAAAGCGAGTACTGACAAATCTAGCAGCTTATTCTGATGCCCATGGAGTCGCCAAATTGCTCTTCTTACCCTTTTCAATGAGCTGCAGGTGTGCTGCTCCGCCCCCACCTAAAAGCAGTCCCTTCCTTCCTCCCAGGCGTCAACATCCGGGTCTGAGCAATGGGTCTGAGTGATGAAGCCCATGCGGAAGTGCAAAAAGCTGCAGTTCATTGAGTGGCCACTTGAGGCTTGATTGTGTGTAATCTGCAGTGATACAGTGTCGGTGTTCAAAGGATTTAACATTACTGACTCTATGAGACCCGCTACGGGGGGCGGTATGCTAGCCTGGCCCATATAATTCTCTGTTATAGACTGACCCCGGCCCCCCCATCACAGAAAGGAAAGTTGTTGTGGCCCACAATGAAAAAGGTTTGGGGACCCCTGGCCTAATAACTGTATCAATACATTTGTTGTCACTTTTGGAAACACAATAGTGCTCTTTTATACGTAGTCTAAAAGTTGACAGTGCCAAACACTTCTTCTAGCAACACGCATTCATAGCCAAGGTATAAAGTTCTCCTCTCGACTTCTTCCAACAGTGTGACATTTTGATCAGTTCCTCACTCGTCGTGTTTCAAAAGAACCGCCGCCCCTCAATGTTTGAAGCCCATCCTCTCTGTTGTTTCATCACTGTAGCTGTTCAAAAACCAGGGCTACGTCATTCGCACATACGCAGACTAGACTCAAACATGCATCCAGGTCTCCTTTCAAGTCTTCTGATCAACCCACTCACCGAGCAGAAGGACTCTAAAAATAAGATCAGATGAGTCTTAACAACAAAGGAATCCGGTGTTTGCTGCACTAAAGGTGGTGGTTCACAAACCTGATTTGTCTCCGCTTAGCAGTAGTGGACATTAAATTAGTAGAACAACCTTCAGACATCAACGATGTTACTCACCAGTACAAGTTAGTTCAACTTTTGTACACACACCCACAGAAATAAACACTTATCAGTTCATCTTTCCAGTCTGGATACTGATATCACCAGAGCAGAGTTGTTTAAATTCCTACATAAATTTATTCAGCTTCACCTTCAGTTTGAGCAGTTACCGTCAGTACTGAGCTGAAAAACATGAGCAAACGGACAAAAAGCAAGCAGCACAAGAAAAACATCTTTACCGGTTTAACACTTCTGCATCACTGTGACGTGACGATGATGATACCAAATAGGAAAGTGTATTTATTTTATGAAATTCATAATTCATGTGGCCTCACTGTTAAATCATCTGTCTTTGACATTAAGCCCAGTTCATCCACCTCACTTTGTTTTTCACCACAGCTTCCTGCACCAGCAATCAATCACTTTGGATTTAAACGAAAACACCAAAGTTCTCTAATACAAGCAACGTTTTATAAGGACGTATGTGATGCAGCGTCTCGCTACCAACAAAATGCTACTTGGCTTGATCGCGTTGCTGGGGGCAACCAGCGATGGTGAATAAGATGTAGCACACGCAGACAGAAGCACACAAGACTGGGAACTGAGAAACGCAGTGAGTCATAGATACAGAATAAGGCCTCGCACTTATTATCTGGTCCGACTGGATCCTGCAGAAAGTACAGGGGAAGGTTATGAGCTGGTCACACATACACAAACACACATACGCACGCCGTGTATGAACAAGAGTTGTCAAAACACTGTTTTTTTTTCCCCCCTCCAGTACCAGCTAATGAGAGAAACACAGAGGCATGAGACACGGTCAGACTCATTAGTCCACTGAACCGCAGCTGTAATTGACTTCAACCAAAACATTTCACTCTCCCTCCTCGTCCCGCTAATAGAAGTCACTCTGCTCTGAACCCTTTGTTGTGGCGTCGCTTTCATATTCCCTGTTCTCTCTCTAACGCAGCCTGTCTGTCATTTCACCCATGACAAGCCTCCCGTTGCTCTGATCTTCATGTGCTACGAGTTCTCGCTCTCTTTCTTATGTGAGCTTCTTCTGCCCTCTTCAAGCTCATTTCAGCAGGCGACAGAGAAAACACACACACACACACACACACACAAACACACACCTCGATTCCCTCCCCACCTTCAAATGATACTGACTGGAAGCAAGCCATAGTAACTGGTTGCCGTGGTAACCGCCCTTGACAAGATCACAATCAGCGTTGATACTGCTTCTTTTTTTCCACATTTAGAGACTTAGTCTTAGTGTCAAGATGCTTGGAATTTAAAAACTATATTTGAGTTTTATTTATTTCTTTTGTTGTAGGTGTACTGCAGGCTGTAGCTTTGCATGGATCTGGTACAGTTCTTATAGTAACATAACACAACAACTACATTTCTCTGTATCGTCTGTGTCTGACTGAATGTGAATGTGTGCGATGTTTGCTCGTTATTTCACCTTCCATGTCCCCTTCAGGTATCGCTATCTCCTGCACAGACAATAACAATCAGTTATGCTGAAATGCCTGCAAAAAACCTCTAATGCTGCATCATTTTACTGTGCATGCTGGGAATCTGTTCAATTTCAAGCCTTCCCTTTAGATGGCTGTACAGCGGAAGCCACACTAAAAAGGAAAATTAAAAAAGAATCTCTTCCGGCAGAGGTGTGTAAAGATGTATTACAAGCTGGTGCACATCTGCTCAGATTTGATGTCTTTTGATAGAATTCTCCTGAATGAGCGCATGCACATGCACTGATGAGCGCATACACTCTACCTAAACATTAAAGAAAACTGTATTAATTGATCTCCTAAATCAGTCATCACAGTTTCAGAGCGCAGGGTAACATCTTCATATTGTTTAGCAAAATCAACTGATATGCAGATAAAAATTACTGCAAGTCTCTCTGTTGATCAGCAAATACTTTTTTATATTTATTTGTCTTTGAAACGCTAGCACACCAGCCTGGCATAGCACGACGTTCGGTTTTCATTATGGCACATTTCAACGGGATACAGAGAAAACGATACCTGCATAGTGCCATTTTATCGTTAATGCAACCTGTATGTTCCTGTGGGACATAATCAGTTCGCAACAGAGCGACCCCGGACTAACATAAACGTTGTGGGTGGGGGAAGTTCAGGCTGGTTTCCAGGATACACACAGTTTTCATGCAGAGGACTTTCTGGCTCTGGTTTCTCCCTGACTAAGCACAGTTGGACATGAAACGATGAGAGAAAAAGCTCATAGGCCGCATCGTTTTAGGTTACACACTGCGGTGCTGAGGCACTGATGGAGACCTGTGCTGAACAGGGAAAGTTAAAGTATCGGTTTGCTAAAGAAAAGGAAATACATATATAAAGATGATACGCAGCAAATAGATATTGAAGCAGAAACTCAGAACGAGACGTGCTCGTAAATGCACAGAGGACGGATAGAAAAACATCCACACAAGGTCTTACTGTATGCGCAATGCTTTAGACTGAAATAGATCCTTCATTTTGCCTACTAAGCACTAACCCCCTCCCACCCTCCATCTGAAATTTAAAAGTTAAATCCCAGAGGTGTTCCCACTCCCACAGCCACAGCTGAAGCGTGGATCCTACAGAGACAAAACCTCCAGGGACAGAGACAGGCAGCGAGTCGGATCAAAAAGGGTGTAGATTATCGGAGGGTGGGTGGGGGATGAGGCATGCTAACCAAGCTGAGTCGTTGCCAAAAGAAGCACTCGGAGCTGGTAAAGAGGAGAGAGCTGAAATATCAACCTGAGGGAGGAGCTAATGGCCCGGGGGCAGCCAGCCTCCTTCATGCTGAGCAAACACCCACATTCCCCGTGTTTCTCTGCAGCGTAGGATCGAAGTCTGCCGCAATTCTCTCTTCATCTTTTATTTCGGCATAAAACAGATCTGTTCTTTCTTTTAGAGTATTTTTAAAAGGCCAAATAGTAAAAAAGAGGAAAAATCAACTTGTGAATTAAAGGAAAAAACAGCAACCCCACCGAAATCCACACGTGCCCCAGGACAGATGGGTATAAATAAGTCTATATAAGACTATTCCCTGTAGCCAGAGACCATGAGGAAAAACTGATCCCCCGAAAAAGGCGTGAAGTATTTCTAATGCATCACATCAAAGTCAACAGAAAGATGTAAATGTGTAAACTGTTGGGAGGCAGGACGACTGCAACAGTTTCAGTCACTCCATTACTTTAGTTAAGAACAAGTGGTCAGTGAAAGATTTACCACTAAATAATGGCAGTAAAGTATTTATTTGTTGGGCCTTTTCATTTGAACCTTATCACTGGAGGAAGAGAGGAAGAGAAAGACCTGTGTCACTGCACCACTATAGCCAACACATTTTAAAAGCTGCTGTCTCATTGTTTTGAGGTTTCAGGGGCTGTGCCAATACAACCAACATCCATTAAAGTGAAATCTATGATGTAGACTAAATTAGAAAAAATGTCTTTTAATAAATCCTGCCATTAGCAAAAACTGTGCTGAATAAGACTCAACTTTAACTGCTTGAGTTGACTCTAACAGCAAAGGCACTTATATTATTTAAAGACAAAAGGCGGTTCATACCAAATTGGCTTTTAATTTAAAATGTAGTCTTATAGGTCTATATGAGAGTATGAGTCTACAAAGAAAGGTGCAACTGCACTGGGAAGCAACACAGTAATTATTAACCTCAGTTCTACTGTCTTGTTTGTCTGAAGCACAACAGAGAAGAACACGATGCCTCCCACACACTCAGCACCAACCAAGAATCAGACTGAACTCTATTACAGTGCACTGTAATAGTCTTATCCTGCTGTTTGGAGGTTGGATCGCCAGTGAATCGTCGTAGTCGAAATGCTGGAGCAAAAGTTTAACACACTAACTGAGTTCAAGTTTCTGTGGTTTTCATGTTTGGGTGCAGACGTCAACATAGTTTGGAATGAAAGCAAATCCGCACATTTACCTCATCAATATGAGGACGAAGATACATATTTCACTGTTTATGTGATAATAAAAAGGGAAACTACAACCAAAGGGAATACTGAAAGGCTGCCAGAGAGAAAGGCTGAGATGAAGCCACAAGGCAGGGTGATGTTTCCAGCAAATCACCTCAGCTGTGGAGAGAAAATCGGACCCAACCTGTCTCTTCTGGAGGCTTTTGCCGTTACTCAGCTCTGGCTGTGGCTCCTCTAAAAGGCAGACGTGTTAGCCTGTCAGATCAATCGGTCGCGCAGTTTGTTCTCTCCTTCTCCATCTTCTTCTCTAATGTTTTACACACTGATACACACACTTGCGCGAAAAGTCCTCGGAAGGCGTACAGAGAATAACTTATTGGCCCGTGTCGCTCCAGCCAGTCCCATCTGAATTGATGGAACAACAGGAGGAGCAGGAATCCATGAGGAAATGCATCAGTCAGGCTATTAAAATGAAAAATGACTCGAAGATTATGCTGCTGGACTCTGCTGGGAGACAATGCTGACTACATTATGCATTAGGTGACAAATCTGATCACTGCTGGATGCTGAATGGCCATGCGCGCGTGTGTTTTCTCCTCCATGGTAAACTCCCCCTCTGACGGCGTGACCCCTTGTACGCCATTAACTGCTGCTAAACGTTTTACCTCTGACCTTGTGAATTTCTCTTCAAGGCTCTTTCATCCAAACAGGCAGATTTCATACCCACCGGGTTATACTGAGGATCATGTCTTTTCTTACTTACTTCTTGATTTGAGTAATCACTCTACAAAATACTTCTCTCCACTTTTTCTTGGAACCATCAGCGATGTTCTTCACAGTACCCGAAGAAGGTGTTTTTTTAAAGCATTTAATGATTTCTCTGTGACCTGAATCACACAGTTACGTTTCACTTTGAGCATATGGACACTTTCTTAGTCTTTACAGTTAAAGTGAAGACTCATCTCATTCTACATCTAGAGGGAAAAGTCCTGACAAATTTTTGAGCAGGGATATTCTGTAAAGCTGGATTGTTTTTAATTATTATTAATTTGCGCAATTAGAAATGTCCCTGTGATTCCCAAATCAAGTTTTCTGCTTTTAGAACACGTTTTGACTCGAATCCTGCAGGTCGTCTTGGCGCTATTCATTTATCTGCCTTACTGTCTGATTAACCTCTTCAGACTACTTCAAACAGCAGAAAGGATGGCTACTTCATTGGGATGCGTGAGGCACCGAGAGCGGTGATAAAAGTTCCCTGTTTCCTTTTCTGTCTTCTGTAGCCTGCCTCAAACACAAATTACCACATTGTTGCTCAGCTGTGTACACGGCGTGTGTGTGGTCTGCATTGAAACACATAAAGGAGGATGATACTGTATATCACTAAACTTCTCTTGCCCTGTATAGACAGACAAGTACACAGAGGACACATTCACGCACCTACAACCTCCCCTCCCACATGTGTACACACATAAAAGCACCATTAAACACATCACTGGTTGCTAATCATAGAACAAAGAGAGCCTCCAGTCAGCGGGCTTTCCCATTGATCAGCTACAGAAAGCAGCCGGGAAGGTCGACACTCAGCTTTGTTACACCAGGAAGAAGTAAAGACAGGTAGAGGCTGGATGTCACATCAACAAAGCTCCATTTGTCTGTTGAATTTCTGCTATCGCAGGTTCGCACTGATGCTGACCTGTTGCAGCACGCCACTGAAAAGCGCTTTGTTGCATATATATAAAAGAAAGCTCAATAAACATATTGGCTCAGGTCAAAGCCTGAGCAATGGAGGAGGAAGCAGACGTCTCTGTTCACGAAGCTGCTCTGAGCTGACATGAACACAGCTGAAGAATGAAGAAAAGCACAGATGTCATATGGTTGCGCTACCAGTGAGCGTCTACTTCAGTGCAACGCTCTCATATTATACACAAGCAACGAAGGAACAGAATCCCATGGCAGACGTTTACCTCTGATCGTCTCCCACTTCCCTCCCTCCCTGTGAGCTTCCACCCTGTTGGCCTTTTCTGTTCAACAGTCTGCAGACAGACCTGCTGGCGGCCGGGTCCAAGCTGTTTGTAAAGAAGTGCAGCATCAAGCATTCTGTCTGACACGTCCCGGGCCGCAGGTCAGACTAACACACAGGCACACTACAAACAGGGCCGGCAGAGGGAAGGAAGGAAAGGGACGGATCTCTGATGTGTGCACGTACAAATATATCATGCATTCAAAACACAACAACCGTTTCCTCAGACACGTGAACCCCGTCTCTCCGTCTCCTCTTTTCTGCCTTCTCTGATGTATTCACAGCGGTCAGTTCAGGAACCGAAAACGTCCTGAAAAACCGAAAACTTGCAGCTTTCATCACACATCAACCGGCTTCAGTCCACAAAGATCAAAATGAGGCATAATGGAGCCTGTTTTTGTTTTATGTGCGTGCATTTGGGCATGCATGAAAGTGCATCTGAATACAAAAGAGCGTGTCTGCGGAGATGTAACGCATGTGCACACATGTTCAAGTACAGATATGTGTTTGATCATTCTGGTGTAAACATTTCCTCCAGTCGTGTTTCTCAAGATAAAAATACTTTTTATAATTTGTGTACTTTGCTCACAGAAAAAGTCTTTTAATTAAATTGTAAAACAATACATTTTCTCCTTCATCACACTTGCTTTTGAACTTGAAGCGTAGCTATAAAGCCATACTTCCAAGCAAGCACAAGCATTATCACCGCTGTGCTGGGAACATACAACTATACAATACAGATGTTTGCCTTAAAGCAGAGATGCCAAACATACGGCCCATGGGACCAAAAGTGGCCCGCCAGAGGATTTAATCTGGCCCGCAGCACAAATTTGCAAAAATTATATGGAAGACTGCAAATTTTCAATAAATAAATAAATAAATAGCTGCTGTTCCTAATTTGTCCACTGTTTTAGTAAGAGAAGCGGACAGAACACTACACTGAGACCCAGGACTAAACTGAAGACAGCAACATGCCAAATTGCAATTGATTTTCTCCATTTTTTTAAAGATGTTTCCCTATACGAAAAAAAAAAAGAATTCTCTCTCACACCACACACATAAGAATATACAGACTGACAGATCTAGCTGAACAAAATGCAAAGGAAAATAGACATTGTGAAAAAATCTAGTAAATAATTGTTCGTCTTTCAACTAAAACAAATGGAAAATCTGGAGTTGTCGTTTTGTTGTTATTCTGTTGTGTTGCCGGTCCGGCCAGCTTGCGATCACCTTATGTGGCCCCCAAACTTAAATGAGATTGACTGAAACACAAGGAAACACCATCCACAACGTTGGTTCATTCCACTCCAACAACATCAGAATGGACGGTCAGCTCATCAAGCTCTCTGCAACAAACCTGCACTATACAACACAGCTCACCAAAGTAAATTGTGCTGCCTGGGTGGCTAAATCTGAGCTCATCCTGCTCATCATGTGGCTTAGCTTGTTAAGGAGACAGTAGGACCTAACAAGAGATTGCGAGTGCCAGCTGCCATACACAATGTCACAGGATGAGGCTTCTTTAGCAAAATCTAACAAAATCAACATGTTGACAGCAGACTTGGACCATCACGGGAATCCAGATGGAGCAGCAGAAACACAGATATAATTTTTGCTCCGTCCATATGATATAAATGTTTTTCATGTTGTGCTCTTTTCATGATAAAACACTCAGAGTGAGAAATATACAAGAGGGCTAACTCAGCAATCAGAGCCCAGAACGTCCACTAGCAACAGGAGAAGACTGAATGGCTCCATATGAAACATCCAGGACCCAGGTCAAGTTCATCACCGTCCCTCATATCCTCATATCTACAGCTACAGCTTTATCATCTTCTTATCACCACCACAAATGGTGCACACCATGAAATAAAATATCTATTGCTCACTCAGAACAGTCTCGTATAAATAGGGATTTACTGTCCTACCTGTGAGACAATAAATGCTGGATGAGCTGAGTTTTATCCAGTCTTAAAAGTTCCATAACACAAATTGTCCTCAATACTCCACCAAACTCTAGAAACAATATCAACTGCTTCATGTCAGGTCTGGGCCCAACCTTAGGACCTAACCTGACTAAACAAGGGGCCCAAAATCTCAGAGTAGTTTTTGATTCTTGTCTGTCTTTTAACAGCTCGGCGCCAAAGGCTGTGCAGTCCTGCTTCCTTCAGCTCAAGCTAATCTCTAAGTGTGACAGTTTGGAGAAATAGGACCCAAGGCCCGCAGGACACAAGAATCAGACAGATTGGAAAAAAAAAGAAAATAAAAAAAAAGAGCAAGCTTTACTTTCAAGCTGATATGGTGCACAGCATCAACACAATCAATAAACCACAAGGAGCTGGCCAAAGGCAGAAGATTGAGTAAACAGGCAAAGGTCATCCACAAAGAGTCCAACAAGAAATTAGGAGAATGAGGAGAAAATAAACTACCAGTCATTAGACACAATCTGCGTAATGGTCAGGGAAAAACAAAGAGTGTAGGGTAAGTAATTAATTCAAAAGACATGAGGTAGCTAACTCTAAGTCGATGAATCCAGAGTCAGTGACTTATTTTTAAATAGCTTCCTTCCATTCATTCTGGCCTGTTTCAGTGCTGGTCTGTCTCATAGCACTGGGGTTGCTTCATTTATTTATTTATTTTTTCATTCTGTTGTTACTCTGGTGCATTAATTTGGTACTTTTTAATTAAATTTCTGCTTGGCTCAGGACCTTGTAACTTTGTTTTAGAAAGGTAGCATAAAATTAAAGTTATTCCAATTTATTTAATACACAATAGGTCTTGAGCTAAAATTCACAGAGTAGCCCTCTCACTTGAGCGGATGAATGTGAAACATACTTCATCTGCACAGTGAAGGTTAAACATTCGTGTTAGATAATAAAAAAATAAGGCAGTCAGTTTAGATGGAGAGGAAAATTGGTTTTCGGGATGTCCTACTAGTCAGACTGTAACACAGTTGTGAGAATATAACAGCAGCAGCAGTTCATGTATTCAGACTACATGTATACCGACATGTATACAGACATGTACACAGACCGACTCCAAACAACCCTGAACGTACAGTTTTGTAACAAGTCAACACACTTCTGACGTCATATGATTCAACACCCCTGCAAAGTGTGATGGTAACATATATCTTTCACTCTTCTTTGTTTAACATAAGAGTAATTTCAATATATGTCAGTCAACTTTCTTTCTTATTTCCTCAGCATGCTGCTCCTTTTATTCAGTCCCCTCAAAGAACACAACACCAGGCAGCAGTGGACACAATTAACACTGTCAGATCTCCCACAGAAATACAACCCCAACATTTATTTATTTTTTTCTTTCCACTTCACAGATGAGCGCTTTGTCAAATGGGCATGGTACAGGTTTTCCAGCTAGGTTGCTTCTTTGCTTCGTTAGATAAAATATGGAAAAGAAAGCGAGGACGGTATGATACAAAGGATTCACACGCCCGGACCACCCTGTTCCTGGCATCAAACACAGATTATGAACAGCCCCGAAACACAAGCAAAGAGCACCCACGGCGTCTAACGGCTGAAATGAATTTGGCAACTTGAAATATTAGCGTTCGCTGCGTGCATGTGTGTGATGCTAGGAGGGACACGCTCCTCTCTTCACCATTACGGTGCTCACTGGTGACACTGGAGTGGGGGCAGGATGCACTGGAGGGTCCTCGGAGTAATGAGCAGCGGCAGCCTGAGTGCTACTTACTTATTATGGAAGGTCCAGAAGGAAAGTGAATTACAGCAGCTGAGCAACACCTCAGGATGGACTGGGCGCTAAAACTACATGACATCATCACACCGCCCGCCTGCATTAACCACTAGAGTGAGGTCACCGCAGACATGTTGAGAAACCACCAACGGCTCCAGCAAAAATGAATAAAAACACAAGTCAGGTGATTGATGCGGCGGTTCATCTTATTAGCTGATCGACGTGAGATTTAAGACGAGGGGGGACGAGACATGAGTGGTCTGGTCTGGGAGCACGAGTGCCGACCACGGCCTCCATTTAATCTAAGCTGAAGAGATGAGTACAGGGGCCCAGGAGCCACGTCCTCTATTGACAGCTGAGAATAAATGGCTGCACCAAACCAACAAATACTGAGCTCTCTGTCTGTTGAGTCCCGGAGCAACGCCTCAGCTGCACTGGTTGCAACTTCCTGCTGGGCTTTTTCATGGTTTCACTACTCACAATGCACAGTTGTGACTTAAAATCAAATTAAACCACGAAGAAAAACTTTCTTCGACAGCGGTCATCTGTGAGGAGGATTTCCTCTGGACTCTTCCTCAACTTGTAATTCCTTTCAGGGCCATTCCACTCACAGTACTATGCATCTAATATTAATATCTTTTCTGGGGTTCACAGCATTGAAAATTATGCAAATCACTCCGAATAATTTTGTGTAAAGTTTTCATTTGGCCATCTTTCTGTGATTTTACATCTAATGCTCCTCGCTCTTACCAACTAAATCCCTGAAGATTTACAACTCATGGCTAAGTAAATCAGCTCTGGAGGACTTGGTTCCACAAGAAAGTGGGAAAATGTTTTGCAATTAGTTTATTTGTAAAGTGACTCTTTACTGGTTTCCGCATTATGCTGATGAGTATTTTATACAGACCTGAAACAGATTTCTGAGATGGAACAGCGCTTCACATACATGCAGTACAAAAATAAATAAATTACATGACTGCATAGTATTCAGAGGGGTCTATTAGAACATTGTTCAAAATGATGTTTTCATTTATATGGAATTACCTGAAACTATTAATTGATAAGTTTTTGTTAGGTTAGAATAAGCACTTTATCTCTACCTAGGAGTCCACAGTCGACATACACTGGATTAGCAGAGAGTTTGAGTTCGTTCAGTAAGTTTAGACATTTGTGCACTACATCATACTATCCAGAGTTTGACTGGAGCTGAAACTATTACTCATTTAGACCTCTCTTTAAAATCTTACAGCTCAGAAATGCTTCACATTCACTTGGCACCGAGGTGAAACTACAGACATTCACTTTGAAGGCAGAGAGACGCCGACTGAATGTAATGTTAACACTCCTCCTCTTTGTTGTTATGAGCCATGCGCGACACCAAAAGCGAAGCATTTCGCAACAAATACCGTGTCAGTATTCCTGACAGCCATCACATCCGAATTCACTTCATTTGTATGCAACACGCAGAAATCCTTTTCATCAGAATCACCACATTTTCAAACTGGCACTGCGGACTGCACTTACGTATGAGCGCATGAGTGTGTTGGTGTCTTAAGACCTGTTGCCAGGATACTACCTAAGCCTAATCCACCAGTTAATTAATGATGACTCACACTCGCCTGCTGCCAACGAAAAAAGCAGAAACAACAGAACTAATCATATCAAATTCTTTGCATCTTTGTTTTCACCTGTGACTCGAGATGATCTGTTCCTCGCCAAGACCATTCATCAGAACAATGTCCAGTAGATACACGCAACCCAAAAGAGTTCCAGTGAATTTGTTTCTTGTGAGGTGACTATTTTATTTTAAAAAAAGAAACATACGTCATCTGTCTCTGCCTGCAACAGTTGGAATGTTCTGGTTTTCAAGTCTTAAGCCAGAGAAAACATAAAAAGGCCCTACGGAGTCAGTGTTGTGTTTAGAATCAAGACAGAAATCAATACAGGAGTCAACGGCCATTTTATAGTAGTCATACTAGATTACTTAGGGCAGATTTGTTTGCATTCTGCAAAGTATCTAGAGACTGAGGCCTCATTTGTAAGCTGAGTAGAAAAAGAGATGTACGATAGACAAAACGGAAACTTAAATAAAAGAGGTAGTATATAACAGCTGGTGGTTAAATAAGATGAAATGAATCATTTAAGTTGCCTCAGGGATAAAAGCGAGGCAAGCTTTAGGTTGTTCTGATTTTATTCCAGGTCGCCAGCGCTTACTGAGTAAAGGATGGAGGACGGTTATTTTAGTAGAATAAAAATAGCAACAATTGGCATTTATCTAAGACAGCTAAGAGGGAGTGGCGTTGAATTGTACTGTGTTGCACTGACGCATGCTTTTATCACTCGACAACCCCATGCTAATCAGTGGGCTAGGCTAAATAACAGCAACAGTTTAGTCTTTGATTCAATACAGTTCAACAGCACCACAAACTACACTTAAACTCTTTGAACATAAACTGAATGATTGAGTGCAGTGCATATTGTCATGCAGTCATTTTCACTAGTGCACCTCATGAACTGAAATAACTGAAAGGTTTGGTATGTTCTGATTTTATTTCAGGTTCTCAGTGCCTAGTGAGCAAACACTGACTAGCTGCAACATAATCCAACATTCTTCTCACTGCCTTCGTCTGGCAACTTATTGTATTTGCTTACTAGCATGAAATGCAGAGTACAGGAGAAGTCATCCCAAGCAGATGTTGAGATATTCCACAGCAGGATTTACACTCCAACCAGTAGTTGTAGAGACCTGACCAACTGACTGCATCACATGGCTTTTGTGTTGCCACATTTAGTTCAAAGACAAAGATCCCCCTGCAACACAACAAGCCCCTACAAAACACTTGTGTTCACACACTTCCGCAGATTAGTGCAGAATCTGCTGACGGTTGGGGCTGGAAACACAGGAAGAGCCGCCTCACAACAAACACCAAGAATGCCATCCAAAGCCGTCTTTGTTAAGGCACTGTCGGTAGATTTGAGATGTCAGAGTGTTACTTTTAGACGGAGACACAAAATCAACATTTCTCTTCTTTTACAGAACCGGGAGAGCGGGGGAGGAGTGAAGTAAATCCCTTTCTGGAGCTCAGTGATGATGCACAGAGAGGCTGAATTTGTAAATGATACATGCAATATGTCTTTGTGATGGATTTATACATAGACATATTATGTCTAAAGCAATTTTATCCTCGGGAGGCAGTTTGTGTTTGGACGCTTGGATCGGTTCCAAGCTTAACTCACGCAGACGCGAGGTGGACGGTAATTTGTCCTGCATGCCAGCCGCTGACAGCCGCAGTGGCCTTTTAGCTCTCGCGGCCACGTCGGCTCATTTACCGGCCAAACCTGGCAGGGCTGCATGATTCAGAGCCAACAGGTGAACCCGCTGATAACCTGGCCTCGCTCAGCCCGCAGCGGCGGAGCGAGGCCCTGCTCGTCCGAACAAATCGGCTTCGGCTTCTGTTACGAAATTACACCGACAGGAAGAGACTGGCTGCATGTCAGCAGAGATGAAGAGTTTAAGGAGTGTGGGATGATCACAAGAGCTGATGCGAGAAAGAGCAAGATATTTGGAGGAGTAGTTGTTGGCCAATTGTGTGTGTGTGTGTGTGTGTGTGTGTGTGTGTGTGTGTGTGTGTGTGTGTGTGTGTGTGTGCAGCCACATCTAAATGTGCCTGTGTGATATTCCGCTGTCAAAGATGACTCTGAACATCAAAGCTGTGAAAAAGCTTTTGTCCGGAGTGTGGAAAATAGGGATGAGGGAGACAGATCAACTGATATGCAAAACACTGAGATGGCAAATGTGACTTAATGTTGCTGAGTGTGTGTGTGTTTGTATGTATATATAAATATATGTGTGTGTGTGTGTGTGTGTGTGTGTGTGTGTGTGTGTGTGTGTGTGTTTGTTGGAGGAGGAGAGACAGCCAGGCTGCACTCAGCAGTCATCGCTCATCACTCTTTGTAGGAAGTCAAGATTACTCTTTCTCTCACTGCGACTCTGATGAAATCCCACAGCACCAGTCGTCACACAGAGATCCTTAATGGTGACTCACAGTGAATGCACAGACTCCCGCAGAGCACACACACAGGTTTGGGAGGTGATTTATTGTCACCTTCATCATTAGCTCAGTTCAGCGGCACGGCAGGAACTACGACATCAAGGCCCCACGCTTCAGCACAAACTACATGTTCACGTTCAAAGAGCCACATTTGTGACGTAACACACTTCACAATTCAGATGAGACCTCAGCTAGTCTACACATTAGGGACGATTATTCATACAGCGACCTCCTTTCCAGTTCTTTTCGTCTGGCTCACCACCAGGACGACTATTAACTGCTTAGAGACATCACTCACACACATCGTACTGGAGAGAAGGAATACCATACCCCACTAAACTTCAATTATAAATGAAGCTGTTGTTTTCATATACATGTGTCTTACATGATTATATCCAACAACTGAGCTGTGGAAGGCTTCCTGTTTTTCACCCACACAAAATTACTGGTCAAGACGTACTTTTGTAATGAAATCACCTTCTGGATACTTTCCAGTAACAAATAATGCTGCACTTTATTCTGCTATACTTCTATCAGCCACAACATTAAAACCACTGACAAGTGAAGTGAATAACACTGAGCAACTAGTCAGTGTCCTGCTGGGAAATATTTGGACCTGACATTAATGTGGATGTTACTTAGACATGAACCACCCACCTAGACCAGACCAGACACCCCCACCCCATAGCAATGACACTCCTTGATGGCAGCAGCCATCCACAGCAGGATGCAGCCTGACACAGACACACACAAAAACAGGAATAACTCAAAAACACATGAAGAACAGCACAAGGTGTTGACATGGGCTCCAAATTCACTAGATCCCAAACTGATCAAGTATCTGTAGCCCTCCACTAACAGCATTCTGTTACCAGACACCACAGGACGCCCTCAGAAGACCCATGTCCATTCTCCGATGAGTCACAACTGTTTTGTAGGAACAAGGGAGACCTACACAATATAATGTTATGCCTGATCGGTGTATTAAGACACATAAGGCCAAATGGCAGACCTGACTAGTGTTATTTTTCAGAACATATATTTTGAACAAAAGCCTTGGAGACACTTCTGTCACCTACTCAGACGCGTCTGGATTTTGATACGACTGAGGCTGACGTTTCCTGCTGCAGGTGTGTATACACCTGACTCAGCCAGTCCCGACCTTCTGCTCACCAACATTATTTTCTCTTCATTTTGCCCTATTCATTGATTGAGTCAGCGTCGGTTGATATAATCTACAACTCTAGCCTTGTGAAAAACATTTTGATGTGTCTCACTTGAGCACAGGTGCAGTACATTCCCATTAGCCCTAAAATGCTAGTTTATGTGATACTGGTGAAACAGACTGTGAGGTTCATTCTATGCCTTTCGAGGACAACGGATTTCAATAAATGTGCTTCTCTCTCTGAAATCTAAATGGGTGACTGTGAACATTTGGACACATGTGCGTTGGGAACTTGTAAAACTTGTGGAACAAACAAATAAAGAGCAGAGACGATGATGTTTTCTCAGTACGTGCATCTCAACGGTGCATCAGGTTTCGGTGCCCAAAGATAACACAAAGGTTGACAGACCAACGACGACCCCTCCACACTTCAGACCAATCAGCTCGAGGCACCGATCAAGAATGTGCTTTGACCTTTGAACTCCGACCCCAGCGGTTACTTGCCATTCCCCTGTAACCATACACTCCCACACAAACAGGCAAAAAAACACATGCTCTGCCTCCCCTCCACCCTCCTCTTTCTCTCTCTCACATGCACACACAGATGGCCCTGATGCCACAGACCTCCCCTCACCCATGCACTCTGCCCCACTGCCTCTATAATTAATGGACCAGGCCTGCTCTGGGTCTCTGGCAGAAAATCAAGGAAGTGTGTATTCATAAATATTAACAGGAGCCAGGATAGAAATTTCACATAAAGGAAAACAACAGCTCAGTGGTGATTCTTCCAGAGGTATCATACTGTACGCTCATTAAAGGCTCCAGTACTGTCGTTTTAAAAATATCCTCTGTGTGTATGTGTGTGTGTGTGTGTGTGTGGTACCATGGTATCACTGGTTACCAGAGAGGCTCTGCATCCTCAGCTAATTGCAAAAGGCTGGCTCCATCCTCTAAAATCCATTCAGAAACCTCATTTCCCATTTTTCATGGCAACGGCACAACAATTATTTTAGCTCTCTGGATGAGAATAAAACATCTGGACCTCTTTGGAATCACTACATCCCGTTTAAATGTTTCAACTCAGGGGAAAGCTTTTGCGGTTAGTCTCTCAAATAGGCTTATGATTTTAGTATTACACCCTTTTTTTTTTTTAAGCTGGGAAAACTTAGGCGACATGATGAGTGATTCAAATACAAGCACCGTGTCATTGTTGTACTCACAGAGAAACCTGCCCAGAAGGGACAGGAGTGCCGGACTCTGGGTGATGTGGTGAGAGCCAGAGCTGCGAAGCTGACAGCCAGGATGAGACTCCCGAGGACCATCTGAGAGACCCCCAGAGCCAACATGATCCTCGTCCGGGTCCGGTACTCCCTCAGCCGGGAGAGACTCCGGGACAGCGACGCCGGGCTCAGGGATCCCGGGCCGCCCATGCTGCTGCTGCCGCCGCGAGGCAGCGCGTTCACCGGCATTGTCAATGAAGCGAGCAGCCGAGTTAGACAAACGCAAGTGTGGAGTGTGAGCACAATAGCATCCAAATAAGAGCAGAAGCGCCGCGTGTCCACCCGCAGTGAGCTGGCGAACGGTGTAACTCGAGGTCAGTGCCCGACGTGGATGATCTCCATCAATTAAGACGCTCGCTCCAATTAGAGGTGCGCCGAGGCTGAGGGGAGGAGAAAGGTGAGCGCAGAGAGGACTGGACCAGGCACCAGATGTTTACCACAGCACATAGCACACACAACGACGATACGAATACGCTTAAGTCAGAATTTACTAAATAAACCTCCGGAGTTGTCCTTGAGTGCTCCAGCAGAGATCCCATTCTTCAAAAGTCAAAGCGCAAAAAAGAAACAAACAAAAAACAAAAACGCATCATCCTGCTGTCAGCCAGCCTTGCACCATTGTCATGCTGTCATGCTCGCCTGTGCAGGCTCCCCCAACAACTCAAAAGCGAGAGATGCGCGCACTCCTCGAAGATTAAAACACGGAAAAATAGAAACGCTGAAGATCACGCTAATATTTGACGGTTTCTGAGTGTCCGAACAGCGAGCAACGCTTCTCCTTCTCCTCCTTCCTTCCTTCCCTCCTTCCTCTTCTTCTTCTGCGTGAGGCACCAGCCGTGGTTTTCACAGACGACAGCAGATCTCAGAGCCAGGACAGGAGATGCACACTGCGCATTGGAGATGTGCCACTCCGTGCGTGTACATGGCGGCGAGCTGCAGGGAGACTGTTTTACTACGACCGTGAAAAGGGGGAGGTGGGTTCTCCTACTGTAAGACAACATCAAAAAAAAAAAAAAAAAAAAAAAAAAAACTGCTTGTGATTTGTTAGCGCGGCCGGTGATGTAGTGATGTAGTGATGGATCAGGTGGGACCTGATGTGCAGCCGAGGATCATCATATAACAAAAGACATGAAAAAACAACAGTTTCTAAAATGTTCTTTTGTTGAGAAAAAAAAAAACACATTAAAGAAAATTTAAGTCCAGGTGGACTTCAACGTGACTGATGCGGCCCAGCTGCAGCCGCAGTGTGTTGCAGAAGGACTGCATCGTCATTTAACACTGGCTCCGTGTTGCCCTTCATCATGCAGGCTGGTCCTGTCAGGTATGCGACACACCTGAGGAGGATTTTTACCATAAGAGCTCCTACAAGTCAGACTCCCTGCTCTTTAATTTACAGAAAAAGTCTTGACGGGGTTCAGTTTGTAGCTACTTGGTGCTTTGGTGAGACCCGGTAGTTCCAAACCTTCCAAAGAATCAAGTGAAGATAACAGATATTGTTATTTTAATGATGTTTCCACAAATAATATCAGATTAAGAGAAAATCAGATAAACGTTCTCCTTCTTGCTCTACATCCTCCAAAAATCCGTTCAGTGGGCAAATATCTTAATTACTTGTCATCAATTAGGACCGTCTAGTTCTCTAGACATATTCTATATGAACCTATAATTTGAATGATCTACAGTCTGCGTATGCAGGTCTAAAGGTCTAAAATATTTTTTGTCACTTATTCGTAGTTCATCTGCGCCATCTAGCGGTGATCCGTGGGAATGGCATGGTGCACCATTCCTTTATTGGATCAACACTGAAATACAATAGAACCACAAAATTAACAAGGAACAAACACGGCGTAATTTTTAATTAAAAATGCCCAAAGTGTATGATCTCAAGCAAACTGGTTTGGAGCTGTAATTTATCTCATGTGGCAGGGAACTGGATAGTTTAGAGTTTCAGACTCTCGGCTATTTGAAAACAGCTCCAGTGGATCTGATGAACATTTTTCCCTACATTTATCAAAATGATGTATAATAGAAAGCCTAATAGCAACCGCCATCATTATAAGTGAGAAAATACATCAATCACAGCTGCTTATTTTAGAAAAAAGAAAAGAGGTTAAATTTGCAGTTAAAAAAAAAAAAACTTTTCAGACAGCCTTTATTTTAAAAATGATTTTATTTATTAATACAGTGGTATACTTAAAATTGTGTTGCAGAGGAGGAAAAAAAAGTCAGCCAAACGTGAAGAGCTAATAACCAATTAAAGCCGTGTTATATCTAAAAATAAAACAGTACTGGTGTGCCATACATAATATATTGTCTATTAGTACAAAAATACATTTAAGGGCACACAATATAGCATCCAGTATCACAAATCCGTGAGGGGAACACTTTGAGAGCACACCCTTCCAAAAGAACATGTTTTAAATGTGTTTTAAGCCAAGTTCCTGATCGGTATGTGGCCACAAAAAGACCTTATTGTAACATGGCGTCAATATGATGGTAGAAAAGGTGTGATGTGTTATTGTTATGGTTACAATTCCAAGGCTCGAGGGTATCTCACAATATCAAGATAACCACGCTCACTTTCCTTTGCTTTTTAAAACATGTTTTCTCTAAGTTTTATACAAAAACAAAAGACATACAAAAAGTTCATTTACAAACAAAAGAAACAAGGCAATATGCTAGCTTTATTTACAGCCACTTCTTTTCATTTTTTTTGTTGTTTTTAAGTAATGCATAGCAGATAAAAGAAGAGCATACCTTTGTTATCTTTTATCAACCGTTATTGTGTGTGCTAAACCCAAGTTTCTTTTATACAGTGGGTTCACAAAAAATGGCAACACAAATGACATTATACCATAATTTATCATAACTTATCTTTTTAATGAAAAGTGAATAATCTGCAGATAAGGCATCACTGCTTATTTGTGTGTGAGTGCTAGAGTGCACAGAGAACAGGACAGAGGGAGAGGCGCAGAGGAGAGGCAGAGAGATGTGAGGAAGGAAGTGTAGATGCTACTGGACCTGAGTAAAGAACATGCATAGATCTCCCTCAGGCTGGAAGGAGAGACGCGGTGCTTGGCAAGAAAGGAAGCTACAAGGGATTACTGTAGGAAAAGGAAGAACAAAGGAAGGAGTGATGGAAGAACGTCTCTTTGAGTGTGCTGCTCGGGTTCATATCCAGCTCATGTTTTGCCATCTTTCCTTCACCAGATACTTGCAAATGTCTTCACCTGCCTCAAACCTTCAATATAATTCCCTCAATGTGGAGAAAAAAAAACAAGAAAAACATGGCGATAATTCTTCATATTCAGCCCCAGCTGTCCGCTGATAATTCAATTCATGAGTAAAAATTTAGTAAGTCTTCCCTATACTACTATATATACTGGTGGCATATATAGCATAAATATACTGACACACAGTTTTTTGAAGCACGTATGTTGCCTCAAACTCCATCCATCCATTTATATTCATGTAAGAATTACATTAAACATTGCTTTATATATAGTGTCAGTCCTCAGAGACATGGGGCATGCATCAACCGTTTCATTTCACATCAAAACTTCAAATTGAGGAACAGTTTAAAGAGAAACTTTCATCTCGCCTTCATCCATGGGTGCAGTAAACAGCACTGACTGGTTCTTCATGCTCCTTTGTGTGTCGCGTTTGTATGTTTGGAGTGCATCCGTCAGTGTATATACACTATGCGTGTGTATGTGTGTGTGCGTGTGTGTGTTTATGTGCGTGTCCATCTTCTTCATTTAGTCCCCCATGGTTCCACACTCAGTAACATCACACCGGCTGGTCCGTCCTTAAAAGTGGTCAATGAGCACAGACACACAGTTGGCTCCCACCAGGTAGTTGGGATCTCCGGGGAGAGACTTGTTCTGCCAGCTTTTTGGGTCACCTGAGGACAGACAGATGGGGGGATGATGAATGATAACAGCTGCTTTATGTAAAATTCATGTTGGAATACATTTCGTTAGCACCAGCCGCTACTCTTTATATCAAACCTTTGAAAAAAAGAAAGAAGAAGAAGAAGCCAGGACCTACTGTTCACATTTAGAAAAAAAAAAAAAAAAAAACGTACTGCTTGACAACATCTACTTTGCTTTGTAAGCCATGTGGAGTGCATGTTTGTGGCATAGATCCGAACGCAGTGGCACAAGGGACTAGTGAAAGCTCTTTCATATTTTTATTGATTGTCCTCAGACCCTTTTAGACAGCAAATTAAACCTCAGCCACTGTGAGGTCTGGGTCTAACTGCTATTATAAACACACAGGTCTGTGCCAAGAGGAAAGTTCCAGCAATCAATCAGAGCCAGCACAGCCAGCTTGGCAGAGGTCCACTGACAGAGTGCAGCGACCACAGAACATGTGACAAAACATATTTGCTTTAAACATGTTTTAAAGTGTTGAATATTCTCCAGTCCCAGACTTCATTTAAAAAGGTAACCGCTGAACAAGATGTTTCCCTCCCAGTGTGTTTGATGGAGGTTTTAACTTTCTTCTAAACTGTTCTTCTTACTGTTACTAATCCTATTTCTACGTATTTACTACACACATAGTTGTGCTGATTTCACACATGAAGTTATCAAAGATAAACTAGGCGGCTGAATGTGAACAACTTTCTACTGTTTTCATGTCCTGGAGTGCTGCATGTCAGACCTGCGTGGTCTCATCAACCTGCCCGGTCTTCACGGCCTCCTACAGTTGTCCACTCCTACCTGGATGAACAACTCTCCAACCTGCCCATGATTCCTCTTATACTCTCAAACTGTCACATAAAATCAGCAGGTAGGCAAAATAAGCCAACTTCTCACATATCAAACTAATTTCTTTAGTCCACTTTTTTGCTCAAACTACAAGAATGTATATCACAAAGAAACCCAGGGGATCACTGTTATGACGTTGAAGGAACCATGGGGATGTTTTCAGGTAGATATTTACCTGCATGGTCAAGTTAAATGAGCTCAAATTAAGGAATTTACTTAATCCATATGTAATACTTAATTTTGCTTAAAAACAACAAGTTGCCGATACAATTTCTGAATTAACTGATTGAACTCCAGTGTATCCTCAAGGCACAATATGTACAAATGTATATGTGAAAGTACTTGTAATGTGCCTTTAGATGAATGAAACTAAATGGGGCCCTCACTGATTAAAGCAGCACACACATACGGGTGTTGTACACCTCTACAGTATACCTATAATAGTTTCTGCAGATATCAATATCAAATTCAGTTCTTCATGGTGGAAAATCAATCATTATAAAGTACTAAACTGTATCACAGTGGTTCTGTTTTAAGTATTTTAACAAACACAGCGATCATGAAGAAGAAAACACAGTACAGAAAACACGTAGAAGAAATAAGATGCAGAGACTTGTATAGGAGTAAAAGAGAGAGTCAGGGAAGCAAAGTGAGAAGGAAAGCACAGAAGGGGACATAGGAGGCCAGAGAGTGGCCTTGCTTTACAATAAGAGGATTACGGCACGGCCTGATAATCCTCCAACAATTCAGAAGGACAACAGAGTGAGCCGACATCTCATTCAGCCCTTCAAGTCTCATCCTTAAAATGAGGCTAATTAACAGCTAATCCTGACCACTGCCAAAATTACCACTGATTTGAAGACGGGGCACGACAAGGACAGCGTTAAGACAAGTGAAAGGAGACATTAGTTACTTTCTATACTTCTGTTCTTCTTATCCTCAGCAGAAGCTCCACTTCTGAATATACCTCAGGCCTTTCTCAGGTTTAAACCCACTTTACTGGATTACATTACAGATGTAATAACGTCCTCCTTCAAGCAGTTTATCTTGGTCTTGATTTCCATGAAGTAGATTTGTAAGTGGTTCTTTTATCTCGTGTGTGCCGTAAATCATTTGGTGTTTAACAGTATTCTATTAGGTGGATTTAAACAAATGTATGTAGTGGTCAGCTGTTCTACTGCACCATTATGTCACTCAGATGTTTTGGGTGCGCAGAGCCTAAAGTGATGAGCAGGTGATTAAGTGTAATCATCTAAATTATGTGTTGCTGGAGATAGTTCATTTAAGAGATTTACTTAAACATAGCTTCTCCCAGTGAGAGCTGGGAGGGAGCTCATCTACGGTATTAGCATCTTCTTCTGCCTTCCCTCATTCTATACCTCCACCACACTCTGCATTACAAACTTTAAAGCTACAGTCTGATAAAAACACGTTGGAAGACAGACACTAAATTTAGAGAGCTGCATTTTGACATGATAACAAGATGTCTTTGTATAATTTCTTTCTATGCAGATAATGATGGGAATTATCGGTCATGACCGTGTCCCTATTTCTATGAAAGATCTACGAAAGACGTTTGTTCTTCAGGTCAGGATTTGGGTGGCTATGTGAGAAAGATCCTTCTGAGCAGAAAAGCATGCATTATCATTGTACATGAAGAAAGTGAATCATTGCACGGCCAAGCATCCAATGCATGCATGGTGAACAAACTGAGAGAAGCTTGTTAAGATGGTTAAGAAAGCAAAGAGAGAAAAACTGCACCTATAGCAGGTTAAATGAATGGAACGTGAAAGAAACAGTGATACAGCATATGAGACTGCGTGGATAAGTTAACCAGCATAAATGATGAAAATGAATCAACCAGAAGCCATACTTAAGAAAAAAAACAAAAAAAACAGATTTTCCCCCAAGATGGATTCTCAGATTATGATCATATGTAGAAGATTTCATCCCTGGATGATGTTTGATAGGAAAAAAAAGAGAATCAAAACTAGGGGTAAAAGCTGATTTAACAGTGAACCAAATCAATTTTTCACAAAGCCAGCCCAAACGACCCCAGAAGAACAGAGAGAGCACAGCATACCCGACGAGGAGTCGGAGGATTTTAGAGCAAAAGACCAACCATCAGGGGTCATTGACGCACAGTGAGGTAAGCGTAGCTCCACAGGCTTCAAAAACTTGAGGCCATGAGGTCCACACATCACCAGTGGGCTGAGCAGAGTCTCTCCTGTAAACACAGACAAGAAGCATGTCTTTAATTTCAAGATGTACACACACAAGTTTCACAAGTTTTATCCTTCAGTCTAAGTTGGTGCTGGATTTCTACTGAAAGAAGTCGCGCATTATCAAATACTGATTCACATCAAAGAATGACACGATCAGGATTAGGGCTGGACAGTGTCCTGTACTTAAGATCATTGTATCGCCACTATACACCTATAGAGATTCACTGTCACAAGACACAGCAAGAGAAACAGAAGCAGGCCACACAGTGAAGACTCATCTGGACCTGACTGACATGGACTTTACTGGACTTCTTAAAGGGGGACAAACAGAAGGTGTACCTCATCCACACAACAGCCACTAGGATTTCTATACAAATGGTATATGAACACATTTTAAAACTCTGTTGAGCCAATAACAGAAGCAGTTTAAGGTACTAATCTCAGAAGGTGTGTCACAGAAAGCAACCACTACACAGTGACACTATATTTTACATTGATATCACGTATTATATTAAGTACCAACTAAACCAGCAGTAATTGACGATCGTCTCTTTAAGTACAGTACTTTAGAGTCTTATGCACAATTAAACTCGAAAATGGAAAATGTCTTTCTCATTCATGCATTTTCAAGGAGTTACCTTTCTCCTTGTCCAGCGGTGGCAGGATGCTGTTGTCTCGACAGACCTTAAAGTAGATCTCCTGCTCCACACCTTCAGGGATGGCGCCCTGCGGGATAATTATGCTGACACCAGTTTCAATGGAGCTCAGAACGCCACCGTTGCTGTTGAAGATACCACGAGCTGTTGCGACCACTGTGTGGCCCTCATCTTCATCATCATCATCCTCCAGGGCACTGGGGCTGGAAAACAAATATCTTTCCTGTCACACTTTCATATCCAACAAAGCCTGATCGAATCTGTCCAGACAGAGTTCGTTACCTCACAGGGATGGCCTTAGGCACAGCGTTGACATTGTTGTGCTGATATTTGGGTCTGTGGTCCATAGTGCGTGTGAAAGTGTCCAGGCCACTGTCGTGGTCTGCGTTCTGGGGCTGCGGGGGAGGCTTCACTGGACTAGAGCTCCGACCCTAATCAAATGCAGGAGAGTTAAATGTGGTATTTTATTGATTTATACAAAGCCCTTCCTTGTTGCTGGGAAGTGCTTTGACCTTGTTTGTCCTCACTCCACCAGAGGTGGAGTCGTGTCACATTGTGTTCATTGAAATCTGATGTTTATGATTGAACTGCACCAGCACTCCAGCTAAAACCTGACTAGTCTTATGATATAAAGCACAAGACAAAGGACTGTCAGAAAATGGCAGCTGCAGGACTGAGTCCAGTCTGAAGAAGCTACTTGATGATACTCAACAAGTCCGTTTGCCTTTGTTTTAGCTTTGTTTTTGTTTTTTGATAGACCCGAACATGGATGCCTATCTTTACAGATATGCTCAACAGTGTTTGACTTACGTACAACCTCTGGCCAAACTACGCCTACCTTTGGAGCAATCTCCGGCTTGTCATTGGGAAGAAGGTTGTGGTTGAATTTTGGACTGTCAAACATCCGTGCAAAAGGCCTGGCAGAGGTGGTGTAGGGCTTGGGCACGTAGCGGTTGTAGCTGGATGTAGGTGGAGCCCCGGTCTTTGGAGGCTGTTCACTTGTGCCATTAACTGGAGCCTTCTCAGGAAAACTCTTGTGAGGCAGAAAGTTGGTCTGGACAGTGTCTTCTCGGGCAGGAGGCTTGGCTGTGAAAGAGAAAGAGTGTGTGTCACTCTGGTAGTGCGTGTGTGTGTTTGTATTTGGGTGATGTCTTATTATGTAGAGTGTGCTGTGGATACCCATGTATCTTCGCTAGGAAAGAGTGAATCTTACCTTCAGTTGAGGGTTTGGGCAGTGTGGCTGGTGGCAGAGACGGTGTCACCTGGGGAACTGGTTCATATTTTTTCTCCACTGGACTTGGTTTCTCTACTGACTCCATCCTATATCATAAGATCAAAACCAAAAATATGTGATTCCCAGTAAAGTGGCATGAATATAAAAAGGAGTCTGTCTCCTTCAAGTATCCTGAATGGATGGGACTATCAATAGGAGCAGCACCTGGGGTAGCTGTGCGTTGTTTGTGCTTGTGGTTTGGTGGGGCCGGTCTGAAGTTTGTCAAAATAAGACAACTGTTTCCTGTAGTAGTCCTCATCCTCATCAGGGTCATAATGGTTGGAGCGCACGATGTCGTCAGCCACCTTGGACTGTGGCTCTGGAGCTCTGGGAAGGTGCAACAAAAGAGTTAAGAAGGGAAAATACAAGGGCCAAGTGAGAGCACCAGAAGAAAAGTTTACAAGACCAAATGAGAAAAAAATGAAGTGTGTGTTAGAGCAACACAGCTATTGTTTACCTAAAAGTCTTTTCTTGATCCAGGTTACTCAGAGAATTCGCCTTAGGGATGACTCCACCTGCTTTCAAGGGTAAATCGGCTGCCTAAAATAGTAAAAACAGTGAGCCTTTTCAGTAGGATAATAAATTTGAAGGTTCTCACCATTCGATGTGCTAATTTACTGAAAAAGGACATGCACAAGGTAACTTCTGTAATTGCTAAGCACAAATTATGAACATAGATGAAGCCAAAGAGTTTACCTTGCTTCCAGGTGGATCTGCTGCATCTCTGGCGCGGTCCACGGACACGGAGCGTTTGTTCTCAAACATCTTGACCCGTGTTAGGACTGACTGCGGCCGCATGGCAGGATCATCCTCCTGTTGGTCATCTCTGGCGGGTGCAAGTTTCGGAACGTCAGCAGGGGAGGGCGAGGGGGCTTCTGCCTTAGGAGGAGGTGTGGGGCTGGTTTCAGAGTTCAGAGGAGTAGAGTCATACTGCTGAGGTTTGTAGCCTTTCTGTTGTGTCGTTGGTCCCTGGTTGTAGGCAAACCGCGGGGGAGCGGGCTCTGGGGAGCGGGCAGCTGGTGGGTACGAGTTCAGGTGAGTATCTGGGTCGTAGTGCAGATCAGACACCGGAGCGGGAGGTGGCGGGTCATCGTAACGAACAGGTCCAGGACCTGTGGGTTTACCGTAACGAGGCCGCCCGTCGAATGGCTGATGTGGTGGCGGCTCATCGTAGCGCAGTGGAGGTGGGTACTGGGAATCGGGGCCATCACCATATGGCAAACGGGGATCGTAGGGTTGGGAATTGGCAGTAGAGAGTGACTGGTTGTAGGGGTTCCATTGCTGGTCGAAGTGAGGCACACTGTTCTCGTACGGCGGGTTAGAGTCATAGTTACGGTACTTTGGCTCTGGGTAACCACCTCCACTGCTGACTCCACTGCTGCTGACATCATACCGATTGGGTGGGTGGTCGTAATCTCTGTATGGCTGCTGGTCAGGCTGATACCCCTGCTGATGGCTGTAAGTCGGCGGCTTCACGGTGTGACCAACTCTCCCTGTGTTGTCTGCGCTGTATGGATCCTTCTGAAACATCTACCGGGAAAAAAAAATACACAACAAAGAAAAAGGGTTAAAAGCTGCACAGGACTCACTACCACACTGCACAAATGTAAAACATGTGACATGAAAAACTGGACAGACAAAAGTCAGTAAAAAGTTAAAAGAAACTTTAAAACAAGTCCGTTAAAATAACTGCAGAAGAAGAAATAAGAAGGGAAAGACCTGAAATAGAGAAACTGAGAGGGAGGGGTTATTATATTATATTAAACAGAAATAAGAGCACAGCCAAATGTTGCAGCTTACAAACTTCACAATGTACTCACACTGCAAGTGTAAATTAATCACTAAAATAAAACACAAAAAAAGAACAACAAAGTTGTAAAAAGATGCAACAAAACAATGGGATCCATTTATCTTATGTATGAGAATGTAATATATATAACTATACTGGTAAAACCAAAATATACACGTATATATACACACAGTGAATAAACTTCAAGTCTGTGGTGTCTTCACTCGTAACACATGCACTTCTACACGTGTAGTAGCAAAACAAATGTCACCCATTGTCTTGTTGCAATTATGAGACAACGTAGGCATCCACAATATTAAAAAAATACAAGCACATAACCATTGTACCAAATAAAAAAGTAAAAAAAAGAAAAAAAGAAAAAAAAGAAAAACATGTTTAAAATACTGATATTTGAGAAGTAGCCATTAATTATCCATCCAAATCTCAAGAACATTTGAGTCTCACATGGTCAGATTTTCCCTGCTTGTGGCCAGATGCTGGGCACAACAGAGATAAATTGGCGTGAAAATGAATGGCTACTTTTACAAGTACATTCTGCACCGATAAATACAGCACAAACAGATCTACCTCTAGTGGTTAACAGAGAAAAAAGGCAAACAAGTTGCAGCCATGCAAAGAGGATAAGCAACAGTGCAGGATTCTCACTACCGGCATTTCAGTGCAGCCATCACCTTCAAGCCCACTGCTGTTTACCGGCATTCGCTTGCACTGTGGCATGTGCACAAACACACACACACACAAATAAACAATCCTGCACAGCCTCACTTTCTCTCACACACGCAAACACACGCAACGGCCTCTTCCGGGCAGCACCGTGGTCAGCAGACATGCAGGGCGGAAGGAGAGAGAGAAAGAGAGAAGCATGACAGCAGGAGGCAGGTAGGTAGACAGGCAGCAGCAGCAGCAGCACAGGAGGTCAGCCGAGTCAGACCGAGCCGAGCCGAGCCGAGCCAGACCAGGTCCCGAAGCGTCCATTGGTGGTCAGATGAATACCTTTGGTTCTGAACTGGCCAGTCCAGGATGCAGAGGTTCTGGCGAGATGCTCTGAGGGGCCAGCTCAGGGGTTGGCCTCCTAAGTGAGCCAGCCTCTGGGATGGGGCTTGGGTGGCTGTAGGGAGCTGCAGGAGCCACATCAGGGCTCAGAGCCCCTACAGTTTTTACAGTAACGTCGACAGCAGGGGGCATTGTCTCAGTCAGGGGATCAGGCTGCTGGGAGATGCTAGGGATGGCAGCGGCCTCTGCTTTCTGTGAAGTGGTTCAGAAATGTTTAATAACACGCGCTGACACACTACGGTGCAGCACTCACAAGTGTCACTAGCTTCTGAGCCCCTGTACAACGGCCTGCTCCTCATCTGTACCTACGGCTTAACACTGACGCAAACGGCCAATCACCCGACCTCCACAATTAGCAGTAGCTGTAGACCAATCGATCGCACGTGAGGGTTAGGAATTAGCAGCAGGACAAGTTTTCATCATTGGAGAATACTAATTGGATTTTAATTCTACGGTTACAATACAGGAGTTTTTCCGCTTTTAACACATCATGAGACGACAAAGATAGATTTAGATATCACAACTGCCAATCGGGTATTAATAAATACATTTCACAGGTACACGGGATTAACACTGGCATTTCCAACATGCACATAATACTTTCTGGTGTCGTATTGTCAGAGTCCCAATCATAGGTCAAACAAAGGTAGGAAGTGCACATAGGTGAGTACTTGTACAGACACTTGGACAAACATATACTTTTTTTCTCCCAGTGATATTAGTAACAGTCGCACTGATAAGACAGCTTGTGGTAATACACAGTACCAGAGTAAAACTTATCAACTTCTCCTTTTCAAAAATAAAAAAACACACTCACAAACATCAATCAACAAACACATCGAGGCAAATAGATAAAATAAATATCATAAATATAGATATATATATATATATATATATATTATATATAATTTATATATATTGTGATAAATACCTGACCACAAAAGTTTTCACTTTCCCACTGATATTGTTGTGTAACAGTAGTTAGATGGAATAACTGTAAAAATAAAAAAGTGCCTTCAATAACGCCTCCAGAAAACCCTTCTAACGCACACCACGTCCTCCAGACAACAGGGAAGACGTACAGCTCTCAGAAACGCTACCTGCTGCGGCGCTGGTGCCTTGAACCCAGCTGGGTCGATGCGGTTCAGGGGGTCCGGCTGCACTGTGTGCTGGTAGCCAGCATAGCCCGGGGGCTCCTGGATGACAGGCGGGTCCTCGCGGACGGGCTCCGAGGAGCGGGTGATGGCGGGCTCCGTGGGCGGGCCCACATCATCATTCAGCGTTTCGTCCAGCTCCTGGTCGGTGTAGGCTCCGCCCTCTGTGTCAGTGTCCTCGTAGTCGGAGGTGTGCCGGCTGTCGGTGCTGTACATGGAATACTCACTGCCTGGCGCCGACAGGTAGGAAAGGCGGTCGTCGTGGATATCCAGGTCATCATCAGTTGCCCCATCAGCCTTAGAGAGAAGGAAATTTGAAAGTGGAATTTGAAATAATCCAGGCCAGTCTATGTTTGCTTGTTCGTTTGTTTTTGCATGTCTTACCTTGCCCTCTGAAACCCACACCAGCTGGTTCTGTTGCTGCTGGATCATCTCCTTCAGTCCTCCAAACCAGCCATCATTCATGCTGTTCAAGTTAATCGTTGCTGAAATAAAAAACAAAATAAAAAACAAAACAAATCTCTCCAGTGAGAATTCATTCAGTATTCATCTGTATAAACATATAGAACTCTAGAGACTTTTTCTTGCTGCTTTGACCTTTTACCCATTTTAGAGAGAGTTAAACTTTGCTGGATTCTTTAAGTGTTATATGAAGCATTAACAGTAAAAGACAAACTAAAGATGATGCGTGAAGAATGCACGTTTATACTTCAAATGTGAGCAAAGAGGAATGCTCTCTAGGACTCCATCAATAGATGCTCCTAACGCAAGATCCAAGCACGTTGATGGAGCGAGCGCATGCTGAGTGAAGGGCCTGGGGAGTGTTACTGTGTGACAGTGCTCAACGAGCATTTGTAATGACTTTAACACAACTGAGTAAGGCACAAGTGAAGTGTTGCGACAGCCTCCAACACAACACTGCAGTACTCAACTGTCAAGTGTGTGTAAAATGTGTCTTTGTCCCTTGAGAAGTCTTTCCCAATCAAACCATCTCCTCCTCCAGACTTGTGGATTACATTCTAGTTCGCCCACTGAACTCACTGGTGAAAAGGTGGTGGTTGTTTTTCCTTAATTTGAGGGCTCGGTCATAAAGCTTTCTGGCACTCTTCCTGGACTCAGGGCAGAGCCGGGTCCTCATGTTCTTGACGCCTTGCTTGGTGTCTGGGTTGAGAAACACCACGATGGGATACCACTGAGCGTAGTTCAGACGGTCCACTGCATTGGGGGTGATGTCCAGCACAGCATGCTTGTCCTGCATTCACAAAAATCAAAAACAGAAAAACATTGACACATGCCAGTTAAACCTAGAATTCTACGCAGCTCTTGGTATTTTTTCCACATACTGTGTGCAGCAGATTATGAGGTAAATTTCACAAATTCAATGATTTTCTTAAGTGAACTGTTCTTAAGTGAGCCACAATAAAAATACACAACTTTCCCGAGGTTCAGACACATGGTAGTGTTAAGGAACCCCGTACACCAGAGGGCAGCAGTGAGCTTTGCATTTTTTTTTGTCCTTACCATGTTTTTAATACCACAACAAATCTGTCAAAACACATTTTTCCCTCCGTCCTTCATATTTTTATATCAGCATGGGTGCTTATCTAGTTTCACTCACTCTGTCAATGATCTGTTTAATCGTGTGCAGGCGAATGATGCCAGAGCTTTTCTGGTCGGTTCCAGCATCCCTGGGTTCACTCTCTATGGAAGACAAACGGACACTGTCACTGCATCACATCAGCACGAGAGACCAACAACAATAAACACAGGCTGTGTCCCAATTAGACATCCTTTTGGCGTGCAGTTGTCGACTCCCATAAATAGATCAGTTAATTACAGAACAATAATCTTCGTATAGGAGTGGACAAGTGTGCCTTTATGGACACAGCTAGGTAAAAAAGACAAAATGAGGACAGCAGCCAATTCATGCAGCAGTCATTAGGTTTTTTTTGGGTAGATTTAGGAGATGGAATTAAGTGTTTAATGAATGTGTGTGTGCAAGTGCATGTAGCAGTATAAATTATGGTGCAGGAAATGTGTTATGTGAAGAACACTGCATTAAATATGCACAGACAAGAGCAGGAGGGTCATCTTGGATTAATGAGACTACAGTGTCATTGTAAGCCTTGAGGATTTAAGCAAGGATGTGAAGAGGAGTTTGTGATTCAAACAAAGATAAGCAATGGTTTCCTGCCTAGAAACACAAGGTTCAAAAGAGGGCAGTCATCTGAGCTGGATGTTCAGTACAGTACAGACTCCGACACATGGTGTGGCCGGGCTAAAGTTCTAATAGGACCTATGATCCACAAACACTTCTCATAATTATCAAATAAATTTTGATGCTTTAGAGGAGCAAATAAACATAGCCATGCACGCAGAGTTTCAAGCGTATGCAGCAACGTTTAACACCACATGTGAGCTTGTCTCTGTTTTTCTGCTATTTGAAGGGTCATTTTTGATAGTGACTGAGACATCTGCCGGTTTTCCATCGCTTCATTGCATTAATGAGACCGTGGCAAACACACACACAATCACACACACACACAGACACACACACACACACGAATACAACACTGACGGCATTGTATGAAGAAACTTAATAGCACCACACTTTTAGCGCATGCCCCCTTTTCACTGTAGTTGGAACTTTGCGCCATAAAATAGCAAATACTTTCTTGTGCCCATTTATTTTTGGTCCTGCATTCACTTAGGACAATAACTACACACAAGCAGAGTTTCACCTTATCATATGAAGACCTCACATATATAGAACATCTTTAGTATTTTCAGAGATAATTTTATCCTAGTTCATGCCACCCATGTGCTTAGTCTCATGGGTATTTTTTAAAAACAGGATCCATAATGGTGTAATTTAATGGTCTGAACAAAAATAGATGAATGGGTTTTAGAACTAGCTTAGAAACCACCTTTAATTGGCACTTCCAAAAAAGCCACAGTTTTGGTTTCTTTTTTTAGAGTGATTTCATTCATGAACAAATCGGGGTGGTAAAAAGATGGCGGAGAGGTCAATACATACACAATACATAAAAATTAAATATTCATTGTCTAGTAATTCCTGGCAACTTCCTATTATGTTGTGCATTTACGTGTACATGGGGTTTGTGAAACTTTAAAGAAACCACGACACACATCTCAGTTTGTGCTGCATATTAAAATGCACAGCTTGACATGCAGCTTTGCTGTTGTCATTCTGCATAATTAGACCTGCATTTAGCAGAGGAATACCACTGAATTTAATGATATGATCTTTTCTTCTTGCAGACATTTCCACTGACTAATCTATTTATATAACTAATGACTAGAGAAGCTATCACACTGACACACAGCTACATAGACACAAGTTTCAAATGTTGAGAGTGCTCATGGTTGAACCTTGAACTGATATGTTTTTGTTTACTTTCAATTTGAGCATTAGACTTCACTCCCAGAAAAACAAAACGCAATAACACTCCCAATCACCACAGTGTCTGGGAAGCACATGCTATGTGTCAGTGTGACATTTCTTCATGTCTGCTCTCTTTAGTTTTGCAATACTGGGTGTCACTGCTGAAATACAATGATAGGAGAGTCACTGCCAAATGTCTTAAAAGAAAATTAAATTAAGTGCTATTCCCCTGTATACATCAACCAGGACAAGGCTGTTGTTTAAACATCTACAAAATAGGGAGCTAGCCACCAAACACTAGTTCAGAGATGATCTGCCATTCACTGAATCAAATAAAAGAAATAAAAATTTGATACACTAAGTGACATACTTTCCCCTCCTTGTTGTTGCTGTGTTTCTGAAAAGAAAATACAGTTACACAGACATCACTGGAGTGGTGCAAACAAAACATCAAGGAATGGAAACACTGTTTTACGTGGGTGCGTTCTGAATGTTTATCTGGTTGCACTGGCATGAGCAGAGCACTTCCAAGTAATTTCAATTCAGTACTGAGTGTCAAAATAAAAAACCACACACTAAAGACGCTTCAAATGTGAAGAAGTAAGGGGAGGTGGATGAAGACTGAAACTAAAATGTTTTCAGCTCTACTTCAAGTCTGAGAGAGTGAAAGAAAATCAGGAAGAGGGACAATATAAAATCCTGACTAACCTGATCAACAGATTTACTGAAACAAACTGGAATTAGTTAGTAGTAGTAAAACTACTACTGGCAAAAGAGAAACTTAAAAGGCAAATTATATGGGTCCAACTGTCTATAGGTTGTAACTACATAGGAAAGACAGGGGTTGTCTTTACACTCCTACAGCATTTCATGTATGTATTTACCGTACTATCATCTGACCTGGTATATTTACTTTCTACACTACCTTGGTTCCAAAGAGCATTAACACATATGCACAGACATTTCAAGCTATACATACATTTTAAAATATATAGGCTACATACAAGAGACACAGAGCCAACAGGGACGTAACAGTAATGGGTAACTAAAGTAAATAAGTAAAGTCTGATCTCAGACCAAAACACACAGTAGGAAACTACACAAAACATTGGACAGAGAGACGGAGCTTTTTTTATTACTTACTTGCTAGTTCAAAAATGTCTGGCTCCTCCCTGGCCAGTTTCTCTCTGGCCACATCTGCTATTGGTCCAAAGATAACTACAGGCCTCAGGAACCCAGCTGTGTTAGAAGGGGATCAAGATCACCAACGGTTAGCATGACGCAAAACTAGCCACTAATGTGGCTGACAGTCTTTTACATTACCTGTGCACTTAAATATCTATGCTGTGCTCTTAGGTTTACATATCATCAAATTCACAATTTATTCAGTGCTTACAAAGATCTTACAGATCTAAGACCAAGCTTAAGGGACAACAGTATGTTTGTTTCAGTTGTAATAAATCGGTTTAATTCTTTGTAAATTATTGTCCTACAATAAAAAGAAAATCAAATCAAGTGTCTTCACTTTATTGCTGTAACTACCTTGGCCTCTGTACTCTTACCTTCCCTCAGCACTACTCTCTCATAGGCAGGGAACTTGGTCTGAACCGGCTGGGCTGACAGGTCTTCCCTGCTTTTCCGCAAATTCCTCTTAGAACTTCGCAGTCCTCTGAATCTCCAGAAGTCTGCTCGGTCACCCCCTGGTGTTTTAGGGAGGGTGTACTGCACACTGGAAAGCTGCTCCGCTCTGGACAGGAAAGAGTGGGTGTAAGGTCAGCCTAAAGGATTTCAGTCAAAACTACAATCTAACTGTACTGGGTTGTAAATGGGCGTCCGGTCATGATAAGGATTCACTGACTGAAGACATGTTGAGGATACCCTGACTTCAAATCAGTATAAATCGTAATAAATGTGCAAAAAGCAACAAAAAGCAGAATAACTGAGCAGCTGTTAAAAATAAAACTCTGTACTCAAACCTTCCCTTCCAACCGTCAGATGTACCACAATGCTTCTAATTCCTACTGCCTCTGCCCTCGCCCATTCATCAAGTGCCAGAACAAGCTGTACAGGTATTAAAAGGTGTGACCTCAAACATCTTTTACCTGTTCTTGTTAGGGATGATGCCCCTTTCCACCTCCTGGTGGTTCTTGCCGATACGGATAGCGAGCCAGGAGCCTAATTTGCCATTGTAGAGTGTATCCACCACGCGGAATACCTCGCCTTTGTTGAAGCTCAGCCCATACGGCGACTCCTTTTCATATTCAAAATGCGTCCGAATGTAGAAGGAGTCACCCACGTCTGATTCCACTATCCTCCGATACACTGGAGCAAAACAGAACAGAAGAGAAGTGATTAAAGTGTTAGAGAGCAGGTTTTGTGGTTTGGTTCTGATGAGTTTAGGAACACAGCACTACACCCTGACAACACTCACCATCCTTTTTCTTCTGGGCCAGAATAGTAACCTCTTCTCCTCTTGGGAGATCCAGCAGAAACAGCACAGCCTCCTCCCGGATGATATTAGCAAAGTCCACATTGTTCACCTACAGATGCAGAGACAGAACAAATAAATTCAAGGTTCTTTTTTAAATCTGGTCGACTACACCAATTTGAATCTTTCAGTGGGGTTCGGGTTAGCGGAATAATCAGAAGGACTGTTGAAAGCTGCAAGGCTGAACTGTGACACCTTTTTTGCCTTTCTGCAACTTTCATTTGTTTTTTGACCAAAGCTTTCACTCAGCTTCTATCTTAAAGAACACAAGGGAAAAAAAGAAAAGAAAAACAGAAGCAGGGCGATGCACTCCCCCCACAGCCGAGCAGCCTACCCCTGATCTCCTGCTGCTGTCCTGAACACAATTACTGCTGTTTATTGACTCTGCCTGTGGGTCAGCAGGGGGACCAGAAACACGTGGACTGAGTCACTGAACCTCAGAAAGACACCTTTATCTTTCCCAGAAACAAGGGCTTGACGTCTTTATCTCCAGCTAGCACACCGTGACCAAAGGGAAGCCAGCTTAAGATGGAAAACAATATACTGGAAGTCTTCAAGATGTGTTTGTTCAGTGGGGAGGACATATGCAAACACAAGGAGAGGGCTGCAGTGTTGGGTGGGAGGAATACAAGATGTTTTACATGCATCAACGGAAGGTGACAAAACACAGTGACAAAAGAGATCTGTGTATCAGATACAGTTTGTGGAGGTTAGTTTCATACTGAAAACAGCAGAGCTACGTACCAAGGCTGTGAATGAATAATTGTTAAAAGAAAATACAGAAATCTGGAAGAAGACGAAGGACAGAGTGTAGCTGTCAGAAAAATAAATACAGACTTTCTAAGTTGTGTCACTAGGTTGATGCCTATGTTAAACAAGCATTTTTAAGCACAGCCCATGAGCAAGCAGAGAAGAGCTGTCCAGGAGCAGAAGTACTCTGATTACAAGCTTCAGACATTAATACTAAAGTGATACTGGAAGTGAAGTATTTCAGTTTCAGTTTCACTCCTTACTAGTAGAAGTCCGTGTTAGTGGCGGTTACCACTGACGGATTTCCTAGACTGATGACATGTATGCAACTGTATTTAGGAACATCTGTTATTGTTTATCAACTCTTTCCAGCAGCTAGAGAAACAGTTAACAAGTCAATCCACCATGCATCAGGTATGAGGACTATTTTCTATGAAACCAATGTGACTCCATTTTAAAAAAGATCAATAATGCCACAGGGTGTGGTGCTAACTGAGCCTGACTTTTAATATAACCAGGTCGATTTGTTTTATTACCGTACAGAAAAACAATGTCCACCATTTAATTATTAATTTATTGTTGACAGGGCCGACTACTGGTAAAGGACAAAATTAGCATCACTGCTAAGGACAATCACTGGTTACTCTGTTGCACACAGTAAGTTGAACTACACAGAAAGTACGACACTGCTGTATAAACAAGTCAGAATGGATCCAACACTGACATCAAGAGGGTTTCCATCATCCCAACAACAATGTTTCTCTAGTGTCCAATGAAACAGACAGTCAACTGTTCCAAGGTCAGAATGGAAAAAGGACCTCTATTGTGTCCTCACATTGGAAACAAGGAGAGTTCTGACATAAAGCACAGCCTGGGAATGACTCATATTGACACATTGTACGGTATTCCCTCTTTATACAGAAGTAAACCAATTGTGGCCTTGGATCACATAAGTTCACCATTTATTGTCTAAGTTAGTGTGGGCAGCTATGGCTTCTCTATTTTTACAATAACACCAGATGTTCCACCCACTTTCAGTTAAGTGAAAAAATGTGCAACAGTTGATACTTTCCAAAATATGTGACTGAACTCTGAAAACAATAGCTTAGAAATGTCATTTTAGGTACAAAATACTAAGCCGGGATAGAGCAATTACATCGCATTAAAATGAAAACATCTACACTGGACGTTACTCATTACTTTAACAATAACTGCAGTTGTGACAGCTTCCGTATCTAAATATGTATCATGTACACGAGGGTTGAGTGGTATGTTAAATATTCCAATTTGGCCAACAACTGCCAACTTTCAATATATTCACAGATGTGTGTAGTGTTTTTAACCACAGCTAAAAGAGTTATGTTATGTTGCCTTCACCTTCCATCCTCACACATTAGCCATCTTAATTAATAATGGAAATAATAATTGTATTGATGCATTATAGCCTATAGCATACTCTTCTTTAATGTGACATAATAAATAACCTTAAAATGTAAAGATACGCAATAAGCTGTAAAGATCAATTAATCAACTATTCAACAGTAGGAGGAGGCAAACCATTAAATTAGCAAAATGAAATGACAGCAACTACATGCTCACATCTAAAAGCTGGTGAAGCATATACAGTACATAGACAATACACTTGGCTTTTTTGTTGCTTAAGTAATGGAGTGTAACATACCCTGAGAATCTGGTCCCCCTCCTCCAGCCCCTCCTTGGCTGCAGGACTGTCTTCCAAAACTCCTGCCACAAAAATTCCCACGTCGTTCCCTCCAGCTAACCGCAGGCCGACACTCTCTCCCTTCTTGAACTTGACCAGCTTCATACTTGGCCTGCAGGAAAACACAGGTAGAGAGATCGAGTTAAGTAAAGAGGTCAGCAATGCACAATAACACAAAAGCTCAGCCAGCTATTCAAGCATAGCATAGGCTACTCAAAGCCAAAAAGAGTAAGGTAAATGGGCTCACTCATGTTTACCAGTGACTAGTAGAAGTTAATTCCTATTTTTTACATAAATATCAGCAGCAGATATACAGTATACGCATTAGGCCTAGCGTGCATTCATTATTGTACAGTGACTTGATAGACAACAACTGGACGTTTACCTGAGAATGCTGTCATCATGAGCAGCACTTGGTACAGGGGCGTCTGACGGGCTGACAGGAAGATCCACGTCAGGCTGACCAGGCTGTGCATACACTGGCTTTGGTTCTGGCACACATAGGAGAAGAATGTCACACTTACACACAAAGAAAGAAAACACTGAGCTCTCAAAACTGCATCACATTTGCTTCTGCTTATGGTAAAGATAGCTAGCTAAATGTAAGTACCACCTTAATTAATACCAGACACAATAATATACTCCACTTGAATTAAGGCTATGAATTAAGATGTAAGGCAGTGAAAGAAGTCAATGTTAGAAACTACAGTAATTCCTTTTTCTTTTACCAGGCAGTGGAGGTAACTGTTTGTCATCTCTGGAGCTGGCCTGGTCGCTGGCCTGAGACAAGACACCATCATCAGAGCTTTTGACCGGTGTGGACATGGCTGGTTTGGATACGCGTTCCTCATCTCGACTCCGATGACTAAAATAAATACAAACACACGACAGTTCGGTAAGAGTGGATTGTCAGTGCTATAAACGATCCCAGTTTGAAGCAGGTAGTCTATATTAATGAACAGTTTAAATGTGTTGACGGCGAGTGTAAGAATGACCTGTGTTCTGTGTTTACTGGTAGTTTTGCATTGCACTGACATTACCAGGAAGAGACAGACAATAATAATGAACCCAAAAGGAAATAGCATAGACCATGGATTACGTCATAGGGTACATGTACAAAAAAGTTTAATGAAAAGACAATAAGCAATTAACGTAAGGATGTGCAGCTCTGTCAAGAACAGTGTGCACGTTCACCACTGTTTGTGGTTTGTTGTGTGTTCTTAATGATGCATGTTTGTCTTTCTTTTGAATTGTACAGTCTTTGTAATGTGTCAACACACATGTGACCCTCGACATTCCAACCAGGGTTCAAAAGAAGGAGACAGAGCTTATGAATGTTTTATTTTCCAAGTTACAGTGATTGATATAAACTCCCATATTACCAACCACACACCATCCTTTCCAATAAAAGCACACTGACAGAAATAGAAAAATCTGACCATGTCTCCCAACATAAATTCAAGTTCGGATACTTTTCAGCCTGAGTTCCTGTTTAACCTGGATAAAATAAATAAGGAAAAACAGCATGTGTGAGCCTAGCAAGTTATGTCTAACAGGGTAGAAAGGGCTCTGCTGCTTAAAACAATGGTTGAATTCCAATGTGGTCACATGACTGCCTTCTGGCACAGTACTTGAGCTGCAGTCAAAAGCTTTTGTACAAGAACATGAAGGTGCAGGCTGTGCCACCAGCTCAGACTGCACAACTTCCCTCATGTCTGGCCTTCCATGTTTTTCTCTCATGCAGTATAAAAATATAGAGTGCAGCGAAAATATGCAATGTAGCTGTGAATGCATTAATACAAGTAAACTCTGTAAAACCAAAGGCAACTAAAGTGTGTGCACATCCACTTAAACTCAAACGACTTATTCTCAGGATCAAACTTGTTAGCTGTGCAGCTGCACTTATTTTGAAAAGCACAGTTTGTTCTTTTTCTTGGTCCTTGAATTTATCCAGCAGTTTTCACTACAATTCCGCTTCATAAATTAAGCTGGCTTGTGCAATTTTACGTCAGCAGAACAGGCAGAACAGCAGAACTGTTTTAGAGAAGGGTAAATAAGAACTGCATTCCAAGAATAAATAACAGAATTGTAATGGGAGAAGGAGACTTGTAGTGTGAGAAAGAGAGGAGGGGGGGGAGAGAGAAACAGAGCAATAGCGAGGGACAGAGAGCGAGAAAGAGAGCGGTGTGGCCTAAATCTGCTGCTCCTTGCTGCAGAATGGCTTCTAAAACAGGCATCACACTGACAAACGCTTTCTGACAGAACCCTCTGTTTAATCTTTTCGCAGATTTTTACAGTTTGGGTACAGGAAAGAATTAAAGGACCAGGAGAAAAGTGGCTGCATAGCCAGGCCACAATCTCTACACTGCAAAACAGTACTGGTCTCTATGATAATATATTCACTCACAAGGCCTTCAACATTTAAAGGATAAAACCCAACAGAAATAATTAGATATCCAAGACCAGAATTCCACTCTTGTCTAACAACCTTATAACTAAAACTACTTAATATTTATATTAAAAATATATATATAAAAATGAATTACTCACACAAATGTTTCTGTAAGTTGAACCATGATGCCTATAAACAAAGAATACTCAAGCTGAGAGGGACTTAATGAAGGACTTTTTTAATGAACTGTCGTATTCCAAAATCTCAACCAGTGTTGTGTCCTGTTGTAAAGAATGCCTCTAAGTCCTACGGCCAATCAGCTTTAGTGAACCATCTGGCTTGGGGCAAAGCACTGTGGGAAGTATGTCAAATTCCTTTTACCCCTCATAAAGTCGGAGATAGTAACAACGTTCCCTTACATCACAGTCTGACAGGGAAAGATTCAGTTACTTCTTAAAACACAACTATGCGAGATGCAGGTGACGGTTTTGACGGTTGACATTAAAAATGATACACACAAAAAAAATTCAATTTAACATCTAGTGTGGTCAAGTGGGAGAAAATGCAGCTCAAATATTACGGCGACAGGTGCTCAAAACAAAGACGCAGGCCTGTTGTCAGACAGATGCATTCACTTACATTGGAAGCAACCTGTGCAACAATGACCCAGCCCTCATCCTGCATTGAAACAAGTTAGGTTATTTGACAGTTTGCCACGATAAACCATTTAATGAAATGCCAGGGCACATGTTAATCTGATATGACTGGCAAGCAACTACCAAGTCAAGCAGTTAAACAAGTAGCAGCATAGTGAACTAACTAAGTATTTGCCCTTTAGTATTGGCACCTCACAGTCACTCATCCATCTCATCAAAATTAGTGAAACTTGAAGAAAACTGCCACCACTTTTAACTCAATCAATGGGTATTTTGCTACATAGGCCGGTGACTGTTTAGTCCAGGACAAGTGATTGAGGGTCTCTGACGTGACTGACCACACAATATCAGAATGATTTACTTAGGGCTGTTGACAGGAAACAAAAAAATCCTCTGTCTTTTGTCACTGCAGTCGATGACAGAATCAGTATAGTGATGAATCTGCTCAAGTTCCCAGTTCTGTTGATAAATTGATTTAACATCTGTGATCCGATCCCCTGAGATTTCCAAGTGCCACACTAACTCAGAGAACCTGTAGTCACTTGTGTGTCTATCTGGAGCTGCTCTTTTGCCGTCTACTGGTCTACTACAAAAGCTATGCAACCTCTAATCTACAAGATCGATAACTTACTGGAAGCTCCATGTGTTGGAAGGAAAGGAAAAAGACAAAGGCAGCAAAGAGATTTCAAAATGGATCAAATTCAAAGAGTTTTCAGCTGGCCCTGTGATCTGTGAATGTGACCTGTGAAATTCTGAAGAATAAAACAGTGTTTGGTCTTACATGAACTTAGCTTTCCATTTCATTCTAATTTCAGAAGAAGACCTTGGTCAACCTAGAGATGGATCAATCCCCCCCTCTACCCCAGCTCAATGCCAGAAAAAGCCATTACTGGAACTCATTGATGGCTCCAGGGGGAGTGTGATGGTTTATGCATGTTACTCATGTTATTGATTGGTGGACAGTGCTAACTCAGCACCCACGCACCTGTAGGTGAGAACATGATGTATGAAGTTGGAGTGGGTGGGAGTGTGGACCTATGACTCTGTCATGTGTGACAGCTGTGTCTCATCACCAGATTTGCAGCCAGATGTGTGTGCGTGCGTGTTTCGCCTACCTGCCGTTGCTGATCTGCCGAGGAGAGTGACGGAGATGGTCCGATGTCTCAGGCCTGTCAGGTGAACGTGATCGACCTCGCCCATGGGACCGATTGGAATGGTCTGATGTCAGTGAATGTATTTCTGAAATGTCTGCGAAATGCAAATTAAGAATTTATTAGCATTTCATCAATGACATCAATCAAAATGAAAAATAATTAAGTATAAACATGTGTTTAAAAGGATTTTTTTGTGATTTTTTGTAATGTTTTTTTTAATTTTTTAATTCAGTCACACATTTATAGTTGAGTGCAAGCATCATCCAATAAGGCAATACTACATGTCTCACCGTCTCTGTCGGAGTTATTGGCTGATGGGATGCTGTCATCAAGGTCAGGAATGTTGAGCAGCGTGGCTCGCTCATCTCTCTGCACCACCATCTTCAGCTTGCCCTTTGACCTTTCAATCAGTTTCTTGGCATCTATCAGTGATAGGTTCTCTGTAACTGTGCCATTGATCTGCCAGAGGAAGAGGAGCAGGTCTTTCAGTTTCACATCCGTTTTTTTCTATCACAATGTGCTTTTGAATAGTAAGTGATCATCTCAAAGTAAAGACTTTGTCTCCTCTTCTCAGTTAAATTGGATTCTGAATGTGTTTCTCTGCCACTGAGTAAATAAATAAATGTAAGGAATAATGGACTTGGTGGTAATCCTGAGTCTGCATACTAATGCATACAACCCCTTGCTGCAAATCACAGATTGACTATCGATGGTGAACATTTTCAGTAACAAGGAGATCATATACTCTTGTGTTAGCTAAATTCTCTTATTATTTCTTCCCATTATTACTAATAAAACGCTAATTTTACCATTACTGCATTTAATCCACTTCAAAACACTCACGCATCCAACTCCTCTCTTTTCTCTGACCTTAAGAACAACATCTCCCTCCTGGATGTTTCCATCTCTGGCAGCGAGGCTCTCTGGAGAGATGTCTTTCACAAAGATGTGGCTGGCCAGTCGCAATCCATATTCTGTGTTCAAAGGGGATGAGCATAAAACATTAAAAGTTTATCCATCACATCATATAAATTGGATGCCTCCTCAGTATGTACAGTCAGTTTCAGATGCTTGGACACAGCACTGCCCACCTTCATTTTTCCGAGACTTTACAAGGGTGACCTTGGAAGGCCTGGGTGGAGCAGAAGAGGCTTGTGATCTACGATCAGAGCGCGGCGACACGCTTCTCTCCCGTGAGGCACTGTGATCCCTCCTCCCACTGTTGCTACGCTCACGATCTTGACGCCTGCCTGTGCCTGTGCCTCCGCTCGCTCCTCCGTAGGCACTTTGGCCACCACGAGCGGTGTGGGGATCGTAACCATCTTCCTCATCACTGTCTTCCTCCTCGTGCTCCGACATAGTCTCTCTGTCTCCTGGCCGTGAGACTGGGATTTGTACTTTCCTTTTCCTGCGAATGGTCTTGACAAATAGGATGTTTTATATGTCATAGGGTTAGATATTTACTTTGCAGACACACCTGAAAAACACTTGACGCCTCATTAACACGGAAAAGGATTTCTGACTGTCGGTACCACAATCTCATGGTTAACTGTGAAAATATTTCACGTTAATTGAAATTTATGAAATATAATATGTGTTGAACTTACTATCTTTGCATTTTTGCCACTCTTGCGAAGTTGCTGAACAGCATAGGCATGCTCTACATTGTCCATAGAGACTGCATTGACCATCACTACTCGATCATTTTCTCTGAAAAAATGATTATGAACAATGCATCAACAACATTAAACAATCATGAATCTACATTGCTCATAAAAACTGTTCTATATTTAATTTCTAACACATATCAACATTGGCCACTATAAAATAAACAAAAGTATGATGACAATACAGGGCAGAACTTACTGTAGCAGACCCTCTGCGGGGCCTCCTTTCAACACATCAGAAATCACAATGGATGTCTCTCCGCTCTGGAAATGAGGGTTGTCTCGTCCACCTGAGATGGCGATGCCAAACCCAAATCCTGGGGCCTACACACAATGAAATACACACAAAACTGATTGATACAGCAGAGACAGCAGATACATTAGACGTGTATCTGTGACTGCTGTAAACTTGTGCGTATAGGTTCTCCTCAGTGTAACCGTCATCAAAAATGCAGTGAAGGACGGCTGGTCTTCAACCAGACATGCTGCATTATGTGCAACCCAAATTTCAGCATTTACTATATGATAATTGCATGTTTCAAATTGAGAATAAAATAATCACAACAAAGTCATACAAGTTTGCTAGTTGGCTTCCATTGAGGTTTTTGAGCGTGCCACGTGATGTAAATGGCTAATCGTACAACCACAACAATACAGAAGAGCTTGAAGGCTGGGAGCCGCAGGTCACAGTGGGCCGCTCCTTCAGCCTCAATAAAGCCGCTTCTAATTAGATTATCGTAAGCAGCCCCGTCTAGACAGGTGCTCTACGCAATCCCACGACACAGCAGCATCAACTACCTCAAGTTTACAGCCTCAATTTGTGCTTCCAGAAATTAGCGTACGGTAACACAGTGAGTAAACTCAATTATTCCCAAGGGATCAGGGCTTCGAATAGTTTGAAAGTAAATCAGATGATGATGATTACACCACAGGGGGTGGTCAATGACATTCACTGTCAGCAATTGAATTTAAGAAGCACAATCTATCATTGTTACAAACAAAAATCACATGGACTACTATAACGATGTCCCTCTTTTTTCTGGAGTTCTATTAAGAAGAAGGAGCATTTTGCCAACAGGAAGGAAATGAAATGAAGTAGTAAGGAAGTGGATGCTGATTTCTGTCTTCCTTAGCCATGTTTCCTGCCATCTGGATTCCCTGACTATTGTTTCACTGCCACACATCCTGCTGCTACAGCTGTGCCTCTCAGCACAGAGAGAAAAGAGACATGGCTGGGCAGAAGACAGCAAGGAACAGGGGGGGAAAATGTGAAGAACACGTAAGACATGCTACAGGATTAGGATGCGAGCGAAGATGGGAAAAGACTAAGGAGAAGAAAAGGGAGGAGTGGATTAAAAGAGGTGAACACTTACCCTGTGAAGGGTCACTGTGTGCTGTTCCCATATGACCGTTTCCTCCATTGCTGCACTCTGCAACACAAGACATGAGAGGGAGAGGATCAGTATCCGGTGTCATCTTTGTGAAGCCGTTTTGATTTGTTTTCTTTGGTCTGTTTAAGGTTTTGAGTTAACTCTGGTCATAGTATTGGTGTGTAGTGTTTTGTTACATATACATAATAGATTAAGGGAGAATATTCAAGTCTTATACATAAAAAACATAAAATGATCAGAGTTAACTCTTCTAAAATGTTAGGAAGGCGTGTGCATGCCAATCTGCTACATACAAGAAAGATGGTATACTACTGGATTTACAATATACTGTATATACACACATATATATACACAACTTATAATGACCACACCAGTCTATAAAGTACATACAGTACACATTTCAATAACCTGTTTTCTTTCAGTAGACACAGTGCTTGTTTGGTTACCAGCAATGCCAGCTCTCTAACTTATTTGCATGACTAAGCCCTGGAGTTCCAAAAGTCAACATGGGAAAAGATTATGAATGACAGCAGTATGAGTAAAGTGCTGGCAGAGACTGAGTGAGCCCTAAAAACACTGAGTGAACATTCCTATATTATTTCTGGATGGGTTATCTGAGTAGAGCTGAAGCAACTAAAGTCTTTAGCCGCTCCTGTGTCCTGCCATGCTGGATTAAACTGATTCTAGGCAAGCATGTTTGGCTTTTCCTAATTGAATGATATTCTCTTTAGGCAAGATTCATCTTGTAGAACAGACTCTCTTTTACTCTTATTTTATTCATGTGTTTCATGTGAATTCTCTGTTGCCGCTTCCTTCACGTAAGGCACGGGGAATACCACAGAACTCCCATTAGGGACGACAAGTACTGTAATAATGTTTATGAGGTTAAGTGGGCACCCTTCAATTTGTTGATGTATCATTACTGTTTATTTAAACTGCCATACATCCAGCTTTAAATTACAGCTTCACTCTGCTCCTCTCCAGCTGATGAAGCAACACTAGTGCCCTGTGTGTCAGCCTGCGGGGAGCGACGGTACAGCTGTCTATGGCAGAGTGCTGAGCACAGTCCAAAACAGAAGGGGAAGGGAAAGACATAAACAACACCACACGTGGCAGGGTGCTCATTTACTACACCTTCTATAATCAACCTTTTAAAATAACACACCGTGGCATCTGTCCACCCTGTCATTGTGATAATCCCACTGGCTCGCCCCTTCATCATCACCTAATCCCCAAACCATCTCACCAATCATCTTCAACATCATCATGGTCATTAGTGTCACCACCTTCCCTTCTCCAAATATAGTTTACAGGAGGCACACACACTGCAGTGCCGCCATCTGCATGTGACCAAGAGCCACTTCCTGATAAGAGTTTCTAGCCTGCGTGAACACATACTACTGTAAGTTTGAGAAAGAAGGTCGACCCCATATTAAATGTTAACTAGATAACAATACCATTTCAGGGTTTACTTGGATTTTTAGCATAAATATTTAACTGAAACCATGGAGTTATGACTGACAGAAAAAAAATAGCAATGCTTTGATAACCAATTAGTAAATCTGAATATTTTATAAGTGATGTTTTAAAGAGAGGTTAAAATAAATGTAAACCTATGCTACATTTGCTGCAGGTCTCCAAATCAAAGTTTGCAGCCAATATTTTCCTTTCATTCGTCTGCATCATATCCAATGGATCGGTTGGCCTGAACCTCTAGAATACACAGTTAACCTTTTGACTCTAATTTCCATGGCAGCTCTCTGTGGATGTTATTTATGTCCATAATTGGCGCAGAGGGCTTGACTGCCCCCACCTCTCTATCCATCCGTCCCCTCGTCCCCCCCCTCCTCCTGTCTGCCCCTACGACTCCCACAGCACTGCCACTATTGTGTGAGGGGACCTGACCCATTTAACCACGGCTCCCCCCGACATTCCCAAACACATCCACTCCTCCAAAGTGTTTTGTGATATATTCATCCATCCGTTCATCTATTCATTCACCCAACAGTCCGAGCAGAGAGACAGGGGCTACCCTATGAGAAACCACTGTGTGCTGGGGTCATGTGACCAGGCGGTCAGGCAGGCAGGTGGCCTTGTCCTTGAACTGTGTGTTGTGCTGATAGGGAGGGAGGGGGAGGAATGGGAGGAGGGGAGCAAGGCTGTGGGCTGTATACAACATACAGTACTAAGGGATATGGCACATAGAAGTGTAGAGAATGACATGTGAAAGAACATGTCCGTCTTATTCCCTGCTCCCTTGTCTCTTTCCAACATACACCCATACACATAATTGACGTCCATGAAATTAACTCTTATTCAAAATCGATCAAGCAGTATTTTTAAAAACGGTTTTGCAAACCTTTTATGTACCTTACCAAATGTCAATGCACCGACAACTGAATCGTCCTACACATCCAATACGCACCCGCACACTAATCATAATGGTGGCTAGGGAGTGTTCACAGGAGGTGGAGAGTCTGAGCCAAAAGAGTGTAGATAAACTTACAAATTAGTAGACTTACTTCAACTTCATTTCTAGTTGACTTCTATGTGAGCACTGTATTAGAGAAAGATTTAAATGTATTGCAGGTTTGTAGCACTGCAGCTGTACCTTCAATCACACCATATGACCTGACAACACAATGAATACAGCCTGTGAGATAACTACTACATTAAATAACAACAGCATTTAGTATGTACAGGCTATGTCACACAGGAAGTGCCACAACAATAAAACCACTGACAAGAGAAGTAAATAACATGGACCATCTTATGTCAATTCAGTGTTCTGCTGGGAAACTTTTGGACCTGGCATTCGTGTGGATGTTACTTAGACATGTAGCACCATATTTACTCTACTGGGACAGCTAGGCCTCTCAGATGAGATTATTGTGGTAATTAATCACTGCAGTGTGAAGTGATGATAAACAGGCTGCTTGATTGAGTATGAGATACAGTATAAGCAGGATGGAAATACTGGGAAAAAGGCAATTAAAAAGCCTCTCTGTGAGAAAACCAACTAGCACATCCATTCCAAAGAGGTATTAAGAGACATCAAAACAATAACAAACAATTCACTGTAAACAAGTTCATTTTAAATGCTAATTAAGATGCGATGTAGATGAGGGAGGCAAGTGCGGTCACATCCTTCTGAAAACAAACTAGATTTTCCCGTGCAGAAAAGCTCTTTCAAGCCATAGCACAGTATCAAAAGGTAACTTTGAGATTTCATATGTTTTTGTACCGGAATTTTTTCCGTGTCTAAATAATGAAAATCCTGATGGGAACAACAGATGAGGTTTATCTCTGAAGTCAAAGAGTGGTGTGAAACAATGGTGCACTTGATGTGGCACAATCTGGCGGCAGCCTAGTGTATTTATACATCCATATTAGTCAGGCTTGAGCTCTGGCCAGCAAGGCCCAGGGCTGGGAAACAAAGAGTAGCCATCAAATCACACACATGTGTACTTGTCTTTGCACACACTCACACTCTTTCTCTCTCTCACACACAAACACGCAGAAGCCATGATCTAACACTACAGGGCCTCTTTGTTCGAGCTACAGACTTGCTCGGCCCTGCCTGGCCCACCATAACACACAGTCAAGTACAGACGTTAACAGCTCACTCAGGCTCTTCAAAGGCAGAGACTAATCCAATTCTTTGGGGCAAACTGATGAACTGACTGGAATGAAACGAATGAGCTGGAAAATAATAACCTGCTGCAGAAAGAACTGATAAATAGGGTCAGAACTTGAACGCAAGTCATAGCAAGTTCAATTTATAGAAAATACACATCGACTATGTGCACACTGCCAGCAGCTTAACAATCTGTGGATTGTGAGCCAATCTTTTCCAATTAACATAAAAGGGAAAGGGACAAAGCAGCAGGTGAGAGTGAGGTCATCTTATGACTAATGCCATAGGCTAAGAGGAGGTTTAGTTAAAGCACAACACAGGCTCCTTATCAGTGCGTCAGCATTGAAACTGTTGTCCAGTGGTCCATTACTCACTACCTCTCATCATCTGCCTTCCCTTCTTTTGAACCACAGGAATGCTTCATAAAGTGGGAGTATCAAACGCAAAGTCCAAGACGCAGTTTTTCACAGGGTGTGAATGTGGGAGAAGCAAATCAGAAAGAATAGTAGGTCAGAACTAACCTTTCAGCCACTGAGTGAGAACACAACATCGCAAGTTATTTAGAGGTATAGAGGGGTAATACTGCGCAAAAGGACAGAAGCAGTGATTGTCTAGTGGACAACAAGTGTGAGGTAAAATCCTGAAAAAGCTTTAGGTCAGTGTGTCTGCTCTTCTCTGATAGCCTGAAGCAGGATGTAGGCAAGCACAGCCACAGCGCCCACAGGAAAACACTCCACTTCCTGTTTGCAGGAAATAGTTTCAACGTCCAGAGAAATCCCTGCACAAACTATTGAGAACTCCTCCAAGTATAGCTTATCCCTGCTTTACCTGAAACCTTAGAAAGCACCTCACTTGGTGTTGGAGGGAAAGTGACCATTGCATAAAAGAGTCCGGCTGTGCAGGACACATTTATCCCATCGCTTTTGTTCAAATCTGTTGGCCCTTTCTTCTTGGCTGTTTACAGGCTGGTCAGGTGCATATGTTAAAAGCTACAAAAGAAGAGAAGACTAACACCTTAGGAGGAATATCCCAAACTGCAAACTTCTGCAAAAGAGCCACCCTATCAGCCTATCGCTGGGGCAATTGTATCCATGGTAACCATATCTCCCTTCTACCAAGACCCAACGGAAAGAGAGAGACAACAGTGCACTGAACAACACATAATTATAATTAGACACACACAAACCCGCATGTTTTGCTGGAGGGCAAACACTCAGCAACAAACATGTGCAATGTGTAAGCTTTTACATTCATACATATTCTTTCAGGTCACTGAAAATAGTACTGAGTGAATTATGATGTGTACATTTATTAACAAACCAATACAAAGCAATTGCTGCCATGTTTGGCTTGAATTGATCAGCAGCAGTTTTTTGGTGCAACTAGTTACTGCGATTGGAGGAGAGACGGCTGAACACGTGTGTACACACAGTGTTGAGATGAGGCCAAGTAGCCAATAGGCAGATGATGATGATGATGATGCAGAGCCTCAGTCAGCACTGATGTACTGTTGTGCTGACGTGCTCAAATATGTTTGAGTTAATTAGTTTCAAGTAGCAACTCTACACTGGGACACAGCTCCATGAAAAAACGTTCCAATCTCCTCAACACAACATCCCAGATCCTCACTTACACGTGCAAGCATACACAGAAACGTACACACACACACACACACACACACACACACCTCTGCTGGAAAATTATCTGACACAGAGTCACTGCTGGAATAGTGAGGGTAGGAATAAAATACAAAACCTATAATCCGGGCTTTTGGATTAAAATGTTAATCTGAGCCATGCTTCCCTCTGAAGTTTACGGCTGCTGTCTCATGAAAACAGACCAAATGAAATGAATAGGAGGACGGATGGATGCAGAGCTAAACAACACTGTTATTAGCGAGCATGGTCTGTGGAGGATAGTGTACGGCTTGTACAGTATATGGTACATCCATGCAAATGTATCGATCTTATTCTCTCTTTTAACAGAATAAACACCCAGAGTCCTGACTCAAATGTAATCCTGTTACATTCAAGAGGCATCAATAAAGCCGACTGTAAGATATTATGAGGGAAAATCATGAAAGCTTCCTTAAAATATATATTTTTTTAGCTAAATTTATTACACTCAAACAGTCAGAGGTGTATATGGTTAACTGTAATGATTTCAATACACTACCCATTATTAGCTGATATTCTCGTCTGGCCTGAGGAATTCAAGTGAATAATAAGTGAATGAAGTGACAGCTTCATCAGAGTCTCTGGGTCAGGTGCTGGCTCTGGATATTTTCGCTGGCCGCAGTGCAGCTCTGCAGAGCTGATGTGCAGCGAGCTGTTCACTGCTGTCCACTGACCCAGACACACAGCTAGGCCAAGCTAACATCTCATGTGCAGCTTGTCCAGCAGCAAAGTCATCCCAGCTCAACCACACTAATTGTTCTCTGCCTAGAGAGACAGGAAGTGTTGAGGTCACAGAGGAGAATAGTAACTTCTGGTGGGATTCTGACTTTGTTTTACCACACTCGTTCTTGTTGGTTTAGTTCAAGCTGTGTGTTTTTCTCACAAACTGCAAAGTTTCAAAGAGCCTGCTACACAGCTCATCTCTAAGATTTGAGGCACCTCACTCTCAAGAGTGAGCCGTTTATATAACGGCTGGATAATGTTTTTCTACAAAGGCTGGAACTTACACCAGCTTATATTCAGTCCATCTTCCTGTTACCAGTCATTTGAAACTGTAACTGTCTTACCTTTTCCAAGAAAAATTAAATTTAATCAGTTTGTTGACAAGAAAATCTTGGATGGGAATATATCTGACAGTGTTATCAGAGGTCCTTGTCTCATCTTAGTTATTTATGAGTATTAGCACATGTGGGCTGGTATGAAAGAGCTCATATCAGCAGAGAGAACTGAATGTTGTCAGGATACACAGATGAAGTCTTGTTTATAACTGTTGTTTCTAGTGGAGTGGATTAAGTGAAACACACACGCCCACTACAACTGTGCTTTATTTTGTGGAAACAAACTGTAAGCCAAGGTACTGAGAGCGATAACCTGATCCAGCGCTGGAACTGGAGTCAGCCAATCGTTCCCCACACAACTATCAGTATTCCCACCCTTCCCCTCCCTTCACACATACATAAATACACTCCGCAGGAATGTGCAGATAAGAACACAAGGCCCGCCTCTCTCACTCGTTTCTCATTCCAAACGGTTTCCCCCAATTTTCCTCACCTCAGGCTTCTGCCACAACCTCTCTCTCACCTTTAGTTTGTTTCCTTTCTTCTGAAGAAAAAAAAAAAAGGTGTTCCAGGTTTTTGTAGATAATGGTTTCTACTTATCCAGCCATCGTGTGACTAGATTTGACAGTAGTGAAATAAACTGCACCACATGAGCACGCAGGGATGCACACACACACACACACACACAGTAAACAAAGCAGTGATACAGCATGGGTCTTTCAGTCTGCTCACGTTCGCCTGCCTCCAGACAGAGAACCAAAATTAGCTACTACCAGCAAAGAGCAATGTGGAGTCTCATCTGGCACAGTCCAACCACAAAGACGAGCATCATTTCAATATTCAAACGTAAGCTTGGAGCAGACGTTTAGAATATCTGACACAGAAATAAAAACATTAGGGCTTCCAAATTTCACAGCACAATATGTCTCACACTATGCAACTCTGAGCCACAACTCATAGTCTGCAGAGTTGCATGGTGCCATAAAACAAGAGGCCAAGCCCACTCGATGACATTCCCAAGCCTTCTGAGGACTTTGCTACAATAGGCATGTTGTGGGGTAGAATCTATAGTGAATTAATGAGTTACTGTTGTAGCGGCCATTTTCCCAGCACTTAACTGGGGACATAATTACCATTCCACCAAAAGATGAGGGGGGCGGTGCATGCATTCTTTAACAAGATGCATAAGGACAGAAAGATAATAGATACAGAAAAGAATTTCTTACAAAGGAAGCTTAAACCCCTCAATGTACCTCATGAACTAATTACTGTTTGCAAAGGACAACTGGTGCAAATGTTCAATGAAGTCTTATCTCGTTGATCAGTAATGCACATACAGTAACCAAACATCATTAAGCTGTTTCAGCTTTGTGAATGAGGGAAACACATCCAAAGTGTCCTGATCACATTCTTTGCCCCACAATCCAAATATTTTATGCTTCAGTATCTGCTGAAACCAAGTCAGCGGATTGTTTATACAGCTGCGCAGTGCAAAGTTAGAATCAGGTGACATGCTACACTTCCTCTCTCTTTTCTCTTTATAATGTAACAATTTCAGTCACTTAAAAGCTGGTATACAGTAAATAAGAATCAAATGTGCGTTACTCTCCATTGTAAGGTTGTCAAGTATAAAATAAAAAGCTTCAAAAAGAGTATGCAACATATTCAGAATTACCTGAAACTCATAATTAAAGCAAGCTGAGCTATTTCAGATTTTGGATTGCAAAAAATAACAGTGTGACTATTTAGAGAGGAGAAGTTGTATCGGTATGTGTCGGTGGTGCAGGAAGGCTGATTAAAATTTGTGGTGGGAGTTCACAAAAGACAATTAAACGAAAAGAAAAAACAAACATCTGCAAAGATTTAAAGACTAACCAAAGCAGTATACCACAACTAATAGGACCAACCCACATCTGAGTTATCCTTTCTCTGATCCTAGAGGCTCCCTACCACCATGATACAATGTATGTTCATAATGTAGAGAATTGGGTTCATATCCAATCATATGTTTAGCTCAGGTTCATTACAGCAGACAAAGCACATTCAACGCTTTATAGTCAACATCAAACCTGGCAGGTGTAAGATTCATTAAGATAGTTTTCAGAGAAATGTAAACAACACTGCTCTTGTCCTGCAAAAGTTGCTCATACTTTACAGGAAAGGGTTATGCAAATTAACAGTGAGGAGGTAGATAAGGCTACACACCACACCAGCATTTGAAAAATTTGTAGTTATCAGTCTAGTGTATGACTAAACCTCTCTTTCGTCCCAGCAGTACACTAAAACAGTTACCTTCATCAAGAAGGAATTCTGACAGCTGGGAAATGTACACACCAGTTTACTGGGAGTGATGATTATTCCTTATTTCAGCTGCAGACAATGTCTACCACAGGATGATGACTGTATTTTTTACTACCGATTGTATGGAGGATAAGCAAATAAATACACAACACATAGAGCGTGTGTGCGCAAAGGGATGTAGGGCAACAAGCCTTAGGATGAATCTGTTCCAGTCTCTTTCTCTCTTCCCTAACCAGCTGAGCCATGGTTGCACTCTCTCTCCTACCTCCGCACTTCCTCTCTCTCTCGCACACACACAAAACAGCCTGTGTCAAATCCCCTATGCCTGTAGTGGGAATAATAAATCCCTGCAGGGACCTGCCCTGCAGTGTCCTACCACAAACACTGCAGGATTGGTTTGGAGTGTTCTAGCGTTGCTAGACCTGCTGACTTGCTAAGCAAGATTCAAAGTTGTATCATGCTTTTATCCTTCTCAATTAAGAGCCTCAGCAGGTGAGTGAAAGCTGTTCAATCAGTTTATTCCAGGAACAAAAATCTTTGATTGATTTTCAAACGAAGGACAAATCACAGTCTGGTCTTCCGAAGAAACCTTGATTATATAATATTTAGACTGATCCCTGCTAAGATCATTCTGCCTGCAACAACCTGCTTGTGTAGCCATGCAAAGCCACACTACAACTGCCAAGTTCAGTGTTCACTCTACAGTTTTCAGCCCAGTCACATGGAAATTTGACAAAACATTTAAATGAAAACAAGCATCTCTGTCTCAGTAAACCTCTAAACCTTGCTGACCGCTATCAAGATTAAGCAATGAAGATCTGAGTACGTTTTATTGTGATTATTAGACAAAATGGACTGTTTCCTGCGTCATTTGGGTGAAAAGCGAAATTAAGATATTTACCAGCAATCCAGATCTCTAAACAGTGGCCGCCAAGTAAGTGGTGTGCTCCTCCAATAATGTATAAGAAGAATTCATGATGATATCTTAATGGGGTAGATTTGAGTCAAAGATCTACTGCCCTTGGAATAACATCCATCTCAAGATAACTAACGCACAATGCTGCCAGACCACATTGAGCAAAACAAAAAACGGCCATTTTTGCAAGGCTTCTGCTGCTCTTGTCCACAAAAGCCTTCGACAACACTAGCACTAACAACTTGCTTGAACTCAGTTTAAATTAAATTAATATGAGCTACAATATTACAGATTTAATGCTATGATTATAGAAGAGAAACAGTCTTTATAAGATCAGCCATGTGACTCAGATTATAGCTGGTGTGTCTCTCTCTCCCACTACTTGCTCCCTCCCCCACATAACCCTCCTCCCTCAGAAGGCATTTTCTGATTTCTTTCTTTTTCCCCTCTCTGGTATCCACCTGGCTTTGCTGTGTGTATGTGCTCTGGATTTCCCTCCAGAGATGAAAGGATAAATGGGTCAGATATCACTGATAACTGCCACACGCTCAAGCACCCTGGCATTGAAACAACACAAACAGCTGTTTGTACCAACATTATGACAAGCAGTAACAAGCAACTCTCTTCATCACGGCTGTCAGACTCTCTTACAGGATCATTTCTCCAGTTAAGCTTACACTGTATGTGAGTTAAAGTCTCTCATGTTTGATGGACCTATGCCTACACATTTATTCCAGACAAAATAAATTCTGTGAACACATATTCAGAAGGTCACAGGCATGGACAAACCAGCCAAAAAAAAATCCGAAGGCCAGCTGAGCCAACATGCCCCGGGCTGCTGTCTTCAATATGGGCAACTGACATCCCTCTCATGTTGTACAGAGACAGCCTACACCTGCTCTTCTTAAGGACCGAGAGGACTTTGAATCAAGGACCTATAATCAAAGACTTGTTTCTTACTGTGAGCAGGAGTGAGTGACTGAGTTTATGCATCAGACCTGTCTTCTGTGGATCTCAACAAATCTTAGCCGCTGCAAGCAGCAAACAACCCTACATTTATGAGCCCGCAGACAGACATGTGTACTCACATCTGTAGGTGCTTTAAATGTGTGTGATGTATGAGTGTGAGCGTGTATGAGTGTGTCCTTGTTCATGCACCAAAGCCGAGTATGGATATAATTGATCAGATTGGATAAAGATTGGATAAAAGATTTAGAAACTTAAGATTAAACTCTTTGCCAAAGACACACAGACACTGGATGTTCTCTACTACGTTGATCACTTGCCATATCAACCCCAATTCTCCAAAAAGGACGTGGAGCTTAGGACACAGAACAAAAACGCCATCAAGACCATTTTTCTCTATCTAGCACTTGCTTTTCTAATTGCATTTCCCTACTTCAGTGATGTAAATGGAGATGTGTAATCATCAAAGCAAAACAGAGGCTGCTCTTGGCCCGCTGTGCAACTCTAATTAATACAGCCTCCTCCATCCATCCAAGCGCATTTTCCACTTATTTCAGCCTGTCTTCTCAAAATACACCAGTCTGAAGACTGGAGGGATTGCTGTTATTCCAAATTAATTTTTGTGTGTGTTACGTTCTTTCAAGTATACAGAAATGACTGAAGGCCAAACACAAAGAAGGAGGCCACAATTTGCCGTAGTGAAGTAAAGTTCCAAGGATGTAAAAAGCAATAAGACTGAGTCACACACTTTATAACTATAACTTCATTAGTCTGGGTTTGAACAATTAAACGTTTTGCATCATTGCGCATGAGTCAATCCATCATCAAATGTAAGAAAAACCTGTGTAACCAGAATATTTTTTAACCGTAACCATGAGGAAGAGCCTGTGTCCTGGGCTGTTGGACTGACTCAACTTTCTAACAACTATTGTTCAAGGGTACCTCTGAGATTTGAAATGAAAAATCCCAAATCTGCCTCTCAGACCAGTAGGTTACAGCGACCCCCAAATACTCAGTAAATCGCACGCTTACTAAAAAATAAACAATTCAATATTGTAGCACAGCCTCTACGTGCGAGCATGTCAACAGACAAGATCCACAAGCTTTATGACGTCAAAACAAAGAGACAGCAGCGTTTGTATTTGGACTGCTAACCCAAGTTTTGTCTGGTTGTTGGTTGTGTTCAGTGTCTGGGAGCTGCCGTTGTGTCATTGTGTTTTGTTATTCAGACAAGAACTCAGTGAAGACGGTTAGCACGACGGCACTGCTTTCCAGTACATATACAACCTGTAAGCAGTTTACTTCGGCACTCGTATCTAGACTACATAGATTTCCAGTATAATGTTACACTCTAAGTTGGTGTATGCAACCTTTTGTAAAGGAAATTATGTCATGTACAAGTCATTGAACATTAAATCACCATCAGCAACATCTTTCCTAATTAGTTACAGAATGTAGTAGGGAACTACCTTTTCCTCGCTACATTAGCTCTGTAGCCGTATTAATCCAGTCGCACAATGCACAGGTTGCCTTCGAGGATAAGATAACAGTAAAGCCTTTATGAATCTCTCGACTGTGATTAGTCGATACTAAATATTAAAGGATCTGTATTGGTTTAGGGTGGCAAAAAAAACTTGATTATGTTATCGCTAGAATATAATAAACTAACGTTTTCTAGTTATGTTCACGCATAATACATTTTGAACAGAATCATAAGGTGAAAGTTCAAATGTGAAATGGGTTCTTTCATTCATACATATTACATCAAAATACATTATAATGATTATGTTTGAATAAAGATTTAAATGTTTTGTAGGGAAAGTTAATTTATTTTGTAGTAATTGACCAAAGGAGTATTGATCTAATGAAACAAATATAATTTGTTGTAGCCCCATTTCAACCAACTCTGACAACATGTGTGAGTAGATGTTTCCCTTCTATTTCTCTGAAACATAAGCTGCTATAAACAACAAATAAAATAAACTGATAAACTGCCATTTTGTGGTGTAGATCAACACTATTAGGTAAGACAGAGTACTTTCCTCTCAAAAATGTGTAATAAGTACGTCTAAAACATAATACTAACCTAGTGACACACTATGAGTACACAGGATTGTGGAATAATAACATTACTGCCCCCTGAGGCATGAGGCCAACACACCCACAGATTTTAATCTATTCCCAAAAAACCACACTGCAACATTTTATCACAGTTACTCATCAACTGTAGCTCCATGTGGTAGGTGACCAATACCAAGATCATGACAGTTCACCACCTAATCATCAGGTGGGAGAGAAAATGTGAAAACTGTGTGATGAACTGACAAGAAATCTAACCCACAGTGGGAATCATACGTCTCAGATTATTTCCGAGAGTCAAGAAATATAATATTCACTTTTACTGTACACATTTCTGGATTTGTTACGTTTTAATATTGGTTTTCCTGGATTCATTAACTACAACGGTTTGTTAAAATGTTTAGTTATGATTAAATTCAAATTACACTGGCAGATGATAAATGATTGCACTTATTTACTGTCCAGCAAAACCTAGAATGTGAATCATTGTGTCATGATTTTGTTTGTTTTTCATAAGAGGGAGAGGGAGCGAGAGAGAGAAAAGCTAGTAGGATAGAGGTTAGGAAAGAAATGCTGAGGTAAATATAAAAGAAACATCAATTCCCCATACGAAACATCAGAAATGATAGTATCCCTGGTAATGTAAAGAAGTTAGCTAGCTCTCCACTGGTCTCAAGCCACTGCTGCCTATGAACAATGAGGCATTAAGGTCCTTTCATCCACCTGACAGAAACCAACTTTTATGAGTGTTGGAGTCAACTCACTCTACTGCTAACACTTCAACAAATACTTTTACCATCACTGTGTAGGAAAGCCTTCATTCAGAAACAGCTAGAGAAATCATGCGAGATTACTGATAAACAAAATATATATTCTGAACCTCTGCTCATTATCCAGCATGTCCTGTAAATGACTAAAACCTGTTGCCTCAAGGAAATGCAGTCCGAACTGTCAACCTGCTCCTATAGTTTCACTTTAAACTGAAAGAAAAGAAGTGCTCGAAAAGTCCTACCTGTTGAAACAAATCACATGCGGTTCGAGACGAGTTTACGAGACAAAAATAAACCGAAGACCATGTTAATGCGAATCACGTACTAATTAGCAAAAAAGAAAAAGCCGTAGGCTCACCACACACTTCAAGTAAACTACAGCGGTACGCTCTCTGTCAGGGTGTTGCCACAGCCATCAGGTACGGTACAGTATGACGCCACCAGCTGATATGATGGTTTCGTCTAACTAGAAAAACCGCCCTGACCTGAATAGCGCTACCTCTGTTAGACAAACACAGCACATTCCTCACCAACATTCATAGTAAAACAGAATATAGGGAGAACATGCTTTTTAGGAATTTTTTGAATTATTAAATTCAAATATTTATTTATTTAAGGCGACAGAATCACATGGTGCACGTGTGGAAATGTGGCATCGGTTGATTGCCCTGCTGCCCTTGTCATCAATGTAGGGAGGCTGTATTAATGACTTACAATGTATAATATATGTACAGTACCATGTACCAAATATTGCACTAGCTTAGAAACATCAGATAGCTACTGCTTATTATTTATGTACTGGTTAATGCTCACTTTTTCTGTATTTTGTATCACCTAATCTATCATCTGCCACAGTGTAAATTATGTTATAGTTTTTGTTTATATTCTGCTTACATTACAAGTCCATCTGTATAATATGTTCATAGTAACTCGATCAATCATTCTGTATCTTGCTCACTCACCTTAGTATATATGACCTCACCTGTACATAGGTCTCCATCTATAAATATTGTCCATATGCTATAAAAACAACCTGTACCACGCTTATACAGCACACTATTTATGCTACATGCACTTATTGCACTTCTGGTTCGATAAACTAGACTGCATTTCTGTACCTCTGCACCACTGTAAAGACAACAAAGTTGAATCTAATTTAATATATGATACAAAACTACAAAACCTGCAGGTCTTTACGGGTATAAATCCAGGTGATTTAAACTGAAGAACAGGCAAGTCCCACACACAGTTGGGACTTCACCAGAGTCAAAAATAACACTTTAATTAAGGTTATTAAAATAAGATTCATTATAAGGGTCTCTGTCCCCCATGTTGTTTCCATTAAGTTATCTTGATCAGCAAAGATAACCTACAACCAATGTTATGTTCTTGATCAAAGTGGTGGATCAAATGTAAAAAGCTGGTGGCAGTTTCTCTCACAACGGATGAAATCGAGTCAGAGGGATTTCCTGCCGCTGTTTTCAGAAAACTGGGACTATCAACAGGTAGCTGAACTGGGACCTGCCATGAACACAACTGGGTGAGTAAGCACCACCAATACTAGACTGTAAGATTAGCCCCTGCTGCTATTTTAGCAAACGTTAACCTTTCGGTACAACACACATTACATAATCTAGCATCGCGACGTGAACGCATGGCTTATACCCGGCCAGGTTACCCACCTTATTGGAAGCTTTGGAGGACATTTTTCTCTATCCCGCTTCAAAAAAAAGTGGCAGGTTTTCAAAGTTGCCTCCGTCTCTGTTGTGATAATCACTTGGGTCGAGTGCGCTATGTTCCTTGCAGCTGAATATTCGCCCAGCTGCCGCCACGCCGGGCTGCGTTGTTATTTTATTTTATCCAGGACGACGAGAAACATGTCACGAAAAGCCGTGCGGAAAGTCCAAAGTTCATTATCTTATCTCCGCCGTCCTGAACGCTAGCGTTAGTGCGGCCAGGTGTCGAGGCATGGAAGGAACTCGGGGAGAGTCAGGGGGAAAACAACACACAAAAAACACGGCCTCCTTTCTTTTTAACGTCCCGTCGCTAACCTCTGGATGAAAAGTTGGGGAGAGTGGGCATCACTAGGACGGTTTCCAGTAATGGCAGGCTTGGTAAACCTCTCCCAGCTCTCGGCTCTGTGAGCAACGGCCGTGTCGTCTCTGTGCGGAGCGGACCACTGCACGCGTGTAGGGGTGCTACATCACTGGGAAAACGGGGGCATCGTTCATTTACAACGACATTTACGCTTCTATGTGTGTTTTCTTTTCTGATCACTCTCACAACATATTATTGCACCGCAGCATTGCTTACTTATTTTGCTTTGTGTCTTCTTTCATGGACGCGAATAAAGTGGTCACCCCTGTTTTCCTTTGGAATAAAAAGTCCGGGATACAATAAGGAGAAGGGACGTCGCTGTCCCTGCTGATGCTGAATGCTCACTTTCACTGTATGGTGATGGTGCATGCTATGTGACACAAGGACTGCATTAGTGCGTAAAGATTAAGTGTAAAAAAAACCATACCATGTATTCTGTTTAAACACAGAATGCAAGATCGCCGCATATATGCGTGAAATGGGCCACAGGAAGTCTGCCCTCTGGACAAAACAACGTGAGCAGAATATTTAAAAAGTTAGTTGCGTAAGAAATGATCGACACTGTTTTCCCTGTGTTTCTCGTTTTGGTCGATTACAAAATGAGTCAACGAGCAAATCGGGGAGCTCTAATTTATATTTAAAAAAATCGTAGCTCTGAGAAATTGGCAGTGTTTGTGGTTGATAAGTCACCTTACAGGAAACCACAGAAGCCATCAGTTAAGTTCCTAAACCAGACCCCACCCACAGGATGCAACAATCTCAGCTTGTATTGTTCCACAGTTAACTTCTGTTTCCAGGAAAAACCATGTACTCTATGCAATATTAAAGTAGGCCACAAGAGAAACACAAAATGATGAAGCAGTACATTTTCTTTCTCTATTCGTACACGTAATTGAGGGCATATGAACCCAGAGACACACCCTATCTTTTCCAAACAAACTGAGCAATCACACTCCCCCATCTAACTCCTCTAATGGTTACTTCCTCTGTGTCTTTCTTCCTCAACTGTGGAGGAGGGTTTGGCAACAGTGTAGGTGGTCCAAAGAGTTAATTCCCACCAGACGTAAGCCTACCAGGCTAAAATGCCGCCAACCAGGAGTAGCAGACATATCTCGGGGATTGCAAGCAAGGGATGACCTCCTGAAAGGGGAGGTCACGCCAAGATGAGGATCGAGACATATGAGCAGCTCTAACACCGGCAGCCGTCCTTCAGCAGCGAAACGCACAATCATTACTAAGGCATATCTGAAGAAGACACTGACTGTGGCACAGTGTTTAATCCCTGCAACCTCTTGCAAAACAGACACTAAATATATAAATAAACACATAACATGCTCAAAAAATAATAATACATACTAGTATAGATGCAAGTCGCTCACTCCTTCTGAAGCTCCTCAAACGCCTGTCAGGATCAATCAGTGCAGACAGCAGGATGTTTAACATGATCACTCGGGATAGGCAATTTTAACACAAGAAATTATGCTAATCGCCTTTAAAAATGAAAATAAAGCGCGGCCTTCTCTCTGCCGCTCGCTTCTCACTCTCATCCACACCTGTGATGATACATCAGATGTTCTTATAGAGTGGATCAAGACATTAGTGACACTCCAGTGTGATCAAAGCTATCTTTGTCCCTGCTGCCATCTCTCTCTTTTTTTCTCTCTCTCTCTCTCTCTCTATTACAAACATACAAACACAAGCGCTGAGACGCAGCTCTTTCGGACAACGGGCAGCTTCAAAGCTCAGGTGCGCTCATGGAAGAGCAGGCACATGGAAAACAAAGGCGAACATGTGGGCCTACATTTGGTTGGAGCACATCACAAGGTTCACTCAACCTAGCATCTCCTGCAGCCAAAAGGCTAATGTAGAGTGAAACCGCATAATGTGCACACCTTAAAATTGCAAAGCTGACTGCTGATGCACACAGAGGCAACCAAACACACGCAACTGCACGATGACGCATACAGCGATGATGGATGTGAACCAGTTGTCTTACACTGGTGAAAGTTCCTAAGCAGATGTTTTCATCTGCACCGAGTTAGGTTTCTGTGAGAGACTGTGTGATCCCTCATACGTCCTGTTGTCTCATGGCCGCCCTGCAGATCCAGCAGAAGCTCTTTATTTTTTCATGCTAATAAAAACCTTATGGGGCACAAGACCATCTGAAGTTCCCTATCCGTTTATGTCCCATTATTGTAGCCCACAGAAGCAACACCTACAACTTCTACAAAACCTGCCATGTAAATAGTGATATCGAGTTGTAAATTAATACATTTTTGTTTTTTTGTGAATCTTTGCAACATGAAATCACTACCCTGACAACACTTTTCACAAAGATCAGCCAAATGCTTCTATTGGCCTTTTCAATTGATACACATTCCCAGATAAATATCTCAAATATATTTTCCCCACTGATTGAGCTTTGAGAAACGTTCTATCACTTTCACTCAAAGGGTACTAATCAGCTCAACGAAGGCCACAAAAGGAAAGGTGGTGGTGTAAATCTTTAATGACCTGTATAACAAATGTCACATCTCTGCTTAGGAGGCCAACTGTTTGTGGCCAGATTAGTATCATATGACAGGATTAGCAGGCATCTCACAAATGCACCCCAGACCTCCTGGGTAAATACTGCTTTAGCTTTTGTGGGGATTTAAACACTCAACACAAATCTCAGGAATTTAAGAAACATGACTTTTACATGTGAGAAGAATTCATAAAATCTTGGACATTGTTGTGAATCTATCTTAACAAACCAATACTAATAAACAGCCAATAAAAACAGCATGGAATAGATAATTCAATCTATAAGAAAAATCTGTTGCTTCACAATAAAAAGGCTTTTCAGAGGGTGCAAACATGGCCGACGTGAGGTTGTAGTGTATACATGAAAATCCCAAACAATAACCCAGGTCTCCATCCACTATGAGAGTCTCCAAACCGGATCTTCCACATAAAACTGTCATCTGTTTCCAGTCACACAGTACCTCTCTTCCATATTCGGTCACTGTGCATGTGATTCATCAATCACGCCCCCCCCCACGCCCTGAGTGAGCACACTCCCAACATTTGCAGGCAGCATCGCCCAGGTGAAGTAAATCAAAAACTGCATGGTTTAACGCATCGATGGAAGCAAATGCTTTGAGCTAAATTTATAAGCAGTTGATAATCCTGCCATTGTCAGTTTTGTTCTTTTGAAATTCATTCATGGCAGAAGTAAAGTAAGAGAGTGGGGGAATAGCCTGAAGTGCTGTTATTTTGAGTGACACTTCCACTTAGTTCCTGTGATGAGGAAGAAAGCTTTTGGAGTTCTAAATTTACCACGGTGGGTCAGTCGCTGATACTAGAGGACCAGGCTACTTTTAATCTTCTGAAGACATTTACTCCAAGAGGCAGCCTGTGATCAACCAACCAAGAAATCTCATGTTTTCTTCTTTCTCTGCCTCTTTCTCGCAGTTTTTCTTCTCAACAGACAGACAAGGGTTGCTGGGCTTTTATAGCCAGAGAGCAGAAACTACGCTGCAGTGAACCTGGTTGAACTGCACTCAGTATGCTCTATGAACCTGGTGAAAAAGTAGCCATTACCTCATGCTTTCCATCCTGGTGACAAGCGCGCCGTTTGCTGCAGAATGAGACTGTAAATTAAGAATATGTCAAATTCCAAGGTACAATCCACAATAAACTCAGCTCAGTCAACTCAGTGTGTGCGTGCGTGTGTGGGGTTTACCAGTAAATACCTCATGAGCAACAATGCAACAGTTTCCTTTCATTGTTGCAGCAGCATATCCCACAAATGCAACTTCAAGCAGCATTTTGTTACGACCAAGATAAATTTAACGCAGCAAGTCCTCTGAATCATGATACGGAGAAGAAGAACAGACTGTTCTTAAGAGTTTCATGTCACAGTCTATGCGCAGTCATGTTATCGTCTATCATAGTGGTCCACTTTGAAAAACTGACAATTCATTCCTGCAACCTTGCAAAAACTATACAGAAGTAAAAAAATAAAAAAAATATTGTTGTTGCAGGAATGTGTTAAATAAGTTGCACTTCTATGTGACTTCTATCATCTGCCTCCACAGAAAAACAGAAGGGTGCGTAAAAATATTCGTCCATGCTTGCTGCAAATTCCGCATTGTGAGGCAACAGTAGAAGAAGAGGATTTTACAGTTTGTTGCTGTACCATATAATTACATGAACCATGGTCTATTGTTGCTTTTAAATCACGCCAACTCCACACAAACTAAGAGTGAAAGAATGCCAAATTGGATGCACATATTATTATAGTCTCAATTTACATACATTCAGGTGATGTGCTTGCAAAAGCTGATTATTGTTATTACTGTATGCTCTAAAACCACAGGAACTGAAGTGTATGCCTGGAAATTACCCTCTGTTCAAACAGGCTGATAGTGTGCAGTGTGATTGTTGGAGTTTAGTTGTGCTCCCGGTTAGAGACTGAATGGGTCACAATAATTCTCTGCACTTTGTTTTAGCATTTCATGTCATCTGGTAATACATCATTTGTTAGATAAACTAAAAAATGGGGTATTCATCTTTCTTTGACCGGCTGCCAAAGAATCCCAAGGAGACCAACCAATGCCCTTCCAGAGGGTGCTTATCATATGTATGCAGCTGAAGATACACTGCAATGAGTTATTGCAACACATCATGCATAAAATTCAACACAGGCATCAGAAACACATTACTATTCTCATATTAGCCAGCCTAACAGAAACACACATTTTACTGAACCGTTGCTACATGTTTCCACAGACAGAATAAGAGGATGTAATAAAAGCAGCTATTAACCCGTCTGGCAGCATTTACAGTAAACGCTCACCTTAGGACATAATAACAGCACAGAATAACAATATATACTGTTCAAGTTCACCAGAGTTTATCTCCTAAATCACCAAGAATCCAAACCACATTCGGTAATCTAAGGTTGTGGATAAAAACACTGAAAAATAGTGCAGTCAGACATTATGAGAAAAGGGTAAAGTTTTTCATTGTTTAGGCTTCAGTCCAGCACACTGGATATGAAACAAAACAATGTCTACACAGCATTAAAGCTCAGACTCTCTTGAGGGTCTTGAGGGTAGTTGTGGCTACATCACACGGACAGGAGGAATTCAAGCTCCTTTACTACTCAGTCCAAGGCCAAGGATTTTAATGGAACACAGCTAGATGACAAAACAGCATGTTTAATACTGTAGTTGTACTCATTTGTAATCAATTACAATTTGATTACAAATACAATACAAATACAATTACAAATACAGTGTGCTGAATAAAGTGAAATCAATCAAAAACAGCGATGTACAGTGGTGTAATAAAGTGTTGGCCACCTTTTTGATTTTTTTCTTATTTTTCTTGTGTTTGTCTCATGTTTGTCACACTTAAATGTTTCAGATCATTAAACTACTTTAAATGTTAGTCAAAGATAACACAAGTAAACACAAATGCAGTTTTTAAAGTTTAAATGAGATTTTTATTATTAAGGGAAAACAAACTTCAAACCTACATGGCCCTGTGTGGAAAGTGTTTGCCCCCTAAGACTAATTACTGGTTGGGCCACCCTTAGCAGAAACAACTGTAATCAAGGGTTTGTGATAACTTGCCATGACTCTTTTATAGCACTGTGGAGGAATTTTGGCCCACACTGTAGAGTTGTCATAATTCAGCCACATTGGAGGGTTTTCCAGCATAAACCACCTTTTTAAGGTCGTGTCGCAGCATCTCAGTGGGATCCAGGTCAGGACTTTGACTAGGCCACTCAAAAGACTTCATTTAGTTTCTTCAGCCATTAAGATGTGGACTTGCTGGTGTGTTTTGAATCAAGTCCTCTTCAGCTTGAGGTCATGAACATATGGACGGACATTCCCCTCAGGATTGTTTGGTAGACAGCAGAATTCATGGTTCCATTTATCACAGCAAGTCTTCAAGGTCCTGAAGCAGCAAAACAGCCCCAGACCATCACACTACCACCACCAGATTTTACTGTTGGTATCATGTTCTTTTCCTGAATTTTTTTTGTTTTTGTTTGTTTTTTACGCCCTCCTAAAGTTCAACTTTTGTCTCATCAGTCCACCGAGTATTTTCTCTTGTCTTGGAGATCATCAAGATGTTTTCAGGGCAAACTGAGATGAGTCTTTTTGTTGTTTTTGCTCAGCAGTGGTTTTGGTCTTGAACTCTGCCATGACGCCATTTTAGCTCAGTCTCCTTCTTATGGTGGAGTCATGAACACTGACCTTAACTGAGACAAGGGAGGCCTGCAGTTCTTTGGATATTGTTGTGAGGTCTTTTCTAACGGTAATTTTGATCGTCCGACCTGGGAAGGTTTACTACTGTTCCATGTTTTCTCCATTTGTGGATAAGGGCTCTCTTTTGAGTCCCAAAACTTTAGAAACGTCTTTATAACCTTTTTTTCTTTCTTATTTCTCCTGAATTTCTTTGGATCTCTGCATGATGTCTAGCTTTTGAAGATCTTTTGGTCTACTTCACTTTGTCAGGTAGGTCCTATTTAAGTGACTTCTTGACTGAGTCCACTGGTGTGGCAGTGATCAGGCCTGGGCGTGCCTAGAGAAATTGAACTCAGGTGTGACAGACCACAGTTCAGTTATGTTTTAACAGTAGGGCAAACACTTTTTCCACACAGGGCCATGTAGGTTTGGATTTTTTTTCCCTTGATAATAAAAACCTTCATTTAAAAACGGCATTTTGTTTTCACTTATGTTACATTTGTCTTATATTTAAATAAGTTAAACGATCTGAAAGACTTAAGTGTGAAGTGTAAACGTATAAAAAAAAAAGAAAGAAAAGAAATTAGAGCACTGAAATATACCAGGGACGACACTGGAAGGACACTTATGTATGTGCAAGAGCCAATGTGTCTGTGTCTGAACCCAGCTATGTAAATGGCCAAGAATGGTGTAAATCTGCAGCTTAATAAACAGGCAATAACAAACACTCCAAAGCTCTCCAACTTAAACTGAGAGACAGAATTATGCCTTGGTAAGTCCAACAGCTGCAGCTCAAGTTACTGTGTTGACAGCAGGCAGCAGGCGCTTAAATGCCATTTGACACATGCTGTAAGTGGCATGTAATTGATTTTCAAGGAAGAGTAAAGATTTACAAGTCTATTACAGGAAGCAACTGCAGATTTGAGGTGCTGTCATGCTTTGGGAACAACTTGTCAGAAGATTTATTTTACCAGTGTCTAATAGCACAGTCGCACATCTCAACTGTTGCCTAGGCCATGCCAATTCACAGGCAATTTGTTTATCCTCCTTTATTTTAGGTGGATTCAGCCTAACAGGGTTTTCAGATTTGCTTTAAAAAGTTGACCAACCCAAAGAACAAGAGTGGAATAAAAGCTTAAATAAAGCTTAAATGTTGTTCCTTGTAATGAAACACTAAGCTTGACTGAAGTGTTTGGCTGATTCTGACACCCAGCATCAGGTTGTGGTCAGAGGTGTCTTTTTTGCATGCACATACCGTGAAGTAAACTTCTACCACCGCAGCGAGGTGAGACGTTAAACCACAGGAGGTCAGCAGGAACAAGCTATTTAAAGTGTGAAGGATTTAGGGCAGAAATGAAAGGGGGTATTCAGTTGGCTGCAATATGTAACCTCACCAGTAGATGCCATTAGGTGCTACACAGCAGTCCTTTAAAGTGTACAACTTTATTTGACGTCTGTTGAGGAGTTGGTTTGAATGACACTTTTATCAAATGCACCTTGTTTTTCAGCCTTGTATTTTGAAACAGGCAACTTAAATTAATTTATGTCTCTTTATTATATTAAAGTTGCATAAAAACCTGTCACTGTTGTCACATGATTGAATGAGCTACCATACTATGTTAAAACCATATCTATTGCAAAAGATAAAAACAAGTAAACGATATATACATTGTCAACATTACCCCCTGCATAGAGAAGACAATGGCTTATTCCACCTGGAGCTGATTATATTTGTCATTTGAAATCTTTTTTCACAGATGAACTTAAAATAACTTTTGAAAGGACCCAATGAGGCCAATGTCAGCGTCCGTGCATGTGGTTGTGTATGAAATGGGTGTTTCACTAACTTACACTTATGTAAGTGCCAGTAATAAAACCTACTGTGAATGGATCTACACACGAAGAGTCATTCATTCTGTCGTGTGTTGTCGTTTTATGAGGTGACCAAAAGAAATCCTGTCCAGCTACATAAGAGTTACACCACTGTTTCCAATGTAAACAGTGCAGCGACAATCACCCTGTTGTCTGCTCTGACTGCATGGTTTAGCAGTGATGTCTGTACAACTACACTTCATGATATTTATGGAAAGTCTTGTTTGACCATGTGTGAATGCTTCTTAGTTTTCCAGGTAATACTGAATTTGTGAGTGATGACAAACATGTTGCCCCTAGACTTCCAACTCTAACTAGATTCATTCAAGATATTTAGCTAATAGACACTTAACCTTCTCTATTGATAGAGAGTAGTATGGACTGTCCCCATTATGAAGCCACTGTATCAAAACAGAAACAAAACAGTCTGAGTGCAGTTTGTTCTGATTTGGTTCCTTTTAATCAAAAGAATAGATGCATAGTTGTAGCAGAAGCATCAGTCATTCTTCACAGAGTGATAAATGTTTCTGTTGTGCAGTGCAGCACTTCTGTCTGAGATAAATTATTACAGCCTAGTTCATTTTCTGACAGATAGAAACATAAGTGTATGTGAGTGTGTATATTTCTGCATGTGTCACCTCAATAGAACAAATAAAATTAGACACACATATACTACGACTGGATCAGTAAAACCCAAGTTGATGCATTTACATGTCTTTTTTTTTTTACATTTTATTTTATATTTACATTTATTTCAAACCCACTAAATGTTGTGTTTATTATGAAAGAAAAAGTAGCAAATCCTCATAGTTTAAGAAACTGGAAACCAACCATTGCTTTTCATCTTTGCTTGAAAAAAAGGTCTTTTATGATTAATTAACGATCAAAACAGCTCCCACAGCACATTAATATACTGCTTGGTTAATCACTTTATCCAGCTATTTTGTAGATTTAGCAAACTGAGCAGAGCAGGTTCAGAAACTCAAAGGTACACATGTGTATATCCACAGTACAAAAGAGCAATACAGAATTCAAGAGGTCAGCTGTCTTTATCTGGGGAAGCATTACTGAGATCTGTCTGTGAGGTGCAAAAGACAAAAAGCCCATCTGATGTCTGATGAAAAGATATGACAATGGGAGAGGAACAAGAATGAATGAAAACAAATGGAACATGGAATATGTAAGATAATGATAAGAGGGCAGAAGGACAGAGGGTGTCACTTTAGTGGATAGATAGATAGATAGATAGATAGATAGATAGATAGATAGATAGATAGATAGATAGATAGATAGATAGATAGATAGATAGATAGATAGATAGATAGATAGATAGATAGATAGGCACTCAACACTATACATACTATATATATAACAGGAAAAACACATTCTACTATATACACATTATTTACAGAATTATATAACAAAAAGTGTATACAAGGAGAGAAAAGAAACAATGCACAGAGTGTACTAAATAACAGAATGAATGGGCTAACAGCTGATAAGATACGAGAGAAGTAGGTGAGATAAGAGAAATGAGTATTGGGTCAAACTAAACTACAGTGTTGTTGAGACGAAAAGTTTCAAGTTCAGTAAATTTAGGATTGGCCTGAATAAAGGGCGTGCGGCTCACCCTCCCTCGTCAGTGACTCTTCCCATGGTACTGCCTGTTACTGTTGCATTCCAACAGTATGAAGCTGCTCACTCTGGGCAAAGAAGTGGAAACAGCAGGAGCTTCCAGAAAAACAGGCACAGGCACTCTGCGCCCCGAGAGAGGTTGAACAGCACAGGCTGAGGAGTGCCCATCAGACAAAAGCAGCTGTAATTCTGTAAAATCTGTTCAGCTGAGTCTAAAGGCAAAAGCAGTGCATTGTTGCTGTGCAGTTAATGTGATTTAATGGTTCAGTGATAATGAGGTAAATTAATTTCTGACCAGTGTATTAGAAAATAATATCAGGAAAGGATTTAAGTTTGTGAAAATGATAGAGTAGATTGAGAAAATGAGAATTGAATGGTGCAGCTTTTTGGTGTATACTTTTCATAACACTTTGCTATGTTGCAAGTTTCAGCAGCCAGATAAAGTGCGGCCGGTCTTGTGTTGAAATGTGTGGAAATATATGTTTGATTGGCATTTTGACCTGTAATAAATCCTCCACTGGATCAGCCCCCACTTAACCCTCTCTGTCCTAAGTTTATGACATCATCTGCTCCTCCAATGACAACGCAACCCTACGAGAAGAGATGATGGTGCTTTCGGAACACGGAAGGAAGGAAGCGGTGGAGGATGGGCACCAGAGCCGGCATATCCGGCCAGAGAGGGCGCATGGAGACACGGCAGCCACAGGGGCCGCTCCAAGCCTGGTGGTGATGAGATGCGATGGGACCCGACCCTGCAGAAGCCCCAGCCAGTGTGTTAGCTGACTAATCCTCTAGCCGTCCAGTGCCAGGATCCAGACTCATCAGCTTTGGTGTTCTCTTGTCAGACTCATTTTTATAACGTCCCACTGGTCAATTCTAGCCACTAATGCCCAACACAACGGGCCCTAATGCCAAGTGATTACGGAGTGCTGTTTTAGCACATTTGTTGCCTGAAAAGAAAGAAAGAGCCACAAGGCAGTGGGCTGGCTCCCTGCTCAAAGGACCAGCCTGATGAACTCAGCACAAAGGGAGCAGAGTAAAAGCCAGTCTAAGCCACCTCTGTCAGGGTGGGCACTGTGGGGCCTGGGCTGGGTCAGGACAGCGCTGGGCAGTGGGCAGGGATTTACAGGGTCCCATTCTGCAGCCTATAGACAGTTCCTGTGAGCTCATACGTGAGGAGAGACTGAATGTGCACATCCGGATCCACTGGGCATGCCAATCACTGTGGTGTGAGGGTGGACGTTTGACTTTAAAGTCCGTCGGGACACAAGGGTGACTGAGGACATGTCAAGGCAAAAAAATATAGTTCTATGATATGCTTCGTTAGCAAAAAGGCTGTATTCTGTATCCATGCCGAAGCATTCAGTAAAATAAGTTTGGTTTGAAATGAGACTTCTGCTCAAGTACACTAAAACAAGTATTATTCATATCCAAGTCTTTGCGCATTCAGTCAGGCCAGAAACTCCACAGAGTAAGTTCTACCTGGCTGTGTGACTGGCACTGGACTTGAGAGCATTTGCTACCAGGCTACGAGGAAAAAAATACATCAATAAATAAAATTCCTACAGTAAAAATAATAACAATAGGGTTAAATTGGGACAGTTAAACCAAACTCTGAACTCTGAACAACTGAACGTCCGTGTCACCCCATCTAACCTGAAGTGTGTAATAAAATATTAAAAAAAAAAAAAAATGCAGCATGGACAGGATGGTGATAACTATAGAACAATGCTAGTTATTCTGACAGCAATGTAGATTCCCAGTATATTTCGAACTACCAACTACCATTACTACAACATAATGAATAACCAAAGGTAAATTAAGCAATTTTCTGTTTTTACAAAAACACTAACGCCACATCTTATAGATGTTTGTCCAACTGATTTATCTGAGAATGGATTTCAGGTTAATCTAATACATAGTCCAATAACGTACAGACATAAATTGTACAAAAATTGTTGCATGTCTCTGTTATACACTATTAAAAGAGAGAAAAAAAAAGAGAAGCACCCTACAAAGGTGAACAGAAAGTAGAGTTACACAGCACACATGTTCTATTTGCCTTAGCAGCACCACCAACAGTGAACAGAACTGTGTGTGGAGATGCTATCTTCTTGTGTTTGCCCACAGCTCCTGTATCACCTGGGGCCCCCCCACAGTTGATCCAGTGCCACTGGTCTAACCATGTGACAGGTACAGTAAACAACATATGGAAGTAGCAGTGCTGGTAAAACAACACCAGGGAAGTCAGACTTGACATTGCACTGCGCTGCTCTTCCACTAACACAACAGTCAGGCCAGTTGAGTTCCTCTGTCATAGACAGTATAGCTGTTAGACACTGATAAAGCTGAACACAGGCCTACTAGCATTCATTCAAGTTTTAAAATCAGTGGATAAGCTTACATGGGCACAAATAACAATTGGAATATTTGTCCACTTTAACCAGATCAGACTGGCTTTACAGGATGCAACGGTCTACATGTGTAATGTAAACTTTTCATAATTTATTTGAAGGTAAATTATTATTGCCCAATAACCATGCATAGCTAGAGCCAATTCTCTCTCTTTGGGTGGAATAAATGCATTTCTGTGCATTTTTGCGGCATGTGATCAAAATCATGTGATCTGACAAGTTTGCAGGGTGTAAGAAGCCAATAAATCTCTTCTTCTGTCATATTTCCAACCGATTTAGAGCTCCACAATGGGCAGAGGAGCTTTGGACCTGTCAGGAATGTATATGCTGATTGATGTTTTGAGTCATGTAAACGCAGCATATCAGATTGTTATGTTAAGTGTCCATGAAAGCAGACAGAAATCTCTGATAAGGATTGTCTCTGTCTGGTTAAAGAAATATGTGCAACTGCTGAGGTGGACAGCAACTAGAAATTAAATGTAAGAAAATGTCTGTTTTTCACTATTATCACCTGTGTTAAATTTTACAACAAATTCAAACCATTACTGAATTGCTAACTATAACTAACATTATAAAAACATAGTCAAGTGATTCAATAGGATTCTGTAAAAAAAAAACGACATAATACCATAAACGTCTTATTAATAGCTTGGTGTCATTGCTGATAAATAATGGAACATGCATATCTTTAATTGCAGAGCGTATCACAGGAAACACTAAGCGGGCCACAGCTACGAGGCTGTGATTAGTCGTGTTGTCATGCTCTTAGTCAGTGTCTAATATGCAGGGCCAGCAGTCCGGCGGGAAGGTCAGACTATGACACATGAGGTCTCCACAAGACAACAGCATTTTATACCAGAACGTACTTGAATCACAGCAGTTAACCTCTGCTTGGACATTGATATAAAACTATAGCTCACGACGACATTTTAAAATTTCTAGCATTAAATCTATCATAATGTGACTCCAATAAATTAATTTAGTCTATTGTTGTTTTCATTTATGTAATAAAAAAGCAAAATACTGCTGTAGTTGGTCGCTTGATATGTAACATGATAAGTGAGGACAAGGGGAATAGTAAAAAGATGAAATGAATCTCCTTTATATTGATATATGGGTTACACATATGGGTTACACAAAATTGTGCATGGTCAAAATTAAACAGATTTCATGGCAAAGGCTTTTCATTGAAGGTTCACACTGGAAACACTGAAGCGCTGGTATTACAAAGAAGCTTCACACAGCATCATTATGGATTATCTTTATGCTAAGTTGTGCATTTTTCTTGCGTTGCAAAGAGAAAAAAAAAATGAAGAGCAGCGGCAAGAGTCTAACATAAAGAGATCGGGAGTGTCTTCTGTATCTGAGCCGTTTGTGTTAGGGCGCAGCAGTTGGACACGCGATGAATGGAAGATCTGAACACAGAAGGTGTTTCAAAAACAAAATCCTCTCGTGTGAGTCAACACTGCTAACCAGCCACTGAGTCACCGAAGCACTGAAGCCTCCTCCCCGGCAGCGGTCAGAAGACATTTCAAAATTAGATGCTAAGAAAATGCAAGCGACTGCAAACTCCAGAATGTTTTCTTTGTCTGGTTTTGTTGAGAGGCGCTTCGAAGGCATTTTGGTTTTATCTCATCAGCCTGGAATTTTGGTTTTGTTGGATTCATTAGTGTTCATGAGCTCTACGCTGCTGCCTTTCCTTTTCTTCAGTTCTAATTTACTGCCATCAAGAAAGCCCACCACGCGGATTCAATGACTGACAGATGACGACTAATCAGTCAGCACACAAAATACCACCTAAACCTCAACACACTGACTTAATGTTAAGTTGCACAGCTCAGACTACAGAGTTGCAGAGCGCTGACATTTACGCTTTTGTAACACTCGCTCAGACAAGATTGGTAAGCATTTACCCTCAAAAGCATCTCTAATTCCTCTAAGACCAAACTCTGAGGCAACACGGCCCGTATTTAACATATTATCAGTCACAAATAACAAATACCAGGAAAATAAGACCACAGTGCTGATCTATTACCCTGTAAAACACGGCATTTTGTTCCCTCTATGCTCTTTAAACAATGTCAAACAGTTTTTCACGTTCACTCACCGCACATGCGTGCATATGCCTTCACGCGGTCTGACTCCACTCCAGCTACGGCTGACCCAGAGGGATGCTCTTGCCCGTGTGTGTGTCCCTCCCCACACACGTGCAGTATGTAAGGCCAGCACGCACAGTGCACTGAGAGCAGAGCCAAGCTGGTGTGACATCTGTGAAAGCTGTGAGATAATCTGCATGACACTGCCACTGATCGGAGTGGAGATATTGATTTAAAAAGCGGAAGCTCTAAAATTTGATTCGTATGTGTTCTGATTGGACCAGAGGCATGCACCTCTGAGGTAACCTGAGCCTATGGTCAGACGTGATCAAAGCTTTGATGATGGAAACCCAGCAGCTCCGGCACTCGTCACTGAAGTCGACCTAACAACGGTGGGGCCCTCTAGCCTGACCTCCTGTTCCCTTCCTCCCTCCATCTTCTCTTTCTGTGATAACAGAGACATTCCTGAGCTCGTTCTCTGCCTCGCCACAGGCCTCTCCCTTAATTCCAGTGGAGTGTGTGGAATGTTGGACCGGAGAGGCGAGCAGCCAGGCGGCCAGAAGAGAGGAGACGAGAGGAAATGAACAACGTTAATAAACTCAGGTCTGTTATGGCTCCTGGTGTTAGAAGCACCTGAATGCCCACAGCAGGATGGACCAGCGACCATTCATGCACACACACCCATGTACACACAGCAGCACGAGAGAACATCTGCCTTACAATGTGCAAATCTGGAGCGAGCCAATCCATATGTAGCCGCGTAGTTGGATTAACTATGTAAGTGAATCAGAGGGCTGGATTACAGCAAATGACAGAATCTTTTAAGTATGTAGATCAGACAGATCAGATCAACCGACTGCTTCAGATCCCAGCGACACAGTGTCGAAGAACCAGCAAGACGGGGAATCATGACAACATTTTCCCAAGCAATTTATCAAAATTGCGTTCAGGATTTTTCTATAGTAAATACTTGTACAGTGTTGTTCCAGATGCATACAGTGAGGCTGACATCTCTTCTTTGGCTTTAAGGCTGTTCAGCTCCGTAGCCTAAACCAGTCAGACAGAAAAGCAGCAAATTCCAGAAAGTCAGAGGCAGATCTGTTAGAGTCTGGCCAATTTTACTTGGACCTTTAAAAGTGGATGTGTGTGTGTGTGAGAGAGAGAGAGAGCATGAGAAAGGAGAGAGGAAAATAATGCAGCTAGAAGCCAGGTGAGCGGAACACATGGACGATTACATTGAGAAGAGAGGATCAAAGGGGAAAAAACTTTGGCAAATGATATAAACAGAGGGAACGCTCTGTCCTGGATGTTAAAGTCAAAAGTAGAATGATGCACTGCAATAAATAAATGAATAAATAAATAAATAAAAAATAAAGATGAAGGGCAGAACATATCAGAAAGAGTGATATACAGCACTGCAGAGGACTGACTCAGAGCGTAAATCTCCACAACTCCTCCGTGCTTCTGGAAATCAATTCTCTTCATCGGTTGCTGTTTTATTTATGGGCCACCATTAGGGACAAGCCATCAGCAGCTATGATGACTGCGTTGCCGTCACCGATTCCTGGAGCTTGGGGAGTCACCAATACGTCCAGCTGCCTCCCCTGATGATCAACTGAGCATTTTAAGGTGTGAGCTAGAATTGTAAGTGTTGCAACTATGCGGGGAATAAATCACACCCAACTCCTCCTGCTCTTATCTTTAAGCTCGTGGCCGTCGGATTTGAGGATGCAGTCAGAAGCAGGTGACGTGTCCCCTTCCAATCATGTTTGCTCCTATAGCCAGTGAGGCTATGGCACGTCTGTGCATGTGTGCATCTCCATCTAGCAGAATGTGGATCCGGCTGCCACTCTGCCTGACAAGAACGTCGCTCTTCAAACGGAGACGACGGGATGGAAAGCGACAATGTCACAGAGTGGTGACGTTTGCCGCGGCTCCACTGAACAGAGGGGTTTGCAGCACTGAGACCTTTCTTTTTAGCACCCAATCAACACGTCTCCCTCTTCGCCCGGCTCGCCTGGCCTCACACCACGGCTACCTGTTTTTCCTGCCCACCTGCTTGGCGTCTTGTCTGCCTGTCGGCCTGCCAGCCTCCTTCAGGACTAAGGAGGCTAGCCTGCTTTATTAAAAGAAAACAAGCAGGAGACATATCAAGTGATGCGAGGATATGAGGACAGTTAATCTGCTGGCAGCGTTACTGAGGCTCAGAGGGAGCTTCCACTGAAAACAAGCCAGAAGCATACAGTATACTGTGTGAGGGCATCTCTTTGAACAATCTGACAACACTTGTAGGTTTAAGCCGTAAAAAAAAAAAAAAGGATAAAATAACACTTTTATGCTTTGCAGCCCAACTGAGCTTCTAGCTAAATATAGATGGCACCAGGCCGACTGCGTCCATTGTTCAAAAGAGGCAAGAGAAAGGTAGAAAGAGCTATGGCAGGCTCAGATAAAAGGCGCTGACCCATGGATGAAAAAATCCCTATCACCTGATGCTCTTCACTCCTCCCCCCTCCCTCATTTTCACTGAATCGTCTCCAGTTAAGACTTGACACCACCTCGTGAAAATGAACACACTTGCTGGAGAGTTCACATCTCCCTTTAGAGTTTCAAAACATTTGCATACGTTGTGTTTCGTTGTCCACACGGTCGCACAATCCAGTGTCTTTGGCTCGGACCGCAACATCCAGAATTAAAGCTGTGTACAAGATGTTAAAGAGCAGAGGAATCTGCTGCCATCTCTCTCGCCGTATCTTTCTTGTTTTCGCTCTCCGATGCTGCACAGCCACTCTGCTTGGCAGCGAGATCCCCAGTGGGCCTTTCTGGAATGTCAATTTCAGTTAATTAAATTTTCTGGCATCTGCTTTGCCCATGAAGTCACAGAGGGAGGCATAACAGCACGGGCATCAGCAGAAGATCTGTCACAACTTTTGCTGCGAGTAAAACACACACATTTGTCGAACATGAAATTAATGCGGCTGCTTCCTTGAGTTCAGACAAGCCGTATTCAAGCCACAGACCGCACAGATATCCACCTGCTTTTGAATGATTATTCATGAAAGCTGGTGAAATCCCCCTCTTCTTTCCTATCCGCCCTCTTTGAACGAAGGTTCACAAAGTTCACACATATGGTAGCGATATATAAAGTGCGCACGAAGAGTGTGTGTAAAGACAGGTGGGTCACACGTTACATACTCTCCCTCTGCAGTTCATTATTTTAAAAGTCCTGCAATAAATCTTAGCTTCATGAATGCTACGGCATTAAACGACTGTTGTAAATAACTAAGAAAGCTGCTGATTTAACCGTATGATAATTTTAAAGGGTCTGTGGTGCTGTTAAGCTGCATTGAATTAAACACAAAAGAGTCTCTGCTATTCACAACATGTGTTGCTAAAACACAATACAATATAACGGTAGGACAAACTGCAGCCTCTAAAATGAAAACAGAGTTGAATCAACAGCTCTCTCATTTATTTTTACAGTTGATGAAAAACCAGAACCTTCCCGGAGCTAAGATTTAGTGCATGACTGTTATATTAGAAAGTTTTTACTGGTGCTGTACTTAATGAACTGGCAAGTGAGTGTATTCCCACGAACGGACGTGTCCCCCCCTCTCTCTGACAGTTAAAATGGAGACCAGCGCTGAGGAGGAGGTCAGGGGTCCGCTCGACGGCAGCTTTGAGATTGTTCGTGGTGAAACTCTGCCCTCTGCAGGATCCCAGCCGTCACTGACCTGTTCCTCAGCTGGGCTGATGGGAGAGGATCACATGTGCCACAATAATTCTTTCTGCGTGGCAAAAGCATTGTTAGTGGCCACACAGGTGTACTGCATAGCAGAGCTAGAGGAGGAGTAAGCAGTTCTGGCATCATCTATAAAAAGCAATGGACAGAGCTGGCGTTGTCGGTGGCTTAGAGATTCTAGTTGAAGTGATTTTAAACACTATTAATAAGCTCCACAAAGTTTTTTTTTTCATTATTTATTAAACATATACTGTGCTACAAACTCTACAGTCTGCCATAGACCAGTTTTAAATATTCACACGAACTATTCAGCTGAAAAAATGGTGAGGATCTAAGGTCTATTCTGGTCTATTTATTAATTTAATTGACTACACATCAGCAGAAACATATTGAATAATTTGAAACAATCACTCAAACTGTTTAATGCAAACGTGCCTCATAAATCTCCAGCTAAAACCTAGCTGTGTGCGACCTTTAAACCCTGAGTCCTCAGGGGTCAGATTGTGCAGCTGTGCTGTGGACGTCAGTCAGGAAAGAATGCTGATTCATTTTCCTCAAAGAAACACACACACACAGTCGCACACACTCAGGCGCACACACTCAGACACGCAGTCGTGTTTCCATCACTTCAGAGGACATTAGGCCAGGATGAGATAAAAGGACGCAGCAATACAGGGAGTTGATATTAAGGAAGACATTTCCATAAACCTACACGTCAAAGGTGCACAGAATAAAATTAAACTGGCATGATATAAACGGAACAAGTGGAAAGATGAAATAGTGTCCGTTCACTCTGGACTCGTTTCCATTTTGAGTTCTCATTTTTCCACACATCATGTGGAGAAGTTTGGTGTGTTTCGACCAAGATCTTTGGAGTCTGCAACCTGATGGACCCTTCAATAAACAGCAGCAGAAAAGAATGTAGTGCTCCGTCTAAAGTATAGACAGTTATGTAATCTCATGAAAGGTCACGCCTAAGGGCAGACGTGTCAGTTGAGGATAAAGCTGCATATGCTCACAGTGTCACAATCAGTCCAGAGATAAGTCAGAACGTTGAGCATCTACAGTCATTAGTGAAAATGTGCAGTTATCAGTGTTGTAAAAATATAACTTTGAGCTAATATACCTGGACAGCTTGCGAAAATTGTTTCTACCCCAGTTACTCAGCAGCAACACAGGCCATCTCTGCCTTGTTTAATGGACTTGGGCGGAGGGGCCATGAATACTGTGAAAAGAGTACATCTCTCAGCAGGTAGCATCCTGAAATAGCAACCTTGATCCTAATGGCGCACAGCACAGCCCCTGGTTCCTGACGAATCCATCCTGAGTGGCCCCCTGTCCCCGAGCCAGCAGTCCTCCCGAGGCATTCTCATACAAAGACAGACACGGAGACACACTTCCAACGACAGGCGGAAAGACAAACACACACACATCTCAGCATCCCTCGACTCTTTTTAACCCACTTGATTCCCTTTTTTTCCGTTTTCTTTGTTCACTCTGATTGGCTGACTTACTCCTCTCTGCAGACCGACGCCACAAACGCAGATCGAGGTTCGGCATCGTGACTTCCCGCGGGGGCATCTCGCTTGACACAAAGTTTCACATTTCTGGTGGTCGATGATTTAGTCGCGAGGGAGAATAAAAGTCAAACTTGAAACGAGAGCCCCTGCAGGTGCCCGCATGATGGAAAAGGTTGGAGACGTATACTGTATATATGCAGCGCTGGGGAGACTGACACTGCAGAAAGGGCGCCGCATTCACAGGAGATGAAAAGTACAGGGACAGAGGTGACACTATAACCTAGCCTTCACATTAGATGACAAACAGGTACACTGTGTTTGAATATTTATCATATTTGAAGATTTGCGATCTGAGATGACAACAAAACGCGTCGATGAAGGGTATGGTGTACCCAAAAAACAAGCTGAAGCAAAGCCACTCGGATTTGTAGAGTTTCTCAAAGACGTTTCGCCACCGATCCAAGTAGCTTCTTCAGTTTTTGGACATTTTCTCGACATGTCTCTCAGTCGGAAAATTCGGAAAATAACTAAATATGTTTTTGATGCATTTGCATGTTTCTTTCATTCTTCTGCCTGGTTCTTTGTCAATACAACAACATTTCATTTGTTACAATTAAATACTGTAACGGAGAGCGAGGAGGACATGTATTGACAAATGTCAGACTGAAAATATGAAGTAGAAACTAGAAATTCCTTTTCATAATTAATTCCTTCAAGAAAAAACTAAAAGCGCTGTTTGAAAAATATGAGAAAACGTATCAAAACACTTATTATTTGATGCTACTTCGGTACTGTCTATCCTAGCCGTGTCAGCTATGTTATTCATCTTTTAGGAGAGACAGGAGGATAATGTTATTTTCAAAGAAAAAATCAGGAGTATCTTGTTTTCAGTTCCATCCTTTCTCTGGATCACTTTAGAGTCATCAGTAGGGCTCAGTAACATGTGGCAAATATTCTTTGAAAGAAGCATTAGTGGTGCGGCAGAAGATATTCTCTAGCTTGGAGCAATAATAAATAACGCAGGTTATTGAAATCTCTCACCAAATTGATATAAACGCACACCGCCCGTTTCCTCTCCGTGGCCCTCAGCGTAAAAACTGACCATTCACATTATGTTACTCGGTGTGTATTGTCACCCTAACCTCCCACACCCGGGGCAAAGTAATTGGTTGCCATGGAAACACAGGAGACAGGCCTAAATTCTGAGCTGCTGAGAATCCATCCCGTCTCGTTAGACTGGGCTGCTGCTGCTGCCACGTGGTGCAAGACGAATGCTGAAGTCATAAATTAACCCAATCTTCTCTTTTCATAATCCAACACATCTCATGCAGGAGCCACAGCTGAAGCAACGTGGTTCACACCAGGGTGTGTAAACCACAGCCCAAAATGAATACAAAACAAAACACAAAATGCATAATAAAAATGCAGCTTAGCTTAATTTGGCTCAAGATTACAAGGCATTGTTATTGCTTTAAGGAGTGATAAATTATTCAGAGCAAAGCATTTCAGCACCGAAAGCAGACATGGAGCAAGGGCAGCGCTGGGACCCAACCAGGGATGGCTGAGAACGCTAAAATTACATCAAAAAATCCGAGAAGGTCACCGAGTTAACACTGTCACTCACGAGACCAAAATCGGTTGTGAAATATCTACTAAGATAAATGTGTGTTACTGTAACAGCATTAGAGCTCCTTGGATGGTGGCTGAACACTGAACACAAGCGCCTCGCAAGAAAACACGCTTTGTACCCGTCATCAGATCGATGAAATTAATTCCTCTGCTCCGTTAAGCAAACATCGCGGAGCAAGAGCGGTGCTTGGTGTTATTTATTTAGTGTCGAGCTAACATTTCTATCCATATACGGCAAACAAACACGTAAACAGAAAGTATGGAGGCCAGAACAATAGCTCATCTTTAACCAGCTGTAGCACATGAAATCAATACTATGAAGCGTGGAAGTGGCCGGGCCGGGCTTGTAGTCATGTGAGCAAAACAAAACTGATACTGTAACTCTTCCGTCTGTCTTCTCATCCGTCTCGTGCCTTTTCATTTTCTGTCCTTCAACACGTGTTGCCCTACTCCCTTTTTTCTCATCATATCTTCTCATGCCCCGTAATCACTCCTCCATGCCTCCTCTTCACACTCCTCCATCTTCTTCTCACCCCATCTGAGAAACGCTGACCTGCAGACTCCCTAATGCGACCAATCAATATGGCACAGAGGACAGCAGACTGCTGAACATATTAATATGAAGACACACTTTCTGTGACGCAGGCGTCCCTTCAGACACTTCTCCAAACGTGTCTCCGAACCGAGAGTGATTGATTCATTTAATTTAATATGAACAGTTCCATATGACCCTGTATTAAATGAGGCCTTCACACTTTCTGGCTGCTGCTGTGGATGTCGTAGATCATCGCTTCGTCTATCTATAGAACCGACATTGATCCTGCCTGCCCTTCCTGCCTGACATTAAGGATGCACAGTGCCGGGGGATGAGCTAACATGAGGGGCAGGGAGCACGTCATTATGCAGAGAGCTTCATGTCTTTAAAAAGCTAATGAATCACTATGATCAAAACGAAAGCCATAGGGGACTTGAAAGCCTATAGATTTGCTGGTGGTTAATGGGGAACGCCATTAATGAGAGGCTTCACTGGCTGTCCCAGATGGGCAAGACCCTTCATTAATGGAAAGCAGCACAAGCACAATTACTTTTACAGGCAATAGTCCTGCTTAATATCAACAAGTCAAAGTACTTGTGATTGTGTAGCCAAACAGCTGCAGGTAGCTTGATTTTCATTTTCATTAATTGTTGCATTATTTATGTAGGTGCACTGCACATCTGTGGTGACATTAGCCGAGACTATGCTGTATTAAGTTGCTGCTTTATAAACAGATGCAGTATGAATGCAGAATGTTAATTCGTCATCGCTGAGAGGTTCAGAGATTGCCGCTAATGAAAATCCAACATCTCCTACGTCCTTACAGCTTCACATTTAACTGGAAAAAAACACAGCAGGTGACGGGCTGCACACCTCCAACTTCTCAGCAACCATCTCCTTTCTCCACCGTGCCTTGATGCTGTCTCACAGACTCCTGCTGCGAGCTGCATAAAATCAGATCACAGCAGCTCACAGGAGGATGAACACATGTTCAGTTACTGAAACAGCAAAAGTTTGTTTACCCACCCTCACAATTCACACCTGTAACAAACCACTTTTACTGTTGAGTAAAAAGTGAGTTATAACGTCTGTCAGATAAATGTAGCTGTATGCATACAGTATGTAATGAAGAGGTTATGTAGAGATATACACAGATCAGGCATAAACTGGCATGACCACCTTCCTAACATTGTTCAGGTCTCCCTTGTTCCTCCAAACAGTTGAGACTCAACATCCCACAGATACTTGATCAAGGATCAAGGAGTGTCATTCCTATGGGGTGGGGGTGTCTGGTCTGGTCTAGGTGGGTGGTACATGTCTAAGTAACATCCACACGAATACCAGGTCCAAATGTTTCCCAGCAGAACTTTGAATTGTCACATGATGGTCAATGTTAGTTACCTCTCCTGTGAGGTTCAAATGTTTTGTCTGTTCAGTTTAAATCAATGTGGAAATACTGAAAAAAACTACCCTGAATTTGTATTTAGGCACATAGTAATAGCAGCAGCTGTAGCTGTAGAAACACTTGGTAAAACAAACAACATTTATTGTATTTGATGTGTGATTATTGGAAGAAATGTCACATTTTTGTTTCTGCAGCTACAACGGAGTATAGTAACAATGTGAAACCACAGTAATTAACTATCCCAATATTTGTTTGTCAGGAGGCGGTGTTTTTCTCAGAGGTAGCTTTACATGTGATTCATCTTGCTGTGAAAACAGACACCTTTATACTTGTATTGATATTCTATATGCAGATGTACAACCTGCCCCCTCCAATCCCACCATGCATATCATTCCTATTACAATGACAGCCCCGATCAGATGTTGCTCTGGTTCTTACTTTGATGTTTATTTTCGTATTCTGTTCAACATGATGATTAAATCAATAGTGAAAACAAACATACAGTGTCTCTAAAGGAGCCAGTCTTTGTGTGTCACTCTCAGTAATAAATGTATCAGTGCTGCCCCTAGAGGCGGGCTAAGACACAACTGGCAGAAGGTGTAGCTTTCTCTGTATTTCAACACAGATCTTCGTAAGATGTGAGTGTGTGTCCATGTATCACTGCACACACAGACAATAATCACACCCTGTAACAGATTAACTAATATGTCTTCAAATGTGTCGCATATGAAAAATGTACTTTAGTTACATTTGCTATAAAAAAAAGAAAAGTGTTATCCACCAAAGCAGCCAATCCTGCAAACAAAATTCAGCGGGTTTAGTTAATTTTCCAAAGTAATGATCATCCGAGAAGCTTAGTGCTGCTGTGGAGTTATTAATTTAATCAATTTATTACCACTGTTGCAGCTGGAGCAGCTCCAGTCGAGACAAAAGGCAGGAGCACGTGACATAACCACAGAGGCTGCAGGTGATTTTCAGCAGCCCGTTTCAGTTCAGGTAAGACAAACGACTTGTATGTGGAATGCAATTTTGCACCATTGTGCTTTGAGAACAAGGGATGAAGAGAATGAGTTATAAGGTGTCTGCCGAGCCTCCCGTCTGTCCAGGAAAATATATATTCATCTAATCCTAACATCCTGTACTCTGCTGTCAAACCATTCTCTCATCCCTCACAGATCCCATCCATGTCATAACCTCCACTCCTCCCTCACATTTATCACTCGCTTTTTCTCTTTTCCACTCTCTCTCCGTCAGTGGGTATTTGAGGGTGTGCCATCTCTGGCCGGCAGCCATCAACCCGGCAGAGAACTGACAGATTTGTCCCACCATCAAGTACTCAGTAAAGTTAATACTAGGAAAATGTGGAATATTTGAAAACAGGTCTGGAAGCTGGATTAAGAAATGCTGCTCAACTCTGGATAACTTTAAGTTGATTTTACTGGGTTTACCTCTTGGAGTTTCAAGAACAAACAATATATCTAAGTGAACATCTACCATTTGTTACTAGTGCTTTCGTCGCCTGTTAAAAAGTGCAGATCTTAAGTTCAACCACTAAAAAGGATGCTTTTTGAATGACTCATTCTGAGTATACATAGTTTGAAAGCATTTCTAATATGGAGAGTCAGTCTAATTAGTATATCAAATGCAATACAGAATACATAGTATTATATAAAATCTATAGCCCCCTACAAACCACTTAATAGTTGAATTATAGAAATGATGTCCCATTTAGAATAAAACATCATTCAAGATGACAAAGCATACTGACACAAGCCAACTGAACTGGCTTGTAAGAATGGCCGACACGGGGCTTAACAAATCTTGGCTGGTTGACAACCGTCGCTACTCACGACGCATGCAGGCCAGAGACAATAGATTTAAAAACTCTGCTATACTCTGGAATACAGGGAGCTTTACCTGGACTGCACTAGCCACTCACAGGCTAACAGTCATGCATTGATTTCTCACATATTTGATAAGCTTTACAAAACTTACAGTAGGTGACAGACCAGGAAATGAACATCTGGAAACATCAGCATCTATAGCATTCTTTTTACCGTAACTCTCATGTAAAACTATTTGTGTATTCTTGGTGTCTTTCTTGGACATAATAACCAATACATACAAAAGCCAGAGGCCAGGTAGGTCTACTGGGAACCCAACCAGAGGGCCCAGTGATCAGATGCTGCCCTGTGCCACCAAAACACTGTGTACTTTCAGCTCAAGGACTCTGCATATCAGGTCATACTTTACAGCAACGCACATGCACACACACACATCTATCTAACCAACCGAGTGACAGTGTTGTGAGGAATCAATCCCTTCCTCCACAGCGAACCACACACTGGCAGCTACTTTGCATTTGGAGACAAATAGAGGAGCTATTGGTCGGTATTGAATAAATAACAGCTCCTCAATGAGCTCGCCCAGTTTAACCAGAGAATTTTCATTTTCATTTTCTTTCATCACATAAAAATAGCTTCAAACTAAAGGAAGAATACGCTGCATTATTAAGTAGATCATTTCTTTCATCCATTATTCATGCTTTAAATTTACGATCGTGGACATCTTGCGATGTTCCACAGCGGGGAAGAGAGTGGAGGCTAATGTGTTTGTGTAACGTGCCACCAGCAGCCAATACTGATGCACGGAGTGAGAGGTCCGTTGGGCGAAATGGACACTGATGTCTTTTTTTATTCTGCACTTTCTACGTTTTTAGTGCAAACAGAGAGGTGTAATCGAGAATCTCTGTGCTCAAAAGTCATATGAAAACAAAGAGCCAACCAGAATATTTTAAAGAGAGAATGTTTACACATCGATATTTAACGTTACTATAAATCTTACAGCCGGAGGACAGAACAGTTGGAGAGACCGAAGAAAAGGGAGGTTGATCTCCAACGCACAGGTTCTCTTGTGCCTGTGTTTGAGGACTATCCCTGCCGATGGAAGGTCTTTAGAGGCAAAACTGTGAAGCATCACTTTGATTTTCACTCTCTCCACAACTCTGGCTTCGATGCCTGAAATACTTTCAGCCGTAATTACATCAGTGTATGTTATAAATTCAATGTTTGACGGCAGAGAAGGAAACTAAGGGTTTGTACCAGAACAAATACTGATAAATGAGACTGTATATGTGTATTGAAAGTTCAATGTAATACTGCAGTTTTTTAATCTAACAAATGTGGTTTAATTAGAACTTGTTCCAGACATTGAAGGCTTGAATGCACTGTCTGTACTGTTGTTCTTTTGAATGATCTGTGGTTAACTGACCTCCCTCACTAAAGACATGTGAACTATCTTTGCACAGATATTGTCCACGGTTACTGCTAAATTAACGATGACTCTGAAAATGAATGAAATCTGAAAGATGTCATCTGTGAAAAAAAGTCTAACATGGCAGTCCTGCTACTATTCATGGTTGGCCAAAAAATGTGAAGCAGAGAAAGGAGCCTTACAAGAAGAAGTTCAGAGGAAGGTGAGTCTGACCTACTGATAAATGAGCTTCGGAGTTATTTCAGCCATTTCCAGGTCTTTTTCAGGATGTCTGCGATTCAGTTGATCCTGAGCAGAGGTTGGCAGCATGTCTCTGGGAGGGGCACGCGGTTTATTTAGCCAGTCGATTTCACGTGCGGTGGGTCTGTGCTTCAATGCAAGCGACACAAGGTTGCATTTACAGTTAGCTGTAGTGTAAATTAAATCTTACACATCTCCTTAAAACTCGGCATTTGGAGTCACTTAGGTAAAGCACCTGGTGCAGAGCTATAAATACTCCAGCTCATCAGTCAAACCCCTGTTATTTATGATTTAGTAGCAACCAGTCGTCACTGCCATAGCCGTTGTGTGTCCTGTCCTGTGGCATTAAAACACTACATTAAAACCGTCTGCATCCACCCTGCTTAACTATGTTTCTCACTCACCTATTCACACACCAATGGTAGAAGCTGCCAAGCAGGATGCTGGCCTGCCCCCGAGAGCAAACCCAGGTTCAGGTTCAGCCCAAGGACACTTTAGCCAGCTTACACTTGGCAAGGGATTGAACCGCAAGCACCTGAGCCACAGCCACCCACACGACACCATCACATTCACATAGTACAGCATTAGCGTAGCGTCTTAGGTGTGCGCTCTGACGCTAGTAAATTTCTTCAATTTCAACAGTTTGAAGAAAAAAAAGCAGCTGCAATATCTATTTAATTGTTATATGAAAATATACCAAGAATTGAAATCACAGTGGTGCCATTGTCAGTACAAGATAAAAATAAGACCTTTCAACCCAGCTTTAATCCTCAGTAACAGTGTTGCTATATTTGGATGACATATATCTTACTCGACCCAAAGTGTGCCGTGACCACTACAAGTTTTTGTTTTTGCAGACGACGTAGGTGCAAAGTCACATCTAACTTTCATTCGCCATCTGCCTCTACAGCTCCAGTACAAGCCACCTCTGCTCACTCATGTCTGCATGGTTAAGGAAAAACAACCACCTCTGATTTAAGCCAGACGGCTGCCTGCCAAACATTTATGCCGCAGAGCACTCAAGGTCGTTTTAAAAAATCTATGAGTTATATTTTCACCTCTGTCTCAAAATTAGAAACTGACAGGAAACTTCATGCCAGCAGTCAATCAAACTCATGCGTCTTCCAGTGTGTGTTTGTGTTAGTTGCACCCTTCAGGTTGGTGAGGCTGTGCTGTGTCATCTCTGAGCTCGTCCCTGACTGTCACCCCCACCCCGCGACTTCCTCCATCCAGCTTCACCTTCAACTCTCCTTCACATCAATAATGGAGTAATTCCTGTGAACTGCAAATGCTGCCTCGCTTAAACGTAGCCTTAACGAGCCTCACTCTGACGACAGGCTGGCTGATGTGCAGGAGAAGAGCCATAATCACTCCAACACAGACACACCAGGCAACCCTCAATTAAGGCCATCTAATGTACTGGACACCCACAATGAGCATGCACGCACTTAAACACATGCACATATATACGCTGCACACTGTCAGCATGGAGAGGAAGGATGGGGGTGGATGAGGAGACATCACACTGTGAACATTTATTAAAGGAGACATCCACAGAGGGTCAACACATAAAGAAAGTAGCAGGAGGGGGCAAGGAAGACATTCAGTGTGCTGTGCAGAGAGAGAGAGATTTATCTGTGTGTCCACTGTAGTCCCCACGCCCCCAAAAAAAGAGCCCGCATTAGTAGCAGGTTGGCACGCTTTCACATCATAAACCGTTGGTTGCTTTCCCAAATATCACACATCACTCATGGTCCAAACACACACACACACACACGCACACAAGCACGCATGAGTTGACCAGTGGACGGAGAGGGCCAGAGGCAGTTCTCAGCTCGATGGACAATCCCAGAGTTAGGAGGGGTTTTTAGTTCCAAGCAGCTTACCCAATCATTTATCAGATTAATACTTTTCATGAGAATAAACCAGTCATAGAGAGAGGCATATGGAATGTGCTAAAATGTGCTCATGCGAAATATTGCATAACAGACGGCCGTCCTGTCTGTGAGTGTGTGCGGGCGCGTGTTTATAAGCGTGCACTCGTATTAGTGCTGTAGCCTGTGAAAATGTTAAATCTGAATGAAACCATTAGGATAAAAAAAAAAAATCTGTTTGGACTTCTTGGACATTTAGTCTGCGTGGAAACAACAGGAGTTATAATTTAGTAAATGTAATCACAGCTTTTAACACAAGACTACCACTTTACTCATTTTAAATCAGGGTGTCCAGGCCAGAGTTATTTCTAAGCATATTTACATGGTACTGTTCTACATCCAACTTCTCAAATCCTAAGGATCTAAATGACTTGAGAAAACTGAACTTCTTTGGATCTTGTACTGCTGTTAAAAAAAATAAGCTCAGAATGTGACCAAACGTGAACAATTTTCTGACATTAGGGTAAACAGTTAATCAAATAATTGACTTAGTCAATCAATCTACACCATAAATGCACTCAGTTCTCCTCCTATATCGTGTGACGTGTGAGGGTCTTACGTTGGAGTCAAGCAGGTCGATGCTGTCCAGGCTCTTGCTGCGGTGAATGCGGCCTTTGATGCGACGCAGGGAAGGTTTACCTTGGCTCATGGGCAACGAGAGGGTGGAGGTGGCAGGCATTGCCATAGCACCAGCGCCACCAGTAGCACCTAAAGGCCCATCTGAAGTCCCGGGAGCACCTGAGGGGGACGTATCTCCATCTGGTGGGGTCACCCTGCGAGAGACAGACGAGGAAGGAGAGATGGCGTCAGTGATGCAGGCAAAAGATACCAGGTCAACAAGGCATAAAGGATCTTCAGTTATTTTTGCTGCAGCCATGTTTCCCCCGCCTTATGTTACAGACAATCTGTTGACCCAATCAAGTAGAGAGGCATCTGTTTACTATGTTTGTCTTCCTACACCATGTCCCTGACTGAAATCACATGGCCACAGAGAGCTGAAATGATTTGGATACTTAAAGCTGCACAATCTGTATACATCACCAATTGTTTTTATTGTTATCATTATTATTATTATTATTTTAAATCTTCCTGCTCATCAATCAACATTTTTAGCCAAACCTCTGATAAACTGATAGTACAGCATCAAAAAATCGTATTCCATGCGCAAATATACTGTGTATCAACTGAATCTACCTGTTATCTCCTGTGGTTGTCTAACAGTCACGATGACAAAGATGACATACTGTAGTTATATTGCTTCATTAGCTTAGATACACTATCGAAACCTTCTGGGTATGGCTCAAATCTTGAATGTGGACTGAAAAGCTTGACGTAACCGCACCCATTAAATACCACACGGTTCACAATGACAGTGGTTTCCGCCAAGAAAGAGCAATCCACATCACACACAGGGCTAGCAGGCACTGTTGCATATCTGGGGGAAACCAGAAAGATGCCCCGAGGATGAACGTGACGTAACTTTCCCTTTGCTGCCTTTACTTTTTTTAAAGGACATCATCTCCTGCTGGCTGTAGTGGCATTCAAGCAACTGTGAGTAATTGGGCTGAATGTCAGCGGGTATTATTAAGCCACAATGAAGCTGCTTTGCTTCGTACATGCTATTAATGGGAATTTCCAAGGCAAACTGAGGGGAAGTGTCAGGGAAAAAATAACACTCATTGTAATGACCATTCCAGCCTCATTCCTTAAAACGAAATTAAATTAAAAATCGAAGTGGACCAAAATAACCGTCCCTGAGAGGAGAAAATGTCTGTTTGTTGTTAATAGCCTTTAACATTTAGTTAAATTGTATTGGCACGGTCAAGGAAAAGGAAAGACATAAGGAATGACTGTTTTGACACAGTTTTATGTGGGAAGTAATTTCTATTTCTATGTCTAACAACACCCAGCTAAATGTACAGCTTCACAAACATATACTTCTGTCATGCATCAGAGAAAGAAGAAATATCCAGAGCCGACATCTATGAATCCTTCATCTAACATCAAAACGATCTAGATGTATAAATAGCACTGCAGGCCCAAGGGAAAGCAATTGATTCATATGTACATTTCAGAATGCTCCCAATTTATGTGTTTCTCTCTGAAACGTCTTTCTTGGTCAAACATATTTGGATTGTAAATGTTGCTTTGACAAAAGCTATTTCAACTGGCAAACTATTTGGTAATTATTGTTTTTTTTTAATGACGATTCACTGAGAAAACAATTAAGTAGCCAATCGAGTTAATATTCAGATTAATGAAAAAGATTATTGGTTGTAGCAAGAATAACTCTGCAGCACATTCATTCTTTGTGTCATATCACGCAGGAGGTAGACTATTTGTTGCATTTCAGAGGTATCACAGTGACAAGGCATCAGTCAAAGCCATGTGCCAAGCTGTTAGACTGAGTTAAGGTTGACAACACATGACAGTCACAAGGGAGGAGGAGAACTTATTGACAGCCTGTCGGCCTTCCTTAACGTGAGAACACATTGAGACGTGTTGATAGTCTGTCAGGCATTGTCATAGGGCTACTACTCTTATATTCAGTCGTGGAAGTTGGAGAACCGAGGCAAACAGTTAACTCATAACTGAATGTATGAATGTGTTCATTCGTCTGTAATTTGACTCGTTTTATTCAGTTTGAGGATTTGTCTCACCTGTAAAAAAAAAAATTGATTTGCCTTTCGTTGCACTTTAGTTAAGACCATAAAGACACTTACCGACACATAAGAGCCCTTCAGCAGGAAAACATAATGATAATATAAATTGATTCTTTGAAGTCCAAAGAGATGGACATGGGGATTTGGACTGGGCTAATCCCTTCCCTCTGAACTTTGCCTCAATAGTAATACTTGATGGTTTTCCAAAACATATTCATCATGGTAATTCTGTTGCTGTTTATTGACAGGCCTTAATGCTTCCAGTGTTGCTTCATACAATATAATCCAATAATGCTGACTACCTGTAGCTCATTACTTGTACCACAGCGTGTGCCGTAAGCACTTTACACCTGAATTTAGAGCTGAGGCTTGTCAATACATGTGGTCTCTGCTGTTATGTCCACTAAAGGGTATGGATTTCAAAATGTGTCTTTTGATAAAGGGTTCAATACTGACAACAGAAGGAGTGGTTCGATTACAACCTCAAAACAGGCATTCATTCTGCCGTCACTTGTTTTTCTTTCTTTCTTTCTTTTTTCTTTACTTTATTTGATGTGAAAAGGCTAAAAAAAAAAACAAAAAAAAAACGTGAGGCAGATCAATACCGCGCACAGAGTACAGTGTAATAGCTGCACAGTATCTCAGCAGAATACTTTTTACTTAATAGCCTGGAGACCTGTTTTGTATCAGCCATGATTCATAACAAACAGTCTGATTTAAATTACACACGTGCTGATTTACTACCTTGTTGTTCCCATGGAAAAATTCAGAGCCAAAGCAAGTGGTAGGCACTGTGCTCTGATTATACCCTGGATCCTTTTAATGGAGGAGGAGACGTAACGGAATAGACCAGAATTACTGTTATCATCCTCGACTCTGTAAACTGAAGTTTTACGTTTTAGCAAGAGTCTAAAGCCATGGTAACAAGCCTTTGACGCTGTGTTTATTGCACATACAGGGCAAATGCTGGTTGTATTCAGACATAATTACAGCATAGTTAGGTTGCCAATGACTCACAAAACAACACTTACAAATGTGTAAGGCCTTTGGTTAGAATTTGATCAAAATCGACCCCGTTCAGAGGGTTAAATAGAAATGTTTCTGATCTCCATCATGGAGACTACAGCCCTGGACATGTAAACATTTCAACCTCCTTAAAAATTCAATCATTACTGTTTTTTATTTATTTTTATCAGTTTAGCATGCTGACACGCTAACAATTGCTAATAAGCACTAAATACATGGTAAAAGAAAAAGAACTGAGGCTCAGCAAACATCTTAGAATGAGGAGAACACACGTTAAATTTAATCACGATACGTCTCCTAGTAGCTGAAAAAGCTCCCTTGACTGAAGTGATACCCTGACCATCACTTCATGGTTTCAATTTCTGAAGTGTTCAGAAACTCTGTTTAAGATAAACTGAGAAATCAATAAACATAAATGTGCTGCCAGTAAAGCCTTTTTGGTGCAGCTTTGCACATTTATCAGCTTACGCACAAATAACCATGATAGGAGATTATTTTATTAACCTCCTGTCATGTAACAGCCAGCAGGCTCCGAACAGTACTTTTAAAAAATAGTTTTCCTTAAATCTCATGATATACGTACACCAATCAGCCACAACATTAAAACCCGTGACAGGGGAGTTAATAGCACTAACCATCTTGTGACAATATGTTCTGCTGGGAAACCTTTGGACCTGACATTCATGTGGATGTTACAGATACATGTACTGCCCACCTAGACCAGACCATACACCCCCACCCCACAGCAATGACACTCCTTGATGGCAGCCGTCATCCCTAGCAGGATGCAGCCTGACACAGACACACACACAAAAAAATCCTTTAGGAAAAACTGAAAAAAAAAAGAAGAAGAAGAAGAACAGCACAAGGTGTCAACCTGGTCACTAGATCCCAAACTGATCAAGTATCTGCGTGATGATCCGCACAGACCCCTCCCCTCAACCCATAGGACCCAAAGACCCCCACTAACAACATTCTGTTACCAGACACCACAGGACACCATCAGTAGGACCATGTCCATTCTCTGAGGAGTCAGCTTTTTTTTGGCACAAGGGAGATTTTGAGTCACAGTCCAAGAGTGCAGTGCACTCTCTGTACCTGAAGCTTTTGTGTATTGACTTTCACTGACAGAGAGCAGCCGGGCCCCTTGTCCTGGTAATCCCAGTGTAACCTTCACAACCTTTACAGTATTACCTCTTCACTGACACATCAAGCAACAGCTCATGAATCTCAGAGAACCTCTAAGAATGAGGAGTGCTGTCAGGGACTGCATCTGTGTGGTGGTCACCAACCCGTAGCGCACGCTGCTAATCCCACACCAGTAGATAAAATAAAATCACAGACTGGAGATGAGGAAAATCTGGACACGTTGGCACATTTGATGCATCATTTCTTCCATGACACATTGTTATATGACATGAAAAATATGTTTTTTTACAAGAACACATAAGGAATAATCAGTTTCATAACTTTGTTTTTAGGCTATGTTCTGCAAAAAGCTTGGATAAAAACTACATCAGACACGTATCAGTATATTATGTTATGACACAATACAGACTAAAAGACCACACCAATTTAACACTGCAGCCCAGTGTTGGACTCATGATGGGTTTTACAACAAAAAAAAAAAAGTTGTACAATGTTGCAAAAACTGTAAGCATACTTTAATGATTCCAATCAGCAGAATCCTCTTTTAAGACCAACTCATATATAAGTATATATATTATAAACTGTACGTTTTATAGTCACAAAAAGCCAAATAAACTGGGTGCAGATGTCAAAACTATACAGAATTCCAGAAGTAAGACTTCTCATTTGTCTCTAGCCTATGCATGATTTATCATCATTGATTATGCAGGATTTTAGGATGATACATTGAGCCACGCAAGACAGTGGATAAGACATAGTCTGGCTGTCAGTGCAGACAGAAGTTTCCTTTTTCACTGCCTCTGGAAAAATATGGTGAAACTCACAAGCAGGCTGAAGTGCACTCACCAAGTGTACCCAGAGTGACCTTCTGCGCTAAAACAAACAAACACTGCCTCGTGTTTTACAGCGCAAAAAGAAAGAAATAAGACACATTTGGCACTAACTACAGTCAGAGGTGAAATTTATGAATATTACATGAACCTTCAGCCTAAAATAGAGTCTCCTCCTGCCCTGGATTTAAGAGATCACTGGCAAAGCTTTACAGATTACCCCATCCCAGAATCCCTGCAATGTGTAAATGCTACAGACTAAGTGTGGAAAAATCATTCCACAGAAAGGTAAAGAAGAGAACCTTAGCATATCTCAACAGAACACCTATTGACATATGCATGGGCTGTCAATGATATCACATGACCTCATCAGATGTTGACGTAAGAGTTTTAAAATTTCCATTTTGGTCCGACTTAAAGGACTGAGGTTCAAATGAGGGTAATCATGTGACACTATCTTAAGAACAGCCACAAAGTCATCTTATGCTCAGCTGCTGCTTCCAGGGTCAGACATTCCCTTCGTATCTAAGTTTTCCCAATACGAATAAGAAATCAATAAGTTGTAACAGAAAAAGTAGAAATTGTAAAGTCGACCAAACCAGCAAGCAGCAACAGGCAGAGTGGGGCTGGTGCACTTACAAATCTGTCAGTCTGTCAGTGCTCACTCTGTCACCATGGCGACTGTAAAATAGCCACACAGGAGAGAGACACAATAGAAGTGTTTGAATAAACAAGCAGAGAACAGACAAATCAGTGAAGAAAACCCATACTGGAGCAGCGTGAGTGGTCTCAAGTCTGATGATCTACGCTGAGACAATAAATAACGTTTATGGTACTAATTTGAAAATCCTGCTCAATTAATTGCGTCATATTGCTAGTCGTTTCCTCTGTGTACCCACGTGATGAGATTATACTGCGTGGATTGCGGCGGCCTGTTCGGCTGTAAAAGAGCAAAATATGCAATGTGTTCATCACAGCAGTTAATCTTATGGGCTACCACCACAGAATAAAAGTGCGACCTAGAAAGTGATTTGTGGTCTAAAATTACCGTATATAAAAGTTTAGTATGTGTAACAACTGAGCTGCCACTGCTAATCGATGCCTCACAAAATACAATATCTTCTCTTTAGAGCACCTCGACCTCATTAAGGTCAAAAATGAGGCTGATATATAACTGTACAGAGTATGCATACTTACAGCCACACACATTTAAAGTCAGCAGACATCTACAAAATGTAATATTTGAACATACACTTTTGAGAATTTTGAGGAGTCGTATTGACTATCTTTAGAAAAACTGCAGTGAACTGAAAAACACAGCACAGATTCTCTAGCACAGCTTTTCATTGCTGTTTCTTTGCTCTGAGTCTGTTCATGTAAAGCCAGACTGACTCCGTGTTGCTGGGATCAGCGCTCTGCAGGGGTCAAACCATCTGTTGGCACAATGCATTGCTCTTGTTGTTGCTGAAGATGGTGTTTTTTGATTGTGGCTATTTGTTTGGGCTTGTCGTGCTGCAGAATGCATCTGGATAGACTGATGGATAAAAATCTCAAAATCTGAGGTGCCAAACGCACTTGCACAGTGCTATTTTTAAATTAGCCTCATTTATGGGTGTAGAAAGGAATGGGGTAGGCCTTTGAAGGCACCCAAGCACCATCCAAGATTGTGACATGTCTTCAGATGGAGAGCACTTTGCAGGGTGACTGGTTATAGTTAGGGAGGACTGCCGGGACAAAAGCAGTTATGTCGCATTCAATCCGGACACTTTTATGGAGGCAGCAAAGCTCTCAGTGTCACATGCAACTGCTCACAAACTCTAGGGATGTATTCTCATCACATTTACACCTTACCACTGTTCAAAGATGGATTGATACCAGCAGGCGTCCTACAACACATCATCCTAGAAACCACTTTTTTTTCTTCTTTTTTTTTGTGGCAAAAAGTTGTTTTCCTTCAGCAGAGATTTGCTGGGCCAGTATAATCGTTTTGGTAGGGGCTGTGTGCAGTGACGCTCAGAAGAGTAACAGCAACATAGTGATACACATCATCTGAGCACCATGGAGCTGAATTTGGAGTTGAAAACTAAATGACTGATTGGTTGTAGGATCATCCACACTATCTGCTGCATAATGACATTCAAATGGTGACTTCTGCTAACAACACACAGGAACAGAGGTGCAGGAAATACAATCTGGACGTATGACACACCTCTGTAGACGTAGATTATTCCATCTACGGAAACTTAGCTCTTTTGATATTTGCTTTAAGCGGTCTATTTATAAACTGCACTTCTGAGGCGACTGGCTTATCATAATAATTTACTTTTCTTCATCTACTACTTAATATCATGTCCAGTAAAATGGACGGAACAGATCCACTTTTCTACCCTAGCCCTATCATAAACTTTACCCTAAACCCCATCCCTAGCTTTAAAGATGTAATCAGACCAGCTGTGTTCCTATGCCACACATTGACTAAGGGATAAGTTGAGCACCATCAGCAACTCATCTCCTGCAGGTTTGCAGGTGTGTCGTAGGTCCAGGACATTATGTCTAAGGGAGCCTAATGGGCGTTGGCACGTTAGACATTTGCTTTAAGTCTATTTATAAACTACACTACCTGAACAGGTAACATAATTATTATGTTATTATGCAGTGACAGAAAAGGCTTGCAACATATCTTACTGCTACTACTCATCTTCATCTGCTTCTTATATCATGTCTGATAACACTGCACTAGGATCCAAAGTACTAGGAACCAAAATGTTAAACAGAGTGGGTCCTGGTATGCCTTCCGTCCTGCAATTTGTCTTTGTTCGTTTCTTCCAGCTCATCGGGCGACAGTGTTGTGTTCCTAATAGCTCCTCTGACTTTTTTATTTATATTCTTAGACCTTTTAAAAGAGGCTTTTACCCAGCTGGTATGTTTTACTTTCCATTTAAAAACAAAAACATACCAGGGCCTCGAAGTCACAGGTGGGAAAAACAAAAGTTAGGCCAAGAAGTGACAAAGAAGTTGCGACTAGAGGAGACAAGTGAATGAAGCATGAAGGGCCATGGTCCTGATGGGCAAACTTGGATGAAAATGGGCCTGAAGACAGAAAGGGAACAACCATAATTCAAATGGACAAAGGACAGAGGGACACTGTTAGTGTATCGCTCAGGGGTCACTCTGACTGCTTTGTAATGCCTGACTGTTCAGCTGGAGGTGATGGTAACTGTTCAACATGCATCATTTTTCTTCTGGTTTCTTCTCCTTCTCCAGGGGACAAGTGACAACAGGAGGCGTGTGACACATCCTGCTTGATCTACAGTAGATAACCTCACCAAGAGCTCCTAACAGAAGAATGAAACTAATGACTAATACAGTATTTGGATGGCTAAAACATACTCAGAAAAGTCTGAGGAGAAAGAAAACACATGATTCAAAGGACACATTTGGAGTCACCTGGGTAGAGTAGGAATGCACTGGAAATCTGTGGTGGGATCAAGTGTCTGATGAGGCCAGACAGGCCTGACAGATGGACGGACCAGATTAGGCATATAGACACGTATCAAATAAGGCAGGACAACGGACATGTCCGAGTGACCCTGCTGAGACAAAGGTCACAGACAGGTCGGTGGCTGGTTTCTAAAACCACAACGTTCAAACAAAAAGTCAACATCACAGCTCATCAAACATCTGCGTATGAGCTGGAATCTGCAGACAGGTCAAGCTAAAAGGCTGAAAGATAAACATGGCTCCGTCTTTTTCTTGAAAATGCAAAATCAAACTTAAATATAGAGTCAAAGCATATGGTTCATTTGTGCCTGAAGGCAATTGAAACATGACAAACAATAAAGCAGAACTGCCACAGGGTCTCTAGGGTCTGAGGCCATTATGGAAATGTTTAAGACATATTAACAGAAACAACAAGTTTTCGAAAACTGCAAAAGGCTAGAGGACGTTCAAACAAATCTCAAAAATCCAAAAACTGAAAACTAATTACGGTATATCCTATTTTATCTAAATATCCATGCTTCCTTTTACCAAAAATAGAACAAGTACAACAGAAACTACTCATGAAAGACAACAGAAAATGCTGGCTCGTCGGCAGCTGTGTGCTCCCACCAGCTTCAGTTTTAGCCACATCATCTTTGTTAGCTTTGATAACTTCATCAAATTTAAAATGCTTAACAAAATGATGATGTTACAATGTCAAATTAGGTTTTCTGTTCAGTTTTTTGTGAAATGGATTGTTGGCATTCATGTGTATCACTGTGTGCAAGACCTAAACCACTTTGTGGCTCATGAATGTTAATTTGACGTGCTAGTCTCCGGTCATGGCCGACCAAGCTCATGTTGGACTCTTCGATGCATCTCTGTTGTGTCCTACCAATAATTTGGGAAAGTTAATCTCAAATCTTTCACAGTAGATGGAAAGTCAATCTGAAGGCACATGAAAGATTGAATAACTGCCAGAAAATAAATGCAATTAGTAATTTATTGTCTTCAAATTTTTAATTCTGCAATCAATTCCAGTGTGGTAATGTTTGCAACATGTGTTGTCATAAATTATTTGATTGCTGAGTCAGTTTGTCAGTCCTGAAGTAAAGAAAGTAAATGAAAATAATTAGGAATGATGCTTCATTGGAAAAAGACCCATATGGACCTGCTTTGGTGAGTATCAAACTATCTCACACATCCCCTGTGACTCTTAGTATAATGTTACGTCATACTAAGAAAAATGAAAAGCCTCAGTTATATAACATTAGGAGATGTAAACGAAAGGGACAAAAAATGGGATCTCTGTCAAACAAAAGAGGATCCCCTCTGCTGTGTCCTTCTCTGTTTGGGGGGCGGCAGTGATGGATTCCATCTTGTCAGCCCCCTGTGAGCCGTCGTGACAGTCGAGAGCCATCAGGGGCCGAGAACGTGTGACTCACAGATTCTAAAAGTCATTGTTGCTCCACGTCTGAGTCTGGGCCAGAGACGATGAGCCTCTGATAGGCCTCTGTTAACATCACTGCTCACCACAGGCTCTTTATGCTGCCATTACCAGACCCCTTTTAGCCACAACATTCTAAGTGCAGTCAGGCTGGTTATTTCATTACTGAGAGTGAAATGTGGAGGGCTAAAAAGAATAAAGCATATTGAATAGCACCATGGTACATTGGCACCTAGCCATACTATAACAGGAAGGTAGGGATATTTCAATTTGGTATGCGACTGTTACATAAAACGTTAAATATTTCAGTATGTTTGCTAATAAGATGCTTGGAGGTGTAAAAAACAGCTTGAATAAACTGCAATATAACCTTAGCAAAATATACCATGACATAAGAAAGAAACATTCAGTTGGTCTGAATTGTTTTAACCCAACAAAGCAAATATAAGTCATTTTTTTCTCCGTTATATGTAACTAGATTGAACCCAAAAAAAAGTTAGAACTCAAGGTCTTAACCCTTAAATCAACAAACACACTCACACTGGCACAAACATTCAATATCTGCTCCCAAGTACAGAGGGACACACACTAATAAACATACCCACAGGATGCTCAGAGAGCGGGAGGGGTTAAGGGGGTGAGCCACGAGTCAATAAAGCCCATGTAATCTGTTCCCTTTAGTGGCATAAACCATCTGAGAGGAGATTACAACCGTTCTGCCAAAGTAAGAACATGCGAGTTCCTAATGGCGAGAAACACTGAATACAAACACACACAGGCAAGCACGTGTGTGTGCACCTTTGCACATACTCTATGAGAGCTGTGGAGGCTGGAGAGCAGGAGTTGTATGCTCCAAGAATAAAGCCATGACTTCATGTTTTCAAGATCAGACTTCATGACTAATACAAAAAGGCTTATTTTTACTTTAGGGAGAGAGATACTGTGAGTGAGCAGAAAAAAAAGAGAGTACTTCTGCTTGTTTTTCAGAAAAGCACTGATTATCATGACAGGCCCACCCTGGACCTGGGCTCCTGCTGAGGTAACTAATGCAAGACATTGTCGGTTTGTGTGAGATTACGCATCATGGAGTCCACGAGTGGAACTAAAAGAGTGGAGGGGGTAAGGCAGGAGTCGCTGAGTGTGTGTGTGTGTGTGTGTGCGTGTGTGTGCACGTGTTCGTGCGTTCTCCTGAAGAGCAAAGAGGCAGGATGTGGAGAGGCAAGCGGGGAGAGGGGCTGCTGCACGTGTGTGTGTGTGTGTGTGTGTGTGTGTGTGTGTGTGTGTGTGTGTGTGTGCTGGGGAGTGGGGGGGAGAAGGGACGCTGACTTTATGCATCATTAAGCAGGTGGACTGAGAACACCAGGCGGAGCTGTCACAGTGGAGGCGAGCAGAGCAGACATCTGGTACACAATACAGGACGAGACGCCCATGTGTTCGGAAGAGTCGCCACCAGTTCAAACGGACGTCATCAGGCTGATTATTATTTATGGCTGATCTCAGACTAATTACAGTGTGTTTTGTATAATATTAATGCGCTGGAGTCCTGGAGTGAAGAGACTCCTATAATGCAGTCTGGTTGCTACAAGTAAACTGACATTAATTATAAAGGAATCAAGCATAAATCTAGTAACTGCGCTATTAATTTATGCACAGTCTTTGCATCATCTGCAACTGGCAACATCTTGTACTTTTTACATGCTCTTAAATTATGCACTTCCTTTGCAAGATGGAGCCAACGAGCCTGCAACATAAACTTGTAGCAATCAAAACCCATTCCTCATTCAGTGAAACGGATGACACAGAAGTGTCATTTTGTGGTCCTTTGTTTGGTTGTCTATGCATTGCATCGCTCTGGCTAGTAGGTTTCTAATAAAGTGTTTTGGAAACCATTAGACGCACAACCATCTTTTCATATACTTCTCATCTGCTGGTAGGCAAAAAAGAAATGTTTCCATTGCTCCCTCTGAGGCAAAACATCATCTCCCATTAGCCAAGAGTACGTGAGTCAGTTTCCAATCATCTTCCTCCTCCAAGGAGAGAGCATATCTGCATCACTCCCTTTTTGCACATGTGAACACAATTCAAGCTGCAGATGGCATCCATACACTTTATCAAGCACTGTTTATGCTTTTTGGATATTTTGAGGCATTGTTCCTTAATGTGTCAAAGGTCAAAGACTTAACGCAATACGAATCAGTGCACTAGAAAGAAGTTGCGTGTCTAAAAACTGTAGTGGATGAACACCGCATACTCCTTTCCCCATTAGCTCCAAGGTTACCACACATCCAGCGCAAACCGAGAACTTGCAAATGCCTTACATTATTGAGTATCACTTCATCTTCACTGTGAGCGAGCGACTTGTGTGCACGCAAGCCTACTGATTCAAGGCCCTGACTTCACTCTTAATAAACACAGAAATGGCATGAGGGTGAATGCATGGGGTGACTCCATGAAACACACACTGCAGACGCGCGCTGGCTCAGCTTCCCTCCGTTAAAGTGGCTGTCGGAGGAGATACAGTAATCCTTTTTTAATGGCCGCGTCCCTTCCCCCCTCCGTGATGTGATGGACCCAGACATACTACTGCGCCTCTCTTAAGGGAGAAGTGTCGAAACCAAGTCACCTTTGCAACACATTTGACAGCGGTCATATGAGCTAAGAGAAGAAGACCTATCCCTTTTCCCCTGTGAGGCCAGTTCTGACACGGTCAAAGTTATAAAGCCATTTGTACCTACAAACGGCATGATGGCACTGGAAACCAGCTTGGCCTTTAAGGATAATGGTTCCAGCTTGATGTTATCTGTGTGGATTACAAAACAGCTGAATGAGCCCACTCTCATGTTTTTTTTTATTATTATTATGTTATTTTCCTTCGCCTATGCATGAAGCTCCAATATTGTTATCATGGCACACCATATAACAGCCAGTCACGCTGTCAAAAGCGAATCAATTTACATAATTAATCTCAGCATTCGTTTACAAAGTGTAGAAAAGGTCAATTTATTAGGTTGAGTGACTTAAAGTCATCGACCGTATATAAAGATGAATGAAACATCAGTGACAACACCTAAAGGATTTCTGAAGAGTGGAGCACCGGCCATCACCAGCTTGTCAGTGCAGGGCTGCTCCTGAAGCCAGACTGATGATGGGCGCAGCTTTAAACCCTACACCGACTACTGTTCAAGCAGCGTCATTACAAAACAATGCCAACACACCACGTATAAACCGCCATAGGCTCTGTGTGATTTGTTGCAGGCATATAAACCAAGCTTAAAAACAGTGGAGTGTGAGTGGAGATGAGGCGGGAAGCTGCGGCAGACAGCTTGCAACCTGAGATGACACCCGCCTATCACTGAAAGTGGCTACGCCCTAAATTATGCATGACTAGCCTATAGCCTTGACATAGAGTTAGATATAAATTAACCTCATGTACAGTTTCCATGAATAAAGAACACGTTACAAAGACCAACATCGCTTACCGTAGCAGGCTATAAACCTGTTTCTGTTGTTAACGTGTGAACACCAGAGAGACTGACTCACTTTTGGAGTCAGCCTCAAGTGGCCATTTGAGGAACTGCAGTTTGTGGCACTGTGCGCTAGCTTGATGTATTTTGTTTTGTTTTTTGACAAAGGTAAATAAATATAAAACAAACAAAATATATAGATTCTGCTTCGCACATGTAAATATAATGTGCTTCTGTGTGTTTCACTTTAAAGATACTTGTTATGCGATAGGAACCAAAAGTTCCTCAAGCAGGCCTATGTACAGTATGACGAAAGAAAGCATACATAAACGAACTATATTAAAATAAAAAATAGCAATAACTCCATATTTTATCTTTATTTTATTTTTTTTTGTATTTAAAAAAACTGTCGGCTTTATTAACACGATGAGGTGACATGAGGTGACAGAGAGCGATAGGAAACGGCGCGTCACTGGCTGGACCCGAACTGGAGGCGATGGTTTGCAATGTGAAATAAAAATACCAGCAGAGAGAGAGAAAGACATTGGATGGTTAAGACGAGTGGATACACGATGAAGCGCGTAAAGACTGGTAGACAATGCCCGATTTTAATATGGATGAATCTAGGTGGCAACATTCAATTGAAAACACTCAGAGACACAAGCAGCCAATGAGAGTCAACCACTTATCATCGCCCATACACATTGTGATCCAGAAGCAGGTGGCAAGAAGCTACTGAATAAGTGATGAGTGGAGAAATCCGCCGACATTTTTTTACTACACCAAAATAGATCTGAGACCCCAAAATGCAAAAAACCAAAATTTAACTTGAAAGCGTCAAACGAGCGGCACGCGCAAAAACAGGGGAGGAGGGGGCTTAGGGACGCATGCAGGTGCGGCTGAAATCATTTCAAAGCGCGCTGTATCGGAGCATTGTCTTGTGAATACACCTGCTCTGTATTGTGAAACTCGTCCCTCGCCAGACGGATCACAACAAGCAGAGTCCACCAAAGGAGAACACGGAGCGACAGCACGCACGCACTGATGCCTGCTGAGCGTCTCGCCGGTGTGAATATGAAACAGTTGTTGATGGCAAATAGAGATGGAGGCGGCTACTTCCGCCAACAGCTGCTCAGCTTTAACTTCACACGAGACACGGGTAAAACGAGGACTCCGGAGTTATTATTATTGTTGTTGTATTTCATGACAACGCAGAAAAGAGGCTAATTTTAAAGCTACCCCCTGCACAAGAAAGCGCACCTTTGGCACTCTTTTCAGCAACACACGCTCCCATCCACAAGCGCACCTCCTCTTTCTCCTCCTCCTCCTCTTTCTGTGTATACTCACCACAGCTGTCTCTTAACGGGGAGGCAGTCTTTGTTGGAGGCTGTCACTCCCATGGCCATCTGCATCACCGTTATATATTTCTGGTACTTCATTTTGTCCTCCTTTACCACTACTGCCGCGACTTCTTCTAGTACTACTTCTTCCTCCTCCTCCTCCTCCTCCTTTTCTTCTTCTAGGATTCGGCGCGCCCCAAAAGCGGCACAGGTGAGCGTGCATTCAAATGTGTGTTATTGTCCCCTGGCATCCGCGGCATCCTCTGTGTCAAAAACGCCATTTCCACGCTGGGAGGACTGCTGACAGGGAAAATGATCCCCGAGGAGATCAACGAAAGGTACCACGCCGCCACGACCCATGTCTGCGCTGACTCTTTAATCTCATTAGAGCTCAGAATAGATTGGCTTATCCATTCATTTTTAGTCAGGACCGACTCATTGTTGTGGTTCGCCTCGTAGCGGCCACTTTACTCCCTTCTCTTTCCTTCTTTTTCTTTTATTTAAAAAAAAAAAAAAAACCTCTGTGTAAAAGAGTGGAGAGAAAGAAACAGTCAGATAGGATGGAGCGGCGACGGCACCCAAACGTCTGCGAGGTAGGAAAGAGAGTGCGCGTGTGTTCAACAGAGAGAGGGAGAGAGGAGGGGAGTGACAGAGGGGGAGGGGAGGGGGAGGAGAGAGGCGGCTATGTAACGGCGTAAGAGGGGGGAACCTCGGTGATGCTGAGTAAAATCTCAGGCGTCTGTTTTGAGATATTTGTACGAGGTTGGTCCATTACGCAGGGCCTGGATGAAAATAGTAGGGAGGGACATAGAGGAGCCAAGTAAGAATAACACACAGCAGCCTGGGATGAAGCTAAGAACAAACAACTCAATTAAATAAATAATTTCAAGACAAACTACAGGTTTTAGCCAGTGTGAGCCAAGATTTTAGCAATTAAAAACAAAACTTCCTTCTACTACTGTTCTTCATTTACTAGCCTTTCATCCATCTATCTCTCTGTACTTAATCTTTTTTTTTATATAGTGTAGCCTATGATTTATGTATGTCTGCATGTATTGGGTTTCCATAGTTCCCATAATTTAAGCTCTTTGTGTAAGTGTAATTAAAATATGTTCTAAACTATACAATTTATATTAACATTTACATTATTCCCTTTGGTATCAGCCTCAGAAATCTAGCACCATTTGTGCCATATTTTATTACTTCCCTCAGGTTTTCAGTGAGAAGGCAATTCTTGCTGGAAAGCGCCAGCCCTGAATCCGCACCGTACATGCTTCACGTGGGACTCCTGAGCAAGTGATGTGTCGAAGTCATGTGCGCAAAAAGCTTGACGGTCCTGTAGTAAATTCCATATGTCACCACTGCTAGGATACTGCTGGCATCTTGAAGCTGCAGAGGCTAACAGTTCAGCAAGCTAACATCCAGACTTACCACGTCCGTCATTTCTGCAAAAGTCAGCAAACACAACTCATAAACAAGGACCTTACCAAAAATCTACACTTACGAGGTTAATGAATATGAAAAAGAGGGTTACTCATATAGATATTTATCATGATCAAGGTCAACACAAATCCATGTGAAGGTAGTATTCATCTCTTTTATGTGGAGGCTGCAAATAAATGCCCTCCGCTTTTACTCAGCACAGTTCTGGCAGCATTTTTGTCCCCCTCACTGTGCCACCATGCACCTCAGCTTGCAACAGGTCTATCTCATTTTTATTTAGTCTTAAGCTAGAAGAGCAGACCTGTTTTCATCGCATATAACTGCTTACCTTGTTGCTTAAATCTCAATCGCCTTAAGTAGCCACAAAGTCCTGCTCTGCAGGTCTGAGTGAGCGAGGAGTCGAGTCAACTTGATCTTATTGGGAGCTCAGTGAAACTGATCCAAGTAAAGCTACTTAACAAACAGACCTGAAAGGACAAAAGCAAAACAAATGTTGCTGTTAATTCTGTACGTCTTTGCTGTGGTATATTGTTAATAATGTAATCGCATAAAACATGTTTCTGCACCGTTTTATTATTATTTTTGTCTATACGCTAACATGTACTACATGTACATACAGCAAACCCAGGGTAAATGTGAGTTTCAGATTACTTTTACTCACCCTTTAGGAGCAGATAGCCCACAGTCTCTGTAGATGCTAATCAATACAGTGATTGATTTGGTGTCAAATTTAAATTCCCAGTATACATGAGTCTTTAGTGAGTCCTGAAGGACGAGAGGGGCACAGAGGAGGCCGTGTGCACAAGATTCAAGTCAAAGTGAGTCCCTGTGTGCCGGTTTGTTTATGTATGCCTGGCATCTGTCAAACACGCAAAATGCTGTTTTTCAGGTTAACGGTAACATAAAGACATTTCACAGACTGCTGCAGCATAAACGCTTGGGGCAAAAGCATTAATGATTAAAATAACTTGGTAGTGAATCTGGATAGTGTCCCACCCTTTTTACAATGGAGCGGCACGGCGAGGTGAGACGGCGTGTCACCGCCACTGCCACTGTATTTACATATTTGTCCCAGCTAATAAACAGAATGAAGGAGAGGAGAACGACAGTGTGTAAACTACGGTCCTCTTGAGATGGCCCATGCACCGGAAAAAGTAAATCTAGGTATAAACCCTATCAGGACTGAATAACACCACAATGAAATGACTGAAGAGAAAAGTCTGACAGCCAGTGCAAAGGCAGGTAACTCTTGTTGGATGGGCCAAGCCGGTGAGCAGCTGGTGAGGAAGGTCAAGGGGAAACTGCTGTTATCAGCACTGCTTGATATTGGCAACTGTGAAAACAACAGAAAATTCTCCCAAAAAAAGTCCTCCAAGTCCTCTGATGTTTATTCACAGTTCTTAGGGCTGGGAAGAGGATTAAGTGAACACACACAAGCACAAAAACACGCACCAGTGGCCTGAAGGAGACTGAAGAGGGTGAGGTCACCACAGCAGTGATATGGTTTTAAGCCAGAAGGACAGTGGAGACTGTAAATGACGCAGAGTCCTCAGTGGACCGGTAATGTTCCCTTTAATCCCTGCAAATAACACATTTCGCCACTTCCACAGCTCACATATTCAAAATGGATTCTCTGTCTTTCTTCACTTGCTGAGCGCTCCCATTTGTTTGTTGCTCAGACATTTGCGTGATGGCCACAAGCAACTGTTTTCCTTAAATAAAAAACTACCCCAGCAGTCAGTTTCATCCTCTTTATAGTCACTTTCCCAAAATACACTTGATATGACGGTGGGTTGGGGAGAAATGGAGAAGAATGCTGGATTGGTTTAAGAGTGAGATTTCCCTCAGGAGCACCAACCATCCAAATGTGTTGATCCCCCCCCCCCCCCCCCGCCACCATAATAAATTACACTATCCCCTGGCCCCTGGCCACCATTAATCACATGACCACAGCAGCCAGATTAAATCTGTAGCCTTGGACTGTTCTCCTGTGTCACTCTTGCTCTGCCTCTCTTTCATGTACATGGTATACCAATAATCAACAGGCACACAGCGCAAGGAGACACATGGGCAGCATCAGCTGGGCATATAGCAGCGTCGACACAAACATGATTGTGTTTGTCAGCTCAGAAATTAGTTAGTGAGTGGCCAATATGTGTCATCATCCATCTGTTTTGTGTCCCTTTAGTTGTGGTTATCAGTAGCCATCCTGAATACTGTCGGTAGGCTACAGCTCTCACTGGGTGTGCTGACATGTCCCACGCATATTCACGGTTTTGAAGTTTCCTTTTTTATGTCTGTGAATTCCCTTATATTAGAAACAGGAATATACCAGCCAGGGGACAACAGAAGCTGGGCAGCTGTTGCATGTATACATCTCATTTAGTTTTGTGAATGCTGCCAACTAGCAGCGCAGGCGCAGAACCAACCAGCAGTAGAGACAGTGTCTCACTTTGGGAGCAACGAAGCCACTGAATTCTGTCTTTCTGTAATGAAAAAGTTGAATATTCATTTAATTAAAATGTGGGAAAGTTAAAATCCAGTGTAATTATAGTCTGGTGTAGACAGGTTACATCATGCTACTCTCCCAGAACATACAGTGGAGCAAGACAGGAAAGTCACAAGGACTTCACTAATGTCAGACTGACCTCCTTAAATTTGGAGATTTGTGTTTGCATACATCGAAGGAACCCACAGATGACAGCATTTCATACATGTATTATGTATATGGAGATATGTATAACTAGATTTATTTGAGTATCATGTAAACATCATATGAAACAATAACAAGATCGAGGGTGAGCCTCATAACTGGGAGACCTGTGTCCTATCGAACAAATCCAGGCGGTATAACATGGATGCTGCGTGCATCCTGTAACTCAACACTCCACTGCAGGGCTTTAATTTCTCGCTGCCAGACCTGCATCTCCACGGCAACACTGGCTCTGGGCTTGGCTGAGGTGGCCCTGACACATGATATGCCTTTATATTCAAAAGCAAAATGATGAATGATGAAGTTTATCTGGTGTAATGAAAACAGCTCTATTCATTTCAACATAGAAATGAACACAATCACACAGCTGAACAATTTTCTAACTGATTGAATGCTCATTTAAATATATTTATTTATTTTTTTTGATGAACTGACCTGTTGGTTTTATATGTTAGGTTTTTTATGCTTCACAGGCAAAACAATAAACATTTGATTTAGTCTGAAAGTGGATTGTGAAATGAACTCTTGCTGTTTTGATTTGCCCCAGCTCTCTTTGGTCTGTATACCAAACATTTTACACCACAGTGTATTGAAATCCAAAAATAATGCTCATTAGGCTCCTGTTGTGTCTGAATTCAAAGGTACACGCAGGCATTACTAAAAGTGTCACACTAAATTAAATGATACGGGCAGTGGCAGAATGTCAGAGTGAAGAACATCCCTTTTAAATTTGGATTGTAAATGTGGAGCTAAAATTAGATCTAAGACTGCACCGTGTCTGTTTCCAAACTGATTTGAAATGCAAGACTCTCTAACAGTGTAAATAATACAGAGTTTATTATACATTATATTTATTTATTTATAGAAAACCCTGAAATGTATGCAGAGGGTCTTGCTTAAAGCTAATTGGTATGCAGGATCTGAGCAAATGAAAAGACAAAGTGCTTATCCTAGAATGGTAAAAATGAAGTACAGGTCTTTTCTGTAATGTACAGTGAAATAGAATATGACTAACAGGGGTATCTGCATAAAAAAACACCCCTTAGACTGTCGTGAGACTTGCCAGAGAGCAATGAAGTGATAAGAAGCCACACACGGACGGCGGATATGGAAGCTGCACAAGCATGAAGTGTATGAATCCAAGCAAGGCTAATGCAATATGTAAATGAAACAGTTATTGAAGTGAATGTGCCTGCTGTTATTTCTACAAAATTGCATGTGAAATGCATGAGGCACGAGTCGCTGAAAACAGCTGCGCACGATACGTTGGGTTTCCCCTCAGTTTACTTCTGGCTGTGCCTGGTCTTTATCACAAAGAAACGGGTTTAAATGTGTTAAAAAAAAATGTTACATGCATTCATTCGACCCAAAGTGCTAAATGACAAGTTGAAAGAGCTGATAAAGAAGCTCAATAAAATACTCAGTAAAAGAGTTTTGGGTGGAGAGGTTGAGCGGAAGACAAACAGAGAGACTGAGTGGGAATCAATGCCAGGAGCCCTGGATACTAAATGGCTGCTGTTGCTGTTTGGACGGTGATGTATGGAGCTGCTTCGGGGGGTATAGGGGAAGCAGTGAACGAAAACAAAAATAGTTCCACTCGAAGAGGGATCCCCATGTAAGCAGATCTTCTGCCTGACAGCGGCCTGGAAAACAGAGTTCTCCGCTTGTGTGTCTATGACGAGGCAGATGTTTAGAGACAGTATGAGTTGACAGTAAAGTGAAGCTTTGTGCTCCGCTGCCTCCACTCAGCGGGGTTTGACACCAGACGCTTCCTTCCCTCCCGCCCTCCCACTGTCACCTTTATTAACAGACTGCCAGGTGGAGACTGTCTCTCCCGAGTGTCCCACTGTAGCCTCAGATTTGCTGAGGTAAGTGACGAACAGACACACAAAGAGCCCCTGGGAGGGAGCAGGTCCTTTTCTAGAGCTGTTTACAGGTAACATGCAGCATCAGTACTGTTTACCACACTACAATACAAAATACTAGGTACTCAGCTCTGTTACTGACATATGTCACAGAGATGATAATCTGTAGAGAGGAACACCATACGCTGTTTTATGTAAACACACATGATGTGACAACCCCTCATTACATAGAGTCAGCAAATCCACCAAAACAGAAGTCCTGAGCTAATATGAACTTTAATTTCTTGTTACGTACTGCATATTTGGATGAAGTGAAGACCCAAGGCGAAGACGTACGTATTAGTTTGTGATCTCCACTGTGAACCCTTCATAGATTTGATTGATTGGCATTGCAAAATATGCCAAAAGGTAAGCAGTTAAGTTAAACCACTTTTTTTTGCTTTGTTGGTAGTTGCACATTTAAAATAAAATAAGACATATATGCAACTGAAGGATTTCTATATTGCTGGTCTGTCGGATTGCTTTGAAAGTGCTGTAGACTGTGAGAAGTCTACCAATGTGAATGTGGCCAAAAATCCTCAACTCCTCCCATGGAATACTGTATTTGTTTTCCAGAAGTTGTTGATGGAAATCACCAAGTCAGCTTCTTATTGGAAATTTGGAAAGAGATATACCCAGATACCATACTAGATGGACATGTCCCCAGCCGTCCTCAGGTTCAGATTTAACCCTCACTCCTCCCCAAGCCCCTCCATCTCATCCACACAATATCATTTCAAACAAAACAAAGCAAGATTCGGGTGAGCAGATTTGAGTCCGGGACAAAGAGGAACTTTCAGCGGGACACACACAGAGAAGAGCAACGCAAACTCAATGTAAACTTGTTTGGAGCTCTAATGGAACACAATCCTGGACAACTTTGAAATTGTTTCAAAGTTTGTCTATGAGACATTTTATTGAGCCAGATATAATATAAACACCTCCTTTTTTGCACAGCTTAAAAGACCAAGACATGACAAAACTCTGATTATCAAAAAGAATACGAACAGACATAAGTTCCAAAGTAGTGAAGGCCACCAATTTGACATTGATCTTTTTATAATACTGGTAGCCTGTTTCATAACCCCTGAGAGGCTTTGTAAAGGCCCAGACTATTAAAAGTCACAACATAAATTCACAAGGACTTTTTATTCTATCGACGTACTGCCCTTGGGATGGTATGAAAGGTCTAGACTAGACAATAGAAAAGGTAATAGAGGGGTTACAGGATAAGATCTGCTGTCTTTAGTCAAAACCCCCTTGACTCAACCTTCACGGCAGCTGAATGACCGACAAAAGAGAAGCCACGATCCATGTTTTTTGTTAACTTGGTGAAGGTTATCAGAGCATGCTTTAAAGTGACACCCTGCTAGACTTTCCCACATGTGCACATACAGCGTTCCGCCACAACATTAAAACCACTGACAGGAGAAATGAATAACATCGACCATCTTGTGACAATTCAGTGTTGTGCTGGGAAATGTTTGAAACTGACATTCATTCATGTGGATGTTACGTAGACATGTAGCACCCACCTAGACCAGACCAGACGCCCCCACCCCATAGCAATGACACTCCTTGATGGTAGCAGTTGTCCTCAGTAGGAAGCAGCCTGACACAGACACACTTGTTGTTTTGAGGAACAACTCAAAAAAACATGAAGGACCCAAAGACCCCCACTAACAACGTGTTGCCAGATAACACAGGACACCCTCAGAAGACCCATGTCCATTGACGAGTCACAACCGTTTTGGAGACGCAAAGACCTACACAATATTAGGAAGCTGGTCATAATGCCTGATCGCTGTATATACAGTACATTCGGGAGTTGTGCAATATTTAAATGTTCAGACAAAGTGTAGTTACATTTTTAGAAAAAAATTTAAATAATGAAAGACATGGATGTGAATTCCACTGTGGTTTTATCTTATTTTCTTTTTGTTAATGTAGAATCACAACTTAATTGACTTCAATTATTAATATGCAACATTTCATTCCCTTATTCGTGCATGTGGTCGGTTGTGTGTTTGTATACAGTGCAGTGCTTTAGGTGCTGCCATGTGGCGTTATGCGTTTGCCGCCTAGGCTGTCGCTGTGCATCTTATCACGGCATTCTCACTGAAGAGTGAAAACACATCATATCACACCATCTGTGTGCGCCTACATTTATGTAAGTAAGACATATAGAGTGGCGTCTGTTACCGTCCAAGTGCCGCAAAGGTTCCAGTGTAAATGGACAGATATTCTACCCTAACCTCTCTGGATTACTGCCAACAACTAAAGTATTGTTGAAGATAATGGTGCTGAGATTAAACGTCATACATTTTTGAAAATGGTCACATGGACGTTTTCAAGCATCTTTAAGACCTTATATAGTTGAAGAAGGTCTCCCATAGACAAGCCTCAAAAAGTACACAGTTTAAAGCATGCTTTTCTAAATACATAAATAAATAAATGGATAAAGTAAAATAAAGTTTCACATCTTATTTTGGAGGCATTACATGTTTGGTAGATGCTGGCACTTCATTTATATTTGAATACTGGTAAAAGCACTGTGGCATTGTCTTCCCCTAAACTTAGTAACACTACTATAGAAACAATGGGTGTTGACTCACTGCAAGATTAAAGGTCAGTGTGGGTTTGTGCCTTTTTGTCTCTGTATGTCTCTTTTAATATTAATGTGTCATTTTCTCCAAATATTTTTAGCAGCATTGTGAATTTAATTAATGCGTAAATAGGACTTTTTTTCAGAACTGCACACGCCCCATACTTCTCCATATCACTGTGCACTGTTTTGTCTTTTTTTAGAGCACAGAGACTCAAGTGACATGCAGTGTACAAGTAATGCATCAAATTCTCAGGAAGTTTTCTATGGTTTTCTGTGGTTTGTCACACAATTAACCACAGTGGGGCCAGTCAGCTTGCACACCAAAAATAAAGCATGGATCCGACAGCGATGTGATTTGAGTGTGAAAACTTCTATATACATGCTGTAGAAGAGTCCTTGGGCTTTTATTGCTGTGGCTGCGCCACTTTGAAATGCATTTCTTACATAACAAACTTTAAAATCTGCTCCCTAATACACATAGCTGATACAGCATTGAGTGGAAACACTGCTTCAGGAGCTGTCTCGAGCTAAGGCATCCAGTAGGAGAACACTTTCCCACAAGAACCTAATGGCCTGTTACATCATCAGTCATTTACTAGGATGTCTGGAGCTCGATATTGATAGATGAATGGAGTCTTTGACAAGGGCACCATTTTGAAAAATAGAGTTTTCCTGCACTTATGATATAAACATCCTTTGGCAAAGTTCCAAACAAGAAGCCACTTCATACAGTATCTATACTGGAGGCAGTCTGCTCCTCTCTAGAGCTACAGCCACACTTACCTCAAATGTTAGTTTTGTATAGATAACAACAGTGATTCTACATTTTGCCTATACTCACTGGGTTGAATACAGGTATTTCGAATGAAATCTATATAAAACGAGTAAATTACTGATCTGCTGTCCTCTGTGTATGAGTATTTAAGGGGTTTATCATAGCACCCTTGTAAAGCTGAGGAATGGGTGGCTATTGGTCTTTGTCAGTCACATGAATGACGCCCACCGTCGCCATTTTGAACGGTTACCGGAGTATAAACAAAATAGGAGCAGACGACAGGGGAGGTTAAACTGAAGATGAAAAATGGAAAAACAGACAAAAAACGAGCAGATACCGAGACAAACTCAGCAAAGATGCCAGGGACAGGTATTTGGCCAAGTTGCTCATTATAAATAATATCGATAGGTTTGACCTGAGGCAAACAGCCGGATGTGAAAATACGTGAACCCACTGACACAGCATCCAAGTTCCGGCGAAAAGAAAAATAAAACAAGTCACAAAAGTTGATGCTGATTATCGTAATGATACTGTAATGATCACGGCATAATTTTCAGTTTGCATTACTATCATATGTAGTTTGTTGTTCTCTAAATCTTACTTTTCCTGTGTTAAAACAGGTTCAAATGCAATAACACTGCTCACTCAGACATTGCAACAAAAACACAAAACCCTGCTTCATCCTGTTGTTTACCCATCAAAATGGTGCTAATGACTCAAAATGCACTGTGGCTTTGCGAGTGTGACGTGACCTGACAAAGACTGACTGCTGTTTATTTTCAGTTTTGATGATGTTTAAGTTAGATACTCTGAAGATTAATAATATTGCAAAAAATGTCATTGAAAAAGTGGGCGAACCCACACGATTCGTAAAGGGAGGTTTTCAACTTGACCCGTGTCTCTGGCCATCTCCATCTTGGCTACCTAACTCCTGGCTAAAGTTCAGGGGTGAAGAGCTGAACCCACTTTAAACCTTCATATCATTCAAACTGCTGATATGGCAATCTACATAAAAACTAAATCCATTTTTGTAGTGACTCAAATGGTCGTTAGAGGAACTGCAGTTTGTGACAAAGTACATTGGCTTATAGCCCCGGAAGCTGCGACTCTACATACACAGAGATGGCATTTAGCTCTTTGAATCAATTACTTTGATATTTACTATTCCATATTTAACCACATTTAATTCCAACATTCATAACGTAGTTTTTTATATTCCAAGTTACGCTTGGGCTCGATGCCCCACTTAATAACAACAAATGTCAAACAAAGGCCTAAAATATGCACAAACACTGGAGACAAAATGAGGCCTCAGTGTGTGTACATTGGTATGAAAGCAAATGTGGGAGACAACGGGGAAGCGATTTTGCTGCACTGAGCAGTTTTGCAGGGCCAAGGTCAAGGTCACAGCAGGCTTTCTTCCCGCCAGAGGCAGAGGTAACCTGAACCAACACTGCAACACAAGAGAGCAGTCACATCTCCAGCCTGGGTGTGAAATGAAAAATGTTTGCCCTTGCAATAGTGTGAACGTCAGATCAGGGGAAACATGCACATGCAACACATGCAACATGCACGGGAGGAATCATACAAAGCAGAGAGGCATAACTATTTTCATTTACACAGCGTTCTAAATCGTTATTTTCAATTAATCTCAGACTGATGTAAACAACATAAAAACAATGACTTCTGGTCTGTGGCAAAGTAGAAGCATCGATCAAAATAATGGACTATACAGTACACAGCAGAATATCACTGTAAATGTACTAATACTAACAAGTAATTCATTTATGAGATTCTGTTTATAACAAAACCTCCACATACAAGCGATTTACTTTTATGGTCATTTTATCAAAGTGAGGCGATACCAGAAGGCTTTATGTGGCTTTTGAAACGTGACAGGCCTTCATTAATCATGCTTTCTCCATACTTTCTGTAAATTATTTGAATTTCACAGATCTGGAGAGAATGTATTGGCATTCAACAAGCCTCCAAGCATTTAAACTCAGGCTGCTACAGTTGGTCTGACGCCACCGAGCCAGCCAAGTTCATTCCTAAGTGCAGTGTCCAGTAACACGTCATGCTCGACAGGTTCCTCTCTACCTCCGTATGTGATCTCATTCTAATTAGCTCGAGTCAATTCTCAGGCTACAGCCAGCTTCACTTCTGGGGGCATCTTATTAGGCTTCTTAGGTAATTAAAAAAGGCAAAGATTTCCTGTGTCCTGTGTCGCTGGTTACAGTCCAACTTGCAACTTGCAAGTTTATACTTGTCCTAAAGTTTATAACTACTACAAAGGCTTTATTTGTGTTATTTGCCCTACAACATGTTAGCTTGCTTGCCAACAGGGCAAAAAGGATATTTAGTCTCATTTGATCTCCATCTGACTGTTAACCTGCATTCAACCTAAATGTGTTTGGCCAATATCAATCTGACCACAAAACTAGAGTTGTCCTTACTTAAACCAGCTGTTCTACTATCACAGGCGTGCGAATGAAAGTTAAAAGTTTTGGAGATGGAGGCTGCTGATGAAACCATGAATAACCCCAGGTAAATTAGTGGGCCGTTTCACCGGGGATTTTGACTGCAGAATGACTCACGTTGTATTTTCCTGCCCTGAGGAGGCATGCAGAGCAACAGTCAGAAACACTTTAACAGAAAGGCGCTCCTGTGTGTAAAACTCCAGTCAGTTTGTCCCCTGCATTTGCTGCCTCTTAGGGAAGATCTACAGCAGTAACACAAACTGGCAGATAAGTCTCAACAGTTTAGAAATTGCCACAATAATGAAAGCCTCAGCCTCACTGCTATTTGGCCTTGGCAAGCAAGAAAAAGAAAAAGAAAAAAAAAAAAACTAAATAAAATAAGCTCTATTATACAAACCAGAGCATATTTCCAAACTATTCATATCAACATTTAGCTTCTGGTATTCCTCTTTCATAACACAGCTAATGGCCGTTGGTTAATGGCGGTGTCTTAGTGTTACTCTCAACAATCATTTAGCCGACAACTGACGTGGTGGAGGCTTATTACTGAAGAGATACAGTTTAGACTTGTTCATTTTTTTTCTGTGACAGCAGGTTACAGAAAACAGAAGTAAGCTTGAGAGAGACTGCCAAAGAACAAGTTGTCATAAGAAGAGGATGGAGCCGTTGTTTAGACAGGGGCATCCTGGTCTCGAGATCACAGCGTCTCAGCGGCGAAGAAAGAAGCCAGACGCCCATTAATATCTTTAGGTTATTCTCAGCTGTTCTTTGTTTGCATTGGTTTGTGATAAATGGAAAAAGCTGACACTTAGGTTTCACTGATGTTGTATATAAACTTTGTGACCGTGAGAAGAAAACTTTTTAAACATTTAAGTGGCTATTAGTCATGAGCAGTAGTCACTAGTCTCATGCAACAAATTTCCTAGGGGCGATGTTAAAGTCTTTCTGAAAAACCAATGATATGATCTCACGTGCCTTCTTTGTGAAATCCAATTTTTTTTTTTTTACTACTTAATACTGCACTTTATTAAAGAGGATGACTATTACGTGTATGTGATGTAGTTTACTCCAAAATTGGAGCCCAAAATTAGGATCTAAGCTCTCAAATTTAATTTTAAAGTGTTAGCTAGCGTCTGTCCTAGCATTGACAAAAACTAGCCTATTCAAATGTGGATGACTCATACTGCACTCCAGAGCGAATACTAATTTTACATCCAGTGGAAAACTTTTCTGAATTTTGGCTGGTGGTCTCCCTAGCTCTGTCTTGTTTCATTTATTTATGTATTTATTTTATTTTCTGCAGGGGTACTGCAGTTAATATCAAACCTGGATTATTATGAACGTACTTTCACAATAACTATTTTGAGAAATGTGTCTGTATGAACACACCACACTGTGTTGTCAGATAACTTTAAAAACTTGTGATTCTAGCTTTTCAGGCCAATGTTAGCTAGAATGCTATGTAGACAGATATTTAATGGTTTAAATCTCACCTCCAGCTCTTGCTGTAGACACTCTGTAGAAGCCTCCAGTTTAGTTTTTTAATGTGAAGACACACCAAGGCCCTTTCGTCTTCTTCTTGGTTTGAGTTGGCAAACCAGCTTGCAGGTGCAATACTGCCTCCTATCAGACTGGAGCATGAATCTTTATATTTACTGCAAGTTGTTGCAACTCAATCTCTGTTTTGTTTACATCCTTTGCCCCGTGTTACCCTATTATATTCAAGTCACGTTTTAAGATTGCTTAAATGTGCAGTGCAGTCTGATCATTTGTTCTTGCCATTTATTCATTTTATATCAAATAAATAGATAGATACAAGTTTCCATAATATCTGACTGGCCTCTGAAGAGTTTGGGGTTTCTTGCTATGCATACAAAGATTTTTCTGTCTTTAAATACGTAATTCAACTCATCATTTGAAGTCAAAAGATCTAGAGTTAGAAGAGCCTGTGTTGAGATTCATTTGAACAGCAACTTCTTTTTCCAAGAGATGACATGTAGATTCATAAATTCAAGGGGCAAAGTCAGGGAGGACAGTCAGAGAAGAGGATGGGAGTAAAGCGAAGAAAGAAAGGAAAGTTAGGTCATTAATCTAGATGGCTGGTGCTCAGCGTGGTGTTACCCCCAGGGAGCAGTCATTTCGTAGTGATGCCATCCGCCAGACTCCAAAAGATGAGTCATCGTGGACCCAAGTAACTAACAGGGCAAATTACATTCACACATGGTCTGGCAAAGCAGCACCCGGTCCTTGGTGAGGCACAAACTTGGCTGCAGTCAGTCAAAACTTTCATTCGGTTGGCAGCTTTTGTCTCGCAGGTGTCCTCTGTTCAAATGCGTCTTTCACCCCATGTGTTGCCTAACTGGTACCTCTGTGCACTCTCCCCAACTTATAAACACATGGACGTGTGTGCACATGAACGTGATGCATGTGTGAGTGTACAGTACATGCCCTGCCCAAGAGTGAGCCTGTCGCCCTAAAGGACGGCCTTTGGAGCCCACGACATCTCCTCTCACCCTGTCAGACGCCGCTCAGCTGTTGTCTATGCAGCTTCTTAACGGTCTGGGGAGCAATGTACCGTCCTGTCCCTCCTCAGTTCACCAACACATCCTGATGAACCAACTAGGGTCAAAGGTCAGCGTAGAGCCCACAGCTAGTACCAGAATGGTCACTCTGAAAAAGTTTCCTTGTCCCCTCTCCACTTTTACTGATATTCAAAAGCGAGTTTACAAAGTTGGGGAATAGGAAACCTCTCTGTTGTTTTTAAACACCATACTGACACAGTGAGTTTTCACGTTATTACATGGCAGCATTGTGGGCTTCAGCTTGGAGTGTTCATTGTAGTCTGAATCTGAAAACAGTCGGGTTGGGTGAAAGGATTGTTTATTGCACAAAGTGTGTATGTGACTCAAAGAGGCTGCTTTAAAAGTGCCTGGCCTAAATATTAATAACTCTTCGTCTGCAGGCCAGGCTGCCAACACGTCTGTGTAGTTAACTCTGTGCAACAGCTGCCTTCCTACAGCTTAATTTCTAATCAAACACAACACTATGAATTACATTATATAATAATATTAATGTTCTCTTAATTAATAATGCTGCTGTTGCATTATCAATTAAAAACACATTAATATTATTATATAATATAATATCATTATAATATTATTATTATCGTGATGGCAAACATTGAATATGTGCAACGCAAGATCAGACAGTCATGGTAGCTGCACCTATACCTTGAGCTAAATGCAAATGCAGCATCCTAATACAGTATATTAAGAAAGACAATGATAACATGCTGATATTAACGATGCGATGATGTAAAGTGGAGCCATATTACTGAAATACAAATGAATGTCAGCATAAGATTAAAATTGGAAGCATGACGAAAAATCATTAGGGTTCATTTTCCGGACATCATTAATGTTTGTACAACATTTTATGGGTGCCATCTCACAGTTAATGAGACATTAAAGCATGAACCAAAGCAGAGGCTCAGTGTACCAACAAATGAGCTGTGCCATCATACAGAGAACTGGTTTGGTTCTTGTTCTTGGACCAGTTTGTATTAAGAGAGAAACAATCGGTCTGAAGCAATGACACGTTTTGATCGCGGCACCAGTTCCATGCTCCAGTTGGTAGGCTCCTAAACCTTTGCTAAAAGCCTTTGTCAACTCACCAACAAGTTCTGCAGGTAGTATAGTCTCAAAATCCTGTAAGCACTAAGGCATGATACCAGCCGACTGAGACAGAAAAAGATAGAGTATAAGATATAGATGACACATGTTACATGTAAGTTTGATAATGAATATAAATAAGATGACCCAAATTTCTCTTGGATTCCTGTTCAGATCCGACTGAGGTCCAGTTTTCACTTAGGTTGTTGTTCAAAAAATCCCAGAGGTCTCTGGATCACTGTTTAACAAGAGCTAACATTAACTAATTCATAAAGAAAGGTTAAAGGGACGGTCAGCGCTGAAAAATGTACGAGAACAGACACATTCATACCGTCTGATAATCTCTATGTCCCTGTTTTATCAGAAAATATTTACCAGTTCCTGGTGGCAGCCTATTTTAACCCACTTAATGTACAGTATGCTGTTTCTATGTGAGAATGAAGACACCCCATAGAGTAGAGCAGTGGTCACTCCACGCAACTAATCCATGCTACAGGTTAAAGACACAAGTGAGTGAAAGAGGCACTACATCAAAGATGAAGCTGAGAATAAAACCCCATCCTGCGGTGGCCTTAATCCTTCAACACCTGCGATTTGAAGCACACTCCTTTGATGTTGTTGGATCAGCTGGAGAGAAAGAGACTTGATATGGCGAGAGAGAAATGGGCGGGTAATAGGCTGCTCATCGAACACAGGACTAAGCCGAACGTTAGTGTGAGAAATGTGCACGGAGAGCAAATGAACGTTTCTGTAACTGTTCGATTATATAACTCCAGTAAGACGCGCCGCTCCATCTCGCTGATGAAGCACTGGAGGCAACTGCTGACTGGTTATCTAGTGGTGTCTGGAAGCTGTGATATATAAAATTCAAAACCAGCAGCAATTCATAAAGACACTAAGTTTTTTTCTGGCGGCTTGGAACGTTATTTTATACACATCCCTCCTTGATCCAGACGTCCTCACGCTGAACGGACCCCCCACAACACAAAAAAGCCTCCTCAGGCGCTGTTGCAAGGACATCATTAATAATTGTGCTTTTAGCTATTGCTTCTGATGTTTAATTATGCTGCTTATTATTTATGCTTTGTGGCAAACGGGCTTCAGTAAAGATTATATTGAGGAGTCAGTGTACACTCTTAAATTACCCTATCAATGCCCTGTGAATAAAAACGGACCAATTTATACCAGTACCTCTCGGTATATCACCCCCTTTGAAGATGTAGCAAATTCCATGAGTCCAAAACAAAGGAAAACCTATTAATTTATGACCAAAGTCAAAATAGGTCCAAATTTGCCAAATGACTAATAATTGAAATCATTTTTAAGCAAACTGTATTATATTTGTCTGAACAAGGCCGGTAGTATAATGACGTCACTTGTGGATAGGGAATTAGTCACTGTTTTCTGATGGTTAATACATGAAACGATCATTCATTCAACAAAGAAAAGGACTGTCAGATGAATAGCAATCAACAATAGCTGACGATAATACTCAAACAATCCAGCAATCTAGGCTACCACACAATGGCACAACATCATAAGGGACAGAGGAGGGATGGTCGAGCCCAGGGCAGCCTGCTCTGCCTCTACCGGCCAATTTCTCTGTCCAGCAGCAGCGAAACTAAAGGGACAAAATAAGCGCAACGGACAACGCGGGGGAGAAGGAGGACAGATCCTGTGGTTTTTATATAACACACAGGAAACACGGACACCGAAAAGAGCAAAAGATATGCAAAATGTAATGTGTACAGATGGATGAATTCACTATGATAACACATCCTTGCTCACAGCATAAACATTTAATATGTATTTAGCACATTTTTAAGCATATGTGTCAAGAGTCTAAGGTAACATCCTCAGTTTGAGTGGCAAGTCCATCATCCTCAACCCAGAGATATTTAAATCCTTATAAAATGAAAAAAGGACCAGATCAAGCCAACGCCATCTTAATTCAGTATAAAAATAATTCTAACCAATAATATATTCCCTTTTAATTCAGCTGACAATAGCTATGTGATGCAATTCACATGACATAAATGACTGGGTCCAAAATTTGACATTTTACTTAAAAAAAATGCCAATTTAACCATTCATCGATACTGTTGTGGATTTATTTTATGTCAGTTCCACTAATCAATTATCTGACAACTTGTTTCAGCCATTGAGTGGAAATCCGGTGATTGATTTCCACACAGATTCAAATCTATATTCCAGCCACAAGATAAAGTTGTTTTCCTCAAGACAAACAATACAGTAACCGTTATCATCCCACTATTAAAGTAGCAGTTGGCTATTGATAAGGTCGATCAATAAACATGTTATTTGTCCCCTGTGCCTCTGCTCCGGTGAAACCTCAGTGCATGTACCACTCCTTGTTCCAGCGTATTGTTCTGAAGCGAGCGTGTTGGGGGGTTGGGAATGAACAAACAGGGTGTGGCTTCACTGTTGTCATGGCAACAGAGTTATCACTTCTTTGAACCACCTCCGCCAGTCACTGGGTGGAGATGAGAAACTCGCCAATATCAGTGAGCTATATGTGCAGGCAGCATGCCATCATGAATGCCTGTTTGTTAAGCGTTTCAAATATACTGTCACGGGCAGAGTCTGTACCACTGTGCATGCATGTCACGCCTGATGTGCCATTACAAAGTACAGAGCTGAGTGGCTATACATGGACGAGCCAGTGATCAGTGGCTTTCCATGCGCTTCTTATGTGCAGCCCAGTAATAGCTTGGGATAAAACCTATTCCAAGTGACGGAGTGATAGCCTCTCTTGCTCCTCGGAGTTCAAGCGAGCATCACCCATCAGTTATACCAGCAGCGATGTGGCAATAGTGCTGTGCAGCAATATCTGCCTTAATAGGCAGCCACTGTTATAAAACACAAGGTTACATGACATTACTGGGCTTCATAAACAGACAGCTCAACAGGCTCCGTGTGTGGCTGTGTGACGGTAAGGAGCGCCTGACCTGCAGACAACCCCACAGAGGAGGTTATAGGACATAAAGCAGAGGCGCTGATGTCTACATGCTGCTGTTCAATATCTTCAAGGCAACGCACACCTCATTATGTTACTGTGTAACATTATGTTACTGTGTAACTGTGTAATGCAAGTGGGGAACCAGGGAAAACCCAATAAAGCTTTTCATGTGTAAGATGTTTCTGCCCACAGAACATTTTAAACAGCATTAGGATGGAAAATACCTGAATATTCCAGGATAAATTAAAATGTCAACCCCATGCACTTCTATCAGCTGAAAGCGCACAATCAGCATTAGTTTGGTTTCATGAGCTTATTGCATTAGAAGATTACTGCCTTTCTTTAGAAGATTGCTCCCACACTTAATGTGCCTGATGAAAAACCTTTATCAAAGCACTTGGATCAATTCAGGATTAAACTTTAGACATCCAGGCAGAGTTTAAAAAGCCATATAAAGTTTTATGAGATTTGGGGATATTATACGCTAAATCACATACAACTATATATGGCCTTTTAAACTCTGCAAGTATTGCCATCTGGTGGTGAAATGCGGTACTACAAAAACTACTACTCTACCGTGCAATAAATGAGCCACATCAGGGATATTTCTGAAATTCAAGAATCGCCTATGTATTGTAAGAGAGGTGGAATACACATTTCTATAGATAATTACACCACATGAAGTAAATTTTAAGAAATCTAAAAACACCTAATAGCCTCAAAAGTTTTCTGCAATACAATGATAATAATATATTATATTTTATTATTTTTGCAGATAAACACACTTACATCAGGTAGGACGTAGCTTAACTTGTGGACAGGTGCTGGCACTAGAAGAAATATGGATTATAACAGGGGGACACCAATTACTGATAGTAAGTATCAAGTATAACAGTATATTCTTGTCACCTTTCCTGATAATAATCTGACTAAAAATCAAAGGAGAAATCATCCAACCATAGATAAGTGCATGGACATTTCACAGTGACAGTGATCCTTTACACAAAGAAACCATAACAAAAAGTGAGAACAAAGACAAAGAATCCAAATAATTTGACATAAAGATACATACATAAAGAAAATGAGTGACTTAGTGCTACCAAAGAACACCTTGCATATTTACTATCGAGTGCATTCAATATTATTTAAAATTATTTAAATAATAACACAACAAATTTTTCTGGATGATACAGAGTGAAGATCTACCACAGTATGTAGCACAGTATGCACAATATTACATTGTTAATCAGTCGTCTGTCATTTGAGTGTTGCATTTAAGTTCATTTCAATAGAAAATACATTTTAGAAGAGCATGCAGCCTGCAAACGAAGGAGCTGTATTTGGACACACCTCGTCCTTTGATAAAAACTATGACATGCATTATGTCACTGAGGTGAGAGGGCACTATGAGTGAAGTAGGTGGACACTGCCACCTACTGCCCCCTTGTGGAGTTGGCACTGCCTCAAGGTGAGGCAAACTTAATTTATTAATTTGTTTATTGTTGCTTTTGTCTGACATAATAAGAATATAGATATGGAATAATATTAAGTAGAAGAACATGCAGTGACCTCTGTTTTCACCAGGGGGCACTATAGCAATAATAAAAAAGCTTTGCTTCTCCAACACGACATGCCAGGTATCTGACCTTACTATTGAAGCAAGCTGTAGAAACAGTACTCCTCTAGTTTTTTCTTGCAAGTATTGTAGTTGGACAGTACCCAGTCAATTAATATGTGATTTTATAGCACACATAAGACAATAAAAGCTGTCTTATGCTTCTTAAAATTATATTATCATTTAACATCTAAATGATTGATTGTTTCACACTTTCTTATCATTGACAGTAACCTACTCATTGTAACAGTGGGGAAGTATTCATATACTTTCTTTTGTATCGTGTCAGTATTACAGATCAAGATGGGGATCAAGCTCATCATACAAACTCATTCATCTTAGGTTTTACCTGCACAAACATTTAAGGAGGCATCTAGCTTGACAAACCCTCATCATGCAGAACAGACAAGAATGAGGGATATACAATTGTTACCTGCAGAATATACGTTCATGCAGCAAATTGATTTGACATTTTGTAATTGAAAATAAAGACATGTTACACCCCTCTGCACCACCCTTTCGTCAACCTGCACACCCCAATATTTGACCTTAAACAGAAGTCAAGATCAGAAGAGACTGTTGGTAATTCTAACCCATTCTCCAAACTTTGAAATGTCACATTTATACACAGTTCAGGGTGAGATTTAATGCATTTTCCAACTCCAGAAATGCTTCTACAAAGCCTCTTCGTGGCTGCAGTTTGAAGGTGGCTACTATAACATTATACTCTATAACATCTCTCCATTAATCACATATTGGAACATGATATAGTTATTTCAGTTGTGTTAACAACAACTGGAAAAATGCAAAGTGGGTTTAGGTCATACATCATTCAAATGTATATTCAAAAATAATCCAAACCGTCAGAATCGCAATTTTCTTCTACAAAAGAACTACTCCCAAAAAATAAAATAATATAATATAATAATAACAAAGAAAAACGCTTACGGCAACATTTTTGGTCCTCGTGGCTCTCCTTACAACCCCTGTGGTACGAGCATTTCTTTGGAAGCGCGTCCACATACAGTCAATGCGTCCACGGCGGTGCTGTTTCCGGTGGGCGGTGCTAACTCAACGTGTATCGGTCCCAAAACCGGTGGAGGTCGCTGTCAAAACGTTTCCGGTGATAAAGCTCTGTTGTGAGTCTGTGTGAACGCCGCAAGGAAGAAGGTTAAAAATTAAAATGTTGTCTTCTGCTGCTGCAAGAAGAGTAAGTTATCCAGTTAAGGCTGTGTACATTTTTGGATGTTATCTGAAGCTGTAGTAATCCCATAGCTCACCGTCGACTTTTAAGGGATTTAACGCTAATTTAAATCGTTTAGTGTAATAATAGAATGCGGCAAAAACAAGTAATTTGTATTGTAACGTGACAGTTGTGTTTTATGATTGGGTCAGCGTTAGCTTAACAAGGTCTGGTAGGAGCAGACATTGCGTCTCTCCTGTTGGAGGACAGTTGTACAACCCAAACAGTTGTACAACAGGCCGGCGTGTGATGTTACGCAACTTCCCTCGGCGAAGCAAAACACTTGGATATTCTTTAGTCATAGCAAGACGTATGCTACATAGTTTGGTTCACTGCAAATTAAAACAACGAATTCTTTGACTCATGGCATGTCTTGTGTGATAAGGCACCAGTGCTAATCTGAAGTGTGTGTGTTTGTCACCCAGCTGGTAACAGGACTGTGCCAGGCAGCATGGAGGCCAGCGAGCGCAGGGCTGGTTTCATCTCGTGGTTACCGTGGAGACTCTCCTGATGACACCAAGGCGGACATGATTGAGATCCCTCTGCCTCCCTGGGAGGAGAAGCCGGGAGAGCCTACTGACATCAAGAGACGCCGACTTCTATATGAGAGTCGCAAGAGGGGCATGTTGGAGAACTGCATATTGCTCAGGTTGGGAAGCTGGACTCTTTCTGTCTTGCCTGCTGGCCGCCCAACCACACTGTTGATTTTTTGTCACCTTACATTTATAACAACTGTAGTTTTACTTCTTCTTTCAAGTCAACAGAGTCCATCAGGAAATGTCAGTCATTTTAGTGCAGGGGGCCACATATAACCCAATTTGATCGCAACATTGGATCAGTAATGTAACAGCATAATGCCGTGTTAAAAAAAAAGTAATAATAATAATAATAATCCACTTTGTCCATTTGTTTTAGTGCAAATAACATCCATCCATCCAACTGTCCTCTTACAAATCATTTTATGAACAACCTTTATGACCGACAGTGCAGACCTTGGTGGATAAGTTAGGAATTGGTGCTAACTTGAAGCAATGTCTGTGTAGGTGATGGGCCACAACAATCATAATCTTATTTCTGTGCATAATTTTTTGAGCTTCAGCTGTCGTCCAAAGAGTCAAAGAGTCACAGAGTTTGTGTAATAATAATTTAAAAAACAAACAAATGCGATCTGTTCTTACATTGAAGGCAGTCACAATCACATTTAAGTGTTTTAAAAAACAGACTTAAAGAAAATGTCAACCCGTCTTTTAAGCGCTTTAGAGCAGATGAACATGTTGTAAGCTGTAGCAGAAGTCTTTTTTGTGTAGTCCATACACAAGCGACTCAGATAATTACCTGGAACTTTCCATTTAGAGAGAGGACCTGGACTCTAATGAATTCTCCTTATCCCTTGTAGCCTTTTTGCAAAGCGATACTTGAACACAATGAGCGAGAATCAGCTGCAGCAGTATGACAGACTGATTAATGAACCAAGCAACGACTGGGACATCTACTACTGGGCGACAGGTGAGAGAATAGTTCTTCGTGTGTGAGTTTCTCCTTCGATGTGTAGTGCTGGCAGTGGGTTTTTGTAGGTTTTGCAAAGCCTTAAACACCTTACCTCCAACTCTTATTATTCTAGAGCTACTAATACTATGTTTCTCACATATTACTTACATCGTTAAGAGGAATTTGAATATGTATGAGTCACACTGCAAAGTGTTGGGAGATTTAAAATGTTCTTTATTTATGCGTATTGCAAATAATATAACTGACTTATTTTGGGTCAACAGCAACAAAGAAATCAGACGTGCTCATTTTATATCCAGCGGGTAACAAGAAAATGTGGAAAACTCCAGTAGGAATAATTATTATTCAACCTTGTTTATCTGTTGATGCTAAAATATTGAACAGCTCCGCTTACAAATTAACTTCAATTCTGTTGCTGTTTTTTGTTTCCTCTTTCTTTGGCCTGTGGCACTTCACCCTGGGAGCTCATTCGCTGCTCCAGGTTAATTCACCTATACTTTTTCTAATTTACTCTTAATTTGATTCAGTTGTTTTTCTGGTAAACTGAATTGGCGTGAGAATAAAACATCCATTTGGGAGAAACTCAGGACAAATGAAAGAAAATAGTTTCTGGCTGATACTGAGCACACAATTACGGTGCTTTTACTTTTTCATTGAAATTATTTCTAATTGATAAAGTAACCTTTTAAGGTCACACATTTTGTCTCTTACTTATAGGTCTGTCCTGTTTAATAGACAAAAAGCTGTTGAAATCAAGAATCTAATATCTTAGAGGTAATGTGTTGAACTAACCTACGTCACCCTTGCAGTGAAACATTCTCAGGTTGAAATAAACCAAGGTGATGTCTGAAGGGCTCCTTTCATCGTTCTGCAGTTTGCTTTTTCTCCAATTGGGATTTTAAAGAGGCTACACTGGATTATTGTTAAACCTGTTCCCTTTTTTTCTCTTACAGAAGCTCAGCCCACTCCTGAGGTCTACCAAGGAGAGGTCATGGATATGTTGAAGGAGTTTACTAAGAACCGTAACCAGGAACAGAGGCTGGATGCGCCAAGCTTGGAGTACCTGGAAAAAGAAAGCCAGTGAGGTCCTTGACCCTACCGACCTTCTCAGAGACTCATTAAAGGGGCGCCTTGAAGGAATCAGAGATCAGCCTCCTGTTGGAGGTGTTGCTACACCTGTACATGTACAAATATTGTGGACTCCAAAATATTTGGAATACACTGCTGTCTATTAATATCTTAAATACTGAAGCATGTGCGTGGTTATCATAGGGCAGAGATTCATGGACATTGATGCAATTCAACAGCACCGCATGGAAGGTGTTCTGAAAATTGTGTTAAGTGTATTATAAATATACCCACTTGTCAAAACATTAGGTACCCCAGTAAACATGTATGCTTTGTAATATAATAATATTGAATGTATAACAGTCCTGCGCTAAATCCCCGTCCACGACCCTTCGAATGTTCAGTTTTTGTTGGAACAGGGAAGGACGGTGGAAGTTTAACTGTATGATCATTTTGGAGGATGTCATTTGTGGTGTCGTTTAACTGGATTGAATATTATATGATATTTGGCCTAGTCCATTGACTAAGTTTCACATCAGTGCAACACAATGCAGTTCTAAAATATTAAATAAAATGATTTTATGTCATACCCTTCATGAAGCTAAGATTTAGTGCAGGACTTTTATTTGAATGCATTTATTTTCACTGGTACCTCATGAACTGAACAAGTGAGTATATGATTCAACTTCTCAGTATGTGAGAATCTGATGTGTACAATGACATCACTGTGCCTATCAATGACATTATGGGTTGCTTAATAAATGTCTTTGCTGTTTGATTCGTGGTTGTCACCCTTTACCACAGGATCGTATCACATGGCTGAAGGATGCCATGACTGATGGTTGGAAGAGAATATGTTACATAATGAAGGTTGTACTGCCTGCAGTGTCTGGTAACAGACACCAGATGGCAGCACATCACCTTCGTTTCCTTTTAAAATCAAGCACCTGCTGATCTTGTCTTGTCTGTGGCAAATCGCTCATCTGATATCACATATATCCTATTAACCTTATTTTCAATAATCATTTTTTAGCTGCTATATTTATTTTAATTTTATCTGCATTTCTTTATGTGAGAAATTGGGAAAAGCGAGTTGTAAGGTGCTTACAAATGATAATGTGCTCATTGTTATAAAATGACTTCATTTGGATAAATATTAGTGATATAGGCTGTATGTCTTTATAGCTTTTTTTAGATAATGTAACAATGGCATGCTGGGTTTCCAATTAAACCATACATTGTTGCATAAAACCATGTAAACAAGGTTATTTGTCCTCTCCAGCACGGGAGCAGCACGTGCTGACTCTGGTGGAACATTTTTTTTGTCCGGTTGTGTGTCATGTCGATTCAGTGGAACCTTGTACTGAGTGCAGAAGGGAAGTGCCCTCTGGTCAGGAGATGTGCACAGAATCTCTAAACAGATGACAAGTCTGCTTGTGTACGTCCATGGAATCACAATGTTCGCATCAGCTGCAGCCATGGCTGTGTCATAGACAAGACAAATGTTTATTTTCATTCTGTGGCTCATTTATTTAGACAGCGGAACATGTTAAGTAAGAAGGATGATCTTATTTCTTTGTGTGTTTTCAGTTTCTCTCAAAATAGCCTGAGATGATGTCAGAAGGGTTCCCCTCTGTGTGTGCTTCGCTCTTCCGCCATCTGTCTCATCATTTATCTAAATGTGAGGTGGAAATAATATTAAATTCTCAAGTAATCAGGAGTAAACTGTTATACTTCAGGGTATGAATGATACACAAACCTGTGTTTAAACCCTTCAGCATAATGATTCATGTGATTTAACAGTATTTAGTTACTGTCATGTTTTAAATTAATAAACATGCTAGGCTTATTATGAATCACTAAAGATTAAATCAATTGACAATCCCACCTTTTTGGCTCCTCACTTACAGAAAGAGCAATGACTATTGGAGACCCTTTGATTTGGTTTTTATTAATAGTTCTATTATGATTTCCCCTTAAAAAGATTATTGTTTGAGGTCATATTTGGTTCATATACATAAGTCCTACTGAAGTGGAGATTTCTGGCTCGCATACTATGATGATACATTAATTTTGAGAAAATGGTCTTTAAACCACTATTTACAGTCAATTTGGAACCCTCACTTCTTTTCATATCTGAGCCACTGCTAGCTAATTTATCACTTCATTTATCACCAGACCCCTAAAGTATTAGATTAGATTAGATTTATTGTCATTACACATGAACAGAGGTACTGCTAATGCAGTTTAGTTTATCTTACCCCAAGTGCAATAAGCAGTAAGTACATGTAGCGTAAATAGTGTGGTATATCATTGGTATGGTACAACTAGTATTTTATAGTATATGGACAATATTTACAGATGGAAACCTATGCACAGGTGAGGCCATGTACAGGTGAGTGAGCAAGATATACAGAATGATTGAGCATATTATACAGATGGATTTGTGAGTTAAATGTGAGTAGACTATTAACAGGAACTATAACATCTCTTATACTAGAGGAAATGGCAGATGATAAATTAGGTGATACAAAATACAGAAAGTGAGCATCAAAGAGTGCATAAATAATAAGCAGTAGGTCCCTAATATTTCTGCAATATTTGGTATATAGTATTGTGTAAACAGTACTATGTTTAAAGTGTGCGTGTGTAGAATAGTCCAGTAGTGCAGTGGTGATTGTGTAACAGTCTTTAGTCAGAGAGGGAGTGAAGAGTGGAAGGGTGTGAGTGGATTGGTGTGTAGGGGTCACCGGGGGGCAGAGGTCAGTCACAGTTCTGGGGGAAAAGTTATTCCTCAGTCTGCTGGTCCTTGCCCGGAGGCTTCTGAAGCACCTGCCTGAGGGCAGGAGGGAAAATAGTGCATGAGTTCCTATGATGCACTGGGCAGTTTTCACTGTCCGCTGCAGTCCCTTGCACTCTGTGACAGAGTAGACTGACACAGTTGGTTAGGATGCTCTCAATCACACATTGGTAAAAGTTCATCAGGATGGCTGAAGACAAATGGTTCTTCTGCAGTGTCCTCAGGAAGAACAGACACTGGTGAGACTTCTTTACTAGACTGGCCATGTTGGTGGTTCAGGACAGGACCTCAAACATAGGAGTCCTCAGGAACTTGAAGCGACTCGCTCAACGACCATTCTGTTGATGTTGATGGGGTCATGCGTGCTTCTTCTCTCCTTCCTGAAGTCCACAGTGAGCTCCTTGGTTTTACTGGTGTTAAGGAGCAGGTTTTAATCAGCGCACCATGTGGTCAGGTGCTGTACCTCTTCCCTGTAGACTGTTTCATCGTTGTTGCTGGTGAGACCAATCACTGCGGTGTCATCTGCAAACTTGATGATGGAGTTGGATCCATGCATATATCTGCAGTCGTGGGTGAAGTTTATGGAGGGGCCTGTCCCTTTCCTCATGTACCCTAGCACTACTAACTTTGTATAAATTGACCTGCTGCAACAGTAAAATACAGCTTACACATGCAGGGACTAGGCCAGCTTTTAGCAATGTCTGTAACAGTATGATGCAATATATCTGTCACACTTTATTATCTAATGAATAGTTAAATATGGTGGAATGGGTTCCACCTTAAGATCCCACATGCAGGGGGAGCACAATTCATGCCTTTATTGCTCTGAGGCTTGTTTAGAGTATATATTCATCAGCTGCCCACACACACCCACTGTGCCTATCTGTAGCCCAGCGTTCCTGTCATCCTCCACTGCTGCTTCCTGTGTCGTGACAGCTCTCTGTTTTATCCTCAGCCCCACCATCATCCTCTGTTCCCTTGGAATTTCAGCCTCATGTGCTTTCGTTCTCTTTTTCCTCCACCACCACCATGAGCAGTGGCACATAACCTGCCTCTGGTCTTCCCATGTCTGCTAGAGAGCGATGCGCTTAAGAAAACTGCTCCCCCTTTTGAGAGAGGAGGGTTGCAGAGTGTAATTTTAAGGTTTGGAGGTGTTGGATAAGTTGATAAATTAAACACCCCCTGTCAACATTACATACACAGAGTTTATGTATCTCTCCAATGGTGTGTTTGAAGATGCTGTTAAACTTTGTGTGTAGGAGGCAGAGCAGGCGATTTGCTTAATTCTAGAGATCAGCACTGATTCTAAAGAACCATGTTAATTACCCTTAAAACCCTTAAGTTCCTATTTTTGCTCAGGCAGTTAGTGGAAAATGGAAAGCAAACATGGCTATGTATTTTCAGCAGTGAATATAAGAAATGTGCCGTTATCAGCTGAGCCATGTGTTTGCAATTAAAGTTCAATGAATGATATTAACACATAAAATCAGACAGTGATTAATGTGCATCTCTCTAGAGGAAAACTGGACAAAAAAAAAACACCTGTTCACAATTAGATCAGTTTGCAAAAAAGAAAAAAGTTCAAATGATCATTTGTCAAGTTGTGCAAAATGCACTTCATTGCACTATTTTTGATCAATAAATTCTATCTGGTTCATCATGTCATGAACCCTCTGATTTACCTTGTGTAAACAGAGTTGCAGTACTCCCAACTGTACAGACTACAACAGTATGCTGCTTGACACCATTGCATGAGTATTAATATGTTCAGGCATAACATTATGACCACCTTCCTAATACTGTCAGGTCTCCTTTGTGCCTCCAAAACAGTTGTGACTGATTAGAGAATGGACATGGGTCTTCTGATGGTGTCCTGTGGTGTCTGGTAACAGGATGTTGTTAGTGGGGGTCTTTGGGTCCTGTGAGTTGAGGGGAGGGGCCTCTGTGGATCATCCCACAGATACTTGATCAGTTTGGGATCTAGTGAATTTGGAGGCCAGGTCAACACCTTGTGCAGTTCTTCATATTATTTTTATTTATTTTTTTTTTTTGAGTGAGTGTTTGTTTTTGTATGTGTGTCTGTGTTGATGGCTGCTGCCATCACCAAGTGTCATTGCTATGCGGGTGGGGGTACCTGGTTTGGTCTATGTGGATGGTACATGTCTAAGTAGCATCCATAAGAATTCCAGGTCGAAAAGGTTCCCAGCAGAACATTGTATTGTCACAAGATGGTCAATGTTATTTACTTGTCACTTGTCATAATGTTGTGGCTGATTGATGTACTTTCTTGTCATAGTTTAAGTGTATTTATATGGCAATACTTTAATAGTTTTATTTAAATGTGCGTCTTGTAAGAGAATATAGTTACATTGTTGGAGGGCACTGCTAGCATTTAAGATAGAAACGACACCTTTGTGCTCGTCCACTGCGCTTCCCTTATGTAGCAATATGGCCTAGATAAATCAGAAGAAACAACCTTCTGCTGAAAAATTCAAAACAATACCAGACCAGAAGAATCTTTGTTTTATATACACATTTATATTACTATATACACTGTACAGAGTTCAAAAAAATAAATGGTTGATATTTAACATTGTGCACCCCACGGATGTGTAACTACAAAGAGAAAAGGGAGTGAAAGTAAGAGGGAGAGGGGTTAGTGATACCAACAACAGACAGATATCGACAACCCCAGTAAATACTAATTATTTTTTTCTGTCTTTTTTTTTTTTCATACGGGACACTTCACAATCATTTGTACAGTATTAAATGAAAATGTTGCTGGTTAACCTCTCTTTGACTCAAGCAGTCCCTTAAGAGAATGCCCTAAAACAGAAATGCGAGCTCGTACAGTAAACTTTACCAGTGTGTGGTATTTGGCCAGTGAGGAGTGTAGAAAGACGATTTTAGCTCGATTTCTTAAAAAAATATACCAAACCCTGACTTAACTTTAACCAATATTTAAGTTGCATCGATTTGACTTTCACTAAGCCTCTGGAATGTAATGCTTTGTCAGCAGCATTGGAAAGAACCCCCTTGTTTAACACACAGGGCCATCAGGACAGACGGATGACTATGTTCCTGGTTATTTTGGGCCGCTCGATGCTCTGTTCTGACCTGAGACGTAGCTAAAGGTGATGCAAAGAGGTGACGATTATCTCCTGTCTCACCTTTTTTTCCTCCCCGCTCCCTGACACTTGGAGAGGGAGCGCATATGGTGAAGAACAAGGCGTGGCGGGGTTTATAAGGCACACACAGAACACTTTGTGCCAGAAAGCATGTGTGCACAGCGGGGGTGTTTTGTGGAAGCGTCAGCTGTGATGTTAAGGAGCCGCCCTTCGTTCTTTTTTGGCCCCGGTGAATCAGATCTGACCAGATAGGAAGGACAGAGAGAACATTAAGGACAAAATGTTGCTAGCTGCTTCGGTCTGAACTAAAGATCTGGTGCATGATGGTCAAATAAAAATGATTTTATCTCGTGTAAAGGTTGCTTGTGACATTTTTCCTATGACCTTGACTCTCGGCTCACATACAAGAGATTTCCCTACTCCCAAACCAAACATCCCCGTTAAGCTAACTCTGCTATGAAGAGAGGTTTGTTCCAGCATCGTTGTCAACAAGTGCAGTGATCCTTAAAGACAGCTTTTAAAAAAACATATTTCTTTGTACATCTGGTTCATACAGAATAAAAACAGTAAACAATGCTGTTCTGTATTAAACTGGCAAAATAGAACTTAGTGCAGATATACACAGGGGGACTCACAGGAAATACAATCACACAACTAAACTTCAAATATTGACACTCACCCACGACGCAAACGCACATACACACATCCAATAGACAAATAAATAAATAAATTAATTAATTAAAAAAAAATAAATAACAAACAGTGGAATGTAAAAAGACTTTCCCCCCAGATATTATTACTCTCGTTAGTTTCCATTCACCCAGTCAGCAAGCATCTATACAGGACATGAGAAGGGTCACATTCAGGCAGTGAAGCAACTGGAAGACTGACCTGTACGGAATTCAAACCACCAAATACTGGCTTCATACTAAAAGTGCTCTGGTGTAAATTAAATTTAAAAACAATCTTGGAATGCTTATTAAATGTTTAATACACAGATCAAGAGAGACACATTCTAACGGGGGTGATAGCGTAATTTAGATGAAGTTGATCCTTTACTGCCTGAATTAGTAAACTGTCAGTTCACCCAAATCACAAAATTAAGTGCAGATCTTCATTCAACCGTAGAAACGATAATATTGCACGTTGTCTGTCTTTCGCACGCAGTATACGCAAATACTTGGTTACTGAGGAAAGATTGCTCTAGTGCCACAGAAAACCACACACTGTGGGGTTTGTGGAGCTTCCAAATCACAATGAAAACCTATTGATCTCCATTAAAGTTGGGGCAGCAGCAGCTATTACAAAAGATCATATCTGTTTCCTCGGTAACATCAGCTGATAAGACCGCGCCACCTTACCATCGGTGACACTTCTGAGAAAGGCAGTATGAATGACATCTTCCTGTTATTTCAGAAATCCGTGTCAAAAGGAAAGCGGTAACCTATACATATTAACTGTCTGTCCTAGTCGATACTAGTAAGGGTATGTTAGAAAGCACTGTCTGTGATCTGGACGTACTGACCCTTTAACTTCGTTGACCTTCTCCCACATGTTCACCTAACATCAACACCACAGATTCTAGCTATTCTACCAACACTATCAAGGGCAAATTTTTATTTTCAACAATATCTCTAACTTAGCTGTGCAAGTCCACAATACTCCCTCATGCACACACACAACAAACACACATACACACACATTATTCCACACTTCCACACGTATGGAAGCTGCTTTTTGCTTATTTTCAGTGTCTGGAAGAACAGGTTGATTCTCTAAGTTGTTTTCAAACCAAAAAATAAAACACCACATTAATCACTTTACTGTTTTTTTCTGTCCATCTGGGTTTCTTTTCCAAGAAAATAGGAAAGTATGTTTTTTTACACATGGCCTATCAGACCAGCGTTAAATGTTCGTGTTCGTATCCTTTTTTCTTTTACTTTTTTGTTGGAGAACTTCATTCGGGGTTACAGCACATCACCCACAGCACGCACAGACGACAAAGGGTTCCAGCCAAAGGGAGAATTATTACAGTGGTACCAGAGTAAGAGTGAAAAGTGAAAAAGATCAAACATGAGTTGAGTGAGAGTCCGGTGCTAGTAATTTCTAAATACAGCCCATCACTCTTCCATTGCCTGTCGGTTTTCCTGATTTTTCAGGCATTTGGAGGGTACGGAGGGACGGGGACAGGAAAGGAGGACTCGGAGAAGAAGGCGAGGAGCAGAGTGGAGGGTTCCTCACTGCATCACCGGGTGTGGGTGGTGGATGGTGTTTCTCAGGTCAGTGACTTTCACACTCAGGTGTATGTTTGAACGCAGCTCGTCTTGCCACCGCAGCGGATGGCTGGAATTTGAGTTTGATCCATTTTTGGTTGGTGTTCAAGGTCGGCAAGAGGTCCTGCTCTGATGTTGGACACTGCGAAGAGTTGACAAGATGATGAAAAAAAAAAGAAAACATCTCACAGAAAGAGGACACAAGTAGGAAGTAAGGAAAGACATCAAAGACATTTTTAAGTTCAGACAAACGGATGAGAGGTGAGGGATGTTGGGGTCTAGTGGGAATCAGAATTTGACAACAGTGAAATTTAAGGACGGTGTCACGAGGACTGAGGGCAAGGAATATCAAAGAAGCCTGAGAACAAAGAGACGACACGGATGGAGATGGTCTGCAGCACAACGCTGCATTTAGAGAGCAGGGAATATGTGCTGAGAACAGAGGCTGAGAGGCTGATGCTGAGTTGTGGAGAGAGAAAACACTGTAGGCAGGTTGGTTAGCTGGGTCCCTCAGGCCTTGAGAGCATGCCACTGGGCCACGGTAGTGCGAGGATGGCCCATCATGTCTTTCCAGTGTTTTACCTCAGCAGGGCCACTCTTCCATGAAAGATAAATCTACAAGAAATGGAGACAGAGTTATTTACAAAGTGCATTCACAGAAAACACCCTGAAGTTGAGAAAAAAACAGCCATTCTTTTACCACTAAACCTAATCTAACTCAAATCCAGGGCAAACTAAGATCCATGATAAGAAGAGACTTTATTACCTGAAGGTGCTAACGCGTCACTAATCAAACACAGCGTCTTCAAGTGATTCCATTGCAAAAAATAGAAACTTCAAATCTGTACATGAAATACTGATGACATTTCCAATGTCCTTTGACAGGTTAATAGAGAAGAGACGTATAATAGGCAACCTACGTGTAGACAGGTAATACATATGAGGCAGCAACAAGTATAGCACCTGCAATTACTGTAGATGTGCATTAAAGACAAGGAGGCTAACAGCTCCTTCATGCTGTACACAGCTTAGAGATTATTCCTCTATAGCCTGAATGAGACAGAAATGAAACATTTCTAAACCCACTCTCCATTACATCAATACTTACAGATAAGTTTTTTTTTTTTTTTTTTTTTTTAAATAATCACAACACGCAGCATGTGCAGGGAGTCAGGACTGTGTGGAATAATGGGGCAAAATTGAAGCAGATGAAATGAACTAAGACAATGCTTTATTTTATGGGCTTCTGAATTCCTAATAATTTCCTGAGGTTTCCAGAGAAAAAAACAAAAACAAACAAACAATGCAATTTGGCAAGGATTATAGTTGCAGCCGAAGCAGAAACTGCGTTAAACTGGTCCAGTGAATTGATTCAAATTAGTGGTTGCTAGTGTAGTGTAGTGTTGCTGTAACCAAGACTATTTTGGGTCAATGCACAGCAGAAATGTGACTTTGTCCACAGGCAACAGTGCAGTTATATATGTAGGATTACTTTTCCATTTGTAGATGAGATTATGAATGGATCTAAAGAATTTGAGGGCATCTGGTCTTCTTTTTGGTTCTTGAATAAAGATGGCATAATGATCGCTTTAGTCGTGTGAGTTTTGGGTGTTTAGCCACAGACAGACGGTCATAAAATGTGGAACTCCCTCAGTCAGGGCTGAGCAAACATCTGGGATGTGAGGTAAAATGTCATTAAGAACCAAAGGGAAGTCTTCTACTCAAGTGCTCTGGGTTACCATGACCTGGATGATTGGGAACCTCCACAGACATAATGACTGAATGCATTTGTGTAAAATGATGCTTCAAGAAAATTCTGAAATATATTGAAGCTAAGACAAATTCTGTCTTTATATTCTGCTATATCAGCACAATCTTACACCGTTTTGTGAGAAATATTTAGGAAATGATTGAGAAATCACAGCTATCCAAACCTCTCATTAGAGAAATACACATAATTTTACTAGACACAATAATTCAACTGAAATTATTAGACAAGCATGGTACATCTGCATGTCATTCTTTTGTTGTAAATCTAAATATAGCTCCTGCAATCACATTCTCCTTTGGTGTATATTTAGCAAATGACAGCGCAGGAGATTGGGCCATGTGTTCCAGCAGGGGTCAGTAGAGACTGACTTAATAATCAGCTGCTGATGGTCTGTCACAGAGTCAAAAAAAAACAAAACAAAACAAAACAGAGGAGGAGGACAAGAAGAGGGAAGAGGCGAAGAAGAGAGAAGGAGATACCTTTCCAATGACATCATTGCGACTGAGTCTGTCCTTGTCCATGACGGTGATAATTATGGTGGTCTCCCTCAGCACGTGGGCAGGCACGTCGAAGGGGAAGGACTCGTTGAAAACAGGGTTCAGACAGCGCTTCATTACCACTGTCTTCTTCTTCTCCACACGTTTGTCCTTATGCATCAACCACACTTTTACATAGGGGTCTGAGGAGAAATGAGCCAATTTGTATGCTTTAACATCTCATTCCTGTTTACCACACTGCATGAATACTGCATGCGATACATGTGTGATGTCACAGAGCTAATGTCATTTCCCAGTAGTTTCTCATTTTCATTTGGAGGCAGCAGTGATGTAGAAGGGCATCAATAAAAGGACACAGAAGATGAAGGAGCATCCATACCAGAAGTGCCTCCAATGTCCATGGCTTTGAGGTTGCGGGCTTTGATGATGCTCACAGTGATGGTGTTGGCTGTGGGGTTGTAGCACAGAGACACCAGCAGATCCCCTCGACTTCCCTAGAGAAATTACACACAACAGCGGCAAATTGTTTGCTTTCTAGCCCCCTTTGCACGCTGCTCTCCTCTCTGTCTCTTGCTGTGTATCTCTGTTTCTTCGTCTGGCTGTCTGCGGATTCTCAGTCTACCTGTCAGCCTCTCCATACTCCCTCCTATCCCTGCTCCCACAAGCACATCTTCCCTGGGGGCATTATGGCAGCCAGGAATGACATCACCCGTTACATTCTGTCCCATCTTCTCATGCTCCCGATCTCCATCCCTCCTCCCTCTGCTCCCTATTTTCCTCTTTCCCCCTCTCCATATTACTTACGCTGCCATCGCTACAAGGTTTCAGCTCCTTCCAGAAAGTCTGCATGTTGGCTAGGTCCAGTTTGTTGAGGGGGATGGACACCTCCCCGATAGGGTCATTCCTGCTGAAGCGATCGTAGTCAAGAACCTGCAGGTATAGCGTCCTCTGGACCACCTTCTCATAGGGGAACCCTGACAAAGACATTCACACAGTGCGGTCTGAAATGCCGTGGCGATGCACACAGATAAGTTTGACACAGCTTAAAAGTGTCCTCGTGTGCAGTGAATATTAAGTTCGTCATACCTTCAAACAGGAATGTCTCGTTCCAGTGGGGGTTCAGATTCTTCCTCTTGACTTTGGTCTCCAGTTTGTGCTTCTTGTCTGGCAGCAGGTAGAGTTTGACGAATGGATCAGAGGTGCCGGAAAAGTCCTTAGCAGGCAAATCCTGGCCCTTGAGAATTTTGACAGTGAGGGTGGAGTCTTGGAAACTGTATCCAACGCTGAACTGAATACGACCCAGCTTCTCACACACCGGACCCTCATGTTCCTCTTCCTCCGAGCCTGGTGACAACTGTGACATGAAGGAGGACGGAAAAGTTAACATCACGCTATTTTCTGAACTATTCTGGTTGGCTGATGCATTTGATCTGTATTCTAATGAAAGTTTATTTATTGATTTATTTCTCTCTCTTTTGATGTAATTTCACTCAAGTGTTTTCACATCCTGAGAATGAACTTGTGGTGGTCGACTCGTGAGGTTTGGAGATGGAGAGTGTAACCCAGTTATTTTATGTTGATACAGTCCAACACACCGGTATTTAGAGTCTGAGCAGTAAAAGCGTTCATAAAGTGGTTTGCAATCTTGCAAATAGAAAATATAATTTAAATCAGGGTCAGCAAACAATCTTTTCACCCCACGAGCTGCTCTTCTGAAATGCTTTTGGAGAGGAGTCGTAAGATCCGACTCCCTTCAAAGAGCCACAATTCTCGGCATTAAGATGTAGCACTGTCTGTACAAAGGGTCAAACGCTGCAATATTCACAGCATGTCCACACACAGATTAAACACAGTTGGTTTCACACAATAAATAAGAGCCCTGGACTCCACTCAACAGGGGGCACTAACTCTGCACTTCAACATAAAAACCACACCTTCCAACTGGCATTATCCAAATGGCATAATGTTATGTCACAAGGTCGGTCGGTGTCTGCTGCGTGATAAGGGCAGACAAGCGTGCATGGCTGCGTGGAGATGAGAGGGAGATTATCTGTCAGTGGGCAGACCCACTGACTGATGGTGGTGTGGCCTGGAGGGAGGGAGAGAAATCCAGTTTAAAACGCACTATCTTACTGGGGACGAGCTCGAGGCATTACTCAAGGAGCCGTTCCAGACATTTAATATCCAATTCCGTATTCTCACACACATTTCTGATGGTGCTGCTTGGCCTCATTCTCCATGCTGAATATGATCACTTTTCATTACGCAGCCCTCCACCCAACAGCTGGCCTAAATTGCTTTTCCCCATTTTTTTTTGCACTGGGACACTCTTTTTCCCAGAGTCCACCCTTATTATTCAGTTTTTAGATTCTCGACTCTCATTTCGCATGAAGTAGATGTAAATTCTCTTGAGTATACAATACAGGTTTGTCCAAAGGATAAATTTGGCTGATTTTGTATAAATAAATAAAAAAAAATTCTTAAAAAATGTAAAAAAAAACACTGTTGGAGATCTTGGCATAGTTTATTCCTTAGTCACAGTTTAAAACAGTTTGAAATACAAATGAATGTTTTTCTGTTTTCCTTAGAATGAGTAAACCTTTACGTGAAATATTGCACATGTAGCGTATACCCACATTCATTGCATGGAAAACAGAAAAACATTCATTTTTATTAAATACTGCACATGTGTAGTAATCTGCAGCTAAAATTAGTCCCTAACCAATGAATTTGATTTACTATTTTCTTTATATATATATTTTATATATTCCCCTGAAGATATTTTAAATTTAGATTATACTGCAGGGCAGGGTGTTTTGAAAGATTAGTATTTTTTTTTTTTTTTGTATTTTCATGCGATTTCTTAACAATAACACAAAGAAACAGAATATTGCTCTCATTATACTTCACAAAAATAAAGCATATATCTTAACACCTGCAAATGTGTGGATGTGCGATGATAAAGAGGCAGAGACACTTTAACACCGCACTATTCACACTATCCATGGCAGTGTGAGCATCATACAAAATGAAAGCAGTATCAGAGAACATCCTTGATAAGAACCTTGCTGATGCTGACAAGACCCCAATCCATCCTCCCCCAGCCGCTATCACCTGAGACGCTTGAGAGGGCCGGATGTATATATACTCTGACGTTCAGCGTCATTTCACCCTCTCCCCATCAGTACAGCCTGTGGAATAAAGTCTGTATGCTGCCATTGCTTTTCACACAGCGGCGCAAGTGGCTGAAAAGTGCAGGATGGGTATTTTCAGCATGAAAAGGAGCGTTGTGTAATATATAGACGCCTTTGGCAAAACTGCCCAGAATGAGTATTATCATTAAGCACCACCACTGTGAATTCCTCAGACACACCATGGAACCCACATAATTACACGCTGCTCATAGCCATCTATGCCATATTCGCACAGCACCCACAGCACCGCATGTTCTTTCACAGCTAATTACCGAACCTCGCTGAGTAAGGCTCCCCTCCCCTCTGCACGTCCCCTTTCATGGTAATGATTACAGCGTGTTTCAGTTTGCTGAGGTACCGTATGGAAGTAACGGACGCTCTACAGGTGGGTGAGCTGAGTGGGATGGAGACGGTACTTTCGGAGCGATAAAAGACTTGGGAGGACGAAACACCTCTCACACAATTCAACTGAAGTGAAGTGCGTAGGCTGTTTTTGTGTCTCCTCCTGAACTAAAAAGTGAAAACTAAAAGGAAAATAAACGTAAAAGCCTCATGGAAAATAACTTTAATTGCAACATTGGCCAAGATTTCTATCAAATTTCAAAGGAAACTCAAATTTATGATATGGCCGAAAGTTAAATCAGAAGCTTTTTTTATTTTCCATTTTATTGAGTTAAACAAAAAAAAAAAAAAAGACAGGGCTGTCAGACTCTGTGTGTTTTTTCAGACCTCATATTTATTTGTTAAGCATGGTGCTATCATTATTGCTTTCAAATATACGAAAAAAAGCTCAAAGCTGCCGGTATCTTTCCTTTATCATTGACAATCTAACTGCTTTATGGGCGTGTCACTTTAGCTCATATATCTTCTAGTTCCTTGTCTCAAGACTTACATGTCACTTTTATCTTAGGACAGGAAAGGCACCAGCCTCCAAGTCTCTCTGTCTCATTTATTTTGATTTAAAAGGTTTTGCTGACAGCAGCACTCATGCTCTAAATAATGAGTTCAACAAAGCAGAAAAAAACAGACCACAGATGAGTTAGCAGTGTATCGCTGAAACATGTCTCATGTTGCGGTGGAAGCAGTACAGGGTGACGGTAGCGTGCGTTACCATGAGCATGTCACTGGTGACTGAGTTGGCCAAGTCAGAGACAGAAGAGTTGGCATCATGGCGGCGGCCGGTCTCATCCGGGGTCTGACCTCTGGGGCTGCTGCCAGGTTTGTTTCCTGGAGTTCTGTTCAGGTAGACACAGACACACACATACTGTCACATATGATGACTGGTGTAGATTAAATGGCCATCACACCTTTTTGTCTATCAGTTTACAGTAGATCAAAGAGTTTTAGTCCACGTAACTTTGACCATGTAGTGTAAGTCTCTGAAGCAACAAAGGCTGACCTGGCCCTTAATTAAATGTATTGTACTGAATTAAATAGTCCATAAAACAGTCATCTAGAATCTGTTAATTGCTATATTTGAGTTTAACTGTTGAAAACAGGCCACCATCCCACACACCGAGGAATATCCTTAAAGAAAAATATGCCATTAAACAAAACCAAATTGACATTATAATACATTTGTAAGCAATTACCATCTGACTGATAATCTTTTACACAAAAGGATACAAACAGAAAATATTTAAAATTGCTTTCGGATCCTATTATATAACAATTTGGTAGGCTGAGAAAATACATAGATCTGATACAAGCTTAGGCATATTGACAAAAGAGGCTAATGAGAATTTATGAGGGAGACACGAGGAAAAAACCCAAAACAAAATAAAACAGACAAAAAAAACAGAGACAGTGTGAAAAAGAGTCAAGGAGAGATAGAATGTGAGTTAAACCTTAAAGGTAAAAGCAGGAAGAGATTAGGAGGTTTTGTGGGAAAGATGATCCGAGAGGTGAGATGAATTGGAAGACGTACCTTTGCACTAGAGGCTGAGAAAAACTGAAGGAGAGATTTGTTTTTGTTAAAACTCAAAAGGATTAATGGGATGAACAAAGTAAGGTTACTGACTGAAGTTAATGAGAGACTGAGACTCGCGGGCATCAGCCGAAGGAGAAATGGACAAGAGAAGAAAGGGAGATGGGATAAAAGGAAGAAAACAGACCAGATTTGGTTTAAGTGAAGACTTCAGAGCAGAGAGAGGAACTGACATGTTACACTGGCAAGCAAAATCACGGGAGGCTGCAGAAGGAAGGGTGAGAGACAGACAGGGGTTACGCCGCAAAGAGACAAGCAGAAGTGGAGCGACAGTGAACAGGGGAAAAAAAAGGATGCAGTGCGGAAGAAAAGAGAATTGATTCGTCACTCTACGTTTATTTCCTGTGATCTGCAGGTCAGAACACCGACAATGCAGCTCAATTCAGACTGTAATGGTTCCTGTTTCACAGGCTTGCCAGGCACAGCTTAGCTTTGAGTTTAATGTGTCCACAAATGAAGACATCTGAAGCATTAACATTTCTCCAGCAAGCTAAAGCTGCTCAGTTACAGCTTCTAATATCAAAACCTAACACACTTCAAGGAGAAATGTGCTGCCTTAAATAATTAAATAACACGTGGCAGTCACACATATATAACACCTGGTGGTCTCGCTGTGCCACTGTCTTGACTCTCACCGGCACTGTGGCGCTCTGCAATTCACCCACTTCTGCGGTTTCACTAAAAGCATGTCAACTCTGCATTTTTAATTGATTGTGTTGCAAAGAGTTTGTTGTTACTCTGTGATACTTATTTTGTACTTCTATGACCTAAATTGTTTGGAGGGTTCAGTTTTTACATAAGTAGGCCACCTGCATTGAATTACTACATATAATTGCCTCTAAGTTAAGATTGCCTATCAGAGACCATGTAATATTAATTACATTTGATTGGAGCAATGATGGGCAAAGTTTCCTTTACGGAAGTAAGGTGACCATTTACTTGAGACACTATTATGACAACAGGGAACAAATGCTATGGTGGCATATGCCTCTGTAAACCATTGACTGTATATAAATATGGAAGCTCCCCACCTGCTTGTATTGGTCAAACAGCTGCTGTTTTCCCGGCTTTATAGGCGGCGCCGTCTTGTGTAAGACACAGAGCCAATTACCTAACTAAACTCTGCCAGACTCACTTGTGTTTAATTAATACTGTGCTCTGCTCCACCTCCACCAGTTACATAAGCTACTAAACAACTAAAATGAAACATGTCAGAAAAGTGGACACTTGAGGATGCATCAGTTTTATATTAACCTCCTTTTATATTTATATTGGTACCATAAACCATAGCTCTTGAACAGGGGGTCTGCGGAGGTACTGGTTAATTAGACATTTTTATATATATATTTTTAATACAATACCACAAATTTAAATTTATTTAAATACACAGTAACATGAAACCAGCATATTTTGGTAAAGGGTTAAATGGAGGCAGAAGATGTTATCTTTCAGTCAGCGCTTCACTCATTCAGCGATACAGGGGCTGTCTCAACAGCGAATCGTTTCACACAGAGCGCCACAGACCTGTCAATCAAAGTCTCCTGTGCACAGTAGGCCACACTCGTCTCGCTGCTGAGCCAATCAGGAGGCTACATATTACACCCTGACTCTGTCAGGTTCGCCGCAATTGGCCGAGAGCTTATTCAGTCCCCAGGTGAAATCCCAGAAGCACGCTGCAGTATTAGCAGAAGAGACGCTAACAGTGCAGCTCGCTCCCATCAGTCAACTACTGAGGACAAAATGGCTTGGTGATCCACTGTCCCTACTACATTTAGCTATGTTTGTTACCACTTAGGGATGTTTATTTTTATGGCAGTTGCACAGCCACCTTAAAAAATTATATTTAAACCATTATTTAAAAAGCTTCATATTTAATGTAAAATGGTATTGTATATTTATAAGCACTAGGCTGAGTATGTACACATTTACCACAAGGAAACATCACAGTACTGGGTGCTGCAACGTATACCAAGTTGTGCAGCTCATCACTGCAGCCTCAACCAAGGCCAAACTGTATATCTAATGTATAACTGATGACTTGGTGGGCATTTCTGGATCTCCTTCGAGTGTACCCATTTATTTATGATGCAGTCGCACATGTTTTTTCACACTTGGGGTGGAAAATACGCAGGAGGTTTTCTTTGGCAACCAGAGCCTTGAATGTCAACCAGCTCCTGTGCAGTTAGCGACAAATGAATAACCTTATATGTATGGAGCTTTAGTCGCATGATGCTTTTGGGAAATGGGGCACAGCGGTGTGGAACAACAGAAACGTTTTGACTTGACCATAGCAACAGAGGAACAAACAGGTTTCTCTTCTCTTTTTCTCTTTTCTGACAGGATCTCTGAGGGATTCATTTTACTTTGTAGGGACTGGAGGATACGGATAATATCTACAAAGAACTGTCATATAATCACAACATTTCCTCTGAACTAAACTAAAATGAGAAAATGACTAAATCAAGATCAAATCATTTGCAGATCTCATGATGAGGTTTGGTCATTAGAGAACCACCCACTGTCAAAAAAAACAGGACACCAACCAGGTTAATCTGAACAAATTCCTCTAATTGAATGTGAGTGTTGGGTCATTAACATTAGAGAATCAAGAGCGCACCACCCACAGATGTTCAGAATAAAAACCTAAACTCCCTAACCAGCCATTTAGAGATGAAGAAGTTTCTCGGATGTAACGCCCTCGACATTAGTTGAGTTCTTCATCTTAGTCCAGCTGCTTTTGTCTTAGCTTTGCTTTTTTTTTGGATGACTGACAATCTCCACAAAGAACGGATCCTTAAAATACATTTTGTGATCCATCACTATTTTGTTGCTTTCAAGCATATGTCTTCAGTGTGTGAGAGCACTTGTGTGAGTGTAATTTGCTGATGCTAATATCTTAGCAGCACAGTTGTTTATACTCCAGGACAATTTTTTTTCAGCTCAGACAGAGACATAAGTTCAGAGGCCCTGAAAAGGAGGATAGTTATCACCTACTTCCTTCAACAGCTCAGTTGTAGCTCATCTACCCAGAGGACTGTTTACACGTATTCCTCCCTTTGACTACAGAGCACATAATATATACTTGTCAGTGGGTCTTTAACCAAAGAGTCTATAAAAGCTACTTGTAGGAGGCTCAGTGACAGCACATTGAGCTCTACTAAATCAACACCCTACACACAAGCCAGTGACCACATGGAACAGTCTGGAAGTTCTCCTGCGCTACTGTGATTGCTTGGTAATAAATTATGTAAGCCATGCAGTGCACATGCAATACCTTAACATGCAACATATAAAATGGCTATAGTAAAGGCATGCCTGCATATAATATATTACGCTGTTTTGTTTTTCTTTCCCAATGGCCAATATATTCAGTGTCCTATCTGCTCCAGCCTAATGGAGCGGCGAGCCCTTTTGCGGATTTGCATAAATCTGATAAGTTCAACACGTTCCTATAAGTAAGCAAGGGGTTGGACAAAAAAATGAACAGAGCAGAGACTGAGGGGTTTCCCGTCGAACTTGGGACACACAGTGGGGTGCTGATTGAGGAGGTGGACAGATAAATGAACGAGAATCTGTATTTGGAGACTGTGCGCGTTCGAAACAGTAGTTAACCGGGTGGAAAAGATAAAGACGACATCTGTCAAAAGCAAGACACGAAAGCTAAACAGAAGGTTTTATCAGAGTAATAGGAAGGAGATGAAACAAAAGTCAGGTTGACTGACTAATTTATCAAACGAAGAGTGTATCATTGTTAATTACACAGCTGCCATGTCTCTTTTGAACATGTGGTACTTTGACTGACTAGGCAGTGAAATTAGGCAAGTAGATTAAAATGATGAAATATTAGACTGCAAATATGAAAATGACAAATTACAACATCATATTTGAAGTTTGAGCTAATGTGCTCTACATTTGTGATGGCAATCATTTCATGAAGTTCTCTTTCTTTCTTTCTTTCTTTCTTTCTTTCTTTCTTTCTTTCTTTCTTTCTTTCTTTCTTTCTTTCTTTCTTTCTTTCTAATTCAATGCATTTTTCTTATTTTCTTGCAGGTGTAGTTGTGCAATAATTTTAAATGTTACTTCATGTCCATGATGTGTCATTTAAATGGAGCTCACTCTGATGAAGGTCATGTGTCATCATGTGTCATCATTTGACATCCAATAAAAGTTCCCCAAACGATCAAATCATTAGCAGATTCTTTCTTTCTTTTTCTTTTCTTCTTACTTCAGTATTGACGCTGACGTTGGACATTCAACAGAGTCAAGTCAGCGTGATAATATTCTATAAAGGCCATAGGAGTGCAGTTGTGGTGCCTGCTTGGTGTAGTCACCACACACAGATTAACATATTGTGACATGAAAGGCAAATGAAGACCTGCTGCCTGCACGGAGTGTCCTCGAATCTCGAGTGTTGACACGGTAACGGCCTGAGGGACGTGAAGCGTTTGGGTGTGGTGGTGAGGTGAGTTCATCCATGTGTGTAAATATACATATTTACCCATCGTCAAAGGCACGCACAGCTGCTTAGGCAGACACACACAGCCTGCACCAGGGTACTACTGGTGCTGCATAATATTTCAAACAGACACGATAACATCCTCAAATTAGTTAGATCTAAAGAAAATGATAACACTGAGGAAAGAAGAGAAAGAATAATCTTTCAAGTCAGTTAATTCGCCACAATTGCTCCCACTGAATTTCATCTTGATTCAATGATATGACAATTTTTTTTTTTTTTTTTTGTAGTTATTAGAGAGCGACAATGCATCTTGTCATGGTGATCAACTTTGGAATTTGCCTTAACAGAAAGACAGACAGACAATTATTTTCAGCTGTAGGTTGGCACTTTCTGCCTGCTACTGACTACCTCGTCTCAAACACAACACCAGTTACATAATTCATCCTTCAGAGGTTGTTGTAACCATGGCTACTGAAACGTGTGCACCCACTTAAGGTTGTACTCACTACCACCATGTATTTTAAACAGGGTTACAGTAACCATGGTAACAGGAGCATTCAAAAGTGGGCAGTAAAATACAAGTAAGTTCAACAGAGAGGGGCATATATTAAAAATAGCAAAAAAGCCCCAGGGCGAAGGGGAAACACATTTAGTAAGCCTTTGAAACACACTCTTTGACTTCCTTAAACCCACACTTATTCAACTGCCATGACCCTGTGAAAAACACCTCAGCGCATACCCCTGTGTACGTGTGAGCTCATGCTGAAAACGGCTGATTTATAAATGCCAAAAAGAAGTGCAGAATAACCTCCGGCCAAGACACGCAAAACAAGAGGCAAAGACGGGAATGTTCAACAGTGGAGTTACCTTGGCCCCCTTATCGAGATCGCAAGACTGAAACAAGCGCTTCTCTAGTGCCACTCTTCAGTTTTTTCTCCAGTAGAGAAATGCAAATTAAGTAACGGCAAGTCCGCGAAACAGAGCAAATGAGCGCACACGCATGCAACTCTCTCAGAGGTCGAGAGCGATGTCCCTGGAGAATGACCACTTCGATCTGACGCAGTGAAAGTCAAAACCCGACTTTTGACCTCGTGGCCTCATCTGAGTCGAAAGCCATCTTCTTTGTAATTGGACAAAGCAGGTCATTACATCCCAGGGGACAATGCAGCCACATCTTATCTCCTCCTGTGTCACATGGCTGTGGGTGAGCGTGCCTAGCGTTGATTAAGAAGGTCTGAATAGATGAAAGGAACATGCTTCATTCATTCAGGCTTGATAAAGGTGTATCATGGAAGTAATTGTTGGAGGAGAGACTCGGCAACATTGGCGCTTTATTTTCCACATGTGTCAAATCTGTACTCCGTAATCGTATCACCTCCTGCACCATAGCTACTCACAGCTGAAAAACGGTGCTGCACATGTGATTAGAGGCTGCACATCTGTACGCACACAAGCTTCTGTTTTTGAAAGAGTGAAAAACACAGTGAAAAGTCAGCGTTGAGGACTTATTGGAAGAAAAAACTATATCAAATGTTAAGCAATAGAACATTCAGCCAAGCTATGAAATTATTTATGTCCTCAACGTGTCCATTTAAAGACTTCACTACAGAAATATGTGCCACTTCAAATTGATTATTGTATTTAGGTTGTGCCCCAGTTACATGTTAACGGAATAAATCAGCTTTTATTAGTACCCTGACATTTAACCTCTTGACCTTTGAAACAACCCAGTTTCTTAGAAATGATGCACTGCATTTCATTTGTTAATGACAGCATCAGTCTCAATATTTTGATTTTATCTGATCTCCTTTTACAGCCAATAAGATTAACTTAAGAGAATCGACATGAGCCTTCTGAGGGGTTCCTGTGTGCATCCTTTTGGGGATGACTGCTGCCACCATGGAGTGGCATCACTATTAGGTGAAGGTGTCTGGTCTGATCTAGGTGGGTGCTACATGTCTAAGTAACGTCCACATGAATGACAGGTCCAAAGGTTTCCCAGCAGAACATTGTATTGTCATAATACTGTGGCTGATGGGTGTAAACACTGACGAACTTCATTGACATCACCGAATTCATTCAACAGGAAAAGACGACCAAGAACAACCCACATGTTTGATTGTACATATTTTCAAACACAGAGCAAATAATTGCTTTGCTGCTTCGTTCTCTTCCTTTCACCATATTTCTTTTACATCCTTTTTACATATTGTCCTTGTAACTAATCATTTTCTTTCATTTTTTTTTTTTCAAGGGTAGCTGCAGTGGACACATCCTTGAGGTTTTATGTAACTGTTCAGCCAGCCATGCTTTTAAAATTGAAAAATACCCCACTTTTATAGATATTTGTCTGACATAAGATCGTCAAGAAAAAGGTTTTGGTGAATAGTCTAACTGGTGAAACAAATTAGCAGTACAGTATCTAATACAGAGCAGAATCAAAAGATTCATCGTGATATTAAAAAGAAAATCTTGCAATCTTCCTGTCCACTGTGTCTGAGCTAAATACTGATCACTCAAAGAAGTGCTCAGCTTCTAAGAGAAAATGGATCGAAGAGGGGACTTGAACAATGTTGGTATTTTACCTTTTACAGTTTTCATTATCAATCTCCAGAAGTCATGTCAAAAATAATTACCTGCTTTGGGATATGAGATAAAAATGAGTTATAAAATGACCAAGATTTATTGCATTTCCTTTTATACGCAGTTTCATGTGGAGAAAACGGTATGAAGTTAAAGACATGGAGGTGGGACTGAGTGAGTATGAAACTGTATTTACAACCTGACATTTGGACTCAAATTGTAATGGTAACACACTGACTTGTACGTTAACACAGGAAAACCGTCCTCAGAAGAATCTCAGTCCTTTTTTCTGACCTTAAGCAATGAAGCAGATTTATCAGTCTACCCAAGCTGACAGTCATCTAAACTGACAGAGAAGCAGTGATGCGACATCAACCCATTGCAACACCAGTCAACGCCCGCAGGAAAAGGGGGATTAGGTGAAAAACAAATAGTGGAACGGGACAGGAAAAAGAACATATAGCAAACCGGCATGCCAAAGTCGCAACTGGTGCAATTAACCAAATCATGGAAGACAAATAGAGAGAGATGCAGATGATGAGGAGAAATAAAGGCTGCTTTCGGTAAAGTGGGAATTGAGGGGATGGGAAAGAATTGGGACACAGAGGACAAGAAAAGGGAATGTGGAAGGAAGGGTCAGAACATAAGGAATGAGCGTTACCAGCAGGGCCTGGATACAAAGTGTGTCTCCATAAACATGCTGCATCTGGGTCTTGCTGATCATACACTAGCCCTAGGAGACCATAAAATACAATATAGGTCTCATGTCCCATGATGGATGAGGCCCAGGCTCCGATGTCAGCCCACTCAGCGCTCCCCACCAACAGGGACAAATCACTCGGCCACCGCCCCCCTCAGAACACAGGCTAATGCAACTAATGGAGCCGTCTACAGTGTTGGATTAGCATGATGCTTTTTGAATTCTTCTGATGCCTTGTTCTTCAGATGATTCCAGTGGGTGAAGCTATTTTTAAAAGAAAAGTGGAAAATCCCATTGCTGATGTATTATCCATTCCCAAACTAGGGATAAAATCATTATTGAATGTGTTTTTTTTTTTTTTTTTTTGCCTTTTGCTGATCACTGTCACCTTCTCTGTGATTCCCCCTTCGCTTCCCTTTCATGGGCTCTCTTAAATCAGCTCCCTGATCAAAGCACCACACGGCAACCCGGGGAAATGGTGAATGAGCTCCAGACGTAGTTCTGACAGCTTTTGTAAAACGACGCCCCGTTTGTGCTGACCTACATCGCTTTTTCTTTCCAATCATCTTTCCTCCTGGGCCACTGCAGGCTCCAGGGGCTGCCACAGGGACCAGTGGCCAGCCTGGAGAGTCATTAGGAGCCTTGACTCACTGTGATCGCTGGCTCAGACACATGATTGAAAGAGTCGGATATACCAGCTGATAAAGGATGACAACAACTTCCTGCTTGATTAATATTGTACAGTCTGGCACTGTGCAACTCAGGACAACATTAGTCAGATCAGAACTTTGATTCCCGTTGAGGCCTGTACAAACATGCAAACACCCATCATGTCATGTAGTGTTGGGCAGCCTGGTCGGGGTATGTTTATCATCAAATAAAAAATTGATGATCAAATAAAATTGCTGCAAATACATCAATACACACTACAGTCTATTTAAAGATCCATCAGAGATCCAGTACATAGCATTTTTCACTCTCCTGTTTGCTCTGCTTTAGTCTCCTCCCACTGCCTCTTCAAGTGCTCAGTCAGGTTCCTTAGTTCCTAACTTCTTCTTTTGGTGCTAAATGTTAAGGATCAAGTCAAAGATCACTTAACACATTGAACTAACACATTGAACACATGGTAAATTATTAATGAGAAGATAAGCAGAAACACAAGCAGGCTGAAAATGGAAAGCCACACTAGAAAGGCTCTTAATAAACCACATCATGACTTGCAGCAAAAGCTGAAATTATTCGCTCTCGGTGAAGCAAGTCTTTCTTGTGAATGCCAAACAGGAATAGCCACAATCAACCGTGCACCATTATGTTGCAAATTCTGCAAAATGACCCACGTTTGATTTGAATGCCCCATCACTGGAAGCCAGTGTGGGTAGAACAAATTCTTGGCTTGCATTGAATGAAAGCACACTTTGATATGCTACCTTTCAGAAAGCGTTTCACGTTTTACAGCTTTTACAAACTCAACGTTCAGAAGGGAGCTTGTCTAGCTCTTTTGGGCCTTTTCATTTTTATTTCCCTGTTGCATCGCTGTGTGTGGTGAATCTCTGAGCTCATTATGATGCAGCTCTGCCACGCAACAACGGCTTTCTGAGATGATAATAATACAAACAGCTTCAGAGCTTCCATCATAGTTATCTGCAGGTGGGTGATTATGTCCAGCCCGCTGCAGGGCTTTGGCTGCTCGACTACAGTGACCGAAACTGACTTGCGCAGAGATTAGAGGACCTTTCACTTAACCAAAAGAGGGAAGAACACCAGCCTTTTCCTGCAGACAAAAGATCAGCAAGAAGGTGCCTTTTGACATTAATGTGATTAATTGTAAACCCAGCTTGGTTGTCTTCAGGCGGCTTCCAAGTGCGAGATTTCAGATATCTGGAAAGGTTATTCAAAGCCACACAGAGCAACTTGGTCTTCATAAACTTTAGCACAACATCATGTTTGAAGACTGTACAATATGTCAGAAGAAATATAAGCCAAATGTTTTTATGTGTGAAAATACAATAAGAGGAGGGTAAGAATGTGTATCTGCTCATTGCTAAGGAAAATAGGCCAACTTTTTTTTTTTTTTTTAGCAATCATGGTTGTAATCTACTGGCAGCATATGTTTTCCACTGACAAACACTATAAGCATAAACTCATACTGTCATCTTGTCCCCCAGAATATCTTTGGCTGCAAGACTGTTACCCAGACTGAGAGGTTCCTGAAGAGTGTTATATTCAGTGTGGTTGCTCCGGTCGGCAAATTCAAAAATGGGTAAAGAGATGGGCGATGGAAGTAGCCACACCATTATCTATGCACAACTTTAATACAATTTAAAGAATATGTTACATTTATAGTCAAAATTTTATAGTAAGATTCATGTGCTGGGATGTAAACATGTTTGTTTCTGTTGGGCATTGAGCATGGAGGTCAGTGTGGACTGACTCGCTTTTGGAGCCAGTTTAAAGTGACCAATCGAGACACTGCACTATCACCAACATGACTTCCAACATTCACATTAGCACCATTTCTCTGGCCGTGGAGGACGTTGCTTGAGTTCAACCCATGATCTCGAAAACATAATAAAAGACAAGATACACTGCTACAGGATACTTTTCTTTCTAGGGATGTAATCAACAATACAGACCAGTCTGCAAATGTTTATATATGTTAAACATTTTTTTTAACACTAAAATATTTTAATTGAGTCACAGTCTGTTCACAGCTCTCAGCACACATCATTAAAGTACCTGTATATCCCTTGTCACTCAGTCTGTGTGGTGTGTTTACTCAGTGATAATGAAAATGTTTCTCATTACTACAATATCCTTTTCAAATATTACATTACTAAGACATTTTTTTTTCCATTATGAAATCAAAATCTCCTGATCCCATTTCTGCATGGATCATAAAACATATCACTTTGTCCCAAGGACAATAGTTTTCCCATAATAGCAGTAAGTTGATATGTTTGATATGTTTCACATTGTAAATAGTGATCCAAAAGAGAAAAGGGTCTCAACTGTAGCTATCATACTCTAGTATTATTATTATTTTATATCAATGTCAGGGTCAATTCAGTATTTTCAAACCAGATGCTGAGATCATCATTCATTCACAGCGCTACTCTTCAAACCACGACGAACCAATCTGTATTTATTATTTTAACACCATAGGGAGGTTTCTTGTCATAATATCAGCTTATCCTGTGATAACAAATGTTTACAAATGTTAAATGAGAATTTATAGTGAGATAAAGTGATGTGATTTGTAACAACAGTTTTTTTCTTCACAGTAATATGCTCCCATAGAATAGACGCAAATCTTGTGATTAATGTAAGCATATTGAATGAGGGAGAAAAAGTCTGTTTTATGAGAGATGATTCATGCCAATGAGTTACTTTGCAGCCGCGTTGCAGACTAATGACTACTGACTGAATCCAAAACACACATTAATGCTGCACAAATATGTTAATATGGATCAAGTGACTGTGTGCCGTGAACGATCCATCTTAATGAACTGGGAAAAAATGATCCCTCAATCTCTGCAATTCCTCTGAGCTCTTGTTTCTTGTTTCTTTTTTACCTCTTTTAATTCTGTTTTGGATGGTGGAGACACAAACAGAGCTAAAAGGAGATTTTACACCTGTCCACTGGACCAAACCATGAGTCCAGTGGTGATTGTGTGGCTGTGTAAAAAAACCCCAGCCACATTTACTGTCCACGTGTAGAAGCACTGTCTGAACAAATATACACTTGACCCAATACACAGACGGCACAGCTTTGCTTCTGTTCTCTACTGTCTGATATGTTTGTAGATATTTGTGCTCCGAGCTGTATTTGATTTTCATTAATAAACCAAGAGAACCCCAAACCTCAATGGATGTGTGTATTTTTGTCTCCCAGCACATTTTGTCTAGAAAGCTAGGAGCAAAGGTTTTCCACTATTTCTGTCTCTCTTTCACTTTCTGACAGCGTCTTGTCTTGTCACATATAATCTTGGCGGGCTCATTCTGCTCCTTCCTTCTCAGTCGGCTGGGCTCCATGAAAAAGGGCCGGGAGCAAGCCAGCAGACTGGTGCAGGGAGCTTACGAGGTAACTACAGAGACAGAGAGACGAGGAAGACAGACAGAGATGATGATGGAGAGCTGTTATTAGTTGTGGAAGGACACTAGACAACTTGGCCCACGCGAGCCCTCTGGCAAGAGGCTAGCTGGCTGGCTGTGATTAGAGTTAGGTACTTGACAGACCTCCAGACAGTATGAGGATGAGAGCATGATTTGGAGACAAGAGGTGAGCTTGTCCTCAACCCCTGACTGACCCTTTGATACTGTAAATTAAATCTAAAAGGCGTAAAAAGGCCATAACTGTTGCAGCAGCGACAGAAAAATCATATTCTTTTCCTCCATGTTGGATTTCTATTTTTCATAAGTCACAAATTCACAGATGACCTAGTTAGAACAGCACACTTGGATGCTCTGCAGGAATGTTTTGAGAAAACTTTTAAGAAAAGTAATGGGATGAAAAAGAGCATTTTTCATTAAAAAAAAATGTAGGGTTACACTGAATCGCAGCAAGTGGAGGCAAAACAGAAAGGCTAAGCAAATTAGCCCTCAAACATCGGTGTGATAAGAGCAGCCTGTTCAGTCTTTTGTTCACCAGCTGAGAGACTGTGTTAGTCTCTGACGGCTGCTGTGAGATCACTTGGAGATGAGAGGTTAGCATATTTTTAGAAGACTGTTTCATGTGAGGCATCTTACTCCTAAATAATGAGGGTGCCCTTCTCCCCTGCCTGCGACTCAAAGATCAAATCAGCAGAGTGGAGCTGAAGACACATACAGGTCTGGAGGAAGAACACTGAGGACATAAAAACCGAGAGAAAAGTGACCCAGAACAGGAAAGAATGGTAATATGCAAAGTAAAAATGATTGAAGATTGTGAGCACAGACGAGCACTTCAGTTTAGAGGTGGAAGGCATTGGACAGACTGATAATTAGAGGTAGAGGAAGACAACTAAAACCACAAACTGGGCTGTATAACACTGAGAACAGCAAGGCCACGTTATTTGTATGTAAGGTGGCTACTTTGGTTTTCAAACAGCCTGTTCTCCTGTGGTTTTTGGTATTCGAAGTATTCGGCAGGTAGGCTGTTTGTAGCATCTTGGAGACCTTGCTACAGTTATTCTGTTTATTTATTGTGTCTCAGTGTCAGTATTTGCATCGCATTTCTATATTCAATAGCGTGAATTTGCAGCGTGTGTTTTGTTTGTATTAAGTTTTCCATCACTGGCCATCACACTTACACTTGGACGGCATAGTTGGCTTTGTTTTGTTGTTGCAGAATCAATTAGGGAACCACACATGGGGGTTTGACTATTTCACTGATGTATTTAAATTGGACTGATTGGATTTCTGAATGAGAATTACATTGCTAGTCATTTTGTGAAGTCAAAGGATCAAAGGCTGCGTTGGTGAGTGTCATGTGAGAAAGGTGGGTGTAAACTCCTGGCTGCAGTGCTCGTATCAAGAGTAATGTCCATGTTGACTGGGAAAATTTTAATTTCTTTATATTTTAACTGTCAAATCAACTTCTTTCTGCCTTGAATGAACTGTTGATCTTTTACATCACCCTAGTGTTTATTTAATCCACTACATCAACACCGTCTTGCAACACTTTCAGTTTCATTACCTCTCCTCTGTATGACAAACAGCTGCCCCGGCTACTCATTTTATCTTTACGCATTCCTCACACTCCTCTCTCTCTCATTACCTTTTTTCTGGCGTGGTATCATTTTCTTTGCTGGCTGGTGCTTCCTGTAGATCTGGGAGGTTGGCAAAGTCATCCTGTTCAGCCAGCCCGATTGCTAGAGACAGAACAACCATCTTCCCCTCACTGGACACACAGAAAGCAAGACATCACAAAACCACACAGGCAAGGAGACGCACAGGCGCAAGGACGCACAAACAGCGGCGCAGGACACACAAACACGCAGTGACAGAAACGCAGCAACACACACAGCACACATTCATTTCAAAAGGAGAGAGTGGGAGAGAGGTGGTAGACTGCTGTGAGGACACTAGAGTATTTCAACAAATGCTTCAGTCCATACTTTACAATGCTTCTCCTGGAGTATGGAGTGAGACTGCAATACACACATTAACCTTACACTTTAATAACCCAACATGTTTTTTTTCTCCAATTCACATATTAAAGTTTATTTTCTTGTAGCAGCTTCAATTGAAATATTTTATGCACAGCAAAAGCCTCAAGGCAACTTACATATATATATATATATTTTTTTTTTTTTTCAGTATGATTCACCATTCCAATATATGCAGTTATATAATGCCTCAGTGAACAGTTATGTTGTTACAAGCACACATATGCAGTGCTTTCCCCAAGTCTACTGTAAATACTGTATGACAGAAATATGTTTCACTGAAATAAGCGTCCTCATCTGACAGATTTAAAATTACTGCTGCCACTGTGGCTTTGTTGTCTTCAGCTACGAGTTACCTTGAGCAAAAAAAACAAACAAAAAAAACATGTAAAAATAGAACGTCAAAAGAAAGGATTGGATTGTTTCAGGAAAAGAACAAAGCGAGAGGCAAAGCATGATATGCAGAAAGGGAAAAGATAAAAGCCAATAAAAGAAATCCATGAAAATGAAGGTTGGCAACAAAGAAACATACTGCATCGTGTTGATTTTCCAGCCCTCCAAACAGGCATTGAGTCACTCAGATTTATTTAAGTGTGCTGCACAGTGAATCCAAGAGGCCATGCAAACGTTGCCATTAAAAAATGAACTTTTGCCCCGAACTAATCTTGTCAGTCACAGTTGCTAATAACAACCCACACATATTGTTCACCATTCTAACTTCGAAAACTTCACTCTGCCGTGCTCTTTTCTTTTCTTATGCAGCCTCTTACATAGCGTACTAATCCAAGGACGACTTTTTATTTAAACATTACAGTAGTATTATAAGGGTGATTCAGACTCCTTTTTTAAAATTATTATTTCTTTCTTTCATTCCTGAACTTTACCCGACTAACTGTTTTAAATCTAAAACACTCAGAACCTTTTTTTTGCAGCTTTTGAACTTTAACCTGTTATTAATGACAGAATGTGAGTCCTAATGAAAGAACAGAGCACAAATGTCTTATTTTACAGGAAATGGCTTTTATTTGTCCTAGAAACAATATGAGTGTCAACGTGAAACAATAATAAAAATGTCTCTCATATTCTGTCAGTTTAAATCCTGAACCTGTCACTATGGCAGCCCTGGATACCTATGTATAATCACACAGCCAAAAGTGTAGATAAACATCACTGGGCTCAAATAAACACTTTTTGCTTTTCTTTATTTTCTCCTTACTTCTCAGCTGTTCTTCCTCCCCTATCTTTTGCCCACACTTCTATTATTTTTAGCATGTATGTGCTTTTTGCAGAGCATTACCCCCTTAACAAGACGCTGTATTGGCAACATTAGCACTTAAGAGACAGTGGCCCACTGGGGACGTGTAAACAGCACCAACATGACGCTCATCGATAAAGTGAATGGGTTTGTATAGATGGCCAAAAAAGACACGCGCACTCCAGCCGGAGGACCCTGAAATCATTACCACCTACACCAGGTCTATTGATTGGAACTGAAAGGGCAGCAGCTCCATTGCCACACCGTGTGACTGACATGGACACACGTGGAAGTAAAACTGCTCCATGTGTTTGTTTATATGCCACTAATCACTCACTGATATTACCCCCACTGCACGTCACTCCATCCCCAGGGTCAACAGCAGACATGTCTAGTGAGATTTACAAGGACAGGGACAATGGCTGATGCCACCTCACTGCATTTGTGCTCAACCTTATTTGAATGATGATTCACATAGGCAGGGAGGTCACTGGCCTGGAGACACTTTTAATGGAAAGACAAAAAAAAAAAAAAAACACGTCTTTCCCAGTATGGGAACAGGCGAAGGGCTGCATGTATAGATGTGTGTGAGAGTCTATGTTTATGGTCAGGCAAGGAGGGAGGCGTGTATGTGCGGCTGCTTTGTAGAGCACATCATCTATAATCTATCACTGAAGTCAGGCAGAGGAGGAGAGCTCGGTATCTCAAACTATTGCTTGTCCCCGCACACTTGCAGCTGTAGTGGATGAGTTGGCAAATAGCCGGTGTTGTAAAACCTGTAATGAGCTTTGCTAACCGACTGGTGAATGTTTAGTTGTAACCCTGGCTCCTGGCTAAGTCAAGGTGACTGTTACCTTATCATATTGCTCTTCAGCCTACATGGATCAAGTCTTTCAGTTTATGTCTGATGGAACATTTCTTTAACAGTTATGCATAATACATTTTTACTCTCAGAGTATGTTTTAATGATTTTCCAATGCTACCTAGCTGTATTGAAATTTTTTATACTTCCACAACTGTAAATGTAATACTATTATTACCACAAATTTAGGAATTACATGAACATCGAGGGGAATACAAAATATCCACATTTTACTGAAAATGTGTAGTTCATGTGTGCATACTGTGACAGTAGAAACCGTTAACATCCACCTAGATAAAGTCATAAACGCATATTGGACATGTTAAAAACAAGATCTAGTGAAGTTGTTGGATCTTTATTATATACATTACACAAGTTCAGTTATATCCGTTATATCCCACTCCTCCACTATCAGTTTGTGTTAATGTAACCAAACAAGCACATACATCAACACAGAAAGACAAACAAACAAATTTTAAATAAGGACACAACGGCCACCATGCAGCATTCTCACAGATATTATAAGAAGCTTTAAAGAAGATAACATCACATACTGATGCTGTACATGTTTACATGACTGGCCATTAATGTGCATACTGCAGTAAATAATAATGTATATAATAATGTAAAAAATAATAAATGTAGTAAACTCTGTCACTCATGGCACGGATGGCTTCAAACACATACATGCATCTATCCAGATCCAGCAGCTGATTTGAATGACAGTCTCTACATTTTATGCAACAGCGAATTTATTTTAAAGGATTGTGTTAAACTTGTGTTAAACTTTGGGTGGGAAAGTTTCTCTGGAGTCACTCTGTTGGGAACTGATTATGCCAGAGCATAGATCTGCTGGACCAGTCAAGTGGTTTGGGTGGCCTTTATGTAGTGATGGATGGAAGAATAACTGACGTAGTCATTTGAGCATGGCAGAGTTAATATCTTCAGAACAAAATCACTTTGATGGTTATAAGACTGTCTTATCACATGCAGAGATATTTTTTTTCAGTATATAAACCCCTTCATGGCCTACATCACTGTGGCGCCACAATGTTAACTGGAGGCAAAACAGAGGGAAGCTTGAGGTGAACACTGTCACTTCCAACCATGAAAATGTCGTCTTGCTGCATGTTTTGGTGCCAAAATCACAAAATAAAAAACACTAACGTGAAGTTTTATCACATACCAGCCACTGCCAGTCGTAGACAACTTTGGTTTGACTTTGGTGATTAAAAGAAAGGATATGTAATGCATCATCAGTTTTAGCCTGGAAAATTTATGGGGAATAAATTGTGAATGAAATTACGTTAAGTTAATGTTTAGAGGATTCTTGTTACACGTTAACGCTAATGCTAACCGCTGGGTAACACAACGTTAGCTGCTGTTTACTATTACATTTACTACGTTACCCTCCATGGTGGTTCCACTTACTTCTTGTAATTTCTTTGTTGGAGAGGCTTCACTTGATAAAGACAGACCAGACTTCGTCCCCTCTGTGTCCTCATTTGGTCAAATCGTCCATCCAGTGAATATAGTCCCATCAGTCAGAGTCAACTTTTGAAAATAACAGTCATGGTCTCGGGGAGTGAGTGTATTAGTATTTTCTCTAAAATGTACTTTCCTCGTTCATTCTTGCCAAAACAGTCCATTTGCGTTTGAGATGTGTTGCATCCAGTTAAGCCCCGCCCCTCAAAAAACGTCACATTCTTACAAACCATGATAGGGTCTATAGACTGAAAGACACCTCATAGCGAAGTCCAGATGGTGTGTTACCACTCCAGACTAGTAGTTAAAAGCAATATTAAGGTACGTCCTCGAGAACCTAAATTTTTTGTTGGTTTTATGTGGTTGCTTTTATTTTATACTCATACTCCTCTATGTTAAAGATGGACTACTATTGATTTTACATTTTACTAAATATTTACTTCATTTAAATTTTATAAATTGTTACAAGCATATAAACTGCTTGTTCTTTAAGCATGGCAAACAGACCCCACAGTGATCAACATAGTTGAAGGTCTCTTAGTTGTCCTGTTACTGTAATATCATGCTGGATTATTTTATCTCACTTTATCATCCTCATATATTCCTTGATGCAACATTTTACAGAGGAGAGAATTTCATGACACTTACAAGAACGACTTGACGTCCAGCCCTCTGTGGCGGATCTGCTCCACCATGTGGTCCCAGCTGCCTGGATTTGACCTCGACCGACCTGCCCCTGTTCCTCTGTACCGGGAGGCTCCAGCCGGACTCCCCCGGACCCCCCTCGGACCCCCACGGGGGCCCCCGCCCCCTGGCCCCGTGTGCAGCTGGCCCAGGCTCTGTGAAGTGACTGGAGGGTCGTTGGGACCCGGAGGGGGCTGGTGAGTGAGGGGCTGTTGGAGGCTCTGCTGCCGGACCAGGGGCCGAGGGCGTGCCACGGCTGAGGATGGGATGTGCTCCAGGGTGGAAGCAGAAGACAGGGAAGCGTCCCCGAAGCTATGCGGACACATGGGAGCACAGAGGAAAGAGATGGCTAAAACAAGGCAGATAATTGTAAGATGAAAGTTTAAAAGATGAAAGTATAAAAATATGATAAAACACATACGATATTGATATCAAAAGGAAGTCAGAGAAGATAAAGATGGCTTAAAAAAAACAAAGACTGCACTGATGCCAAAATGTCGGAAAACAGCGTTTGCAATAAATATCCAATCAAGGGAAAATCAAGCAAGAAACAAAAAAGATCAATGGAAGAAAAGAAAATAGAGTCAAAAAGCTTTGAATTACTGAGGGCTGCTTTGTTGAATTTAGACTGCACGACAGCATATGAGTCTTTGTATATGGGCTGGCATGAGATGTATAAACATTGAACTATGCTTCTCCATACCTGTCGCAAAACAAACCACCTTCTTTGGAAGCCGAAGTAAAAGTATTACTATCACTTAACTTGAGTCTCTGTTCTCCACCTGCAGCGCTAAACTGTTTCTGAACGTTATCTCTCCCTAATTAGCCATGACCTACTTCTACCTTCGTGCCTTTTGCTTCCACCGGCTTTTCTCTAAGGTCCTGTCTGTTGCTGCAATGTTTTGCCTTCCCACTCTTCCTCTTACGTTTTACCTCTACTGCTCAGTATCTACAGCATCCATTCATCTTTTTCTCCACCCTCAGCTATAACATTACTATCTACACGATACATTCAATCACAGTTCTTTAAGTCTGCACTCTAATTACCGATCCGCTACTCTTACTGCCATGTAATAGTGCTTCACCCCTTATCCTCCCCTCAATCATTGCCCTGCCTGATGACTGTAAGCTTGTGCTAAACAGCTCTGTCTGGAGCTAATGCTGTGAGGGAGGATTTACTGCCTGGACTTGAGTTGTGTTAGCGGCGCTCTGTGGTATTAACTCAGCTCTAACTCTGCTGGAGAGCCAGGAGACAAGCTCCCTGAGGAGCACAGCAATGCTGGATCAAGTAAATACAAGACAGAGCTCATATACATGCACTGAAGCATGCACACTTTTTCTCTCTCTCACACACACACACAGATAAAGCAAACTATTAGGTCCTTCCTGAGGATACACTTTGATGGGTGTTTGTTTATTGGTGCCTAACATTCAAACTGAATTAATGCGAATTGAGAATGGACATGGGTCTTCTGAGGGTGTCCTGTGGTGTCTGGTAATAGAATGTTGTTAGTGGGGGCCTTTGGGTCCTATGGGTTGAGGGGAGGGGTCTCTGTGGATCATCCCACAGATACTTGATCAGTTTGCAATCTAGTGAATTTGGAGGTAGGGTCAACACCTTGTGCTGTTCTTTATGTGTTTTGAGTTGGTCCTAAAGTGTTTTTGTGTGTGTGTCTGTGTCAGGCTGCATCCTGCTGGGGATGGCTACTGACATCAAGGAGTGGCTTTGCTGTGGGGTGGGGGTTGTCTGGTCTGGTCTAGGTGGGTGATACATGTGTATGTAATATCCACATGAATGCCAGGTCCAAACATTTCCCAGCAGAACATTGTATTGTCACAATACTTCTCCTGTCAGTGGTTTTAATGTTGTGGCTGCTCTGTGTATTCTCGTACATTTTGTAGATTTTACATTGTTTCTTAATTGTTTCTAAAAATGTTTGTTGCACCAAACACCAAGACAAATTAATTGTATGTGTGAGCATACACAGCATAAATCATATTGTGATTTTCATTCTTAAGTGGGAGTCGACAGAGGATGAGAGCAATCTGTCTAGAAAACATGAGGAAAAGTTGCTGAAATTCGTCCAGTTGGTGCGGCAATTGTCAGAAAAACAGAAAAACCCATCTCAAAAGTAAGTAGAACTAATCAACTTGGCAGTGACCAGCGTGGATAAATTTTATTGACATGTGACACAAGTATGAAGATCCCTGATCATTTACCAGAAGGAAACCACAACTTTGGTTTCTACCATCAAGATCACCATGCTGATAGTGGAACTGGAGTGTCGGTTAAACCCAGATGGAGCGACATCACTGACAGTAAGAATGGTGACGGCAACAATAGCTAGCTCCTTACAATAGCGGTATTTTTATGTCCTGCTTGTTTCATTTGGAAACATTCGGAGTGGGAATTATGCAAGAGGGTTACCTAGGCAACCAAAGCCTGGAATGTCTGACCAACTGTCAGCTACAAGGCAACGGCCAACGAACGAACCGCTTTATATTTAGACACATCTGGGTTCTAGAAGTAAACATCCAATTATTTATTCATTTCCTGCACATACAGCTTTAGAAAATGTTAGTGCAACACTTCTCTGGTGCAAAATTTGACCAATGTTATTCAGAAACTTTAGTCCTAGAAAAAAAAGTCAAAAGCTCAGTTCACAGTAACAAACCTATCAGTTTGCATATGCATATGTTTGAATTTTTGAATTTATCTAGCAACAAGCATTTTTACAGAGTAACATGACAGGGTCAGGCGTTTCCTCTTGATGAGATTTGCCATGTGCCATAGGTGAAATAAAATGTAAAAACATAAAGAAATCATAAACGTGTAAGAACACGTGCAGGCAAGGATGCTCTTGTTGTGTGTGTATCTGGACATGTCAACTGAAGACCACTGCTGTGGTAAGGTATACGAGAGGAATAAAAAAATACGGTTAGATGTAATGAATAAAAAGCTCCATATTAGACTGGCTTCACTCATCATGTTACTGACATCATAATAAATCAATACATCACGCAGGATTGATGGTGACATTAGGCCAGACATCTGGGAGCCAATCCATGTGCTAATACGTTTTACCCGTCTGCTGAGTGTCACAAATTTGGCATTGAATATGTCATTTGAAAACTTCTCCTTGTCCTTCCCCTTTCCTTCCAGGTATATCTTTACTGTCCTCTGTACAAGCACAAGCCATAGTCATTCATGTGCCCAGAGTCCTCCTTATCTGCTCTATCCTAAAACTGACTTGGAGGTTATTTTCACATTTCTTCTTGCTTGAAAGTCAATTAAGATGACTATAAACCTTGAATGATTTTGCAATTAAGGGAAATTGAGCAGAGTAAAAAACAAGGGGAGGGAGAAAAAAAATGGAGAAGAATGAGAGGGTGCACTGGAGAGATCAGAGAAAGGCATGAGACGGGTAAAGGCCCAAAAATAGAAACTAATTCCACAGTAGAAATTGAAACATAGGAGTATCTGATCAATCCTAAATTCTGAAAGTTGGGGTTTTCTTAGATTGCGCGCTGAAGTAAGTTGAGTCATTTATAATGTTGAAAAGGAAAATATCAATATTGAAATACTTGCTGTTTCCACGCAATCTACTGTTGTATAAGGACACAGTATTTTCAATAAAGAATTGGCGAATGGTGTATGAATGAATGACTTTGACTGTGAAGCTACTCTATTTAATTTACAGCATTTTTTTTCTTGATTCACTGTATGAACTTTTCTAAATGAATATTAGATTATGTAAGCTATAAAGTCAGAAATGTTATTGATTATTAGTCTCTTCGATGTGCTGCTGGTCTTGTACGAAATGAGCACCGCCCGGTTACAGCAGGATGTTGTAACACTGACACTTTCTTGTGTTCATCCGGTAGAAACCGGCTCTGTATGATTACTGCTGCCAATTTGACTGGAGACTTAAAGGGAGATAGGAAGTGAACTTGGGTTAAATTTAAGATTCATTTAACGGCAGAATTATTTTTTTTTCTCGTTTGTCCTGATTAAACTGCTCTCCTGCTGTTTATGAAGTAATCCACTCAGAGTTTAAAAATGCTGCTACTTCCGACGAACAAACACACTGGTTTTTGAAGATCTTCAGAGAGCATCTGTTTCTTTTGAAATTCTTCAAACTGTCACCGTTTTCGGTAAATTGGAGCCTGTAGAGGAGCAGCATGACTGTGTGGATTTGTTTTGTGTGAGACATCAGCAGGGTGGCAGCTGACATAAAAATGGTATTTGTTTATGAGTGCGGGAGCTCTCTGTCTTCAAGAGGCTTTCAGTAGTGACTCCTGCGTCACAGGTGCATTCTGCAGAGCAGCTGGCTTCTCTTTCATACCTTCTTTAGCCTTGGCTTGTTTTTCATTATGTTGCTTTTACAGACTCACTTCCTTGATATCCACACCATGCTGTTGTTGTGCCCATTGTAGCCCCTCATGCGTGCCCCACGTCACCATGCGCCACTCACTTGCCAAACCGCAGGCCTCCGGCATGCATGTGGCTCTGGACCGTCTGCCAGCGCCCGGCCTTGCTGCCCCCTGTCACCATGCTCCGGACGCTGTCACTGCGACTTGGCCCTGCCCCAGAGCAAGCACCACCCCCGCTGTCACTGGCCCCCGGTGAGGGTCCAGCACCGCCCTGCCCACCCTTATCCACGGCCCCACTGGAAGGAACAGTGGGGGGGACCGTAAACAGAGAAACACGGACAGACAGGAAGAAGGAACCAAAAGAGGAAAGAGAGATAGACGAGAGACAGACGCACAGACGCACAAAGCCGGAGAGCAAAAGGATTCATCATCATGAAAGGTAGTCAAACCGGTGAGTAAGACACTTCATGGGCGCCCAGTTGGGCCACATGTGTCCATCAAATAAGAAAATGTGAGAGAGCAGCTGTAAATAAGCAGAAGACGTCTGAGCTGAAATTAACTGGGTAAAACTTGAGAGCACTGTTCGTCTTGCTCTGTCAACACTCGACTGAAAAAAAAATACAATATAAGACAATAGTTCTACTTACAGCTGCTTCAAAACTACTAACAAAATGAGATGTGTGAATACAATATATGCAGTAAAGGTCAGATTAGTTTCTGAAGTTGATTTATTTAATTGAAATCTTACCACTGAATGTCTCTAACCTCACAGCTCTCCTGCAGAACGTTCATCTAATGTGCTTGTGTACAATACTACAGACAATTTGAAAATATTCACTGCAAGAAAAGACATTTCAGTACAAGTCCTCCATTATTTCTTCAGCATGCCTCAAACCCACCCCGGCTGACCTAGACGCAGACGCACAAAGACGAGTACAGACAGAACGCTGACTTCAGTGCAGGACCTTCTGAGTGAGGACAAACCACACAGCCGCCCAACAGGAGGGCGTCGACAACATTTAGACAAGTGTAGGCTGGAAATGTGTTATTTTTTCATTTAACAACTGTATAGTTTGTGCTTTTATCTTAAACAGTATCCTCAATGCTCTAACATTTCATAACATTGTAATTTCATTTTAGCTTTTTTTAAATGGTAATTTAATTTGCCCCTAAAACTTTGAAAGGTGCTCTATAAAGAAACAAAACCCTGTCACTTTGTAACTGATTTGCTGCTATCACATATTTCACCAATACCACTGTTGTCAGCTGAATGAGTGCCACTCAAAACTGAGTAATTATGTCAATGACATAATGCAACGCAATCACAACAAAAGCTGTAATCACTGCTGCTCAGTGAATATACAATAATCTCACTGCACAGATACAGAGTAATTGATCACTCTGTGGTTTTCAAAGAGTCAAGTGAGTTGTAATTAGCGAGGACAAGAATGATCAGGTTCTCTTAATGCCTCAGGGATTGTGTAAGATGCATCCAAATGATGGAATGATGCTGAATGATATGAAACAGACGTTTCACCATCCAAACACCTGCGTAGTTGCTGAACTGTGCACAGCACATACATTGTCGTTATTATTGGAATGCGGTAGACTACACTCAAGAGGACTATCAGGCAGCCTAAAGTACTATTACTGCTATGACTGAGAACAGGTGTCATGATGACAAACAGAAAACATAGAGTGAATGGAGCATAAGGTGAGAGGAGTAAAAACACATAATAACTTCATACCCATACAAAACACACACAAAAACAAAACAGTGGAAAAAACGGAGTAAAGCCCACCCCATGAAAGGGGGAAGAAGTTTGACATTTTGAGAAGGGTATGCATTTGTTTTCTAGTGGAGTGTTAGATAAAATACAACTCTTGGATCAGTGGCTACGGTTAAATGGTCAATGTTACTGCAACCCGACTGAAATATTCCACGGTTTAACATGTCCCAAGCCGTCAATCGGAATATACTTTTTTGGTGGAGTGGTTCTACCCACTGTGAAGCATCAAATCAGCTGAACAAATAACGGAACAATTTGTGTCCTCAGCTTTACTGATGACGTCGGTTTAACTCACTTCAATTGTGACATCACCTAAAATTTACCCCAGGTGAAGTAAGCAAGTTATCCTTTCCACAAAGAAAGAAATGAGCATAGTAGATGCTTTATAAAGCATCTACATGGTCATTAGGTTTTCCTGTTGTTTGAGCCTGACCAAAACTAATTTGGACCACAACTTTGTTTTAGAGGAAAGTAGGTATGTGGTCTCTCTGTTGAGAACTGATTATGCTCCCATCAGTTCAAATATTTGGGCAAGTTTTATGCTGATTGGTTGTTAGACTACTTAACTGCACGTTTCCTCTGTAACGGTTTAAACACGCCCCATGATAAAATCTAACTGGCTTGTTGCAAGACTAACGTTGTGATAACAATTGAGTTCGGCAACACCTGACTGCAACTCTTCTCAATCCATGTGAAAAGTCCTTGTGATTGAGTTAGATTGCATCATTTTAAATCTGATTGGGCTGTTTATTTGCAGAAAACTGGCGTCCCTGTACCTGCTGAATACAGTATGAAGATATGGCCAGCTGCCAATGAAAGTCAGTACTTAGTGTTCACAAAACCCATCTACCAACACCTCTTAAACTCAATAATTATCACGTTGCATTTTCTACAAAAACAAAAAACAAAGTATAAAAACAACACGTTACTGATTTAAGGAGTGGTTTATGTGCAAAAATGTTTCGAGGCTCTGGCAAGAAGTGGTCCAGCATCAAACTCCCTTAAAACAAATAGATGCTTTCACACTTTTGCAACAAAATATTAAAATTTAATTGGAGCGCTTTAGAGGTGCTGATATCTTTGCATGGCGCCAGGCTAGCCAGTCTGCAGAGGATTAATGCTAAGATATTCTAACCATTTAGGATGAGGCCTCATATTTAATAAAACATGTGGCATGAGAGCAGTGTTGATCGTTTCATCTAACTGCCAGAAAGCAAATAAGCACACTTCACTGGATGTCAAACTATTCTTCCCAAGCAACGCAGTCAAAGATTAAACACACTTTTGAAAAAATCCTCAACAGTCAACCCTCGGTGGGAAAACCTAAACAGCTTACATTCACTTTTATATTTAAGTCTGATACAATATTCAGAGAAGCAGATTTGAATACTTTGAGTTGAGACCATGTAAAACAGTGAGATCTGCTCTCTGAGGGTTGTCCGTCTCCATGGTAACAATCCATGGGCTGCAGGTGAGAGGCAAAGAGGGCCTGGTGAGGCTAGCAGGGCTGTAGGCAATGGGGCTATCAAACATATTCATTTGTACACCTTGTACACTGAGCAACAGAAGAATAAAATGTTACTTTCCCAGTTTATTGTTCTCATCATTTAGATTGTCTCTGGGACTATATCACAAACACTTACATATAAAGCCTGATTTTATTGTTGTCAAATTTATATATTAAATCTGAATGGCCTTTGGCAGAAAGAAACACAGTCTTCTATCTAAAAGCAATCGTTTGGAAAATGGTTGTAATTTCTGTCAATGTCAGGCCAGTCCCAGGAATCACAGCAATATTAAGGGATGGTGCTGCACATCTCTATCAGGTGCGGCATGGCCAGCAGTGCATACTAAACACCACCTCGCTGTGGACATGCCTGAATGCAAAAGCATGAGGATTACCAGGGATGAGAGGAGACCTCTGTTAAACGATATGTAGCCAGACAGTTTTACAGAGTGAAGATTTCTGCCCCCTTTAGGAAATTAAATATAACCCTTTCACTGCTCAGAGTGATGTATTGATCAGCCTTTGCCTTTGGTTTGGAGTATTCTTGTGTTATTTGTCAGATACTCAATCTTATAATCTCCAGTGTTACTACTAGGAGTTGCCCAAGGTGTACACAAGCCCCTGTTCAATACAGCCCTGCCCAGATAGAGGGGTCCCTTACCAGCCACGACTGAGACTCACTTGGGCGTGAGGCGAGGGTCTCCATAGGGAGCATATGGAGACATGTTTAACAGGAACTCCTTGGGGGGGTAGGAGCTCCACCTCTGTTGCACATTGCTGCTGTCATTGTTATTCCAAAAGTCTCTGTCTAAATCACTGCAGAGAGAGAGTGAAAGGTGAGACACGAGACAATCAACAAGAACCAAATCATGACAGGAGAGAGAAAGTGTGGAGAAACAAGGCAGAGAAAACATAAGAAAAAGAGAGAAGTTAAAATTAAACCTGTCATAAATCTAAAGGGAGAGAAAGACAGTTAATAAATAGGACACACGCATGCAATTCTTTAAACAAAAAGAAGAAGTCGGCTGAGTTTAACGTTCATTTAACAGTCAGTTAACTGTCCAAAAACCTGACAGCATGACATTATGCATAAAGACATCTATCAGGGGTGAGAAAACAGAAGAAAAACTCTAAAATTAAAGGCAACTGGCGACTGAATAAACACATGTTCGTTATGCGTTGAGAACAATAACATTTGGGAAGCTAAAAGTAATGTAGTAAAGAATGATTTACAAGAATAAATGTTGCATGTATGAAATTGAGGTTCTTAATATTAATATTTCACTAAAAAAAAAGACATAACAATGCAATTTTAAAAAGGTAGTTATAGCTTGGAGTCCTACATGTACTTATGCAGATCAAACTGACATTAGACTGTTATGATGTATAAAAAAATATGGAAACAATCTAAAAAAGAAAATGAAACCATAACTCAAACTTTGATTTATACAAACCGAATATACTAGTAACTCTCTTACAGTGTGTTCCTAAGAGATCGTAAAATTCACCTCACTGATGAAAGAATGAAATAGAAGTACACCCATACAACACTATCTCGAGGGCATCGTCTCAGGGTGGACATTTCAGACCATGCAGGAAGCTAGTAGATTAGCCTTGCAATCAGGAAATGGCTGTAAAAAATGCGATACTATCACCACATCATAGATCATTTCCATGTGGTTCCATCTACTCTCCCTGACACCTACTTGATGGCTTTATTTTCCCCTCGACCTCTCACAGAATCTGGAGAGTTGGCAGCTTCCACCCCCGGTTTATTCCTCTTGCCCTGCAAAGACACGAGAGAGAAAGAGATGGAGAGGAGCAGCACGGAGACAGGTCCCAGAGCGGTCCCTTCAGTGTTGTTTACAAAAGCAGTTTTTCGCAAGTGAAGTGATATTATTACTGTATATTCACTAGAACAGCGCCATGTTTCAACACATGCTGTAAAATTTGATAAATGAGGGAAGAGGAACAATTTGGTTTGATGCCAGGACTGCAGCTGGCTTCTGAGGATTTAGACATGATGAGGGGCCACTTAACTGCAATGAGATGCAAAAACACACTCTCACATGCATGAAACATTCACAAACGTGTCTTTACACACAAACAAAAGACTCGCAATGAAATCGTTAAGACGGTAAGGGAATGTGATACATGTCTACACGGTAAATGTGAGAATTCAAGGCAGGAAGTTGTGTAAAACTAAACATCTATGAAACCCTGCGGAGCTGCCATAGCAGGGCTCATTACACTGAAAGCTGTATTCATACTTGTGTGCTAAGGGATTATCACCATTAACACAGTTTCTAGGTAGTGATGGACTCCTTTTCAAAAGCCACAAGTTGGGGCTACAACAGATCCAGGATGAATGAATGAAGATCACATTAAATAGGTTGAAAGAAGCTGAAATGTTCTGATGTTATGGTTCTAGCTATATGTGTTTCTGTTATTATTGAGAAGGTTTATTCTGTTCGACTGTCTTTGTGTTTTACTTGGAAAAGATTGTCATCCCTGTTTCTTTCTATTAGTTTCCCATTTAGTTTGTTGTGTATTAGGGGTGTAACGATTCATCCACTAATGAATGGTGAATCGATTCATTTTCTTACGATCCAGCTACATTGATCTGTGCTCGGCAAGTTGGCCTTCCGGGCGACATACATCAATCTGATATCGATTTAAAAGGCAATCAGTCAATTGTATCGATAGGAAATAACGCATTGGATTAAGCACGTCAGAGGATCCTCTTAGTGTATTTACTTGAGAAACACTGTAAAATTGGACAAACAAAATTTACAAATTAGTTTTATATATCGAAAACACCGTTATACAAATATGCGTTAACATTGCCATTTTTCAACATCAATGGCAAAATGAACTTATATGCTACTGCTAACATTCGCCTTCACGTCTCCTTGCTTCTCCGCCGCGTGAAACGTCTGATAATTTAACGTGCAGCGTCGGTCACCACCATCATGTGATATTGTCAACAGACTAACATGTAATGAGAACATCAGCGCTTAAAAGAAGAGATAATAAACAGAAACGGACACGTGGTGTTAAACTTCTGAGCCATAATAACCTCCTCTTTATTGATAAACCGAGCGCTGTCCAGCAGATAGAGACACTTGAGGAAGTTTAAAAGGTGAAGGTAACCGGTAGATTAAGAACCCCAAAGAGTAGATACTGAGCAAGATAGTTATCTGTTGGCGGCCCGCCACTCCTAAATGAATGTAGAGGAAACACTGAGTAGATATTTATTTCAGTAACACTAATTTTTGGCTAAAAAGTTACTGAATCGATTTCAAGTCACTGAATCGTTTCGGATCGTATCTTCAAAATGAACCAAAATCGTCCTTGAATCGTATCGGCAACCACGAATTGTGAATGTATCGAATCATTAAAACAAATCGTTATACCCCTACTGTGTATGCATCGATCAAGCGTAACATTATGACCATTTCTTTCATGAGTTTGAAATGTACAGTTCTTATATACACTGATCAGGCATAACATTATGACCACCTTCCTAATATTGTGAGAATGAACATGGGTCTTTTGAGGGTGTCCTGTGGTGTCTGGTAACAGAATGTTCTTAGTGGGGGCCTTGCACTCACTGAACCTAGGGAATTTGGAGGTCAGGTCAACACTTTTTGCTGTTCTTCATGCTTTTTTGAGTTGTTTTTGTGTATCCAAAGCCAGGTCCAGAAGTTTCACAGCAGAACATCAATGATACTCAGTCTTCTCAAACTAGACAAGTGTCTATAATCTGAGTTGCTTTTGGGGAGAAACATATGACATCTGACAAAAGGCAGCAAAATACATGAATTTCATTTTTAATACGTTACAGAGTTCCTACTTTATGTGCTCTGTGCAGTTTTTACCACTTAATGGATGGTGCTTTCCACAGAGCAATATGCAGTAGTTGCAGTTATTGACCTCTTTGTTTTATTGAACTCCATATTTATTGAACTCTTGAGGGTGATAACACTGTGCTCTTTCCCGCTGAGTCACACAGACCCTCTGCTATTACATAATGTTTTTGCATTGTACCTCACAACAAGGACATGAACCACATATATGGCATAAAATGTTCACCAATCAGACAGAACCTGTTCAAAATTAGCTATGCTATTTGCAAGTTTTTTTTTTTCTCTAAAAAGTAGAAGAACAATTGGATTTCATCCCATTTAAAAATAAATAACCATTCATGTTAATAATTATTTATCTGACTTATTAGTTAGACTGAGCTTTAAATACGGTAGTCTTATGTATAACATAACATACATACTGTAATTTAATCCTCCTATGACCTTCCTAACAATAAAAATATTACTTCAAGTGTTGACACCCACTGGTAACAACATTTATTTCATAAATCCATAATAATTGTATGCTGAAGGGGAACTTTGTTTTCTTTTTCTTTTTTTCCATTTTTTGAATGAGCTCTGTTTTTCTGCATCAGAACAAACACACATTGTAATATTTTGACGCTCACCCACTGCAGAGTTACAGAAACTGTGTCAACGATTCCATGGAAGTCCATGGCTCCATGGAAATCAGTGCAAAGGAGAAAGAAATTAATGTGTCTGAATAGATGGGCAGTAGAAGGCAGAATGAAGCGGAATGTTCTGTGTTTGTCTGGTCACTGAGAACCATGGACACAGAAATGCATTTCTGACCAGTCACAGTCATTGTGGCCTATGCTACTGAAATTTGTGGTTACATTTCTGGGGAGGTGCATCTGAGGCTTCGTCACTACCCTGTGCCATTGCCTATGGGGCTACACTTGTACTTGCCGAAGCCTAAATCTGCCTTTATCATTGTAAACATATTATAATGTGCACATCCTGTTACTACACTTTTCTTGAAGGTTGGGGAGCCTGCACCTCAAGTATGTGACTGCTTTATATTAACACCTGATTGCAATTCAGACTTATCCAGCTGACCTTATCTGTACGTCCTCTGACTGCTGGAAAGTACTGCAGAGGCCCATACACATACAATGAGCGCACACAAATTTAAAAGCCCCAGCAGAGCAGTTGGATCACATCCAGGATTACAGACTTCGAGTGGCAGTGCTGACGGGCAGGCCACTCTGCAGCCACATAGGAGACAACATAAGGTCTCAAAATGAGGCCAGTTTGACGTCACCATTTGCTGAGCTGAATGGAATTGTGTCCGTTCAATTATTTAGGAAAGTGAATAATCTTCCTGAAGAGTGCTGTCAGATTTTCACACACACGCATGTGTTCTCATGCTGAGACAAAGGGATTATTTCAGATTTTGATTTTTTTTTTTTGCCTTTCCCCCTTCACCAATAGATTCTTGAAAAGGGAAAACAAGTGTACATCCTGCTGCTAATGCAAATCTTTACATTATTGACATTCACCAGACTGTTTACAAGATTTATTTTCTTTCTGATGATGAACGATGAAACAATACTTGTACTCAATGAACGATGTAAAGCAGCCTGCAGGCGGGGGAGGCTTTCCGGCACGGGAGCGAGCTGAATGTTTATATTAATACAGCTTTTAGTGTCGTACAGACAGGTGACCTCTTTGCGTATTCTACCAGATCTATCTCTCAACACACTGTATTATTTATCATGCCACATCGTATGTCCAGTTCAGCACCACAAACATTTCAAGGGGCAAGTGAAGCCCCGGGACCGGACCTGATCTCTACCTCCATACAGCTGCTATACTGTGAACACAGGTGCATACGGGGCTTTAACGCGGGACAGAATGATACTAGATTCTGGGACTGAGAGAAGGGTAGATTTTTACCAGTCAAAACTATGCTACCAAGTGTGGCTCATCTATCATTAAACAGAATCATGAAATCTTCAGCAGGCTGGAGAGGAGAAGGTGGAGTAGTTACAATGTTGAGAGTGTGTGGGTGGATGTGAGAAACAGGAGGGATGCTCCAGAGGACGGGGAGAAACAGGAGCAACCGAGTACGACGGCAGAGCGGAGGGGCAAGTGAGAAACAGAAAGAGACAGGCTAGAGGAGGCTTGAAACAGAATCCTGAATAATGATGCTGTGCAGAGGATGATAAAGACGCAGCATGGGATGAGTCGGAGATGTGAAGGAGACAGGGGGTGATTCCCTGTTTGGAGCAGTGTGGCTCTGCTTCCCCCTGGAACGTCCTCCGAAGTCGTGCTGTCATCGTGTTTGTCACAAGCCTGGATGCTCAACACCGACCAACAGCCTCTGTCTGGATACGCCTCTGTGGCTGATTCTGCCTCTGCCTCACACTTCCCTCCTCCTCCCACTCTCCTCCCCTTTCCACTCCCATTAAACATCCAATGGTATGAGACCAGTCTGCCTTATCATTCCAGGAGGAGAAAATGCTTTCTTATCTTTTTCAATTTAAATTTGAAAATGTGACTAACCATATTCTAATCATATATATATATATATATGTATAGGAAAACATTTAGGCAGCAATAGCTCTTTGGGGAAAGTCCATTGCTTTTAGTTAAATGTTGATGCAGAAAATCTATCCAGGAGATATGATGAGAAATTAATTTAACTTCATTTTCAACTCCAGCTTCTGAAATGTGAGAAGTGTGAATGTTGTTCTCTGTCTCTTGATGGCAAATATAACATCTTGTTTTCTTCCATTCATTCATTTCATTTTCTGTAACCGCACGTCCTCTAGATGTTTTTTTTTTTTTTTCTCCAGACATTACTTTAACATTCAGGAGTGTGAGATCCAAATCTGAAGGCAATGTTTTGGAAGATTTAAACCAGAGATGACTAGGAGGAGGAAGCCAAAGTGGCAAGAAAGACCCAGAGAGACGATCCTGGAAAAAAAGAATTAGTAACATTCTGACAAGGACGTGGAGATAAAGTGACAAAAGGACGAATACAAACCAGACCATTTTGTATAAAAAGGAGAATTAGATAACTGGAAAGTAAACAAAGATAGGAAATGGGTTTGTCAGATGTGAGCTCTTTTAAATGTGATCTAATTTAATTTAGCGGATTTTCTTCTGTGTGACAACTGCTGTGCTGCCGTCACTATTCAAACACACAGACGTGAGCAGGAGGGAGGAAAGCAGAGTGTAAAAAATCCTAGCGGATGAAAAATGTATAGGAGGAATTACAGTTGCTCCAGCAGCCAAGAGCTCGGAGTGATACTCATTAACATATGAATCATTAGCATGGTTCTGGAGGCCGGAGGCAAACAGCAGTGATGCACAAAGCTCAGATCGCACAAAGCCAGGTTTACAGAGAGCACTAAGGTTTCTGATCTGAGTTCGCTGTCATGGCAAAACATGCAGCCTCTCTTTCAGCCAGCAAGGAAGGAAAAACTATTCAGTGACAACACATAGCAAGAAATCCATATATGCTTACATTCACTTCAAGCAGTTTACAGCGACATCAAAAGACGACAGTGCCCACACAACCGGAATATATCATCTCTTCTATAGCGTTATTCAGAGACATGATGAAAAGAACATAGAAGGTAGAATGTGAAGTCGTGAGGGAGGAAGTGTTTTCCTGGCAGATTTGCACTTCAGACACACAGCTCGGTACTGCACAGCAGCTTTTTTAGTGGATCTGTCTCAACAACTTTCTGATCATATTTAGTAATTGCATCTGATTAATTTTTGATCAAACAGGACTTGATGACGTTAGTTTCACTTATGCTCACTATCTTTGACAACATATAATATATGAAATTTTACTAACTGGAAAATAAAGCAATTTGTGGGAAAACATATCTACATTTTTTTTTTTATCAAGATAGTAAAAAAGCCGCGTGTTGGTGTAACTCATTATGAGTTTATCTCATCATTGTTCTCTTTATTATTCATTCAACTTAGAGAAAATTGCCAAAATAATTTGAACAAAGTTCAAGGGGTTTGAACAATTATTTGAGTCTGTATGGTTCAATCATCTGGTCAAAAATTCTTCAAGAAAAGTTTATGTATGAACTTTTTTTTTTCAAGGTGAACTTCTGGATATAAGATCCCTTCTACTTTTATCAGTATGTTTCCGTATTTGTTGCTTGTATTGGTTCAAACACGCCCCATAATGAAATCCAAAATGTGTCACTCATGTTTAATGATGAGTCTGGCTACGTCAGGTTATGTTGACTGTACTAACTTCCAACAAAAAGAAACAATGACCATAACACAGGTTATTAACTTAAAGCAAATGTCAATACTGACACATGCTTGTTGAAATGTGAATAATAAGTAACTTACCAGTTTCCGTTGACACCAGGTGCAAACGCCACATAGAGCTACCAGCCAAACAGCACATACTAGGAACGCAACAGACACCAGGAACACACTAAGAGACACTGAGCCTGAGAGAGAGAGAGACAAAAACAGAGAGAGGCACTTAGAGAAAAGGACATTAGTGTGTTCAGTGCAACAATTCTCCTGTTGAGCTTCCCAGGGTTTATAGTTTATTGTTGAACCTGCTGAGGGAACATATACTTTAGGTGTAATCTGGAGCACTGCCTTGTAATGTGCCATCCTCCCTCTCTTTCCCCATTCATCCTTGTCATCTGGCATCTGTCACCAATAAGACAGAGGGAGAGAGAAATATAACAGAAGCGAGGAGGAAGTGAAGTACAGGCACTGAAACAGCTTCACGCTCATGTTCCCTGCACGTATCAATGGGAGACGCGCACATGTCAGGAAGAGATCATATCACGAGGCCAGAAGCCGCACAATTACCAGCTTCCGTTTTCTCTTTTCTATCTTGTAAATCCTTCAGCAACCTTCTTCCCTTTATTGCTGAATGAAGTTTCTCCAGAGCTTCCTATTGCTCATACCGCTTCGCAGCGATGCCGCTCATTCGGCTCTCTGCCAAGTTATTCAAAATGCAACAACACAAAGGCAAAACAGCGTCAGCAAACAAAGAGCTCATAGCCGCTGCATCCCTTTTCCCTCCACACACAGTTTCTCCCTCTATCTGAAAAATTAATCAGACTGCTGGATATTCACCTGATCCCCTGATTTCATTTGGGTCCAAATCTTGTGCACCAGCACCAGCTACATCAACTTAATCACTCTTATGTGTCCTCTCTCCTCCTTTCTTCATGTCCTTCAGGTGTATTATGCACCTTATGCTTGGTCCTCCAATTATTAAAATGTCAGCTGCTTTTTACCCACCAGCCTCATTAAAGTTAAAGTCTATTCAGCTGTTTGATAAGATATTAAGTCTTTGATTAGAAGATCGCAGGATTGTATTTTTTTATGCTCTGAGTCCTCCACTCATGCAACGGAGGGTGTGTTTTAGTAAGCTCGCCTTCAGAAGTGTTTCAGTGCTTCACAGGGAAGAGAACAGAGTCAAAGTCTAATTTCTATGCCAGTTACAAGCAACACAGAGAGGTAGCACCACAGAAACTACCAGTGTGCCTCAAACTGTCTTAATCTGGAGGAAACACAACCCACTGGAGAGAGGAATGACCTTTTTGATCTGCTAGACTTTGCAGATAGATCGTCGTACAGAATCCAGACTCGGAACTCACAATAAAAAAAATAATTCCACACATTACACCCAACTCAGTGCGTATGTGTGTACCCATAGTAAAGATGCAGCACTTTTATTGCATTTATTCTTTACATTCTGTATTTGCTTCTCTATTTGACAGATTGCATTGCTCTTAATGTAGTCTGTCTTTTTAGTACAAAATAATTTCAAGTTTATGACATTTACATAGAAACATCACACCCAGTACATTCACACACATAAGTTGCCGTATTACTGATTATCTTCTGTGTTCATTATTAAAACAGCATGAAATGATGAATCCTGTTACAGAGAACAGTGTGTTTTGATGCACATTAAGTTGTTGATAGCAGCTTAAGGCATATTCGAAGCCCTGAGTGTGTAAAAAAATAAAATAAAATAATAATAAAATAATGAAAAAATTGAAAATGTACTGTTTGATAATCGGCTGCCAGCGTCTGTCTTGTGTGCCAGGTTTCTTTCCTGAAACTGTTCAGCTGTGTTTAGTGGAGCGTGTAATAACACTTAATTTTATGGGTGCTACTCCTAATAAGTATACCAAATGAAAAAGCTGGAATTAACATGCACTCTTGGATATATCGTTTTTTTATGGATAGGGATAACCCCATATTAAGTCAAGGATTAAACATAAGCAAAGCACACTGCAATCACAGTGTGACCGGACTGGCCATACCACATCTGGATCAAATCAAATTAAAGGAGAAAAAAAAAAAAACAAGTAAATTAGAAGATCCATACTGTAACGTCCCTCCTGGACCTGGGACCCGCCTGTTTATTCACCAGCCATGCCCACTTCATTTGCATAATCAGATCTTATGTCCGTGAGTGGAATTGAAATAAGCAGAGCCTTTAATAAAACCAGATATAAATGTAAATATTAGAATGCCACATGTCCAGCCACAGACTCCATGTTAATGCCAGGTAGTAAAAAGGTCCTGCTTAAAGGACATGACAGCAGTTGACCCAGCCTCATTTATTTAAAATTCACTGTCATTTATGGCCCCAACACTTCAACCTGCACTAATTCTCAGCGATTCTCGATATTCCCACATATCCACTCACCTGTTCCCCATTCATCCATTACCTGCCTTAGTACTCATACCAGTCCATTTTCATTCATTCCACATCAGACTGTCCACGATGATGTATTTGTCCTACAGTGTTCCAGTCATTTCTCCTGTCTGATCATCTGCCCAGTTTCGATGGCCTGCCTGTTTGTGGGCTTTGATTTCTCGCCTCGATTGCTCGTCTCTTTTGTTCTGCCAACCCACTGTCAACCACATCCATACAACGATTTCGCCCCTCTATTATTCCCCTCTGCTTGTCCTTTGCTTGCAAGTTTTCGGTAGAGGAGAACGTCTGGAGCGATCGTACACCACCAAAGTAATGAGAGTAATAATTAACTAATGTTTTCTGCAACAGTTACAACTCAGTAATACAAGAATTCAGCACCATGGAGAGCACCCAACCCTAATGATCATCCCTCTGCAGACTGATCTGAGATCTGTATACCAGCATGTGAAATGTGAAAAGTTATGTGTTTTCCCACTCAGGGTCAGGTAGTCCATGAAACTTACATCACAGTTTTCCAAAGTAACACATGATTGGATCTCCCTGATCCTGACGCACAATTTTAAAGACTACATGATTTCAGACATTTAAATGGGACTTGTAAGGAAATTGCACAATAAAACAACACAAACATTACCTTTCATTTCTAATCTCTTTTAAAGATTATTATACTGACATCAGGTACAATGTCTCTCCCTGTATTGATGTTTATGCTGTACCTGTTGTAAACACAGACCAACCTCTAGCATTCTCTCCAGGTAAAGGGACTAACTGGTTGTGTAACTACAGATTCAGCTGCAGTAAATACTTCAGTTCTACAATTTGCCACAGATGATTGTGTGTTGATGCCTGTTTTTGTTTTGTGTTGTTGTCTCTTTGTGAAATAGGTATCAAGTGAGCAGCAAGAATACATGGTCTCAATACATTGATAATAATGTGCATGTCCCATCACACAAAGAGGACATCAGCCCTACATAGAAACCTCAGTTAGGATCTCATTCTTCTGGCTTATGATTACAAATGAGGGTTGCACAGTGCATTGTGCTTCAGCTCTCGCTTTAGTTCAACAGTTGTATTATTTACCTCAGACCTCTGCTCCCCACTCACAGTATGTATGATATCTGTTACCCTCACTTGGGAACAAGATCTTTGCCAAGGAGATGAGCTCATACCCTCCAAAACATACCATTCACTGTGACCTCTCTCACAAAATGACCTATTGAGCATCTGCTACAGAAACTGGCTTAATTAAAATGTACTAATGATTGTTAGGAAGCTAATTTTAAAGTACTTTAACGGGAAGAGTGGGCCATGTTGGACCAATAGTCATTTGGATACATTCGGAAAGAATGACTGTAGAAGGCAAACCCAACAACTGAAAACAAAACAAAACGTGTATCAGAGAAAAGGTTATTGAAGAAGCACTTGTTATACTATAAACTTAGAATATAAGATTTACATTCTGTTGATATTTATTTTTAGATATGAACAAGTAATAATAGCTCTGTAAGTGGAGGATGAAAGTCCACATCAAATGAAACAACAAACAGGCACAACTTCACATGGTGTTCTCTTCAGAGGTGGACGGCCTTGTATGCCTAAATAACAGCGTGCTGAAGCCTTGTTTTTGAACAGTGCGTGCCGTGCTGCTGTAATGATGTAACATCAGGTCACGGGAGGTTCAACAAATGTGATTTACCTCAAGACGAAGCACCTGGTGTTCTGTGTTTGTGTCTCATACTGGGTACCTCCCATGGCTCCAAGTATAAACAAGGGAGTCTGCTACTACATAACTAAAGGTCTCCCTCTCTTGTTCCCTGTGTTGTGTATTTTAAAGTGACTGCATACTTGTCTGCAGAATAGTCTGAGCTCATAATTTCTAAATGTAATCCAAGGACAAACTGACAGTGTACAGTGCACCGTGATTCTTTAGAATATCTTATTGTTAGTCCTGTCTCGTCTTCCCGCTGGCAGTGTCTCAGTCAACATTGCATTATTTTTACTTGTGGTAATTAGAATTTATTACACTAATGATTGGAACTGCTCATCTAAATAATAGCCTTCATGAACCTGCTTTTGCTTCCCCTCTCATCAGGTTTTACTGCCTTGTGTGTGCATATTAATGCACACATCACATTCTATTTGCTGCGTTTTGAACGGCCTTAAAGTTTTTGTTCTTGTGCATTTATGTGGAAGGAATGTCTCACTGGAAAAACAAAAATAATATGAAACTTAAAATGAGGGACGCTCTACATGATACATGCTAAAGTAACTTGTCCTGCCTTCAAATGACCCACGAGCCCTTAGTTACAACCAGTGGAGTGAAACTCCTCAGCACTCATTGAAAATGCTTAATTTAATCCCTTTCATTTTCTAAATTTCCTATGTCATCATACACATATGATAACATGATTATGACATTGGGCAACATTAGAACAGCTCTTCCCCTTCCCCTTATGGTACCTAATAAAGCAGTCATCCTCAGCGTTCATGCGGAGATCTACATTGCAGACCACATTTGACCCTGATTTGACCTGAGAATGTTGCCTTGATCTTTCCTCCTTGGCTGGATGAAACCCACATGCTCCTCAACATAAATTTATAATGAGTGAAGAGGTTACCAAATATAGTTCCTCACCCTATAAAGGGTCAATTGGCAGTTATAAACACCTTTATGATGCACTTCCAGTAAGGTAGCTAGCAACTAAGCTATGTCATGAATCGAATTACTGATGACTAATATAAAATGAAGGCATCATAGTTTAAAATCAACAAATCCAATTCTTTTTCAACTGAAGCCAGAAATATGAAGTCTTCAACTCACACTCAAACAAAGCAGTGACACATCAATACATCAATCAATCATGCATTTGTTTCACCAGTAAATATTTCAAATTCATGCATGTAATAGTAAATGGTCTTGCTCTTATATAGCGCTTTTCTACCTACTTAAAGGTACTCAAAGCACTTTTACAGTCAGAGACACATCCACCCATTCGCTCACACAAGCACACACACATTCGCACACCTGTGCCAGTTGCACTGGGAGCAACTGGCCACACTTGGGTGTTTTGGATAGATGTTAGCAATGTGAATTTAGCATTATCAGATTTGCTTGTGGCATTTACAAATAGAATTTTTACTACCTGCCCAGAAGCAGAGGAAGGCAATGTAACCGAAAGTAGCTGGTGTCGAAATTTGAACGTCTTTCAACTTAAAGAGCATTTGGTAAAGAAAAAACACTCAAAAGAAATACTGGACTCACATGAATCATGAGAAATACAAGTCAGATATGATACCGGATGCTGGATGTGGAAGTAATTGTTTACCAAAACCTTGTCCACATCAGCATAGCCTTAGCTGTTAGCGTTTATATCAGAAGTATTTTGTCCACTTGAACCTGGCTCTGAATTTGGGCATGTAGTCGTAGCTATGAGTGTGCTCATTGTAGTAAGACAGTGTGGCTCCACAGCTGTGGACCATAGTGGTGCACGTCACACTGATTTTCTCAATTCAGCCGCCAATCACCTCCCTCCAAACTGTTTCAGTCATGGCCAGAGGCAGTATGTTTTCAGGCTGCCTGTATATCGCACACATTGCTGTGAATGCAATATCAGAGGAAGGCCTTAAAGGAATTTCTTCCAACACATTTCCACATTTGAACTTCAGGACGTTGGTCAAAGGTCTGTGTGACCTCACAAAATATGTTAATGCCCACAACTCAACAAACCATAATCTAATTATGTCGACATTTCACATAAATGTCAAGTAGGATGAAATGACAAAGTGATGGCATTTGACATACACTCAAAAGGTCAAAAGTCAGCTTCACTGTGATGTTACAGTAGTCTCATATTTCTATCACACATATCAAGACATCACACTGTTCATACATACATACACACTACACATTCTGGCTGTTGATGTGTGTATGCTAAGAGAATGAACTTTGGTTCTAACCTAAAATATCATGTCTTTTGTTTTGGATACATTCAGCTGCAAATAGACAACATTATGCCAGATATCAACTGGCAGTCCATGGCAAGTTTCATTACTTTCCAAAACAATTTACTGGATAATATGCACACATATCCCACACATATTGGGTATTATGTTTGTGTTTGTAATCATTTGCATATAAGAAATGTAATAAAGGTTATAGGACAGAGCCTGCAGAGGAGAGGCTACCTTTTACCTTCAGTTTAAAATACCTAGCCTGATGGTAATTAAATGTTTGCAAAAATATGCGTTACTCTATCAGAGAGAAAACTCATGTGTATGTTTGTCAAACCAATGAGCTGTTCCTTGAAGATCTTCCTGATGTTTTTGACATTTCTTTGTTCCCAGATCCCAACATTGAACTCAATGAGAAAGGATGACTAAAATGATAAGAAAATAATAGCAGCTTTTAATAAACAGGAGTAAGGCAAGGTTTGGGGAGTTTCACCCTCTCTGCCTCTCTCTTCCTCAAACATTCCCCTACACTGTCCTAATTCTGTCTGTGCTGTCTTCTCTTGTGGGCACCAGTATCTCTCTCTCTCTCTCTCTCTCTATGTGTGTCTCTGTCTCTGTCGAATGTGCCCCTTACTCCCTCTGCATTTCCTTTTCTTCTACCTGCTGTGTTTATCTGTTTGTGCTCTGTGCACTCAGCCCCTGGTGTTTGAGCCTGGCACGACACAGAGAATCAGCACTATTAGTCACTGGAGACCTCCCGAGGAGCATCTCTTGCTGCAGGTCAGCAAAACACGGAGAGGGCCTCCACTAAGGGAGGTGACCCATGGTTGGCACAACAGACGTAGTGCCACAAGAGAGGGGACCACTGGGAGGAAGACAGGCAGCCAATTATACAGAAAAACCAAACAGGTATGTAACAAAAAAGCAAGACTATGACCGTATCAGACAGAAACGTTGCCTCCCACTTCTTTTGACTGCTTCTCGGACGGATTGAGATGCGATGAGTAAATTGTAACATTCAGTTTTATTGGACCTTTCTGTGTAAGAGTGGTGTTTAAAGGTCAGTAAAATTATGTATCATTAAACAATGACAGATTTGTGACATCGTTACTATTAATAGCTAAATACTCAAATTCCCAGCATACCACAGGTTGGCCAATTAGATGAAATCAATAATACAAATCAATAGTTTGATTCGCCTTGTAGTTACATCGACTATAAAAGAACTTGTTCTCAGCTATTCTACAAAACTTTGCCCAATAACATTAAAGTCTCAGTGTGCCTCATTTTTAAGTATGGGTGAAGCAGAATCTGGGTTTTACAAGTGGGGAAAGATAAAGCAGTTTTCTTTGGACTATTAAATACATCACGTACATGTGCATTTGAAAAACCAGAATAAAGCTTTATATTGATTAGCTCATACTCCAAATACACTGCAAAATGTGAACCAGCCACCAAGTAAGTGTTTTATCACATCCTGGATATTCTCCAAAATGCCGTACACAGCCTGCAACTCTTTGCTAAACAAGGTCACTGGTCCATTTATTGCTGTTTTCCACTGTGCTTTGTTCTTTCCCTTCTTACTGCTAGAAAAGGAACTTACATCTATCTATCTATCTATCTATCTATCTATCTATCTATCTATCTATCTATCTATCTATCTATCTATCTATCTATCTATCTATCTATCTATCTATTGAAATTCTCAAAGGCCCAACAACCAGTCAGAGATCATTTAAAAAATGAAAGAAAACTCTGTGGGCCAATGTCAGCAATTTGTGATAGAAAACACATTTACTTTCCAAGAACTAAACTTACATTAATTCTCCCTGTGGGTCATAAACTGTGAAGGAAGGATCTGCATCAGGAATGAAGCCTCCGCTCTGGATTCATGCGGCATAATTTGGTAACCATGGAAACACATATGCATGCAAACATGCGCAGAATTTCTATGAAACATAAAAATGTAAAAAAAAAAAAGATGGTCGTTGTGGCTGCACCATACCAAACAAGTCCTAATTTCAACAATGACGGACAATGGGACCTTCAGTGTAATCACCAAACAAGATGCCTCTTTTCATTTAGCTTTTCACCTCTTTCCTCGTGACATATAGCATGAGTAATGGCATATGGCGTATAGTCTTAAATAATAATGCTCAAACATGTCAGCTTTTAAAGACATCTGAAAAGCGACACCAAGTCACAGGGTTTGCGAAAGCGCAGGATGACTTGTTGTCACAGGAATTACATTTCACATGTGCCAGTGACAATCACCAAAACTGTCCAATGAATGTCCTCCCGAGAAGAACGACGGTGTCAGTCATTTGAAGTAAGTTTATGTGACAAAGCCCTGAAGCGGCCATTGCAATGATGAGAGCAAAGACGGAAGTCAGCTGACGGTATTACCGAGGAGGTGGGGTAGATAAATAGGCCAACACTATGTCAGAAAGTTCCAAATGGACAGTGCTCCAAGACCTTAAAACATCTTGAACAAATTTATTTTACTTGCTTCAGAAACTTCAGAAAAGTAGTTAATGTGTTTCAACCTATACGGTAGTATTGTCACACACACATAGTCATAATCAAATATCGTAGATTTTAGTAAATGATTAAGTGCGAAGTAACTGTCTTTGCCAAACATTCATTAAATGCTCATTTGTCAGCCGTACTCATCAGCTGCATTTCTTCAGCTGTATATGAAGTTGAGCATCTTGAGGCACATTTTGCCCCACTACCAATCAATCAATCAATCAATCAATCAATCAATCAATCAATCAATCAATCAATCAATCAATCAGACTTTACTTGTATATCCCCCCTTATTCCATAGGAGAAGAAGTGGGTGAAATGAGACAGAGCCTGTTGGAGGAGGAGCGACATGGAAAAAGTTGCGGTAGTCTGAAATTTCTGTTATTTTATATCCAGCTGTTTTCTTAAAAATCAAACAATCCCACGTAAATTGGACATAAAACAGACCAAATCTAAATGGCATTAGTGGCCCGAAAATGACAAAACTGTGGGCTGGTGGCAACCTTTCTCGCTTACCACAGTGAAACGTAGCTGTAGGGTGTTATGTTCTATTTGAGCTTTTTTTCTCATGTTTGGGAAAGAGGCATATGTGTGACAAATCCCACTTGTATTCACATTTTCCACTGTACATCACTGCTTCCATTGCACCTGCTATTTGTTGCTCTCTCTTTCAGAAAACCATATATTCTCTAATGGAAGCCAGCTGACTTCATTACGCTCCTGCCAAACCATCTCTGTGACTCTGTAACCCCGCTACTCATTCAGCTGAAACGTCAAATGCAAAATTCGCTCCGTTGCCTGTTTACCCAAGCCAAGCGCCACAGGGGATGGGCAACCACAACACTGGCAACTTTCCAGTTTAAGCTGTATTTTTTATTTATTTTTTTTGTTTCATTTCAATTCACTATTAACCTGTGAGTCTATCGGAGAGACGTGTGACTACCACAGTGATCAATCAAAGGGAGTCCTCAGACAAAAACACACACATTTTCTCAGTCGCTACAGTGACTGAACACACACCATCATGTGTTGTGTTTCAGTGCATGTGAAGGCTGCTGTTTGCCCCCTCAGAGGGCCATGATACCACAGACCCATGACTGACTCATAACCTAACATACTTGACTGGCAGGTGCGTTTATCCAGGCAAAACATCGTTACAGTCTGCAGGCAGAGCCATCAAAGCCTGTTTCAGTGAGAACTGTATTGTGTTGTTTCTAATGAGGAGGATCCAGAAGTTTACTGTGTGCGACAAGACAGTCTACGGGTGAATGGGCACGAGTGAAGTGTCATCATGACCCACACAGAAACGCTGAAGAGTACGAGAGGATGGGTTAAAACCTCTCATAAACTGGTGGAGGACTGTATGAAACACAAAGAAAAATCCAGCCTGAAACAGTTGAGAGTGAGAGGATATACACAGTAGAATCAGTTCTGTTTATTCTTATTATTTACCCATTCATATACACCCTGCCATTCAAAATATATTATGATGTCTAATGTCAGTGTTGTCTAAATCATCGATGGCATGTTCCCTTATTATAATGAACCCAGACATGGTGCCGCACACATTGATATGATGCATGTTTTCAGGCACTTGCTTAAACATCCTCAGAATCTTATACATCACACAATACAATCAGGGAGCTGTCTGATTGGTCTCAAATTAATTTTGCAGCATGACAGTGAACCCAAGCATTCAGCACTATCTTGTTCTTCAGCAAAAATCAATAAGGATCTCAATAAAGAGATGGAAGTAACAGCACTGCTTAAATCCAGAGAAAAAAGATCAAGATGTTTTGCAAGTTGCCAAGCACCCACAAAAACAGCTTTTACAAGTAAGGAGACATAGAGCAAATATAAAGTTACTTCCAAAGAAGTAATTCAAAGGTTGTGTGTTCGAGTCCCACCAGAGTAACTCTCTTTGTATAATGTCCAAAATAACTTGTGTAAGAACTACACTGAATAGATCACTACACCCTGCTGCTGTCAGGATGACAGACTGTATAATATTCCGCAGGTGACGGACATCAACTATTATGTTTTAGAATTTAAAGCTTTGAAATAATTCAAATGAGGGAGTTGCATAAAAATGTTCTTACCATTGTCACAAATGGGAATATTAGCTAAAGAGAACAAGGCTGATTTCTCTACCAGTCTGGTAACACGTTTATTTCTGCTGTAAAGTTTGGCATTTTCACATGAAAGTCTACAGGGACTGATTCTACAGACTTTGGAGGCACCCTTGAGTTGCAGGGAGGGCCGGGAAGATATGGGGAAACTTTAGTGTATAATGGGCTTTGAGATGTGTTTTATGGTGTTACCTAAACAGGACTGACATGCAAATGAATCTCTATGAAAACATTTCTGACAATTATTTTTGCAGAAATTGACCAGTTCATAGTTGTGCTAGTAAGGTTTTAAGATTTTAAATACAGAATGTTCGATCATACAAGTTGTATATCAACTTCATTCTTGCACCTAAAGTTGGTCTGACTGTAAACATGGCAGTTATACACATTAGCTGAATATCTGGCTGTGTCCCATTGGGCTACGTCATTATAGAACAGTCAGTGGGTGCCCAGATTGTGCGTCTATAAGCACTGCTGTGTCAAAAAGGCAGTAAGCAAGATGAATCCAACCGAAGTCCTTTAAAAATGCTGCAACAGCAGCTTGGAGCATGTAACAGGGGACGCTGGAAAACCTACACCATCATAACTTTATGACCACCTTCCTAATATTGTGTAGGTCTCCCTTGTACCTTGTACTGCTCTTCATGTTTTTTGAGTTGTTCCTAAACCAAAAAAATGGTTGAGTCAGTTAGTGTTTACAAAAGTTATTTTTGAAATAATTACTTCTTCAGGAGTTTGCTAGAAGTCCATTGCACTACAGATGAAAAGTTGATGAAAAGTTTCACTCAAATTTCAGAAACTCAAAACCTTATATTTGGGCACTTGGGCACATTGCAAAATATCTTCATCATTTTTCGCTGAATATAAGAGTAGTGATCTCTTTATCATCTATCATTCATCTCTTTATTGAGATCAAGGTCCATGTGCTGGTTATCAAACCACTACCCCTCTGTTTGATGCCCTAACCTCAGCTGTGTAAGTATCGCTGAAATTACGTTATCTGATTTTCTTGCATCTCTCCACTGAGAGTTCATTGATGCGGTTCATCTTCCTCTCTCTGAATCTGGTGATCAGCTGTCGATCAAGGCAGCGGAGTTGAGATTTTTGGCATTTGCAACAGCTAACAGGATCAATAAAAGAAACTTCAAGACTACCCCATACCCATAGAAATGTATTGCTCAGACTGACCCAACCAGTGTCCTGCCAGCACATGGACCACATGCCAAAGAACAAAAAACTGCACTGCCAGTTGTGTGCTGTGAACCAGTGTGTAAATGTGACATTGAGACTGTGCCACCATGAGTCACACAGCAAGACAAAATCAACACAAATCACAAAATGAATCAATACAACTAGAGAGTTTAAGATATGAGGCTATAACAGATGTCTGTAAAGCATTCTTATTGGATTATTTATTCAGAGAGGAAAGGAGAAATATTTCAATTGTGTACGCATAACCTTTTTCTTTTGGCTATAGCACAGTCAGTACATGAACTGCTCTTCCCTAAAGCAAAAATAAATCATAAATAAATACAAATTATTACATAACCAAGCCTCCAATCTGTGATATCATGCAAATGTAGAGCTGGAATCAGCAGGAATTACTATAAGTAAGATTGACTTCATGGACTCAGAAGATGTGGATAATAGCCGCATTATCTCCACAGTTGTTAGTCAAAAAAATTTCCCCTGATCCTGTGAAAATAATCCTGGATACATCCCCTTTCATTTTCAAAATTAATTCTCAATGCAGCATGACACTGACAAAAAAAGCATATGTTAAAAGCATGGCGTCTCATTTTTGTCAGGTCATTTTTATCACCTTTTATTTTACTACAAACCGTGTAAGCCCTATTTTCACCCATATTTTGTAACTAATAGGCGTAATGTGAAATTTTGCCTTTTCACACATCATTTAACAACAACATGCTCCCGTTTGGTGAGTTTGAATCTGTGTCACACTGGCTGCATCCAGCCCAGAGTAAATGTTACTGTCGTGGCTGGTGAATTGCTGTTTGTTTGTTCATTCTGGCCTGATCTGCTACAGCTGCCGTTTGTGTGAGTACAATTCCCAGTTGCACCCTTGCCTGAAAGAGACACTGACTTCACTCTTCCAGCTTTTTAAATGTAGACTTGTGAGCTGGCATGCTACAACCTACTTGGCTAGCCTGAGCTTGAGCTTATCATTTGTGATGAAGGAAAGCTGCCCCATGGGTGTTTTCCACACATACGGCTTCGCTCTGAAAATTCCTATTGTCACAATGGTCTAACAACACCCTCATGGACTGTGGTCATTTTAAGAATAGTGGCTCATTTAAGGAAAAAATCATGAATTACTAACACAGTTGAAATGTTTCAGCACTAAAACCTTTCATTGATGTCCTCATTGATGTAAACAAGACACCAAATTAGGGTTGTAATGGACACTACCACATTCTATAAAAAGCTTCCCGTAGAAATCACACTTAGCTCCTCAGCTTCATGAAATGTACTATTGATGTCCCTTGTAATCTTCACAAGATTTTTAAAACCAGCCAGGTGAGTCTTTCCTATAAATATATTTCCCTAAATATATTTTAGACTGAACAGAAAGAAGCATATTTACTTCAAGAGAATAACACACAATAATGTCAAAACATCTATTTTTCTCTCACCCCCCTCTGTCTCCAGTTCACTCTCATTAATCCCCTACTGTGTCCCAGTTCAGGTGCCCGAAAAATCTAGAATGAATACGTTAGACCTGCCCCATTTCTCCAAGAAACTTCATCTATTTGATACAACCACTACACTGTCTGAAGCCTTTTGTTTCCCCAAATCCAGTCTGGAGTGGTCACACGCTTCTTGTGGTTTGTAAAATCAACAAAGGCCATGTAACTGTGGCTTATTTACAAGGTGTGAGTTTTAGCCAGACAAGGCTTTCTCTGACTGGGACATCATGTGTGAATAACCATCTGTTGGACTACAAATGCTAGAGGAAACTGCAAAAACCACAGGCAATGCTGTAAATTGTGAAATAGCAATGTAGTAGTTTCTACATTGGAAAAGATAGCACAAGGGAGGAAATTTCCATTTGTAGATCTGTGGATTAAAAAGCCATTACCAAGCTTTAAGTTAAAATGGCATGGTGACAACACAGTACCTTTGCACCTCACCGTGAAGCTGCATGGGTTGCAAACAGAGAAAACCTAAAGAAAGGCGCATTTATGTACAAAGAAACGTAATTAAACACTGGTATCCCCTATCATGGTAACCACTGGCAAACAGGTGCACCACCTACTCTTTCTGTGCACTCTGTAATACACTATAACGCCACAAGTATTTGCTCACCTGCCTTTACACGCATATGAATTTAAGTGACATCCCATTCTTAATCCGTTCTGTTTAATATGACATCAGCCCACCCTTTGCAGCTATACCAGCTTCAACTCTTCTGGGAAGGCTTTCCACAAGGTTTAGGAGTGTGTTTATGGGAATCTTTGACCATTCTTCCAGATGTAACTGTTCTTGAGCTAACCTGAAGGCCACATGAAGTTTGGAGGTCTGTAGTGATTGACTATGTAGAAAGTTGGTGACCTCTGTGCTCCTCAGCATCTACCGAGTCTGTCATTTTATATGGCCAGACAAATGTCTGTAGAAGCAGTCTGCATGTCTAGGTGCTTGATTTTATGGACGTAATTAGAACATCTGAATTCAGTTATAAGAAAGGGTGAGTGAATACTTTTGACAATATAGTATACATCCATGCCAGATATAAAAGGTGACCCTTTCAGGGTTTCGTTTTCTGCTTCCTCCTCTGTGCTCTCTAGCAGCTGATCCCTGAGCATCTCATTGTCTCTCCAGCCCTCTCCATGGGTTGATTGAACTCACCTGCTTCTCATCTACTCATCATGCTTCCATAAAAGACCTACTCTCAGAGTCCAGTTGTGACAGTTATTTCCATTTTGTTCAGTGGTGATTTTGCAACAGAGCCTTTGTGACTCATTAGAGTTTTTCTAATTCTTGCCGGCTGCCTTTCTGACCTTCTTTTCCGTCTTTTCTTTGTCCGCAGCTTGAGCCTTAATTTGCTCCATGTGCACAACCTACAGTCTTCAACTATTTTCCACATCTTGTGTTTTTTGATTATTAAACACTTTAACTGCCTGTGTTTGTGTCGATGTCTGCATCCGTGACCAGTTTTTGTGGAAACCTAACAGACCTTGGTCACATTTTTAAAATACAAATCCAGTTACAGCCAGTGTGGAGAAAGTTCCTGGAGACTGGCACATAGACATGAATATGTTTCACAGGAAAAGCATGGAAAGAGTTTGACTGTCTCGCAGGGAGAGAACACCTCCACTTAGAAAATGTTCCCACTGTTCAGGAACAAACTTCCACTGCAGGACTGGAGGAGTTGTTGAAAAGAAGTATTATGAACTTATATTTTGTTATATTTTGGTTTCACTTTTAAACTGATATTAATTATTCTCTTTTATATTATATCTGTGTAATGTGTTTATCATGCTTTATAAGGAAAATAAAATTTGATTACGTACCCACTGATGGTCCTAAATTACTTTGTTTCAGATAATGATACACAGTGATTAAAACTTAAACCTAAACAGCAGATAAAGATCCTGGCTACAACTCGATTCTCTGAACTACTCCGAACTTCTAAATGTGCTTTGGACCTGGTCATTATAACCATAACTTTTATGTGTGTGGATTAAAACAGCGTAAGAAAAAAACACACACACAAAAACAAGAGAGAATGTGCAACAACACCACATTTTCAAGATTGAAAATTGATTGAGGCACAAATGCTTTATGTGGGAAAGGTTGTGGCACAGAAATAAAAAAAGACAGAGTGAGAGTTTGCACTGGGTTAAGCTGGAAAATCTTTCCGCAATGCTCACGCTTGCTGAATGTAAAATACAGTTGAATTTTTCTTGTCTTGAAATAAATCTGATTTCTTGTTTTTTGAGGGATTGTTGCACATGGTTCTATGTGCTGTCAGTCATCCCTAAGAGCAGATGGAGCAGCTTGACGTGAGAGCATCCAGCAGTAGAACGCTCTTCTGCTTTGTTAAAAAAAGGTTTTAAGCTATTTTGATCGACGACTTCCCAGCAAATTACTAGAAACAATGTGTGGCACTATTAACATCAATAAAATACCATTTTGAAATTTCTGAGATTAAACATTTTCTCCATCTTCCAATCCAATATATAGTATAATTAGCTTTTCCCATATACTGTCTTAATTTCAGAGCTGTGGACTTTTGCCAGGATTCAAATTCTAATCAAATTCTAATCTTCTCGGTGTAACATCACTGCAGCGATAAGATCAGTCTTCCATCTCAGCTCTTCGGATGTCTGTGCCCTTCCTATCTGATCTGTCTCTTTCTCTGTATCTTGCCTTCTTTCTCAAAGACAGATGCACAAAAAGGCCTGCGCCACACACTTCCCTTTTCACACGAATTCTGAAGATCAAGACAGCATCTCCATAAAGAGCCTCATGTCACATGTAAAAAGATCAGTAAACAAAGAGCTGAGGGCTGCAGAGATCAAGCTACACCCTCAACCATCAACACCAGTGGCTAACTAAATAATCGTCAGTAAATGTTACAATGTGGATTTTTTTATTAGGTTACGAAGAGTCACCTTCCCTCCACACCCTCTCTTTCCAAACACAGACAGCCCCATTATGAGCCCATATAATAAGGTCAGTGTACAGTCAACAGCTTAGCCTTAGAGTAATTTCCCTCTGCCATGTTATGTGTATAAGAAAAGGTTCTGAAACACAAAAAATCAATATTTCAAAAGAACAAAATGGGTTTCTGGATAGAGTCTTCACAATACTACTAATCAATAACACAGAGGTACTTTGAGCTAAATTCTATCATGCTACCAGTGACAATTCTCTCACGCTGTGCTATCTTCAAATGATCCATTAAACTAGTGATTATTTTGTGTAATCTTCCAGTCAAACATTTTCTTGTAATAACATATTTTAACCTGAATTGTACAAAACTTTCACCCACTGATACCGCTCATTTTATGAAGTGTAGGTCTGAGTAGGAAACATGTTGACTTCATTCTACAGTTAATTGGCAAATGACTTAAAAAATGACTTAAAACTAACTGAAACTGAGGCAAATCGCTATTCCAAATCCATACTAGTTCATGCATGGCGCCGGGTGGCAGTGACGTCAATGCATACCCTCAAAGTCAAAATATCAAGCAGCTATGTTAAGTCAGAGGTCTTCTCTATGGAGTTACTACTCTCATTTTTAAAAGACATGGTGATGTGTCAGTTTATTCCACACAAGTAGACATATTTATGGAAACAATATATCAGATACACTGAAGAAAAGTTGCAGCCCCAACATTAAAATGATGGCAGCAGATATAAATCCAAACTTGTAAAGTACTATGATTAAGTGTATGCAGTGGGGACCATTAATGCTCATCAAACAGATATTGAAATATCTCACAGGATATTTAAAAAATGTGGACCTTCTAATGCAGCCTGTTATTATCTAATGGCATGTGATTAACATGCCAAGTCATGTCACATACTTTCATGACACATTTTATGGTTTTGGTGTCTCATTTCATGTCATGTCCATCATCTGTGGTTGTTAAATGACAAAAAACCCTTCGAAAAAGGAGCTTGACGGCAAAATATGTCTGACGTAGGCTTGTGCACACCAACACAGATCTGCCAAAATCATCTCCAAAACAAACGGCAGGCTACGAACCATAAATATAGTACATTAGATCGATGCTGCCTCTCTCTTAAACTCACTACAAGTCTGTTAAGAAGTTGTCTCGCTGGAAAAGGCCTTAAGAAAGCATGCTTAACTCTGTCAACTTGGTGTCACCCTCCCACTGTTATTTTCAACGGTAACGTAGCAACAACTGCTCAGCAGCATACTTACAACCGCGTGCCTTAGAGCAGTGTGACTGGCATTTTTAAACCGTGCACTCTAGCTGTCACCTTAATCAAATAAACACAACAAGGTAGGAACAGAGGCAGACAGAGTCGACTCACACACAAACCCCACAAGCAGCAAGTATAGTTGCACCACAGTTTAATCCACAAAATATATAAAATCTTTTCTTAAGTTGCATTATACACATGATATGTTCTTTGTTCTGCCTATGATTTGGAGAATGTAGAGGTGAGTAAGGACTGATGTCATACAAACCGTGTAGGCAAGCTGGTTTAAGTAATGGGAACACACAATAAAACCTCACTGATGCTGTACTGTTGAAACTGATAACAATATAAATAGTAATCGGTCTGGAGAATAAAGGGCTAATAAATATGGATTAATAAGAACAACATTTGTGTTGGACAAATATAAATTTCGTCCTGAGTAGTTTATGAAACCATCAATAGATACTTGTGTTTCTTAGGGTCTAATAAGCTAGCAGCAAAAGTTAATTAAGTCAAGTGGTGACAAATGATAAAAAAATAATGAAAGAGATAAGCAAGGGGAATTTTACCACAAATTTTAGCAGTTATCACGCATTAGTACCTGCCAGCAGTGTTGTTAGCAACCAAAGCATCAGTTTCCATAACTACGCAGATAAGTAACAAATGAGGGCAGATCTGTCAAAAGGAAAAGAAATTACGATTGCATCCTTCTTTGGCATAAATCAGTGGATGACTCAGAAAATCTTGTAAATGAATTAGGAATAAAGATACATTGGAGTAATTTGGAGGGAACATTTGTCTTAATTGCATAAAAACATTCACACCAGACACCAAGGAACAGGTCAAAAAGCTTTAGTGTCACTTGGTGTGGGACTTTAAGTTGTGGCTTGTGTCTACAGTTATGAAAATACTGATCATTCAGGTTTACATACATTCAACTATAGCAACCACATGATCAAATATTAGCCTGATTTTATTATTAGTTCATAAAATTGACTGAAAGGGTGACGCAAATGTTGTCATCTGAACTGGTCTGCAAGAGTCCACCACATGGACTGTATGTACAGAAAGAAACTTCTTTTGCAAATCTTTCAGAAGTTTGTGGCACTTTCACTGTGTATATTCAAAACCGACACAGGTCAGAGACCTGGAAGTTTCCACAGTTTTTTTTTTTAGAGGACATTAACAACCCATAGTCACCCATTTATTACTGCACTTGGATAGACAAATGATGCAAAAGGAGACACAGTTTCAGAATAAATAAAAGTTATTCCTGTTCCCTACTGCCAACATAAGCAGATAGAGATCTGAAATGGCTACAATGGACGTAGGAGATTTTCCATGTGAAATGCAAACACATGAAGCCTTTTAACTACCACATGTTCATAAAAGGCACCAGTCACCTCATGAAGACATGCAGCAGACGCCTTATCAGTTCAGTCCTACAGTAATAACAACCGGCGATGGCAGACAGTCTGGCAGTGTCACTTACAGGGCCCTGGGTGAGGGGTTTTATGACTTCATTACTGGCACTTAGACCTGAGAACAGTGTTAACCCTGCCCCACAGCACTATGATGGACTGCACAGCTGAATGCCTTTGACAGGGCAGTCCACATGGACACACCTTCTTCAGCCACATCTCTTCAGTGGGACCTTACTAGGTGGTTCTCTCACTGCTCTTTTTACCTCGACCTGTGTGACTTGCAGTCTCTGGCTGCCTCTACTTTTGTATTGTTATCCACTGAGGAAGGCCATATAGAAAGAGAAGGACAGACAGATGCCAGAGAAAAATAGAAACGCTGACACTTGGCTTGTGATACATTAGTATAAGTTGTGCAGAAAGCACAGTAATCAGAACCAATGTAGGTGTGAGTGTTTAGGGTTGTACTACTTGATATATGGTTGGATGAATGTGTTTCTAGATGTACTGACTGTGGTGGACTATAAACAGCCTTGGGATCAGTCAGATCCCCAGTCAAATTGTGTCCCATCTGTCTGACAAAAAAGGTGTTGCACATGGAGGGGCTGTACTGTCATCATACGGTCTAGTCTGCAGCCATTAACGAGCACCCAGGACGCCCTCATCATCCATCACATCAGGACCACATTTAAAGATGGTCCTGATTGGAGATGGCACCAGTTCAAGATCCGAATCAGACACTAGAACAGGATTACACCATTGTTTAGTGCTGACTCTCTATCATTATTGCTGTAACATGCTTATTAGACAATGATAGAGACTACCAAGTGCCAAAGACATCTAGTATTTTAAACTATTGTTTAAATAAAATTTAAATAAAACTAGCTTAGGTGGCAGCCAAAAAGAAACGGAATGGTTCTTACATTTGGTGAAAATGGGCAATTATTATATAACTCCTGTTACACATGATCTGTCAGTTAGAGACAAAACTCCACAAAGTTCTATCCAATGCTCTGTCATCTCAGAAGAGTTTACAAAAACTCTTCCTCGGCAAAAGTTAACATAACTGTAGTGTATTTTATTGTTGTCTACTGTTCTTGTCTACAGTTCTGCAATAATCTCTTGATGGAAAGGCAGACTCCACAATCATGTCACTCAGGAGCTTAAGACTGGACCTATACTGACTACTGGAGTCACCAGGGAGGAGGACTGACATAAATCCTTAACCTAACAGAGTTCAGTCCATTAAATTCATAGAAATTAAATGTAAACACGCCTCAGAGTACAGTATGTGTTAGACCTCAAAGCAGTAGCCCAGTAGGGGATCGTTAGATTTTTCTGGTCATCGCAATACAGTTGATGCCTCCACACAAGCAAATCCTAGATGCTGTCTTTAATTTGTATTGTTGTTGTGAATTATAGCATCAGACACTTCTATCTTTCCCCACCAAAAAAAAAGATCCCCGAGGAGTTTAGGATCCTAACAATGATCTGAAAGGTCCTTGTCAAACCAAGAACAAACTCTAATTTTAGGTTGATTACTAATGCCCAGAGCAGACATGCTGGCCCAAACTAGGCAAGCACTTGTGAACACTGTTGCAGTTTGCAAGCACTAACAGTAACATTTCATCATATGAGGATCTGACAGCATCTTGTTAACAATTGAAACTCCCTCTTGAATTCTGTGCTCAGATCTGGATGGTTGTCTCTGAGCCTCAGTTTACATGTTTCCTCATTTAATTTGAAAGGTTTGCAACTAGTTTTACCACCACCATTCCACATGTTGACCAGTATATCCATTACAGTATTTTTTGTACTGCCACGTACCCAGTGTTATCGACCAAATACTGAAGAATCCGTTTTTGTGATATCCCTCATCCCAAGTTTGCTAAATGACTTTAAGGCAACCTGACAGCATCTTCCTTTACACCTTTCCCACCTGGTTAACATCCACATTTTTCATTCTTTCACAGCCCCAGTTTGTAATGCAGGCCTAAAGAAATGTACAGTCATCGAGCCAAGCTTTGCTACAACCCACAGTCCTCATCGATATAGATGGTGGACTGCTCTTTTAGGGATCAAGAGTAACTTCATTCAAGGGTTTTATACTGATTGTATGTGAAGGGTGTGTCATTCATCGATGTTCTATTAATGCAGGTGAATCAAAGTAATTTCTATTCAATGCATTTATGGAGTGAATGTACCACTACACCCCCAATAGTTTATAATTTTCATGACATGTGGTGATATTGTGGTTTTTGGTGTTGATGTTTTATGAAGTGGATGTTTTCACAGCCAGGCAGTGAGGTGACAGCTCACAGGATTTCAGTGTATAAAATGATTTGTCCAGTCATTAAGCTTATAATATCAGCTAATAACGGAGATTTATCTCCTCCTGTCGAAAACTGAGTGGCTATAGTTTTACTATGCATGTGCCATGCATTCAGTTTGTTTAAGTGGTCCTTCAATGAGCTGCTTCAAATTTGAGCCACTTGTGCCGTAAGTAGATGGCTCTGTCATGTCAGTCAGATTCAGACATCCTCCTCTTTCTGTGTACATAGGCAGAGGCAATGCCAACGAAGCAAAGCCACATGTCGTTTCAGCAAACATCGGATACACATCAACTTTGAAGCGGTCCCGCTATGTAAATTGCTCTGTGCTCGACTGTAAAGGCTCACAACACTTTTCCCCTGAGTATTTTTTACCAAGCTGGTGCCAATACGACACTGGAGTCACATCCAAGTTGCTTTTAAAGGATGGAGAAGAGCCATCAGTCCATCACACAGATTTATTTAAAATAAATATAATTTTCCATTTTTTTTGGTTTACTGTAGCAAACACCATCTGAGGTGGTAGCTTATAATCAGAACTCTAATCTTCATACACTAATAGACTCTTATATATAGTGCACGGATATTTCAATATTTAATCTCCAGAGTAGAATAGATTATTTCTGTAGAAAAAGTCTATAAGTTATTATTTTAATAGACACCAGACAACCTCTTTCACGGTTGACTCACCTACTGGCATTTCATTTAGGTTTAGCATTTCTATTGCGTCCCCCTTGCACAGAGATATTCTTTGGTTAAAAGCCACTTGGAGACACGCCAGCAGGCATTTAGGAGACAGCGTTGCTGCTTGAGATAGATGAACCCAGATGAGGACAAAAAACATTTAGTCCCTTGTCTGTTTCAATCTCAAACTATTCCTCTATCTTAACTGTAGAACTTTAATGCAATGTAAATTAAAAAAGTAAATAAATAAATAAATGAAAACGTGGACATGATCTGGTGGCTCTCTTCCATACTGCACTACTGCATGATTAATACGTTAGCATTAATGTACACCACAGCCTCACAGCAAGAAGGTCTGGGTCAGAGTCCAGGCCGACTGAAGCCTTTCTGTGTGGCGTTGGCATGTTCTCCCTGTGGCTGCGTGGCTTCTCTCCCAGTACTCTGTTTTCCTCCCACCATCCAAAGACATGCTCATTAGGTTTATTGGTGATTCTACATTGGCCCTAGGTGTGAGTGTGAATGGTTGTCAGTCTCTCTGTGTTGGCCCTGTGATAGACTAGTGACCTGTCCAGGGTGTACACGCCTCTCGCCCAATGTCAGCTGGGATAGGCTCCAGCCCCCCTGCAGCCTTCCAGAGGACAAGAGGTTATAGAAAACAAACATTACAGCCATATTTTTAATTTCAAACATGAAGATGAAAGCACGATGCTCTTTCATACAAATGTGTACCAAAACCTACAGTTAGACTTTGTTGAGTGGAAAAGAACAGCTTGTTCCTTGTTTCAGTGGTAAATGTCATGACAGTCCAAAGGCCATGTGTCATGTAGGACAGGGATGTAGTTCCTCCAACTCCAGGGAAATTTGTCTGAGTGTATTAAACTGTATTAAACTAGACAGTAGACAACCTGAAAGGTCTGTAAAATTAGAAGAATGGCTCAACTACTACTTTGTTTCATCCGCAAGCTACATTCTAGGAACAATAAAGACCCCAAATCTCATAAGCAACTCTTTCACACACCCACTCAGAACATAGTGTTTATTAATGCCAACAGACGGTTTTTAATGGGCAACTATTCAACAGAATACTTAAAGACACACATACATAAAGAAATGTTTACAAACACATGAACAAAAAGTAGTAGTCATAAAAACACAACTAAGATTCAACCAAAATCAATCAGCCACAACATTAAGACCACTGCAGAGAAGTAAATAGCATTAACCAGCTTGTGACAATCCAGTGTTCTGCTGGGAAACATCTGGGAACTGGCATTCATGTGGATGACATGTAGCAGACCAGACATCCCCGACCCATAGCAATGACACTCCTTGATGGCAGCAGCCATCCCCAGCAGGATGCAGCCTGACACAGGGACATACACAAAAAATGGATATAAAATTATCCACAGGAGCTATAGTGGAATTAATATGTTTGAGAGAGCCTGTCACAACCATTTTGTTAATAAAGAATCACTAATGCCATCATCAGCCCACCGAAGATCAGAAACTCACACAAATTAATGGGTGATATCCTGAAAACAGTATATATCTGTACCAACCTTTGTATAAAATCAAGATAGTTCAGGATTTCCTTTAACAGTTCCAAATTTGTACCCGTCATGCAGCCAACCAAATGCTGAAAATGCAGTTCATATCAACAGACTGTGTGTTATGGTATAAGATGGGATGTTTAAAGTCCACCAGGTCACACCGACCATTTCTCCAATATTGTAGAGAGCAATTTAGTTGATTTTAGAAATAGGGGTTTCTTGCTACAGATTATAAGTATGGTGGCAGTCCGGCAGAAGCTATTCCACCTTATCAGTGCTGCAGAACAGGTATAAGGTTTGCTGTTGGAAGACTAAAATCACTGTGACCTTAGTGATGGCAGCAGCTCGCTTTTGTAATACATAACCCTGTGATATATCTCTATGTACCTTCAGTGTAGTCAGGTTTCTTTGTCGGCTTACACAGAAACAGTTTCGTTATCATTGGTGAAATGTATGAACGTGTTTACAAAAACAACCCTTTAAATATCTAAGAGGGTTCAATTTGAGATGTGCTTTATTGGAACTGCCAACTTAAAGTATTTTTGGAAATCAGTAGGTGTTTCCAGTACAGGATGGTGCACTGCACGAGTCTTGGAAACTTCACAGACTACCAAAAGACATCAGATGGAGTTTACCAATTTCATGTTTGCAAATGTAATTTCCCTGAAGTCTTCTTTTGATGCCCGCAGTCCAAACATCTTTCTTATTCTTGCCCACTTTCCCTCTTCCCTTGCAGCCAGCTGGCTCTCTTCACTCTTCTCAGTCATAGGTTTCTTGTTGCCTCAAACATGCCCTCTGAATGTATGAGCAATACCAACTTATTTAATCTTGTCTAATCCCCAAAGAGGCTTGAACAGTTTAAGTGACATAACTCTGGCTCGAGGCTGTTTTCTTTCTTTTTTTTTATAAGGATGAAATGTACCACATCATGTTTGGTTGATCCCGAGTTGGGGGATGTTCTTAAATACTGTATGATACCATGTCGTTGTCAATTCATCGATGTGTTATATTATGTCAGATGGTCTTGAATTTTAAGCAGTTATACACCAACACTATCATGTTATGTCTTCTCTACCCTGTTGTTGGCTCTTAACTTGTGTGATCGGATAATCATTTAGTGTTGCTACATCTGTCAAAATTTGCACTGTTGCATGATTATGATAATGGCAGATTTACCACTTTAAATTCAGTCAGAGGAGGCTCCTCATTTTTCCCTGATTATCTGTTGTGATGACTACAAGAACAGCAGCACACAGAAAACCAATTAAGCTTATGTTAGTGAGTTGGCTGGAAAACTTGTCCCTGGCTGATTGTATGTTGTTTCCAGTTGACTTGTTTAAAAGATACATCTTTAACAAAGAAAGAAAGTCAAGCTCCTTATAAGAAAATGTTATTGTTGCTACAAATAAACTGTCTAATACACACTTTTAAGCATTTTTAAACTTTACAGGAACATCAATAGAGGGAGTGCAGAGCAAGCATACACTATTATTTTATACCTGTAATTTATTTTTTAAACTTGCACACTGAGACACATATTCAATTTATCTCCATCTGCTTTAAGAGAGACCAGTTAACTGAATGCTCACATTGAAGAGAAATTGCTCACCAGTGTGGTCACTTTTCATTAATCAGGCCGACAGCATGTAATTTGCTGACCATCAGCCATAGTTTTCCTCTATTGTTTTCAGCTTGTAACTACATTTTAATAATTAACATTCTGTCTTCTTGATAACATTTTTTTTTCTGCTATGAGTAACCTCCACGCTAAATGCAAGAACATTTATCCCACACTTTGCAGAAACAAAGCGCCATGAGCTGCCTATTAGGCTAATTCAAACAATACAGTGAGGTACAGGCCCCATTAGTTTTTGTGATTAATATGTATTAGAGCTTGCAATGGCTCAGTGGTTAAAAAAAAAAGTCAAATGTGAAGAGTTTCCACGTTCCGAGAGTTTATGAGGGCTTCCCTTTGGGGCTCTGTGTTAGTTCTGCATCAACCGATTCAGCACTCAATTATCCACCCGGCAACCGGTGAGTCCGTGTGATTCTATTTTTTTTTTTTTTTTTTTTTTTCATAATCAAACTCACTTGGTTTTGAGTGAGTGAGAATTTTTACCTATTTTACTTACATGATTTGATTAATTCACAGGTCTAACCCACCTGCTGATCTGTGTATATGTCACTTGGAGAACTGGAAACGTCACAAACCGCAAAAACAGTAGGTGTGAATATGAATGTGTGAATGTGTTAGTGTGAGCCCCGTGACTATGTTGGCAGTCTGTTTAAGTTGTATCAATGCTTTTGCCCGGTGCATGGAGAGATGTATTCCAGCATGGACTCTAATAAGCTGGTAATGAAACAGAATGAAAGTAGGGATGGATTTTAATATTAACTTTACACTGAATAGAATATGCTTTTATTGTCATTGTATAAGTAATACAACGAAATTGCAGGGGGCTCATCACAGTGGCACAGCAGCATACATACACGTTAGACAGACTGTGAGTCCGTATGTCAAAGTGTTAATGATGACTGCATGGTAGAAGGCCACCATCACTGCTCTGCTGTGATGATTTTTCCTTAAGACATGGAGAGTGAAGTTAAAGCGTTGCAATGCCTTCTTGATAACAGCAGTTGTGTGTATTGCCCAGGAAAGTGTGTTTGTGATGTGCATGCTGAGGAATTTATGACTTTGGGTGATTTCCACACTGTCATCTTTAATGAGTAGGGGCAGATGGTCGTCCCTGGTCTTCCTGAAGTCTATAATCAGTTCTTTTGTTTCGTTTGTGTGTAGGTCCGGGTTGTTTGCCGAGCACCACATGGGCACTGGACACTGGAGAGAAATACTGATGCGCTGACCTTGACAGTTCAAGCTTTAATCATTCATTAATTATTGTTGAGTGCACAGAACTGCTCAACACCAGCATCGTATATTGCTATGTAGAGAGACCCCTTGTGACATCATCTTGAAAGTTATAAGTCAGGTCAATTTTAAACTTTAATTAGAATTTGTTTGTTGGAGTCGTCTTAAACAATGAGAAGCTATTTGAGACATAACCAATACATTCTACAGGTTATGCAACAGCATCAGTTTGTCCATACCATCTGGAAATACACGACCTGTACAAGCGTTTCCAGATTTGATGACTCTAGCTGTTGTAGGACATAATTTGTGTATTATTTCCAAACCTGTTCGGAATTAGTGCTACAGTCATCTTATTTACTGACAACACTGGGGTGTTGGACTTATATAATAAGTGTGGACTTATTTAAGGTTAAGCACATCCTGGGATTCATATTAAATTTACCTACACTGTCATCATGGTTTAACAATAATAATAAACCAGAGGTTGGTTTCTGAGAAAACAACATAAAACTAAGCTGATAGCTAGATGGAAACAGAAAATAAACAGTAGTTACCCATGTTAAAGTTTAATGTTTTATTGAAAATTCAATCCACTCCAAACTCCACCCAACTGAGATATATTAATCCTGGCATTTTGATTTGCTACTTTTATAATTATTGCTGCCACTAGAGGACTTAGTCACTGCAAATTAAATATTTTCAGGCCTCCAACTGAAGCAATTTGTTTGGTTGTTTTCTGAGGGATCTTTAACCTTGTCATTGTTGTTTTAGTGTGGGAAATTTGTCTGGCAGTGACAGCTGTTACACAGACACTGTTGAAGTGTGCCTACAGTTTACAGTCCATCAGTCTTCAATCCCCTTGTTTCTTGTGTAACCCCTCTTTTTTCTCTGGAGCGTAAGACACTTTTCTTAGATGCTTAACTGGTTCTTTTTTATTTTTACTTGGCATCAGAGACAGTAAGTTATAGAAATCTATTTAGATTCCTAACTCCTGTTTCTCCATCACACCTCTGTCTACATCTATGGTTGCTCTATCCTAACAATCGTGGCTGGTTAATATAAAATGCATCACTACCAGTTAGTGTGTTTTTTGACCTTGATGTCAGTGAATGCATCATGCAAGAGACGTTATGGTTATGGCAGAGCTGAGATAGCTTACCGAAACTTCACGAAAACTGTGGTCAAACAGACTGCTTAACTTTGTGCTGCACACATTTTACACTCTGTACCAGGAAGTAAAAATGTGCCATGTATTCTGTGAGAATCGCTGTTGTGTATCGACCGTCTGCAGACTGTGGTCTGATTGACTGGGGTGGCGACATGTTCATTGTCGACAGGGATCTACAAGCAACTGGTTACCCAGAGGATATCAGGCTATATACAGAACCAGACAGTCATGCTGATGCTGAAGCGAGACGCTCATTTCTCATCTCCAAGCCCAGCCACCCTGACCTCATTTGTTGCAGAAGTGTAATTATAAAATGTTGTATGTGTCATTGTGATGGCAAGTCTTCATTAGGGAATAGCAAGAGTGAGTTTAAACTTCTATTTTCCCCCAGTCTGTTTTTTTTTTTTTTTTTTTTTTTTGCCAGAGAGTCACATAATTGTGCATTACTTTGTTTTCTTAATTTCTGTTGAGTAATTCATTTGCTGCATCATGCTTCCTGAAGTTCCCGATCTCATTCAGAATTCTATAAAATGAAACTGAGAGAGGAATAGGATACTAACAACCTTAACGTAACTTGGGAGGAGACACAAATTGGAAAGCCACATGTTTAGGGGTTAAGTTGCTTTATAACATTGTGTCTTACAGACAAAAAGTCTGTTTTCTAAAGCACAGAATGCAAAGCCACAATGCAGAGCAGAGTTTCATTTTGCCACTTGCTCATCAAATTTTGGCTGTGTAAAGTCACAGCCGCATAAATAATTAGTCATTATTAAAGACAGACTGTTTTAATATTGAAATTGAGCTGGAATCTTTTGTCATGATTAATTTAATGGTCTCTCTAATATGTCATATCTAATTCAAAAGAAATGCCCAGATCTCCTCACTGAGCTCTACTTTTCAACAGCCAGGGGCCATGGCAAGAGTAACCTAATCCACCTTGTCATTAAGCGTGCAGAGCTGCTGGATGAGTATGATTGTTTCTGTTCTTTAGAGCTGTGGGCGTGTCGGTGAGGATTCAAGGACAGAGTTAGCTGAATTCAGACACGCCGTACAACTGACATTGGACGTATAGGAGTTTAAAAGGTATTCATTAAATATCTCTATTATAATATCACTGAGAGCACTGCTTTTACACGTTTTCATTTCATGCAAATTTTAAATGGGCAGCAAAGAGGCACCAGATTTCATTTAGAGCAAATTTGAATTTTGTATCTGAGACAAGTACAGTTCTGGAATATTACTGTAGAAGGTGAATGGCAAATTTCAACCCGGAGATCATCATAACAGAGGATAAAATGACTCACGGTGAAACCTTTCCACTTTAATGAAAATTTGTCTCAAAACACTAGGAGCTCCTACACTGTGTTTTGACATTTAATAAGCCTTCAAAGTCATGTATGTACTACCAAAACCTCCCTGAGTCATATTTATACTGTCTCACTATACCTGAAATAACACACCAACGCACCCACTTTCCCCTTTAACTCAGGGCTGTTTTGCAGGCTAATGCACACACTGTGATCCTTCTTCAGAATAAACACCAACCTTGGTGCATTCTACATTTATACACTTCTCCTTATAGTCGTGCAGCTTCTATTTACAATTTGGATCCCTTTTTCCCATCACTATAAATAAGTCTATGTTGTGTGCTAATTTTCTGTCTGTATTGTTGTGTATGTGTGCGCCTGTGGATGTGTATAATTACTCAGACATGCAAAATGAGTCACGAGAGAGCCGGGAGAGATAGCGAGAAATAAAGAGAAAGCGAGTAAAGAGAAGCGACGGAGGCCTAAAAAGACGAGCCGGAGGAAGGTTTGAGGGAAGAGAATATAAATGATGACCCAGAAGTCGTTGCCAAATGAGAATGCAAACAAAGAACCACAAAAAAGTTTGAAATGTCTGACAGCTCCACAGATGGAAAAACTCTTGGAACTCCTTTAGTAGCTTAGTGAGTTATACTGTATGTAGATGCTATATGTCTGTGTCCTTTAACCGTTTGTACTGGTGAAATTGAAGTTCCCATGTCTACTCAGATGCATATTGAATATATGCACCTTGTATGAATCTAATAGTGTTTGTGCGGAATGTGTTGTGTGACCTCACAGTGACATTTGACCAGCAAATTACAGTCAACAGTACATAGTGAACACTTCTGCAAAACTTCAAGAAATATCTATTAGGTGTCCTCGACATGTCACACTCACAAGAATGGGACGTCTGCCGATTACAGACAGATGGACAACCTAAAGACAAAGACAACCATGTCCATATTGCGCCTTATGTTCCTAATGAAGTTTGTTTTATGGGTTCATCATTTTTTCAGGCCAAGGACCCCCAAACTGAGGAAGAGATTAAGCAGGGACCCCCTACTTACTATATGTTCTATACTAAACTCAGCCTAGAACACAGGCCTATTGGACATTAAACTGTTGATGACACCAGAAGTGATTGAGCTGGCTGACATTTCTCTGGATGTATAGCCCATTAGTTGTTGTCTTTATCTGTTTGTTTTGTCAGGTGTTGCCATGTTGTGTCACAGTTTATATCTCGAGAGAGGGAACTAGTTGTGGCACCCGAATAACCGAATTTAATAATGGACTTAAGAAAGGGCTGCAAATATTTTCTTATCATCTTGTAAATAAATTGTCAAATAATTCCATTCTCCCCCTGAAATCTGTTTGTGGATCCTCAGAGTTCCAAGTAAACCCTGTTTGGGAAAGTCTAGTCTGGGTAACTAAATGAAACATGCATCTTGTGTGGTTTGAGACAGACATTGTACGTCTCTGATTTCATATAATTCCTGAGAGTGGTTTCATGGATCTACAGGTAACACACCAGCAAATGCAGCAGCATAGCAAAATCTGACAGCAAGTAAACTGATTCTCTCATTCTCATCTTCTAACCTCTTGAGGGTTACAAGGGGACGGAAGCCTGCCCCAGCTGCAAGTAAACATGAACGTTTAATATATATTAAAATATTAAAATGTGTGTTCAGGTCACTTCATATGTACCTGTAGGTAGATTTGTTTTGCAGTCAGGTGATGACATCCTTTTACACTGACACAAATACAAAGCTCACAGACATGTAACATAAAATGTGAAATGAAGTCCGACCTGACTAGAAAAAATATTACACAGGATCCACCAATAAGTATATAAAAGATCAATAAAATATGTAAAGGAATGGCTGTGGTAAAAGAAATTTAAAACACAAGTAAAAAGAAATGAAAAACCCAATCACTACCTTTATAAGTGTAATGACTTTACAAATAAAAATATAAATAGATAAAAAAAAGTTATCACAGCTTATTCAACTGTGTGAGAGCAACAGGGACAAAGCTGTTTTTGTTTTACACCTTGGGCTTGAAAACCTGTGGTGGGTGGGAGTGATCTTTTAGGTCGTATTCACACCAGGCTCGTTTAGTCCGCTTGAAACAGATCTTTTCTCTGGTGCGGACCTTTTGGGTAGGTGTCAATACAAATCAGCGGACTCTGGTGCCGACCAAACAAGTGAACCGAGACCACCTCTGCAGCTGGAACTCAGTTCACTTGTTTGGTCCGTAACGAATCCTGGTACTCTTCGTTTGTGCTGTGAATGTAATCTGAATCTTTTCCTAACCAAATGCAACATCTGAGCGCCTTTTTGGATTAAACGGGCTTCTGTTTGTAACAACTCAATTTTTAGGACTACAGTTTACCATTTTAATGTGATTAATGAATTAATAATATTAATTAATTCATTAATATCTTACGTAAAAACTGACCCGCCTTTGAAACCACCAGTACAACACACAAAAGTCTGACACATGTAGGGCGTCCTGCATTTAATTAACAGAAATAATGTCCTTTTTTAGATTATGTAAATCCAGAATAATTCCAAATCTAACAAAAAAAAATTAAATTTGCCCCATTCAACCCACTCTTAAATGTTTAATGTTTAAATTATTTTAAGTTTGTTTAAAGTTAAACAAACTTAATATAATCCATTCGCCGCAGGTGTCCAAAGGAAAAATAAGCGACAGTTTCATCCGCAAAAAGAAGAAAAAAATCAAATGTGTAGATTGATCACTAACTGGTATACCAGGAACAAAAAAGTTACTAAAAATGCTGTGATCGGTCATCAGTCGTTTCATTCATTCATTCATTTGTTTCTATTTTATACCAAGAATGAGCCATGGGTCAACGTGGAGCACAGAAGAGATGCGCTGCCTCCTTGATATATATTTGATGAGCATATAGACTATCATCTGGTTGACACACAAAAATACTGACGACTACGGCCAAATCGCCAAGAGAATGTGTGAGGCAGGCTTTAACGGGACTCTGACGCAGTATAAGCTTAAAGTGAAAAACCTCGTCAAAGATCTCCCCGATAATTTTTATCCAGTAAGTGAGCGGCTACAGGACACATGTGGGTTTGTTTACAATGTTGGTCTGTTTATGAAAAAAATGCAATGTGAATACAACCAATATAACCAAAACAAGTTTTTTATTTTTTAAAGGCTCAGACCAAAGCAACTCAACTATAGGACTTTCCTGGTGTGAATACATCCTTAAAATGTATGTAGTTATCCTCTGTACCTGCTTGCTGGTACAGAGGATGTTGGACATGGCTGAGACTCCCCAAGCAGATGACTAGACCATTTAACTGTCTGGTCTAAGGACTTCCTCTGTTTAAAGTTGTTTGACCAAACCATGACACTAAAGGAAAAGACACAATGGATTCAATAAAAGCATGATAAAACATGGTCATAATGGTTTGTTCAATGAGCCAACTTCTTAAGACAGTGTAGACATTGTTGCCCCTTTTTATACACCACTTCACAAGTGTCCAACAACAGTCCCAAGATATTTATATGAATGCACACACTCGATTGTCTGACCTTTCATTAAAGTGACGTCATGCCTGTAAGGTTTCCTCCTGATATCAATCAGCATGCCTTTGGTGTTTGTTGTGTTTAGCAACAGATGTCATCACACCAGTGAACAAAATCCTCAATGACTGGGCCGTGGCTGCTCCCACCATCCTGAAGGAGGTTAAAAATTACTGAATCGTTAGCATTCTTTATAATGACTCTGTTTTCCTGTCTGCTCTGACACACATTTGTGTACAAGATGAGCAGTGGTGACAACACACAGCCTTGAGGAGAGCGAGTAGAGGAGCACTGTTGGTCAGACAGTATCCCGTTGACCCTTACTCTCTGTGTCCTGTTAGTTACAATATCCAACACCAAAATTAGGTCAAAGGAGCCTTTAACATATTCACAAGTAATAAGATAGAGTTATACAGTGATATATAATAATTGATAACCAATTTTTTTTCCCCGTAAACTATCTGACTTAGGAAACTGACTAAGCTCCCCGTGTCATAATTTTTCTTATATTCTGTCATCCTTGAATCTACTAAAATCTACATATGATACAATACATAGTATATAAAGCTAATTAAGAACCACATGTAATTAGCTAATTATTCATTGCACGTTCATAGCACTATCCTATTAGCATGAACAAACAGGCTGTGGATGGAAGAGCCTCTGCAGCAGTAATGCTTGAATACATTTCTGCAAGTTTGAAACTGCTGTTTTTAGTAAAATGTAATCATAACTCTTTCTGTGTGTGAGCTCAACCCCACCTCTGCATTGAGTCCACAATCACCAAATTTCAGTTTGGTAGCACATTACAAAACCAGTCAACATAACCCTGACAATTGCCTTTACTAATGTATAATGAAAATATAACATTTAATGTTTTTATTTCCATTCTTGACAGTAGAATAAACATTCTTTATCTGCCTACCAAGTGCCGTCCATCACATTATAATGCTAATCTGCGTAACTACTGAATATGGGTGCATTGCTCTTTCCACAGCAGAGAGGGCAAAAATAAGTGAGCTTCTACTGTAGATCTCTCTACCAATTTGCTAATGTATCAGCATACTGTGAGCCAACAGGGGACTTCTCAAGTGTATATGAGAATTGAAAGCTAACGATATGATAAATGAGCATGAAACTCAAGTGAATCAAAGCTTCTGGATGGATGATGTAACAAGATGTAAGTTGTTTTGGGGGTGTAGAGGACTGAACAAAAAGAACTTTAGATTATGGGTGGCCAGTTATATGGAACTGAGTGTGCATCAATGTAGAAGATGCTTTTTGTTTGCTTTTTGTTTTCAGAACCCAACAGTACTTAGAGATGTACAGTGGAGCATTACATTTGCTACTAACCTTGGAAATCTACATAATTGAATCAGGGCCACAAACTGTATTCTATCCATCTGGCAGCATGGATGAGAAGCAGTGCATCTAAAGGAGCAGAAAACAAACACCAGCCTCTTTACCTTTTGTCCGTCTCTCAGTTTCCAGTCTCCTCTTTATCCTCCGTTCTCACACACCACACACACACACATCTGTTCCACTTATACACACAAATCCAGAGGCACACTTTCACTGTCACATACTCTCCTTTGCTATTTTTTGCTATTTATCTCTGCCTCTGTGTGTCTGATTTGCGCTCCTGTGATCCATGCAGCACACCAATGTTTTATGATTCTGGGCCCCTAGTGCCACAACAATCTAGGACAGCATCACAAGGAGCAGACAGTGCAAATACAGTCGCACACATGGTGAGACACAAAGAGACAGATGTGAACTGATGAATAGAGAAATTGCAACATGGAGAAGGAGAGATTTTTTTTTTTAATTTATTTATGGCTTGAATTATTTTAGAAGGACAGTGTGTTTGTGTCTGAATTTGTAGTTAACATCAGATGTTCAGATATTTTGTTGAGGGAACGAGACCTGGATCTTTTCTGAGGACATGATGAAGCTCACTCGAAATTCAAGACTGTTTTTCATTCTCTGCCCATACAACTTGGGAATAACCCACATGGTCTCTTGATGGTTCCTCTAAATTATTCAAAGCTATTATTTATAAATAAACACTGACTGGCCCAGCTGTGTAGTTGTCTCTTCTGTAACTCTGTCACCAGTCGATGTAGTCAAGTAAACAACCACAATATCCAACCATCCTCAGGATTTCTTTTAAGGTCCTGTTTACTACTCTGTGCCTCACCATAAATCTGACTGTCTATGCATCTCCTTCCTTATTTACATGCATTTTTACATCTCAGACTTCAGGCACAACACAGTCGTGTTGTGTCACCTGCAGAGGTCCTCAGAGGACACTGTGAAAAATGTCATCTCATGGTGTGGACAGAACCATCATCAATACAAGTAAATACAAGGAGAGGGCAGAGGATTTCCAGAAGTCCAGGCCTCACCTGCAGCCTGTAACCATCAATGAGGAATGTGTAGAGGTGGTTCAGACCTAGATGTACCTGGGTTTGCATCTGGATCACAAACTGGACTGGTCAACTAACATAGACTCAGTATACAAAAAAGATCAGACCATCTCCATTTCCTCACCAATCTAAGGTCTAAGGGCTTAGAAGAGTGCCGTCTTCTAAGCTGTGGTGTGCTGGGGAGGCAGCACTAAGAAGAAGTTCACAGCTGGGCAAACTCATGTGTGTGTGTATAAAATATTTCTCACAGTATAATGACCAAATACTAATGGTATTCCTATATGCTTCGGCTGCACTTAAGCAAATGTTGCATGTTAACACACTAAGATGCATTTTGGCACTGGCTCTGTAAGAAAGGCACATACTGTCATTAGCGTTCAGCTTCAGGTATTACCAGGTATTGCTGTCTCTCTCTTGTTCTCAAATTAATTTCCCCCTTTGTGTTCAAATGCATCCAGTGTAAAGGCAGACTTTATATTACATGACAAGTTTACACATGCATGTGTACAGGTCATTCACTGCTCATTCACTGGGTCTGCCTTCTATGAAACAGTGACACTAGCTGTAATATATGTACACAATAATGAACATCCGGGTGCCCTGGTTAATTAATTGGCACAGAAGGTGGAGGTGAACATCCCAAAGCTGCCAGTAATTAATATGATGAAATAACGAGTTGACTGTAACTGCTCTGATCACAGTTTTACTTTGTTTTTCAGCCAAACTGCTCCAGGTCAATTGATCCACAGACTTTCTGACACATTTCAACCACAGCACCAGCTTTACACTCAATTTTTAATTTGCCCAAACCCAACCAATATTTCAACAACTCTTGCGTGTGTTTATATATTTTGCTTTTCAAAATATAGTTTTCTTCTGCAATGTCCTTGTTGATACAAGTGTATTTACTGCAGCTTGACAAAACAGCTCTCCTGCATTTTGCCTGTTTGTTTTCAGGAATTCAGTTTATGCCCATGTTGTGACTCTTGCTCGTCTGACTGCAATCTGGTTCTTACCGGGAACCAGTAGAACCCAACCTGCTCAAATGGAAACCAAAGTTATCTCTTGTTGGTCAGAAAGCCATTGCTGTGTCTGTCTGAGTTGATTTTCCTTTCAACATTTTCAGATTTAAAAAAATGTAGCTATGTGAGCTACCCAGTTTCTTCAGTGCATCTCTTCATACTCTTGATATCCCACCCTATTCTGGCTCCAAAATCCTCAGTTGACTTTCTGCGCTGCTCTCCACCCTCCTCATGTCCCTACCTCCATTCTTGGCCACGTTCCATCACTATAAATTAGGGAATATAATGTATGATGTTTTTAGGTACGCAGGCAAAATAAAAACAATCCATTTCGAGCAAAGGGAAGGAAAAGCAGGAGAACTTCAGATTGACATTGATACCAATATTGATGTGGACGTCGTCGCACATCATTGCAAACACAGGCTCACGTATGCATGAGCAAACACCCTCATCTACAAACGGATGGGACCTTCCATTATGCTAACCTGTAAACAAACACACTCATATTTCTCCATCTCATTCCCCTGGGGAGAGAACACTGTATAGATACCTCATAACAAGAATATGGCAATTGTAATCATCAGAGGCAGTGTGCAGGTGGTGGGCGTTGTAGTCGTAATGGAAAATAAGGGCGGCTTCAATTGGGAGGTTGTGCAGGTCTTGCCAGGCTTTTAAAAGCACTTTATATTTTATTTATGCATTTATACATTACATTATATAGAGTGAGGAGATTGCTGATGAGTGAGGAGAGGAGAGAATATTTGCAGCCAACAGCAAACCAAGGATATATTCACTACATGTACAGTACACATGCTGGTATCATACAAATAAAACATATTGTGTACCAGTGGGGAAAGCAATATTCTGTGTATTCAGAAGAAAATGTACAAGGAAACTGAAGACTGAGATGGGAAAACAGAAAGTATCCTGCTCAAAATTTTCTTAAAATAATTCACTGCCTGTGGAACAGCCTGTCAGGTCTGTACTTCAGGAGTGAGGCTGAGTCACCTCCATGCCCTCAGCGCCTCAGGAGAAGAACGCTGCTGCACATCTTCAGTTGCTGTTCAACCGCCTCGAGAAGGACACAGCGGCAGCACAATAACCAGTTGCTGAGGGCTGTAATGGGGCTCCAGTGCAAGCCACAGTGTGCAGCAATGCAGACCGCTACTTTCATTGACTGAGGAGAAACCAAAATCTGATCACCAGCCCTGAGAGCAGAGGAAAAACTGGCAGACGAAGGCTGACAGTGGAAACTAGCTCACTAAAATAATAACTGCATGACTGAGTGGGAATTGTCAGGTCAGGCTTCTGCTTGAAAAAGAAAGGGGAAGGAGGTTTGGGCATTCTTCAGCAGAAATATATCAGCAACTATTTTCATATTTGTTTTAGAATCTATGTCACGAATTAAGCATATAAATTGAGAGTCTGCACCAATTAATGACACAGCAGTGCTTTGGGACACATGCCAAGTTTGGCATGTTGGCAACGACAGTGCTGATCTTTAGAAGGTACTATATAACTGAAAAGCCAACCAGTTCCAACCAGCCAATTATCATTCCTGCAACCAAGTCATTAGTTTTCCTTAAAATGTCAAATATTTACTGATTTGTAATGCTTTTCTGTTTTACATTAGTAAAACTGAAGGACTGATTTTTGGATGGTTGTTTGGACAAAACAAGAAATCTGAAGATCTGATCATGGGTATTTGTCACTATTTTCTAACATAAAAAATAAGCAATAGATTGATAATGAAAACAATGGATAGCAAATATAAGGTATATTTATAGATTAGTTTGCATCGCATTGACTTCATGTACTGACCCAGGCAGTGTAAAGGCAGTAGTGATTTAGGTGATGGTGTGACTCACTCTCATACTGTATAGTCAGGTATGTTTCAGTAATTACATGGGTTGTATTTCACCCTGGATTTAAGAGAAACCAGTTTTGGTGAATAATCTAAGAGTTCTCATAACAGCTACCCTGAACAAGACCTTTGAACGCCCAGTGATTTCTCCAGTCTTGTGCAAGAAAGGTAAATGCTCACTTTTCACCTGAGGAGAAAACGTCTCGATCGTTTTTGTAAACATTCTCCTTCAAAAGAAAATGAAAAAAAGAAGCAAATACATGCAAGGTCTCACAAGAACTTGAGTAAAGGTTTGCAAGAAAAGTAAACCATACTCATTTACAGCAGTGTGCCATACCCACCATTGTGGTCAGTGTGTGTTCATCAGAGTTGCATCTCATCTCTCTGTGCCTGGTCTACACCTTTTGTCTAAAACAGGCCTCCAGGACTCTCAGGACTCCACATACAGCCTGGGCCCGAGCTGATGTCTGCTCCAGCCCAGGGCGATACTTACTAGGATGTCTGATATACACCAGACAAATTATAAATCAAATTAACTGTGAACTAAACATTTGTGGTACATTTAATAGTCCCTAAGCTCCTCTTTGCATTAGCCTATTTAATTACATTGCATCTCTACTACCTGCGATGAATAATGTACGAGTCCAACATACTCTAAGTGTTTCTTTCTGGGAACTGTTTCCTAAAACTGAATCAACCAAAAGCTTGCTTCATCATCAGGCATCAGGGTTTGTTAGTATTCAGTCACATTATGCTATCATTTTAGTTCTGGAGAGTCAATAGAGTTTTAGTGGAAGAAGATGAGGGTTGGTACAGTAACAGTGGAAAGAAAGGAGAGGAAACTGAATAAAAGAGGAGAGAGGAAATTAAGGACTGGGGGTGTGACGGTGACAGCAATGTCGGCTTTTTAGATCATTGATGATCCCTCATCAAGACTTTTACAAGTCGAGGACTGTGTTTATATGTGTCTGCATGTACATGCTGACACTGTTCTCTGTCAGCGCTGTATTGGCAGGAAGATCCTGTCTGTGCGTAGCTCAGTCACACCATCTGTTCCTGGCTAGACTGCTGATATCTTTTCTTATAATATCCTGTTCGCCTCTCTGTCTCTCTAGGTGGGGTGCACACGTTTTATATTCTTGTATTCTTCGTCATCCATCCATCCATCCATCCATCCATCCAAACATCCAGCTGGGCTTCAATCCTCCACTTAAACAATTAATTTTGTGTGCAGCTCAATAACACAGAGAGAGCCAAGTTTCACGTTTACTGTTGATGCAATAGGGCTCCCTCACTCAAGCCTCCATTCTGGGCAGAAGAACAAACCACAAATAGTCCCTTTGCCTTACTCATCCTGAGAGCCTTTCAGAGTCACACAAGGTCACTGTGGGTTGAGACAGGAATCCCAAACTATATCTGTCCTATCCTACATTGATGCAAAACTAAAAGAATCACCACTTCACAGTGGGTTTCTAGGCAGCTTGGCCTATTGTTCAGTACCTTAAAGATCATCAAAAAGAGGGCCTGCAAGAAGCTCGCCCTTATTCAAGGAGCCTCACTGTTAATTCAGCTGTGAGAAAGGCACGACGCCTGCAGCAGTCCAACAAACAATTGGCAGTGTTTGCAGGTCACGTCTTTGTCACAGCACAAGCAACTCCTACTGATTGGGGCACCTGTTATCGAGTTAGGTGGGATCTGTAGGTGATAAGATAAATCATATCAATCTTCTCTTTCATTATATACATATATATATATATATATATATATATTTATTTTTTTACAGGAGACTCAAAAGCAGTAGTCTCTTCAGCAAGAGCCCCAAGCCATAGGCTTCAATGCAAAGACAAAGCCCACCAAAACCCACAGTAATAAGGATGGTAATGAAAGAGGCTGTTTTGATATTGATATGAGCTGGCAAAGCCCCGTATGGAGGGTGGATGAACATATCAGCAAAACAGTCCACAGTGACTTGAGATTTCACTTTGTCTGGTGCCTAAAGCTTACCTCAGTTTGGGCTCTCACAGTCTGCTCTGTGAGACTTGTTGGCTTTGTGTGCCTGCCATCCACCGCAAACACCACCTGCCACCTCCAATGTGCTTCACAAATGTTGCACTTCATTCAATCCAAACTAAATGTTTCCTCTGGATTGAATGCAGCAAGAGATGGCATGGCACCTAAGCATAATTGGAAAGCAAGACTTGCCCTTTTCATAAATACAATGGAGCATGGCTCCATTAATGCCTTGGAGTGGAGACTGTGAAAAAGTGTGCGTGGATATACTTTATTTATCATTCATTGTGTGGAGAGTGCAGAGACGCAGAAGAAAACACAGACGGACAGAGGATAAGCAGTTACAGAAAATGATGTGCATCAAATACACACTATATTACACTGGCAGCCTATCCCAGCTGTCATTGGGGCGAGAGGCAGGGTATACCCTGGACATGTATGCAACTTTTTTAGCCAGAAAAAAGTTGTGCGTCATGCGGAGATCCAGCATCCTTCAGTCTGAACCCAGGATTCTAACTGAGGAATCCAGCTGCTCAGAGACTATATTTAGTTGAACAAACTGATGCAAATGACACTTAAATGTACTGTTATTGTTCTCAGCATTTCACTAAATACAGGATATCTTCTGTCTCACAATGTGTAACCATAAATCTGCAAAAAATAGTGCACATCCAGATTCTTGATTCTTTCCCCTGAAGTCCTCCTCTTTCCTGTCTGCAGTGTTCGGAGACCAGTGTTGCTTCAATGAGTTCACTGATTAAAGGCATAGGGTATGTCTCTTTCTGTCTTTTGCTTCTCAGAAGTACTCACTTCTGGGATGAGTAACATAGATATTCACTCAAAATCTACACCACCTCTCTCCCATCCTCTCTGCCTCTGTCTCCAATTATCTATTTCTGTCTTCCTCCACCAGCCTCCTGTATCTGCCAGCAACATTTTCAACCCACACTGCTGGTACAGTGGTATGTTCTTGATGCAACCTTAACCAAATTCCAAATTCTTTGCCTACAACAATAATTGTGAGGTACCCAGCTAAATCCAGACAGTGATGATGGTGATGGACCGTCACCAGAAACCAATTCTGATGTAATAAACTAGCCTGGTATCATCTACCAGTCTGTGAGTAACACGGCAACTCACAATGCATGCTTACACAACACATTTTGTGATTTTAGTGTGTTATTTCATTGAATTTTATACATAGCAAGGATTAGGGTTCGGGTGTATTTAAAGACGCGCAGACACGATGTGAAGATTCCATGTGTGGTAAAGCAGTGAAACTAATGGTGAGTTTGCGCAACGAGCAATAAAAGCTGCAATTTTGTCAGTGTTGACAGCAACACACATACTCCCGGTCACATCGCAACAAGTGTCAAGCGTCAGCCTGTTTCTGCGTTTTGTCAGCTTCCTTTGAAATTGTATTGTAGCTTGCTACTCAATCACTGTTAATTTGAGCTTAGTATAACTCCTGCCTAATTCAAAAATCGGGAAAGAGGTGGAGGGTGACAGAAGCTGAGTCCCACCTGTCATTGTCATGCCCTTAATAACACAAAAATGTTTGTCTTGGTGTGAATTCAGTGGAGTTATATGAAATCCACTATCCTTACAGTAGTCATTATCTCATCTCATCTCATTTTCTACTACTGCTTATTGTCACTAGGGTCACGGGGGTCGCTGGAGTCTATCCCAGGTGACTGGGCGAGAGACTGCGTACACCCTTTTCAGGTCGCCAGTCTATCGCAGGCCAGCACACAGACAAACAGCTATTCACACTCACACTGACACATATAGGCAATTTAGAATCACCAATTAACATAATAAGCATGTCTTTGGAGGGTGGGAGGAAACCGGGGTACCTGGAGACGCAGGGAGAATATGCAAACTCCACTCAGAAAGGGTGGAGCCGGACCTGAACCCAGACCTAGGTAGGTCTGGGTCCTTTATTTCCAAGTCCTTTATTTCTAACTGTAAATCAGTTTGTCTAGTCACCACACACAAACCTGTCTATGACTATCTGCAACGCTTGTGTATATTTCTAAGCCCTCCTCCGTCTGACTTTTCAATTAAGACATCGTTTTGATGGAGTCCTGTATTATATTCTTCTTTGGTTATAAATATGTGTGAAGCAAAGAAGAAGAGAGAGATATTTCCTCTTTCATGTCTTCGCCGTCTGGTCTCTTATGTCTGTAAATCTAAGTGGCTTGCCTCCCAACACTCTGGTAGAGTTAAACAGGGAATAAAAATACCATTGTTTGAAAGTCTATTAATTGCTGCTCTGTCTCTCTCTCTTCTCTTACACAGTTTGTCTCAAACCACTAATAAGATTCTGGTTCATTAATTTTGAACACTATTATTAATTAAACATTTACCACTGAAGCCGTTATCTGTAACTGACCACGTGCTGGATTAATAAAGAGTTTCTTTGACACTTTTCCACGACAGCGGCCCAATATTTGACATTTACATGTGCCTTGTTGTGTAGTGAAATTAACACAACACTGCAGAAAGATTTCAACAAACTACAAAAGCTACGCAAAGCTGTCAGCCCACCACAAACTTCAACACGTCCCGAGTGCTGATCAATTCAGGGTTACTTAGTTCAATCATTAAAATAAGGTTATAGTATAAAGACTGTAAAGTAAATAGAATAATAGTAAGACTGTCAGAATATACCCAAACTTAGAAAAAGGAAAATAAATCACAAACTATTGACGCTCATTCATCCTCCAGTGGGTCAAAAAGTATTTAGGTGTCTTAAAGTAATACAATCAAGTTTATAAGTAAAAATTCTGTGTTGAAAATCTGACTTGAACAGAATACATAGTATCATCAGCAAAAATACTTACTGGGCACCAGAAGGAGCTGTCAGTGTTTATATGTAACATATTGTGTTACTTAATTATCACTGCTAATGTATTATTGTGCGAGCGGCACTGTGAAATTGTGACTGGCGTTTTTGTGACAGTTTATTGACTAGACAATTCAGACACTAATTGAGGCCATTGACAGACTAATCCATTATGAAGATAATCACAGACTTCTGCTACAATTATTATTCACTGCCAGGTGTTATGTGAAACAATATTACAACATATTTTATAAAGTGATTTGATGACAAAATGCAAAGCAGATAAAAACAACCAATGTAGTATAGTTGGTGTATTTATGGAATGACTTTTGCAAAGCACAAGTACTTTCAAATTAAGTACAGTACTACTTTGCATGACTGCCGTCCTCTATTCTGCTTACGCTGTGCCAGGTTGCAGGGAGCTGGAGCCTGAAGCTCACATGAGGTGAGAAGCAGAATACACTTTGAAGAGGTCACCAGTCTGTAACAGAGCTAACACACAGAGAATGCTAATTGTTCTTCCATATTCACATTTCCTTGTGACTCTCACAAACAATTAATTCCAGGAATTAACTGGACCAAGTCACGCAGGGATGCCAAAACCATTCCCCAGTTTGAAGGCGGATTCAAAGGCAGGAACTTTTCAAAGAACTGCTGGCAACAATGGACAACCTTGACCTCACCTTACCATTAAAAAAAAATAAAAATTATTCAAATGAAATGAAAATTAATGAAAATAACGCTTATGGTTGCATCTCATAGTAGTTGCATTCTCTGTGATATAGTCACATGATTACCTGTGATTGTGTTTAATTAATTAATTATCTCAATTTGCATGACATGTATTTGCGATTCCGAATGCGTCACTTCAAGAAAGCGTGGAGCAATGCCAACAAAATAAATATTGCGCTCACCACTTAAAACCTAAACAAATGCACTGATCTGGCTGTATAACATATTCTACGTTCACTAAGGGACATATTGAGATGGCTTTACACTGTTGTCTTTGTGGACTTGCAGATTCATATTTTCATAAACTGAACTGTCACTTTTGCTTTACCATGAATTACAAATGCTTTAATGAATGGACACTTTCCTGAAATTGAACTTGAAATAGACTGTCTGCAGGAAAAATGTTTTTCTGTGTCGTCTAGACTATTCAAGGTAATGCAACCTGACAATTAAAGCTGGAGGCTGGGCTATAACTTTTTTTGTAATGAATCTGAGCTATTGATTTGATTCATTTTGACACAGCAGGCAGCTTATAAGCACAAAACACCATCTGTTTTAGCATAGAGTTTAAGTGTTGAACGGCCCAGTCACAGTAAACATTAGAAACCGGGACAGAATATGTCACCTGGAGTAAGGTACACTATTAGAATAGCTTGGTAACACATGAACAGTTTCCTTGAACAAATGAAAAAAAAAAAAAAAAAGATTTGTTTTTTATTTGCGCTTTGTCAACGCGTGATAGTTTGATCGAAAGCATGAATACTGTTAACTGAATTTAAACAGGTTATGGTAACGTTTTCTTTTTTAGATCTCCATAGAAATATCAAAATACATATATATATAAACAGCAAACTAGCTGTCACTATTCACTTTTTATACAATATATATTCAGCATGGATTATATTAAGATTTATGTGACTGCTCTGTCTTAAAATTGCTTTGTTATTATATCAGTAGTGGAGTCAGAGCCATCATCAATGTTATGCAACGGCATTCATAATATGTATTACACCAGCTTTCTCCATATGTAAATTGCTGTCTTTCAGGCTAAGCCCTGCTGTTATTTTTAGCATTTTCATTAGTACCTTTTGACTTGCAAAACTCTCTGACACATTCCCTCTCACTTTCAGATATACAGACACTGTCACAGACACACACACTTTGTCTCACACAGGCAGGCACACACACAGAGCCATGGTGCCATCACTTCAGAAGACATAATGTTGACTCGCATACATTTTCTGGTGACCAAACCTAACCCTATCCAAGCCTGACCAAGTGTATCTACTAAAATGGAACGATTTAAGTTGTGGGGACTTCAGTTTTCTCTCTGGAAGGGAAACGGGTCCCCACATTGTGAGTGTGCAAGTCAATTTATGTCCCCACAGCCTGAGTAACACAAGAACACATACACACATGCCTGTCATGTAATCATGAAATCACTTCTAGTTGCAGATGGTGACTCATCTTTTGTCCCCGGAGAAATGGTATCTGGCAATGAGGTCGTAAGACATTTTAGATGAGGGGTGATGCAGTATGCCACTGTGCAGGGAGCCACTCACCACATGGGGAACTCCTCACTAAACAGCATGCTTTACAGATGGCAAAAACAAAGATATAAGCCTCCCATAAAGCTTGTCTTTTGCAAATAAGAAATGAAATGTTGTAATTCCACTGCCAGCATCATCATATCATCATGAGTGGGCTGCCAGATGTGAGGAAACGAGACTTTATAAAGAGATTTCAAACACTTTGAGTGTGGTGGGACGCTTGATATTTTAACTAAGAAAATGACATCGGGACAGAACTACACTGTTGATGTCTCACTTGCATTTGCAGTATTGTAATGGTACGTACATGCAGTAGATTGCTGAGACAACAGTGCATCTGATAGTCATGTTGCATGTACTGCATATCTTGCATTAAAATCATGCTTAACTTACTCAGCGTGGGTGTGGTGGACACGAGACAAGTCCTATTGGTGTTTATTTGACAATGCATACTAACACAGAGGCTGCGTCACGGCGACAGACAGACAGAGGCAAATCTCCTTCAGCATCAGGTGTTAGTCAGTGACCTCGACCTCGGCTCAAAGATTGACAGTAAAATTACCCTGCATGCCTCTGGCACAGGTACCATAAGCCATTTACTTCATCGCTACTTATCCTGATGGAGGGGTTCGTGTCATTACACACCGTCTGCTCTCTAATTCTTCCCTCCGACCACAACGGAGGGCATACATCCGTGGCGTCTCAATTACAGACTACAATACAAACATATGCACCGCGAAGCTACACGGACACGGCGGGCTGCCCATCAATATGACCTTGTGTTTTCATGCTCGGGTCACCTCGTGCAAAAACCACCGTGGATGCGATCATCCACAGCGGATACGAATCGAGCACAACAAGTGCCCAAGTGTCCGTCTCTCAAACAGTCACTATATTGCCACCTTGGGTGTATATGCAACAGCCCTTCCAGCCATGTCAGGCTTTTCTTTGCCTTTTGAAGGCAGACAGACAGTGACAGAACCATCACAGCAGTTACCATTAGCTTCTTGGAATGACCCTCAACATCATTACTTGACATCAACATTACACACTCAAGGGCATCTGGAAACCAACGCGAGAGCGTTGAACTGGGGAGCCCGTATTAAAATGACGCTCAGTTTAAATCTTTTACTCACCTTTGCTGGTATCTTCTTCTCTGTTGAGATGCATGACTCTTCTTACCATGTACTCATTTAGGCTGTCTTGTTCTGGTAGCAAAGCTGTGCGCTTTTCCAAAGAGTTCTCAAGGTAAACTATTATTCCAATTTATTATTTGTGGTCCTCTGCCCGCTTAATGTCTTGTTCGGCTGGCACGCATGGACGCGCCTGCACTTGTGCGTCCTCCTCCCCTTGTTGTGCTGGAGCAGGTAGTCTAGGTGATGTTGGGAGTATGTGTGTTTTGGCTCTCTCACTTTCCCTCCTCAGACTGGATTTCCTCGGAGTCGCTCAAAGGGCTGGTCGCAGCGAAGGTTTTAGGGAGGAGACGGCAGGCAGACGGGCGGGGTGACGTGAAATAAGTCGGTAGGAGGTCGTCTACTCAGAGCTGAGGCGAGGAATCCGTGCGCCCTCAGTGCTGTTGACCATTTCATCGGAGGTCTCCGTCACAGCACAGCTTTCCCTCCTCCTGGATGAATTGGACCCCAATTAAACTGAAATCCTGGAGATATTTCGTATTTTTAATGAGCCACTATCGCTTGTCTTTACAAAGACAACTGCATGGTCGTGAAGTGCGGCTAGTATCAGTTCTCCTTCTGGTAATAGTGGTTAATCTGACAAGCCGATTCTAATTATCAGTATAGGCTACTATACTCTGCCACCACTCAGTGAGAGTACAAAGGCTGAAGTAGTAGACAGAACAAATGCTGCTTTTGAAAATCGGTCCTGGTCCTCCTTGTACCGGTGGTTACACTGTGGCATCTATAGTCAGTGAGAATACAGATGCCTTTTACGCACAGCCTGTCGACGTTGTAGTCCAGGTTGCACCTCTTCCTCACGTGTTACGCTTCTAAAAAGCTTTTCATTAGTGTCGGTGTCATGAGCAGTCGGTGCGCTTTCATTATCATCGTCCTGTCATTAGAGCCAATGGGCCTGTACAGTCGGTAAAGTGCATTTACTCACCGTTCACGTTCGCCCGGAGCCATGAGACAAACATGGCTCACTGGCGGTCTCTAGTGTTACACATCAATCAGTGGCGGTAGTCTGGTTGCTGATAAGGAGTATCTATCTTTCCTCTATTAGATATTTAAAATAATCTATGGTCCGGCTTAGTTTTAATATCATTCAACATTTGCTTAATATAACAAGTGAAACCGCTGTCTTCCATAAACGGTGTTAATGATTCTTTGCCCAACCACATAACCTTGCAAGTCTCTGTTATGTATATGCCTTTATCTGTATGTATTAAATGTAATAAATTGACAACCTTTTTGGGTTGGTCACAAACAATAAAAGATTATTTAATTTAAAGAAATATGATTTGCCACATGTAGCAGTCCCAGAAAGCAAAAAGACATTGAATCAACATTGAAATATGGTCAGGCTGTAGATTGAATTAACGTTGATTCAATATGATATGATCAACGTTGAACAGAAAAAAGAGTCCATTACAGATGTATTTATTTATTTTTTTAAACAAATAAATCAACTGGCTATAAGACAAACTATAAAAATAAGCCTCACAACCACTTAAAAAAGTTTGTAAAACACAAACAAATTGGTAAAATCACTGATGAAACAACAGGACTTAAACTGAAAGTCAAAATATCATGTGCAGACAGATCTCCAACACCATTTGACCTTCTAATGACTTGACTTTTCTCTTCTTGCCATATCTCTCTGGAGCATACCGCAGCCACTTCTGCACCGATTCACTATATTGCAGCTCTGTCAAATTTTAGTCAAACTGACAAGCAGTCGCTGAAGAAAGGAAAAACCAAAACAGACTCAATATACTGTTAGAAAAACAAAGCTGCAGATCCAAAGAGACTTAAATGTCCAGTGTGTGCTCTTTTAGTGTGCTAGGGTTTTCAGTGGCTTTGAAGGAGCACTTCACCTATTTTAAACCCTGCCTTCATATAATTGATCCACTAATGCTTATAACAAATGCCATCATTTCTGTCTACTCGCTCTGTGTCTCACAGAAAAAAATCCTTTCTGCTCTCAGGTTCCTGAATGATATTTCTCTGCTCATTTTATATATTTCATTATTTTACTGTTTCCCGTTTGCGCAACAACATCGTGAAAGCAAATTCCTTGTATTGTAAAGTATGTGGCTGTTAACCCATTCTGATTCTAAAAGTAGCCTAGTATTTTGAGGTGCCTCACATCAAACATGCAGTCCTGCAACAGCGTGTACACAAAGGCCCTTTTTGGTCCCTTTCTCACCCAGTTAAAGATGCAGGCCAGATGATTATTCATGGTAGAGGATATCATCCAGCCTCCAGCTGGGGAGGGTACCAGTTCTGTGGAAGACCTCATGTCTTGTACCACTCCCTAAAGTTAGGCGGCCAGCTGAGATAAATGACTACAGGCCGGTGGCCCTCACCTCCCATCTGATTAAGAACCTGGAGAGACTGATGGAGAGTACAGGGACCTGGTAGCGGCCTTCAGCAAGTGAACCACCTGCAACTGAACACCACCAAGACCAAGAAAATGGTCATTGATTTCCACAGGTTCCACACTGTTGTTGAGAGTGCTGTGCTGTATGCTGTCGTCAGTTGCGGCTCCTGTCACTGAGCTGCAGGACGGAGCGCTTCAGGAGGTCATTCATCCTCACAGCCATCAGAATACACAACTCTAACTGTTAGTGGTCTAATGGTTAATGGCTTGGCTGATTGCTCCGTCTGTTGCGCATCAGCACACAAGACATTTTCTATAACCTCACACTGAGACACTTTGGGACTGAGATACTTTAAAATGTCTGTATATCTCATGTCTGTACATAAATTCTTGTATATCCCATGTAAATTGGACTCTAGATTGGACTGTATTTGTAATTCTTATCTCATTCTTATTCTATTTTTAATATCATTTTATTGTATTTTATTATATTTAACTCTTATTCTTATTCTTATGTCTGGTTCATATATGTTCTTTGTTATCTTTGGACTCTTGGACAAAACAATTTCTCTGTGGGGATCAATAAAGTGACCTTGAATCTTGTTGAATCTTGAATTCGCCGGATCATTGAGACTTAGAGGAGGTCCCTCTGACTAGGGCCAGATGGACAATCTTAACATATTAGAGAGAAAATGGTTAGTGTGATGAAGTATACAGTGTGCTATGTCAAAACAAACTTTAAACTGCTCATTTTTAAAGTACACATTTAATAAATTTTAAGACCTTCAATTACATCCAAGAAATGAGACCATCACTGTATCAAAACTAAAGGAGCAGTGAAATGAAACAAATTGGCAGTCATTGGCTTAAAAAAAGTCTAATATTGACTAAGAAAGAAATATCCCACATTGTGAGACGTTGAACTTGTAGATCGACTATTTTCCCAATATGTTTTTGCCAAATAAACGTCCAATTGAAAATGAATTGCAACGTCTCCACTGCTACAATTCCAGACATTACATACCCTTAGATTTCAAACGATAAATGTTCAGAATCAAATGTACAATATACACAGGAATTTTACCAGGTGTATCAGCACCACATAACATTAACCAAAAGTCAGCAGAAGAAGAAAAAACAATATATACAATTTTGAAAGGCAAAAACTGGAAATATGCATGTGATGTAATGACTTTAAAAGATTACTTGCAAATGCATAAACGATTAAAAGCTTTAATGTATAGATAAGAAAGCTTGGTGTAAAATTTGTTCACCATTTTTTGACGGACTATTTCCTCCTTCACTGCAGCTTCAGCCTCATCAAACTGCTCCTCAGCACAATGGGGAAGTCTTCTTCTTTCCGTTACTCTGATCCAGCTCCACGAACATTCATGGTGAAATTAGTAATTTGTTTTTTGTTTTGTTTTTTAAATTGAATGTACCGTGACATTTGCTTCACCTCATTTAGCTCAGAAAGCATCTTGGTAAATTGGCTGGCAATGTCTTGAAGAAAAATAATTGGTTTAACATTAAATTTAAATGATAGATTCTCCATTTTTAATCGTTTAGATTCTAAATTTTATAATGACACTAAGCAACTCTCTAATAGCTTAAGTTTTTACAGCCCTTACTGATAGTGACTCATAAGTCTATATCTTTAAGAGCTCAATGCTGCTTCAGTGCTCTGCTACACCTTTATTCCCTCGTTCTACCACTCAGTTGTTAGAAACGTGGATTGCATTAAATCTGGTGGATATGCCCAATGAAATCATATCTTAAAAAAAGATAATAAAAAAAAAGATGGTGCCTATGTGTATCAGACTTTAGACACATGCAGCTTTTCCTCCTCTAAACTTCTCATTGCATCAGCTCTCTGCCTCACCCTCACACCTTCAGGTTTTCTCCCGCTATCTTTGTGATGAATATTTATTAGCCTGTCGCAGGTCTTCTCTGAAGTCAAACAACACATTCATCAACACAACTCAAGTCATGCTTTAATCCTTCAGGGCTTTTCATGGATGTTGGGAGATTTCTTCAAAAAGACTCCTCAGACTTTGCTCAGTCTGTGGGACGCTAGTTTATTTCAAGCTATGACAGCCCTCAGATTCCAGGTTAATTTTAGAGCCTTAGATCACAATCGTCAACATTACTGTTAAAAGGGCACATTTATTTCAGAAATGTCAAGTCAAATGACAACTTGCAATGCAATGGAAAAACATACAGTAGAAAGAGAACCTATGCAGACCCCGTCATGTTGTTCAAATACTGAATGACTGATTAATTAAATTTTAAATTTTGTTTATCTTGTTTCTCCTGCTCTTCTTTCCTCTCTTCTGTGCTTCTACCATCTGGCCTTAGGCAGTTGGGTCCCTTCATATGAGCTGGGTTCTGCTCAAGGTTTCTTCCTGTTAAAGGGAGTTTTTCCTTGCTACCATTACCTTCAGACTTGCCCTGGAGGTTTCTGGTTTTTGTAAAGCACCTTGAGACAATTTGAATTGTTACTGTCACTATATAAATTGAATTGAGATTTAATTAAATGGATAAATACTCATAATGACTAAATGAACATATGAATTTGCAGATTATTAGAAAACAGAAATTAGGAGCTGAGTGGGAGTTGACTATTTTTCAAATCAGTGGCTCTAGTTTGAGTACAGACTGTGCTGTTTTCTTCATGTCAGCACTTCTCTCACATCCAGTTCTCTGCTGATTTGTCCTATAAAAGTCACAGAAGCCCCCCAGAAATAACTTGGTCACGTGACTCGTTTGCTTTAATTATCATGAAATGTGTCAAGTCCACCTGTAGCAAACTGAAGTAAAGGAACTTTAACAAGACACTCAATTGCTACGTGTATATAAGGTAACACTGTTCACACTTCAAGTTACAACTTGTTATGAAATCTAAGGACCTCTCTTGAGACCACTGGAGCAACACTGAGATGTGTCACAGATTAAGATGGGTCACAGATTAAGCTATTTCTAAAAGTAAACATGTTCCCATGTGTGGGATAAAAAAATGACGTCTTATGTCTTAGCAGAGATGTTTTACAATGATTAGGACCCTTGAAAACTGAAGTTGGTTGATCGCCAAGTAAGTAACCAAAAAAGAGCTCCATGGTCAGGGAGAGGACCGAAACAGAAATGAGGAAAACAGCCATCTCAGCAGCACCACCAATCAGGAAACCACTCACAAAAACTCCAAAAAGGGGCTCGTGGTTACTTCTATTCAGTGGCATCTTTGCATTAGGGGCCGGTCAGAGGGTGCTCCTGTTTTCATGTCTCAAAAATGTTGTTGTGTGTAAGTTAACAAATGATAACCCTTGTCTGGAGTTTTCATTTGATGAACGCATTTTCTCTGTAGACACATTTCGTAGTGTAGTTGTGTGGGAATGGTTTGTTGTGCCTGATGCTCTGTGTCCTCTGTTTCCGCTCGGTGGGGCACAGCTGAGATGGCCTTAGCCTGCAGTGTTGTGGACTGGTAAACTGCTGTGCATGAATGCTTGTGTACTGCGCACACTTCAGTTTGGACAGTGGAGCCTTTAGTTCAGGGCCACAGAGCACTTCTGATTGGCTGATTTGAAGTAAGGGGTGGGGACTGCACAGGTCTTGCTAGCACGACTAGGTAACATACCAGTAGCTAATTCACATTTCATTCATTCATTGCATCATAAATGGATTTCACTCCCTGGCTAGTGTGAGATTCAGGACTTTACCACTTGAGCAGAAGTTGGAGGTTTGAGACCACATTGACATAACATCAAGACAAAATTGTGACATTCAACCAGGAGTGGTTTTAGCAGAAAACTTGGTTATTAGGGAGCTCATCAAAAAGGTGCTTAGCGAGTCTAATTTATCTTTAATCTAAATGGAATTTATAATGTTGTTTACATACAGTTACATGTAACTGGAAATACATGTGTGTGGAGTACACAACCTCATGGAGCTGTTGACTTTTTGGCTTTTTGGCTGTGGTATATATGTATACATACATATGTGCGTGGTGACTTTGTATATTGATTACTGTGTGTTGGGTGTGCGCCGTTCACGGCATGCATTGTGTATTTTATTTTTTTGATTTTGAGTATCTGATAAAGCAAGATTTTGAACACTGTCGTATGGTGATGCTATTGACCTACGGTAGGTTGGCACAGTGCTATGGTGGTTAGCACTGATGCCTCCTAGCTTGAAGGTCTCCAGTTCCAGTCCAGTCTGGATTGGATTATAAGATGTCCCCACCAGAATTTCCAAACCAAATTTGTCAAATCTACTATGATAAAGCATGATGAGAGCATCATGCGACACGGGGGATACTATAGGATAGGATAGAGAGAATAGAAGGGAGGGGAAATACACACAGGCCCTTCAAACAAATGGACCTAGAGTGTACAAGAATTGAGGCCGGGGTTGCAGATGACCTTTCAGCATGACATTGACCTGAAGCATAAAGCCGAGACAATGCGGGAATGGATTTTGTACATCCCTGGCTATCCTTGAAAGCCAAAGTCCTGTCATAGAATATCTATGCAGTGATTAGATATAACCGTTTCAAGTGAGACTCGCTATAGTTGCTTCAGTAAAACACTAAAATAAAGGTTTGAATATTTTTCTATGCAATGCAAATACATTTTTCTGACATGCAAAAAAGTAATATATATATATATATACATATAACTTTATATTTATTTATATAAAAATAATTATTTATTTATATACACTGAGGGATGTCCTCAGTGTATGTTTCTCACATTTTTTACATCTGACCACAAATATGGGCGGCCCATCCTTCAGAAATCTCAACATATTCTGTGATATTTTAGGGAATATTGGACTATTTACTGGCTTGGAGTTATAAAAGCTTGGTTTCCACTGCATCTGTTAATTTAATGTCATTTTTATTTTATTTTATTTTATGTGACAGATTTCAGCGTGCCCATCTGTGATTGAGCTCTTGGCAGTGCTCCGGCAGTAATGCTGAGATTTGGACACTTGGTGGCAGTGCTCGCTTCCGCCTGAAATCTGAAGCAGATGGCTCTGTAGAAAATCAATTTTTCTGAGGATTCTTTCCATTTTTATCTTAGCGTGGATAACACAACAAAGCTTGATGCATATCTATTGAGGCTGATTAAGTTTGTAGCTGTGATCGGCGTAAGGATTGCAATTACAATTATTCTCAAAATGAAACCAATAAAATCATTTGGACTCATTTCTACAAAACAAACTGTAAAAATGAACTTTTAATAGAATAACAAGTTGCTGTTGAAATTTAAAAAAATATATATAATATTTACAGTAAGTGATCTGAGCACCTGAAATGATTTTCATACACCCGTTTTCTTTGTTCTTTAAAGACTCAAATGTGTTATCTATTGTTATGGTTGATTATACATCTTATCCGTGCGGAGGTATGTGATTCACCAGTGGCATTCACTGATGAACGTGTTCTTCTCAGCTGTGTGGCAGCCAAACAAAGGACAGTCTAATCAGGCTAACGAATGAAGCTGTGAGAGGTGAAGGTAAGGACAAGAAGAGGTGGTCTATTTTTGTATTTTTCCAATCAAAACATGTTTCTTGCACAATACAGAACTAGTTCAAAGAGAAATCACTTCCAGCTACCAATCAGGCTTAACATTATGACCACCGTACTAATATTGTGTAGGTCTCCCTTGTGTCTCCAAAACAGTTGTGACTCATCAGAGAATGGACATGGGTCTTCTGAGGGCGTCCTGTGGTGTCTGACAACAGAATGTTCTTAGTGGGGTCTTTGGGTCCTATGGGTTGAGGGGGCCTCTATGGATCATCCTACAGATACTTGATCAGGTTGGGATCTAGTGAATAAGGTGGTCAGGAAAAGCAACTCTTTTTGCTAATTGTTGGATGTTTACTGTGAAAATAAATGAATTCTAATACAATGACCCTGAACTAAGTCCACCTTCATGAATGTTATACTATTTAGTTTATGTTGAAAATGCATAAGAAAGGTGAACTGTGTGGTCATTTTGGAGAATGTAGTTTGTGGGGCTATTAAACTAGACCGAATTAAACACAAAAAGTGAAATTGTTCAAATAACAGAAGCATATGTGGGTACAGCACAATAAACAAGATATCTCTGTTATGTGAAACAAATACACACTCTCATTATGCAGTCCTGATGTATTGTATTTTTCACCAGTGTTTCCAATAAACAGTTAAGTGAGTGCATATACTCCATGCTTTATAGCCTAATGGCAGTGGCGATAGCTGAGTAATGGACTTGTCTTTGTATTTAATAGTTTATAAAGAAGTATGCAGAGAGAAACACTGACGGTGGCAGGAGCAATGCCCCACGTGGCCTACCTCATGTAGTCAAAGCTAATTTCCAAAATCAGTCCCTTGATGGACATTACGCAATCATTAGACTATAGAACAGTTTTTAAAGTTAGTGCAATGCATTGCAATAAAACCCTATACAAAACAGGGTTATTTGTATGTAGCTACACAAATAATGGCTAGATGGTCCTATGGATGTTTTTACCAGGAATTAAATGTTGCAGATGAACTTTTTTAAAACCCTGAATGTGCTAGGTAATGGTCGAGCTGACGCTGCTCGGGTGGGGTAGCCGTGTTCATCCACCGACCAGACAACTGCAGTGGGCTCGTCTGGTGTTATGCTCGTTCCGGGGCGCCGTGCTGCTCCGTACGCTTTCTGTCGCTGGAACGCACACCGAGTGATGCGCGAACAGCCAGCACCGTCCCTCACAAATCTCAAAAGGAGGTGACTTGATCGGCATATGCCATTCTTCAGGTAAGACTTTAAGTGTTACGAAAAACCTAAAATGTAAGTAAACATCGAGCTCTGTCCACGAGAGGTTACAGCCATCTTCCTCCGAGGTGGAGGCACCCGGAGGACGGTGGACGGATGCTGATCGCTCAGCCCGTGGACTTGTCCTTAGCATCGATGTCAACAACAGGGCGACGGGCTTTGACCGAAAACGTCTCTTTGCTTCTTGAGTCTTGTGTCTAATTTAGACGGTATGATTTCACGGGTAACTCATTTAAAAACCAGTTGAAGTCTGTTCACACCTAACGCTACGTTTCTCGGTGATTCATCCATCCGCAGCCTGGTCTGCGTCTAAAATTATCGATTGTACTCACATTGCGAATAGGTTTCAGTTTTTCATGAGATAGGAGGTAGGTCATTACATTTTAGATGTTCTTAATGGTCCAGATCTTTTCCAGCGTGGTTTTATTGAACGGCACCTCAGGCGCATCTCTCTCAGCCCTCTTTGTGGGAACGGCTTTTATAGTGTTATGTGCTCATTTTCTTTAAATTATACACTATAGATCCTATTACCCAGTACTTTTCTAACAATCAAAGGGTTCAAAAATCCTCAATAGTATTGAAGTTGAAAACAATGATGTAAAGTACAGGCCTAATAATCTCTTGTACCTTTGTCTTAATATCCTCCACTTCAAATCAACTTGTTAAGACCTGAATGTAAGGCTGTGTACGTGAAGGTTACATTTGGGGTGGATATGTGTGTCCCAGCCACAGGGGAGGACAGCTGCTTACAAGCGTTGTGTCTGGCTGTTCATTGTTCCGAGGGAGCAGAGGACAGTCACAGGGTCTGCTTTGTATCATACACTGTTATACAATGTCTTTAGCCTCTGTTCTCATCCAGTCATGCAACATGCATTTCACAAGCCATAGTTCACTTGTATGACTTCCATAGGCTGTCTTCATGTTTACAGCCTTGGTTTGTTCATTTCATTCATGTCAGTAGCAGTGATGTTGATGCCGCTCCACGGATGAGTACTTGACAAGCTGCATGAGACTTATAAAAGAATGCTGTAAAAGTCTTTTCTATTACTTAGTGTGATTTTAAATGTTTTTGGCTTAATTTGCAATAATACATGATACAATCTTGGCGGCATGAGGGACGGAACAGAAACAATGTTCAATTGTGTTCTGTGAAATCAAAAGTTAAAATTGTTCAAAAACAATATTCTCACATCAACCCTTATATTTGAAATTGCCTGTTGCTGCCATCGAGTAGATGGACGTTCCGGGATGATAAATTACATTTAGCAATGCCTAACAAAGACGTTAACTGAATAAATATTGAGTTCTGTTGGGAGTGGACACGAGACTAATAGAAAGAAACTGTGGTGCAGCTCAGGAAGAGAGTGATGACCAGGGTTGGGGATGATGAGGGCAAATGGAGGAGAGTAATGCATTTCTATTAGAGAAAGTGAAGGGCCCCTGGAGAGCCATAAAAAATACCAATAAGGAAGCACAGAGCATGTTGACGTGCCACTATGTTCTGAAAGTTTTCATCAGTATTTCCTTCCTCTCATCCTGTTTTTTCCTGTACTGTGGGTCTGTCCTCAATTTCTCACCTCTTGTGCGTCGCTCTTTCATGTCACTGCTCTGTCTCACCCGGCCTGTAGCCTAGGAAGGTTTGCCATGTAGCACCTGCAGTAGACGACAAACACCCTTTCCTGCAGTCTGCTGGGATCATGCTGCAGTCGCAGGATACTAGACTGGACTCTGAGGGAGGACCAGGATAGGGCAGCAACTTCCAGGACTGCTGCACAAATAACAAAAGACACAACAAATATTTGCACATTTGTTATTGAATTATCACCATGTGAAGTTGCTAGCATCAGACAAACACCAGTATTCTTTTAGGAGAAATGGGTTGTCCGTGGCATTGCGGATGGCAGAGCCACAGGGAAATCTGTCATCCATTATATAATATCATGTGCAATATCTTCTTAAGAGCTTTGCCCTGTAAGCAACGGATTTCACATGCAAAACATTTGCATTTGGTGCTCTGCGCATAAAATTGGTGTGGGTGGAGGTACAATAACAGACTATAATGCCCTTGAGCAAAAACAAAAGATTCCACGATAAAGCCTGTAGATATTACTAGGGAGTGAGCTGATTTTCAGATTCCATAAAACTGTTACAAATGAGAAAAGGGAATTGAATCCATGATTTATGGTGGGTCCTTTCTAAGATAAGTGGTGCTGCAGACAATTGTATAGTAATGGAGAACCGTTGTGTGAGCAATTAGATTGAGGAAATTTCCATCCAGCACACGATTTAGCATGGAGAGAATAAGCTATACACCACATTGTTAACACACCGCTGTGTGTTAACTAGCAAACAAAGCAATGAATTAGAGATAAGGAATATAATGCACAACACAGACATAGTTGTAATCCATTGGAAGTTGATTAATGTGAATACAAAACAAGTAAACTGACTTCACTTTTCATTGTGGACAATGGTTTTCCCTCTTTACAAACAAGGTCATTTGTCTAAGGAGGAAATCCAAGCATGGAGACATAAGCTGATGTTACCTCCTCAGGAATATGTATTTTAATATTGCCCTATTTAAGCTCTCTATTGCAGCTCTCATATTTAAGTGCCTGTGTGAGTTGTCCCATTATTCACCATCTACGGAGGGTTTATTTCCAGATGATGTCATCACAACGGTCTTTTTCTGCTCAGCTGTGCAAATAACGAGCAGTTCAATCCACCGATCGGACATGCGTGACTTCAGTTGAGTGGTCAAGAATCTCATCTTCCTAAACAAAACCTTCCAGGCTGTTATTTTCCTAAAACTCTGACCAATCACATTTGTCTTTGTTGAAGCTGATCTGGACCCACCCTCTGATGGACAAACAATCTGTGCGGGGTGCACCCCACTTCTGCCCATAGTCAGCTGGCATAGGCTCCAGCCCCCCAGCAACCCTTTAAGGCTGGTCATGGATACAATATGAATTAATGTACTGGATTTGGGTGAACCTAAAATATCAAGTCTGTTATTAAATGATAACATTTTAAGGTTTATGGGCAAAGAGAGTGTATGTGCCTTTTGGGAGATGTGTTTTTTATTTTTAGTTGGGCATTTAAAATTACTAAGTTAGATCAACATATTGGCAAAAACTTTGGCCAGTTAATGTGGTTAATTGCAAGTACAAAAAAAGTGTAGAGATGACTTGGCACCTCTCTGGAGTATTTTAAATGCTCTGACTTAAATTAAGCTGAACTTTTCTGTCTCTGTTTGTCGAGTTTCCCCAGGTGATTTGAAATCACAGTGTAACTTAATACTTCTACAGATTATGTGCCTCAGTTCATCATTTTTCGCTGGGCGGCTCTGGTCCTCTGGCTCTTATGTTTGAACAGCATGAACTTTAATCTTCTGGTTTTCAACCTGCCAGCAGCTGTTTTTTAACCGTAGAGTTTAATCACAATTCAGTGTTCATCACAAGGAGAAATAGCTTTGCGGTTGACTTGGGAACATGAGCGCAGCATCACAACTTAGCTGGCACTGCAACAACCAGCGCATCAGATGATGATAATGCTCCCTAGACGTCCATGTACATATTCATTTTAGGTAATTCATAAAGCCCTTTTCTGGCCTTTTGTGTTCATATTTGTATCCAGTGATCATAGCATAGCATATATAGATAGCATACTTGATAGGTTCATATGTTTGAAAGGCTCAACAACTGACACAGATGTTTTTGAGGTTATCTGTGAGGAGTCTTTTACTGATCGTGGACATATTTTCTATGCCTTAAATGCCAGGCTGTATAATATTTAATGAGTCATGAGTCCTTAATAAAGCATGACTATTTAGAAGGAGTTAGGTCAGCCCTTGTTGTTCAGCTCTTGACATTGTTCTAGTATCACACACATGAATATGACAGCCATATCAGGGTTACTACAGTTGTTTTGACAGTGTTGTCTCAATTGATTTTCCCTTTTTCCTTTTAAGTGTGATCTATGTTACTGCCTCTGTCATGCCTTAAAGTTCCACTAGACTCCTATGATTTTGGAGATGCAGCTATTTTTCGTCCGTTGGTCACTGTCGTTTGCAGTGTCTTGACTGGCCTTTGTGATGCAGAGCATTAATCTGGATCAAGTGTTGACTTAAGGCTCAGGGCTAAGATTTTTTACTGCTCTGCGCTAACAGGTAAAATCGTGCAGGAATCCAGGTCACACTCTGTGGGTCAGTCAGTCGTAGCTAAACTGTGCCCCCTGTTTGGACATTATAGGTTTTATGGTTTGACTGTTCTTAAAATGAGTGCCAGTAGTATTGTTTGATTTAATTATGCCATGTGTAGGCAACAACCTTGAGAGCTCTGTGATGCTCCAGTCTTTGTACAGATAGCTGGGACAGTTCGATTTCACATTCTCCCAACTGGGCTGGTGATATATCGGCACGCTATTGTCACTAAGAAGTTGCTCTTGCCAGTGGCTACATTTATTCCGAGAATATTTCCTCAATCCCATTGCAATCATTCTGATCAAATGTTTACATGAGTTAAAATCCATTACACTGTATAGGTTTACATGTCCCACAACATCAGAATACATAACATTATGACCATCTTGCTAATATTGTGGGTTTCCCTTGTGCCTCTGGGAACAGAATGTTGTTAGTGGGGGTCTTTGGGTCCTATAGGTTGAGGGGAGGGGACTCTGTGGATCAGGCTTGTCCCATTGTATCACATGGATACTTGATCAGTTTGGAATCTAGTGAATTTGGAGGCCAGGTCAACACCTTGTTCCATTTTTCACGTTTTTTGAGTTATTTCTAAAGCGTTTTTGTGTGTGTCTGTGTCACACTGCATCCTGCTGGGGATGGCTGCTGCAATCAAGGAGTGTCATTGCTATGGGGTGGGCGTGTCTGGTCTGGTCTGGTCCACATGAATACCAGGTCCAAAAGTTTCCCAGCAGAACACTGAGTTTTCACAAGATGGTCAATGTTAGGTTTACTTGTCCTGTTAGTGGTCATACCTTTGTGTCAGACTGGTGTGTATTTGAGATGCCAAAGGGTTTCTTTTTCCAACTTCATTAACATTCACTCGCTTATTTCAATAGAAAAAGACTAAGAAGCACCACTGTCCATATATTCTAGCTTTGCGTGTCTTTGCTCGTCTTTTATTCAGATCAGTCTGTTCTGATCGAGGTAGTTAAATGAGGCATATTTATTCTGATTGGGCAATTCACTAGGCACACTAGTCTCCAGTTCTGTGTTCTCCTTGTCCAGGCCTCGTGTTAAATGCAGTTTGGAAAAGTCTCCAGAATGCTTGAAACTTACTTGTCTTCATTCCCTTGACATTTGTCAACACATCAATGACCCACACATCCAGGTAATCAATTCTAAAGCAGTGGTTAGTAAGGGCATGAAGAGTTTTTGCGAGAAATGTTGCAGGCCAGCAGGATGTGTTGTTTACACTTTCCTTAGTGTTCAGAATAGCACTGCTGAGTCAACCGTGAAGGCCACATAGCCTCTTGGGTAAGGGTTTCAAAGCACACAGGTAGTGTACTAAATCTCTTTGGTTGCCAAATGTGATATAATCTTCATTGCTGTTTTAAATACCCTTTAGTTTTTAGTTATGATGAGAAAGTACAAAATCCCCACACTATTGGAAATCCTTACGCAGATGGTGCAGTTTATGGCACAGCAACTCATCTTTGATCCAGTCCTGACCGCATATAAAGCGAGAGAGAGCAACTTATTAAGGTACTGCTGTAGGCATTTCTCTAATTCCATCAATTATCTGTTTCTTAATTATTTTTAATTGCTTGCAAAAACATTATAGGAGTATGTCGATTAGATGAGAAAACTTATCAGTATGAGAGTCATTAATACATCAGATCACGCACAACAGTCGCATACATGCACAGAAAATTACTCACAAAGCACCCAGAGAGACAGGACATGTAGAGAAAATAATCATATTTCAGGAGTTATTGACAGCAAGAAGTTAGGAACGCTGACCATATATGGATTCTGTATATATATTTAAAATTCTACGTTATGAATTGCCTTCATGATTTATTTATTTTATTAACTAGCATCAGAAATGTTGAGCTTTTTAAAAAAATCTTTGACTAAACTCATTTGCTGAGGGACAAACCAAACCAACACACACATTCAGGCTGCCTTCTTCCAATTTCAAGCCTTTATTTAACTTAGTAACTAAGTTTTTGCTTCTCTCTGTGTATAATGAGTACTAGAGTGTTTTCCTACATACTATTCGCCAGTTAAATGTAGACGGTAAATGATATAGTTTAATCTTCCAATCGTTTTTTTTTTTCTAAGTGCATCTGTGTATCGTGGAATCAATGAGGTGACACATCATTTCACCTCTCTTCATAGAATCAGCATGTAAATGAGTCCAAATCAGCTTCACACTGACTAAATCAGGTCACATTGGGAGGAAAGCAAAATGGCAAAGAAAGAACGAAAGAAACCCTTCTCCCACAGTGCCTGGTGAAAGAGAAACCCATTCATAGCTGCATTAATCATGGGTGGCACTAAAGAATGGCTCTGAGGCGGCACCCAGAGAGGGAGAGAGGGAGACGGAAAAAGAACAGAAGCATTGAAACAGCCTTATTCGTTAACTGAATCTGTCTGAATGCTAACTGTCTCCTTTCGCTTCACAGTTGTGTCCTCTTTGATCTCGGCCAGTATAATTTAAACATCTGTTAGATTCTTTAACATGGGTGTGTTAATCCACATCTACTCTTTAGTATCTGTTAACTCACCCTGAATATTCCAAGGTGTCTTTTTTATTCCTTATTAATACAGCTAAAATTGGTTTTGATTTAATAGCATTTTAATCTGTTATGAAATTCATAAATATTATCTTTCAAATCCCTCACTAACTCTAGGTTCAGCTTTAAGCATTTGTTTGTAATTAAAATTGGAAATTACTACAGTTTTGAAAGATACAGAGATGTGTGTTGTTGCCTGGAAAAAGATAAGTTTTGACTGGCATGTTTATTAACATAATGTACAAAACCTGCGACTACAACCAGATAATGAGATGAAATGTTGATTAGAAATGCCACTGGTTGCTCCTGGAAAGTTATTCTAGAGATTAAACAACTCACAGTTAAACTTGATGTGTGTTAATTTGAAAACAAAGCAAGAAGAGACTATAATAGAGACAATTATATCTCTAATGTATCTTCAGTTACATGGATCTGAAAAGAAACATATATACACTCACCGGTGACTTTATTAGGTACTCCTTGCTAGTAAAAGGTTGGACCCCTTTTGCCTTCAGAACTGCCTTAATTCTTCGTGTCATACTTTTAACAAGGTGTTGGAAACATTCCTCAGAGATTTTGGTCCATATTGACATGATAGCATCACACAGTTGCTGCAGATTTGTCGGCTGCACATCTATGATTTGAACCTCCCGTTCCACCACATCCCAAAGGTTCTCTATTGGATTGAGATCTGGTGACTGTGGAGGCCATTGGAGTACAGTGAACTCATTACCATGTTCAAGAAACCAGTTTGAGATGATATGAACTTTGTGACATGGTGCATTATCCTGCTGGAAGTAGCCGTCAGAAGATGGTCCACTGTGGTCATAAAGGGATGGACATGGTCAGCAACAATACTTAGGTAGGCTGTGGCATTTAAACCATGCTCAGTTTATACTAAGGGGCCCAAAGTGTGCCAAGAAAATATCCCCCACACCATTACACCACCACCACCAGCCTGAAGCGTTGATACAAGGCAGGATGGATCCATGCTTTCATGTTGTTTACGTCAAATTCTGACCCTGACATCTGAATGTCACAGCTGAAATCGAGACTCATCGGACCAGGCAATGTTTTTCCAATCTTCTATTGTCTAATTTATAGTCTCAGTTTCCTGTTCTTAGCTGACAGGAATGGCCCCCTGTGTGGTCTTCTGCTGCTGTAGCCCATCTTCTTCATGGTTGGATGTGTTGTGCGTTCAGTGATGGTATTCTGCATTCCTTGGTTGTAACAAGTGGTTATTTGAGTTACTGTTGCCTTTCTATCATCTCCAACCAGTCCTCCCATTCTAATCTGACCTCTCACATTAACAAGGCATTTTCATCCACACACCTGCTGCTCAGTGGATATTTTCTCTTTTTCAGACCATTCTCTGTAAACCCTAGAGATGGTTGTGTGTGAAAATCCCAGTAGATCAGCAGTTTCTAAAATATTCAGACCTGGCAGACCTGGCACCAACAACCATACCACGTTTAAAATCACTCTTCTCCCCCATTCTGATGCTCGGTTTGACCTTCAGCAAGTTGTCTTGATCACCTCTACATGTCTAAATGTATTGAACTGCAGCCATGTGACTGGCTGATTGGCTATTTTTTGTTAACAAACAATTGAACAGGTGTACCTTATAAAGTGGCATGTGAGTTAAATTATTTTGAGGTAAGACTATATTTGTAGTTTGTTGTTCTTCGACTTCTGAACATTCTTTTACAAGCGTATAGAGTATGAATATGCATGGGTAGGTTTGCACATCCTGTGCATGGTTAACTCTGGTTGTTTTGGGCCAACAGTCGTCCTTCAAAGTTGCCATTTTTATGTAAAACGTGTTTGAGATCTTTGCAGTGCAATGAGGAAGGTATAAGTGTTCAAAGTGTGTAGGATGTGATAAGAACACCTTGAATTTGTCAGTCGGCTTCGTCAGTTTTAAGGTTATGTGTGTGTGGGTTAGTACGCTTTGTATGTGACCCTATACCAGTATTTACTTTCCCACCCTCTGCATCGAGAATCATAAAATGACTTCCGTCTCTCTATATGCTGTCAATTATGTCATCATGACAGCTTAAGATGCATTCCCCAAGCTTGCTCATTAGCTATTGCTTTTGTTTGACGAGCGGCATGACATTAGCATTTAGATGTACCCAGAGACTCACCTGCTGCTGTCATTGTTGGAGCGTGCAGTCAAATTCACATCTGGTAAATTTCTTTCAGTAGTGAGAGATTGTCATTCGAACAAGCAATGCTGTCTATAGCATGGAAGGGTAAATTTATTTCCACAATGGAGAATGGTGTTGTTATTCAAGCATGATGAATGGGAACCAGACAGAATCTGGAATTGCTTTAGAGCACCGGCCTCTCTGTCATTATTTCTGTAGCCATACACGTTGATTGAAAGCATAGATGATTGTTCATCATTTGTGTGATCAAGTTGAGGGGACGTAAACAGATGTTTTTTTTATCTATAGTGTCAGACTTGTCTGAGAGGAAAGAGGGTGTGAGACTTCACGCAGATAAAAAATAAAAATGGCTCAAAAAAGGAATGAAAGTGAGGGAGAGAAAGGTAAAATGGAACATTAAATTGGGTTTAGAAAATGAGGAAGACCTATTTAGTATAACATGAAAAGACATAGGATGTTTATTTTCAGTAAGACTAGCAGTGTGAGCATCCCTTGAGCTACAGAGGACCTGTAGTAGTTGTCAACAGTGATCGCTTGTGTAGTATATCCTTCCACATACAAGATAACATTAAAATGCATAAGTAGTATAGCGTGCATGTTACTTTTGATTGACTGTTCCAAAGACTAAAAAGAGACTCAGCATGTTGCTTTTAAATCTCTAGCCCAACCCTTCTTCTTTGTTCTGTATTGTGGTTATGTAGGGCATCAATCAGTTGCTATTACTCACCTCATGAGTTCAAGTATTACAGTAGGAAGGATCACCTCAGCAATGTCAAAAAGGTATTATTACAGATGTGCTTTCTATTTCCGGGCCTATTCTGTTTGTTCCGTGGATCTGAGGTCAGACATGGATGAATAAACAACATATGATTTCTAGGTCAGCCTCATATCATTTTGGAAAAGTAATGTGTGTGTATATATAAAGCTTCAAAATTATTTGAGGGTAGATTTTTTTGCCTTAAAACAAGTTCTTAAGACTTTGAATGTTGCATTGTGATTTACATAAAAATACAAGCCCAAACACTTAATTTAAAATAAGACTACAGTCACTGATATAATCCTGGCTGTTATCTGTATTTTATGCATGCAGGTTGGCTCAGCGACAGCGGAGGCATTGAGTTGTATATTGAAGAGCTGTAAGTATTCATAAATGGCTTTCACTTTTCCGAGAGATAAGCAGCTAACCACGGATATATAGTCAGTACGTAGTAAAAACGACCGTGCCTCATCTTGAATACAGCACCCCAGACTTAAAAATGTGTGCATGCTTGTATAGACAGTTCACACCCACACACATCAACCAGCCACAACATTAAAACCACTGACAGGAGAAGTAAATAAGATTGACCATCAGTGACAATTCAGTGTTCTGCTGGGAAACTTTTGAACTTGGCTTTAGTGTGGATGTTACTTAGACATGTACCACCCACCTAAACCAGACCAGACACCCCCACCCCATAATAATGTTTGACACAGGCACACACACAAAAATGGTTTAGGAAGAACTCAAAGAACATGAAAAAAGCACAAGGCCTCCAAATTAACTAGATCCCAAATTAATAAAATATCCGTGGGATGATCAACAGAGGCATATATATTTAGGCATATATATTTAAAGGGTCTAGTTCGTTCTAGTTGATTTTTTTGGTCAGGTACAGTCTGGTACATCTTATGGCAAATAGGCACATTTTAAAGAGGCTTGAATGCAATTTATAGGTTTATTTATTATTATTATTACATACAAGTAGGACTCATATTCTTATTTTTTTACTGAGGAAATTTTAATCAGTGATTTATTGGCCAAGTATATGACTCAGGTCACTTTGCAAAAGCACATCAAACTGTACAAAAACACAGAACTCAAATAAGCATAAAAATAAAAGCTGTAACACCAGCCTGAGGGGAGGAGTCTGAACAGACTGTGTCCGGGGTATGAGGGGTCTGTGGAGATTTTACCGTCCCAATTCTGATGAAGGAAGTACAACCTCTGCTGGGCCTTCTTCTAAAACAGAGTCTATGTGAGAGGTCCACTTCAGGTCCTGTGAGACTGTGGACCCATGGAACCTGAATGAATCCACTGTAGGGGCTGTTCTGTTGAGGACTGTAAGAGGAGGGGTTGATGGGAGGCTCTTCCTGAAGTCCACTGTCATCTCCACAGTTTTGAGCGGGTTTAGCTCGAGGTGGTTCTGACTGCACCAGAGAACCAGCTGTTCCACTTCTTCTCTGTATGCAGACCTGTCACCATCCCGGATGAGTCCAGTGACAGTGGTGTCGTCTGCAAACTTAAGGAGTTTAACAGAAGGGTCCCCTGAGGGGCATTTGTTTGTGTAAAGGGAGAAGAGCAGAGAACATACCGAACAATCTGATTTAAAAATAGGAAAAAAAAGAAAAAAATAAGGGTTGTAAACGGTAACATTCTGGATGACTCTGCACTTCCAGACAAACTAATAGGAAACGCACTGCATTGTTGAAGCTCTGCATCAAAGAGTTTCTCATACCTACCTGATTTTAGTTCAGGGGGCGTTTCAAAAGGCCAGGAGAGAGGTTCTGCACTTAAGCGATAATCTCAAAAAAACGAATTATGGTTTGGTCTTACATGCTGAAATTGGAGCAGTCTGTGCTGACCTCCCAGTCTCAGGTTGTGTTGAGGTTAGCTCAGGAATACTAATGAGAGAATAAATAGACGTGGGTTTAAACTGAATGAATACGAGAACATTAACATGAGGTCTTGTGTCAGTGTTGACAGGCCATCATCATGTCCCAGTTGTGATCAGATACACAGTTTGAGGAAGCTTGTTGTTTGATAAGACTAAAGTATCGGTGGAAAAATACAATAGCTTACTGAACTAAGTGTTTAAAGCTACAGGCCAGCGCATCCTAACTGACTGTCAGCAGCTTGTTTATCTGTGCTACATCTTCCATTCCAGCTTTAGGTGCCTTAGGTCTATAATTCAGAAAAGAACGCTTAGTTATTGCTGTGGGACAGGAGGTCACGTCGGCATGGCAGCGAGCAACCTTGTAAAATGTTGACGGGTGTTAGAACCAGAGAACAGCTTATGCAAGGCTTTAAAGAGAACAGGGCAAATAAGCTTTGGCTGGCATGAGAGAGGGGGGAGAGACCGATGGGGTTAGATTTCCTGCTGGAGATGGCCTCTGAGATGAAATGTATGTGTGCATACACAGGCTTTCCACCAGTACAACCAATCTATCAACTGAAAAACACTGCATCCAGGAAATTATAAATAATGGTTGATTATAAATTATGGTTGATTGTTGTTGATGATTGTTGATTTCATTCTTGGAACGTCAAATGAAAAAAAGTGCATCAATTAGTTGACCAAGTTTTTTAGCCAGCCAACAGACATTTTACCAAACAACTATTCTGCTAACGTACTGATTTCCCAAGGAAGTAATGCCCAACATTTATTTTTTGCAGATTCTGGTTACATACTGTACTATCGTAATGTAGAGTATATTAGATATTTGATTTCTGACTACAAAACAAGACTTTAAATGGTGTCCACTCTGGGTACTGAACAGTAATGATGGAAATGATTTCAGTTTTCTAATGTTTTATAAACCATGGAATTAAACATCAAGTAATTAGCACATTTGTGTTTCCCATTAATTGCTTAGACGATGGCAGGCTGCCAAAGTCTCATAATGAATATAGCTTTACACGCATCGGATAACATCAGCATTGTTGGATTGTTGTTTTGACCTGTTGCTCCCGTAAAGCATCTCTCTCCACTAGTTATCCCCACAATAACCTATCCTTGTTAATTCTGCCAGGACAACAGAATACATGAATAAAGAAGTTATCCGTAATTACCATTAAGTGCCTGTTTAATGATACCAAAACTGCCAGAGTTCTTCTCACCACGGCAAACTGCAATTAACATTTCAGTTAATTATTTCCAAACTCAAACAGTCAAATCTCAAAAAACTGAAAGAGTGCTACACTCCAGGTGCAGTGGGACATTGAGGATCTCAAAACAAAGAAAACATTTTCAGAGAGAATGTTTATGCCTTCAAGATTTCTCTTGATGGTTTAGGCCAAGTGTTCTTTATTGACAGCAGGCAACATGACACAATTCATGTGACAGTGTTACCTGGAGAAGTGTTACCATCTAAAAATGTGCTATCCTACATTTTGTTGTCCAAGGAAAAATAACATGTCCAGCATTGATCTATGTGCAGACTTTGCAAAAGATGTAATTGCAGATAATTGTTCTAAACAAGGTACTAGACACTAGCTGCATTTCCATTAGTTTTTCGCTGAATAAAAGCGATATTTCTAAAATTTGGTGTTTTGTGAATGAGCTGTAACTCTTGTAAAGTCTCGTCTCGCAATATCCCAAATTCATCTTTGGTGACGCTGGTGACAAAAAGTGTTTCCATCGCACTTTTGCAATAAACCTTTACATTGATACATCTGAAAAACCACCTCATTAGAGCGTAAAAATGTTTTAGCAATATTTGACAGGTTTTTCAAAATCTAGGCGTTTCCATTAGAATAGAAATTAGTGATATTTAGGTTGTGCACATTTCTAGGGGTAATGAAAACACAGCAAATGACTCTGAGGTATTTATGTAGGTTCATTTGCATTTTTGTAATTTTTTGGAAGAGTTCTCTCATAATCCATGGTAAAATTAGATTTTGTATTCAGCTATGTCTTCACATTTTCTGAGTTTATGCAGTATAGTTCTGTTGTTTCCCTAAGTTTATTGTGTGCATCTCCATATACAGTGGTTTCTTACATAACGAGATGGTGACAGTTGGCTACAGAGTAAACCAAGATTCCTAGACTGCAGCTGACTTGGGTTTTGTTCTTTCCCCTTGGATTGGTCCTCAGTGTGATGTGCTGAGTGTTTTGTCTTGAGTACTGCAGTGTGCTGCAGTGTGAATTGGACTTGTGGGACCAGTACAAGCCTCTGGGCTGTTTTCAAGGGGCAGGGGAGTCATGGTGATCTACAACAGTGGTTGAATGGGAGACATGGTCATTGTAACTATATAATAATTTCATGAATTTTTCAAATTGAGGTTGGAGGTATGCTTAAGTCAAGGTTAAAGGTCAAAGGTGTCATGGTTTAAGTCAGTGCATACATTCTTTAGTTAGTCATGTAACATCAAAACAATGCATTCACAAATACCTCAATAGCAATAGCTTATAACAAATTTCTACAGCTATGAGTCAGTGGGTGTCCGCTTGCAGTTCAAAAGACAACATGGCTCTATTCTCTCATTGTTTGTCCATGACCAATAAAGGACCCAAGAGTATATCAACAGTTTTGTGTGCTACACCTATTGTTTTCAAGTTATATTTGAATATCTGCCACTTTCATCAGCTATTGCAAAAATCCCTGGACATCTGCTCATGTATATTAGCACTCTAAGAGACTCATGGCTGATGAGCTGTTCTTGTCTTCATCATATCTTCCACGTGCCTATTTCTTACCCCCTTCTTTCTGAGCTTCTGGTTTTCTCCAACACAAACACCAGTTTGCCGTGAAAGAGCCATCATACTGACAGTAACAGTGTGCATGCTGCTGGTGTGTTTTCTGGCAGATTTGATCCAACTGCTAAGTGGGGACAGCAACCTTGAAACTGTTACAAGTGGGACTCGGGCCGTGAGGCCGTGATATGTGGCCTTGGGGTAGTGGCAGATGGTAAAACCCTGCTGTCTAAGTTTGGGAGAATCCAGCTGAGCTAATATCCATGCCTCAACCTCAGTGTGCTTAATCAAGATAATAAATAGAGCAGTGATCATACATCAAATGCTCCTCCCTGTTTTCTACCCAAATTATCCAGTGTGTGTCTTATAGATGCAATTTGTATTTCATATCATACAAGTATTAGTTGGATTTATATTAACCTCACTTAATTTTAGCTTGACTTAGATCCTGTTACGATGAGAAAATGTAGCCCGGCAGGGTAACACACCATTTGGATTTCATTATGGGGCATGTTTTGACAGATACTGAGAAATAAAACCTCTACAAGAAACTGGATAGCAATTAAGGTAACAAATGATGTGATGCATGCTTCCCAACAAATTCCTAGATCACATTTAATCATCCAACTTTTGTTATTTCACTAATATTGTCTTAAACAGTAAAAGTAAAAGTACAGTAAAACACTGTAGTGAACCTAAACTTCTCACTTCTACAGCCACTTTGTCATAAACAGAATCACTTTGACGGCAGTCACATAACATGTATGACTACATCTGTTACTCTTTTATTCGTCACCGCTTGAAGCCCACACGGATTATTTTAAATGTCCCAGCAGATCTTCAGAGCACCATGAATTTTAGAGGTAACCTCGGACTGTCTACCAGCCTTGAAAAAATGTACACCCATTACATTATGGGCCAGATTTAAAACAAGCTAATGAAGAGTCAAAGTTGCAATTTGATTATATCTGACCATGTGATTTCACACATTTGTTTTTGTATAAACTGCAAAATTTAGGCAGTTTCATTTTTTTTGTGCACATACATTATATTTTGTAAAATGTAGTTTTAAAGAGGGCTTCCATATGCACTGCCACTGCACTACACACATGGTCTTGTTTTAGTATCATTCAGAGCAGACGCTGGGATTATGGGTCTGTGGAGATGAATACAAATGCTTGTGCAAAACCTCTTTACAGGTTTGCCAGCCTTTAGTCTTTGGTAGCCTCTGTCTTTGGCATTATTTCTCTCAGCATGGTAAAGTGTGAAAAATTTATTTAGTGTCTTTACATATGCCATCATAATACATACATGCATTAAATGCAAAAAACATCAGTGGCCATGTTTATTTGTATTTATATCAACATAGCCTCAGCTCATCTGAAATGTTTCTTATTAGACATTCCAGCTGTGACACTAAATAAAATAGTCTGACAAGATATACAGTATTGCTTTATGTGCTTCAAAACCATAATCAGAACTTTTTTTCCCAAGTTTATTTATAGCACTGAATTATTTCAACAGAACATAACCAAGATGGAGCCATGTTTTCTATCCCGCCCTCAAGCATATCACATGCTATGATGTTTGCAACAAGTGGGGCAAAGATGCATAAAAACAATGTATTTATTTCAGTCAGAGAGACCTGATATTTTTCTTTTGAACAGGATATCAAAGGTTCATACTACCCGTCTCATTGTGATCAAATATTCCCTTCAGTCAGGCCGACATGTAGCCAGTCCGTTCCAGTGAGGTAGTTGTGAGCCATTTTCAGTCTGATGGGACTATTATGTATGATTATTAATAGAATATTAATGTTGTTGTTAAGGCAGCAAATGTGTTTGCCAGATAACAAGACAATTTAAGTTCCCATAAGTATATTCTTATAATGTACAGTGTAATATCAATAATATCTGATATGGTATTTTATAGAGCTCATTTTCCTCCCGAGCTTGATGCAACTTCAAAAACATCCGTTCTGACTCTGACCCCTTACTAATGCTGCATTCAGTGTCAGTCATTTTCTATAGCACACGTCCTCACGACTATAACCTAACAATCCTGTTTATCATCATCATCACATCCCTAATTGTCGACACATTCTGGCAGGCTGAAACAGATCAAAGCTCAGTCTTCATGCTGAAACGTCTCTTTTATGTGGGTTGTCAGTCCGATGCTCAGTTTTCTCCTTTTGTGTTTTAGGTCTTCATTTGAAACGAACGGTGGAGCTGCTCTGCCTGCTCACAGCTATCAGTAAGTTATCTTTACAGTGCCGTGGCAGGTTGTTACTGCGTAGTGGCACTGAAGAGTGTAGGAGGAATTCTTATAAAGTCACACAAAGAAATCCAGTGCTCATCTTGTGTTCAAAGTTCACCCATTTCTCCCTCTGTTTGACTCATAACAAACCTAAACAACTATGCAATTTGAATTATTTTTAAGTTAGTTTTAATTTAATATCTCACTGCAGTAGACTTTTGAATTGAATGGCAGAGGAGATGATGGTTAATGTGAATCAGTAGCAGGTCTTGCATTTATTAATGTAGTCAGATATTCATTCTCTTTATGAGCACAACTACAAAAGCAGACAGAAGCAGGGAATAAAATGAGAGGGTTCGGAGAGTAGGCAAATTGTGTGTTGGTGAAGGAGCAGCATCATGGCACAGCCTGGAACGCTATACATGGTTGGAGGAAGAAGATGCAAGAACAGTTGAGCAATTCAAAGTGTTGGAAGGCTCTCTCAACACTGTCTTAACTAATCATTTATTAATCTTCTGCTAGAATATTCAACCACCCTGGTAGAGCACAATTCTCCTAGAGAGAGAAATTAATATAGCCCTGTATCATCCTGACATCCAACATTGTGCTCCAGTCTTGTAGTCACTCTATCCACTACCATCTTGATCTATACTTCCTCCTGCTTATTCCATATTGTTTTCTGTGAACGGATTAACGAGCCACAGGACAGGGCTGTGTGTTGTGGGTACCAGTCTCTAATCCACAATATGAGCTTAAGGGAGCTGTGCCTCCACATTACATCAGCCTCAGGATCATATTCACACTTGATTACCTCCATAACACGCCTCAAAATGAGACTCCGTCCATCTGCATGGTACTCACAGTCAGGCTCATTTCTGAGAAATCTGTTAAGATTCATAAAAGGAACTTCAGTCTAGTTTTAAAGATGGCAGCATTTGCAATTTGAGTCAGACAGTTCAGTGCGGTTATGTGTGCTCAGTCTGCCGTCTACATGCTTCACTTATTTTGATTGAATCCTTTGAAGATGAAGGGACTGACAAAGAATCATTACTGTGTACACTGGTTCTGTGATACCGCACTGTGAATGTTCAGATAAGTCACCGAATGCTGGGCTATGAAGTTACTCACATCTGTCATCAAATATGCTGTTAACTGTGTGAGGAATCATCTGTACTTAATCTTTCTCTCTGCTCTTCTTAGGGATTGCAATTATCTGAATACTTCAAAGAATCTACAGTCACTCTATAGCTTGCATGTTTGCATTCTAACGTCGCTTGACAGTTGGATGCATTTAGTCTAAATTGGCAGCACAGAACAGGATATTACCACCATATGAAATCTTCTTTGAAAGCCGAGAAGAAAAACTGCACCAACCCACTGCATGCATACAACCATTTTAGACATAAACTATGTGATGATAAAAATGATGATTTTTATTATCATCCTCCAGTTGTTTTTCAAGGAATTTGTGTCTTTTAAATATATTTTTGGGCTTTTAAGCCTCTAATGGAAAGCACAGCAAAGATAGACAGGAAATGGGAGGCAGAGAGGGGGGAATGACACACAGGAAAGGAAAGTAGCCATCCTCAGAATGTAGAGATATAAACATTAGTGCTTATAAGGAAAATAAAATGTTCTATTTGAGCAAGGAAGAGCAAATATTTGCTTAATAAAAAGCGTCAATATCAAATATCAAAATCCTCATGCAAGTTATCGGATATTAGTTCTAAACTTGAGCTCATGTGTTGTCCTGGTAAAACTTTACAGCTTTGACCAAAGAAAGTTTAAATGGATCAGCTGCACCAAATACAAGCAAAATCAAGACAACAAGACAAAATGTGTAAAGACAATCTAGATACAATAAAAATAAGCCCTTACCTGATGCACTGCTCTTGATAGCCAGCCTTTGCTTGTATGTTTTTTGTATCACCTTCTGAGTGTGCTTCCAGCTTCTCCCATAGAGGGTGACCTGGCAGCAGGTGGTAAATAGGAGACTGGATGTGGACTGAGAGATTGAGGACACCTAGTGGGTGGAAGACTGAAACAAGAAAAACGATCATGAACTCTCTCTTGACAAGTGCCCAAATTTAAGCACGTGTATAGGTTCTGAAATAAATATGCTAATGCTGCATCAGGATAGCTGCCAACACATTTTCTAATTAATTAGCGAATCGTTACAGTTTAGATGCTCTTTGCCATTTCAACACTATCCAAATGCTGTAATGAAAGTGAAAAAGGTGACAAACAATTTAATGGGAAGTTTCACCAGAAAATATAACCATTGGGATTCTCAACAAAGCCAGTCCAGCAGGCAGTAGCTGCCCATGAAATAGTCAATTATGTGGACAAGGCCAGTGAATCCCATTAGAAAAGCAGAATACTGAATATTATCTATCAAAGGAGTAATGATGTGCTCTCCTCGAGAGTGATCACAGATATGAACAAGAAGTGCTTTTAATGGTGTGACTACTTCATTCAGTCCTGAAGACCGATAAGAGGAGGTCAGAGTGCATGGTCAGATACAGAATATTGAAAGCAGCATTTGGTGATTCAGTGCCACGCTCAGAGAAACCTCAGCTAGTGAACTTTGAGTAGTTTTAGCGACTGCAGAGTCTCTAGTGTCGTTTCAAACTGTAGCAAAGAGACCAGAGTCATGTGATGTAGGGGATTCACATAAGAGCTGCTATAATCCAGATTTCTGTCATCATGGGATCAGTGCTGCTGTTAGCTTGTGTTGGTCAGCCAGCTCTGTGTCCTTGCTGTCTCTAATGATCCCTGGCTCCATCCCCAGGGACATTGAAATTAGTACTCAGAACACCACATTGGAATGATGGAGGCAATGTATCTACAAGCTGCCATCCTTACATTGATTTATTTCTCCTCTGATCTGACCTTTTTATATAGTAATAAAAGCCTGACAGTTCCCCCAAATTACCACTTTGTATGTGCCAGTGGAACATAAACATCGATAATGAAGGTATAGTCCTCCCATAGTTCATATCCCCTTTGTTTCCCTTCTTTAAACATTTATTGAATTTATTTATTATGTTTTATGACTCACAAATTTATAAAACCAGCTTTTAAGAATATGAATATTACTATAAACCAGTGGCTTCACTGGAAACCTTATCTGTATACATTGATTTTAACTAGGTGACATTTCAATTAAATTTTATTTATATAGTGACAAAAAAAAATAAATCTACCACACCCAGCTCACTTGCAGAAAATGTGACATGAATTGGGAAAGAAATGAATCACAAAACTCTAGTGGCAATTTCTTTGGCTCATTTAACTATAAATGTGCAGGAATATAATATAACAGTTGACATCAGACAGGGCAGCTGTTGCCCAGGTTGTCCACCAATCATAGCGTTGACGGTTTGATCCCCGGCCACCTCCGCAAGTGTCCTTGGGCGAGCTCTGTAGCCATCAGTGTGTGAATGAGAAACATTCTAAGGCCTTTCAACCACCATGAAAGTAGAACAGTACCACATAAGTGAAGCATTTCCATCTTCAGACTATGACTGAACTGATGGTTTTGTCAGGAAGAATGACTCAACATACCTCCCGAACACTGTGTATCAGTGCAGCAGAGGTGCTTGTTTGACTTAAAATAAGTTTAATCTGTCATTCAGTGTAAAATAGATTTTTCTTGACACAAAATGTGATGATTGTTGTCTTGTTTGATCAGTCACATTTCATAACAAGAAAAGAAAACAGATCGTTCCGAAGGGGTTCACTGTTTTATGACTAACAAATCCAAATCTAAATTAATTCAACAAATTAATCAATTATGATAATTATTGGATACTTGCAACTGGAGCTGCAACATTAATAATACAGTTAGTGAAATGACTAAAGAATTACTGGCAGTCATTTTAATTATTATCTCATGTCATTTAGACTTGTTTACAAGCTTCTCAGTTGTGATGGTTTCTTACTTTCTCTATGTTAAGCCACATATAAACATTTTTTATATGACAAACAAGTCACATGAGGAAAATAATTATTGCAAACTTGAATATCAGCTTAAATATATTTGTTCTGTTACAACTGCCACTGGGATTTAAACCCATTTTTACAGCAACTAAACTGAGAAATAAGCAGCTATTTAGCTTTCTTAGTTGTCTCTCAATAATTTAATACAATCAGGTGGCTATGGAAAATTCCAAAATGTACTTGGTACTCTCCCAGTCACATAAAATAGCCCATCAAAGCGTGGTCACAGCTCTGTTCTGTTCCTAGTTGGCTTCTTTCAGAGTTTCACTCATATTCATGGCACATTAAACCCTAATTTATTGTAACATTTAATGTGCACATTTTGTGATTTCGACCTTTCAAGGTTTATTATCTTGTATTCAATAATCATAAAATGATGTAAAACCCTTAACTGCGTATTTGATCTTGATGTATTATCCACTTTTTTGATTTCGTTGAGAATAAAAAAAAAAGAGCCATAGTTAAAGACAGCTGTGATCAAGTCTGCTTTGTGCTAGTGACTTAAAACGGGACAAACAGGAGCAGACACGTCGCACCAACTCCAAACGTGAACTGAAACATGCTCTCCCTAAATGTCGACATATAATACTGAGCCAGAGCCAAACTCATTACCAAACAGAGGCACTGACTGTATTCCTGCTTGGCACAGTTTCCACTGAGCAATGTGAGGAAGATTTCCCTAAAGAAATCTAGGTTTAGCAAACCGCAATCTTAAAATAGCTTTGGATCATACATTATTACATAGCAGGCCTGCCTCCTCTGTCAAGCTGCACTTGCTGCTGTGATTATTGTCTCCTTGTTTTCTTCAAGCTTTCACATGTGAAAAGATTCCCTAACCTCATTAGCATAGCTTTATAGTTTATAAGGAGAAACTCACGCATTGGCTTCCCTGTCTCTCAGTAGTAAATGCGCTTAAGAAGAATCATAAAAAACACATGTGAATAGATGTTGTCATTGTTTGAAGTTTGAATGTGTAAAAGTGCAATTGCTGTGGAATGTGGAGAGCATCTCGTGGGGCATGTATGTTGTGTTTGTGGAGTGGTGGTGGCCAGATTTCAATCTTCCAGCTTGACTTTGTGTAATTCCCTTGGGTTCAGTAAAGCATAGAAGATGCTGAGAGGTGTGACACCCCGCTGAAACCGCTACTGCTTCAGGAGGATTGATGTGACAGTTTCACACACAACATGCACACACAGACATCAGATGCGACGAACTCGAGACACTGTCGACTGGCACGCATACAGGGTGGAGGTACAAATACACACGCACTTAGATAAGCAAAATGTCAGTGCATTACGGGACTGGACTGATAATAATAAAAAACAAGCCTCTTTCTGTCTGTCCGCCTGTCTTTTGTTCTATCAGGAGTAGTCCTTCTGCATGTGGCTGAACAGTCGCCGTCTCAGTGATTAATCCTCCGCCTCTCTGCTGGCCGGCTATGATACAGGAACCAAATAAAAACTCACACAAAGCTTAGCAGCGTGCTTTCATGGTCCCTCTCTGGATGTGCAGGCGTGCGGGTTGGGTTAGAATCAATGCAAAGCAATGAAAGGTAAAACAGTCAACCGTGCTGTTTCCTCCCCTGCATCACTTGAAGTCTGAGCAACAAGCATGCTTCGCTTTCAGCTTGCAGTTAATTATAGTCACGGCTTTAGTGTGTGGTTTTCAAGGCATTTCATTCTTGAATGCATGTAACCTAACTGTGCATGGATGTGGAAAGACGCAAGCAAGGCCTGAAAGAGAGCGCACTACAGAATGTGTATTTGTGTGTATTCATTTGTGAGAAATGTGAAAGCTGATGAATATTTTCCTCCTGTTTCCTCCCCAGAGGGTGAGTGTGATTGACCGGGCCCAGAACTTATTTCATGTCCCTGCCACCAAACCGCATTAGCGGGCCTCGCTGTTTTGGCTCAGGCAGTCTGTCTCTCAACAAGCTAAGGGGATATTTGCTTGCTCTTTTCTGCACTGTCACTGAATACAATGACCATCACCATTTCCAATGAATATGATTAGCATTTTCCCCAGGATTCTGTCTATGTGGAAGAGAGCTTTGTGGGAGTAGAAGGAACACGCTGTTTTGGCCGTGGTTTGATATCTGAGCCGAGTCTCGGAGAATAAAGTTGATACTGCAGTTTATTGTCCGGCTTAAATTCAATTATGAGGCAGCTGTCAAACACCCGTTATTGCCGTGCATTAACGAAAAAAGAAAATCACCTGGCTCAGCAGTTTCATGCTGTTGCCGTTGTTCTGATTTGAAAGGACCTGACAGAGGTCAAGGGAGAGAAGGCTGCTGAGAAATGGCTGCTGTTGATTAAAAGTTGACAAAGAATGAGGATTAGAGGCCGGAGGAGAGAACTGTTTCTGGGGAGGGTTCAATGGGAAGCAGAGCTATGAAAGGCCTCCCTCCAACTGAGGGATCAGGTGGTGTATTGTCTCAGCCAGGGAGCAATTCTCACCTTCATCTCTTCACACTGTTAGTGACACTTCAGGAGGAATGACAGGTTGGTGTAGCAAATGGATGAATATCTTCATGTTTAGTGTGATTTACCACATATGTTCGGTGCAAAACTCAAGATTTAATTTACTTTACAGTATTTATTTATTTCTACTTTTTTGAATATTTCAAACAAGCAAATATTTCAGCCTCTGCTATGCTTTTCCTAATTAAAATGATATATGATTGCATCGTTTATCCTCACCACCGGCAGACATGTTTTATAAAAATGCACCTCGCTGTTATTTTCAGCGTATGTCCTCATTTTCTATCCTGTTTTGGATAGAGCTTTTACATAAATATAACAAATCCTGTTTCAAACTAAAAAAAAAAAAAAAATGTCTTTTTTTATCCTGCATATTCCAGCCATAGATTTTAATTAGCAGCATCTCCATAATCTTTATCAACTCATCTTCTCTTTTTGAGGTTTAGATTAATAACCATTTATTTTTGCTGTCAGATTTCAGCCTTGTTGGGAGAGAGCAGTGTGGGAGGATTTCTCATTATATCCAAAACCAAACGTTTTCCTTGCTGGTAATGTGTGTGCAGTGGTCGCTGTCCAAACCATGAATGAGTGTAGGTGTGATGTCAAGGCTGTCAAGTCCATAATTTTACATATTTTAATAACTTAATGGTTCTTTCTTGCTCTCTTCCTATCACTCATTCACTCTCATCAGCTACCAAACCCCGTTGATCGCTTCAATTAAACCCTGTGAAATTGTGGGACCATTTAGCTGTGCTTAGCTCTCCACAAGCTCAACTTGTCACCAGGCAATCTTAGGAGCGTTTTGTGTTTTCTTTCTTAAATTTTAGACCAAGTAAACCAAGAGTAAACTTATGTGCCACCTGGTCAGGCCACATACTGTACAGAGGTCCATTGAGCTGAGTGATAGTTTTCTTGCATTTAGTATTTTAAGGCAACTGGTTTTCAAGTGAACAACAACCACGTGTGTTGTTCTCCTGGTGTGTGTGTGTATGTGCATAGAATTATAATTACTATATCAACCTAATGTTTTCTCTCAGGCCTCTTTATTAGGTACACCTGTTCAATTGCTTGTTAACACAAATAGCTAATCAGCCAATCAATGCATTTAGTCATGTAGAGGTGATCAAAACAACTTGCTGAAGTTCAAACCGAGCATCAGAATGGGGCAGAAAGAGGATTTAAGTGACTTTGAACGTGGTATGGTTGTTGGTGCCAGACGGGCTGGTCTGAATATTTCAGAAACTACTGATCTACTGGGATTTTCATACACAACCATCTCTAGGGTTTACAGAGGATGGTCTGAAAAAGAGAAAATATCCACTGAGCAGCAGGTGTGTGGACAAAAATGCCTTGTTGATGTGAGAAGTCAGAGCAGAATGGGCAGACTGGTTGGAGATGATAGAAAGGCAACAGTAACTCAAATAACCACTCATTACCACCAAGGAATGCAGAATACCATCACTGAACGCACAACACGTCCAACCATGAAGAAGATGGGCTACAGCAGCAGAAGACCACACAGGGGGCCACTCCTGTCATCTAAGAACAGGAAACTGAGAACAGTTCACAATAGAAGATTGGAAAAACGTTGCCTGGTCGGATGAGTCTCGATTTCAGCTGTGACATTCAGATGTCAGGGTCAGAATTTGGCGTAAACAACATGAAAGCATGGATCCATCCTGCCTTGTATCAACGGCTGGTGGTGGTGGTGTAATGGTGTGGGGGATATTTTCTTGGCACACTTTGGGCCCCTTAGTATAAACTGAGCATGGTTTAAATGCCACAGCCTACCTGAGTATTGTTGCTGACCATGTCCATCCCTTTATGACCACAGTGAACCATCTTCTGACGGCTACTTCCAGCAGGATAATGCACCATGTCACAAAGCTCATATCATCTCAAACTGGTTTCTTGAACATGACAATGAGTTCACTGTACTCCAAAGGCCTCCACAATCACCAGATCTCAATCCAATAGATAAAACACCTTTGGGATGTGGTGGAACAGGTGATTCACATCATAGATGTGCAGCCGAAAAATCTACAGCAACTGTGTGATGCCATCATGTCAATTTGGACCAATATATGGACCAAAACTATGCCTAACTAACCCTAATAAAGTGGCCGTGAAGTGAGTGTATATCAGCTTGTGTGTTGTTAAAACTGTTTCTTGCATGCTATAAGACTACAGCAAGAAATCTAGCAGCTATTTAAATACAGAACCTGCATTTTAGAAGAAACTAAAATTTGACATTGGAAGATAAAAATTTCAAGTTTGTCTGAATAGTTTTACGTGCAGAGATTGCTTCATTTGCACATAAACATACATTTCTGTGGTCCTTTTGTAACAGTCTGCTCCCATCAGTGCTTGTGTATTGACCCAGCTGTAGGAAATGCTGCTGTAGGGGAAATGTAGCTCTCAAACTCCAATATATGCTAAACCACAGTGGCTTAGGCTGATCAGAATCCTATGAGAAAATACGGCTAGCTCGGTAAATTGCCAAGCATATTTTGAACGGACCTGCATTTTTCCAAAGTGTTTCAAGGTCGACCTCTCTGGTCTTGTGTAACAGACCATCTGGTGCGTCAGATTACCTCACTGGGACACGGCTGCATGGACCTGCCGGCCTTTTGAGCAGGTGAGCTGCAGTAAACCGCATGAGACTGCAGTATGCAGCTGGATTGACACAGCAACACCCCCTATCCTCTCCTCCCACTGGTGCAATTAAATCACCTCGGGAAAATACCAGTCATAAAACCAGAAGTGGTTGTACTCGGAAGCGCTTTGAGCATTATTCTAACAAGCTCAAAATTGCATTACAATCGGTATCACGTTCACCACCTTGGTTTTATTGTGTTGCCATATGCTTATCTGCTAATTTAGCATGCAGTCTTTACCGTTTTAGTATTGTCTATTTGTGTCTTTGTCTGCCCCTTAGGTCTTGTCCTGGATGCTTTTTTGCATCGCTGTGAATCTGTAATGGAGGCTTGTTGCTTGTGTTCTTGTAGCTTTGATGTTGGTTCACCCAAAAAGCAAAATTCCCCTCAGGTGGGTTCACTCTACCTTCATATGTTGCGATGGGGAAGATTTACCTAACGCAGTCTGCGCTAGAAGTACTGCAGAATCTTGTGTTTGCAAAAATCCTAAACAAAGGCTATATCCACACAGTGGAATTGTTTGAATACTGTGTGTGCCTGTGTGTTTATTCAGTAAAAGGGTTTATGTGATGATTGGCCGAGACAATCCTCCTCGAGAGAGACTGTGCTGGAAAACAAAGAGTTACCATGGTAACAGTCAAGGGTGAAGGAGGAGGGTGTGTCTGTGCTGTTGTGCTAGAAGTAGCAAAATGGACATTGGCTGGCAGAATGACGGGGGAGCGAAACGATGCTTTCTGTGGTCCTGCGCCATTCCTGCTGCTCACCAAGTCCAAGTGCTTTCCTTCTCCACCCGTCTCCCACATATCTCTCTCTCGTTTTCATTTTGAAGTGAGTGGGAGACTGTGACAAGAACAAATTCTGAATATCAATGAGACAGCCGAGGAAAAAACTCATTTTCTAGCGCTGAGTCTCTCTGATAGTACTTCTGTTCTTTATTTACTGCTGCGTAACGTGGCACAGTTTATCTACATGTGTTTAAGAATGTGGAAGTGTTGTAAGGGCATTTTAATGTCACACTGTGAAATGTTTATCAGATCACACTGAGAATCAGAACTGACCCTAATAAGGATGACAGATGAATGACAAATGGCAGCAGTGGTGATTTCATGGACCACAGAGTTTGTCTCAGAAATTCTGATTCTTCCCATCGTACGTGACTCTCAGTATGTCAAACTGTTTCTTGTAACTTAACAAATCTGATTTCCTATAAAGAAACTATGAACTAATAGCTTTATTCATTTAATAAAATAAAAGAGAGTGCATGATGGCTGTGCTGGATTTATTGTGGACCTTATTTGTAATTGACCAAAATAGTTTGTAATAATAATTCAATAATAAATAGTTCACAATGTACTGAAATGGCCAAGGCGACTGGCTTTGTCTGTTCTCAAAAAGGCAGTAAAGATAGTGTGTGTGTAGTGGGTAAACCGGATGGCTGGTCTATGGTGGTGCAGAAAATATTTAGGTTTTTTAAAGATAGTGATGATGAAAGTTCAAAACCATGTACTGCAGGGCAACTAAACATCAGAAAAAAACTTAAATCAAGATGGAGTGAGAGTGAGAGAGAGAGAGAGACTCTGGTCTGTGAGCAACTTTAAAAAGACACTGATTCAGCTTTGAGTGTTTGGCTGCTTCCCACTGTGGCCTAATGTGCAGTGACCTTTTGATAGTAGGATGCAGTGGTATTAAAATAAACCAGAGAGACCATGACGCTACACGTTCTGAGTAAGCTGCTGCCTCGATGCCATCTCCTCCACCTCCACAAACAGTTCCATTTTGATGACACTTGTGGTTCCTAAACAGCTGAGCCTGCAGCAAATGAGGCTTTTGAAATTAATTTCCAATTAGTGACTAAAATGATCAAAGCAGCAGTTTGTTTCAACAAAAAAATAGTTTGGATCAAGAATTTTCTAATTGAGTGGGCCTGAATGAATCACTTTCAACAATTAAATTACATAACATCCATAAAACAAACAATGTCACAACACATTAACACGTATTTTCTAATATTTGCATGTGATGTTAAATATGTAAAAAACAATCTGCAGTGGACTACATGCACACTCACGTCTGCGTTGCGAGTAAAATTAGTGTTTAGTTCAATTAATGTTGATCTAGAGCCATGCATTTTGTCTTTTCAGCCAGGGTCTGAGTTGCCATTTAAATTATTCATTAACTCGGTTTATAATTAAAATATGACCCGAATTAATCATATGAAGCAAAGTTTAATATTTTTACTCCTCAAGGTTAAAAAGAAACAGAGGAACCACTGTTTTACTGAGAAACTAAAATGGTGAATTTGTTTTTATCTGAATGCTGGAGGTCTCACGGTTTAATGCCTCATTGATTTTGATCAGTCTCCCAGCCTAATCAGTCATATCCTAACAACTTCAGTGCAGCTATTTCTTCTTAAAGAAGATTTAAAAAGCTGTGTCACAGTTTGTCAGATAATCTTCAGTTTTTATGCTTCTTTCTTACTTCTTTCTTCTTTTCTGTCGTGCCTCTTCCCTATCGAAGCCTGACTGTCTGCCTAATTTGCTGGTGTGATCAGAGGTCACAACTTAGAATTCAATGACAGAAAGGCATTAGTATTCTCAAGGCCCACACTCTGACCAAACCATCTGCTGCTTTCGGACTGCTTCTCTTGGCCTGTGTCTGTTCCTCAGCCCTGTTTTTAGGCACACACGTACATTATTGTCAACCACACATGCATATGCACACCTTTAAGAGATGCCAGATAAGAGGCGTGTCAGAGGGTGATTTAAAGCTTTAGTCTGCTGTAGTGTTTTGTGGAATGCATGAATGGATCTCTCTGTGGAGACAGCTCTTCACAAGTGGTCCCCAGCTGCAGGTCAAAACAGACAAATGGGATATTGCAGGCAGGCCTGGTGCGCTGCCGTTCGGTGCGTTGAGTTAGTCTGCATGTGTGTGCCAAACCTCTTTTAGTGATCAAGGTAACCGCTTGAATGGGTGCATACATTTAAGAGCATGTGTGCCTGTGTGTGTGTGAGTGTGCAGGTGGGATATAGACGTGAGTGCACACTGATGGAGCTGGTTGGATTTTGATTTGTTTTGGCTCCAGCCACTGAGTTGTTTTCTTCAGCCATACTGGAGCATATTGCTGCATGCATTGGGCATAAGACAGGGACAGGGACACTCTGTCTTTCAAACTTTTTAGATTTAAATTTAGATGTCTTGTTGTTTAGACACATAAACATGTTAACACTATATTTCTATGTATCATAGTTCTTGAAGAATGGGACGTTGTGGTGGTTTAAGTCTTTAACTGTGAGTCAAACCAAAGTTCTGCCGGCTCTAAAACTGCCTTAAGGATCAATTTTATTCAGCTTGTCAACAGCTTAGATAAAACAAGGAGTTTGAAGAACATAAAATCACCCCCAGAAGAAATGCAGTGTCAAAGTTAATCAGTCAGTTTGTGCCATAACTGTTATTTGTGATATGACAAGATGCCAAGATGCACAGTCAAAGCCAATATAGGATACCTGTGACAAAAGTGGAAGGTGCTGCTTCACTTTTCGTAAATGCCATGACACAACAAGCCGATTGTTAGCCTTTTGTCAGTGTTGGCTGTTGGCCGGTGTCTGGGGCTCTAATTTTATCCCACACCATGAGCACTAGTCAGATATCCCTCTATGAATTGTCAACCAATGTAGCATGTTGAACTAGTGGCACAATCAGCTGATCTGAAATATCACTCTCATTGGCTCTTAGAGAGCCAGTGAACGAGAAGAGAAACAGATTTGACGTAAGTAAACGAAAAAGGTCACACAGAAGCCTATTTTTATTCTACATCTTAATCTCATTTTAACACTGGAATATACAAATGATGGCCCACAATGAATAAAGTATAGATGACTTGATTCACAAGAGGCCGGGCCTTTCTAGATTCTCACAACTAATAGTAGCTCTTCCTGTTTCCCCCATAAACTGTATGAAGATGAACAACAGAACAGGTTAGCAGGGTTAGCGTCTGTTTGGCCAATGCAAGGAAGTGAGGACTCATCTCATCTTCTGCTACCGCTTAATCCTCAGTGGATTGTGGGGGTTGCTGGAGCCTATCCCAGCTGTCATCAGGCGAGAGGCGGGGTACAACCTGGACAGGTTACCAGTCTATCACAGGGCTAACACAGAGACAAACAACCACACTCACACTAAGGGTCAATTTAGAGTCACCAATCAACCTAATGAGCATGTCTTTGGATGGTGTGAGGACACTGGAGTATCCAGAGAAAACCCACGCAGACACAGGGAGAATATGCAAACTCCACCCAGCAAGAACGCCAAACCTTCATGCTGCGCGGCATCAGTGCTAACTACTGAACCACCGTGGCCTGACACACCTGAAAGTGTATAAGGTGCCATTGAACACATGTTTTCCTCATCTGCTTCTGATATGTACGCATCACTTCTCACTAGTTGTATTGATTTGTTATGACAAATGCTGTGAGGCTCATACACGAGACCATTCTCAAAACTTTACAGGTTCAGTGAGTGTGAAAAGACCTTTGTGAGATAAAAAAGCAAAAAGAAATGACTAAATAACTACAGGATAGGGTTGTAGGGCTTTTTGGTAAAATCCCCAAAAGATAAACAACGATTTTAAAAGAGCAATACTAAAATGTGTCATCTGTGAATAAGCATAGCTGTAGTGCGTTCCATAATTCATTCGAATTCTGTCCTAACGGTACTAAGCAGGTGGACAAATCCCCTGTGCGTCTTGTTATGATGGCATTACTATTCATGTACAAATGCATGCAAATTGAATAAACACAGTGAAATCTCAAATATACGCAGGACAAAGCAGATTTGGGAAAAGCCACATGGCTTGGGACTTGCAGGATTTTCAAAATTACATGGCAATTGTAGTGCACGTGGGAACAATGTAAAAAAGAGAAGAAAATGGAACAAAAAACACAGCAACAGTCTGCTACCCCACAACAGGCACTGCTGCCCCAAACAAAGAGAACTTGTGCATCCAGGAAGCACAGAGATGAGGTCAGAGGGTATCGGTCCCCAGGGGATGCTGTTACCCATAGTTACCAGTCCTTACCCTTAGCTCCGGGGATGTGGATGAGGCGTGGCTGAGCTCACACAACACGGTGCGGGGAAATAATGTGAAGGAAAAGGGAGGGTGGAGTCAGAGGTGCATGCTGTGTAGCAGCATGTGGGGGATGGGAGGAGCGAGGAAGAACATGAGGGAGGGCAAAGGGAGGATGGGGGCCGTTGTTGCAACAGATCAGGGTGCTATTGTATATCAGCTCAGGAGAACTACAGATCTCAGGTAAGCGGTACAGTCGGTACATGGCTTCCTAGATGTTAACAAGAATGAGGAGACTTTTGAGTTGAGCTTTTATGTGCTGTCTTAAATGATGAACAAAAAAATCTTTTATTATAGAGACGTGTGGCTATATTTCATCAGGTGTCCCTACCCTTCATGCTAGTTCTGCTGCTTGTAGCCCAGTATTTGTGTCTTGTGTGTAATCTTGACTTAGCTACTCGGGGAACAACAAGCTGCATGTTTGTGCACTCCTATCTGTGTTTCAGAGGAGATGTTTGTGCCAGGTTGTGCAGAGCTAATTAACCGGTATAATTACTGGTGATGGAAAATGTAATTATGGTGAAGGAAAATAGGGGAAAGCTTCCCTCTGAGGGCAGTTGTTGATTGAAGCTGGAGGGCACAACAGAGTGGCAAAAATGATGACAGGACAAAAAAGTTGTTGGGTTGATATAATGCAGCAGAGCTAATAATAACGTGCTTTTAGTTTGTTGGTGTGTGTGTCAGTCCTGGTTTGGATTTATTTATGCCATTGTTCATGATACATAAAATATGATAGGATCTTCACCTTGCTTTGGTACATTTTTAACGTCACTTCAGAAACAGCGTGGAGCACAGCTGCAGCATGCGCACATATTTCGGTTGCACCCTTGTTCAGGATATTCTTTCTTTTTGTTCTTCAGGGTATTTGGGTGGGATTTTTATTTTTATTTTGGAGAGGTGATATCTAAATCTTAGGATCTATACAGCTGAAAAATTAGAAAACAGTTCACTTAATGCTGGCTTCAGAGAAACCTGACCTACAAATACATACATGGACCTTTTAAATTAACACTTTCAACTATTTGCGGCTACATGTTACAAATAAAGACATACTGAAGTAATCACTGATGTTGCACACTTGTCTTGATCGCACCTATCACTTTATGTCCAGGAAGCAGCAAACGTTTCCAGTCAGATTGTGTGCTGCATTTTACTGCCTCTACACATGTACTTAACCAGGTGTTACGTATGAATAGCCTTTGTCTCCCATGTTGACTAATCTTAGCGAGTGAGCTTCAGAAGGATCAATAAGATTTTCGATTGACTGATCATCTGTAATGTTATCAGTGCACATGTGGAGATGGCCCTGATTTAAATATTGATTCTTGGTCTGGCAGTGTCCCATTAGGTTTATGTGAAGGCATTGTGCTTTGAAAAGCACCACTCTTTGCGTTTGCTGTTATAAAGCTGAGCCTGAGGGACATATTGAGCCCACTGCTGTGACTATGGAACTAGAACTGTGCAGAGTAAGCACAAAAGTTGCTCCCTATATGAATAAAGTAAACTACAGAAAGTTTGACTCAATTTTGTCAATATATTGTATTGTCAGATGTGGAAAATATTTAGAAGGTATTGTTTAGGTGTATAGTGTGTGGACGTGCTCTGCTCTATGTATATATGCCACTTGATGCAGCCAGATTAACAGTTTCATTTGATGTGGCCCTGAAACGCTGTCCCTGTGTGTGTCTCTCTCTTACAGGATAAAACCAATAACAATGCACGGCCTGTAAGCCGCCAATCATGGCTCACAGGAAGAGGCCAGGGACCAGCGGAGCAAACAATATGGCTGCTCCAGGTCCCATCTCCTGTCCCAACCCTCATCCTACAGAGTCGTGTGATCTGAAAGCCATCCCCGCGCGGCGACGCCCAGTGCGCTACCCCAAAGAGTCACGTGTTCCGAAATCCCTCCCTCATAATTGTAAGGCACAATATTCTTCTTCCAAGTCTGAAGACGCGGGTCGAAGTCATCCGGAAGCAGACGCAGGTGGAGAGGTGGATGTGAAGCGTTACAGCAACCAAGTAGATGCAGACATTGAGGACCAGCGGCCAGCTACACCGTCCACGCCCGAACAGAACCACGACCACGACCACGACCATGAGCATGAGCATGAACATGAGCATGAGCATGAGCATGAGCATGAGCATGAGCATGAACATGAGCATGAGCATGAACATGAGCATGTGCATGTGCATGACCAGGCTGACTTCCATGGAGGAGCTGACAGCTTGGATGATGACTCCAGCTCTGACTATATCAACAACACTTCGGATGATGAGGAAGACTATGATGACGGTGAGTGTGACATCAGTCATACTAATAAAACAAACGTATGTCTATTTATTACTTTCTCTTATCGATTCTGCTAAATTTACATCTCAAAAAGCTTCAAAAAGAGCATCTTTATTTATTCTACACATGAAAGCCAAGATAATAGGTTGTGATTTTGATGGTAATCAAGTCAATAGGGGTGGAAGCACTTCAATTTGGACCAAAGAACTAATCGACCAATAGACAGACGGAGCACTGCTGTAATGCTTTCATGTGTATACCACCCCACCCTGGTTAAGTTGTATTAATGAGAAACATTTCTGTTTGTGGCTATAAACACCTCCAGGATTGGCAGAGGAAGACGAGGGTGTGACTTACTACATCCGCTACTGCCCAGAAGACGACAGCTACCTGGAAGGTATGGATTGCAGCAGCCAGGGAGACTGTAACCATGGCCACAGCCAGGGGGACTGCACCGGCACCAGGGAGATGGACGAGGCCCACACCGATGAATGCCAGGAGGCTGTGGAAGGATGGGCCGAAGAGGGGGAAGGGAGGCCGAGAGAGGAAGAATGGGTGGAAGATGAGGAGGGGGGGCAAGCAGTGAGAGAAGAGTGGAGAGAAGAGGAGGAGGAGGAGGAGGAAGAGGTGAGGGAAGAGTGGAGAGAGGGAGATGAGGAGGCACGAGAAGAGTGGAGGGACGAGGGCCAGGTCCGGCAGGAGCAGTGGGCGAGACGAGAGAGGCACCGGGTGGAGGAGTGGGGCGACAGAGAGGGGGAGGTGCGCTGTGAGGTGGTGGAGCAAGATCCTGATGAACAGATATACAATGGACGACCAGAACCCATCCTGGACCATCACCAACACCATCATCATCACCACCAGCCCGCCATGCAAGACGCCTCGCACACTTGCCGGGCCGAGGAAGAGGAGGAGGCAGAGAGCGAGGAGTACTGCCCCAATGAGGAAGAAGATGAGGAAGGGGACGAGGAGGAGCAACACGGAAGGGCCTACACTGGAGATTACTACGTCCCTGAAGACAATGGAAACTCAGTGCGAGTATCTCCGTACCGTAGCCGTAAAGTGCTGGTGGTAGAAGGAGAGACGGGGGAGGAGGCAGAGGAGGACATTGACCAAATTGTTGCTGAGATTAAAATGAGCATGAGTATGGGGAGTCTTAGCAGTGGCACTGACCAAAGCCCAGAGGAGCTGGCACAGGACCCAGCACCAAGCGACTACACCCTCTCCAAGCCTGACGTAGCCCCCTACCCACCGGCCCACCACCGTCACGACAGCCGGCCCAAGTCGCTGAACCTCCCATCCATGCACCACAACAACCCTGACCTGCAGAGGGGTGTGAAGGTGCATCCACGCTCCCCTGAAGACCGGCAGCGATGGGCGCAAGAGCAGGTGAGCTGTTTTGAGGCAGAGCAGTTGTGAGAATTTATTTAATTCATTAATAACATTAGCTCTGCCATGAAAGTAATTCTTAGTTCAATATGTGATGTCTGATATAGCTGCTGGTCCAAACCTTGATACACAAACGCATGTGGTCACACTGGGATTTAATTATGTGACCCAAAGTGGTTTTGTAATAGTTGTTTTCCATTTACAAGCCACTGCCCTCCATTTCCTCCAAAGGGCTTCATATAAAGCTAATGAAGTTTGGTCTTAATGAAGAATGCATGTGCCATTATTTCAATTCAAGACTTCCCTGTTGAAGATCACTGAAGTTAAGATACAGACAACGGCTGAGAGAAACAGGAAGCATGTCAGCAGTGATGGGAACACAGCTACTGTACATGGTCTAAGCACAGGATGCAGGTTCAGGATATTTTGAGAGTCTTGCCACTGGATGTGATTGAAAGAGTTTTGTGACAAGCTAGAGATGAGATACAGGTGACACGTTCCTCATTACCACCCAGAGAATCGCAGCAGCCTCACACCACCTCAACCTTACCTTCAAATGTCCCCCGCTCCTCATACTCTCTTACTCTCACAGATACACACGCACACAAACACACACTGTATGGAGACATCATTAAATTCAAATGCATGCAGAGCTTCCCCATCTTCTAAAAGTCAGATGGTAAAAGGAGAGCAGGGATAGTCTCCTGTGGGCAACATGCTGATACACACCTGCTCCACACTGTGCACATGTGCTCGTACAATCACTCTACGTTGCTCATTTGTCGCACTGAACTAGGTCACACAGTGTAACTAGATTAAACTGGAAAAAATGTACAGTACGGTGCAGATTCACTCGGATTATTTTTTCATCCTCTGTTATCAATTGAAATGTTCTCAGTACACCACCTCAGCGTGACCCTCGACTGAACCAGAGCAACAATGAATTTAATAAGAGCCTCTTGGACCAGCATGGAGCCAAAAGATTATGTCAACAGAAGAAATGCTGTGCAAAATTCATTTGGTGCATTTCCATTACCCCTAGAAAGGCGTAAAACATAAATACCGCAATAAAACTGGTAATATAAACGCCTACATTTCAGAAAACTTCTCAAATATCACTAAAACATTTTTACGTTCTCATGAGGAGGTTTTCCTGACATATCCATATAAAAGTGTATCGTTCATGTGGAGATGATGTAGAGTTGCAGCTCATTTTCAAAATACCTACCAATGGAAACACAAATCGAAATTTCAGAAATATCGATTCTATATTGCGAAAAACTATAATGTATGTGTCTGAACACACATACAAATGCAATATTAGTTTAACTGGTTTAAATGTTTTAAACATCATCATGTCAGTGCTTTTGTAATCTGTTTATTTGAGCACCATTGAGAGGGTTTCACACCAAACATTCACACATCCTTTCCCATAATATCCTTCTTCTGCTTTCGCACATTTTCCTTCGTACTTGCTTTATATTAAGCCCCTTTAACACTGTGCGAAATGGTTGCCCTGGCATTTCTTCCTGGGTCAAATGACCTTTAAAATGTCCCATAAATTTAGCGTGTGTGAAACGCATCCTGTGTCGTCCCGCTAAATTACCCGATGACGTTGATGTACGTGCCTGTCTCGTTCTGTTTTTGTCACTGGGCAGCCTGTCTGACAGTCGTTGTGGAAGCTCCAGTGCTGGAAGCTGCTCACTCAAATCTCAAACAGAGCAAAGTTTTGGTCTACTCTCATGAGATCTTCCTGTCTTCCTGTTGATCTCCCCGAGATTGATTTTTTCTCCATTTTTTTTAAATCAAACTAATCAAATGCGTAATTACACGATCTTTAATGTTAGCGCATACGCTACTGATCGGGGGAATCCTGATGTGAGCTGCGAATGCGCCACTGTGTTTATATACAGCTTGTATAACGATGTCACACACATTTCTATCGATCATGGCACGACCGCAAGATCCTTGCTCAGTCGACTAAAAACCGTGTGCTCGATCTCGTACCCACATACGATGAACAGTCGGGACAGCGTCACCCATAAGAGCCACCATGGAGGCAATAAGGGCTCGCCTCCTTTGCCTTTAGCTTCTACGATCCCTTTCCAGATTAGCCACAAATTCCACAAATACCAAAGGGACAAAATTGCAATGCACAACAAAGGCTAACATTTGACTCACTGATTTCCATGCTGTCCATTGTTTACTTCGCACTTAAATGTGTAATGATGAGGGAGGAAAAAAAAACAGATACACAGCTCTCACAGCGGGAGGTCAAGCCTGGGACTGCTGGCAGTCTGAAAGCCCATTAGCGCCCACCAAGGCAGGTCGAACCTGGTCAGAAAATCCTGTGTTCAGTGTGAAAGCGGTATTAGTTTTTGACCTTCAGAAATGTGTCTTTTTCCAACAACAGATAATATTTAGGGGTTTTCTCCATGACTGAAATTATCCATTTTGATATTTACAATACATATTGTACATACACCAGATATTTTATCTCTTTTCTGTAGGTGGGTAGTTAAGCGCAGTTTCAATTGTATAATATCCTGTTTCATATGAAGACCACAGACAAATAATTTACCTCCGGCTAAACATATGACAGAAAATAGTAAAGATCATATAACTGTAGTTTTAACTTGAGCCTCATAAGTAGATACAGGATCAGGCATTCAATTACACACAAATCCTACTAAATCTCTCCTGTCGTGTACACATGGGTGGAAGCTGCCAAGCCTCTCAGTGGTGATCTTGCGGCTGTTAATTGCTTGGATGGATTAAAATTTATGTGGTGCTTATTTATTGATGATAAAATTTTACATGTAGACCCTTCGTGCAAGATACAAAGCAGGACTGGATTCGCTCTGGATTCTGAACATGAGCAAAGTTTTGTAGAACATCACAGTTTACCGTCGCGTCCCTCCAAACGACAACACGGATCTCATTAATTTAATGGTTGTTTGCACAGCTGAGCTGAGCAGCATAATGAATACTGATCAAGACTTTATGTTTAGTTTAGTTTTTACAAAAAAGGCGACACAGATTCTCAGCAGTTCCTCTGCATTTCACTTCTGCACTGGAGGTTTTATTGGCTGGAGCGTTTAATCTCTGCCACGAATATGACTGAATGTTAATGAGTGCTTGTGGACTTGAAAATGAATATCCAGGTGGGTAAAAAGGGACTTTATCATTCTGCTAAATTGGCCATCCGTCCGCTCTTTCCCAGCCTCGCTGTTACAGAAACAACTTATAATAAAATAATAGAATTTCATGATGAGACTCCCAACTGGCACCACAAGCAACTACAGTAATAATTTCCTGTTTATTAATAACATAAACACAAATGCATTTGTAGAATGTGAATCATGAATGCATCATGAAAACATGAAGCGAGGAGCCACGATAGCCAGATGGAAAACACCCAATGTAATTCTTCCACTGTGTGATTATACTCCGGATGTATTGTGTATGTAAATCTTATAAAAAGATGTGACAACACGAAGAGCTTAGCCGTGTGCCAAATGACAGTCGTTTGAACCCAGATTGTTGCTTTCTTCAAAACAGCGCTTAGCCCGTAGAATGATTTTGTTTAATTTTTTGTAATAGCTTAACACACCAAAAGCAGAAAGACACATTTATTGTATTTGAGCTTCCAGAGGTTTATGACAGGGCTGCACTCTCTCACACATCTTATTTATAGCAATATTCTGTATATACAAAACCTCACACATGTACGTCAGTTTCCTACCTGAGTCTCTGGAGGAAATGAAATATGTTTGCATTAGCTAATTCAGTATCATTCTCTTTAAAAAAACAAACAAAAAAAAAATTCTTATTTGTTTGCCCCTGTTCTTCTGGGTTGACTTGACAGGGGAGCAATGGTGCAGAGCAACCCAGAAAACAGCAGCGGTCCGACCTCAACGTTCCCCTGGAGAACAACAACGTACCAGAGGTAAGGTGTTGCTATATGTTCAGTAGCAGCATTTCCTTCGTTGTCCGTTATCTGATGGGAAGTCGCTTGTCCTTTAGACTCTAGATATTGTTGTTTATGTGTGGGTTCCAGTGTGGATACATGTGGCCATCTGAGTAAATGAGTAATAGTGCAATTACAGCTTCAGCTCATGTCCTCTCCTTACGGCGTGATAGCATCCTAGTAATTGAGCAGCGTGTCTGCTTGTGGTTTTATGAGAGCCATTTTTCACTGGGATGTCTGCAGTGGATGCTTCCTCCACAGGCTCCACCCACATTTCTTTGTCCTTGAGCAATGTAAACTTTATGAATATGCAGTGCACCGGTTATGGGATTCAGTAGATCCACTGGGATGACGGTCTGAATCTCATCAGTTGTCTGGAGCCTTTTCCTCCACCTCCCTCCCTTCTGCAGCGCTCTTGCGCAAGGCATATGTGTGTGTATGTATATATATATATATATACACACACAAATATATATATTGTAACTATTTCTAAAGGATGACAGGAAGGATGGTTTTAAAATCAATCGGAAAATGAAACCTTGAAATGAATGAAACCTGATTATTGTTTCATACAGATGCATCAATAATAAGACACACTCTAAAATATATCAAACCGCTTACAGTTTTATGGCATGACATGAAAATGTAAGTAGCAGATTCAAGCCACGTTTAGCCCCTAATAACGCTGACAAAGAGGATCAAGCATTAACATTTCATCTGGCTCCTTTGAGACTGTAGAGACATACCTAATCCACAACCATTTATCTGTCACACTCTGTTTCTGTCTTCCAGCCAACAAAGAAAGTTGCATCGTTCCCCAGCTTTGTCGATGGTAAGTTAATCTGTCTGCACACCTGAGTGCTAATGAAATCGAAATATTTTAATGAAATATTACAAGTGTCGCTTTCCCTACCATTTCCAGTGCTGTGTATCTGCCTCTAGGCACCTTCCAGGTCTAATAATACCTGATGGCCTTAGTTGTGTGTTTGCTCCTTTTGATCACGACAGCCTATCGCGTTCTGAAGTGTGTGTTTGAGAGTCCACACCTACATAGTATCACAGGGGCAGATTAATCTCGCTCCCACCAGCACTGTACTGCACTCCATCAGCTCACAGTCAGTGGCCATCTCACTGCTCAGCCTGTTATCACCATATCTCCATCTCCAGAGCAACAGGGTTTGGCTCGGTTTCTCCCCACAGCCAATGGAGTGCAGTGATTACAATACCCTCTCCACCTCACACCCAACCCTTTCATCTAATCGCTTTCCATGTGTCCCCTTGTTAATCATCATCTTCTCTGACTCTCCCTGGTCCAGTCCCAGGACCCTGCGAGCCAGAAGACCTGATTGATGGAATTATCTTTGCTGCTAACTACCTGGGCTCCACTCAGCTGCTGTCTGAGAGGAACCCCTCCAAGAACATACGCATGATGCAAGCCCAGGAGGCTGTCAGCAGGGTCAAGGTACTCAAAAGCACTCACGCCACGGTCCACTTGTAAACACGCATACTCAGTCTGTGCCACATGTTTGGCCTATTCACTGTTCAGAATCAAAAAGAGAAACATGTTTCCCTTAAAGCCATCCCAGAGAAACATTCTCATCTGATGTTTGATGTCCTAATAAACTCTTAATAACTATGCTTATTAGGACTTTTCCAAAAATAACAGCTGCGTTAGATACACGCCTTTGCAGTTATATATTTTACAACTTGAGTGGTTACCTAAATAATTTGCAGCTTGATTTTTAGCATCATAAAATATTGACATAGAAGCCTTCTGCATTATAATTTGGATATTACTGAAAGCCAGTGTAGTCCACAAACTCAAGGAAACACTTAACATTCTGTTATTACAGTTTATTATTTTAGTATATTATATTAATTTACACCAATCAGCCACAACATTAAAACCACTAAGGAGAAGGAGAAGTAAATAACATTGACCATCTTCGAGTAATGACGAGCTATTATTTAAATAGGCCTCACGCACAGATCTTCCTAACTTCCTAGCATTGAAAGTGTCTCTTCCCATTTTCAGAAACAGTTGTTTCCTTCTATACAGGCATGGAACATCTGTGCTAGCTCTTTGCCAGGCTACTTTTTCAACATCGTTGGCCCTCATTGCCGGCCGTTCTTTGATGTCAGTTTGATGTGTCTGCACCTTAAACAAATTTACGAATGCTGTTTGTCTACAGCAAAGCAGCAAAATAACGCATTAGGCATGAGTGCTCTTTTAGAGCAGCTAAAAAACTTGGCCAGATTGGGCTGTAGGGCATGTGTTTGACACACACGACTGGACAATGGGGCCGCTGCCATGTGAACTTTAGATTTCCCTTGCTGACACTCGCACCCTACTGTTCACTAATATTATTGTGATGAGGATGGTGTTCCAGTTCAACAGATTGCAGTTGTTTTATGCATCGCTGTTACACCCTTCAACGTGCAAACTTTATAGAAAAAGATGCTCAAAATTTCCCTCTGTCAAGGAAAACTTTTGATGTTCCTCACGTTTCCCTCTGTTGTGAGTTCAGAGTCCCCTTTGCCAGGTAACTTTTGTGATCAAAGACCAATGTCATGATGCAAATGACATAATTCAGCACCAGTGTTTTGTTTTGTTTTGTTTTTTTTCAGCGCACAGTTGCTACCCAGACAGCACTTTCTTTTTATCTCCTGCTTATGTGAACACAAGCTTGGCTTCTAAATATTGAATGACTTCCTGTGTAGTGGTCTACTTTTAGAAAGTTACGTGCTGTAATGAAACTTCTGATTGATAAAGTATATAAGTGTGTTTTTCAGCTGTCCATGTGCTTGATATCAGAAAACAAACTATAGTTTCCGGTGTCAATGCAAACACCTGTTTTGGTATGATTTTAGCCACATTGGTCTTTTTAATTAAGAGGCAGATTCTATGACACAATGTTACCACTTTGCCCTGTCCTTTAATGTTATATGGTCCTTTGTAGCATACACTGTAATGGATTGTTATCACACTTTGCACCAAGGACTACTGGTCAATCTTATTTTATATCATGTTGTGGTTTAAGAGGATGAGAGATAGTTACTGATGCAAGTATTTATAATTGGATTTTGGTCTTCTTTAAGTGAACATAATTCCATAAACTAAACACACCAAAGCATTATTGGCTCATAAGTGTTGTAACCATGTATGTGGCATGAGGGTTCAACCTGACCCACCAGATGGCCCTTGAAAACTGCTTGGAAAAGGACAGACTCTTTCAAAAAAACACAGGTGCTTGGATGATTCTTAACCTAACTTCAACCCATAGACTGTATATAAATATGGACAACACGTCCCCACTTCCTTGCACTGGCCAAACTGACATTATTTTCCCAAGGGATACGGGCTGCACGATACGGTCCGAGAGTGAAGCCAAGTGGAACTGCGTTATTAATGACCTCCCACACTTGCCCTAGACTCACTTAGCTTTTTGTTACTGTGCTCTGATCAACCCCACCCCCTACGAGTTACAAAGAAATGAAAGAAAAGGGAGTAGTTTGCATGGCAACTTGTCATCATCATGATGTCACAATATGTTTCTATAGCATCAAATAACTAAATAAAACTAAACTTAAAAGAAAAATGAACACTTGAGTATGAATCAGCATTATATTGTCCACCTAAAATGACTGAAACCATCATTGAAAATATTTTATTTGGCGTGTCTTTTAGTGTTTTAGTTTGGTGCTTATGACCTATATTGCAGCCAGACACCAGGGGGAGCTCTATTTGCTTTGGCTTCACTTTTCCATCACTCACCTTGATTTACATTGTATACTACAGCCACACATGTTGCCTCTCAGAGCATTCACACCTAAACATAGTTAAAGTCTGAATTTCGGCCGCTTAGCTTTCTTCTTGGTTTTTGGAGGAGCGATGGAACACCACTACGATCACGAGTTAGCGTTAGGATACCATGCCCTAAATTGTAACCTGCTTTATTATCTAATTTACTTTAAATACAACTATTATTTTCCATATAAAATAAGCACCATGCTGTGTTTTGGAAGAAGACTGGAAAGTAGTGATTGAGACCAATAAACTTATTATAAACCAATCCCTAACATCTTTATTCGGATCAGTCACATGCTCATTAAAGGTTCATGAGGAAAGTCTTCAAATGTTTTGGCCTGTTGACTTGTCTCAGTCTAACAGCCCTCTTCATTACAAAGCCTACTGGCATCATTCCATCTGTCTAGTCTGTGTGTGCTGCTTCTTTCACTCACTCACTCTCTGCCATTCCTGTAATAATGTTGTTGGGATAAAAACCATGGTGACAATAAACCTCTTTATGGTTTGCCCCGATAGGCAGACTGAACAAAGAGTCACCCAGCATCTCCTTGATTTGTCCTACTGCCACAAATATATTTGTTGCAGGAACCAACAATTAAACTGTGACTCTGAGAAGGATGCAGTCGCCTTCAAACAAACCCAACCACGCAGTTTAGTGCAGTCGTACTTGTGTATTTGCTTTAGATCATAACAAGGAAGTACACATGTGGTAAACACAATCACAGGGACACACCACATAGTGCTGCGCCGAGTAACAAGAAGCACGCCAGGTAAATTGTAGCAGAACTGTGTAGGTTATTTATGCAGATCTTTTTTGGCATGTTGCTCGCCCTGTTTGATGAAATATTTATGAGGCTACACCCCCCCACCCCACCCACCCCCATTCACTCTGCTTCTCCTCAGCAGAGCATTAGATGTTGCGGATGTTTTTCTTACATGAGAGCCGATCACGGTGGAGGAAACTTTACAAACTGAAAACTGGAAAAAGACTCTTCCTTTTGGGCTGTTTCCAAACACCATCTTAGTGGTTCCAGCTTAGCATGGTGGCTCGAGCAAACATCTAGTCTTGTGCTCAAAAATCTAATTGGGAGATCATTTGCTCTGGTATGGTGGTAGGTGGAGAAAAGGGACAGCAGCTCAGCTTGAACTTTATACAGAAGTGTTGATTTTGCTAAGAGTCCTCTCAAATGTCATTGACTTAGGTTTATCTCAGGCGCACTCCCTGGACAGTATTACTAATGAACTAATGACACGCATTAGCTGTGTAAAACTGTTGATCTGAGCTTTTTAATTCCAAACATGGTGAGTTGACCTTGTAAACAGTTTAAATCCTTGTCCAGGGCTTAATCTCCCCTCCCTTTTTGTGTGTCGTTGATTGTTTTCCAGCATGTCTTTTCTGTTAATAGCATTTTGACTGTGACATGAACATGGATGTCGGTAAGAGCAGTGCCCATACACTTGACTTGCTGTTGACAACTGTTAGACATCTACATCCCCATTCTTTTTAGGCTGCCGCCCTAAAAGAATAAATTCATGTCTTTTGAATTGGTGTATTTTAAAGAGGGAAAAGCAATTATTACCATCTGTAATGGTATATTCCATTTTTTTTTATATTTTTTATGATAAACAGTCGTGTAATACGCTATCTCCACAAACAAACATTTCTCTCAGTTGAACACTTCCTCTATCTCTTTCTCTTTGTCTGTCTCAGTATCACTCTCCCTGTTTGTGAGTGCAGTGATAGCACACCTGCCGTTTGGTTTGGGGCTTTGCTATCTTACCTTCTTTTATTCACCTTCTTTATTTCCTCCTCCTCTTCCTCCTGTTTTTTGTGCTCCGTATCTGCTGACCTTGTCCCGTCCCAACGCCTGCGTGCCTGCCCTCCTGCCTGCCTGCCTGCCTGCCTGCCAGAGGGTACAGAAGGCTGCCAAAATCAAGAAAAAGGCGGTGTGTAATAAACAGAGCAAACGGAAGACCCTTTGGCCACTTTCCTTCCACTCTCACCTTTTTTCTTCATTTATTTTTATTTATTTTTTTTGCCTGTCTGTGTATCCTCCCCCATGTGTGTGTTGCACACTTCTAACTTCATGCATTGGCTTCACTACGTCTTTGTCAGGTTTCTTGTATATGAACCAGTGCATTATACACAACACACAATACAAACATTATACATGTCATACACAATGATACAGTGTATGTTCTGTGATTATATTTACTCATGCCTTTATAAAACCCATTTAGACATTATAATACATATAATTGCTGATATACACCGATCAGCCACAACATTAAAACCACTGATAGGAGAAGTTAATAACATTGATCATCTTATGGCAATTCACTGTTCCACTGGGAAACTTTTGGACCTGGGATTCATGCAGATGCTACTTAGACATGTAGCACCCACCTAGACCAGACCAGACCAGACACCCCCACCCCATAGCAATGACACTCCTTGATGGTAGTTGTCATCCCCAGCAAGATGCAGCCTGACACAGACACACAAATGGTTTAGGAACAACTCAAAAAACTTGAGTCAGAACTGTTTTGGAGGCCGTTTTCACTAATGCAGATTGCAGATATTGCACTGATGGAGTGAAACTGATTCTGTTTAAAGCATTTTGTTCTCCTTTATACACTGCACATCTGTGGTTGAACTATAAAATATTGAGCCTGCATGTATTGGTCCTCGTGAAGCTCAACGCCACATGCTGCACTTCTCAACTTTGGGAGCACTGGTACAAGTGCCTTTTAAGAAAAGGTCACTAAACATTTTTTTTTCTAATCTTTTGTATATTTAATCTTTCGTTTTGTGTGTTTTTGTTGTGTGGACTCTGAGTCTGGAATAAAGTTTATCTGCACCTCTGGTAGACGACACAGTATGCAGACGACACAGGGGTCATAATGTTATGCCTGATCGGTGTGTAACCCATTTTTTCCCAGTTTCCCATAAATCTCTCAAAATTCCTTAAACTAAAGGATCAGGAAGTTAAAGCATCTGTTTGTCTGTTTAATTAAGTATATTTTCTCCCATAAATATACCAAAGTGTCAGGAAAAATAACAGAAATGGTAACAAAGCACAACACATTTGGAACAACTCCTTCCCATCGTGGTCAGAGACATAAACTCACTAACGTATCCAAATCAAAGTTCATACCAACTCATATTTGTGTAATGAAATAGCATTTAATAAAGGGTGCATGATCATGTTTTAGCAGTATGCTCTTGCCCTCAAGTAAGTTAAATGATGTATTTAGCAAATTGTAATTCTTTGCATGTCTAATTTTTATGGGATTAACGTTTTTTACCAGCCAAAGCAAGAAATAAGTCTCAGTTCATATCATGTCATCTCTAGACTCTGGTGATTCTGAGATGCAGTGGGGAGGAGGATTATGTGCAAACAAACACATGCGTTTTAGACTAAATGTTAAAGAACCAAGGAAAGCTTTAAAGGAGAGCATTAAAGAGCTTTAATCCACAAATTTGGCGGTAAACTGTTTTGCTTTGCCTTCATCATATAGGCAGTTACAGGCAGAAGGACATGCATGGTGATTTATATTCACTACACAGATTGGATCTTGATTTGGTCGACCAGAATAAATTAGTTTGCTTGCTCCATATGTTAACCTCTAATTGAAAGCAAGTGTTCTTGCATACGAGAAACATAAATTAGCAGCATGTCTGTGGAGGTTCTCAGCCATCCAGGTCATGGTACATACCAAGAAAACAAAGCAGAACTAAAGGCAACTGGACTTGTTGGGTTTCATGGAGAAATTTCACCAGTCATCCAAGTCAAACACATACTATCTGTAATTGGAGGAATTTGTTTTGATGCTGTTTTCTTCCTCCAGTGAATGACTCTAATGAACTATTAATGGCTATTAATGAACAAAGCCCGACCAGATGTTTGCTTTCTAATCTTCTTTTACGTTCTCTGCAGTCTAGTCCAATGTTTATGTCATGAAAACTTTAATCACAGCGATATGCTTTTATATCTATAAAGATTCTGTATCACTGTTGCCTTATTTGAAATGCATGAGGCAATTTTCAATTAAACTAAAACAAATATAATTTTATTAGTCTACAGTTTAGTGATTAGTGGGAAATGTGTGCCGGCTTGAAGCTCTCACTGGTGTAACAGCCAGCTGGTAAGGGTTTAATGTTAAGCTGCTCTCCAGATTCCCGTGCCAGCTCTGCATCCTCGTGCCAGGACAGATGATGTAAACTAACACCACTGCTAAACACTTTCGTCTTCTGACTTTTCCACCTCATATTTAAATCAGCAACCCGTTCATCTTACAGCCATTTACGTTGTTGGAAACTAAACCAAATATGCATGAGTTTTTGATATATAGATTAGGACTACCCTACATTTAACACGGACATCATTCAGACAGCTCTGTCAGTAGGTTTAGTTAAAATATCTTGAGCCATCAAAGTCACAAGGAGATGATTTGACCAACTCCCCTCTTTCTGTGTTTCTTCAGAGTGCAGATGGAGATGCTCAAACCCTCACTGAGGTTGATCTATTCATCTCCACCCAGAGGATCAAGGTCCTCAATGCAGACTCACAGGTAAGTGCTTCAAGCTGAGTTACTCATTAAGAGACTGTTGCTCTGTCATTGCTGTCCTCAGCTTAACTCCTGACACCAACTGCATCTTATGAAACCCCGACTCTGATTGTTACTTGTTTAATCTCATGGCGTCACAGTCAGAGTTCAATTTGACCGGGCTTAAAAATAAATTCTGCAAAGCCAAGTGAAGAAAAAAAAAGCTCTGCTAACATCTGTGCAGCTTGGTGTTATTTTATTTGGCTTAGTACAAACATCCCGATTTTAACCAGAAATTGTTAAAGGCCTGTTTAAAGTGCACAATTTACCACATGTTTTCTTCACACAAAACCGCTTCTCCATTTTTTTTTGTTTCCCTTTCTGCCTTTACAACGAGGTACATCATGTGAAGCAGCAATTCAAGTCTCCACAGAAGGTGGAGTTTTTGATAGATGCTCTGCAGTGTATCGTGTATAGGGCCTTGCGGTCCCAGCAACAGTTCAATGTATATGTGATAGATGATTCATGTGCAGTATTTCGGTCTCAGCTGCCGTCTGGCCATCTGAGCAGAGTGTCAGAATGTGTGTGAGTGTGTGGGCAGCCGCCTGGCAGAAAATAACGTGCTGCAATGCAGTGTCTATCTTCCTCCCTTTCCCATCTGGTTGCCACTGGTCCTGGAGAGGAGAGTCAAGTATTGAAGCCTTCTTCTGCAATTAAAAGCTTGATGCAGCTTGCGCGCTGTTTCTGACAATGAGTCACAATAAGAACAACTCCAAACGTGGGCTGAAACTACAACACTAATTAGGCTGATGTGATAAAACCCACCACACAATTAATGAAGTGATGGTAACTAAACTGAAATTAAATATAGCACATTATCATAACACCGTGAACAAATACCTCATAGTGACACATTCGTCTTTGAAGTTCAGATCTTCTCTAAGTTGTTTCATCCAGGAATGATACCTCATGAAATCTGCATTATTACACAATTATAAGGCTGAGTGAAGAACCCTGATTAAACCATCGACACAAACAGTCAGAGTTTTTATTTATTGCACACCTGTTAAGATGAACATCATACTCACAACACGATTTACAGAGGCTTTATTGTGCTTTAATCAGATTATACTGCAGGTTTGAATCCAATCAGCAGTAGGCCTGGTTGTTTTCTGTCGATAATACTTTCATCTCACCTTCTGTGCTAAATGGATGAAAGAAAGGAAAAAGAAAGAAAGAAAAACTTGCAACCAAAACATATGGTCTAATATTTGGTTCGACCGACCAAGGTCTTGTATCGATGATGGGAGAGTCTCACCAGTCCACTAATCCTTCTCCAGCACATCCCAAAGATTCTCAATAGGGTCTGGACTCTGTGGAGACCAATCCATGTGTGAAAATGAGGTCTCATGCTCCCTGAACCACTCTTTCACGATTTGAGCCTGATGAGTCCTGGCATTGTCATCTTGGAATATACAATCAGGGAAGAAAGAATTCATTGATGGAATAACCTGGTCATTCATTATATTCAGGTGGTCAGCTGATCTCATTTTGGGCATAATGTTGCTTAACCTAGACTAGAGCAACTGCAGCAATCCCAGATCATATCACTGCCCTCACAGGCTGGTACAGTAGACACTAGGCATGATGAGGGCATCACTTCATCTGCCTCTCTTCTTACCCTCTGCTTGATGCATGCCAATAATTCGACCCTTCACAAAAAACTCACTAAGTCCTGCATGGATGGCATCATTCTAATTGTGGGAGTTTGTCTGGAGACGTTTAATTGTTGTGTCCATACATACATATATTATTTATTTCATTGATTAGTTTAAGATGAATTCATCCTACCTCGTAGCCGTGCATAAACCACCGACAGAAGTGCTTAAAAAGGGTGCCGTCCTACATGCTGCCATCACCATCAGAGTCTGTAAATCTAAATCTCATCATAATGACAAGCACTCAACTGTGGAGTCCTATTTAACGTGTTGTGGTCAATGTGTGGACAGGAAACGATGATGGACAATGCCCTCCGCACTATATCCTACATCGCTGACATTGGCAACATCGTAGTCCTGATGGCGAGACGCCGGATGCCACGCACAGCCTCGCAGGACTGTATCGAAACTACACCTGGGGCACCAGAGGCAAAGAAGCAGTACAAGATGATATGCCACGTCTTTGAGTCCGAGGATGTAAGTGACTCTTGACTTCAAATTCATTAAGCTGCTGTGTCTTCTTGCATTTGTGAGACAATTTGTCTCAAGTGAGAGGTTATGCTTATATTCTTTAAGGGTAAGTGTACTTGTAAGTGTTTCAATTCACCTTCCCATTTCTAAGCTTTATCTTTTTTTTTTCAGTTCGGCTCCAACACATCGTTTTATTTGTGTATCTTTAATTTTGTCACTGTTATTTTGAAATCCCACAAATGTTCCGGTGTGCCTTGCAGTATCTAATTAAAACAACCCAGTGATGTGCAATGATGTAAAGTGGCTGGCCACTTTTCATTTATTTTTTCTTACCACGCTGAACGGCTGCTGGCCTTGTTGAAGCAGATTCAGTGAAACTTGGCAACGTGAACAATGTTGCACTGAGGAGCCAACAGCTCACTTTCTGTGCCAATGAGTTTAAAAGCTGGACTCCAAGCTGTCCCCTCTTCATCTAATTTTGTTGCCAGGTTTTATAAAGGCGGCTAGAGTTATAATAGAACCACTGAGCCACTCATCCATCAACTTATTAACTGTTTCTGTTATTAAGGCTGCCTTGTATCTGGTTTGTGACTTTATTGATGCGGGAAACCAAGTCACCGCATGGCTTTGACTCATTAGTGTCTGCAAATTCTGTAAAAGATTTACATGAGGATTCTTCTACTTTTCTATCACTTTTCAAGATCAAAGTCCACTTAGCTTCCCATCATGTTGTGTTTTTATATTCTTTGTCTTCATTAAGCTCCATTCCTCCTAACCCAGAGAGGAATAAAGAGCTAGCTCTCTCAATGTGAACTGTGAACAGCTTTTGACAGTGGACATCAATTTATATTATCCTTTAACACATACTTGGCACACCCAGCAGCACTATTGTTTGATGCCATTGAAGGCTCCATTGTTACTTTTGTGAAGGTTTGCATTTTTTTTTTACCCCTAACAAGACAAGATCATAGACACACATTTACCTCATGAATCCTGATCTTTTTTCTGCCTGCAGGCCCAGCTTATCGCTCAGTCTATCGGCCAGGCGTTCAGTGTAGCTTACCAGGAGTTCCTGAGAGCCAACGGCATCAACCCAGAGGATCTGAGTCAGAAGGAGTACAGCGACATCATCAATACCCAGGAAATGTATAATGATGACCTCATTCACTTCTCCAACTCTGAAAACTGCAAAGAGGTTGGTTAAACGTACAGTACACATGTTAATATCTCAGAAGGTATGCATGCGTTGTTTTTTTTGTTTTTTTCATGTAGATGTTTATTTGTGTCAGTCCAGGAAAAAAGACAGAGCACCTTTCACATGTGGTACAAACAATCGCAGGGCTGTTAAAGAAACACAACTATAGTAGCTGTTAGCTAATTAGACATATTAAAAGGCAGATGGTACAGGGAGCATGTCAACTCAAGCTTTTTCTGCTGTAGCATTTCAACTTTCGTTAACGCTGTGCCCTGAAAACATTGCTGGAGGCTTTTGGAGAATTAAAAACCGTGGAACACTCTGTGCTGTAGGAGCAGGGAAGCTGCATGGGCATTACCACTGTACAGTTGCTCTATTAGAGGCACATGAGTAATTTGTACTGATGGGGAACTTGGGCTTTCTTGAAGCACTAAAGCTTCCCAACCTTCCTAACTGAGAATAAATTTGTGTCTCGAGGCTGGTTGTGTGCGCTGGTAGCATCTGCTGGTCTGAAGAACTGGAACAGGAAAATATGACTGAAACATAAAATAGTTCTATGAATAAATGACTTGTGCTCTTTGAGTGTTTATGTCTAACATAACAACCCATATTTAGCTTCAGCAGAACTCAGTCTAGATGTTAGATGTTAAAGTCTGTTTTGCAGTGCAGATTGTCTTGACTGTAGCAAAGTGTTTAACCCTCTCCCATTGTTTTTAATGGTACAATTACAGTCTGTTATAGTATAACTAACAACCAAAGTACACTGATTTACACCATTAGAACTACTGACACAAGAAACAACATTGATCATCTTGTGACAATTCAATGTTCTGCTGGGACACTTTTGGACCAGGCATTCAGTTGGATGTTACTTAGACACGTAGCACTCACCTAGACCAGACCAGACACCCCATAGCAATGACACTCTTTGATGGCAGCAGCCATCCCCAGCAGGATGCAGCCTGACACAGACACACAAAAAAGACCAGCACAAGGTGTTGACCAAAACAAATTCAATAGATCCCAAACTGATCAAGTATCTGTGGGATGATCTACAAAGGCCCAAAAATTATAATGGTTATAATGTTATGGTCATAATGTTATGACTGATAGTGTATATTGCGCACAGCTTTTATGCTTTATAATATTTTATCTGCCTACATGCTCTATATGTGCTTCATCGTGCTTCTTATGTCTCCTTGAAGACACACCTCATTTGTAACTTTTATATACGACTTAACTGTCCTCATTTAATTCAATCAAGGGAACATAAACTGAGTTGTTATATTGTTAAGGCTATTTAAATTTGTGTAGTAAGTTTTATTTGTTGTTTAATGCATGTTTTCTTTTACTTCAACATGTCACACACTACAATGAAAGGGCACATATTTACCTCTGTAATCTTCTAGTCCTGTCACACAGCACTTGACATCATGTCATTAACGTCCATTTAAAGTTTATGCTTGTTAGAATTGGTCACCAAATGTAACTGTTGACATGCTTCCTCAAAGCTAATGATAGATCCCTGTTCATTTCCTGACTCTCTTTTATTTGTGTTATTTAAGTGTTTGGGTTTAAGGACGCAGAATTCAAGAGAGAATCCATTTCTAGATCAAATATACCGATGGTTCTGTCTAATCTAATGTAAACTGAGCCAGAAAATTCAAGAGATGAGGCTACTTCTTAAATCTACGCTGTTTCTGTAAATCCACGCTATAGAGCACCGCCCCTCATTGATTTGCAACATTATCTGCAACGATCTAATGCAACCAGAGATATCTACCTCAATATAAACAAACAAAAAAAGAACATTATTATGTCATGGTACTGTATATATTGTGATATTTCTCACCACTATCCTCTGAGCTGCCGTTATAACATCCTCTGACCCATTAGAGCTAGAGTCAGAATATATTTTTCTGAAAGGTGTCAAGTAGAAACCATATTGTTTCAAGTGATAATGAGTTTTTTATGCATTTTTCAGCAATTTGCAAAATAAAAACAAACTGTCTCCTTCTTCTTCTTCTCCTCCTTCCTTCTCCACCTCTGCCCCACCCCCAATCCACAGCTGCAGCTGGAGAAGAGCAAAGGGGAGATCTTGGGTGTGGTGATCGTGGAGTCCGGCTGGGGCTCCATCCTGCCCACAGTTATCTTAGCCAACATGATGAATGGCGGGCCAGCAGCTCGCTCTGGCAAGCTCAGCATCGGAGACCAGATCATGTCCATCAACAACACGAGCCTAGTGGGGCTGCCGCTCGCCACCTGTCAGGGAATCATTAAGGTACGCCGACGCTGAACATGTACAGAGAAGTCCGACTGCAAGAGGCAGCTGAAGCCGTCAGTTTTCAAACACTCAAACACATCATTTTGTGTGTCTCTGTGACAAAGGGCTTAAAGAATCAAGTCCAGGTGAAAATGAACATTGTCAGCTGCCCTCCGGTTACAACTGTCCTCATCAAGAGACCAGATCTAAAGTACCAGCTGGGCTTCAGTGTCCAGAACGGCATTGTAAGTACAGCATGTGCATGTTTCACATGAACTCCGTCTCAGTTAAGGTTAACCTGCTCAGTGTTGCATTTCCTCTGTACAGGATACACCAGAGACACGACGGATGGAGAGAAATTGTTATTTTGACTCAATATAGTACCTTCTAAGAATCATTTTTAGATGGTACCACCGTTCTGCTATATTTCTGCGGTTTTACCGTTCAGTGCCACTGCTACCTGTAAACCTGAGGGCATTTCTTTCATCTGTATTCCCCTGCAGATATGCAGTCTGATGCGAGGAGGCATTGCAGAGCGAGGTGGTGTCCGTGTGGGGCACAGGATCATAGAGATCAATGGCCAGAGTGTGGTGGCCACAGCACATGAGAAGATCGTCCAGGCCCTGTCAAACTCTGTTGGCGAGGTTAGTCTGATGCATACGAACACACGTGCACAAACAAAGGGAGGGATAACGTACACATGAAGAACATTGCAACACAGAACTATATTTTTTAAATGTACCAGGGATGAGGTTTATGTAACTCACGCATTAAGATAGTATTAACCCGTAAAATTATGCGATAATTAAGTGTTGCATCAAGGGAACTGTTGAATTTATTGGGGCACTAAAAGTCTGAATGTCTCACAACCTTCCTAATATTGTCTAGGTCTCCCTTGTACCTCCAAAAGAGTTGTGACAAGAGAATGGACATGGGTCTTCTGGGAGTGTCCTGTGGTGTCTAGTGGGAGTCTTTGGGTCCTATGGGTTGAGGGGAGGGGCCTCTGTGGTTGGAGGCCAGGTCAACACTTTGTGATGTTCTTCATGTTTTTTGGAGCTGTTCGTCATTGTTCCACATGAATACCAGGTCCAAACGTTTCCCAGCTGAACACTGAATTGCCTCAAGATGGTCAGTGTTATTTACGTCTATTTAAGTCAGTGGTTTTAATGTTGTGGCTGATGAGTGTGGATACAAGAGAGTGTTTCTGTGAAAAGAATGAATTCAAAAATACTGACAGCTTTTAATGTAAAGAATTTGTCAAGGTCATTTGAGCTCAGAGCACCAGGTTGAATTGAATTCACTCACTCACTGATCAGTGTGCAGGAGGTCGTCTGTAGAGGGTGGAGAACTTGAAGGTGTTACTCGGGTTATGGGTTTTATGCGCCCTGTAATGTGACCGTTTTTATCATACGATATGTTGCTCAGTGTCCACCAGTACAAACACACTGACTTACACACAATGTCCTACGCTTTTCTCTTGTTTGCGCGTTGCACTGAAACTACACTGTTATTTCTCTCACTGCCAGATTCACATGAAGACCATGCCAGCAGCCATGTTCAGGCTTCTAACAGGACAGGAGACGCCTATGTACATATGAACGACGGCCAGGGACGCTCCACGGGACAGACTGTCAGCTGTGATTGGTTATCTCACCGGCAAACCAAGCCGATCAGCGACCATGGGGAGGAGCGCTTCTCCTCCCCGTCAGTTCATTTCCCTTTTTTCTTTGGGCTGATGACTTCTAATTTCCTTTCTCTCTCTTGTCTGTGCTTAACATGCAACAGCCATTTTCTTGACGCGAGATGCTTAATCCATCTGACCAGCTGAAGAGGCAGAGTGTGTGTGGATGTTATTTATTTGTCCTGTCTGTGCTTTCCTGTCACTCCAGTGAGATAGTGTGGACGGACTTACAGCGTGAGTGTGTCACAGTCTATTTTTTTATATTCACGTAATGCAATATGACTTCTGCTATACTTCTTGTATAGTTTCATGTTCCTCCCTGTTAATTTATTTCCCATGTAAATACATATTTTGCTAATATTGTGACTGAAGGCAGTGGGGAGGGAGGGGCCACAGCTGCATTGTAAATATTTACTGAACATTGATAGTGAATTGAAAACAGACCATGATGATGGCAAAGACACAATTAAAAATGCCGGATATCATAGTAGTGGCCAGTGAAAAGTGGCCCGAGTTACGTGTTTGGATCAATGGGTTTGAATGTGTTAAGTTGACATAAACTACATGTGAATCGAACCCATGCTTGCAGCAGGGGTTCATGGGAAAAACGCCATATCCTTTTGATTTACGACATTGTAAGGCAATACACGAGTTCAATCTCTGAATAGGACGTCTTTTCTAATTCTCATGTACAAACGCACACACATTTAAATAAAAGGCGACTCTTAACATGCATTAACTATGCTTTTGATATCAAAGTCACATGTACAAACAATTTCTTTCGTGTGCTACTTTACTGTATGTTCATCTTTAGTGTTCTGACTGGAACTCATGCATACTATGAGCGGACTGTGAATGTAACTGTGTTGTGTGAGCTGTCTCATTGCCATAAGCAGTATTAGAATGTCTGTACATAAAGAGAAACGTGTCTAGTATTGTGCTCATGTTAGAAAAAAAAACAAAACAAAACCAAAACACACAGGTTTAGTCACTGCAAACATCTTCCCGACTGTATGCTGGCTTTCGATCTCGAGAAGGAAGGAGAGAACTGTGAATCACACACTGTGACGGGGAAAAAAAAGCCACGGAGTAATGGCTTTTCAATGCATTGTAGTAAATTTTAACCGTATGAACATTATCTGTGTGCATGCCTCGTAAAGTAGTATCATGTCATTGTGGCAAGAAGATAATAAAATCTGAGCTAAACCTGGGTTTGATTTTGGATTATTATTTTTTTCGACTTGATCAAACTGAATCTTGAATAAAAGCTTTTTGTGGACGGTTTCTATGGAGACCCATTGTTGCCAAAATAAGATACATTAAAGCAAAATAAATGGGATGTTTAGCAGGTAAAAAATAAAAACTAGATAAATCAAAATGATGTTTTATTTGAATTAGTAAGTTGTAATTGTCATTTCGGGACACTGTACTCATCCAAGACGTTTTCACATTTAAACTGTATTCAAAATGCATGATCAATGGAGTGAGTCCACCTCCACTCATACCCCATTTTTTTTTGATAAACTGTGAGATCTCTTCAAAGTGGGTGACATCACAGAGGGTTTGTCCAACTTTATATACAGTTCATTGCCTTTTGTTAAAGGGCCACTCTGATTTAACACATTCAAACTAAAACAATGCACAAGACCTTTTAATGTCTTGTGCATAAAGAAGCTCTAGAGAAACTTTATGAAGTTACTGATTTTAACTTTGGATTGTAGGTTAGACATCTTCAGTAGAAATGTCGCTTCACAAAAATCTAACGCCCCAGGCAGAACTCTGACAAAAGAAGGTAAGAAAATCTGAGCTCAACATCAGCTGGAGGATTTTTTTTTTTTTTTTTTTTGGAGAGGATGAAACTGAATCTAAAAGGAAGGCATGTGTTGCTTCAAATCTCCACCCCCCTTTCATGAGTGAACTGTTCCAATGGAGGCGCACTGCTGCCAAGAAAAGAAATATTAATAAATGGTAACATGAAAATAATAATAAATAAAAACTGTTTTAATGAATAAATAATCACAAGAGATCTTTATTTCACAGCACGTTTTCCATTCCACAATAAAATTTAGGTGATACAACTCGAAACTTGTAGTTCGTACATTTACATCAAAACACTAATTTGGAATCAGTCTATTTTACTTACTGTAATCTCTCATGTCTGGAGTTTTTTCTTTTTTTTTCTTTTTTTTTGGAAGCTTCCCACAAGTCTGAGCCCTTGCATCTCTAAAAAAAATGATCCATTAAAAGATGCCAGATCGGAGCATTTCTAATCTTGTTTTCCAGAGAGAATTTAATCTTTTTTAATTCCACATATTTCATCACTTCAATCTTTAAGCTTGAGTGTGTTGGTGTAGCTTTTTGGCTGACGAATGATGACATCCTCTGTTCTGAGCTTAATATTGTGTTAAGTGTGTAACTCCCAGAGCTGCCATCAGAGATCGAATCAATAGAAGATGCTAAAGCTTTTATGACAAAGATAAATAAATCAGATAAATATTTTTCCAATAACTTGTTGTCGCCTCACAACTCTGGACTAAATTATGCTGGAGCAGGCCTTCCCATAAAGGATGAACTACTGTGTATGTTGGACACTTTTAGCTGAGCTTCTATTTAGACCAGTCCAGAAAAGGTTTCACCTTGCTCTTGTAGAAATATCTGTTAGATAAACGATTTTCTTTGTTTTCCCCCATCAAAGCCGGAGAAGCACATAATAGCGACATTAACAATGGAAAGAAGTCATCAGTGTGAAGGAGGATGTACAATATCAGAGTTTTGCAGCACACCAGAGCCATTGTTAAAGAAGTTGATTCTACCGGAGCATTTTCCTGATTTGCCGTCTCAGAACGTCTGCTGTGGAGAAGTCAATCAGGACAGACACAAAGTCTTTTCATATAGCTGTGCATTAGATCAATTATTTTTCTCCTTTAATACACAGATTTATTGAAAACTAACTGCAAACTAGTACTCCTTTACATCTGTATGTGATGCTGTACTAGCTAGTATTGTGTAGATGTACTGTACATGTACTTAATACTAGATAGTACAGCATCATCGAACTGAGGTTTCAAACTGATTTATACAAACTGATAATAGGATAACAGTAAATTTAGTTTAATCGCCATTAATTAACTTGCCAGATGTTAGGTAGTTTCTTTTCTTTTACTCACAGATATTTAAACACAAAGCAGGATGTTAATCATAAAAATATATATATATTGACCTAAAGGGGTCACAAGCCTACATACTGCAGCCCTAAGAAGAATGGTTATGATATAATGTGATCTCATACCTACTAATTTTGTGTATTGAATAGTGACTTCATTTATAATGTGCATGCCACATCTGATGGATGAGTGTGTAATTTGAGGCACTGATAAACATGTTTCTCTTGCAAAGAAAAAGTGGAGAAGACAGTGACAAGACACATATATTGGTAAATAAAATATAAAACATTACATTTTCAGGGAAACATTATAATTCTCAAGCTAAACTTGTTGCACTGTTTGTATATTCATTTCTAACTTGCACTGCACTGTCAAGCTCACTGAGTTCCTGCTTAGCAGTTATAGAAACAGGACAATATGCAGCATATTGTACGCACTGGTACAATTGTCTTCCAACGATTTAACTTGGAGCCTCTGTTTCCCTCTAGTGTTTAGAATTAGGTAGTGCAGGCTATGATACACACCGATCAACACTAAAACCACGGACAGAAGTTAATAACATTGAACATCATGTGACAATTCACTGTTCTGATGGGAAACTTTTGGACCTGGCATTCAGGTGAATGTTACTTAGACATGTACCACACACCTAGACTAGACCAGACCAGGCACCCCCACCCCATAGCAATGACACTCCTTGATGTCAGCAGTCGTCCCCAGCAGGATGCAGCCTGACACAGACACACACACACACACACCCTTTAGGAACAACTCAAAAAACACAAACAAGGTGTTGACCTGGTCTCCAAATTCACTAGATCCCAAACTGATCTAGTATCTGTGGGATGATCCACAGAGCCCCCTCCCCTTGACCCAAAGGACCCAAAGACCCCCACTAACAACATTCTGGCACCAGACTCCACAGGACACCCTCAGAAGGTCCATATCTCTCTGAGTCACAACTGTTTTCGAGGCTCAAACGAGACCTACACAATATCAGGAAGGTGGCCATAATGTTACGTGTGATCAGTGTTAAATATAGTACAGAAAAATTCACACATTTTCACTATGATTGTTATTTTTTATTATTATTAATCTGTTACAGTTAAAATGTTTAAACTGCATTTTCTTGCAGTGATACAATTATTAAAGTGATGATTATAAAATCATTTTGAGCATCATGAAAGAGTCGTACCGTTTGATGCTGATTACATATCTGACCTGCAGGCAACACAGCAGTCAGTTGTGTTTCAAAGTGCTGTTATTAGTGCATCTCTTTGAACTAGATCTTTTATCTTACTTGAGGTCAATGTCCAGTTTGTGCCTGTCATGCTGAGTCGCTCTTGGTTGTTTGGTTCCACTGCAGCAGGTCAGTTCAGGGGTTCGGGTCATTCTGGTCACATTTTAACATGACTTTTATCCCAATGCCCTGACGAGTGGTCTCAAAGGCCTGCAGAGCCTGCTCCAGAGGGAAACGATGGGTCACGAGGGGCTTGACGTTCACTTTACCTGATGCCAACATGGAGATGGCCATCGGCCAGCTGCAACAAGGCAAGATAATTTTTTTTATGTAACAGTTCATTCTCCATGACATGGAATTATTAATTCATGAGTTTAGCTCCAGCCAAGGAGGACTGGATAACTCAAAAGAACCATAGCCAACTTTATTTAAAAACTTTGATTGAATGAAAAGACAAGAAAGGAATTGATATGTTCTCACGTATTGCAGTAGCGGAAGACCCCTCTGATGTCCACCTCTCTCGTGGCAGCATTAATCAAAGGGATGGTGACCATCTCAGGACCATGACCCACCAGCACCACCACGCCTCCTGAATGTGTTGCCTGACAGGAAAGAAAGTTATTAGGTTATGTTTGGAGCCTGCTGATACTGAGGCAGTAATAACACCTGGACTTTTTAAATTCTTTGTTTGGGTCGATGAGTTGCATGGAAGCGTTTCGTGATTCAGAATATAACTTTGATTGCTTTTTACTGAGTCACGTACATAGATGGCAGTCTGGACGCAGCTCTTAGCACCAGTGCATTCGATGGTGACGTCAGCCTGAGCTCCCAGCATGTCCTCAACACTCTTGGCCAGCTGCTGTGGCGAATCTGCTCTCTTCACTGTCAGCTGGAAGTCTGCGCCCAGCTCCTTGGCCTTTGACAGACGGTCTGGGGACAGATCTGAACACAGCAAAGGAAGGTGAAGAGAGAGCAAAAGCCACAATGGTGTATCGTTGTCTGCATGCTGGGTCATGAGTCAGCTGACATAAGTGATTATAGACGGTATGTTACCGGTGATGATGACCTGCGAGGCCCCCATTGCCTTGGCGGCAAGCAAAGTGACCAACCCAATAGGTCCTGTAGAAAGAAAAGAAATAAACATGCACACTGTAGACACTGCATCACAGTAAATCTGTGTTAAACAACTTTGGGTTTAATGAGAAAGATCAAGGACTTCACTACTTAAGACAAGTTCCTGAAATGGACATTAGCTTGTTTTCTCCTCATCGAGAGCATGTTAAATATTAAGTACCTGACAAGGTTGATTAGGGTTCACTGGTTTTCTGACTCTTAAGTTTTGTTGAGTCAGTATGAGTCCATCCCTTGTGAATGCACCCACTGTGCAGTAATCAGATTCTTTACTTGCACAGACATGTCACTCAAATACAGCACAATCAAGTCTTTTATGTTAGTATGCAGCAGTCTGCAGTACAGAGTTGATGGAATATTCCTACAAAGGTTTGTGAGGTTTAGCTCTCACAATTACCTGCACCACAGATGAGCACAGTGCTGCCGAGGCGTACGCCACCTCTGCGACAAGCGTGGATCCCCACAGACAGAGGTTCAATTAGAGCTCCCTCCTCAAAAGTCACATTATCAGGCAACCTGGACATTTGGGGAAACATTACACAGACCAAAGGGTAAGCAAAGGTTAGTCAAGAGAGTGGTATATCAGGCAGTTGTGAAGCAATCTCCGGTGCAAAGCCCTGAAATAACAGCTACTTGTAGCAGAAGTTGGCACTGTGCTTGTAGTATCGACACAGGTTTCCATCATCAGGCGGTGTGGCGCAGAAGAAGATGGTGGGGGATAAGTTGTATCGTCCGCTTTTGAAGAACTCATCCGTCTCGCGGGGCACACCAGGCTCAATGGCTACTCTGTCACCTAGAAAATAAAAAGTTGTGTTTACAGTAGTTACCTTATCACAGTATGAACTGATTATGATACCATAAAAAGCTATGATAAGGTATGATATTACAGTAGTCTGAATGTCTACATTTAAATGTATTTGCATGTAAAAGTACCACAGATACGAAATAGAACACATCTGGATAGCAAATATTTAAAAAAAAAACAAAAAAAAAAAAAACATTCCCTTTCAACCGAATGACCAGATTTCTGCAGCCCACACATTGCTGCAGGACACACCCACTTTGGAGCTATACAACTTCAAGAGTCATCCAGCCTTTACCGACTCACCTTCTTTAAGGTGCTTGACTGCTGAGCCAACCTTGACCACTGTCCCTGAAGCCTCGTGCCCCAACACCATTGGTTTTGTTAGCACAAAGTCCCCGATTCGACCATGCTGCCAGTAGTGCACATCTGAGCCGCAGATTCCAACCGAGTGCATCTGCAGCAAAACCTCTGAATATAAAACAAGACAACGGCACCATGAAGACTAATAAGATTTTTTGACACAAAGCAGCTTTAAGTTAACCGGTTAATGTAACGCATTGCAAAGAATATAACTCTATATAACTCTACAGAAGATGCACAGAGTTTTCACATTTTGCATATGTTTACGTATGTGGATAATTTCTGTCAAAGTACATTATATATTGCTTAGCAGTTTAGTAGTTTTCCTTTAGAAACACACACTTACCATTAGGTCCTGGCTCCGGGACGGGGAGATTTTCCTAGGAGAAAAAGATCACAACAAAATGTTTTAAAAAGTTGCAGTCGGTTAAATCATACAGTCTGTCCGGCTACATATGATGCAGCATGTGGGACTGTGATATGTGATCTGTTTCATACAAGCCTGAGATCTCCCTGAGCGTGCAGCACCACAGATAGATTTTTCTGCGCCATGATCAGATGCAACACCGAGCTGTGCTCTGAGTGAAGACTTAACGGACAGAAAAAAGTCACCACTCAAACTTGAAAGCTCTCCTGCTAGTGTCAAAGTCCAGCAGCAAAGACGAGGCTACTCCTTCCTGGTAGCAGGGCTGGTACCAAAACAAAGCATGTGATTGGTCGAAGAGCCGCGGCGCAGTCTATTTTGCGGGGGTGGACGCTAGCGACTAGACAAATCGAAATTCACTTCAGATTTCACGTTACACCCACTACTACTTAATCTTAAAGCGACATTTCTGTAAATTATTTTGTTATACATTGTTGGTCACTGCCGAGTCTGTATCATAATTATGTGTTCAATGTGCAATTATCATAAAACCCTTTAAACTCCATCGATTACTCCAATACAGCTGGTTACGGCATCTGAACTGATAAACTGATTTGAGTGGTTGTCGCGTTTCTAATACAATATTATGATTCATGTTGTAATTAAAATACTTTTCTACGACTCTGTATTTCTCTGTTTTGATAAAGCTCCAAGTTTCTTATTGAGGGTGCCAATTAAATATAAATGTTTCAAAATGTTGGGACAAAAAAAAGCAAATTTTGCTTATATAGATATCTGGCTTTGATGGTCATAATGTTATGGTTTATTGTGTATGTATTTAAGTGCAGATACAATAGAATCACTTGACTCTTCAGGCATAATCTATTTCACTAAAAACAACAAAAATCAGGGATGTTTAGCAAAAAGAACAACAATGTTGACAACACAACATTAGACGCGAGATCAGCATCACAGTAGATACTTATTTATTAAATGTCAGGGTAGATTTAAATTTAAAACAGGAGTACATGAAGACAATTCTGAGATAAAACACAAACATCAAACTGGTTTAATCAGTGTGTACATTTGCTTATGTGTGTGACAAACAGCAGTGGGCTTTACATCTGGAGCATCGGAAGCACCTGGGACGGACGTCACTCAGATCACCTGAATATTTCTTGAGCCTGTCCATGCTGACATGTCCTGTAGGGAGGAAGTAAACAGAAGACATATTGGTAACAGATGCAGCTTCTACAGCCTATTTACATTGATTACAGCGGGTATTCAATGCAGGTTCATTATCTACTGTTATCTCGTTAGATACAAAAGTCTATACATTTTCTGAAATAAAATACAATAAATGAAAATTACAATAAATGACTTCACCTGTATGCATACTACTAACTGGATAATCTTGCAAGTGATCACAGAGAGAGGCCTCACTTTCTGACGAGTCTGTGTCAGAATGGACACAACTGCAGAAAGAGAAATGGGGACTTAATTAATTTACTGGACAATTTACAGTTCATTTTCAATTCTAAATTATTACGGTGGAAAGTCAACATACTCGCTTTTGCTGACTTCTTCTTCTTCATTGTACTCGTCTTCGGTGAGGCAACTAAAACTCCTACAGGAACTCTGCAAAACAGGAAGTAGCCCACCCACAGTGATTACAGTGAAAACTGCCTTCCTATAATCTCTGTTGAACGAATCAGTACCTGTGCCACTGACTGTGCATCTTCACACTCCCAAATCAACCTCCCAACCACGCTCCTCACCTCTTAAATGAGAATCATGATTTGAATTTGATAATGCTGTGTTTAAGACCTGAAGAAGTGCAATTAGTAGTGTATCTGTACGTGTATAGTCAGTGAACCTTTAGTAATCCTCACCGTCCTGTACTGAGACTGGAGGCAGGACATAATGGCCGATGACCACGGACTTCACACTTTGACGCTTCTCACAGGTCGACAGAAACAAGCTGTGAAAAAGCGTCACCTTGTTGCAGATATAATCTTTGCTCTCAAATATCCTGAAAAACAGAACCAAACAGTGTATACATTTATGAAATAAAATAATGAAAATAATCGTATGTTCCGTTTTAATCACCTCTGAGTATCAGGACATGTAGCATCTGCACTGAAAAGGTAATCTGCTGACCTCCATCCTGCAATAGTCCCACCCTGCGTTTCTACAAGAAACACAAACAATCTGCTGTAACACTACAATGGATGGCTCTCACTCACAGATCAAGTGAAAAACGCTGAATATCTTGACATCATGGCAGTGGATGGGATACATCAGACAGAAGGTGAACATTTTGTCCTTTTAGGTGATGTGTTAGAAGCGTGAAAAAAATGGGCAAGTGAACAGATTTGAGTGATTTTTGACAAGGGCCAAATTGTGATAGCTAGACGACTGGCATCTAGTGGGGGTTGTTTCCAGTCTGCAGTGGTCGATCTATGAAAAGAAGCAAAAGGTAAAAAAAAAAAAAAAAAAGTGGTGACCCAGTGACAGGGTCGATCGCATTGTGGTCCAATAGGACCTACAACAGGAACGTGATCATTAGAACTGGAACACAGAGCAATGGACAATGATGGACTGGTCTGATGTGCCCTAGTATATACAGTCAATGGATGTGCCACATCTTTTTTACATCCCATGGATGGCACATATAGCACAGGGACTTAAGGAACACCCCTTTGTATTGCCATGGGGCTGTGCTTGGTCTGCTGCTCAGGTGGTGGTTAATCAAAATAAAATCCAGGACACAGGTTTCCCCAATTACACTGTAATGCGTTTTTCATTAATGAGTTATTAATTTCAAGGGTTGGTGGTTTTAAGGTGCTATTCATCGTGCAAATATGAGCAACATATTTTTGTAGTTGAAATAAAAATATGGTTGCGATAAGCTAACATGTTTGCTTTGTCACGAATCAACTGCCAACAATACCATAAACACATTACATAGATGGTCGTAGTCAGTTTAATGAGTCATCTGAAATAAATAAAACAGCCTCAACACTTAATAAAAGCATACTTACTCCAGAAGTTGTGATAGGCCTGTGGCACACTGCTTGAAAACCAGGCAGTCTTGTTCAGAAACATAGTTGAGACTATCATAAAAAATTAGCTACTACGTATAGAACCGAGTATCAGCTATTACTCGCCAGCTAGCCGAGTATTTTTATTATTTTATGGCTATTTTCTATTAAATCAACACATCTGTACCTTGGCGCCCAAACGGCTCTGCTGCGTTTACATGCTATCCGAAAATGTTGGATTTTTTCGACCACAAACAGCCCGGGCCTGCAGCTAGCAAACATTTCACTTCAGACGCCTTTAGCTATTTAGGCGACTGTTTGTAACGTGGGACGTATATTGTTTAATATCAGTGGATGTTTTTCATATATTTGAACCAGCCAAACTGAAAGGTTAGTCCGAACAATGTTAGCCACAAAAAGAAAAATATCAGGCAGTTTGCTTTGTTCTAACTGTGTCACGGAACAGATTTGTGAAAAGAAATTCGGGGACTTGTACAGCTCAAAGATAAAAAAAAAAAGTATTAAATGTTATCAAGGTGAAATGAACAAACAAACAATTACGACTTCATTTATTCTGACATTTTCCATATTTAAACTGCTATTTATGTAATGTCCAGCTACCATAATAGTTGTAGTCTGAGCGCAACATGCTCACTAGCGCTTCCCATCTGGGTACCGTAATATTCCTAATAACAATTTTTTTTCCCCTAATTCATAAAACGCTACAATCGGGGACATTTTCGGGGACAGCTTTACCCGGGGGACAGGTCATCCAGAGAAAACTGGAACATCATTGCCACACATACCTTTAAGAGCGTTGGTATGTGTATGTGTCATATTTATTTTATCTTATTTTATGTTATTGGTGAGGTGAATTAGACGTCCACACAGTATCTTCTCCACGAGGGGGCGGTAGGGAGCAGCAATGCGCTTATACCCAAGTGTAAATTCGATTGTTACCTACTGAACATAATAATCATAATTAAACAATGCATTACATTATTAATTTTCTTTCAACTTTTGGCGAATTGAATTCTTGCTATGTTCCTCCTTCTGTGTAAATGTATAAAACTTTAAATGTTGTGTTTTTTCTTGTAGGCACAAATCTGAATCCCCCATCAGGACTCCCACAGAGGGTTGCAGCTCAGCTGTCACTCACAGTTACTTTGTAACTTTGTATTTGGATTTGTTGGATATTTGTATTTGGATGTTTTCTTTTTATCAGACCGTTCTCTGTAAACCACTCAAGATGGTTGTGTGTGAAAATACACACCATGACCAATCACTTAAATGACAGTTGTTCCCCATTTTTGATTAGATATTTGGGTAAATTAGTAGATTAACAAGTGTAATTACTGTACTGACCAGAGAGCATTGTGTCCAAACAGGACTGGATCCTTCATAATTTATGTGAACAAGCTCTTCAAGGATCAGACCCATGACTTTGCAGCATTTGCATATAGGCTGCAGATAAAAAGGCTTGATACCTCTTGGTCCTAGAACATGTATGTTGTCAGTGCTATGTTTTTACTGTCTGTGCTGTTGAGACAGGGCTTCCCACAGTAAATCCTGGTGGCCCCAAACTGCTGCAGATTTTCTTTACGCCAGCCCGCATGGGTTGCCTTAAGGAAGCTCTAATGGGCAAAGTGGTTGGTTACAAAGAACTGTGCCACTCTGTCCAAGACTGTGTTTACTTGGTGATAAAGGACAGAAAAGGGAAATCTTCTGTTATCGTGGTCAGGGTCTCAGAAGCAGATAGGGTGATTCTTAAACACTAGAAAACCACACAGTGTAAAGAATGGGTAAATATGATTATAAATACTGCTCCTTATGAATGAATGCTTTATCAGTTAAATAACAGGAATGGTACCACAACGCCAGTTTGAGAACCACAAAAAGGAAAGCATATGGGCTCTCCCACACGGGATTAATGTGGCTTTGTACTATCTGCACATTTGCCCACTGTGAGCCCACACGGGCATAGCTGCTGGGTCTAAACTGCAGTTTCATAAATTAGCCACGAGATGGCATCATTTCCTTTCAGTAATTCACACAGTCACACAGTAACTTCATCGTCTGCGCTCATGTTTGTGGAGTTTGTTCAGTGGGTTTTGTCCGTGTGCTGTGTAGATTACCGATCCCGCTGACACAATGAAACGTGGACCACAGATGTGTTGACTAACTGGGACCGTATGGCGCCTGATATTCGGGCACAAAAAGCCACTAAACTGCATAAAAAAAAATGATCTCGACATTTAACAAGCAACGGTAGCGTTTTAAAATTTCAGTCGGCAGTAACTTTCTTCATCAACATATGTAAATAATAAATCTAGCCATGTTTAAGCACATAAATCCAGTCTGATGCAGTAGGTGCAGTGTGTATTTATCGCTCCCGTGCTGCTGTCATAAGAACTCAGGTGGTCTGTTAAGTGGTGAAGTTTGTCTTCAGACTGAGAAAGTGCGGAACCTCTGGATCCAGCAGCGGGAGCGGTAGCTGCTCTGGGAAGTGTCCCAACTTTGGAGCACCGCCCTCAAACTCTGGACTCAGCTGCTGAGCTGCCTGTCAGACTGACTGACTTACTGACTGACCGGCCGAGGACGCACTTCACACAACAGTCCGCACCTCGATTGCCCGAAGACACTGAAAAGGAAGGAAGGGCGGGTTACACAGAGATATGAGGTGGGTGCTTTTCTGACATATATTGTCTTTGTTAATCTCGTGGCTCTGAGGCACCTGACAGGAGTTCTGACCCGTTCCTCGTTTGTTAAAGCATGTGTCTCAGAGGCTCAGACTTAAAATTTATGACACGATGTGTGGAGAAGCGAGCCGTGATCAAGCGAGGCGGCTAATTTGTCCCTCTGACAGATGTTTAAGAAGCACCGTTCCCGATGACTTCTGAACACGTGTTAAATCTCAGCTGTTATCGAGGACTCCTGATTGAACTCCCTGGGAGGAGTCAGACATCTGGACTTCCATCTACTCCCTGATAACAAAAAGGTTATTTCTACATTTTTGTTGTTGTTGCTGTGCTGATGCCATAAATCACCTTTGAGTGCCTGTGTGGCTGCCTTTTTCAGAACATGCCTTAAATCAAATCCATCAAGTACTGGACCGGCAGCCTTTTCTATACAAGTTCAAAGACAGTGAAGCTGGGTTAAGGCATATTAAAGCTGACTTTGTTTTTTGTTTAAATCCTTCTGCTGGCACAGGTTATTTCTTTCTCAGGCTGACTCCACCTGCTCAGCAGCTTCTGTAAATAGACTCTAAACAGCCCTCTGTGTGTCTTTTGGGCTGTTGTGACACAAACTGCATAATAAAGAAAGGTGCGGTGCTGCAGACAACTGAACAAAGCTCAGTGAGTGATGGAAACTGTTTAAGTTTTCGAGTGTGAGTGCGGCTGGACGTTAATACGAAGCTGCAGGTCGAATACACAGCTGGGCCCCTAAACAAAAGCTTCCCCATAAAGCAGGAAAAGACGCCACAAAAATCAGTCCGTTCGGCCTTCCTCTCTGCGTTTCAACATACTGCACTCATTCTGGTGTGACTCACGTCTTGTGAGAAGATGCATGATACATCGGCGTATCTTATGTTTTCTTACAGGAGGCCAGAAGAGTCAAAAACAGCCGTCCTTCCTATGAGCAATCATTTCCTATTTTCTTCAGCTCACTCTTCTCCGTCGAGTGACTCGGCCAGTGAACATGCTAACATCTAAAAAGTATTCAGCCGGTCCAGACACTGATGTGACGGACCATGTAATTTATCCCAAAAGAGATTAACAACCCCAACATTCGGCTGCGACCACATTACGCTCCCTGTGCTGGAATTTCCCTCTCAGTAAGCCCTTTTTTGAGTCCCTCCTGTGAGATGATATAAAATATATGGAAAAACGTAGTAAACATTGTATTGCTCAATAAGACAAATAGTCTTTCGCCAAATGCTTTATTATACAGCCTTGTGTGTTTGTCATAGAGCTCCGAGGATTATACTCTTTTTCTTTCAACACATGAACTCCCCCTAGAGCTGAGGGAATATACAAACGTCCAGAGATAATGAGGCTGTGGGTCAGATATGTATGAACAAATTCACCAGCATGTCTGACTTCACAGGCACATGATGAGAAACCGGTGCACCAACACAAACTAATTCAGACGACATTTGTGTACAAACAACCGCATTTTTAAACAGTCGCATGAGTGTTGCCAAAAATATCTTCGGGAGAGAAGAACTCGGCTCCGGTGGCTTAGAACTGCAAATTCCCGTGCCAGCCTTTCATTTTTAGATTGTAATTACCAGCTTTACTTGAGTTCGACTTAACGACAGTGTGCGCAGATAGAAACATTGCAGAAAGCTGCAGAGGCCCAAATGAAGGCCTAAATTATGATGAAGGATCCCGAAAATGATGTTAATCACCACGTCTTTTTGATATCCACTGTGACGATAACACAGTCTGCTGCCAGTCTGAGCTGCATTCAACACGTAATTAAGTGTTTCTTGTTGAAGACTCCTGACCTGGAAGGTCTCAGTGTTGTAATGATTGCTCCAGTCTCTCCAAGACCTCTTACTTTAACACTATGCGTCAATGGTTACAGCTTCTTGCATACAGGTAAACAGTGGCACCAAATGTGAGACGTTTGTTTCACGATATTTATGAATTAAAGTACTAAGAAATGTGAGGATGTCATGTTGTGAACAAAAACTATAAAAAACGTGTCTCACTCGGCCCCATAAACGGACACAGAGTGGAAGCTTGCGCTCATTATTGCCAGAGAGGCGTTGTAAACTTTCTCCTTCCTCTCTGCCATATGTTTCCTTCCTTGTTCCACAGCATAAAAAGCGGACACTTGTTTCCAAGCATCGGCTGCACAAAAGAGATAGGAACTCCCAGAGATAGGTGGGACATGTTGTTCCCTGTGGCCAAACCAAAGAAAGGTTTGCCGTGATGTAAGCAAAAAAAAAAAAAAGAGCACAGCATAATGCCTATGCTGTGCAGTCTGTCAAGTTCAAGTTCCCATTTATTTGGTAAAAGCATTGTCTGCCACTTCAGGTCAGATTGAAATAGCACAAATAGTATTTTTAACATTTCTTCATATGGAGCCACTGAAAAGGGCAGAAGGGATAGCTGTAGTATATTCACACCAGGGTGTCGTTAACCAGTCCCCTCTGGCATAAAAAGGATATAAAATATATCTCAGCCACGTTTTAAAGTCGCAGAGGTGGAGTTTTACAGAAGCAGCTCTCCTCTTGGCTTTGATCTGGGCAGGAAACCTGCAGGAAGAGTCTGGATATGAGGCGTCTCGGGGAGCTCACGCTCTCTGTTGCAGCGTTTCATCACCTGAACTCACCTCTATGTCGAGTGCAACGTAGCTGGACCCAGGGCGCAGTTATTGAGCTGAACTTTGTTCACTTTCGATGTTTTTGTTGAGGTAGTCTTGTTTACAGGCTTCTTGTTTACATATTCTAGTTTGGTTGATATCATTTTTCAGTTCGTGTGCAGTTTTTTTTCCTGCAACACGACACTCGTCTATTTTGAGCCTGGCTTCATGATTGTAGGCTCACAGAATTTGCTATTCCTGCCAGGTGGTAATACTGCTGTCTAAACCTTCACTGTGCTCCTGTGTGATGAGGCTGATCTTTAACCCTCATCATCAGACACATTGTCCTGGCTTACTTTCACTACTTTTATTGTGCGTACTTTAGTGATCATTTAAAAATGCTCTGATGTTACGTAAGTCTCTTTTTTATTTCTACAATATTTCTTTATCACAGTCACATATACTACACCGTAGCAATAAAACCAGTCAGAATATTCATTCCTGTGTCAGTGAGTAGCCGAGCAGGTGTAACTCTGTGCTCGGTTTGTCCAGATGAATCATTCTCCAGCGGAGCCATGTAGTGAACACACCTTGAGGGTCAGCCGCAGGCAGCAGCAGCCCCGGAGCCCCACAGGCCCGCTCCTGTTTGTGTACATAAACGGCTTTTCCCTCTGAGGCTGACTGACATTCACTGTGTTCTATCAGCGTTTCTACCTTGCTTGTGACAGATCTTCTTTTGTTTTGGCACCGGTGCCTGAACACGCAGTCAGATTTCAGAGAGCTGAGATAATACTCTGAAGCTCTGGGGCCTGGTGAAGGGCAGAGCCCACAGGCTGAAGTCCACATGAGTCCAATGTTTTCCGAGGCACGTTGCCTGCTTATCAGGCCTACAGAGGGTTCCTTCCTGGTTTTCTTCAGTCCAGCCTGTAATTACTGTTGTAGTGTACTGGCTTGCTACACTACAGTGTGTGCATTTTCCCAGCATTCCCAGTGTTTTCGTTGTGCTGTCAGCTTCCTATTGTATTCTGATAGCCTGAAGCTGTGCACTCTGCAGAAACAAATGGAGACACTGCTCCACTGATCAGACTCTCCTCTGCTCAGTTTTGTCTACATGTTTTAAATAAACCTGTCTTTTATAAGATACTCATAGCCACTCTTGCGTGGCTCCATTGAAAAGAGAAAAAACAATACATAAATCCTACTTACATTTTTTGCCTGTGCAGCCAAGCCTTGATATCACAGCTACCTTTATATTTCGTGTCTTAACCTCTCATACTCTTAACAGCAGTTCAAACTACATACTTCACAGTGATCACACGGTTGAATTACTTCCTTTCTTACCCTGTTTCAACATGAACATTACACAATCAAGAGGGAGGATTTAATGCAGGCCTGTTGTATCAGAAAGAATGCCGTAATGAAGTGCAATAAATGAATAAGAAATTTTGCATGTAGATGTTTTTTTCGTTTTTGCCGTCAGGGTGTAACAGGTACGTTCATGTCATTCCTTTCATTCCTCCTTTATCAGAGTAGAAACCAATAGCTTGCTATGTCTGTCATACACACGTCTGTGCTTTGTTTTTTAAACATGTGACGTACACTCAGCTGAATAGCCTATCTACTTTTCTCTCTGGGTTATGTGTCAGGATACACTTTTTCACATAAATAATGATAAAAACACACAGACAGCATTAGTTTTGCCTAAGTTGTTAATATAAGCAACAAACCGCACATATCTCCTCGCAGATAAATCTTTCGCTCTGGACAAAGGAATCCATCAGTGGTTTTCTCACAGTTGAGCCACAGTCAGGTAATGTGTCTAAACAGACAAGAAGCTTAAACCTGCACCCCGTTAAACTCTCTGATCAGGCTGTGATGTATGACGTGTGTGTGCACGGGTGTGTATTCTTTCCGCTTCGTCTGTCATTAGTTGTATTTTTACAGCCGCTCTGTGGGTTCGCTTCGTCTGCCCACAAGTGACTTTTCCATTCTGTCAGCCCGAGATGGTGAAGTCATAGGACTGGGTCAGAGACAATGAAGCTCGAGGGTTGAGCATCGACTTGGCTATGAAGACGGTGTGCGGCACCTTTTCATTAGTCTTGGCAGACTCACGCAACAGATGGTTACAATAATTGTGCCTGTTTTACTGCTTTATTTGGACTGAAAGGTGAAAACACAAGTGCAGTCAACATGTCTTTATTAGAGAGTGTAGAATAAAACAATGTTTGTGTGAAATTGTTTGTGACAGTTATGAAAATGGGAAATAAGCTTTTTTTTGTAGCTTTGCTCTTTTGTTTAGGCAGAAATATTTCAATTTAAACTCAGCTGTCAAAAGCAATGACACACTAAGGCTTTATTGAAGATATTTGAGCCCAAAACTCTCCAGAAAACACAGCCATTTGTCAATCACTGTCTCCTGCCATGCGTAAAAGATTAAAGCTCCGGCATCCGATGTCCAGGCATGTCGTAGTCATCACTTGTTACTTTGACAATCAGGGTGAATTCCCCAAAACTGAGTGGAGGTGGTCCTTTGAGCTAGCTGGAGTGCTAGCATTGTGCATGTAGCACTGGCGCTTATGGAGCAGTTCAGAGCCCTTCTAGCCACGTGGCAAAGGAATGCCAGCTCGCTGAGTGAGGCTGAATGTTTGCTGTGTAAAACCTCAGGGGTCCATAGCATCTACTGAAGGGACAAGAGTCTTTTTTTTTTGTTTTTAGGCTACAAAGGGGTAGAAAACAGGCAGTGGTTCACCTGAGTTTACAGCATTTCTGTGAGCAGATTCAGGTTCCTTTCTCTGCACAAATCTTTCTCTGTAATGTAAAACATCATGACATCAAAACAGGATGCAAACACAAAGCCAGACAGGATCTTGTGCAAATGAATATGCTAATTTTAGACCGGGGACAAATGTTGCTGTTGGGAACATCTCACCACATTCAAAACACAGTCAAACAAGGCTGTGACCTAAAACTAAATGAGCATTGCACAGTATATAGTGAGCTGTGGCTTTCATGGTACTGTCGTGGAACCACCTGAGGCCCTGGGTGTGACACAGTAAGAGTGGATTAATGTGGGGGGGTTGTTCAAGTCCTGCACAGCTAGTCTGACCTCTCCTTTGACCATGCCCATCCCGCTCCGTGGGACACTAAAATATCAAAGGCAGGCTTCTCCCAAAACTCACGGAAGCTGTGGTCTCCTCCCAAGTGAGCACACACACATGCTTAATGCAGAAAATATCCACAGCTTCCTTTGAAGTTGAGTCCTGGCACTGGCTTGCTGGCATGGTTTTCAAAATGCTTGATGGTTGATTGGAGGAAAGAGAGAACTACAGACGTTGTATTTCATTCTGTCAGTTCAGCTCCATTCTGACATTTTTTTGTGTCAGTAAAAGTGTTGTTCACACGCAGACACACACACAGTGATACACAGGACAAGGTGTACTATTAGGCATGTAGACCTAACAGCGTGTACCAGCCTATCTTAGCCTGACTTTGTGTTACACTTAGCTGCAAAGAACTCCCTTTTCACTGCTCGGATCATTGTCTGGCTTTCAGCTGGAATGAAAAATACCACAAGACAAATACTTTTCCTGTCCACTCTTCCATGGTCAGTGCTGCACACCAGGAATGAAAGGTGCTTAAGAGAAACAAACAGTCACTTACCGGAGTGCTGTAGTAGAAAAAAGCCATCCACACTGAATACAATACATTGAAAGAATAGAATTTCAGTATGTGTTTTATCATAAAAAGTAAACAGAGCTATTTCTAAATTGTGTATGGATAATATACATTCCCTAGCCAGTTCAACTCCTATGCTGGTCTTGAAGTAAATCTTAGTTTTATGGCTGTTGAAGATCAGTTTAGCTTGAAACATTGTAAGAAATGCGTTAATTCTTTTGTTTCATTTATTCTATTTTTGAATTTCAGAAGATGTAGTTTGTGGTGCTGTTAGACTGGATTGAATTAAACGCAAACCTATTTCTGTTGTTTGGCCTAGCTCTGAGTAAAATGGCATTATCCAAATAGTAGAAATGTGTGTTGGTAGAAGACATCACAAGCTCAGCAATGAAAACGAAGATGAATGAAAGGGCATCCTTCTGTTAATTTAGACTTAGACAGATTTTAATAAGTCACAAGGGAAATGAATTGATCATAGTAGGTTAATTATTGCAAAAAAATGAGCTGAATACCATACCATTCATGAAACTGAATAGTTAGTACTGAACTGTTATATTAAACTGCCTTTGTTTTCACTAGTTTTCACACGTGAGTATATTTGCCACCTATTAAATTTTCCATGTATCCTGAACAATTGTTTTTCACCTTTATTGGCTCTGTAATAAAAAATTGCCTACACTTTCCAAGACTCTGCATCAAAAATATACTTCCAAAAAACAGAACAGTATCTGATTTTGTTTTATTTGTTTGCGAAATCTCATGTAAAAACTTTCTCCGAAACTTGAAGCTGTTGATAAGTTTGGCTCTGCTTTAAACCAATAAGTGCTGTGTAGGACCACAAACAGCTCCATTTATAGGCTCCCTTGGTTAAGCCTCTATAAAGCTCAAGCAGTAAATGTGCTCAGCAGCTGCCTGACATTGACGGACTAGCTCCGTCTACTTTTGTGTATCTCGTAGCCTTGTCTCTACTTGAAATGTTATCTCCTTGATGTGGGTCTAAGCCTTCTGCTTTTCAAAATGCCTGGCGACTTCTGTGCACATGGAGCCCCAGTGAGGAGAGCAGCAGATAGACTGCAGTCGTGTTGTCGAGTGTTGCTACTTTAGCATTCTGATCTTATCTAGGAGCTTTTTAAATAGATTTTGATCCAATACCCAATTTTGTCATGCTAATGATTGAAAATGGGAAAAACATTATTTGCTGAAAGCCATGTGTGAATGAGCCATAAGATGACATCAGACTCTTATGTGTCTTGCCTCCTCAGATTGGGCATGACAGAGCGGGCCAAGTCGAGGGTGTAGCCACATCTGGCAGGGAGCGCTGAAGTAAGCAGGAGCCTCAGTACACCAGATCGTCTACTGCGGTGGGGAAGATGGGGGAGACGGAGGAGGAGAGGGACAATGTGGGAAAGCTGTTTGAAAACTTCATCCAGGCCTCGACCTGCAAAGGGACTCTTCAGGCCTTCAACGTCCTCTGCAGGCGCCTGGACCTGGACCCTGCAGACCACACCACTTTCTACAGCGGTCTGAAGGCGAAGCTCACCACCTGGAAGGCCAAAGCACTTTGGAGTAAGTTAGACAAGAGGATGTCCCATAAGGAGTACAAGAAAGGCCAAGCCTGCGCAGACACCAAGGTAAGTTAATTATGTCTTTGTAAAATGAAAAAAAAAAAAATGTTTTCCAGTCATAGAGATGGATTTTTTTGTTTGAGTTTGTTGGCTGTTTTTTGAAGTATATGACAAATATATTTCCTGGCTGAGTGGTTGGGGCACATACCACATGGGCAGAAAATGCCCTCAGCAGCTTAGCAGTCTACCATTTGACTCCCGGCCGGCGGGACCTTTGCTGCTTTTCATTCCTCAGCTCTTTCCCCTGATTTTCTGTCCGTTTTTCCACTGCAGCTATCCAATAAAGGCAAAAACGCTTAAAGACAAGATTTATTTTCCCAGCAGACGTTGTTATCTTTTCATGTGATGTTTTCAGACTGGTATGAAGTTCAGTCATTTGTTTGATGTTATGTTAGTTTGCGTGTCCTTTTCATAGAAGAAATGACACTCTGTCACTCAGTTATTTGCTTGAAAGGAACCAACGCTCACATCTGCAACGCGGTAGTTTTTCAAACTGATAAGAAAAAGACATCGCCGATGAAGTGCGATGGTTTTTTCTAACTCAGCCATGTCTCTTAATTTCCATTACTGAAAAGAAAAATATGCTGTATGCTTTGGAGAACAGCCAACACACCTTAAATGTGTACGGTCCATTAAAGCCTCACAGGAATCCTGAAAAATGTCGAAAAAATATCAGGTTCTCTTCATACATCATTAAAGTTCATGTTTTATGATTTAGGAAGTGTCTTTATGACTTCAGCTAATGTGCTTCCTTTTTTTATTTTTATTTTAAACCGCCGGCACTCTGACTGCCCTTTTACAGAACTCTGCAGAGAGCCATTGCTCAGGTCGTGCTATTGATAACACTGACAGTAACAATTACTCTGACGCTACAATGCACAGAAGAGGAAATGTTTTGCAGTGATTTCTGCAGTGATTTCTGCTGTTCAGAGGCGCTATGTGACAAAACTGAAACAAAACTTGAAGAAATACAACCATTGTGAATATAACGCACAATCTGATGTGTGACAAAGACCTCATGCGTGCACCAAGCACGTTTACAGGATTTAATCACAACCAAAGACACAAGAGACACAATGAAATTGCAACCACATAACGCAAAGCTTCAGTTTCATTCAGAGAATGAATCACAATATGAGTTTTGCAGTAGAGGCAATGCAATAATAATGGTTGTGTATACACCAATCAGCCACAACCTTATGGGCACTGTGCAGTGTTCTGCTGAGAAACATTTGACCTGGCATTCATGTGGGTTTTACTTAGACAGGTACCACCCACCTAGACCAGACCAGACACCCCCACCCCATAGCAATGACACTCCTTGATGGCAGCAGCCATCCCCAGCAGGATGCAGCCTGACACAGACACACACAAGACTTTAGGACCAACTAAAAAAAACATGGTGAACAGCACAAGGTGTTGACCTGGCCTCCAAATTCAGATCTGTGTGATGATCCATAGAGGCCCCTCCCCTCAACCCATAGGACCCAAAGACCCCCACTAACAATATTCTGTTACCAGACATCACAGGACACCCTCAGAAGACCCATGTCCATTCTCTGATGAGTCACAACTGATTTGGAGACACAAGGGAGACACAATATTAGGAGGGTGGTCATCATGTTATGCCTGATTGGTGTATATTTAAAGTGAACCCTTGGTGGCCTGGATTGAATCTCTGCTTGACGACAGACAACCACATTTGTCTACGAAGCTGAATGTTGTGGCTGGATGGTTGAGGAAAAGTAGCAAAAACCTGGAGGATTGCCATTGCGCCATCAGCTGTGCCCAGCCTGAGACCGTGTTTTTATTTCAAGGAGAAACAGACAGCATCACTCGGCAACTATTATTATCTGGCCCCAGTCATAACTGAGGTGTGCACTGCTCTTTATAGGTTCTTCCTTAAAGGTTGGAGCGAGGCCCAGCTCATTATTAAAATGTTTCAGTCCAGTTTCATAGGGCCTGTCTGATTTAAGCCAGCACCTCATTAGGTAATAAGAGGTGTGACTCTCCTGCACCGTTGAGCCAAAATGTTTAGGGTTTCCTTTAGGTTTACAGTTCTGACATTGCACAGAGTTCTTCTAAAGGAAAAATGGCTAACCAGCGAAATGAACAATGGTTGCTTTGCATGAATGAAACATTTGAGTTTATGTTTCTCTTCTAAAGCCTGAGATTTATTTCAGTATATATAATTGGTCACAGTGCAGGATAGCTGCTTTTACACGATTAATAGTATCGCCGTGCCCTGGAGGAAACCACAAGGTGATGACTTGTTTTTATCACAAGCTCTGTTGTAACAGTGACAGATGTGATATCACTCAGCGGCTCCTCTTCATATTTCTGCTGCAGCAGCAACCTTTTAAAGGATGTGATGTCATATATGTTTTATGGCCCGGCACAGCTGGCTGCACTAACACGTAAAAGTGTGTCTTCCTCATAAAGTTTTACTGTCTAAGGTAAAATTTATCTTTTTTAATTTGTCCATTTTGTCATATGGTCTTACATTTAATCAGATCTTCCACTGAGTTTTTAATCCTTGTAACCCCTCTTGGATTAGTATTAAACAAAATAATAAAATGTGCATTTGAGATATAAACCTTTGACTTTAAAGGGCTCCTTGGAGTATTAGCGTAATTTCTTCTTTCTTTGTACATTGATGCGTTTCTTGGGACGTCACTTTTGTCCTTGTTTTTAAATCAAGGTGCTTTCCACATCTCAATGTCTGTGATAGTTAAAGGCTTATTGGTTGCATTGTGTTGGGCCTTGACATGTGAGTTTGTTCGTAGGGCGTGTGATGAATGCCTGGGCGAGGTAGAGTTGGCATGAGATGAGGTCACAGGTGGGTAGTTGAAAGGAAGTGTGCGTCCTGACTCAGCAGATGCGGCGAGACCCTTCAGGAAAATCTGCTCAAATACATCCGTGAATGGAAAAGTACAAACAAACGGCACATGTCTGCTATTGGTCGATAGAGACATGAAAACAGTGACGGGGGTTTAGGAGAAAAAATGTGAACATCTGTATAAACTGAGTTGGTGCCGTGTGCATACTGTAAATGATCACATTTTCAACATCCTCCCATCACCGTCTCTAGCTGTGTGAATAGCCTAACCCCCCACCCACCCCAAAACAACAGGCAGGCTTGTCCAGGCAGTGCTTCACACCTGAGAATACCTCATCCTGGTAACCTCAGGCAATGATGAAACATTGTGTTCTTCTTCACACTCATGCCAAAGAAAACATCCTGAAGCACTCAGAGGAAAATGGAGTATGGAGAAAACAAAGCCGAACTATTTTTGTTATTTTGGTGCTGACGAAAAAGCCGTTTAGGGTTTGATGTAGGATTTCAGATCACTACTGAAACCACCTACACCTTGGTATTATTCTGTTGTTGGATGCACAGGAAGGCAGGAAGACAGTCCTTTTGATAAAACTCTGTCTGCTGTGTACCGGTAGTGCCATGTCTTTGTGATTTAGAGCTAATTTGGTGAGGACACAGCCCACCATGTTGAGCACAGCAGGAATGATTTTGAAAAGTGGCGTCATTCTCGATTAAACGTTAAATAAATCCACACGCAAACTCCTACACAATTCACCCCAGTGCCTCTAAATTAGTTTAAAGCAAAAGAAATGAGACAGAGTGAGCCAGCACACATGCGTCACTTCTTTCATCGTCTTTCAAGAGGATGATGTCATGTTTGAAGCACACATTCTCAGACAAATGCTGAAACCTCAGTGAACTGACTTCATGCATTTTTGCGTGAGCCTGGTGTGTGAATAACACCGTAGATATGCAAAGGTTGTGGTAATGGTTTAGGTTGGTTACACGAGAACGTCCCACTGGGCCTGCACCACTTCGGCCACGGGTAAACACTCTTCTTCATGTTTAATACTAAGAATCCTCTCACATGCCAGGTGGTCCAGAACGGTCATCCTACAAATGGCCCAGTTCTCAGAATCAGCGTCTATCATGCTCAAATGTTCCTAAGAGGGACGCTCAGCCTCTAAGTTGCCCGGGTGGTGCAGGAAAGTGCTGCAGTGTTTCCTGATCTATGTAAATGTTATAATGTTCCTGGGCAAGTTATAAACAAGTGGGAGCACATCTCAGTCTCTTCTGCAGGAGAAGTCTCAGCCTTCTGTTATTAATATGACAAAGATGTTATCATGCTGTAGCTCATCTCCATGTGTCTTATTGGTAATGAGGTCTGTTTGTCATTCTGTCTCATTTAGTGCCTCATCATTGGAGGAGGTCCCTGCGGCCTGCGGACCGCCATAGAGCTCGCCTTGATGGGTGCCAAAGTGGTGGTGATTGAGAAGAGAGACTCTTTTTCCAGGAACAACGTGCTCCATCTTTGGCCCTATACCATCCATGACCTGCGAGGCCTCGGGGCCAAAAAGTTCTACGGAAAGTTCTGCGCCGGGGCCATAGACCACATCAGTGAGTATTTGATTTTACCGTCTCGTATAATGTGATGCACAGAATTTGACTGAACTCTAAAATTATAAAGCCTATGATGTAATGGAGTGGAACAAATTTTTGCTGCATGACTATAAAATATCTGTCATTATGTGCCCATTTGCTACGTCTGGGGTTCTCTTTGCGAATTATCTATCAAGTCCAACTACAATATATTGGATACAATCAATCTAAATATGTTCTCAGGGTTGTATTAATATGTGCATGTGTTGTGTCTGATAGGCATCCAGCAGCTGCAGCTGATCCTCCTGAAGGTTGCACTGATAGTTGCAGTGGAGTTTCACATCAACGTGGAGTTTGTCAAGCTGTCGGAGCCTCCAGAGGATCAGGAAAATGAAGGTATTCATCCACACCATCACTTCAGATACACGCCCAAACAATAGATTAACACGGCCCTTGCGCCTTCACATTTCATCATTATCTGCAAGGTGTGGGGAGATGAGCACAGCTGGAAACCGTACAGCTGGGACTGTCAGCAGAATGAGGCTGAGAAGTTTAACACAGACATCACATTGTTCGACAGATGTATGGTTCCACGTAGCTTCCTGGAGGAGCCGCATTTACCCTCCTACTCTCTGACTTTCTATTTCAAGGCTGATCAGGCAGCACGGGATGTCTCATCCTGCAGTATTTGAAGCGCTGGCACTGATTTCATTTTCATCATATTTAGATGAGGTTAGCAGAGGCCAAGGGTTTTTCTACTCAAATGTACCATGCAGCACTAACCTACCATAATAATACCAGAGATTCAGTTTTGGTTTCCTTAGTTTTAATTGACATTTAGAGCTTTGCGTCGACTGACATTACATTAGAGCATGGACACTGCACTTCAGATGGCTACTTGACCTTCTTATCTCACATGGGCTTATATGTTCTGAGGAAGAAAATAACTAGCACACTGGAGTGGTGTCCCTTCAGCTCTAATATCAATACACCGATAACAACAAGAGCCTTGCCTAAAATTAGACGTAGCCTTAACCCTCCCGTTCTGCTGTGACAGACATAGCTGTATCCTTGACTCCACGGAAAGCATTTTCCACACAGTGCACAACAAGCTGCCTAACATTTGCTATGCTGCTCATATTGTTTCTACTAACATTAAACTTAAAATAATATTTTAGGTATCAATTTCACTGTGTTATTTGTCTAACAACCTGAACTGGCCAATGCAGCGTCTTTAACATTTTATTTTCCTCCGTCATGATTGCCGAACGAATAGCCATATTTGTCCTTACTTTATTGGCATCATAGCATGAGCAGGATTACAGCAACATAGCAACACTAAACAGCAACAGTGCCTAAGTGTATTTACTCATTCTCATCCTTCATTGTTTCTGGACTGACAAATTTAGAAGTGCAGAACATGGCAGATGGTCAAAGGAGAAATGTTGTGATAAAGAGGAAAAACACCAATCCTTATCATGTCACGTTCCACATGCTTTGAGCTGACTGTTCTGTGGAAGAGAAGACAACAAAGGGAATATAGCTAGGATTTATATTATGTGGGTTTCTCTGTGTCTTTCAGGAGTTGGGTGGAGGGCTGTAATCCGACCTGCTGATCACCCTGTGGCTAACTTTGAGTTTGACGTCGTGGTGGGGGCTGACGGACGCAGGAATACTCTGGAAGGTGAGAAGACGGCGAACAAAAGGGTTACACAGTATAGATGCCTGAAGGATTACAGTTCTTTTAGACCTGACAACAAAGTGTGTTATACAGGAAGGAGCTATGATCCAGATTTTTCTGGACCAAGGCTGTTATGAACTTTTCATTCAAAATTTGAAAGCTCAGGTTTTCAGTCCATTGATGCGTGTTTAAATACAGAGGCACTGTATGATGCATCCAGCAGTTTACTTCAGCTACACATTACTTCAGTGCCTGTCATAGATGAGACTGACACACACTCGACATACTCAAGGGTTTGTGGCTTTAATCAGATAGAACCCAGCATATCCACTGTTAAGTGTTCAGCAAACACTGAACTTTCCCTTTAAATAACTTGTCCTATATTGTCTCTGTTTTAAGAGCTATAAATGAAACTCAACTTCTGTAAACTTGTGCTAACAAATAACAGTTGACTCTCCCAATGGGAACGGCAAGAAACTGTCGAAACACTGTACATAAATAGAGCAGAGCTCAGATCCCAGCGCGGCAGCTGATGCACTCATTTTGGACCGGCTCCATCTCTCAAACTGTTTTGTTTCTCTTAAAAAATGCTGTCATCGAACAACCAATTCACATTAAATGCTTATTCCTAATAAGGGCAATGTGCGGCAGAACAAGACGTTTAGCTCATTCCCCAATTATGAAGACGCCCGAGGGAAATGATTTTCCCCTTTACTCAGCCTGCTTTTGTGCTACTTCTGTGGCCTAGCTATGGTAACGGGGTAAAAATGTTGATTGTTGCGGGGATGGAAACGGCCTTCTGTGATTTTTTTAACAGTGACACTTTCCTTTTCCTTGTCTCGTGAGACACTTTGAAGGAAGCCACCAGTTCACTTATTCCCCTTTTTTCTTTATGCGCTGCAGCTTTAGAATGAGTGACATTTTTAGTGAGTCCTTCATCATGAATAGACAGTTTGAAAATCTACCAGTACAATGTCGTTCCTTCATTTTAAAAGTTAACTTGTTTTTCCCCCTGTGTCCCTGACTTTGCCTATTCCAACTATTTTGAAACGGAACTTTTGAACTCGTTCAGACTTTAAAATATTTAATCAGAGACACTGAATGCACTACTCTAATTTGGACTTTTTTAAATACTTTATCTATGAATAAGCTGTTCATAATTCGAAACACTGTATGGTACAAGTGGATTTTTAACCACCAGAACTTTTGGTCCTGTTGATTGAATTCCTGTTACTTCTTTCTAATCTTTTCTTTGCATGGCTGGATAAAAGCTTACCTCATCTAACGTGCCTCTTATCCTAACTCATAACTACCTTGTAATCATTTTTAAGGTTGGATTTCCTGAGCTTTTAACAACCTATCCAACGGGACTGGTTTGCTTGGGAAGATCCATGTCTCCATTTCATTCTCTCTCCCTCTGTGTCTATATTGTGTTTTCTTACAGGTTTCAAAAGGAAGGAGTTCAGAGGTAAACTTGCAATTGCCATCACAGCCAACTTCATCAACAGGAACACCACTGCAGAGGCCAAAGTAGAAGAGATCAGCGGAGTGGCCTTCATCTTCAACCAGAAGTTCTTTCTTGACCTCAAAGAGGAGACAGGTGAGAAGGAATGACAATAGCTGTCCTCAATACAAAGGACTGACTTGGTTTGTTCAGCAGTAATTGACTGAAAAAAGCACTCAAAATGCAGTTAAATTAATAACATCTGTCTGCTTTTTTTTCGTGAATTCCTGCCACATTGAAAACATGTCATGTCTTGCAGGTATCGATCTGGAGAACATTGTTTACTACAGGGACAACACACATTACTTCGTCATGACTGCCAAGAAACAAAGCCTGCTGGACAAGGGAGTTGTCATTAACGTAAGCAGAATATGTTAATCCTGCAGATCCACTATGTCTTGCTGGCACAGTGTTCAGTTTGACTTTCCTTGTTTTCTAATAGCTAATTGACAGTGTAGTTTTCCATTTGATCGTAACAGGGATGCATATTGTGAATGAAATGCCTTTCCACAAATACTCATCACGCTGCCTATTTTTGCTAAGTCTTTCTAATACAGAATTGTTACTGTTAATTGTTGTGTGTTGGATGAAATTACAAACTACACTGATAAGCAGAGGTCTAGAATTGGGTTGGTATAGATTTATTTATTTATTACCAATATATTGGTATATATAACCAATCATATAGAATTGAACTGGTGTATTTTAAAAATGTTAATCTCTGCAATCTTTTCCTGACTGCTTCTGCTCTACAGGATTACATAGAGACCCAGATGTTGCTGAGCAGTGAAAATGTCAACCAGGAAGCTCTTCTGTGCTACGCCCGAGAAGCTGCTGACTTTGGCACCAACTACCAACTTCCCACACTGGATTTTGCCATGAACCACTGCGGGCAGCCAGATGTGGCAATGTTTGACTTCACAAGCATGTACGCCTCTGAGAACGCTGCTCTGGTCCGGGAGAGAAGTGGACGCCAGCTGCTGGTGGCGCTGGTCGGCGACAGTCTGCTGGAGGTGAGGAAGGGGAAGAGAGATCAAGCCAAGTCAGGTTTGCTCAGTTCTACCTGGGAAAAGAAGCAGCCGTTACACAGCCAGTCATGGCTGAGATGCTCAGTTTCTTTGGATGGGGAGTCTCTGACAGCAGAGACAGGGACTCTTTACTGGCAACTGTACAAGCCCAAGATTTAGGGAGACGTTAAAGGTGACTGCATGGACATGTACAAGCTGATCTGCACAGTTACACTGACAGGAGTTATTAGTAATGTTTCCAAAATATTTGAAGGCAAACACTCATCCTTCTGGTATGTGACATTACAGAGTAAATTATTACAACTGACAAATAACTAAAACATGCTCCAAATTCCTGGCAAGCCTGAAAAAAATAAGAAAGTGTAATTATTTTTCACAGCCACTACTTATCATTTCTTCTCCCCCTTGTATTTGTATTGTTCGTTCTTTCCTGACACACAGTTGAAATGTTTGCTCTGTGTTCATGTGCAGCCCTTCTGGCCAATGGGTACAGGTTGTGCCAGAGGCTTCCTGGCGGCCTTCGACACGGCCTGGATGGTAAAGAGCTGGGCTCAAGGTCGGACGGTTTTGGAAGTGCTGGCAGAGAGGTAAAAACACACACACACACACACATTGAGACTGAGATTGAGAAATATACAGGTGTGTGTTTGCATAATTACGTAATTCAGTGATGTCTGTCATCTGATTGTGTTTTTTTTTTTTTTTTCTTTTTCTGTAGGGAGAGTATTTACCGACTACTGCCTCAGACCACACCTGAAAACTTAGCCAAAAACTTTGAGCAGTACACCGTAGATCCGGGGACCCGATACCCCAACCTCAACACTGCCTGCGTGAGGCCTCATCAGGTGAGAGGATGTGACAATGGGCTTGTTTTTTAATAAATATACACATTTTTTATGAATGTCTGGAACGTGATCTTCTTTTCTTTGCCCTTGCTCTTTCAGGTGCGTCACTTGTACATCAGCGGAGAGCTTAACCCCTGCTCTCTGGAGCGCGCTGCTTCCATACGGCGGCCTGTCAATCTCAGCAGACGAGGTATTTCAAGAATTGACAGACTCAAAGTCTGACTGCTGCTGACTCATGTCTGCGTTATTTATGATAGCCATCTGGCTGATTTAAACACTGCGGCCCACGTCTGTTCTCGTCCTTCGCCTTCCAACAAACAGAATTCACTGCATTTTAGGGAATAAGTCACAATCTGGGGTTTGTTTTTACATGTGGGTTCATTGAGGGGAGGGAGCTCTGAAAGAGGAGCTGCAGGGCTGCGGGAGGAACAGGAAGAAACACTCACACACCGTACCACACTCACCAAGTTCCATGTTGTTTTATGTTGCTGTCTTTAAAATGACCCTGAGTTTGAACTAAAAAAACACGCACGTAATTATGAAACCTATATTCATGAATGAAACATTTGAAACAATAGCTGCATGCTGAAATGAGCTGTGAATAACTTTAGTCATACAGCAAGGACAGCAAGTATGTACATGTCCTGTCAGAGACATGTGCATACCTCAGCACCCACTTCACAGCATTGTTGGCTGGAGTAAGGTTGTGGCCTTATATTATCTTGGCCTTAAACCCCCCGAATGTCTACATGACTGATGCTGTTCTCTAGCCTGCATTCCTCTGACAAGTTATATGAGCTTTTGATTGTTTTAATGAAAACCTGCCTATCTCTGTTTCTTTTATAGAGTCGGAGATCAGGCCAGCGAGGCTTCTTACCTGGTGCCAGAAACAGACGGAGGGCTACAGGAATGTGACGATCACGGACCTGACATCATCTTGGAAGAGTGGCATCGCCCTCTGTGCCCTCATCCACAGGTTCAGACCTCAGCTGATGTACGTAAAACACACCAGATAATCTCGCGGCAGCCTGCAGAGCTGCAGCTTCGATCAAATACCAGAATCATTGCCTTTATCTCTTTACAGCTTTAACACATTCCAGTGGACATACAAGTTTTTTTTCTGTTTTGTTGGCTGCCTCTCTGTGCTAACTATTTTGGGAGGAAATTCATTTCTCATGGGTGTGTTATATATGCTCGGGATGAAAGCAACACTTGCTATATATAACAACTTTAAAAAAAACCCACACTCTTTTTAGAGTACCAATAAATGCCCCGAGCTTAAAGCTAGCTGGTAGTATAGTGTGAAACCAGAGGAGTGTCAGAATGCACCGTGTACAATTCAATAAGAGAAATCATGTGGAAGTAATGTGTGAATTTTATTGAAGTAACAAGAAGATGGTGAATATTTTTGTGGTTAGACTCAAACAAGAAGCATCACCACAGAGTCCTGGATTAGATAGGGACAGATAGAGACGGGATCTGCTGAAATTTAGAAGCCGGTCGATCGCTGGACGGATAATTTCAAAAGAGTTATGATGTTGAAACTGAGAATATTCTGATATTCTGTTCTGAGAAACGTTCTGTTTGAAAAGGCAAAAGTGATGAAGTGAGTGGAGCAGTAGGAACGTGAACACGGAGGGATAGAGACAAAATGAGTCAATACATCTCCCGTATTGACCTTTTGCCTTTGCTTCATGTCACGCATTTTTATCAAGAGCATTTCAACACTGACTTTATTGACTCAGCTGAAACCAATAGTCACTGCTCCAGTGCCTGTATTAACATGTATCCATCAGAAGCTATTATTCAGCGGGCTTTCATTCTCAATAATGGCCCCTTCTTCTCTAGTAATCTGGGGTTATAGAGGAAAAAAAGCAAGTCAAACAGAAACTGCAGCTTAGTTTCCACTTCCAGGGTCGGTCTGCCTTACACAACATGGAATTAGTCAGTGCAACTTTAGATTAGTACATTTGCCGATTTAATTATATCCTCTCGCCCTTCAATTATTGACTCCATACCGCTGCACCGCTTCATGTGGTCATGCAAGTTTCCAGGAAGCACTGGCTTTTTTTTTCTCTCTCTCTCTCTCTCTCCCTTCGCTCTTCCAAATGCATACCTGTCAGCGGAGCAGACGGCGGAGAGGGGAGCAGGTTCATAGAAAAGAAAGAAAGAAAGAGTGAGCCTCTGCAGTTAACTGAATAACACCAAAGTTTGTGTGCTGCTGCTAGGTTACTGCTCTCTCCTTTACGTTAGTCCTTACGGTGTCTGCACACTGTCAACGTTAGTACAGACGTCAGAGCTGTGTCTTTTTCCTCCCATTAGAAGTAATTTCCTTTCTTTTTTTTCTATGTTTTTTGAACGCTGAATAGGATAGATATCTGTGTGAATGCCACTGTGCTTGTGTTAAATCTTCACGTCTGTGTGTTATGTTACATTTGCTCATGTTATGTTTACATTTACATATCGCATGCCTGACGGGTAGAAAGCAGAGAATAAAATTCACATTCCTCTTTCACTGTTCAGAGCATTACATTTATTTATAGGTCATGGGGACAAAGCACAAACATACCGACTATATATTTTTCCTAACTGCTTTGCACTGACATCTTTAAGCTGGACTTTTTGGACATTTTTTTTCTGTTTCTGTGTTTCCATCAGAGATTTTAACTCATTAAACGAGTTGGACCATGCTGCAAACCTCCAGCTGGCTTTTGACATCAGTGAGCGCGAATTTGGGATCCGATCATTCGCATCTGCGAAGGAGCTGAGTGCTGATGAGGAGCTGGATAAGACCAAGATGAGCACCTATCTGTCCAAGTTCTATGAGCTCTTCCGGGGAACGCCTCTACCTGCCTCAGGTACACTACTCTGCTGCTCCATGCTGATACTTTCACTCACTGAGGCCTGCTGCTACCATTTCTCCTTTTTTCTGTCCTCTTTTGTTTGGCCACAGCAATTACAAAACATCTAATGAGAGAATGTTTTAAATTACTTTTGATTTTCTGTAAAAAGTTGTGTTTGTTGTCTGGTGTTTTAATCTAGTGCAGTGGCATGAGAGGAATGTGCATCGGTATCAGAGCTATGCACTGCTGCAGTCTGAGATTCTTCCCAGCATACGGCTGCCTGTTTCAACAAAAGTGCTACTTAATTCCTGCCTATACTGCGCTGTGTTATTTAACCTCAACCTTCTCACCTACCTCTTTGGTGCTGCTGCGTTATACAGCGGTGCTGTTGTGGTGGAACATTCCTCTATATAATTCCAATAGCTTCTTTTTTTCCAGGCCACTCATAAAACCTGTCTCATCTATAAGGCGATAATGCATTGATGTTATGTGACTTTTATGACTGTACACAGTGGAAAATGTGAAAAGCCTAATGCAGTCACGTGTTACACTCTTCAGGTTCCAGAGGAGTGGATGAAAACAATGAAGACTATCCATCTAAGGACGTCAGAAGTAATAATAATGTGCTCAATCTCACACTGCCAAGAAAACGGGTGCCAAAGGTAACGAAGCTGAAGTTTGATTATTTTTTTAATGTACATTTTATTGTATGTCAAAATAGTTTTGGTTAAGGAATATGTTGCTTTTTTGAAACGTCTTTTTCCTCATTTTCTCATTCTGTGTTTTCAGGATGAGAAGAAGTTGGACGGTACAGACTCCCTTTACAAGAGGAGGCGGAAGTTCTGTTATTTGGAGGAGGTTTGTTAATGTCATACTTCTGAATACAAAGTTATGCGGGTGTTTCGATGTGTTACTAAGTTTTTATCTGTTGTGCACTCAGGCCACCAATCTTTCCACTAATGGCTCTGCAGTACTGGGTGGGCGGGATCCCAAAGAAAATAAAGTGCGCTCAATGGCTACGCAGTTGCAGGCCAAGTTTGAAAGTCCACCCAGTTGCACCGTCCGCAGGACACAGGTAAACACAACAGCATTTACGTTTATTTATCTATTTAATCTTGATGTAAGTGCAGCTCCTACTGTCCGATATGTTTACATCCTTCCTCAGTACAGAAATTTAAAAGGCCCATTTGCACTCTTTTTTTTTTTTTTTTTTTTTTTTACAGACCATAAATATGTTTTAAATTTCCTCTGTTGTCAGCTGGAGTTCAGTCAGTGGTCTGTGGTTTAACGTAACTTTCCAAAATCTTTCCTTTTGCCAATGCTACGAAGTCTGCTGTTGTCTGTCATTTCTTGCGTGGAATATTTTCAGCCTTTTCTGTTTCTGTGTTCATGTTTCAAGTCTGTTCCTTACCCCTTTCAAAAATCTCAGTCAGACTGTGAGAAGTCTTTGCTGCTGAACGCTCTTGACCTGACTGAGAGTTTCCCTGTTAAACTCAGCCCTCCGCTGCCGCCCAAACCTCCTCCTCTGACACAGGTAGTCTGGAGCTGCACAAAGTGTACTAACTGTGGCAAAAATGCTTCAGAGCGTGCCTTCAAAAGTAGTTACAGTTTGGTCAATTTCACATAAAGCAAACACTTATTTTTGGATTTTTTTTTAATTCATCAAGTTCTCCCACGGTTACTATATTTCACAGTGTACACATGTAGTGTACACATCTCACACAGCACACCATAATTTACCTAAACAAGGACTCCTTGGATGTTTAAAGGACCATGTTGGTGGTTTTAGTTTCTTTAGTCTTGACAGACTTGGACCCTCCTTTTAATTTAGAAACTCTCCAATCAAGTATCTTTTAAATTTTATATTACACAGTAAACTTGCTCAGTGTTCAAAACATAAAATAAACACTCAAAATCGTGTGAACAATGCTTATTTTACCTTGGCATCTGAGTTTGTTATACTTATCCTCTTTGCTTATAAAGTCTGTTTTACTTCACGTTACACTCGATTATGTTTTATGAAAGCGCTCAAATGCGAGAACAAAAGGGATTACCATTGGAGTAGCTTTTCTTGTTGGAAAGTTCTGAAACAAGCACGGGCGCGCCTTATCAACAGGCAAGGAGCGCAGCGGCGTGGGGCCTTAAATGGCTGACAAACTTTTAAAAACTTCAACAATGGCAAAGTGCTGAGTTTTTAGAGTTGTGACGTTGTGACGCCAGCAAATCATATCTATTGACCTGCTCCTTAAAACAAACGATGGCACCATTCTTTAATTCAGCCGTGACTTGCTTTGAAGTAAGGGGCTGGTTTAGTGGTGAGGGGTGATAGCTTCCAAGCATTTGACCTTAATCCCATTAAATGTTGCATGCACAACTCTGACAGCAGCTCCAAATTCAAAATGAAAAGAAATTATTCCTCTGGAAATGAAAACAGAAAGAAATAGCTAAAGAAAGAGGAGAAAAAAGTAAAGATAATGACAATTAATGATAATTCTGAACAGCTAACTCCGTGCTGCCAGTCTAGCCATCTTAAATGTGGGGGAAGAGATATTGAATCAATTAACTTCCACTATCATCATTTGTTCTTTCTTTTGTACATGGTTAGCATTAGTTAACTTAGTTTGAATTTTTTTGATCATTTTTAAGGATTAATGTGGTAACACTGCCAGACTCCACATCTACCACAGCTAGTTTAAAAAGAAGGAGCTGAGGTGGTACCCATCTGTACCATTTAAAGCTGCCCTTAATTATACACAACATAGCCTTAGCACAGTTTAAAGAGTGAAATAAATGTTCACCAAAAACTATTTCTGTATCAGCCTGTGAACAATTGATTCGGCTGTAAAGATGGCCATAGTAACATTAAAGCCTGTGGGGACTGACTTGAAATTATAGCCAAGTGACCATTTATGGAACTACAGCTTTTGGCACTTAATTTTTCTTACAAGCCAAGCTGTTGAAAAATTGTACCCACAGGGCAAACAAAAAGCAAACATAAGTGTCAGAAAAGAGCATGTGAATTTAAGAGTCTCTTTTATTCAGACTTAGCTGTTGGCTGTTCACTCGTAGCTCTCAGATGTCAGACTGCCTCTCCAGTTCTTGACTGCCTCGTTTCAAAAACAGTTCATGCTCACGCTGCATGACTTCATGAGATGATTTCATAACTTAGGTAAAACTTGGATCAGTCAGACTCTGTAATGGATTACCTATGCAGGTTGATTTTCATGCTGTGCTGGTGTGACTAATGTCTGCCAAGAGGGTAGGAAATCTATCTCGTGCTCTACTTTGAAAACGGTTGGAAGTATAGTGAACTATGTGTGATTTGGCAGTAATGGGCTGAAACATATAAAACCACCTTCATGGTTCTTTAAATTATCTGCAGTCCCTGCAGTGGACCAAAAAGTTGACTTTGTTTGACTGGTCTAGGAGTTGCTAGAGCTCACCTGTGTATTATCCTTTTCAGTTTGAAGTCAGTATCAGAAAAGCAGCAGAGCAGTTAGTCCGTCTGCCTCCAAAGACTCTGCCCAAACCCCAGCTCCTGCATCCATTTTCTGTAGTGAAGCTCAGACATGTTGATCAGCCACATGCTGAGATGAAGCCCCAGCCCCAGCCTGAGAGCCCAGACCCCCCTGCTCCTCCTACCCCCTGCCAGTCAGCAATCCATTTCATGTCAAGGATCCTGCATCGCCTCAGGGAGGTGGATGAACACGTCTCTGAGGTGAACAGTATCTCTTCTTTTGTGTGTTTCCGTCTTTTTTTCTCTGTCCTCTTTGCAAACCACTGTGATTACTGAAAGTTTTGACCCCACGAAAGGCCCCAGAGTGAATGCTGATTATATATTACGTCCTGATTATACATTTAGACTTGTGTAATGTGTAGTCAGATGGCGGAGTCGGCCCTTAATTATCCCAAATGACAGAAATGGCAAGAGCAGGCCTACAGACCTGGCACGAGCTGAGACAGACACACAGAGAGATTATTGGCCGGTCTGAGTATTTGTGAAACAGGTTAGCCAAGGCCAGACTGCAGGCGCAGGCTTATGTCTGAAATTAAGTTATTTTGATTATTCAGATTTGTTAAGGGACTTCCTGAACTGGCCCCGTTCAGAACTCCAAGAATTGTTGAAAGATTTAGTGTAGAACGTTTGTTGAGAAAGAGAGAGTTTCAAATACAAGGAACACAGAAACTCTGGTAACCCTGATTGTAATTATCAGTAAGTTATCATTTAATTCATATAAACGTGTGAATCAGATCCAGAGCTGGAGCTAAATGGCGATAACCTCAGCTTAGCGTGAAGACCCGAAACAGGCTGAAACTGATAGCTTTACTTCTACAAAGCTAAAACGCACTAGCAGACGTCATTTTTCTAATTTTTGTTTTAAGGCCATTACGCACCAAGCCAACGGCTGGCCATTCGCTGGTGTCGAGCATTCGCTGTCTGTGACCTTAGCTTTGCCAGTGTGTTATGCACTGTTGCTGCTAGTCGGTCAGAACTCCAACGTTGCTTTTGCAGACTATTTTTCCACATGTTGAATCAGCAGCGGAGCTCGTCAGTGGCAGAGATCCCTCTGGTCGGTTGGTCAGAGCAAAACAGTGAACGTTAAGAGGATCAGATGTGAGAAAGAAAGCACACTAAGTCATGGTGGGACACACAGACTCTTCTCGTTTTTCATAAATGGTGCAACAACCAATCAGAATGAGTCTCTTGCTTCCATTCTTGATTTACTGTGGGCTCGACAGCAACTCTTTGGTTGAGACTCAGTGTGATGTGAGGCGACGTCACAGATCCTAACTGGTTTGGTGTGTCTGTACCTCAGTCTATATGACATATCAACAATTGTGTGGCGTAGGGAGAGTCAAGCGGATATTACAACTGTTCCTCCCTCCATTCTTTATGCTAAGCTATGTTAACCATCCTCTAGCTCCCGCTCCAAACTGATTTACAGTGAGCAACACTTCAACCCACACGATTCTCAAAAAAGCAAAGAGAATAGGTGAACTATTCATTTAAGGGATTTTTATTTTATTTTTTGTACTTTTTGTGCAAACTGCTGTTTAATTCCATGATTATCCTTTTCCTTAACACACTTAAAAATCTGACTTTGGCTCAACCTGCGTCTGATTTGTCTGCCAGGACTGCGCGGCTGGCTCAGGTTTCTAAAGCAGTACAGTATGAGTAACCACATCAAGTGGGGTGTGAAATTAACGTAATAAGGCCGCCTTCATTCCACACAGCGACGTCATTGTTCTCCTCTCGACAATGCACACTTAGCTGTCAAATCCTGCTGCTTATTGAGAGAGCAGAACAGAAAGGTCTTTCATCATTTAACTCTGCAGCGCTTATTAAGTGTGTATTAGTCTACTTAATTATGTCTCTTAAACAGAGACCTCCACATTTGTCAGTGGGTGTGTTTCACTGTGCCCCGTAGGCTGATGACTTTTCTTTTGTTCCTGTACTCCTGCAGAAAAGAGCTCAGACACAACAGGTTAGAGAGTTTCATACTAAGAGTATAAAGGAGAAAGCTGTTCACCTTAGGAGAATGTTTTCAGAAGACAGCTCTGCTTTACTCAAGGTGACCATCTCAAGTTTGACTTGTGACCCCACTCCAGCTTTGTGTTTTGCACAGTGTGTGCACAGTGTGTTTACTTGCATGTAGAAACACCTTTGGAATCACAAGTGTTGCATGCAGTCCCACGTCCATTAGTTTTCCACACTTGAAAAATGTGCGGGTGTTTACGGTGTATTTTCCGTATCTCATTAATTCTAAAGACAACACATGATTTTTTCCAGAGTGTCAAAACAATCGTCTACTCCCAACATTTGCATTGTAAACATGCATCTGTCTCGTAATTTACAAGAGACAGATTCACACAAAAGCAGTGTGCTTCGCATGAGAGCTGTGCTTTAACTGCTGCTTCTGCTTCTTGTGTTTTTAATTACCGGCGCTGCTCACACAGCAGAAGTGGGTGTTCTTGTGCTGTCACTTTGTGGCTTTCTCTTCTCCACCCATAACAAACTGGTTGCTCCAACTCCCGAGCCAGATGTCAATGCAGGACTTCGACTAGCCTAATAAAGGAGCAACTACTGCTACATAATTAGGATGCATGTATTTCAGTTTGGATCAGATTTGAACAAGCTGGTATAGACACGATAAGATATATAAGATATAAAAGATATAAATTATCTTAAAGATGTTTTAAGAAAGGTTAAGCCAGAGAAATACAACAGCTGTATAAAGAATTGAATGTGTTGACTTTAATAGTTATATCTATTATGTTTAATGGGAAATGAACACTGAGAAGATCAAAGTCAGTGGTCAGTGTATTATCTTTACATCTAACAAAGTGTCTGCCACTGGCATTCATCTTTTTGTTTGTTTCCCAGAGTGGCTCCGTACGACGAACGTTTTCCCACTCCGGTGACAAGTGTCATTCATGCGAGAAGCGTGTTTATATGGTGGAGAGGGTCTGTGCCGAGGGGCTCTACTTCCACAGGGAGTGTTTTCGCTGTTCGACCTGTAGCTCTGCTCTGCGACAGGGAGCACATGACTTCCATTCTGAAGACGGTTTGTGTCCCAGTTACGTTGTCGGCATCAAATTGTTTGTTTTTTTGCTGCCGTGCTTTGTCCTGACGTCTGCTGTCATCTTACAGGGAAACTGTACTGCAAACTTCATTTTGATCAACGGAACAATGGAACAAACCTACGGAGGAATTTCTCCCTCCGCTCTGTGAGTCCTTTGCTTGTTCACACGTCTCTTTCTATCACTGTTTCCTGTGAAGTTTCTAACCCTTCTGGCCATCACGCTCTCAATCATAGATTCGCAACGGAGTTCAGGAGCAACCTGCTGCTAATGAAGAAAGCTCACAGTCCAGCTGTACAGCAGACCTGCAGAGTCAACCTGCTGCAGGTACCTTCGGCTCTTTCATAAGGAAACAGCTGAGCTGGCCCCTGAGTGTGACTCGCGCTGTGTGTAACGCCCCCTGGTATTTGTCCCAGAGTGTACGCAGTGCAGCACAGGCTCTTGCCGGGCACCTGAGGGACAACGCCCAGGACTATGCATTGTTGTATGAGCTACTGAGTATGAGCTTGCCACTGCTGTTTGTTTTACAAGAGGTACTGCTGCAGATGTACACAGAGGCCGTGCCTGACGAACCTAGCTTTTTGCAGCCCGTACTACTATGGCTGCAGGAGCAGGTCGGGCACAGGCTCATTTAGACTTAACGGGTTAACGTTTAACCCTGAAACATTACTCCACAAGTGGAAATCAGTGGCTGACGTGCACATTAGCAGGAGCTCGTCATTTTACCGTTTGCAAATGTGCACAAGCACCTTTTTAATGTTTACTTACCTTTTATGATGACACTGTGGGTAGATTTGCTGTTGGATGTTCCTGTGCACAAGACAAAGAAGAGACACTGTAGGTTGCTAATACAACTTTTTGCAGTTTACTTGGGACAATTTGTCACACAATGAAAGCTGCACCAGCTAAGTTTGCAGTTGGTTTGATGTGGAATCTGTGCGGATTTTCTAATTAGTTGTCCCAATAGGTTTAAAGTAGTAGCATAGGAGACTGCTGAAATCATCATTGCTGTAGAATTTAACTTTTACACCATGGAAAATTGGACCTGGAGTTAAATTTCTTGTCTCGGGTTATGACTGACCAACTTGATGCACTTTATCTTTGTAAACTGTCACATTGGACAAAAGCCTGGTGTAATGCAGGTTTTCTTTTGACTATGCATATGTGCTTCTGCCATAATTATTATCATAATTTTTTTTAAAAAAATATATATATGTAGGTATGTGTTTTACAGGGTGTTTTATGATCTGACCACTGTTTACTCTCATGAACAGTTATTTTTTTATGAATGACACAAAACACTCGCTGTGGACTGTCCTAAATACTACAGAGTATTTAGTTTTACTTTGCTGCCACCTACTGTTGAATCAGTTAAAAACATGAAGGGGTAACGAGACCTTCACAGTTTTAACTTCAACCTGCACAACATCACAAACAATTCTGTTTTAATATTTGTAACATTTTCAGATTGATTGTAGACAATAGTGGAAAGTGGTTGACCATACTTGCCAATCTTGCCACAATTTTTAACCATGCTCATCAGAAGATCAAACCTCTCTGACGAGAGGACACAAGGTCGCTTCCTCTTCTCATGGACACTCTAATGATGCTGCTGAAGCACTTTAGATATGCAGAATATGTAGTTTACCTTTAGAACTGCTTGAAAATTATATTTGCAAAATGACCAGGCATTATATTAAAGTTAGTTTCTGCCATGTTAATACATTATGTGTGTGCTATGTTATCAGCTGCCTAATATCTCATGTTGAATGACACAATCGAGTGCATGTGCATCAGTTTTAAGATACCAAAGACCTGTTTTGTTTTTTATGGACTTGTATGACATGTGAGTTATATATGAGTTTCTGTGGCAAGATGACATTCCATGCATACTGTAACCAAATATCTTGTTTCATATGAATGTCAGTATTTTGTTTTCATAAACATTTTCTACTTTTGTGCATTAAGCTGTTTTTTTTTCATGTCTTCATGTTCTTTTCCTCTCATTCAGCTGATGCCTTTTATGAAGCGTTTGAGACAACCGGATGGTTAGGAGAAATGACGTTTTGAAGGTGATCACCTGCATGGTCACTTGGTTGTGTGCCGTAATTGTGAGGAGGCTGCAGATGCTGATTAATTCATTAAATAACTGACCCACAGTGTCTGATACGACTGAACGGGATTTTCAGTCTGAAATATTCATCGGCCTTTGAAGTGAGTGTTGCCTAAACTAAGCTGATGACTAATGAGCGGCTTCAGTGTTTGCCATGGAGCTGAATGCCCTAGTACTAACGTGGCTTGGTTTTAGGCAACAGCCCACACATAGAATGAATGATGAGGCAAAATTAAACAGCGGCGTGAGCACTGGACTAATAACCGGTGAAGGACACAAACCAAAACTTCACATTAGGCCTTATTATTCCAACCTGTTTTGCACTGTGTGAAGTGGAAAGTATTCCTCAAATAGAATACCAACTTCATAGTTTGAAAATTCCTAACCGGTTCTGTAAAAACATCATGTAAACATTATTTGGCAAAACAAGGTCACTACAAGTTTTCTCCGGTAACTGTTTTGGAGTTTTTTAATTATATCGTACGATCTCGCTCAGCAGATGTTTACGGTCGGCTCTCACTGATTTATTAAAAGTTCAAATAAACTACTGTTTTCATGCTCAACAATTACATTTCAAAGCTAACATGCATGACTGGTCTTCAAAGTGCAGAGAGAAAAACAAACATCTGTTCTGCGCTCTGGGACAGCTACTGTTCTCAGTGGAAGTTGATGTGAGGGCGACTGTTCCAGCAGTTCACTCATGTTTTATTTAGTTATCTGCATCTTGAGGACTTGAAAAGCGCTTTGCATGTCAATGTTTGATTCCAGATGTGTTGGGGTGCTTTAAAAAAAATAAAAATAAAAAAATCAGTTTGGTCAGCATCAGCTGAGCATGGACACTACAATTTCAAAAGCAGAAAGAAAAAATCTGAATGCCGGCAAGAAATGAGCTCAGCAGACCTCTGTATCCTGCTCCTAATCTCTGCCGGAGGCTCCCAGCTCTACTAGCACGACAACAAGTTGTTGCTGGTCAAGTTGCATTATGGGTAATGATGGTGGCAGGAAGACGAAGATTAAAGAATATACATTATGTGGCTCTGTAGCATTAAATGTGATGTTTTTACTGTCTTTTGACAATGTTTTAGAGCACATTGCTAAAAACAACAGATAAAATCAGAAACTTGTTTGTTTGGTTCACTGCTGCACCTCTTGATCTGTAGGTTCTGGAAAACATCAGTGGTGTAAGTTTGCATAAATGTCTGTGAGCAGACACCCAGACTCTGCAGAGCTACTGTATGTCTTTGTGGAGAAAAGGAAAACAAAGGCTGTTGACCCATCGATTTCCATAATTACCATGGAATAAGTCAGCTGTACTGTACCTGCACATGTGTAGTGGATGCCTCAAAGGTTGAAAGGATCCAGAAGAACAGAGGAGAAGAGCGAAGCTCACCCGTCCCACATCAGTTTTTCCTTTTTTTTGTTTGTTTGTTTTTTGCCTTTGTTGCATGACAGGACACATGCTTAATACGTCACATTTGTAGTATTTGCATTTGTTTCTGCTCTTTAGTAAATTTCTGAAAAGGTGCATCAATGTGGCTTTAGAAACGGTCCAGGAATGCACATAAAGCTTTGAAGACTGAAGACTGAAGCTATAAAGACTTGAATGGTCTGATTTTAGTTCTATTGTTAGGATGTTATAATAACAAGCAGGGCTTCCTGATCACTCACAATGGTCCCTCTTTAAGAGCTACGCATTAATGCTCATGAAGGCCCACAAATAAAGAAAACTGCAAATGTATTTATTATTTTCCTTGTTCATAACAGGAAGTGTCATACAGTCTCAGTCTCATTGTCCATTTCATCAAATACATTTGTTATCCAATGTCCTTTTTTATATTGTTTTTATATTATGACTTTGCCTACTCAGGGCCGACGTAGATTTTAATCAGTGGTAGGATGCAACTATATATATTTTCTCAAGTCCTGTACTTCAAGGCTCTTGTGCCGTATTTAAGTGTTTCCACTTCCTAATATTTTGTACTTAACAGCACTAACTACTGTTAATAACTAATGTTATTATGTATTATTAGAATAAAATAAAAATAAACAACCCAATAATGTTGTATTACAGTTATGCATATGCATCCATTTATTCATTTGGTACTTTTGATGCATTTTTACACTTGCATCTTGTTGCTGTTAATTAAGTGAAATAAGGATTATATTCTTCACTACTGATTTTAATTTAGAGCATGTGATTTAGTGGAAACATGAATAAAATGCTTTTCTTTTACACTCTGACAATCCTTGCTGTACTTATTGTGCTGCTGTTGATTTTTCCCTTTGAATCTATATGTTGTTTGTGTCTTCTGACCAGACACAATGATGATTTTAGTTTTATACCTTCATTGCTTTTTTTTGACGGCCACACACTGAAACAACAATAATCAATAATCATGACAATTTAATAGGTCAAGTACTGAGATCAGAGAGTTGCAGCGAAGGTCAGTCTTTGTTTTGGGTAGTAGTCAGCCACCGCACATCCGATGAATATCCTCAGTAGCACAGCTTCTGTCAGTGCCCAGATATTGACTTCTGTCCACGTTACACCTTGTATAACGGGAATAAAACCTGCGTAATAAAGTAAATAACAAACTGGAATGCCTGTGCTCCACTGACTTGAGTCCTTGACTCTAGAAATCCTGCTGTTCATCTTGTAAGTGGAAGTCTTTATCACTGGGCGTGTTAATTAAACGTTCAAAATTTCAAACATCAGACGGAAGAAAAATCAGAAAATTGCCATGCTTTTGAATGATCTTCATAGCTCGCTTCATAAACAGTCAAATAAAGGTAAGTAATGCAGATATAAAAATGACGTAGTGATCAGGCCTTGTCCTCTGCTCAGTGCAAAATATTCACTTGCTGCCTAAAATACCCCACCCACTGACAGATAATGAAATAATCAGCTATTCATCTCACCAGTCAGTGATCATAATGTTATGGCTGATCGCTACAATCCAGCACAGTGACTGAATATATGACATTTCATATGGACAGGAAAGCAATTCAGAACAGTTTTGACCTAATTTTGCATTAATTTAGAAAGATTTACTGATCTGAAAAGTACCGGCATCAGTTGAGACTTGAGGTGGCGCTGTGGAGCCTGATGGTAAGAAAGAGCCTCCTAAATGCTCTGAGGCTCATAGAGAGGATGAGAGGGGGTGAGAGGGGCTTTCAGCTTCCTTCTCATCCTCTTCTCTGTCGCTGCCTCCAGAGTGTGACACTGTACTGTAACACTGATGCAGTACTCTTCAGTACCGAAGGCTGAAGAAAAGAGGCTTCACAGTGACAAAATCTGGGGAATTTGTGCCACTTTGAAGGTCTGTAGATGATAAATTAGAAATTGATCAGAGCATTTCAAAGATCAATGTGATCTTGATCAGGGGCTTGACCAAGTAAACTTTGATAGTAATTGAATTCTGATGATCACTTCTTTCATTCGTTCATTCATTTTCTGTAACTGCTTGTCCTCTGGAGGCTCGTGTGTTGGGGTGGGTAGTATCCTGTCCCAGCTGTCATTGGGTGAGAAGAGTACACCCTGGACAGGTCACTGGTCTATCACAGGACTATTATCAGTTCATTTGAGTTTAATTAAAATAATAAGAATGATAATAACACTACATTTACGCCAGTTTCAGTTAAAATAATTGTCTAATTATTTGAACATGTTTTTTTATTATTTTATTCCTTTAAGATGCCTGCCTGCATATTTCACTACAGAATAGGGAGATGTCTAACTAATCATTTCTGGCATTGATGACTTCTTTTTATCTATGGATACGACACTTCATATCATTCATGCCTACACCTCCATTCGAAAATCAGTATTTGTGAATGTGCAAGCATTTCAAAAGTTCATTTTTAAAGTGCAAAACTAAAATGCAAGCTGTGTGGTGTGACTTCACTTGAAAGTCACTTTATAGTTGCACCAGTTTCAGGTTAGACCACAGATGGTACACAGAGACGCACATGTTACAAGTGAGTTGAATGTGAGCTTGGCAAGTTGAAAGATATTTAGGGCAATTTCAATGTCAGTTCACGTAAGGCCTGATCCCGCTATCTGGGTCATTATTTTGTTCTCCATTGTGTCGCGTTTTTGTTTTGTTCTTCCACTTACATCAGATGCCCTCTTCCTGCTCTTGTGTGTTTTTTGCCTTTGGGATTGTCAGCCCCACCCTGACTGTTTCACCTGTGTCTCATTAAGCTGCGTATATATTCCATGCCTTCACCTTCTCTCTCTAACAAGTCGTCTTTGTGCTTTCTCTCGAGTACATGAGCATTTTCTAGTATCTACTTCTCATGTTTAGCTGTTCTTTGCTTGCTTAGGTTTTTCTCTGATTCCCAGTTTGCCTATCCCCAGTCGGACTGGACTGCCAGTCCTTCTCAGTATTCACTTATTTATTTAGATATTTTAGATATTTTTAACCTTTACTGCTCTATCGGTCATATGCAACCTTTTCTATTCCATTGGCCCTTATGGTTTGAGTAATAAATGATTTAAATTAGACTGAGGATACTCTCTCTATGCACCGAGTCAATTTTTGAGCAGCAGACGGTTCAGTTTTACCTTGCATCTCTGTGTTGTTCCATCTGTTTATTGACCTCTCGTAACTTTCACATTTCTTCTTATTTATTTTTCTTCATGTTTTTTATGAAACAGCGCTTCTTTAAATGCATAAAGGGCAGAATAGCAAACAAGTTATAGAGTAACAATGATTAGCATTTGAGCAACAGAGCAATCAGAGCTTGAAATTGCATTGAAATTACTGAAGCTGTGAAAGTTGATGGAAAAAACAGAAAAGCTGGGATGAGATTAATCTAAAAATATAATGCTATTATTTCAGTACTTTCACACAAATCATCCTTTTAAACAGACACAAAAACACAATTCTCCAAATAGGGGAGACACACAGGCCGCCACAGTAAATAAACTATTTGGAAATTTACATTTCCTCTGAGGAGAAAATCGTCCTCTTTACAACACATATAAACAGCTTTCCTTTCAGCAGATTTCCCCCAGTACGTACAATAATATTCCACGCAGCTGTAAAGGAGGTATTTTAAGACAATATTCAAACATAATCAGAGAACAAATCACTGCCGCTGTAAAACATTAGCAAAAATGCCAGAGGAAATAGGCGCATAACACAGCAACACAGGAGAACTGATAAGGAACCTCTCTGCTTCATATTCACAAAGTGAAAAGAAGGAATAATGGCAGCCCGTGTACTTCCCATACGACTATCTCGTGAGTGAAACAGTGCTTGCTGTCTTAAGTCTGGCGATGCTGCTGGTCAGAGAGGCTCCTCTCTGTCTGTATCCAGTTCCTGCTTCAGCCTATTTGATGAGACAGAAACAATATGGGCAATGTCTTTCTCCTTTTTAATCACAGTCATAAGGCAGGAAAAAGCCATGAATTATATTTCAGTGTGTGGGATTGTCAAACAAACGGATCAATATGAGATTTAGGAAAAAAGAAATGTTCAAAAGGCCACTCTCAGACATATGTCTTAATTTAGGTGAGGCATGAGCTAGATGTCATGGGGCTCCAGCTGACTTGTGTTTTGAGCCTTATGGAGCCTGAGATTTTACATTTGAATATTCATCTTTAGACGACACGTGTGCGTTCCTGATGAGATGAGAGCCACACTTGTAGACCACATTTCAGTCATGGCTGAGGCTGGTTGAAGGGTGCAGCCAAATGTTGGGAGAACAACTGTGTCCTCAATCATTCAGGTGTGTAATCTAACAACAGACACTGTACTGTAATACTGTATACTCTCTGTAATGCTTCATACAATATTACAGTATTCCACTTGCATTTTACAATATACAGTAAGTATACTTTGTATGTGACATCTTATCATACTGAGTTTTGCGTCTGCATTACTATATTTTTTCCACATATGACTGCCATATGCACATGTGTGATGACATCACAGCAGATGTCTGCAGAGGCTGGATAAGACTCTAAAAGATCCTTTCCATGCTGTGGGACCTCTACGCTGATGTGGATGTGGATTTGTGGCCCAACAGACAGGAACGTCAGGTGGTGTAGGAAGACTGGCCACCACTTCCTACAGCACAGTTATCCCTAAGGAGATTGTTCACATTTCTACTTTTTTTTGTTTTGTTTTTTTGTTGTTGTTTATTTTTTGTCTTTGTGCTATGCAGTGCTGTCTTTTCCTTTCTGTATCATAATGTCTTGGTGTCTGTCAACAGATTACAGTACAAACAGTGAAAGTGTGAATGTGAATCTCGACCAGTCTCACACATACACTAAGGTGTAACTTCCAATTTACAGTAACTGCCATCAAACCTTTAGTTTACATCAGAACATCCCTCCAGAGTACACTGTTATACTGACAACACGTCAGAGCCATTTGACTGTCTTATCCATACACAGTGACACAAGGACTTGTAATTTTGACGACAGATCATTGACACAGATATTTACTTTTGAGAGATGAACTAAGGATTTTGAGCAAGAGACAGGTTTGTGCTGGTAAGCCGTTGTGTTTTGCTATTTGCACAAATTGTTTAGAGAAATGCACTTACTGTTTTGCAAATGGCGCGGATGATTCAAGACACGTACGAAAGCGACTGAGAAATACTGGAATTGAATTTTGCAATTTCAAAATTCTAACTGTTGATACATTTGTGTACACATGATTGGAAGTTAACAGACAGAAGCCCATAACCAAACAGCGTTCACTAATTAAGGTCATCAATTGACCCTTACAAACTCTCTTTTATTTGCTGCTCTGTCATCCCTCGGGTTAAATAAAGTATCTATCTATTTACCATTCTTTTTCATTGGCAGGCAGTATTTAAAAATTTCATCCCTCTTGATTTTGCAAATATTCCACAAAGTATTCAGTAATCTCCTCTTAAATCGGGACCGTACATTTTATTAACCGAACATATTAACTGAAGAAAAAAAAGCCGTTGAAGATCCTTGAACAATTCGTATGCCGCCCCATTCTGAGCCTTTACAGGTGCTCGGAGCGTAACACAAACATTTGTAATTGCATTTTTTTAAAAAACCAAATCAGGAAGTACAAACATGACAGCCTTCAGCACGACCAAAAACCTTCACATTTTTCGCTTTTATCTGAACCAAAAAATCCTATCAACCTGCTCGAATCGAACCTCTGCAGTTCATTCCTCTATGTGAAACATGCTGCTGAGTTGGATGTGAGGTCGGGGGATTTTGGGATTGCCTCCGTTTGCCTGTTGCAGATTTTAAATAACCTTTGGAACAATTAGTTTTCTGCTAGATAGACACAGACAGACGGACAGACAGACGGACAAATAGATAGATAGATAGATAGATAGATAGATAGATAGATAGATAGATAGATAGATAGATAGATAGATAGATAGATAGATAGATAGATAGATAGATAGATAGATAGATAGATAGATAGATAGATAGATAGATATGACCTGGGAATGGAATAACAGAAATCCATTTAGATAAAAAATGTCTCTTTTTTTTCTTTAATAGCATTCCACATACATGCACTACATGAGTTTAGAAAGGGAAGTACATTTCTTTTCTTCACATAAGACTTCAAATATCTGTACTGTATTTAGTATACAGCATTCTGGAGATGCTTTCATCAACTAATTGGAACATGCTTTAGATGTTCTCCAGTCCCTTTCCTACAGTGAGTGTGCGTGCGTGTGTGGTGAATTTATAACATTATGAATTTGGAGTGTAGTGTGCAGTGAATAACTAATATAATCTGTGCGCACAATAGATTGCAACGTAGGATTTCATCAAAACGACTATAAAGTAATTTGTTTACCCATGTACACTTTCCATTAGGATAATTTTTTAAATTGTTGTTGGTATTGTTGGACTTGAGAGGCTGCAGCTGCACAAGCATGACTGTCCCTCTGCCGGGGAAGGAGCAGGCAAGCACATGGTCAGCCTTGAAATAAATCTACCTCTCCAAACCTCTAAGTTTATGCCCTGCCTCTCCAGTTAGTCAATGAAAATGTTTTGTTGTTTTTTTTCCTAAATCTCTCTACATGTGTATTACGTTTGCCTGAAAAACTAGAAAGTATCACCCATAATAAATGTTTCAGGACAGATGCAATAGTTGGGGAAAAAATTCCATTTTTAACTGAACAATAATAATTCCTGTGGGTGAACAGAGTGCATGTAGAGAATAGACGTTTTCTTTTATTGTGTTTACACATGAACTTCATTGTTCATTGATGAGTTTTGAACAAATGAAGAGTTCTGTGTGAACACAGCTGATGATCAGAAGAATACTGATAGGGGTTATATTACAAATCTGGGAATGGCTGTTTTAATCCAGTTTTAGCAAGAGAGACAGTTAGTTAGCAGGTTGTTAGGTGTACGTAATGCTAAAATGTTACCACCAGGGAAACTATTGGGTGAGGTGAGCCCCGCCTGTTTTGCATTTTCCTGATTACTCCCCAGTTACCTCTCATGGCTCAGTAGTTTATAAGCTTTGTTTGGCAAGTTCCCTTGTCGTCAAGCGAATCTCCCCCCTGATTTCCCGCCTGTTAATCCTCTTACCTGCCTGTTAGTGATGTGCCAGCATCCTGCCGCAGGACACCGGTTTGCTGCGGACGCTCATCAGCCTCCTGTCGCTCTTCTCCTGTGGCCTCACACTGGCCACGTCCACCAGTCTTCAGCCCTGCTCATCAGGTACCGGGTTCCCTCAGTCTTCCCCAGCATTCAGCTTTCCTGCCCAGCATTCTTTGTTTTCCACTGCTGCAGCTTGATTTTACCTGACCAAATGTATCCAGAGTGTTCATATCGACTGCAAACCAACCTCCTCCTAGTTGCATCATTCCTACGAAATCTTTACTGCAAGAGAATTCCAGAAAGCTTCTTATTTTATTCAAAAATCCTCCGATGCCGTGTGAGTAACAGCCAGGTTAGAGCCAATCACACCAAATCACATCCGGAATGGGATCAGTCCCGATACATGACTGACATTTCTCAGTCTTATTGTAAAAAATACTCTTTTATATACAGTTTATGGATCAAATGTCTGCAAACTACGAAAATTAATACATCGTACGATGAACTCATACTTTCCTGTCAGAGCAGAGACTGTAAATTATAGACTCACAACATAGCAGATTCCTGAGTTACCAACATCTAAAATGTGAATCTGTTGTAACACTGCCTTCTTGAATTTTCTAAGATACTTTTGCTTTGTGTGTTTTAATAGTCTCACCGTGATGAGTTATACAAAAGAAAGGACAGGCATTCATCCCGTCTACCATTCTGTAATTAATTAGATTTTTCTTACCCCGGTGAGTGTTAGAATATCTTCTATCCTGTAATATCTTTGTTGTCCTGCAACAGCTTTATAAACTCTCTCAGTTTCAAGCCTGTACTTATGCACTTTGCTTTCAACTCCTGACCTTTAAGAAACATTACAATGTGATGATTCTCCGCACGTCTACCATTTACATTTTGCAGAAAGGCGGCGTCCTCCTGTTGTTTCCTGCTACACTGATCCTAGGCTGCAGCTTGGCTCAATTTTCAGTGTGTTTTGCCTCAAATTGAAAAAACACTGAGGTAAATCAAATCACAGCTCTCTCTGGAGCCACAGAAGGCTTTATAAAGCTATTTTCTGCGTGTACAGTATCGCAATATACCCCAACACGTGTATAGTGATGCAGCGACAGTACAGTGCAACGACAGTACCGATAGTGTTGCAGCGACTATCTTGTCGTGTCTGCTGTCAGCCGTGGTGAAATATGACTTCCCTGAAGTATTATAAACATGAAGTACTTCATACCAATTTTCTACTTTGACTCCACTATAATTTACTGGAAAATGTTCTTGTATTCCACCAAATTTAACAACTCTAGTTTCTAGTTGTGTAGTTTCTATAGTAACTACTTGAAGCATGAACACCCTGACAGTGTGGGCATCTCTCTCCCTCTTCCTCCTGTGTTCTCCTCACATGTGCTTGCTCTTAACTCTGTCTACTCTGTGCTGCAGGTCCTGGGACCTCTATGTTTGTCCCTTGATCGCTGATGTCTCAGTCTCTTTCTCCCACCGTTCGTTTGTTTCATTTCTAATGTATGTCTCAACGGTGTTTTGCCTTTTCCAGGTTTGAGTGGTCTGTCCTTTTTCTAGGTTCAAACACATTGAACAGTTTCCTGCTGGAAGGAACATGGTGTGTGCCATCCAGACTCTATGCCCCGTATGTGTCAAATTTGTGATTTGCGGCAGTGTATTAGTGTAAGCTTCCATGAACATATTGTCTCAGACTTATGTAGTCTACTATATCTTGTGAAAACCGTTCATTATGGCGTCACTGTGAAGCTGACCTTTGACCTTTGAACTACCATAATGTACAATACAACAATATTACAAGGGCAGTTTTCTGCACTTTTAGCACATAGTACATTTTGGCTGGAAGTACTTGCTCAGTTTACTTAAATACAATTTTTAATGTGCTGACTTGGTAACTTTAACTTTAGTATCATTACATTATGGCGTTGCTCCTTTTCCCCGAGTAAATAATCTGAGTACATCTTCCTTCACCGATCTCAGACAGGATATACTCTCTATTTTCCTTAATTTACTGCTCCCAGGTTATACATCTTCACTCTCTTTCCTAGCCTCCTAGCCTCACCACCTGCAACGTGAGCGGAGGAGAGGAGGAAGCCATGTCAATAACATGCTGCACAGCTGCATCATCTGTCCACTGTTTTTTCAAGGCCCAGCGCTGTTGTTTATGATCTCCATCCTATAAGTATAACCGTGTTCATGACATCATATGTATATAAATTCACTTTTAAACATTAACAGTGCTGAAAACATTGTCCTCTCTTCAAGATGTATCAGAATCAGAATGACTTTATTTTCCTTGCACACAATACATTGAGAGTTTATGCAACAAAATATAAATGACAGAAGTCTTTTCTTTCTTTTTCAGTGTAACATCATTTTTTGTCATTTTCAGGAAAATTTCATGTTTGACAGTTCCATTTTAAAACATCATAATTAGGACTTTAGTGACCATAAAGTGATTCTTGCATGTGAAATGCACCTTGTTCTTACAGTGCATGTGTATTTTGTGTTTGACTGATTAATAAACTGCTGCTCAAGGTTTATTCCAGTTCATAGCATCATATCAACTGCTCTTAGTTTTGGTTGAGGGTGCTGCTATAAACTGAGCCGTGGATTTCTAGCCAGACTTATCCGCTGACATTTGAGCTGGGATAGTGACAATGCATTTCAATGGCCCATTGTTCTGAACCACTATCGTCAGTAAATCCCAAGACCTGGATGTGGTGCCTTTTCACCAAAAAGCAGAAAATGATCACCCATAATCAGACATCATACGCCAAGATGTCTTGAACAGGAGCATTTCCAGCCATTAGATGTAATTACACTCCTGCCTTTATATACCACTGTATTCATACCAAATAAGCCTCTCTGGACATACTAAGACCATAGTCCTCCCTGTCTTTATGTAGAACAACAGCAGTTAAAAAAAAGCACGTTCAGAAAGGTACGCTTGGCAAGATTGTTACTGGGGATGAGTAGTTTATGTCTATTGGAGATTTTGGAACTTGTTGTTTATTGATCTGTGCTAAGACCACAGAACAGGAGAATCTATCAAATATGACCTGTTCTCCCCTATCAACACCACTCTTTCCGCATTTCAACATGCACATTTGTTGCTAGTGATGTTTTTTTTTTTTTTTTTAAGTCCATTTCACTATCGAGGTTGTGCACCAGCAATGGTATCATAAAATCTTTGAAAGCCACAATATGCTTTTAACTACGAGCACCTTCATAAGTAGCAGCTACAGGAATCAGTTATATCATACTTTAGGTCCAACTACTGCATTTTTACCAGATGGCAAAAATTCAATGATGCACTGATTCCTTTTAAGAGGCAGGACATAAAGCCCTGCTCTAAAAACATGCATCCATGTGATATCACAAAATCCTCTGCCTCAGATACAATCTGAGTGCACATCTGGTCATAATCACATTTTAAACATTGGTTATGCAACAATCCGTCTTTAATGTGTGTGTCCTACTGGCAGAACCTTTGAAATGAGCTGCCATAGCGATAAAGAGATTTGTAGGCAACGAGCAGGTATGCAAACTGTTTAACAGCGATAAAAAACTCCCCCAAACAGCTGCAGCAGCATATCAGAGTGGAATTGGCATTAGTGAGGATTTTGTGAGAACTTAATTACATCGAATGACACATTTTTCTCCCTTGCAATCTGTTGTGCCTGCACATACTACATACATTCATATGGTGTGTAATCTGTGTTTTTGTGGAAGCATTTGTGTTGTTGCATACACTTTATACACTACACTACATACTGTATATATATACTGTATGTATATATGCAAGTGAGTGTAATAACGTATATGTCCTGTATGCACTCATGTGCCAGTTCATTAGGTACACTAATACATTCTAATATAACAGTTCTGCTCTAAATCCACCTTCATCACGTTCAGCTTATGTTGAAACATAAACAAAATATGATTGAGTACAAAATATTCTAATTTGATAATTTTTTAAGGTGCTGTTAAACTATACTAAATTAAGCTCAAACATGTTTGAGTGTTATTTAGCTGACTGACTAAAATGGGATTATGTGTCTGTACAACACAATGCAATTCAATAACACTACAATCCGCACCCTCCAAATTGAAAACATAGTAGTAGTTCAAGACTGTTACATTAGACTGCAGTTGTTTTCATTCATATATCCCCTGAACTGATGAGTGGTTGAATTTATTTCATTACAGTTTCTAATGCTTGTTGCAATAAGTTAAAAAGATCAAGCAAAGTTGTGACAGCTTAAATAGACCATCTTACACTAGCTGCCAGGTATATTCTGTATCTTGTTACAGAGTTATGTGAGTGTGAGGCAGAAACAAGAGCGGCTCACACTTGACTTTACAACTATTTTCCCAATAGGGATGTTGTTTATCATGCAATGTTCAGTTTTATATCAAATACTAAAACTAGAATTTATCAAATTGCATGTAATATCAAACAATGTTGTTAAGGTAAGTATGTGCTTATGTAGTTTTTCACTGTACATCGAGAAAGAAAATGGATGCCATTATTGCCATTAGCAGTAATAATAAAAAAAAAAAGGCTGCAAGGACTTACATTTCTGCACAACAGTAATTTTCTCTTATCAGAATGATTTGATGGTCAACTGTAGACCAACACACCAGCTGTGTAATAGAGTCATGTTTAATGACTGGGAGGACAACTGGTTGTGCGTCAGACATGTTTCGTTAAAAAGATAATCCTTTATTCATCCCTCAGTCAGGAAATTAGCAGTGTAGCAGCAGCATGCATTTGTAAGGATGGTGCACATAGGAGATGAAAAAGTAAACATTAAATAAATACAAAAAGTAGGAAATTAAACATACAGCAGTAATGTGGTCTACTGGGAGCAGGCTTGGTTGTACAGTAACAGTTTAGTTGCGGCCATTTGACCTTTGATTTGTAGCCAGGGATTTTTCCCATGTTCGACTGTCGGGGACTGGAATGGCCAGCTGACATGTGTGAAGGTGGAGCATTTTGTTTTGATCCCATCCCTTTAATCCCAGCAGGATAAATGATTGGTTACCATGGTGACCAAAGTGAAGCGACATTATGCCAGAAAACGTCTGTGCTTTCTACGATCTCTAAAGAAGTTCAATTAATGACATTTCATAGGCTCAGCAACCTAAACTGCTTGACAACTGAAGTCTTTGAATTTAAAAAAATTACTAAACTTTGGATTGATGCAAACAACAGAGGTCCATATGATAGGTTTAAATTCAGACTTTAACACTCTTCAAATACACTGCAAGTTGGGTGATGTTGTAATGTTATTGCTTTATCAAAGTAAGTTTCAAGAGTACTACTGCTCTTAAGGGCACATTCAGGGATTTACAATGACCCAAAAAAGACCCTAACATGAAAAAATACAGACAAGAAACGAGATGTTTTGTGACCATGGAAACCCTTTGTCCCATTTATTGTAAATGCATATCGTGATAACTCTTTGCATATTGGTTAGGTCTTATGAAAAATAAATTTAAAACCATGGACAAATATTCACAGCAAATTCTAAAATAAATTAATGTGGTATCTGCGTCATTGTCAAGCTCGGGTCCTCTACCAGAGGCCTGGGAGTTTGAGGGTTCTGTGCAGTATCTTAGCTGTTCATACGACTGCGCTCTTCTGGACTGAGGCTTCAAGTGTCGTTCCCGGGTTCTGTTGGAGCCACTCTAGCCTTAACCTCCCACATGTTTTCCAGCTGCTCTTTTAACCCTTGGTACTTCTTAACCTTTATCCGTTCCTTCTTTCTGATGTTGGTGTTGGCTGCTATCGCCACATCTGTCACCACCACCCTCTTCTGCTCTTGGTCCACCACCACTACATCTGGTTGGTTAGCCAAGACTTCAGTCTGGAAGCTGGTGTCCCACAGAACCTTGGCCCAGTAGTTCTCAACCACCTTCTGTGGTGTGGCCCATTGGGGTTGGGGTACTTCTATACATATATATATATATATAATATATATATATATATAATATATATATATATATATATATATATATATGTATATATATATATATATATATATATATATATATGACTTGACTATGTAATATTTGATCGTGTGAAAACCATGTGGCAATAAGTTCTTCAGATGATTTACATTATAACATCTATGAAATAATTAGATGCTATGTTGGTAGAGATGTGGGCTCCTCCACTCCTATTCATTTAACCAGTAAGTGCCCCTCACTAGTCCTTCTCTTATCTCTGAATGAAGTGAATCATGTATGGCTGGCTGAGCAGTCAAAGCTGAGAGCCAGGAAAGCACCTGGCCTTCCACTGCTATCTGATTAGAGGGGGTTGCAGGCCAAGCTGAACCAGACCAGGCCAGGCAGTAACAGAGGGCGCACAGATCTGGACTGAAATGAACTAAACCAGGTTAATTCTATTGCACCATGGCCTCGCTAAGAGGGAGCAGGTTCAAATCAAAGCAATGCCATAGCACAGACAAACCTTATCAAGCCAGGAGACATGAATGAGGGTGGCAGTGAAGAAACTATAGCTTCACTGGTTTAGAACAGCTGATTGGTGTTCTTTGAACCATGCATTTAATGATTAAGCTGTTATTATCTACCATGTCCCCAAGCTCCCAAATTGGCTTACCAATAAGGGTACTCTGACAAATTTTATCTCAGCTGAAAACAGCATGAATGCAGAGACTTATACAGCAGAGTGGAGGCATTAGTGAGGCAGTTTAGCAGACACATAAATAAAGATTATTTTGCTTTTATCAGATTTTTTTTTTAGAAAGATTTGTGTAGCAATGGCAAAATCCATACAGTATTTGGTACATAAAACGTAGAGGTCTTTTATTCCTCTATGACAAATGTATGAAATGATTTAAAAAGTTTTTGTTGGTAAGACCAATGAAATTGGTCAAGAATTTGATTTAAAATCAGAGCAGTCAACCCACAGCATGCAGCTTTCTTACATCAATATTTGTTGAATACACATGGCTCACAATGCATGAGCATCTCCTCTTTCCGTAGGTCCATATATTTGTATTCAAAAAAACCATCAGCTGAACAGAAATGATATGTTTTCATTTTAGAGAATGTAACCTAGTTCACCAGTTCAGCTATGAATAGAAAAAACATAAGGAGACATATACCACAGACAGAAAGAAAACACCCTATTAAGTCATGATCTGGTGTTGGGCTCATCACACTTCTTAGTTATTAATAGTGAGGCACTCTGTGCCTTTACTGGCAAACAAATCAGTGCAAAAAGACCTAAAAACAGAAGCCTGCTGTGCAGACTGAATGTATTTGTTATTACAGTGTAATTCCTGAAGGGTTGTGAGGCTGTTTCATGACATGTTCAGTCCCATTTTAAATTTAAATTTAACATTTGTAGGCTAAGTAGGTATGTGTAAGTGTTGACTGCGTTACTTGGTTTAACTTAATAGCAGAAAGTACATTATGATTGTAAATGGAAGACCTGACACAGCTGTCTGAAACATACAGGGGCTGGGCCCCCACTCTGCGTGGACAGGCCCCCTTAAAGGTAGCGTCCTCCTTTCAGTGTGTATATGGGTGTGAGTATGTGTATGTGTGTGTGTGTGTGTGTGTGTGTGTGTGTGTGTGTGTGTGTGTGTGTGTGTTTCAACACACTTTGAGTGTTTTGTTTTTATTTGTGAAGCACTTTGTGCATTTTCTTTTTTGCGTGAAAAGTGCTATATAAATAAAGTGTGATTTGATACATTGAATATGTGACTCTTCCACATAATTCATTCATTCATTCATTCATTCACTCATTCATTCATTCTTTCCCTGATGACATATTTATCTGTCCTGTCTCATCTGCCACCTGTACAGTGTGCTCATGTGGCCACACCCTGTTACACAACAGCCGGGTGGTGTTACAAGAGCAGCTTTGGTGCATTCTGGGCTTGTGGACTGGCTGTATGTTTTTAATTTGTATATCCACAATTTAGTTCTGGCTCAGTCACCTACAAAATGCCATCCTTGCTAGGCACACTGTGAGTCTGAAGAGTTCCTGCATGAGAGCCTTTTCTGAATTCTGACACACGTAAAGAGGAGCTTTTAGGATACAGCTAGATTAAAATTAAAAAGTACCTGTCAGCTGATGAATTACCAGTGTTCTACCTGAGCTCCTGGAGGTACACACTCTTCTGTTTATCTTTGGAAAAAGGGAAGGATGTCCTATGAAAGACATCCAGCTGCCTGCTTGTGATTAATAATTTGCCTGAGGTCCTTAGTTTAGGTGATAACAGCTGCTTGACAGCGAGGACTCATTCCAATTGTGATGTGAGAAGTGCAACAGATTATGAAATAAAAAAGACGATGCTGTATCAAGTCCTTTTTAAATCATACATCTTCATGTGTGTCTCCCTCTCTGCTAACCGTGCACAGACAGATGTAAAAAGGTGTTGATGGATGTCCTGAGAGGAGCAGTCGTTCATCCTCATAGATCCCTTTCTTTTGAAGGACTGGTATCAAAACATTGGTTCCTAATGGATGGCTTGTTCAAACAGGACCATGGTTGTGTCTTTGGCTGCATTCTCTATCTATAACCATCTGGTCAACTTAATGATAATACAAATGTGATAAATGTGTCTATATTTTGAGCATCCAGAAGGTTTGTAAATAGAAATAAGGCCATGGCCTGTTGCAAACACATTGCATATACAGTATGGTTGGTTATTATGATGTGGAGTGTGTAAAGGTAAAAACCTTTGTTTAAAAAATATAGATTTAAAAAACTTCAAGCCGACATATAAGCTCAGACTGTTCCATTAACTCATGCTGATGTGTCAGACTCAGCCAGTATATTTGTCATGTATCATGTCATGTTTTTCTTTTTAGTCTACTTTTTATATACCTCTGTCCTCACCGTGCACAGAGGGTTTCACCCCAAGAGTCTGAGACTATACACTAAGCGGAAAGAGGCAGGCCGAGGACTAGTGAGCATCAAGGCCACAGTCCAGGATGAAACTTCAAAAATCCAAATCCACATCAAGACAATGGCCCCAAATGAACTGCTATGAGAATGTCTCAGACAACAGAAATCCGATGAGAGTGCAGAAGAAAAGGAGTAGACAACCTGGAGGGACAAGCCCCTACGTGGCAGGTACCACCGTCAAATTGAAGAAGTAGTTGATATCAAGAAAACCCACCAATGGCTGGAGAAAGCTGTACTGACACACGCACAGAGGCACTAATCATGGCAGCACAAGAACAGGCCCTCAGGACAAAAGCCATAAAGGCCAAGATCTACCAGAGTAGATCAGACCCAAGGTGTAGGCAGTGTAAAGATGCCCCTGAGACAGTCTAGCACATAGTAGCAGGGTGTAAGATGCTAGCCTGGTCAGCATACATGAAGAGGCACAAACAAATGGCCAGCACAGTGTACAGGAACACCTGTAACCAGTATGGAATAGAATTATCCAAGTCCCAGAAGGTGGATGAGAACAACAGGGCGAAGGTTCTGTGGGTCTTCATCTTCCAGACTGACAAACAAGTCCTGGCTTAACCAAAGAGCAGTGGTGGACAAAGAGCAGAAGAGGGTGATGGTGATAGATGTGGCGATGGCAGGTGACGGCAAGATCAGAAAGAAGGTACAAATTTGTGCATTGTGGGTGAACAGCAATACCACATGGATGAAAGTGAAATCTGAAGTCGCAACAATTGAAGTATGTAAAATCTGAGTGGTGAGTGACTTTATCTGTCAGAATTGATCTGATGTTATTTTTAGTTTAAATTTCACACACACACACACACACACACACACACACACACACACACACACACACACACACACACACATATATATTGAAATTTGCAATTAAATAATAGGTATGGGAAGAGGCGACTACGTGTCTGTTTAAGTGTATGATTTACATGCACTTTAGTTTGGGCAATTTACAGGAAATTTCAAAGATTTTATGTTAATGAGATGGCATTTGGTAAAATATCGGATAAAAAGTCGGGACAGGCGGTTTATATCATTAAAATAAGAAAGGAAACTGGTAGTAGTAGGGTTGTGCTTGGATTCTTTTCATTGACGAGAGGGGTTCGAAGCTGCAAAGTCGGAGTTTCGTCGTGTCCCTGAAGGCGTCAGCTCCCGGGATGTTTAGTGCCCTCCTCCTCCTCCTCCTCCTCGCCGTCCCCGTCCCCGCTGCTGCCTGCTGCCCAGGCTGCCTGCTGGCTGCTGGGCTCGGGATGACGCCACCTCTCGCTCCGCCCCGGCGCAAACTCGCTCCCTGCGTTCATTTCATTCCTCTTCTCATTCCGAGCATTCTTCGCATCTCTGTCAGTTCGCGAAGCGATTCACCTACACCTTCCTGGCTGGCCCAGAAACACCAGAATAACTTGACATAGTATTCAAAATACCCAGTAACATCACATTACCTAAAGAAAGGGGCATTTTATATGAGATATCAATAACGAGGTAAGTTTCAATGGTAGTTGCAGGCATTCAAACTGGTTGTAGACTTCTGCTCACGGGGGTTTAGTTTACGTCTTTTTGGAAATACTGCACATTGTATTAAAATGTAGTGTTATTTGGGGTTGTTTAGTGTTTATTTGTGGCAACGTTAGGTCGTTTGTTTCCTTCGCGGAGATAGATGGCCGCTGTTGCAACAGGGTGCTCACTTTGAACACTCTGTTGTAGCCTATGGCTTTGACACAGCGGCGAAAATCTTTGACATTTTTCACATTTTTTTGAAAAGAAGCCTGCTCGTACGCCCCTATAAAAGCCTCGGGAGCCGTTTGCCACCCACTGTCAGACTCCTAGAAAGTCGCAGTGGGATCCGGGATGAAGTAAAAACAACACGGCACGAATTACAGTTTTTTGGACAAGATGACGGTTGAAAACGTTGCTGTTTTCCTCTCCGTAGTTGGCTCAGCCGGGAGTTGTTGGAGATTTCACCGCAGCGTTTTCGGACCACCTCGAAGAAAACACAGCCGGGAGACTTGTTGCTTCGGCACGTTTGACGGCGCCTTTTTAAATCGCCATCTAAGTTTTGTGTAAGTATTTTTTATTTTTTTATTTTGTGTGTGTAATGTGTGCGTGTGTGTGACTTGTCTCCCCTTGTCCTTGTGCTCCTCTCCATGTTGTTACTGTAACTAACGAGTGAACCGAAGAGAAAGGTTAGTAACTCCTTTATTGTTTCATGCTGGGAAACAAATTAAAACTCCTCTCTGCCGCTCCCACCTCAACTCATATCCACGATCTGCCAGTGTGACACAAAACCTGTAGTAAAATGCAGTTCCTGAGTGGCTTGTGTGGAGCATTAAAGGGGCCTAACGTGATCTTGTTTGCCTTGTGGATGAGAAAAAATTAGCTTAAAATGAGCTTAAACTAATGCATTATATTAGCATACAGTGGTATCTCATTATGAATGCATGTAGTGCAAACAGCACGAGGGTAGTATGTTGCTTTATATAAAATTAGAGCTGCTTAGTGGAGTTTGTGGAGCTTTTAGTTGGAGCTTCCCTCATTGTTGTCCTTTTCCTTCCTTTGGGAAATGCCTGCTCAGCTAAAACTGAACTCCCCCCAACTGCAGGCCAGCTGTGTGTCACAAAGTTTTACTCCTTACAGTGATTTCATCCGCATTACTTTTTGTGGACTCTGGTGGGGGGTGTGTGTATGTGTGGGGGGGGGCTGGTTATTATGTAAAGGGAGGGATGAGAAAAGGCCAATGCTTTCATTAGCTGGAGTAAAGTTAGTCTAAAAAGAAAAGTGGGTGTTAAATCCACGCACTTTGGCTTCTCTTTGCGTCTGCTCTTTAACTGAACAGTTGCAGCTCTAAATAGTCGCCTTTGCTTCGCACAAACTGGAGATGAGGCCACAGCTCTGAGGTGATCCAGTCAAGGTGTCTTTGTGCCTCGTTAATTTAGCTGCGAATGATAAAATAAATGTTGCTCCTGCCAGCGCTCCCGCTCCGTATCTCGGCCAGCCGTCCAGTCACACTGATCCTGACGGTTTCGGTAGGTTTAAGTCTCCCAGAGTGGCCTTTTTGTATGAAAAGTAGGCTTGGCAGATTGGGTGACACAGCTATACAAATGTAAAGTGAATTTCTTTTAAAAATAGGTGCTTCAACAGAATCCCCTCCGACAGTACGACTGCACTACTCCCTTCGCTTTTTGTGTTTTTATCGTGAAAGCAGCTGCTTATGGCAAGTGCAAAAGTTATGTGCTTTGATCATGTGAAAGGTGTTCGCACAGTTAACTACGGTTGAACATTTAATGCAACTTTATAGAAAACAAAGAGACAGAAAGACGCAGTGTTTTTTTTTTTTTTTTGTTTTTAATGGTTCAATGCTCTCATTTCCTGGAAACAGTTTGAATGCAGTTAGGCATAAACCCAGACATGTCACAGTGTAAATCTTTAGGCTCTGAAGAAGAAAAAAAAACGGGGTAGAAGTAGGTGCTTTGTTTTCAGCTTATGCAACCAGTGGACCTGTTGGACGGAAGCCTGCATTACATTTGTGCAAGAATAGGATGTTGTCTTTGTTTGACCAAATGAGAGTTCACCTTTGAAACTAGAAGTTTTCAAACTCTCTCTCCGTTACTACTTGTGAAGATTGTGAAAAACACTACACCAAAGCTGTGACAGTGAGTTTTTCTGCTGCATTACATTCAGTCTCCGTTTTCAGATGATTTTGAATTAGTCATGTGCAAAAGAAAAACTGGTTTAACGTGTTATTGTTAGAACTAATGTGTAGCTCAGATGGCATTATGCGCCACACTTCTGAGAATTAAGCAGATGCAGATCAACCTCAGAGAGAGAAAGGGCTGATCTGTACATTGCCTCATTGTTCAGGTTTTTGTTCCTTTACACTGCCTTGCTGAGGTCAGAGGGGAGGACTACAGAGAGTGTAGTCTATCTGTTGTGGAGTGTGGACAGAATAATGTGCTTTTGTGAAGCACACAGTGGATTGCATTACTTCTTGGAGGAGAGTGAAGCTCCTCTTTTCTCCTGTTAATCTTCAGAGAGCTGCATTTTGGCCAGTCATTTGTCAAATGTCTTGTGTTCATTTTGTAATTGACAACACAACATGACAAATATAGATTCTCACTGTTATTTTTTTTTTACTATGCAAAAAAAGCTGTTTCTCCTGTCAGTGACGGGGTCTTCACAGTCTAGTGTATACAAATGTCTGTCTCTTTTGAGAAAACTTTGCGTATATAATATGATCATATATACTTAATACACTTAAAATTTTATTTCAGATATAGCAATAGTTGCCTGTAATGACAAGGCAAAGGCAAAAAGACTCTTCATTAAATCCTCCTTGTTATCATCACAAGTACAATTTTTAGAATATCCTCAACTGGTTTCCTGGTTTCAGGCTGTTTTTAATAGTAACTTCTTAAGGGATACAGTCAGTCCTAACAATCTGCCAGTGATACGTTTCTGTGAATATTACTATGAAATAGATAATTTTTGAGTCTTTCCGGAGTTGTAACAGAAGAAGATCAAATTTGAACGTAGTGTTTATGCAATCATGTCAAAACTGAAATAGTGACAAATGCATTTGGGGTAAGAGCTATGGTCGAGTGCTCTGATCAAGGGTCATGTTCTCCATATTCAAAAGGGTTTTTGACTTGTTGTTAACATGATTTTAATTGTCAGATGTTATGTCTTGCTCAGATTTACAGTGTGTGTTAGTCAACAGGTAAAACCTTTGGTGGCCGGCTTCCACATTGTTTTTTGACAGTAATCTGCGCCATATGTATGAGCAGGAAATGAATGTGCAAATGTAGGTGCATCTTTTCTATTTGTTGGGAGGGCGGGTGTAATTACTCATGGGAATGTGAACACATTGTGTGTGCCACGTTTTTAATTGAAATGATAATACACAATATTATTTTTTGTTATGAAAATTCTGGGCTTGAAAAAAGATCTGTGATCTGTAATTGAATCTAGACGGAGAGTCATTAATTGTGTAATTAGTTGTGATGTGTGGCAGGGGTGGAATCACATGAAAACATCAGTGTTCTCTGTGGTCAAAGCGCGCTTTAAAAAGAGGACACTCCTGCAGGCTTCCAGACTGTGTGTGCCCTGAGGTAAACCCTGGTCTAGAAAGGGAATTTTAGAGTATGCGCTGCTGCTCAGCAGTTTGAGCAGGGCCCACTGAGGCCAGCCGAGAGTGCCACCAAAAAGGAAAAGCTGGCTCAAAGCCACTGACGTCATCTAAGTAAATCTGCTTCAGTACTGCAGCCATAAAATGACTGCCAGCTACCGAACGCACTTTGGCCCTGTCAACCACCTTAGTTAGTGCGACACAATTTTTTTTTTCCCTCTTTGTGCATACTTATGGAAGTCTGTGTTGAAGTCTATTTCATTTTGCTTAAGTAGTAGCAGACGTTGCATTTTCATTCAATAAAACAAATCATGTTTGAGGCTTTCTAGTTTTTAATAGAGCACCAAATGATTGAGCTTCTATGACCCTTTGAAGCCATACCAATTTAATATTACAGCCTTATAATGTTTACCACATGCTACTCCCCATCTTTTGTTCTGGAAAAAAGTAATTTAGACAGCGTAATGTCTCAACCTCTCATTATTAATGTGTAGTGCCTCAGAAGTTATTTAGATGCTGGCACATGTACTTTTCCCTCTAGTCCTGTTCGGTGGGGGGGGAATAAATGACTCGCCTCATGATTGCACACAGACAAAAACAATATATACTCCATGAATCAGTTGATGAGTCAGTTTCTGAAACCACTATAAACATTTTCAGCTCTTAACCACAATGAAAGCAGGAAATCTCGCCTTCAACAACTTCCTTTCTAACTGCTGACCACAGTAGTAGTGGTTCTGGTGTTCAGCTTCTCACTCGTGAAAGGAGAAAGCCATAGAGCAGAGGTGCACAATCACTTCATTTACTGAAACCATGTATAATTTGTGGCTTGTATTCAAATGCGGGCTATTTAGTCTCTCGGGCACCGTATTCCCCAGTCACTGCTTGTAATAAATTCCCACAAGACCTTTCACCAATGGTCACCGTATTGTTACTGTGACAGACACAGATCAGGCCGGCTCTCTCTGCCCCGAAGGTGCCCTGGATTCAGCCGAGGCACAGATAGAATAGAGGGTGAGCTCCCAACATTAATATGCAGTCTGTGCCTGGTAAATTAGTTTGGAATCCGAGCCAGGGCTCTGCAGTGGAGAGCTGTGTTGTCCAAACTTTTCCCCCCTTGTTTAGTCTGTTGAATAGGCCCAAATAGTGTGCGTTTTCAACAAGGAGTTGTTGGTTTTTAATTACATCACCAACACGGGTTGTTTTTTTTTGTTAACCAACAATACATCTTTCATCGCACCACGAGAGCATACGCAGCCTTAAAGGGATGAGGGTATCACTGTTATTAATTGCACATCTCACCTAATGCAGCGATGTAGCGGTCAGCACAGGCAAGTTTTTGCTGTTCCACGAAGTCCGTTTATGTAAACAAATTAGATGTCGACACCCACTGTGAGTTTTTGAATATGTTGGTCTTGAAAGAGTTTTCCGAAAGGTCTCTTTTCACTGAACTAAAACTGCATTTCTTTGTGGACTAAAGGGAAAAATGCATAAAATCACCCCCCATGTTCACATGAACAAAAGCATGGTCTAACATCTAACCTAACAGTTGTAGCTGCAGAAAGCGTTACAAGATAACTTTGCTTTCGACTTGGCTGTGATCAAGACTGAATGATAAAAATAGCAGAAGGAGCAGTGATTTAGCCTTAATAATAATAATAATAATAATGATAATGACAAGGAGAAATGTGGAAAAATGTTTTTTTTTTTTTACCACAGTAAACAAAATACTCACTCTCTTGTAGAAAAGTGTATGCCGTGACATTTTAATCAAAATGTTTGGGGAAATTTGAGGTATAAATACACAAACAAAAGCTTCCTAGGGCTAAACCCGGTCTCAGTATCACACTAAATAAAAAATACCTGTTTGTCTTTATGACTATGATGGTAACGGCAACATATTTTTTGTGTAAATACTGGTTACTCTCAAGGCACATATACAGGCCACACACAGTGTAGTAATGTAGTTGTGTCATACTTGAGTAGACACATTTGATTTTGATAACGTCACCTGGCGGCTAAATCGGATGTTGTGTTTTAGAGATAAGTCCAGTGTAGTGGAGTGAAGGAGTTAACAAGAGGAAGAAGAAATGCGAGAGAAAGATGACAGCAGAGGAACCAGAAACAAAGAAGTATACAGGACATAAACGATGGCTAGAGAGCAGAAGAAAAGAGATGAAAGTCACTGTGAATTGGCAGCGCCAAATGCAAATTGTGGCCTTCATGCTCATCACTGTGATTTGTTTTTTCATGCCCGTCCGCACGCGTCCAGGATGAGCCAGCAGCCAGCCCTCGGCCTGCTCTGCTCTCATAACTGTCAGGAGATCCTTTATCTGACGGACCTTTATTTACAGCTTTAATTTCCTGAGCTTTATGTGTTCCGCTCGCACTCCACACCACTGTGACATGGGCGTATGCCGTCTGGAATGCACTGCAAATTTTTGATAGGCAAACGTCCCCTGAGCTTTCATTACATTTCATGTTTGAATGGTAAATTGTGTTTTTTTTTTTATTTGTTTTGGTATTACTGACAGGACAGGGATTTATCCTCAGAAGAACAGATTTAGTCTCTTTCAGTCAATTTTGTGTCTGTTGACTATGCTTCTTTTCTGGCCAGACGACACCTCTGATGTTGTCCAGATCATATTGTTGCTACCTGTTTCTCAGTCTGAGGCAGGTATAGAGGGGCTGTCTTGACAGAACCTGTAAATCAATCTCAAACAAAGATTGATCCCACAGTGGCCTGATGGTTGCTGGGTAGTGGGATGTAGGCTTCACATTTGAGAGAGATGATATCAGACAGATTCACGGCACTTAAGCCTGCCAGTTCAAAGAGGCATGAAATAAACACCAGGCCATTGCCAATAACAGAGGCAGCATAAGTAAGCTTTCTAGACTCTCCAGGACCGTTGGAAATTGGCATTGCAAGACTTACTTATTTGTTTGTACTTTAAGCCTGTGGATTTATTCATGGATCTAAAGGAAAATTCAATACTCAAACAGTGGTTTGCCCTTAAATTCTTGTATCATTTAGTGACAGAATATAACAGTAATGTGAAATTCCTGCCATCCATTCCATTTTCTTTTTTTTCAACATTTCAGAAATTGCAATAGTTTATGTTTGCTTAAAAGACGTTTTTAATGTTTGGACTATTTGGTGTTAATTGCTTTACCTGCTCGTTTTAATTTTAATTTTAATTTTTTTAGTGGTGGCTGCATATCTCAACTTCAGTTTGAGTGTTAAAGTTTTCTAAAAGCGTTCCATAAATTTTTGGTTAATTTTACTTTGGTGTGTTGTGCATCTCAAGGTCCTCAGAGACCTGCTGTCAAAGTCTCAGTGCCATACAATATACACGCCTTCCTCAAGGTAATTAATTAGTTTTTAATGAGATAAAGTGGAATTTTAGTCATGTCTGTCATTGTAAATGTTCATAGTTTGTTTCTTCTTACGGCAAATAGAGTAATTCTGACATTGATGTTATAATTATGCAAAGGCCAGGATCTTTCCTAACAACACGCTAAAAATGTAGAGTTTTGAAATCACATGGTAATTATAGTTTTACACACTGTGGCCTTAGCTTCTGTGGGCCATTATGAGGCGCACAAAAGTCATTCACAGAATCATTATTGCACCCTCTGAGATAACAGCACAAAAGAACTCCACATGGAAAATTACATTTGAGACCTCTCATCTGCTATTTCATTACCTTGCTCTGTCTGATGGGTGAAATGGGTTCTCTTAATTTAAGGAGCTGGATTCCAGCTTGGTGAGTGGTTTATGTAATCTCACGGTGAGTGTAATTTCCCATAATTCCATGTCACACCTACTACCTTGCGTAGCTACCACATTCACTTACTGCAACGCGGCCCATCTTTACCCCGCATCTCACAAACAAGACCATTTCTATGGAGTACACCCTGCAAAGACAGAAGTATGCAATTATCCGTAAGCCACAAGTGTTTCTATGGGTGACATTCATACCTTGTTTTGACAGACGTAATTAGTCTGCACATTCTAAGGCACTAAGAGACCGTCGTCACTGATGGCTGCTAGGTTATTCACATGTTTCGCACATCAGAAGCATCCAGTTGGTGTAGTATTTTTTTTTTTTTTCACCCCGTGACCTTTACCCTTTATAATTTCAGTGTTCACAGTACAAATCAACAAACCCCTCCTTGTAGATAACAGGATCATCGAGTTAAGTGATCAATATGTATGTCGGTTTTCTGTTCACTCATTTTGGGATTTAATGCTGTGCACTACACAAGAATAATCCTACCCCACTTCCTTTTCCTCCTTCAGTGCATGCACTTATTTTCTCCTTCATTATTCTGCCACATCCCCTATTATGCTGTGTGTCAACAAGAGCTGACTGAGTCAAACGAAGGAACAGTTGAGTTTTCTCATAAATTCAATTTTAAAAGTGTAATAAAAATCATTAATTGCAATATATATCTTCAATGTTATTATGTATTATATTGAGGTAATATATGCTTACAGTCCAGGCTTCATTAGTTTATGGTAAATTCCTTTGTCGCCACTGATGTTAATAATATTATCTTGAATTATGTATTGTTAAATCTTCTGACGTAATAATAGTTTGAATATATGTTCAGCATATATGGTCCAGCTTAACATGAAATTTCCGTCATGTTGCTAATAATTTATCATTATATTCTTTGTTGGTTGTTACCAAGTCATGTCTGAACCCTTTAGTACATTATTTATGGGCCCTAAATTGTGACATTAGCCTGCACCCATGTTTTATTCATGTTCATATAAATTATTTGTTGGCACACTCTCAAATCAACCAGTCATTTGCAGTCGGCGAGCTAAATTTGAAGGAATCTATATTTCAGTTCAAAAAGCGGCTGGCATTGTTAACAAATAGTTATTTTCTCACAGTTTAAGAAAGGACCGGGATAAAGGTGCACTGCAGTTTGAATTGAATTGACAATTTCAATTCCAAATGTGACAAGACTGCGGGGATCAAAATCAAGCATGTCAAGGACAAAAAGCGAAAAAAATATTTGGATTTGGGCTCCTTGGATTTAAAGATAAGGACCCGATTTCATTATAGTTTTTTTAAAACATTTTAAAATTGCAGGAAATTTCTCTATTTGAAAATGTGCACAAAGCCCATGAAAGAACATCTCGGTGACCTCAAGGAATGTGTTTTGGCAGAACTGAATAGTTCTTATGCCAATACAACAGAAGTCATGTCAGAACCTCTGCGTGGCCTGCAGGTACAGCTTTTATTGCTTCGCTCGTGAGAGATTGGAACGGAAGTTGAACGGCAGTTAATCCATTGTTGCCAGGTCTGTTGTGTTATTGGTGTTGGTTCACTTGTTTCATTTTCCTCAGATAATGATCAACAGTTAGAAGACGCATTTGAACTGGTATTAGAGAAACACCCTCTCGAAAGAAAAAAAAAAACATGATTGATGGATACAATTCAGTAAAGTTTTAATGTTGGAGTGAAACGTGCTTCGCCGTTTTAGCATGATTCAAGATATCTGTTTCTAATTCATTTAAAAGTTATCTACAAGTATCTACAAGTAGGCATGGAGCAAATAATCGATATAGCTTTGCACAACATTCCATAAGGAAAGAAGTGGAGTTGTACAAGCAGAAAGGACTGCGCAATGGAAATATTCCAATTATTAAAAATATTGTTATTTATGGTTGTGATTAGTGTTGCATTATTAGATTAAACTCTTTTAGTAATTAAATTTATAGAATGTCTTGCTGATGCAGACTCTGATGACGACATAAAATGGAATGTTACAAAGACCCTGCAGCTTTTGTAAATGCATTCACAGGTCGTCTATAGTCATAGTCTACAGTAATTATTTTAACTTGTTCTTTGCAAGTGTATAAGTCCAGTGTAGTGTATGAGCAAAGGAAGAACACACCAGTGTGTGAGCGTAAATCTGAATCTACAATACCACAAAGTTACTAAAAACTGAGTTAAATTTCAATTTCTGAACCTTAACGTACTTAAACAGAGAACCAGTGTTTCTACATACTTGTTGATGAATGACATTGGATTAGCTTGGTGGTAACATCTTGTAATATTTTATTACTTGGACTAATTTGACGTTGGTGTGTGAATGAGTATGTGTGTAAATAAAAATGTAAAGATGTTCTTCTTAGACTACATTGTAAGGACAGGAATAAGAACTTTTTCAGTATGATATTTTTTTGCTATGAAAATGGAAGCTGGATGTGATTATGTGCACAGTTCATCATGGGTCAGGATAAGAGGAGCACATCTAGAAAGAGTCCCAGCCTTTTAGTGGTTGAAATGGGAATGTTTCCCCTCCCTCATCAGTTTGTGAGTAAGTTCTGCAGTGTCAGCAGTCAGCACACAAAAACGGAATTCAGTAAAAGCTCCCTCTCTGCTCCCTGGGAGCTTTTTTTCCCCCCGAACAGCTTGCTCCCATCCCCCCTTTCCCCCTCATGAACTGACATGCTGGAAGAAACATATGCTACTATTCCCACTTCCTGACAGCTTGTGCTGCTTGAATAGGATCTTGCACAGGGAGGAAGCTGTTGTCTGGATTGAGTGGAAAGATTAAGTATAGAAACTCAGTGAATTGTTAGTAAATGAAGTAAAACACCAAAGGGTTTTTAAATGTGAATTAAGGGTAAAGTTGACACAAACTCCGAGGTGTCTGTATATTAAAAGTCCATTCTCTCTAACATATGGTACTGAGTTCTAAAGTGACTTTGACTGCATGTAAACAAAATTGTTACTTAATACATCAAACATTGACCTCCATCAGTGTGGATAGTGTCTGTTAAGTTTCTCAGTTATCCAGGTCACGGTATATTTCAAAACAAAGGCAACTGGATTTCACCACTCCTCCAAGTGGCTTTTTTAGTGCTGAAGAAGTTCTGGAAAACCGAAGAAGTTGCATGGTCATCTTCAAGTTACTCTTGTATTGTCTGTGTTTGTAGATCAGTGTGGATGCTGGATTTGTTCAACTGCAGCACTGCAGCAATTTTTAGGGAGAAAAAATAGACATAATAGAACATTTCACTGTGTACGATGTGTCCAAAGTGGAAGCACTTGAATTCTAGAAGAAAAAAAAAAACAGCTGAAAGAAATCTGGTTTTTATAGCCTGTCAGAGTCAGATTAGAGCCATACCAACGCAGGGATCCTTTAGCAACTTGTTAACTCGAGTCATCTCTCCAGAATATTCAGTTTCCCTTCCAGACCATCATGTTCTTCTGTTCATTCGTGTTCAGGTGCTGTGTCTTGACAGTAAAAGTATTTGATGTTTAGTTCCATGCAAATACCCATTATATTAACCAGTTTTGTAATGCTTTCCATTAACCTGTTTGCTTGAGCTGTGTTCAGCTTATTTTAGTGTTAGTATTTAAATTGTTTAAGGCTACAGTGTAAAGATTTTGTCCTTTTTGTCTGATGGTGGATATGTGTGTATGACGTCAGCCTGCGTCTACAGTCCTTCTGTCCCTTTCTTCTTTCAGCTCTCTCTCGTGTTAGGAAAAACCATGCTAATGGTAATCTAGATATGTCCTTCCTCTTTTAGTTCAATTCTTCCTCCGAACTCAAAGTTTCTTTCTTTTAATCTGGGACATTGGATAAGGAGGAGTCCAACTACCACATGTATTGACCATTGTTATGTGATGTCTGTCACTACTTGTTATGCAACTGACAGCAATTGCACAGGTGCTAAATGAGGGTAGATAGTGGATTACACATACAGACGATAAAAACAGGCTAAATAAAGAGCTGACATAAACATAGAGCAGATCTCCTGGTTTTGATTAGATTCATCTTAATTGTCATTGTGTGGAGTCAATAAACAGTAGGTGACACTGCACACATTCCCGTGCAATAGCTTTAATACGTCTTGTGGCCAATAAGGTCCAAAAATAAGTGCATGCGTGTTTCCTGGTTTCGTCTGTTTTTTTATTTTCCACCTTTTAAGCCACTCAGTACATGATATATTTCTTCAACTTCTACAAGATAAAAAAAGTGATACTTTACTGAGTAGACTGAAATCAAGTTCAGCTCTGTCTGCTACACAGTTTATATCGAATGCAACACTTTTGAACAGCGTTTTAAAACATATGGTCCACTGTTGTTATGATTACTCACATCTTTACATTTATGATCTTGTTGTGTAGTAATAGTCATTTCCCATAATATGCGGGATAGTGTGGATTAGGGGTTTTATGTTACTTGATGCTGTCTGGGCATAATGATACAGTCCTGGCTTTATTAGCCCCATATTCCCCAGGAGCTTGATAGTCTTGTCAGTAGCCACTGGTGAAATGAGACTTTCTCCAGCTGTGTAAGCAGCTTGGCTCTGGCTTCTGCTTCGCTTGAGTGTCTAATTTTTCTATGCCATCATAGTGTGCGGTGGCTAACTGGTGACGTGGATGCTCCAGATTAGTTGCCTCAATCCTCTTTTTTTTCCAGTTATGAAGCACAGTCTTGCTGCACATGTGTTTTTAAAGAAATGCCTTCTTTCACACGACTTAACATGTTCGAATCCATCAAGCTTCCAGGTGTAAACTTCCATTTGGCCTCTAAAGACATTAGGGCTGAAGCCATGGTAACGAGGGAAGCCTTTTCTCAGCAGGAATCAAACTAGCTTTACCGAGGACTGTTAATGTGGTAGTTGGCACTTCTTATAACACAACTGAAAGCAATTGCAAGTGCTGAGTAAGGGTGGAAAATAAGGTTCACAACACAAATCTTAAAAGTAGGATAAATAGACATTTCACATGCAATTACAGTGGACCACCTGGTAATGGTGGTAACACTGTTTCCAGTGTGGAGTATCTGATTTTTAGTTTTAAACATATTATATTACATATTTACAATGTGTCACATCTTAACATGAAGTAAATCCATGAGAAAAAATGAATTGTTTTCACATCCATTTTAAAACAAGGTTGGCGATGTCCTGTGTTGTTTGGCTGCTTTCGCTCCGTATAGTGCTCTCTACTAACATTGTGTACCGTGTAGAATTCTTGGAAGCAGATCTCCGCTGTTCTGCTGTGGTAGTGATGGTTGGGCTGTGTTTGTTTGGGAATTCCAGGTCTCTCCCTAGTCTGCTCCAGGCTTCAGCTTGGAGAGCCCAACCGCCACGATTGATCCCAGCAGCTGGAGCGGCAGCGAGAGCCCTGCCGAGGACATGGAGAGGATGAGCGACTCGGCTGACAAGCCTGTAGACAATGATGCAGAGGGAGTGTGGAGCCCTGACATTGAACAGAGCTTTCAGGAGGCCCTGGCCATCTATCCTCCCTGCGGTCGAAGGAAGATCATCCTCTCCGATGAAGGAAAGATGTATGGTGAGTACACGTGTGTGCATATCTGTGAATCATCTTTGGAGTTGCTTGTGTTTGTAATAAGCGAAATGAGCTGAATGAGCTAAAGTGGACAGTTCAACATTTTGGGAAATATTCTATGCTTTCTTGAAAGCGAGTTGAGAGGATCAACACTGCTCCTGTGTGTCCTTAATTGCAAAGCCAGCAGCTGATTAGCTTAGCATGAAGACTGGAGGTTTGAGGAAACAACAATCCTTTCTCCTGAGGTAACAAAATCAATCCACCAGAACATCTGGAGCTTACTGGTGCATATGTTATTTCCCATTTGATATAAATGAGCTATTAGAAATCCAGCACGTAACCTTTCTTAAGACCACATTGTGGCAGGTGTTGATATGGATTCACTGTTGTCTAGAGTTGCCTGTTTACCTGCGAAACTAAGCTTGTGGTGGGCATGCATCGTTATATGTCTGTGCTGATTAATGTAATATCATAAGACTATGATGGTAACCATACAGCCTCCACTTCAGTTCACAGAAGTGCAAGTTTATAAGTAAAGCAGCATGAACTATTAGTCAGTAGCAGATGGTACTGCGGCTGCCACCAGCTGTGCCCCCTCTCCTCCCTCCATTTCCCTCCATCCCTGGCTGGGTGATGTCATGGAAGGAGGGAATATTTTCTCTCTGTGGTGTTGGACCGTCTCACAGCCTGTCAGTGTCAAGTGAAAGTAGAAAGCCCCTCAGAGCATTTGCTTGCAGCTGTCATGTGACCCCTCCGGCCAAACAAAATGTAAATTCTGGGAGTTGCAGTGGAACCCCTCACTACAAAGATGTGGGCTCAGACAACAGGACACTCCCCACTGTCCTCCAATTCCCCCGTCCCCATACAGCGCGAGTCAGCCAGAGAAGCTGCCCTTCTGCTGTGGATTAAAGCATGAAAATTAGTTTTTCTAGAATTAAAAATGAGCAGTGGTAAGTGCATGCCTCCCTCCCACTCAGCAACGTCCTCAGTATGAGACAAATGTTCATCTTTCTGGAAGCCCGGGGCTTTAAAAAATGTGGTTTTATTGAATTCTTTAAGAGCCAAATTAAATGTGACACAGTCGATGCCTCAAATACCAAACTGCAAGACAATATATGTTTTGAAAAGATGAACAGAACAAAAATGTGTGGAATAAACCGAGTAAAAGTCAACACACTGAAAGCTACCTCAGGACAATGGCTTTTTGGGTTTTTCCATAAAATCCTCTGGAAAGCCAAATGTAGAGTTCGGGCACAGGGGTTGAACATTCCAGATGTGCTCTGTGTCTGGTTACAGATGTCTCACCAAAAGCAGAATAGCACCAGTAGCTCAGTCCTACTCTTCTTCCTTGTGAGAATAAACTGAAAAGAAAATGTAATGCAGAGTTTGGTGGGGCTACGTTGAGTCTTATTTATAGGTGCTTTTTCTAGGGACAGTGATTGTTGTTTAACTGCTGCTGCATTTCAGTGCTTAAACCAGGAATGTGCTATAGGTTTTTATTTAGCACAAAAGGGAACCATGTTGAGTGAATTTTAGATCATATACACAGCCCTGTATTTACAGATTTTGTACTGTTGATTCTGGTGATTTTGTTGGTGTGTTATGTTGATGTCTATGTATGTTAGTGGATGAGCTACTTGAAACTCGAATTTCCTTCAGGGGATGAATTAAGTATTTTTCTATTCTATTCTATTCTATTCTATTCTATTCTATTCTATTCTATTCTATTCTATTCTATTCTACATGACAGTATTCTGTCATGTAGAGGCATTAGAACAATCTAACAGGACAGTGTTGTTGCTGATATCTGCATTCGCTCTGAAGTTAGAAATATTTTGTGGTCATACTTCATGATTCATAGCCAGTAAGACTGTACCTGTAGGGAGTGCCCAGTTTAATTATCTCCATGTTAACAATAACAAGCAACTCAGGGAATATTATGAGCTTGGAATTGTCTGTTGTCTGTTTTTGAGTTATATCTCTGACATATTTGTGAGCAAATATTGCAATGTTCTGAGCTCTACATGCCTGCTATCTGCACAATATTACCCTAAATGTTTTTTTCTCTCTTCCATACATTCTGTGTCCAAGCCCCAACATGTGCTGGCCATTTCAAGCATATTGAAATGCATGTGGCACATTTTTCATGCATCACAGTGAAGGCCAAAGTAACAACATATGCCACTATTGTGTGTGTGAATAAAGCAAATGCTTTAACTTAACTGCAGGCGAATTAAAGCTGATAGACCCAACAAAAACCCTGACCTGGAAACAAAAGCCTTTAAGTCATAATGCAACAAAATTATTACAAGAGGCTGAAAAATGTGTAATTGAAACTGCTGCCTCAGCACAACCAGAGTCAAAGTCAGAAGGAAACAGGGCTCAGGGATAATATGCAAACAAACTGAGATGACTGTCTGACTGATGCATAATTGAATCTGGTGAGCCCCAGAGCTGGCAGTCGGTCAGTTTGGTGTGCCTTGGCATAAGGACTGTGGTTCGTGCATGTAGTCATGTCAGCAGTGGCTTAATTGTACAAGTTTGTGTGTGTTTATAGTTGTGAACAGTTGCAGCAGCTGTAGTGTACACAGTGTTGGACGTGATTAAATGGCTTTTTCCTGTAGTATTTTTCACTCTAGTTATTTTTCTTTGAATGTGTTAAAATGTTGTAATTGTAAATGCATGCTTCAGTATTTAATTCCAAAAGAAATGTTGTTTCAGCAGTCATTTATTTACTCTTATTTATTTTAAGCTTTGTGTGAGCCACCACGCGCAAGTGTGGTTTTCTGTGTGGTAGGGACATGTTTTTGGACGAGCATTTTGTAGAACGTGTGTGTGTGTGTGTGTGTGTGTGTGTGTGTGTGTGTGTGTGTGTGTGTGTGTGTGTGTGCGCGTGTGTGTGTGTGTGTGTGTGTGTGTGTGTGTTTCAACACACTTTGAAAATGTTGATTTCTTTGGCTTTGTGTTTGTTTATACATTGTCCAAAATGCCATATATCATACATATTCACATATTACTAGAAAGAAAATCTGTGTGTGATGTGCTTTGAATGTGCTGTCCGCTCTGAATCATCTTTAGTCTTCGCCCAAGGTTTTGTAACTTAGTTATCTTTCAGGGCAAAAAAGTCAAACATTTTCTCTATTACATGGTCTTTTGACATTGGTAAAGAACATTGGTCGGCGCTGTCCACCAGCAGCTTGGCATGTCCATAGCCAGATTTTCACCTATGGGTGAACAAATACAAATGTCACACTTGTTCACCAAGCTGTACTTGGAGAAAATATTGAATATGACCCAACCTCCATAGATGTCATGTAAATGCGATTTGTGCGTAAAACGACTCAGATTTTCATTTTGCGGGGCGGCTTGATAAGTGCATGTCTTTGGAATTCTATCGTTAATGATAAGTGACCAATGAAGTGGTCAGAGATGGATTTGTCTCAAACATCCAGTGATTTGTCTTTTTAAGGAGGGAAGTGTTGAGCTAAATATGGTGCGACTGATGTGGAGCTGCTGCCCGAGTCCATAGGGTCTATAGCAGACACAGACAGACACCACACAAAACCTCTCATGGCATCTGAGATGAAAGCTGGCTACAAGGAGACAGGTATTTTGTAGTTGAGAGACCCTGGGGATGGCATAGTGTTCCATACACAGAGCTCATCACAAGAGGAGCCGCCCTGAGTGCCCTTAAGCCCTTTGTTATCCTGGGGTAGAGTGCAGTTAATTAGCAACAGTCTCTATAGCAACTGTGTTGCGGTACAAAACAATTTCTAATTTCTGCTTCTTAGCTTATTGTGGTGTTTACCTGAAGTGTTTCGGATGCGCTGAGACCTGTGTTGGCTGGCGCTGTGCCCGTTTCTCTGAGGCTAATTGTGGCTGCAATGGAAGACACAACATCTGCATAGACTGCATCACTGGCACTTGCCATCGCCCCAGAGTTTACTTAAGAGAATATTTTAAAAAGTAAAGGGAAATGGGGGGCACTGGCCCGAGCCAAAGGCCTAAGACTCTGCGCTTGCATAATTCACCTGCTGTGCTAGGCTGCATTCATTTATCCCAGAAATAGAGTTGATAAATGAAACAACACGCTTCACTCAAATTGTATGTTTATTCATTGAGTTATGTATTTGCACCACCCAGCGAGATAAATGGCATTGGTAAATTTTTCTCAGTTACTGTTTCAAAAAAAAAAAAAAAAAATGTAAGAACTGAATTTTATTCCATCCTCTTACTAAAAATATGCAAATGCACAATCTACATGTAAGCTTTAACACCCGTATGAGTTTGCTGCTGAGGAAGGATGCCACCAGTTGTGTATATGATACTTGAACTTGCATATGGTTTTGATGGAGACAAATTTTTTGTGTCTGTGCTGTTGCATCAAAGTAGCTCGGTTAAAGAATTGCAGTACTCATACCATTCATTTCAAATATTTGTTCTTAAATGATCAAATGACCAAGATCCATATACCTTATGTTGTAATATCACCATTGTAGGTAGACTGCTGGACACTGTCTCCATCTGCACGTGTCTTTTGATGTAAAGCTTTTCCCATTACCATTCTGCTGTTTGCTCTGCCATCTCGTCAGTGATCCAACCCAGACCCCTCCTGTGGGAACTAAGTGGCACTTGGTTTGCAGAGATGCCAAGGATGAGTTAGATATAATGAGCAGACCTGGCTTGCCCCCGATGGCCCAGCACTGTGCTCCTCTGGGGCTCGTCTCATCGGGCCGAGCATGCTCTGAGACAGAGCGAGCGGACCTGATCCTCCCTGCTGGGCGGATAATGAGGAATTCTGGGATCAGCTCAGGCTCCCTGAGTCACCTGCATTCACTCAGAATAGAGTGTGAGGAACTTCATCGTAGGAGAGGCATCACACACCTCCAGAATAATCCTTCATTTGTTACCCTGCCATTGTCAGCGTAAGACTACGGTGTTTTTACACACACGGTAGTGAAAGAAGTCCAATTATTTTATGTGTTCCTCAAAAGGAGTAACTTTTGAAAGTGTAAATAGTACAGATGCAGGTGCAATGAGGAAAGTAAGACGTCATTTTGAGTTTCAAGAAGCTTCAGGATTTGAAGGTTAGGTTGTGACAAACTGGTTATTTATTCACTGTGTGTCCCTATAGATTTGTATACTTTTTTTTGACCTGACACAGTAACAGGAAGCAAACATAGATCTACAGTACCTCTGACGCAAATGCTTCAACAAGCATGAATCTGCCTCATTTCTGAAGAGAAAACAATTGCTGGAACTGCCTTCCTTGCTATTGCTATTGATATTGTATTTGATATTGTGACACAATTTAAGACACAGGCCAGAGACGGGAGTTCGTATGATCGGTCTGTGTGGCTTCAAAATATTTCCAGAAGAGAACATTACACACACATGAAAGGTCCGTCACACTGACATCCTGTATCTCCAACAGTGTGAAATGCTCTTTAATTTGGACTTATGCATTATTCAGTGCTCGGGTGCATGCGACAGTTGACTTGTGTAATTCAGGTCTGTTTTTATCTGGTCTTATTGTGTCTCTTTCAACAAGCCATCTGCACATGTTGTTTTCAGAGTGGTACCTACATGGGTCTACTATGCCCAGTAGACACTACTGCAACTGTGTGGACCGCAGCCAACAGGAACACGGAGACAACAGATGAGTTTTAGATCCAGTATTTGTCGCTGTAGGCGTTTTTTGTTTTCCTACATATCTTTATCTTATCATCTGTGTGTGTTTTCCGTGGTTCTGAGAATGTACAATTAATGAGACTCCGTCCCAAAATGGAAATACATTTAGAGCTGCCCTGTTGCTGAGCAGCAGAATTGATTTTGAAGTGTATATTATTTTTGTGGCGGTCTGTTCCGGGTGCAGGTTTCAGCTCCGACTCGTGTCCATGTTGTGGTGACCAAGCATAACATGTTGTGACTCGTGTGAGATTCCAGTCCCCTGCCCACAGCCTCGTGTTGTCGAGGTTTCATGCCTCACAGGGCTGCTCACCACAGACGGCACAGATAGAGGAAATCGAGGTGTAAGGAACGCTGATGATGACCAGACTGTGAGGTGATGTTACTGGTGGGGAGTCTGACAGTTGAAAGATGGATGCTTTTTTCTTTTGGATGTATGTATGTTATGTGAAGAAATGCTTTATTTTTGAAAAAGCTATGCAAAGTGACTATTTAATAAACTGATGATAAAGAACCTTATAACAATACAGAGTATCTCTTAAAGTGCTGCTGAATTAATTTTGAATTATGATTCAGTGGTGTAGAAATTCTTAGCTTTACTTTCATTTCCATATCAGCACTTGAGAGAGAGGCTAAACAAACTGATCTATAAGACTGTGTGTTTTAGATTGTCTGCGTGGAAGTGTTTATACTATACGAATAGATAGCAGGCTGTGGCTCTGTGCCTGCATGAATCAGGAGTACATGGGGTGTGTCCCTGCTCTGAGGTCTGTGTGAGGCCCTCTGGTTTCAGGTTGCATGTTCCCAATTGGCTGCTTTTGTTTGACTAAAACACAGCGAGACTGCAGGCTTCTTAAAGATGCAGTGTCACTTTTTGTGCCCTCTCTAACAAAAATCATCTGTTTTGTGCTGATTACATCATATCCCGTTGATGAAACACTTTTATTCTGATAAGATCATCTCATACTGATGGGGACCATTTTGTGTAATCAACATTTGAATGGAATCTGAATGCCACTGTTATCCTCTCATCCAGAGCAGGACAACCACACTCCAGTGCTAACACAGACTGCCATCTCTTTCTTTCCAGAGAGGGGTCTGTCAGGACTGACAGCATCCTTGGAAACAAAGGAAGACTGTAGCTTTAGCCATACAATTACTTACTGCTGTTATGATCTGAGCCTAATAATATATAACCTACTTTTACATGTGACTGTACTTGCATGTTTATTATGTTGTGGATATCTGGTCTATTTTTGGACTGTTTGGTACCTGCTTTTCTCCAAGCCTTCAACTATAACTTTCAGCCAAGACTCACCCAGTTTGTGCTCATGATTACAAAAGAACAGATAAGAGCCCATCATGACCGCAAAGTTTGACTTTTCATTTATACATATTGGTCACGACCAACATGTCTTCCTTTGTGCTCAGATGCGGAATTGATCGTGAGAGATTGAAAATATTGATTTGACTCAGTGTCTTACTTTGTTGTGGAGAAGGGGGCCAGTGCACCTTCCTGACTGTTAGCGGCATGTTCACACATTGGACTTGCCACACAGCCAGTTCCTCAGGAGACTCATAATTGCAGCCGTCCTTTCAGATTAGTCCAGCAGTCTGTCCAACTGTGGCTTCGCTCCCTGGTCATTTATTTCATCCCTTTCCCTCTCCTGAGAGACAGACCTCAGCACATTGACCAAGCCGGCCTCTACAATAATGTATATGATGATAAACACAGTGGCTCCTAATTGATAGAGTGATTCAGACAAGGGCTGGCTGTGCAAATTGGTCCCCTGTGAGTATATTGCACAGAGTTGGGACTTGCAGGTTTCAGCTCTGGCCTTGTTTGAGAGGTGCAGAGCGAGGAGAGGGGAAATAGAATGGGTTGGACCCGCTGAGTGATAAAGAGCCTGTCTTTACGTCTGAATACAGCCACAGTTCAGCAGAGGTTGGCTGCTGTAATCCCCTCAGTGTCTCCAGGAAGGCTCAGGTTAGTGACCTGCTGCTTTGTGATGTCTTGTAAGATTTTGAGAGAACACCTCACCTTTAATCCCCCACTGCTCAGCTAACACATTAGCTCAACTGCTCCTGACCCAGCCCTTGCAATAAAGCCTTTTATCTAGCTCAATAAGGTCATTTGAAGTTAAGTATTGATTTCTTTTGGTGTGCAGAGAAAAATGGATTTTTAAAGAGCTGTTAATTACAGTTGCACACTGTATTACATAGAGAACTTCATTTTCGTGACTGGATTTTTAAATCCTGGGCAATATTTAGAATCAGTCTAAACATCTGTGGTGCCTGTTGGTGGAGCTTGAGTTTCTGCAGAAAACAACTGAATACCAATGCTGGGACGTTTTTGCACCACAGTTATGATATAGATGAACACTTAAGTGTTCACTGAAGCAACAAAAAATACTGCACGCGGTGATGATGGCGGTAACCATCTTGAAACAGATACATGGCACATTTGACACATCATTTATATCATTCCACCTGTTCTTCTGTGGTGGATGAACGGCACATTTGGGAGAATCTGCGCCAGTAGTTTAATTGCACAGTAACATGGGTAGAAACCATGTATTTTTTGTTTTTTTTTTCTTTACAGATTTTTGTGAACCTTTTGCTCTAAATTTGGAAGGGAATTTGCAGTGAAATAGGAGGACTCTGTAAATTAGATTTGAGCAATTGCATCTGATCCGAGTCAAGCTTTGCTGACTTGTTATGCATTTGAGATTCAAGCTAAACGACAAACCCTCTCTGTGCTTCCTCCATCTGTCTTCAGTTCAAAAACTCTCAGGCTTTGAAGTAAATACACTGGTCCTAATTGTAGGCTTTCTTGTTTTTACGTCTCAGCTTTTTTTTCTTTCTTTCTTTTTTTTTTTTTTGTCTAAATGAGGACTGAACAGAGTTGTTTCCTGTGGATATGGGAGGAACACCCAAGTACATGTGAGGCCAGAACTCAAAAAAAACAAGCCTGAGAGAGTTTTATGGGACATAAAACAACTACTATGTGTAAATTAGATTATGTTAAAAAAAGATTGCCATAATAATCACCTTCCACACAATTAAGAAAGCGTAAAATGACATCACACATAGTAAAACAATAAAAAGATAGATTTATTTGTGAACTATTTACTTCCTGGTTATTATGTTTACACAGTTATCAACTGAATCCAACGTGCAGAGCCAGTTTATAAGAAGATTTCCGTTCTAGCCCACAGGCATTGGGTTGGTTTGTCTGTGTGTCAGAGCGTATGAGTTTGTTGGAGGAGGGATTGCTATTGTGTATCTGAGAATAGGAGTAGTGTTTGTGATCATTGTGGCGTCACACATACAACGTCTGGCCTTGAAGTCTTTCTTATGGACCCACACTTCCAGTGCAAGGAAGCAACAATACAGTGAGTTAAAGCGCTTGCAACAAGCCATTATCTTTTGACTTCCACAACACATCGTTGAAGGAACTTCAATACTCTGGAAGTATAACCTGGATTGTTACCAAACGGACTGAAAAGTCTGGTAAATGTTGCAGCTACACTTTCTTCAGGAAACACCTGCAGGGTCATTTCATGTTTAGTTGTGATTGTTTACGCTTACACAACTGACATATTGTGTTCTCTCCATATCGGCGTGCTTTATTCTCACAAGATTATTGCTCACACAGGTCGCCATCAGAGCATTTGACCTCTTAGCCAGGGCTAACATAATGCTAAACTGATAGCATGCTGTTTCCCTCCAAAAAGGACACTGTCAATTTTTTCTTTGAAGCCGCAAGTCACAGGTTCCCCTTCACTTGGCAGGCAGTGGTTTCCCATTGATATTTCTAGTAAAAGGCTGCCCTGCCCCTGCCTCCTTTTCCCAAAACCTGGGACGGATGCCTTCATATTGTTGGTTTAGTCTATTGTGATGCTAATGTCTGCCTGAGACCCTTGAGTCATCTATCACGGATGACAGGAAAGCTGGGGCCATTGTGCTGGCCCGCCGCACACATGCACACACACACACAGAGAAACAAAAACCACTGGGTTGTGGTCTACATAACTAACTGACAAAAAAACAGAGTGAATCAAATGTTTGTTTAAATAAAAGAATATTACAAAGCCGACTATCAGTCAAAAGCCCCAAAATAGTCACTTTAGACCAGTGTTTTAATGTAAAAGTGGCAGTTTCTCCCTACCTGAAAAGATGGAGCCATCAAATCTATTAAAAAAAAATCGACATTTTAAGTTTATTTTGTGGAATGGCTTTGTAAAGTGAAACATGTTTTATTAATATTTTACAGTATTGACTGACTGTATTTAGTAATATTGTAATACTTGTTGATTAAAAAATGAAGAATTGAACATAATGACTTAAATTCGTAATGTGCTGAAGGGCAACAACTCTGTTCTCTGAAGCTGCCCCGTCAGGCTCCGCACAGAGAAACTCAAATGGTAGAAGCCACACACATGTAGGCAATCTGCCGACTGGTTCCCAGCCAGGCCCGGCGCTCACTCATGGCAGAGTGCTGGACCAGATGTGACTGTGGTTGTGCTGCATTAGAGGGAAAAAAAACGCTGTTCCAGGAAATGGATGCTTTTATAAAGAGGAAAGAGGAAAAAAAAAATCTGAAGCAGAGCAATGAACTATTGTTCTTGCTGCTGTAAGGATGCAACCAGCCAGTTAAACAGTTTAATATGCCATTGCTTAAATTAGCTCCAGTATTTATGCTACACAGGTTCATAAAGACCTTGGTAGTGAATTCACTGACAGGCCTTTGTGTTTCCGTGACAGTGGAGATTTAACATTGCTGTGCAATGGTTACCATTGTACATTTATCATGAAAATTCAGGTGAAATATGAAAAAGAAAGCAGTATAAGCAGTATGGAAATGACTGGTAATTATTTTTATCCTGTACTTATTTTATTAATCCCGTTTTCATGACCAAAGTGAAAAGTTAAACATTCACCCTCTTTGAAATGAAAGCTGAAGATCACAGGATTAAAGCTTGATTATGTTAATTATACTGGTACATGCATGTGGTAAATGTGAGATCATTGTAATAGAGATTATTCTTTAAGATGTCTCAATAGCCAAGATGTTTGAAACAAATACATATATACTTTAATGTCAGTAAAAGCATGAGCACTGCAATCACTATACTCCAAATGTGATTTTAAAGAGCTTTGCAAATGACTTTAATAGAAATGAAATGACATAATAACGTAGCATTAATTGGCTGTTTTTCCCCTTATATGATGGTAACTTGCATGAATCTATATGTCTACGAAGAAAACAAGACATGAAAATATTTTAACGAATTATAGAATTGATTAATTGATTGTTAAAACTGTTTGTTAGTGCTCAGTTGTTGGTATTTTAAGTATTTTATAACCTGACATACTTTTACACCACATGTTGTTAAAGCCTTGAAAAATCTGTCTTAAAATCTCAAGTATTTCTCTTTAACATCATGTTGCTTATTGGGTGTACAAAAGTATGTGACATACTGTTTTTATCAACTGCTGCCAGCCCTCATCCAATTGTTGAGATGAGCTGAGACAAAAAAAATATGTAAGAATGAAAGAATGTGTTCATCTGGGGCCTATAGTAAGAGTCTGGTGAAGTAAACAGGGTGCAAGGGCCTTAAAATATTTCCAGTCCAGCTACAATAGTTTGATAACAGAGCATTCTCAGCCATCTAATTCATCATCCGTAAAGGTCAGGTTTTGGTGTCCGTCCGTCTAACCGAAGACCGAAGGCTTCTGTCTAAACTCAACATTTTTAAACTGATATTCAACACTCACACAGCTTGTCATCCACCGTAGGAATGCCAGGGGGTACCAATTCCTTCATGGAGAGAAACCTCAATTAAATAGAAATGCACTGTAAACCTAAAACGTGTTTATAAACTTGTTGTTTCTTTACTGGGACATCTCAGCATATTTCTGTTCTATTATGAGGCTCTTAACATTAACAGAGTGATGGAGGGAATTGCGGTAAAAACGATGAAATAATGTAACAATGTAACGAGAAGCCCTGTAGTGGTTCCAATAGCTCTCACAGCTGAAGTGACTAATGCTCCAACACGGCTGTTCCACAGTTGGAGTGTATAAATGCATTTTATACATAACTACACTAAGGCACACATTTATAAGATAATTGTAATATTTTTTTCTCTGGTTTTGACCAGAGTGGGTAGTGAAACAGAAATAAAGTCAATTGGACAAACCTAATTTATCATGTTTTGGATGGCTTATATTCCTCGTGGGATAATTCCATAAACCTTGATTTTGGTTGTTTTGAATAACCCAGAATTGGGAATGAAAAATCAGCCCGAGCTCTAAAAATGTAGAAAGATGGTCGTCTGTCATGTGTGATAAGCAGTCACAGTGCATAGTTGGTTGGTGTATTTCACCGTTAGAGTTTCAATCTCAAACAGGATCTTAATCTTTTGCTGTTGCCATGATTCCCTGTTTCAAAATTGTTGATCACAGGACAATCAGATAATTATCAGTCTGCTTCCAATGGACATAAAGGAGGAGACAGATTTTAAGTTTGGACAGAAATAGATGCAAAAAGTAAATCAGCACAAGTCCTTATGACGTGTTGCATGTGAAGCTCAAGTCATCAGTTATTGATTTAGAACGTGTTGGTTTTATGGGAGTTATTATAGGGTGTGGGATCTCTGAGGTTGGTCCACAGTGGACTGTGACAACACACTCATTGTTATTCACAACAGAAGAAGTCTGTGGTAGGTTTTTTGGAGAGAGGATGCTGAAGCCCAAATTGGATTTCTGAATGAATGGGAAATCAGCTACTTGGGGACGGTCTAGAGAAAGTTCAGCCACCATCTCTTTGTGTGGCTGCCGCTGGAGTGCCATTCATATGTTGCAGATCCTCCAGAGTCATTGAGATTCAGAGAGAGCGTTCGCTGTGGCCAGGTGGAGAGCTCCTCCAGCTGCTGAACAGAAGAAATCTGCTCGGGGTAACACTAGAAACAGTTAATCCTTTTCCTGCTGCTTGAGTGACAGGATCAACCCACAAAGAGTTAATTTTCTCAGCCATCCCCAGGCTCTACTACGCAAACTCTGCTTAACCCTCCAGGATGGACTTTCAGAACTAATAGTGAGAAAACGTTTTGAACAGACAAGGGGCATTTTTGAAAAAGCCCTCAAAGCAAAACGCTAGCTCTTAGCTCTGATGTTTTCCAGTGAACTACAAACATATTATCACTGATGTACTGAAAATGCACCTATTTCGAATGTACTCATGTCTTTTGTATTATTACTCTTTCCATTTGACTGTCCGTTAAAACGTTTTCATATGGTAAATAATACAGAGCGCATTGTTTATTTGACGTTAAATAAATTCATTGAGTGCACATTTAAGTGCTGCCAGGAGTGTTCATCACAAGTGAAAGCTACATTACTTAGTGTTTAGTAAAGTATCTTTCACACTCCTCATGATGAACGCTACTGGTGCCACAGAATCAAGGAGGAACGTTGTAAAAATGACATACATAACATAAAAAGACTTCAGTCAAACACTTGGTTTAATTATAAGGTTTTTTTTTTAGTCTTGAATATGAGGTCAAATCAAAGTTGGTATTTAGGGTTAGTGTTGTAAATCATAAATCCACATATTCACAACCCTCAATAAGGCCAACTTTTCAGATTTCTAATATTTCCTCTTCATTGAAAGCTTCATGAAAGCTAATTTCTTTGTAAGTTCGTGGAAATGTTTTCACCACATGAATTTCTGGTGGAAAACGCCGAGCTGTGTCTAAAACATTTTTGTCCTTCATGTGGACAGTCACATTTTTTTTTTTTTTTTTTTTTTTCAACAATTGTTGTTCAGCAGCACAAACACAGGCTAGAAAAAAAAAAAATAAAAGAATGCAGGCTAGCCAGGACCCACTGAGCTTTTTTCCAGCCTGGTGAAAAGAATGAATTATTCAACAGTAAGCAAGCTTTCAGCTGGCCATTTGTGTGCTTTGATCTAGGAATCAGGAGTTTGCATGAATGCCTGTATTGTCATGTTGTGTTTCCACAGTGTGTGAATTATTGAAAATGGTGCAGGTCCCCGCTTCATCTGTTAAAGTTTACACTGCAGGCACACCGGACAGGCTGGAAGTGTAAATCCCCAGATGTTGTTTATTTGTAGTGTGAGGTCACATGACCGGGTTCACTGAGACTGGCCTTGCGTAAATGTTCAGTGTGAAAAAGGGCTTCAGGGTTAACCAGTGTACTACATGTTAACATCAAACCTCCGCCCTCCCCTCTCTGTTACACAACAAAATGTTTAGATGTGGCACTCAGGTGTTTTAAGCATCACAGATTTCAGATTGTATACAGTATTTTTACTATGGCTCCAAGAGCTTTAACACTAAGTCTTTACTTTTTACTGCAACGGTGCGAAGCATAAAAAATCGGTTGTCAGGAGACATTTTTTTCCCCCAGTAAAATAAATACAAAGGATATTTTTGAAAGTATTACCAGTGAGCGGAAATAATTCGATTCATTCATCAGTCTCCAAATATAACAGTGAAGATGGTCATATCAATTTGATAGTCACTCTTTGCTGTTACATTTTTAGGCATAGTTTTTTTTTCTGTGTAAAAAGAAAATAACTAAGACACATAATGTAAGATTTTCTGAGATCTCATGGAGCCAAAGGTTAATTGAGAAAATTATTTTTAGATTGACCATTAGTTGCAGCCCCTCTATATGGGTATCATGGATCTCGGGGGGTTTTAATTCAAGCTCCTAAACCCAGCTACTACTTTATGTTTATGTTGGACAAACAACGCACAAATAGAGGAGCATCCTTAACTAGACACTGGGCGCTGTGTTCTCCACATTTATGCATCTGAGGTTCACTCTCGCAGTGTCTCACATTCCGTGATGCCTGGTGTGTTGTCACTGATTGAAAATGCCTTTCCTCCCGATCCCCTAAGTTACGGCTTATTAGCACATGTGCGCTATTGTGCAGTTCCGTTGGGCCATTGCAAGAGTAGGGCATTTAATTAATAATGAAGTAAAGGTAGAAAAATGTTTCATTATATTGAGGGTTTGGTGAATTTCATAGAGGAGCAGAGCAGATCCATGGCATTGGTTGGCTACAGCTGGACACATAATTAGAGTGCCTCCTTACCTATAATTTGTGTAATAGTTTTGGTTGGCGGCATGTTATTACCATATGAAAGGGCTAAGCAGGGGTCATGTGCATTGCTACAGCAATTAGAGCAGAGCTGAGGGCAGAAGAATGTTTGGGGCTGTTGTTAATTGGAAATCTCTACAAAGCTATGCTTTAATTATAATTTAGTCAGAGCTGCACTGTTTTAAACTCAATATATTCAGTTGCCATTATTTTTTGTAATAGCTTGTACAGCCAGGTCCGTTTCCTTTCAAAGCATCAGGCTTTGAAGAGAATAAAATTGAATTAGATTCATTTTGAAAGGTTGTTCTGTTGTCATATGGAGAACTGGATCTGGTTTGTTTAGATGTTCATATCTTCTTATTTGCATGCAGTCAGTATCAAATTATGTCCCAGACAATTTGTAATTATCAGCTTTGAACAAAGCTATATATTTACATTTTTACTTTTCACAGTATATATGGTTATGTAAAAAAACAAAAGTAGAAAACAGTATAACATCACTAAATTTGACCCTATTGTATAAAGAATGCACAAGCATCCCCGTGGGCACGTTTTAAAATAAAAACACAGATTGCACTTGCAAACTCTAATGTCATGTTTTGTTTGTTTGTGGTGGATGTTGCAGGGTCTGGTTTGTTGTAAAACCTTAATTCAAATGCACTTCTTGTGTTTGTTGATTTTATAAATATATATATATATATAAAACAATAACTCCAGAAACAATAAGTCTGCAGAATACAGTGATCACACTGAAGATTCAGAGAGTGAAACTGCTGAACACTGAGCTTTCTGTGTTCTTCAAACACTTGACATTTTCTTACTTTGCCTCAAGACTATTTTTCATTGTTTTGTTTTTTGTTTTTTTTCATTGTTTTCTCTCCATTTTCATGTTTCATCCAGGTCGAAATGAGCTGATAGCCAGATACATCAAGCTTCGGACGGGGAAGACGAGGACCCGGAAGCAGGTGAGACAGGAGAGAAGACGTCCCCGTTGCATAAGTGTCGGAGGAGTGTCAAATCTGAATGTGTTGCCTTTGTACCTGCAAGAGGCACACAAAGCAAGACAGAGATAAGACAATGCTAAGCTGTCGAGGAGACTTCTGTTGGTGACAAGTCCCCTGTCACTGTTGCATGAACAGGTGTGCCTCGATTCGGATATTCCCAAATTTATCACTCCTCCTTGCACTAATAACCACATATAGAACTGTAGCTGTAGTAGGTTTGGATGGCACCAAAAAACAAGTCCTCCTTTTAAAAGCTTTGGTGCCAGCTTTGAAATTAAAATGCATTCTTCCACTGTCTACAACAAAGATGTTGTATACAGTGAATGCAAGAGTAATTACTGTGGAAAGGAACTTTTGAGAGAAACTCTAATGACTAAATGGAGGCTGGGCACTTCATCAAAGTAGAAGTCATTATTAATGTGTACAGACTTTCTAATCAAAGTGCAAAGAGTGCTGTATGCCATGTACATAAAACAGAAATCATTTAAAATGCTTCTTAGTCGTTCTCCTATATGTACAGTATCCCACAGACTGAAGTACTGAAATAAATGAAGAGACACACTTGATTGTTGTATTCAAATGACTTGATATTGAATAGCTGTGGTGTGCTTTAGTAACAGTCTGAAGGCTACTGATCTTCCTTCTAAACAGGAAATTCCCTGTATGACCATCGACTTGAATGACAGTGATAAACAAGCCAAGGTGTACAGTAACATTCGATCAGTGTGTGTGAATTGATCAGTCTGGTGGACAGAAGCAGACGGAGAGAGAGGAAGAGAGTTGTTTACCTACAGGAGTACCAGGAAACACATCTGATCCTGTTGTTACTTGTAAATGCATAACATGTCCAGTATGTATTTGATTAAATGATTAATAAATTCAGATCTGGAGATCAATCTGGAGAATTTCCATATTTAACGGAGAAATTGCAGCTTCTCAAATGTTATTTCTTCTACAACGGTGAACTGGATAGAATATCTGAGCACAAAGCAAGACCACTCAGTGCCGCAATGAAGGTTGAGATAATCCACTGGAAAATATGTTGAACTTGACTTAAATCATTGCATCGAAGAAGCTGGTGCATATTTGCTTTAAGAATTATGAAAGACGAGGTTGCTGATTCATTTTCTTGTGGTTGTTTAATTTACAAAGGTTTCAGCTCTAGTAAAAGCACAAACCCAAAGAACAAGATTTTGAATAGTGTAAATATTTAGCTCCAAAATATTCATAATAAATCACTCCATTTGTGCTAGAATACTCACCTTGGATGTGAACTGTATCTCCCCTTTTGAGAGATAAATGTACTTCTCAAATCCATAATCAACACAAACTACTTCTCTTTCCAACTGCTACTTGTACTGGTGAATGTTTCATCTGAGAATATAAAATCATTTTTTAAACTGTATGAATGTGAGAGTTGAAGTTGGCTGTAGAAATACCTTGCCTGGTTCCCTTAAGGATACTAGACCAGCCAATTTTCATTCAGCACACAGCAGAACACATCTGTGTACTCTTAATGTGTGCTAAAGGGGCCTGCATCCTCCTTAATCAGTTCACTTAAGTGACGACAACACACAGCATAACGCTTTACTGGCTGTTAGCTTGGTGTGTGGTTTGGAGATGCTTCTGTCATGCACCTTATCTCCCTGAAGTATTTTCCAACAAAGAAATAAATGTGTAATCCACTTTGTACTTTTTTGGTTTTCTTGTTTTTTTTATTTTCCCTTTTCTCTTTTTTAATGGAGGTGTCTAGTCACATACAGGTCTTAGCAAGAAAGAAAGTTCGAGAAATCCAAGCTGCCATTAAGGTACGTCTGGCTTTGCCCAGTTGCAGGGGGCTTTTCATTGCCATGGTTACAGGCTCTTCCTTTGTTTTCCTCCCCTCCCCTACCCCGCAGGTGTCTAGTCACATTCAGGTTCTTGCCAGAAGGAAATCTCGTGAGTTTCATTCCAAGCTAAAGGTATGCGCTTTTCTGCTTTTGGGCTTGTTGGTTGCTGTGCGTCTTAACTTCCTGTTTCCTGTGGTGACAGAGTGAATGCTTGGTGCTCTGGTTCCCTCTAACCCAAATCCTGCTGAATGTAGCTCGTTCATATTTTCTAACCCCCCCTCACCCTTTCAGTTATCTCTCACCCATACGCCGACATGGGTACTTCCAGTCATCTTCATATCTACATTTATTCACTTTTCCTTTGCTATGAGAGCAGCTGCACATCACATCCATGGCTATGTCTAAAAATACTATAGAAACACATTTATTTCAATTCAAACTCATAAAGAAAATACATTATTATTTATGCGGTAAGTTTTTGAATTATTCAAGAGGCTCACCAACACTGGATTTTTGAGGTTGATAAGGAGGGCCGATAAATACAAAATACACAAGGTATAAAAATATGTAGACATAACATTGTATTGATTCTAAACCACAAAAAAAAGAGAAAAGTGAAGGATTTGGAGAATTCAGAATTTTGTGGAACATGAACGTCTGCACACAAGTTCATCGTAAATCATTTCAGGATAAATGTAGAGGACAGATTCAACATTTAAAAGCACCATGTAAGGATGAGTTTGCTAATAATGTCAAAAATGTGCTATTTTGTCATTTCTTATTGGCTGACGTATAAGTAGTTAATCCAAGTTCCAATAACACACAGGACACATTACTGGCCGGGCTCTAACTTTTACAATGTGTCCATTTGTAAAGGTTTTGATAAAACCAAATGTTGTGCACATGTCAGGGGGCATGCTGGCATTGGCTGTTGGTGAGTGGCTGAGAGCTGAAGGTCTACTTACATGTCTTACTAAGCAGACTTTACAAAAAAAAAAAAAGAGGGGGCATGGCAAGGGGGGGTCTGTGTTTAAAAAAAATGAAGAGGAGATTACATCTCTACCTCCTTTGACAGTGTAACCCAACTTTTCCCTGCTGTCAAAGGCTCAGTGGTGCACATTCAGAGCAGAGAATAACCGTGAAGCTGGCTGTTTCTGAAATGCCCTCTCTGCTTTTCTTGTTCTCCCTTCAATCTGTTGATAACTCCAGGCTCTCACAATGCGCTGGCTGTCAGTCGCTTTCCTCCCAGTTCAGATGTCGTCATTTCAGAGCGTTCTTGTCAGTTATTTCAGAAAAAGTGAAATCTGTTAAAATTACCGAAGAAAGTGTCTCAGAATGGCAGATTAAAATGGGAGAAGAGCATTGTGAAAGAAGTAATCTTGAATAATACTGACCTGTAATTTGAGGTATTTTATGTAGTAATGCTTGTATATCAAAGGACACTCCACCCATGTGCCATTTTCTGCTTTTCTTGGGAGCTGACTATACATTTTGACTTTCACACTTTGCTCCACTCCTAGTATTCAACACGAATTAATGACCCCTCATTAATCTGTGTGTGTGTGTGTGTGTGTGTGTGTGTGTGTGTGTGTGTGTGTGCTGAGAGACCGTCAGACAGGCAGCTAGCCACATGAATGCCTGGTCTTTCAGGGGCACAGGCGGCTGTCTGAAGAAAAACAGACAGCTTTTGTATGAATCTCTGTCTTTTCTCATTTAAAGCAAATTAGAGTTCAGTGGCAAAGAGACATACAAGTGTGCCCTTCATTCTGAGGGGCAGCGAAACCTGCTGTTTCTGATCCTGTCTGTGGCGCTTTAGAAAAATTACGGTCATTACGTCGTGCTTGTTCTGTTGTTTTGTCTCAAATGATGACTACTGATCAAATTGTGAAAATTATAGAGAGCAAGACTTTCGTCTCGGAGACCAAGAATAATTTGTAAATACAAATTTCATAATTCTTTGTCTGTAAGTGATCATTTCTCATCTGTGCATGAAGACGAGGCGTTCTTCAATTATTTTAGATTGATTTCTAACTGATGTTTGAAGCTGTAATGCAGAGGTTTTTTTACACATAGCTCAGACTTAAATTATGTACAGTAGCTGTATTGCAAATTTACAATGAAATCCTTTGTGTTTACACTTAGGTTACAAGTATGGTAAGTATTTATTTTGTTTTAATCCTGTGTCTGCTTTTATTAGGGCCTGCTTCCTCCTCCTGCTGTTTTTTTTTGTTTTTTTTGTTTTTTTGCATTTGTGCTCCTGTCATAGTGACACGATAGCTGCTTCCCAGTGTTTTCCGTGTCTCTTTTTGTCACCGTACCATGAGCACACTGTAGCTGGACTCTGCCCCAGCAGCATCTTCTGCCAGCATGCTTACCTGTAGCTTCTGCCACCAGTGAATCTGCATGAGTTTGTTAGTGTGTATGGGTTGCACCAGGTGTGTACACGGCTACGGCATTTATGGCGTTATTTCAGAAAGGATTGCGTCTAAAATATCCTGCAATCTCCAGCGCTCAGACTTTCTCTGTAATGCTGGGAATTTAATAATAAGTGTAGATATGTAAGGATCATTTTAAAAATCTCTTGACCAAACATTAAACAAAAGCAACTGTCTGGAGTCGCAAAACACTCCCAAGTAGGATTTGTGTCCTTCAGTTGTATTTATGAAATTCTTTGTGATGTTTTTTTGTTTTTTTTTCAAATATGGACCATGACAGCCTTGATAGGTTGTCTGTGAGTTTTTAAAGTGTTTTAGTGGTAGATTAGTCAACAAGCAAACTTTCATTTGAGCGCATGCCACTGCTGGCCATGGTATGTCGGAACTCAGCTGTCATTGTTTAACACATACTTTCAAAAAAGCCTACACTTAGCGCAGCACTGCCGACGTCGCTTCTTTTAACCTGCTTGCTGTTTACTGTTGTGAGGGGTCAGTGGTGCTTTCAGTGTGCTGTTTAGAGTCTGGTCGCTGCTACCTCTGCAACATGCCCCTCCTCTCCCCTGTGTGTGAGCGCTAAGCCTTTTGTAACTGCTGTTAAAAGGACCAAGCCGTGAAGGACAAAGCCCTCCAGAGCATGGCCTCCATGTCCTCGGCTCAGATAGTCTCTGCCACGGCTATTCACAACAAGCTCGGCCTGCCAGGCATCCCTCGTCCAGCCTTCCCTGGAGCAGGGGTAAGAGCCTTGCCGGCACCCCACTATTGATCCATCTTGTCCAGCTTCACCCAGGGCAGCAGTAGGGCCAACCACACCGACACCCGGCCAAATCACATTACACACCACAGCTTTGCACAACTGCCCCTATCAGATAAGCACACAATCAAAAGGAGTGGTAGTCAAGATAACTACATTCACTGAACAATGAACTAAGAGCCATTTTGATCTTGTCGCTAACAGCTGCTCACAATTGGATGTTCTTTGTTGTCCGTTCTTTGTTGTCTATTTATATATCTAATTCTCTAGCTGTGGCAGGGGATGATATCAGCTGGTCAGCCAGGATCCTCACAAGAGTGAGTATCATACTTCACTGATTTGAGCCTATTTTGCATGAAAAACCAAACTAAAATGCTTGGTTGTCCCTTGTTTTGTTTTTCTACTGACTGCTGCTCTTTTTGTGTTTCAGCATTAAGCCTTTCACCCAGCAACCATATCCCATCCAGCCTGCAGTCACAACAGCCATATCAAGTGAGAATTTACCTAATTAAAAAAAATGGATGTTCAAAACTCAACTTTTACTCTTTTTAACACTGGGAGATTCTTCTGTAAAGGTTTTAGTGAATTTGCGTATGCAGGTCTGCCAATATGTGGACGATATAACATAAGAATTATTAGTCACAGTGTTGTTAAAGTTCAACCCATTCTTTCATTGTTGTGATTTTCCTGTAGGTTATGAGCCCACAACGGCTCCAGCGCCCACAGCACCAGCGTGGCAGGGCCGCTCCATCGGTACATCCAAACTCCGACTGGTGGAGTTCTCCGCTTTCCTAGAGCAACAGAGAGATCCAGATTCGGTGAGCAGAGCATTATACTCAAATCAAGAGATCCCACTATCGCACAGCGTTCATTCCCACCTCTTATCATGCAGTCTTTTCCTCTATGAATACACTGGGACGTTTTCCCAGGCAAAGTGTCAACTGAGAGGAGGCCAAACCAAGCTGAGAGGGGCCAATCCTGGCCTGTAGCAACACACAGCACACAAACGTGCAGAAACAACTGTGTATTAATCGTCTCCTTGAAAGGCATGCTAAATCTAAATCCATGCCACAATATGCAGAACCTCTAAACGTTCTCCGATTCCTTTTTAATGTCTCCCTTAGCAATTTAATATTTGCCTACATTTTCTTGTGCACTTTTGGGATTGATATTGAATGACAACAGCCATTAATCTTATGTGCAGCGTACGATTTGAAATTGTTGCATTTGCCCTAAAAGCTACATGCTGCTGGAGAGGCTGCTCTATGAGCTTTTAAACTGAAGTGCAGCACCACATGACAGCGTTTCATTCGGCCACAACAAGGGCAACCAATATCTAAAAATGTTTCTCTCATTGGCCGCTTCTCTTTATTTGCTTTGGACTGTGCATAATGCGTCCGATTTTCATCCACTTTAAAACTGGACCAAAAAAATCTCTTTTAAAAATGGAAGAAATAGAACAAACCTAAATTTTGTTCTCATCCTACATTTTAGTTTGATTCTAGTGGCCTTTGATGCAGTGACAGTGTTTTTTTATGTGAGTGAAGCTTGTGAGATAAATGATTATATGGTGGTTTTGCCTTATTTAAGGCTCGAGATTGATCTATTTCAGTCAGAATTTGTGGTATTTTAAGTTTATAGAATTTGGGTAGAGCATGCTTTGTTTATAACGAATTCACTTTTGGCTTTCATGGAGCAGAATGTTATTACCTAATTTGTAGATAATAAAATAGAAAAGTTACTTAAAACCATTCAGACAGACACACAAAAAGCCATGTTGCAGAGGGTTATTTCTCATCATCACTGTGTATTGTTCCCAATCTAATCCTGCCAGCCACCATAATAAGAAAGTGGTAATTTGTCAGAACTGGCTTATTTGGCTTCAGTTAAACCTTTGTGTGCTGATTACTTTCTGGATAGTGATGTGCAGAGTACTGTTACAGATTATTTTATTTCATGTTTACAATCACTGAACTCCGACAGGATAGGACTGTATTTTAATTTTCTGAAACTAAATTTGCACCCTCAAACACCTCTTTTAAAATACAATTCTTTTACTAATTTATTCTCTCTTCCAGTACAACAAGCACCTATTTGTGCATATCGGGCAGACAAACCATTCTTACAGTGATGCCCTGCTGGAGTCGGTGGACATTCGTCAGATTTATGACAAATTTCCTGAAAAGAAAGGAGGACTGAAGGAGCTGTACGGAAAAGGCCCCCAGAATTCCTTCTTCCTCATAAAATTCTGGGTGAGTAATTAATCAGTCACACTGATAAAGATTCATTATGTTTTCCATGCATCCGTTTTAATATCATCATGCCCTGGTGCATATTGTGAAATGTTTGACGGTAGAATCCTGTTCAGTAACAGTGTGTTCAGGTTTGTGCTTAGTGATTGGGTGTAATCAGTCTACATAGAGAAGATTGCTCTCTTAATGTTTGCAGAATGCACTCTGCTATATTTGGACTTGCATAGCAGGAGAGCTTTTGATCAAAGCACTCGCTAATTCAGTGTAATATCTCTAAACAATGGAGTGACCTGGTTGCACTCCTAATGGCTGTTTAAACATTGCATGTATTTCCTCACTGATGCAAAATGCTAACTAGCGGCTGCCAACAAAGTAGGGCCGTATGCACTTGGACCAAGTCCCCTCAAATTCCTTTTGAAGTGACCGACAAATCTAAATTTCAAATGAAAGACGGAATCTGCACAATAATGAATGTATAACTGCTTTGCTTAATGAAGGAGGAGAATGTTGTAGGAGGATGTCTCGTCTTTTTGTGTCCATAATGAACAGGATGTTCAGGGCACAGAGAGGCTGCCCTCCAGGAGCAGACCCGTTCAACCTTGTAAATCAGTCCTTTAACGTAACTTCATTTAATCCTATTTAGAGTCTTCTTTCCAATATGGGCACATTAACATGCTTATTCAGATATGGCTGAGATCTCCTAATTTAATGTGCAACGTACACAGATTATCTCAACAGCTCTGAGACCAGACCGATGTCTGCTGTGTTACCTTGTAAGATACTAACTCTAACAATTATTCTAATTCTTATGCTGTGCTGCTTATTTCAGTTTATAATAAAATAAAAATACTGAACAGTTTTACACTAACAGGAATGCTTGGAAAGAAACACCTTTTTAAATCCCGTTACATTTTGACAGGTCACAATTTCTATTTTTATGAGAAAAACAAATAATCTAATTAAAATCTGAAAACGATGTGAGGCTTGCGGTGATAATCCCGGAGACAGTCTTCCATGTCTGCAGCTTCCCAAGCAGACACAGTGGTTGAACACAGTGGATCGATTAGCTGCTAAGGAGAGAAATGTCTTCCTCAGTAGCTGGTAGAGACCAAAAACGGAGCTAAAATAATAAATCTTTCTTCCCGTTACTGGACAAAAACATTATTCTTCATGACTGTCAGTGTTTCTCTGTATCTGCAAATAAGATATCTGCTACCAGCGTTGCCATAACAGTTCAGAAGGTGATGATGTGTCTGTGACTGTTGACGGCTATTTTTATATTTCTTGTGGGGTTTTTTTTGCCTTTAATGCACTCTATTAACTACATGTCTGTTCAAAAGCAATAGTATTTCTTTAAATGGGACCCTAATGTTTATTTCTACGTGGTGTTTTCTCCTCAGGCTGACTTGAACTGCAACATTCAGGATGATAATGAATCTTTCTATGGAGTGGCGAGTCAGTACGAAAGTTCAGAGAACATGACCATTACATGCTCAACAAAGGTTTGCTCCTTTGGCAAGCAGGTGGTGGAGAAAGTCGAGGTACGTACTTATTTTCCCATCTTGAGGATCAGAACAGTGGCTGAAATCTGAATGACAAAAGCCATCCCTGAACATTATTCTTTTTCTCTTCTTCCTCAGACGGAATATTCGCGGTTTGAGAATGGACGCTTTGTCTACCGGATAAGCCGGTCTCCCATGTGTGAATACATGATCAACTTCATCCATAAGCTAAAACATTTGCCTGAGAAATATATGATGAACAGTGTGCTGGAGAACTTCACTATCTTATTGGTAATCACCTCACTGACCTGAGTGGGCGATGTCCCTCTCCAGGACTCTCATTCTTCTTCCCCTTCTTCTTCTTCTTCTTCTTCTTCTCTGCTGTCAGGATGTGTCGGTGGCTCCGGCTGGGAGGGTTTGACTGGGTCTTGGGATGAGTTCTTCTTGCCGGTCTCACATTCCTTTCATTCCACAGGGGATGAAACACAGTGTGAGGAGCCTCATTATCTGCAGGGGAAAGGGAGGATAAGAAAGACCAGGAACCCCTGTTATTAGCCATCACATGGGGTCTTAAAGTGTAGCTCAGCACTGCTGAGAGGGCAAAAAATAACTAAAAGGCCGACACACAGCCATTATTTGGGGTGTGCACAAAAAAAGCCACCAGGGATCGTTTTGCCAACAGAATTTTGTTTTATCTTAAGAGTCACTTCTCAAAAGTATCAATATGCTTTTAGAAATGGTAGATCATTTATTTGTGGTGGGTATGTGCACGGGCTCCTCAAGGTTTTGTTGTTTGTTTGCTCGTTTGTGAAGTAGCTTTCTAATTTTTTAAACTAAATGTGCCTGTTGATTGAAGTTTATGTTTTCATAAAAAACGACAGAAATCAGACACTAGGGCCCTTATCAGGGGAGTCAGAGCCAGATTTACTGAGCTTTTCTAGTATTTGTATAACTGTGGCTTGTACATTTGCCACATTAATAATACATTAATATGTAAAACAGTGATGCTTATCTGACACCACATGCTTTGTTTTAATCATACTCAGCCCTTTTTCCGGGTTTCATTCCTAAAGATTACACAGAGTACTTCTCTACTAGACAGTGACTGTGCTCTCCCTTGCAGGTGGTGACGAATAGGGACACCCAGGAGACGTTGCTATGTATGGCGTGTGTGTTTGAGGTTTCAAACAGTGAGCACGGCGCCCAGCATCACATCTACAGACTGGTAAAGGAATGAATGGCCCCCAAGTGCTCTCTCTTCTTTTCATAGACTTATCAACCTCAAAACAAGTGGCAGTGCCTCTACAAGAAAGTCATACCTGCAGATGCTCTTTGGTCAAGGTATTGGGTGAATTCAGTTCTGAATCTGTTTTAATATAAGTGTTTGTTATTTGACTGCAGCTGTGAATTGCGGTACAGTTGTCTTATGTTTAAATATGGGAATTCTCATTTTAAATGCGTCTCTGTTGGGTATACATGTGGCCGTTCTTACAGAGTTTAGATTTATTTGGTAAATGGAAAACTATATGTTGTCCTCTTATTTGTTATGTAGAAAAAAACGGATGCTGGTCTTTTCTATGGGCAGCCTGGTGTGGTCTGTGTAACATGTTTGAGGGTGTTCTGTATGTCTGTACTTTATCATTTGTGAACATTCATACTGTAGATATACAGACACGCACCCACAGCCAATAGATTTCCCAAAGAAACTAATAACACTATAATTATATATGTGTGTGTGTATATATACGTGTGCACATATACATATATATATTTATATATACACGTAGAGCTGGATGCAGGTAGTTGAGAATAAAGAAAAAGGACTATTTCTTTAAAAAAAAAAAAAAAAGAAATATATAGGACAACAACTCCGCTTTCAGTCATATGTGTATCCCTGTTGAAGCACTCCGAGTCTTAGCCACCAACAACAGAATGAACACACTGTGAAAATATTACTTTTTTTTTGCCTGCATCTGATTCATAAATGTAGGAAGTCTTAACTCCTGTTACACATTTCTGTGCTGCAAACGTCTTTCCTGTGCGACAGCTGATTCTACACAGGTTAAAGTACGGCTGAAACAACTCTAATCAGACTTATCTGGCCCAAAAGCACTTTGTTCCCCTTTCGGTGCTTGTCCCTGTGATGGTTACTTTTGTTCTGTTAGATCTGTGGTTTTGGAACTACAATTTAAATTATCCTGACACTACAAGTAACTTGGAGACAGCATGCCATGTTCAGTATGCTGCGGCTTTGTCCCCGGGAGGTCCCCCCCCTTACACCCACCCCCACCCCCTCTGGGATCATGGTTTAATAATTCCAAGCCAGAGTGTTGCTGCCTTCTTGGTCACACTACGTTCACATGTTTCTGTGGCCCATTGATCCTGAGCCTTAAACATCTTAAAGCTGTATGTGAGCTCCAAAAGATGCCACTAAAACTGTGATCTCTACCTGTGTTTGAATTGTGCTTAAAGAAAACACACACACACACAATACAATCTGCCAAAGCGTAAGTGTACAGTGCCTTAGAATATACTGTAACATTATCATTTGCTTTGTTTTACAATCAGTTTTGTGGATGAAACTGGCAGAAATAACTAACCAATGTATTACATGGTACATTTTCACATCTGAGAAATTATGTTTCCTAAAATTGGTACACTCCTAGGAACACCGTTTTTGTTGATGTTTTTAAGAGGCAGTACACTTATATTAAATTAAGTTTGCAAATTTAAGCTCAGAAACATGTTATTTTTCTCAAACACTGTAATGTGTTTCAGAAATATCAGCCTTTTTCTAAGAGTGTAATATAAACACAGACTGACTGCCTTTCCTGTCGCAGAAGACCAAAAATACAGAGATACAGTCGATCTTTTTGTCATATCGTGCGCGGTAGCAAGGAAGTGCCTTTGGTTCAAAGTTTCCAGCTTCAAAAAACATCAAACAGAAATTAAAATTTAAATGTTGCTAGACCAAAAACAGAAGATACATACGTGAAACCAATCACCACATTGCCTTTTAAAGGACTGTCACAACAGCAGGGGAAAGGTGGTTAGCGGTGAATAAAGCAGGGATGCACCGATACTGTGACCATGTACCCATGTTTGTGAAACAGCTCAGATACGACCGACACATGGTGCCACTCTACAGCAATGTAACGTAAACTGTTAAATTGGACGAGCGGTAATGTCAGCAGTATGGTATCGTTTTAGGAAAGGCAATGACAAGAGTAAAACAGACTGTAAACTATTCTCTGCTAAACCGTCAAGAGCAGGAACAAAATAGTTCCTTTAAGGCAAGTCACTTGTTAAAACCTCTTAAGGATAAACAGCTTTGAGGACAGGATGTCAGTTGCTGCATGAATGTGGGGATTATTTCCTGCAGCATTCCGCCGCACGAAATTTGTCCCCTTCATCTCCACTGATGTTTCTACAAATACTGTCATTGGATTAACCGTTTAATAAAGATTTGACTGAGCAGTTTTAGGGTTTGAACACTAGCTTAGCAATAGCAGGTGCATTCGCTGATTTGCTTCAGATGAGGCACATGCTGAAAAGTTGTGCTCACGCCGTGGCAACACCAAAAACACGATCAAGGCCACAGGTTGATTCCCTAGCTCGCCATGTGTCGCTCATACCCTCCAGCCGGCTGTTAGTGAGTCTTCTGACTCAGAGGTCTTGCAGGTGTTATAGCAGTCAGATATTAAATAGCTGGATATTTTAAATATTCCACCTTAGCCTATTTCTGCCTGGAAGGCATTCAGGTGCAGCTTAACCAGCATATTAAATGAGAAACAGCTCCAGCAAGCCATTCTGACACACTGGAACAGTACATATTACATGCTGTTAGCATGTAGCATGATGCTACAGTCTCTTGTCGAGCTGAGACGAGCTCTGAGAATATTTTCTGTGACTTCTGACCAAAGAAACAGATGAAGAACAAGGATTCAGGGCAATGACGGCAACATTTCTTACGGCCATACATAAAAAAAAAACAAAAAACAACACTAAGTACTCGTACTTGATAAAAAAAAAAGTGGTATCCGTGCATCCCTAAAATAAAACACACGTTCATTTTTATTATTATAAATTAATTTCAGAAGCTATGAAAGAAAAACTATTTCTCTGCTTGAGGTCAAAGACTTCATCTGACACCGCACAGCTGCTGACTGCACGCAGGATGTCAACTCAAACACTGAAGCTGTCCGTTTAGTGCACACTTGCAGGTTCAAGTGTTTTTCAAAAGAGTTTTGGAATCCAGTATGGTTCCCTCTTTCCCAGGACCACACACTTCTACGTAGTGAAAACCAGACTTTCACGATGTTCCCTTTAGTGATGCAGACACAGCTGGCATGTCAACGAGGCGTCCACAGACACACAATCCTTAATGAAATACAGGAAAAGTCAAAGTTTATATAATAGTTCATTAAACATGACAAACTAAAATTAGATTTAGGACAGTGGACGGGGGCACAAGGCCACCACCTCCACTGCAAGGACCGTAATTACTCAAACATTTACTGTTTCTTTACAAAATTGTAATCATGTAGAGTATTTTAATCAGAGAAGCTCTAAATAATTGCAGACAATGTCTCTGGTGGAAGCAGATAAAGTTCAATCATTCAGTATTTTGCCACAGTCCAGTGGACACCGTGGAGGTTTAATAGGCTTTTTCTTATGTTTACCCTGTGTATGTATCCGTTCACATTTATTGATTATGTAGTGAGATGTTCCTGTTTTGTTGTTGTACTTGTATACTTGGTTTTGTGATGACATTGTCTGTATATTGCAAGCCCAATAAGATGGTAATGATGTTACTGCTGCACTGCTGGTACATTTTGACATTTTAACACTAAAAACAGCAGGACTGATGCCTTTAATGGCATGAATGTTTGGTGGACCGTTTCACTAGGAAATGGACACACACACTCACAGAAACAGCCACGTTGAGGAATCATGCTACAAACATATCAGCAGTTTAGCTCTTGTTATTTTTATTTTATTTTTCTGAAGAGTAGGTACTGGTACCTTTCTGTTTTATAACCATTTCCGATGGTGGCTTTAAAGTGATTCTTGACATAGCTCACACATAACTATCATACACAAATTTGGGTTTGTGTGCAGATGTTTTTTTGTTTTGTTTTGTTTTTTTGTAAAAAGGTGCTTTGTATAAAAGTCTATCTTAGCTTTCCTTGGTACAGATGTGTGATATCTTTTCATATCCATGACACTTAAAGTGTTGGAGCAAAGGAGAGAAAAGAAGCTCGGCTATGTTTCTGTGTTCTGCATATGGTCTTGTCTTTGCTCCGTAACATTATGATGCCTTCTTGACAATAGTTGATATTTTGTAGCTTTCTAGATACTTTGTATGTATGCAATATTGCAGTTAAATAAATCCGAAAAATATCTCCTCACTTTTTATAGTGTATGTAACATAATAGTGTATGAGTGACTGTGAGAGGTCAGACCTGAGCATTTCATCACCACACACACACAAACAAAAACGCATGAACCTCAGATGAACAGTAGATGGAGCTGGTCACTTCCTTTTTCTTTTTCTTTTTTTTTTTTTAACGTGCCTCATGTAATTTCATCCAACCGCTGTAATAACAAACCACCACTAGAGGGAGACATTGCTGAATGAAAGGCAAAAGCACTGTGGCATCTTCCTTGAAATTTACACTTCAATTTGTAGTAAACTATATCATCCTTTATGTCATTTAATTAGAGTCCAGTGACATTAAGAAAACATTCTAACTCCTGGTACTGTAATACCAGGTACTGTAATAGTGAAAATAAACAGAACCAAATGAGAAACAAACCTGAGACAATATTACGTGGTATATTATTATATGAATGTATTTTATAAAGCACCTATTTGAAAACATTAGTTTCTTTAGAGATGATCTTGGCAAACTTTATTTTTTTGACTTTTAAAGACTTGCTCTACATGGGAGAACTGGAGGGGCTCTAAACAACTGCTATTAAAGTTAGATGAGTGAAAACCTGAAGTGACAGACATCTGGTGAACACAGTTGGGTTGAGCAGAGAGAATAATGGATAGTTTTGGAGGGCAGTGCACCATCTTGTGGTCATTTCCAAACCAGTTTAAGAGTATTTGCACCCCTCAGTATTTTCCACACTGCTCGAGAAACTTAAAGGAACGCTTTTTAATCGGGGTATAGCATCAGGTCAGTTAAACGTCTTGAATTTTAATATTCACCACTGATATTTTTCCCTCCTCATCGTTCATGACTCTTTGTCACTAGTTTTAGATTTGGTCTGTGTCACTACTGGTATGACTAATGACACCATACCTGGACCCTACAGATGTTGAACAGATTCCTCCAGGATGGTACATTAATACGTGCCATCACCAGAAGGTTTGTTGTGTCACAGCCTCTGGAGGTTAATGATTTTCATTTCCATCAAACAATGTGTCATCCTCTAGTTCCTAACACATTATCCAGGCCATGTCAGTATAAATACCCACCATCAGTATTTAGATCTCATTGAGATCTGATGTGTTTTCAAAGTGCTCCTTTTATTTACTTGAGCAGTGTACATCGCATTTGTGATATTCAATGACCATGAGTGGGATTTAATTCTAATATAGCATTTAAGAATGCTTTTCCATGCCAGTGTGCTCTTTTTAATAACAAAGTGACACATTTAGACTGCGCAGATTAATAGATATATGTGTAACTGGTGCTGTGTTTTCCAGTTTACAGAATCACAACATGTGGACGTTGTTGAGTGCAGTTGCTGGTTGGAAATCCTCTCTAATCACTGAGGATGTGCCAAATCAACATCTGAGGAACATTTGATCCTTAATGAGACTGCTGCGTGGTGTGTGGCGGACGGAGACTTGCATAACTGTAGTGTCCAAACACTCATGGAAAACAAAGAGTAAAAGCTCTAATACCCAGAATTCAGCAGAATTCTGATCAGCTTTAAACATCACTGTTTAAGTGCATTTAAAGGATATGGGTGGTTACGCTGAGGTGGTCATATTCTGACTAATTTGTTTCTCCTTTGTAATATCCTTAGAAATGCTGCTACTTTCATATATTCATAAAGGCTCTGCTGTACATTTGCTGTTTATTGCCACAACAAAAACGCACAGACAGTTAATTATTACAGACGTTAATAGAACACAAGAGTTAAAAGCTGTGGTTTCAAAAATAAATCCAATTATATTAAATCTTTAACTATCCTTTTCTAATCTATAATTTTAATAAATAACAGACTTTTTTTTCTTGATGTACTGATTTGATGTGAATTCAGTAATAAATATCCAAAGATGCCTTTTAAAGTAAAGTCTGATTATCGATACTGGAATGAAATCGGCTCCAGGTAGTAAATAATGGTACAAAAATCAAATCATGGGGTGGTTCTGCTGCTGCTTCCTGGTGGTCATGTGATCACAGCAGAGGCGGTCCAGGACGTCCCTGGCCGGGCCACTGAAAGGTGCTCAGGAGGACACATGGAGCTCCCACCCTCCAGTCCCGTCCACAACTTCTCCGATGCATTTGGGACGCAGCGCGCATGCACACGCGGGATGTGAGTATGGACACTGCTGCGCTTTTCTCCGGTGGTGCGGATTTAAACATATCTCAACGTTTCTTCACTTTTTTCAAAAAAACAAATCAAGTTTAGCACAAATTCTAAATGGAGCCTGATGAGAGTAAGATATCTGTGTGGGTCTGCCGGGAGGAAAAACTTGTCCTCGGCCTGTCAAAGCGCACAACCTGCTCGGATGTCGTCAAAGTGCTCCTGGAGGACCAAAACTCCCAGCACAGTGGCCTTACTGCGGGACAGTCCTACTGCATCGTGGAGAAATGGAGGGGGTTCGAGAGGATTTTGCCGAACAAGACGAAGATTTTGCGGCTTTGGGTGGCGTGGGGAGAGGAGCAGAGGAACGTGAAGTTTGTGCTGGTGAGAAGCGAGGCGTCTTTGGCGAACCACGGAGCCCGGAGCGCAGAGGCGCGGGTGGTGCTCAGCAAACAGAGCCCCTGTGTTACCAAGGGGCCCGCGAGGACTCCCGTGACTTCGGTCTCACCGGAGAAGCAGCGTCGGATCGTGAGGAAAGCTTTCAGAAAGTTGGAGAAGATCAATAAGAAGAGGGCAAAGGCGGCGCACAGAGATGCGTCTTGCGCGGAGAGGATGGAGACTCTGGTCCATCTGGTGGTCTCTCAGGATCATACACTCCGACAGCAGATCGAGAGGATTACAGAGCTGGACGCAGAGATCGAAATGTGCGAGGCAAAGGTGCATTTTGACAGAATTAAAAGACACGGGATTAATTACGTGCAAAATACTTATTTGGTGGGCGCTGCTGCAGCTTCCAGCCAAGAGGGAGACAAAGGGTGTTCAGCTGAGACTTTGGCCAAGTTTGAGGAGTATGTGCGACAGTGTGAGGAGGTGGTCAGACTACAAGAGGAGCTGTGGGAGCAGGAAGCCCTCATAGACACCGTCTCGTCGCAGATCCAGGAGGAGCTGAACCGCCGCTGGATGCAGCGGAGAGGAGGGAACTGGATGGAGCTGCAGAGCAAAGACTCGGAGCCTGGTTGCGGCTCGTCATCCCTCCCCACATCCGAGCCAGGCGCAGCATCAGAAAACGAGCTTCTTTTGGAAGAAGAGAGGATCAGGACGCAGCTAGATGCGAGTTTATACATCGGTCTGCGCCTCAACGCAGATTTAGAGGCTATTAGGAGCGATTTAGAGCTGACCCAGCAGATTTACGGGGCGAGGGAGAAGGAGATGAGGGATTTGCTGGAGAAAGTGAACACTCTGGCTATAGAGGAAGGGACAGGGGGCGAGGGGAGGTGTAGCCACGGGACAGGCGATAAGACGGGGATGATGAGCACTTTGGAGGGGAAAAGCGGGTGGGTGGAGCAAGCCAGGGGTCTGTCAAAAAAAGCTCCCAGTGTGAACGACGACGACTCAGACACTGGCTTAAGTTCTCTACACAGCCAGGACTCAGACAGCCTCCCTGTGTGGGAGTCATTGGTTTAGGATTTTACCAGGAAAGTGGCTTATCTGCCTGAGGAAAAAAAAAAATCTACACTCTCAGGGATCAGAAATACTCTGAATAAACAAAAACGTCTCTGTAATATTTGGGGAAGATGTCGTTTTTTGTTTTGTTTTTTATCTTTGTATGGCCTCATAAACAACCCCTTATTCTGCTACTTTTATAAAACCCTTCTTGAACTGGTTCAGGAACTACACTTAATCTACCCAAGAATCTGTATTTTAGCACATTAATAACCCGGTTTGATGCTTCATTTGCTTCCCTTTTCTTAAAAAAAAAAAAAAAAAGAAAAGAAAGAAAGAAAAAAGAAAAAGAAATAAACCAATAAAACCTTGTTTTGTCTGGGGCATGTCTGGGTTAAGAGATGACATATGCCAGAATCAGGTTTCCACAACCTCTGCCATAATGAAAACCTCACATACAACAGGGCGACGTGGCCAAATCAAAGGTGTTTGGAGATTATTATGCAGATGTTGAACCACGTTATCTTCGTTTTCACTGTGACCCAGACACAGAGTGACTAAAATGCAATAGCTCTGCTGTGAATCATAAAGTTGTGATAATATCTGGAGTCAAAACAGAAGCCCAGAGCTCAAACGGGAGGTCTGCTCTACATCCTGACGACTCACTGAGCAGAAGTGACCTTTCCATCACAGACGATAAGTAGTGACATTTTGCACACTGACATGAACAACAGTATCACTGCTTTGTCTCCCACGCGTGTCTTAATCTACAGCGGCTCCTTTTGAATCTGAACAATATCGCAGCGAGACAGCAGCACGCAGCCTGCGGCTCAGTCCAGTAAATAAATGTCCTCCCTGTCTGTCAGCCCCTGAGTGCACAAACAACAACACGCTCCGCTGGTCTGGTGAGAAGCAGCTCCTCAAGGAGGACAAACTCTCAGCTTAGAGAGTTTAGAGGTTTTGGCCAAAACATTTCTTCCTCCACAACCAGAGACAACTGAGTCAACAGAGTTCACACAAATTACAGCCTCATCAAAACAATGTTATCTTTTCCTCAGTGACTCCTAGATGTGTGTGAGAATATATGTAGTGATGCAATTTGCTGTTTAATTTTATGATGCAAACCACAAGAATCTCTGCTCTCTAGTTCACTCAGTTTTACTCCTAACTCCTTTTATTTGGTGATCCTGGTATAACTTTAAATCAGCTTTCTGTGAGATTAATTACTCTGTTCAACAATCAAGGAATAACCCTCTATACATCACTGTCCAGATAAATAAACTAGACCTCAAGTTATGTGGCTTTATTTATTGACAAAATGTCCCTGAGACCAAGATAACACAAAATAAAATATACCAGTGGAATGAGTGTTTCTGTATGGAAGCCTTAAGCGGTCATGCATTCAACAACAAACAGTTCACCTTCCAGTAGGCCTGTCACACTAGACTATTATTATTCTTATTTTACTACATTATTCCTTACATTAGTTTTAAGGACATCCATCGGTCAGCATATTCATATGGTCACGTATGATAGAACTCTTTCAAATTAAATGTATCGAGATACTGAGAAGCTTGTTTTCCAGAGATAATGAGATAAATAACTCGCAATCTCGATAAAAGAGGAAATTAAGTCATTATTACGAGAAAACAGAGGAAATGATATGTATGAATCAGGGCCACTTAGGGCTCCCATACGTCTGACCTCTAACCTCATGACTGAGTGTTTGAAGTATCTTTTGATAAGGAGGACCAAACTGAGGAGTCCAAGCCAATGTTTTATAAAAATGCAATCAGCTGTTTAACCATATCCCTGAGTCTGGTTTGTGCTGTAGTACAACATCTTTATTTCTGTTAGAGCAAGTTTTCAGCTAAATCAAGGATACAGGGAGAGTGAGGTCTTGTCGTTGTGGAAGCTGATATTGATTGTTATCAGCGCTGATATCGATCTTAATGATCAGGCATCGGTTACAGTTACAGTGAGACAGACTGAATATTATTAGGTTACCAGCCACTCGTTCCACTAAAAGTGACATTCATTCAGTCACAGCAGACCGCCTGCTACAGTTCTATCTCCACAGAGATCTCATGAGACTTGTGACAGGACATGAGAGATATCAGTGTCAGGGGACAGCAGCAGCAGCAGCAGCAGCAGCAGCAGCAGGAGGAGGACAGCAGAGTCCTGTCCTCTGGATCCACTGACAAACCGCTTTCATCTGGAGTTTAGACCATACGATACTCGCTCCTGAACTTGTTTACTATCAGAAAAAAAAGTTCAGCATCAGAGAATAATAAACATGAGACCTGTATTGAGTTTCCACCCTTGATAAACCCACCCATGATCTGCTTTATACCCGAGTACACAGTGATACTTAAGACAACACAAAAGTATACATTACTTCCTGTGTCTCCAGGATTGTATGCCTACGTGATACGTGTATTGAAATACTGAAAACCGCAAAGAGAATAAAAGTGTTTTCTCAGCATATACAGTGACTATGTGAAAAGTTACGGTTTGGGATAAAGACTCTTCCCAGTGTACTTAGTTACACACAAAGTTACACATTTTCGCTCTGGTTCTCTGCAGAGATTATCATTTTAAAATATTGCCAGGAAACATCTAATTAAGCTGTGTTTTAAGTCTACCATTCTTAACAACACAAGGTAAATGTTTCAAAGCAGACTGCAGAATGAGCACATTAACACTTCTCTTTAATGCTGTGCTTAAAATTAAAACGTTAGTCCACAGCAACTGTAACCTTTCTGTCTGGAGTTTGCATGTTCTCCCTGTGTCTGCATGGGTTTTTTCCACATGCTCTGGCTTCCAAAGACATGCTCGTTAGCTTCATTGGCGATTCTAAATCACAGTGGTGCATGTGAGTGTGAATGGTTGTCTGTCTGTCTGTGTTAGCCCTGTGATAGACTAGAGCCCTGTCCAGTTTGTAAATTTAATATTATCAAAAAGAGACAGCTCAGTCTATACACCAGCAATGTTTTATATTCTGCTTAGTTCCCTGGGAAATAATCATAGTACGGAATATACAAGGGGGTTTCCAAGGCAGTCAGAGTGTGGAATGTCTACAAGTGACCAGCTGTCATCAATGAGCAACAACCTAATCACTGTACATGTGGATGGGATTTCAGTTTAAGTGTTAGACTGAGACTGAGGGTAAAATTTAGTGTTCTGTATCCACAAAAACGCTGCCTTATATGGTCAAATGGCATGGCAGTGTAATATAGGGTTATGTAAAATACCAGTGAGATGGTGAGATCCAGTCCAATTAAATTACCACCGGGGACAAAGTGGACTTTATAGGATTGTATAATAGAGCAGTTTTTAGTGTGCGGGACTGCAACATTTGAGAGACTGCCCAGGCTTCTTAAACGATACAGTCTGAAGTTGCTCAGTGGCCGTGATCTGTGAAAACATGTTTGTGCTGGGGGCACCTAGTCACAAATCAAAACCATTATTCAAAATATGTTCCACTCCTACTGCAGTAAAGTACAAAAACATAGAATTCTCACGACAAACCCGTCGAGAAACTGCCTCAGGGTTGTCTGTGGCCACTGATTTAATACGCGCAGTGGGGTGAAGACTTTTTAGATATGCCTTGTTGTAAATTAATTTTTTCCTATTAAATATTTGTATGAGTGCATGCCTGAGTTCTGGACAAAAATGTGTTTGAGAGGTCACAGTGAATCACCAAATTCTAATCACTTCATCCTTGAGTGCAAGTGAATGTCGGTGCAAAGTCTGAGGAATTTCCCCTCCTAAGACATCAGAGGGATGAGAATTAGAAACTCTTCTCTTCACATTTTTGAATCGTGGCTGGTGGACAATGAGAAACAGTGAAAGTGAACGAAATGATTTGATTTGAAGTGAAGGGCCTAAGCCTTTGAGTCCCCTTGAAAGGGACAAATTATTTAATCAGGGATCCTCTAACATCACTGATCACATTCTTAAACAGCAGTTTCATCGCATCATGTTTAAAATATATTCATTCTGAATGAAAACTACTGTAAAGCTGTGTCTTAATTCTCAAACAAACCCTTAAAGGTGCGAAAACCTGACACAGTATCATCCTAGAATTTCTGGAGTGTCGAGGTCTGAAGCTAGAATTGGTTCTCACAATGAGGGAAACACAAGAACAACCTTAAGTGTCTTTGTTCTTTGAATTTAGGGCAACATCGTTGTCAAACAAGTGGGAGTACTGTATTACATGCTGTCTGAATGGCAGCCTTCTTGCTGCTTGATACACACAACAGCAGCCCCCTCTGTGTTCACCTCTCTGCTTTGCCACTTTGTTACACTGAGGAACATAAATGAACCTGACCTGATAGAAAAACCCTTTATCTCGCCAGCTAGGGTGTAAGACTACACAGAGTAATCTCAGAGGAGAGCAGAGGGACATTCTTTGTCCTTTGTTTCAGTGATGAAGTCTGTGTAGAGAGTTTCCCACATCTCTGAAAGGAGTTGCATAAATGTCACGTTTTGATTATGTGAAGTGTCTCCAGAACTCTTGGAGACATTTGAGAGAAAATTCAGGAATGTGAAGTGTCCTCCTCGAAGGCCTTTTCTAGCTTTTCTTTATTACACGGACAAAAGACTATGAGGAATGTCAGTCATGAGTCGGAAAACTTCTCTCTCCTTTATTCAGCCAGACCTACATGCAGCCTTTTTGTTTCAAGTATGTCCAAGATTCACCGTTTTCTTTCCAGTTCCTGACATGTCCACAAACATGCTCCACTCCAAAGTCCTGCACACGCTACTACACCATCTCAGGGCCTGAGAAAGAAAATGCCACAGTCTTTGTTCTGGGGTCACCACAGAGTTCGTAGGTCGTATTATCAGAGGTTAAAGTTACTGAGGCATCGCTGCCATCTGACTCTTGCTGCTGGGGGTCATGGAGGTGAACAGTGGGAAAGCAGGAGCCGATAGAGAAAGCACACTTTAAGCAACGGGACTCAGGCTCTTCATTACAGGTCCTGCAGGGACCAGAGGTCTCAGTCTAGCTACTAAATCATTATGTCACTATAGTTATGTTTATAAAGAGCCATGACACCATCCCCATGCATCAGCTCTGTCCAAATGAAGAAATGACATCCTGAAGAATGTCCTTTTCAGAGGAGACTTTCCCTGTCAGTGGGAGGCGTGTCTGATAACTCCATTAAAGCCCCATTTCATCAGAAATCCGTCCTTCAAATGAGTGACCTAACAGGATCAAATTAAAGGAGGCACCGAAAATGAAACTCATCTTAGTTTACAGCCTATGGCATCAATAATTTTGCGCAACAGTTTGTGCAAATGCATGTTTGGTGTACTACGAAACACTTTTCACTGGTAAGTGAACAGCTCTAACATCCCTCAATATAATTAAAGTTGAAAAGCCAGTGTCTATATAATTAATAGCTAGTCTCAAGTTACTGGCCATGGGCCATGCAAAGACCCGCTCTTAGGCCACTGTTTAATAACAGAGTTCCAAGTTCTCGCTAAGTAAATACTTGTAAAGGTAAATCTCAATAAGCATAAATCACAATACACATCCAGTTCTGAACACCAGTGTTGGGCAAACTGTCAAAGTTCATTTTCAGTTGTGGCACAGTGGTGAGCACCGCCTTTAATTAGACCCTAGAACCAATTAGACCCATTGAAGGGGCGTGGTCACTCTTATCCAATCACAGATGAGGGAGAGCACAGGAACATTTACATACCTACCAACTGAGATACAAAACTGGCAGTAATGGCAGAGCCCATAACATTGTTACCTTGATATTTTTGTTAATTTTGTTTTTACATTCCATATAAAGCACAGGTTTCTGACAAGTTTTGCTAAAAAAAAAAAATAATAAATTATAGAAATTATTAAATATAAATAACTAGAAATGACTTAAGACCTCGTGGAGGTCAAACATGCTGTATAAATCCCACAGTGAACCAGTGGAAATGGAACAGTTCACCCTTTGCGAGGACCTCCCAATGATACCTGCGCTGTAGCCCCTTACCCTGATCATCAACTGGGTGTCTGACCACTACCCTAATATTAACATAACCTAAAATTGTAATCTTCATAAAATAAAAAAAAGATCACACGGTAAAAGATAACCCTATATGTTTTATATGAAGAATTTCCAGCTTTCAAAACCATCTCAGATATTTTGGGCACAGAAATATCTGTTATACAGTGAATTATGTCAACACTACTTAAAACTAAATTCAGCCGTCAAATTAATTAGATTGAAATGTATTTTGTTTTCTGTTGTCAAAGCAAATTCCATGCATTCAGGGAAAAGAAAGCTCTTAATGGCATAAACCTGCCTGTGTTCCCCTGTAATCCCTGGAATGTGTCACTTTGTGTTCCTGGGAGCCTTTGTTCGCCATCAGAGAGTGATCTGCCATGAAGTCACTAATGAAGGTACTGACTTGAGAGCCAGGACTTCAATACCAGCGCTGAGGTGTGAGCCTCTCAGAGGGCTCTTGGCCTGCTGCTAACAGACTGGAGCTGCCAGTGTGCGCTCATTAGACCTCATTGTGCTGGTGGCAGGTGTGTTAATCCTGTAAGGCTGGGTGGTGACCCCCGGGACCTCGCCTGTGGGATACTGTACAGTCTCCTTCCGAGCCACTCAAGACCTGTCACCTCTTGTAAGGGCAGACATAACCCAGATCTGTCAGCAACAAACTCATTACCCTCCAATAACATTTGAAATCATAAATAGAGGAGAGATGAAGAGGTTAAGTAGTAGAGTACAAAGTAGTGGCTACCGTCCGCGTCATAAAAATACTGTTAGGTCCTCATATCTTTGGATATTGACAAAGGTTTTGTTATATTAGCCGTTTACCACAGTTGTATGTTCAATGTGAGCTTAAAGTGCAGACTCTCAGCTGTAATTTGAAGGTATTTACAAATTGGAGGAAGGGTTTAGGAATTAAAGCTCTTTAATATGTAGCTGTCTCCTTCTCAAGGGACTGAAAGTAATTCGACAGTTGACTCAAAAGCTATTTCATGGGTTGCCTGGGATATTCCCTCATTAATCCTTTATCATTTAAGCAGGTAAAAGGTCTGGTGTTTATTCCAGATATAGCATTTACATTTAGAAGCTGTGAACCCACTACAGGTGGTCAAAGGAGATCTCAATGAAAGTACAACAGACCATCATCAGGCTGAAAAACAATCCACCAGAGAGACAGCTGAAACTGCTCACATTGGTGAGCTCAGGAACTTCAAAAGGTCTGGACGTCTATAAAAGACAACAGTGGCGGATGATCACAGGATCTTTTCCCTGGTGAAGAAAAACCCTTCACAACATCCAACCAAGTGAAGAACACTCACCAGGAAGTAGATATCAGTATCTAAGTCTACAATAAACAGACGACTTTGTGACGGTAAATACAGAGGGTTCACATCAAGGTGCAAACCATTAATCAACCTCAACAACAGACAGAGCAGACAAGACTTCAATATACATCAAAAGACACCAGCCCAGTTCTGGAACAGCGTTCTTTGGACAAATAAGATCAACCTGTATAAGAATGACAAGAAGAAGAATGTATGCAAAAGGCCTGGAACAGCTGATGATCCAAAACACGCCACATCTTATGTAAAACATGGTGGTGACAGTGATGCAGGACTTCCAATGATACTTGGTCAATGGTGTTTTACTGATGATGTGACAGAAGGAGCAGCCAAATAAATTCTGAAGTGTACAGGGATTTTTTTTAAGGCTAAGAATGCAATGTCTAGGTCAATCACCAGATCGCAACCTGCTCAAGCATGCTTAAGATAAAACTTAAGGCAGAAAGACACATAAACAAGCAACCACTGACGTAGAAAAGGCCTGGCAAAGCATCACAAAGGAGGAAACACAGAAAAAAATAATTAAATTTACATTTTATTCATGGTTATGTTGATTTGTCCAAATACTTTTGAGCCCTTGAAATGAGGAGACCGTTTAGAAATGGTTGCTATTCTGTAACGTCTCATAGAGGCCTTTCACAGTGCGTCATCAGTCTGGGAGTCGCTATGTTGGAGGCTCTCAGCAAGGCAAACAATGCATATGGATTGAAGTAGGTTGTGGAAAACTTTGAATTATTGCCATGGTAGCAGGCTGATTAATGGTTTGCACCTTGTGGTGAACCCTCTGTATTTGCTCTCACAGCCACCGGAGTGGTGGTCTGACCTGTCGACTGACTCACCAACAGTGTCATCACAAGAGTAATGCAGCAAGCCGAGATCATAAAGTAGTTCTAACAAAAAGAAGACCATCATAACAGGAGCTCAAGCTCCACAGCTCTTTGAATGGCTTCTCTTAGTGGCCCTGTACACAGTTTTTATAAAGGTGTTTCACGGTTCAGGGATAATTCACATCCTTCAAGTGTCATCTTCAGGTGTCTGTGGCAAACAGTACCACACCCACGTGTGAGGATGGGATAGCTGGACGTATTCTAGAACAGGGCCTAGTGGCAAATTTATCTCCTCCAACAACAGAGAATCTTTTATTAAGCATCACAGTCTGCGAGGTGTATCAGTTACAGAAAACCTTGAAGATGTCTGGGTGTTTCTGAATTTTCCTGAATGATCTTCCTCTCCATAAAAGTGAATGGATTCTGCTCTAGGCAAAAATCACAGTATCTCTTCTCCAGAACAATTGCAGCTGCTCCCCTCCTCCTTATCACCCAATGGAGAAGTTTGGTTTCACATACAATGGTTATGGATTGTGTTGCAGTACTTTTGTGGGTCACACAATTTTTCTCGTCGAAAAAAGCATAGGCTGTACAGTGGAGACTGAAATGGGTTCAAAACAGGATAATTATGTTGCACCTACTACAGCTAATACATATTTAAACATTACAACAACAAATGGTTAATAATAGAGAAATATAGACATTTTAACTGGATTATTCTTACGTAAAGTCTTAGTTACGTAAACAGTGCTTTTCCTGCTACTTGATGGTCCAGGACTTCTGTGTGTGTGTATAAGAGGTCTGCTTCTAAAAATCACCTCCTACTCCTCGAACTATGGCAAGCGACGTGGAAACAGAGAAGGAAAAACTTTATAAAGCTAAATGGAAATGATTCTGACAATTGTGCAAAGATATCTGAAGTCATCAAATATAACTGTGATCAGGGTATGTTATCACAAGTAACTAACTCAGTGAACCCACTTGATGCCATTTTCAAAAAAAAAAAATAATAATTATTAAATTTTAAATATATTTATGTTTATGTAATGCTTTTATTTCTCTGGACTCGTCCATAGAAATTAGATTTTCGGCAATGTTTAGAGGATGAAATACAGGAAACGGATGCTTAAAGCATACATTTTTGGTGCGGATGTTTATTGACTATGGTTTTCTTTTCTTGAGCTTCTTTGAAAGTGATGTGCACTCATCTACTTCTTTTCCACTGCTTTGCTAAGAGAGCATTTATTATTATGACTATGCTGGAATTGGTCGTGCTCCACAGATGGTTTGTCCCTGAATAACAGACGTACTGATTAGCATTTAGAAACAGCTGACAGAAGCCCTCTACAGAGTTCAGTCACACAAAAACCCCCTGTCTCTGGAGAGGACGGCTGAAAGCTTATTAACTCCAGAGGGGTCATGTTTAAAATGTATTCTGCATGTCTGGGAAGTTGGTGGCCTCTTGTCCTTTGTTACTAGGTATAATAAACGCATGTGCACTTTTTTAAGGCCTCCTCATAACAACAGAGACCAGCTGCTCTTAGATGAAGTGGATGAGAACACTGAGCTGCTAGTAGTCTATTAAAAAGATATATTCATAGACAGGTTTTTACAGAGAATTAAAAATAATGAGACACCTGCATGAAAGCTTGTGTCTGACACAGCTAACTATAATGTCTACACAGCATACCTGGCTTTGCCTACATGGTTTGTTGTTGTCCTCAGTCATTAAATGTAACTTGATCTGATAAGTGACAACAATTCAGAAAATCTGCCACAACAAGAAACACTTGGTGCAAACAAGGACAGCAAACGTACGTGCACTAATGTAGCTATATTTTAAGGCACATTATTTATTTCCTAAAATCAAACATGTGCAAGTTTTAATAATGTAGTCATGCTGGAATTCTTGAACAAACCAGTAAGTTGAAACTGAACTGGTTAAATGATGTGTTTAGTTTCTCATTTTAACTGCACAGAGAAAGGAGGAAATGAGGCTGGAGTGTGTATGTTTATATTTGACTTATCAGTGGAATGAAGCAGACCAGACACAGCTTGATGCGTGATGGTGATGTCTGATCTCGAAAGGTCGCAGTTACAATAATGCATGTGAACTCCTCAGTGTCATTTTCATTTCTTGATTACTGGCTGTCCAGCAACTCATCTATTGTGTCTAGGAAAACAACACACTAGAAAAAAGGACATACAGTTACAGTTATTCGTGGTTGAAATTTGGCCTGAACTGCAACCGTGACATCACCAAAGCTCATATTCAAAATGTTCCAGACCAGTTGTGTATTGTCTGTTTGTTGCATTGTTTGTTGCAGGCTGCTTCTGTCATTTTTGTCATCCATACACAGTGTTGACTGTGCAGGGAACAGTGTTGAAAATCAGCTAGCATGTGTATAGTGCATCAGATATTGCTTCAGCAATTACTAGCAATGTTCTTCTGTTCTTGACCTTTTTAAATAAACAAATTCAAGAAATTTATAATCAATCAGGTACCTATACACAGTCACACATCAATATACCAGACATTATTTTATCCACATAGCTAATTCTGTCTTTTGTAAATAAAAACTAAAATAAATACTAACAATAATAACCTCCAAATCTCTAGTCTGTGTTGCCAGGCAACACCTCAACAGGAAGTGTTACTCAATTTTTAAAATCTGGGACAGAGAAAATTCCCTGATGACAGTCAATGTTAAGAACAGAAAAGAGATGTGCACATATTATTACAATGGTGTGTGTCCAGTCGCTCCCTTCTCTGTAACACACAGGTGAACTCTCTCATTCCAGCTCTCCTCCTGTGACTTTTCAGCTTCTCTCATTCTTTTTTGTCAGTCTTCTTTCTGTCCCTTTTTAGCTTCCCCTCAACTCCTACCACCTACACTGTGTTTAGTCTTTCCATGCCTTCCCTCTTCCTAATAGTTGACTTACAATCCCAGATTTGCTTGAATATTAGACATCTTTTAATCTACTTTTGCTCTCACTGTGGTGCTGAAAGACTGTAAAACTAAGCATTATGCATAAAACCCACAAAGCAAAGTCATTAAAAAACAAATTCTACACTGCAAAAAAACTTAGGGTACATGTGGAAATGGAACTAAATGATCCTTGCTGTGGATTAAACTTCAAACTGCACAAAACTCACAGGAGCTACAGAACTACACTTATACAGCAGTTTATCTTTCCATTTTCCATTTCTTCTCCTTCTTCAGACAAAGTGCAGTGACAAAACAATTATTAAATCAACACAACTATATTTTTATTAGTCCAGCTCACAACAGATGCAGTTAGTTAACTCTGGCTAGCTCACTCTCTGACGATCCAGTCAGAGGCTGTGAATACAGCCGGCAGAACTGATCCCGAAGGCCTCTAGGCAGATTTCTTTGACCCTAGCAACAAATGAATGCTGAAATGTGATTGGATACGAGATTTTATGTGAAAATACATGTTTGGAAGCAGCACAACCGAGAGAAAAGCTATGAAAGGAAGTGAACAGATCTTTAGGAATTATGTAATAGGTATTCATGGAAAATATAATTAAGTCTGTTATTCAGATAGTTTTTAGGCCAGCAGAGAAGGGCTTGCAGGTCACCACATACTCCTTAAATAAAGAGTCTGAATGCACCAGCCCCTTTGCTTTTCCTGTTTATTTGTATATGGAAATAGGATGGATGTTTATATAGTAATCATAAAATGAAATCTCAATAAAACTAATAGCTTTGAGGAGAAAGAAAAGCTGAAAGACTGGTCCTATTGACATTCAAGTCCTATTGACACTCAAGTACAAACCTCACTAACACGATAAAACATAGGGCCTATTATGAGGTGTCGTCATGGGAACCAGACATGGGAACCAGTCATACCAGTCATTGGAATTAGAATGAATATATATATATATATATTCATTCTAATTCCAGGACTGCAGATTAGATCATAGGTGGTACAGAGATGTTTAATGGATGCTAGGAGGGGTGAACATTTTCATAAAACAAAGTGCGCTACAGCAGGCTAATAGTAAATGTGTTCAAATCAAATTGAAGTCTTGAAGTGCATTACATCAATGTGTTACTTCAATTCAGATCTATGATTCTGATGCATCTGATTATACAGGCCACTCCAACTTAGACCCTCATTATTTTAATAATATGATTTTGGGCTATATTTCTTAAATATTTTGACATTTTGGGTGGAAAAAACATCCAAAATTCACATTGATGTTTTCATTTATTAAATTTGCTCTATTGGAATTATAAGGAAATTATTGCCTATTTTAAACGTACATTTGTAATATTGAAATGTATGGCTTCAAGTCTAATGCAAAACAATAAAAATAAATAAAAAATAAAATAGATAGTCTTCATTTAGGGAATCAATAAGGTAAGTTTCATTGACACATTTAGTAACATTTTTAAGAGTAAAAAAGAATGTATGAAATTTTAGAATATATATCTTTAATGGAAAAATTTGTTGTTGCTCACACACTGAACCAGAATTCTCCATAGCCGTAATAAACGAACACACAACTCAAGACACAAGCCATAAAAGGTTTGTCCAATTTATCCTGCAGTAGTAATGGTGAGCAGAGCTTTCACAGAACAACTCAAAGGCTTATAATATATAGATATAATATATAATATAGAGCGACTGAAACAAATAATGCTCAGATTTGTGGTGTGGAAACGTGTGTGCACATTTAAACAGATAAAACATAAATTCCATGTTTAAATATAAAATCCTAAAGAACTTTCAACGCCAATAACAATAACTGAAATAATGAAAGTGAGAAAGCAGCTAGAGAGGTTTCATGGTGGCAGCTGTTGGATAAAATGAAGGCAAATGTAAATCAAAATGCCATGAAGTGCACCAAAGCTTTATAGAGATGCTATTTGATGAGGAGAAAAAAAAACTTTAGGATTGAACGTATGCTATTTGTCTATATCAGCTTTTCCGTTTTGAACTGTTCGGACCAAATAAGTCATTTAAAGATTCATCAAGTAACCAAAGACAAGCTGCAGCATTAGTACGCTGTGGAAATAATAATAATAATAATATAATTTGTTCATAAAAAACTGTTTAAATGGTAAAAGTGTTACCTTGGTTCACTTACAGACCACCTCTGCAATTTAATAGTGCAATGGGGTCTAAGTTTATTGACAGAGGCCCCCCTTCCACCCAGCCCACTAGTGTTGATCCCCAGTTAATGAATGGAAGCTGAACGCAGGCCGAACGTCCGTATGTTAAATTTGATAAGCACAGGTTTCATAAAATGACTCTCACGCTTGTAACTGAGTCCTTCATCACAGAAAATTAACACTGACTGCTAACTAGGCTGACTAGTTTTCAATAGAAGTACTGAAATAAATGATGTTTCTCATTAAATAAATAACCGTTTATTTGAGATCCAATAAATACTTCTCTAGGAAATATTCCTACGGAATCAGTAGAAATTGTGACAATACTAAAAGTAATTAGGCCAAAACGTTTGGTCACGTGTTTTAGTTTTGACAAGTTTCTTCTCAGATGAAGCATTTGTTTTACTCTGATGAACTGAAAATCATGCTTTGTTTTTTCTTACGATTCATCTGCTGGTTTCAGATGTTTCATCATCTGTGTCTTTTACAGGCTCGAGGGATGAGAAAAAAACACACAGTATGAAGTGAAAAGGAGCCTTTATTTATGTAACACTCTGTGCAATTACATCTTGATCCTGACATGTTCATAATTACAGAACATCGAGCCGTTGTTTTGGCCGTGTCGTGCCATGATACGGCCAAGATAAGCTGCCATTAGCACGTCATGTCTCGAATTACTTTTGTTTGACTCAGACACTTGACCTTCCGCGTCTCTGCCTCTCCTCCAGTTTCACATTGTAGCGCTTTATTGTCTTTTCGTCTTCGTCTGCGTCTTCTTCTCAGGAATACAAATTGCTTCTCACAATGTTTTAGTTACAGGCAGGGAGGCTAAATTATGTCCGATACATCTGTGCACATATTTTGACATACAGTGTTTCTGCTCAGTCATCCACAACACAGGATATCTGTTTAAGAACTACTGCAAGCGCAAGAGACAACATCTTTTGGATGATTCCAGCAGCAAAATATTCAGTAGCTAAATTTAGAAATATTTTTCATTTATATAATTTGAATGTATTGCTATAGATAGATGTGCAGATGCACCAATTTAAATTTTCCAACTTGTTTAAATTACATTGTGAGACTGCAGAACTATCACATATAATTTTGTAGTAATCTCAAAGCTATTTATAGTGTTTATATATTTCTCCAAACGAATATAAAACAAGCAATTTCTTCTTTAACCTGGATCAATCTACTGCGGGGAACACAATTATGAAAACATGGAAGCTTGGTTTGATTGTGTTACCAAGGAGACATTTATTTTAGGGTCCAGAAATGCTGCTTTCATGCCACACTTTTATCATTTAATTTCACACATGCCAATGAGCATGAACACATTATCCTGCAAAGAGAGCAGATGGTTGGAGTTCAATAAAGTATAATGTTGCATGTTCATTGCTCTCTGGATGAATTTTATTAAATTAGAAGACACTGGAGCCCGTCCTCATCCAGCTGTTAAGAAAAAGGGCTGAAAGAACAAAAAAATCTATGTTCACACTTCTGTATAATATTTTGCTCATGTCAAAGACGGTTTTCTGTTTCCTTGTCTCTATCCCCTTCTCAGAATTATAATTCATCATATCGTGTTTGTGTAACAGCGCTGGTTAAACTGTCCTACCAAACCAGATGCATCCCTGTATAACTGTGCTTATTGTGTGGCGGTGTGTGTATGTCCATGTTAAGGCTGCAGAAACAGTTGCTAAATGGAAAAGTTGTTTGCCTATGCCGTTATGCTCACATACTGATATCACCCAGGATGTGATCTTTAGGGTTTAGGGTGATGCGTTTTAAATGGAGCTGCACGAAGCATCTGCCTAATCCAATGAATGGAAGGGAATGTTACACTACAAGGCGGCTGCATCTGCTTATTTCGACCACACAACACGAGCAAAGAGCGGGAGGTGGGAATCGAGGACATCTGAGGGACAGTCTGTGGTGAAATGGACACCGCTGAGAATAGTCTCTGTCCCTTTCTCCATGAGGTGTCCAGGTGATATGTCATCATTCAAAGTCAGAAAAATCCTCATGTTTGTAGAAACAAAAATGTCTATTAGTTTGTCACTACTAGAAAAAAACTATTTTCACTGAGAATTTATGAATCTGTTAATATGGTGTGTTTTATTACTAATTTAAACTTGTTTGACAATCCCCTTCGAAGGCTTTCTTTAATGGACTGGTGGTTAAAGGGCTTTTGCATCTGTTCGTTGTGCTCTACTGCCAGCATGTGGTGAGAAGTCTCTCTGCAACAGATATCTACCTTTGTTACAGAAGTGTCTTCTTCTTTGTGTTTGGTTTTCAAGGTGTCGTTTTGTGAATATTGTAATAGCAACAGAACTACAAGCATAAAAACAGTGTTTTTATGTTTGTATGTTGTGGAACGTACACTGAAGTGTGTGAATCTGCATTAAAGTTTTCTGTGTGTGAATTTTTTACTGTCCTCAACTGTATGAAAGGAGCAATTTGAAATGTACTTTTAGTGCAGTAATACTGAGATACTGTCACCATGAATGGTTTCATAAAAGACCTTTTCAATACACTAATAGTTGCTCTTGGAATAAACTGCTAATAAACTGATATGCTATTGGACTACATGTTTATGGAACACATTTATTGAACCTTAAAATACACTCTTAACTGTCTTCACTGTGCAGAAAGTGTATTTTGAAATAACTTTAAAGCAGTGCACTTGAATTACCCCTAAAGGTACTTAAAATTGTTCCATTCCTTCCATAGCTTAAAATTGAGTTTAAGTATTTCCAAAATAACACCTCACATACTTAAAATTGTTCCAAAATAACACATTAAATATGCACTTGATATAGTACATTTATAAATGTGATAAGTGTGTCAAAAAAGCACAACTTTAGTGTATTTCTTTTTCACCTGCTGTTGCTACTTCAAGCACTAAATATAACCACATAATCAGATTACCTTATGAACCGGTAGACCAAAGTCTGGCAGCATTATGTCATCTCTGATTCTCATTAAAAAGACTGATTTTAGTCCATTTATTACACAAAGGGAGTTATTTTTTGCAGGTTTTCCTAAAGTGTAGAGATGATCCTTTGTAATGAGAGGATTTCAGAAAAAAAAAAAAAAAAAAAACATTTCAAAGAGACAGTTTCATTTCAGTATGATGTGAGGAAACCGAAGATACAATTATATAATCGAAACCAGGCTAATAACACAGGGATTACGACACACGGATTATCATGTTTAGTAATATGAGGATGTTGCGTTGGGAACTGGAAGGACAAAATGATGCTTTAATCTCCAATGGAAAACAACAAAAATATCACATTTCTGTATGTGTGTTACTACTCTCACCATCTGTTCGCATCATTCAACTTTTCACATCATTGGGGAACTTGTTATTAAAAACAGCAGCCTTTTGTGTAATTATCTCAGATGAGGTTCATTTCACAGGGCAGTTACATCAGATCCCGTTCATCAAATGCACTGGGCAAAGCAGATTTTAATCTTCGCTTAAGCCTTCAGCCAAATGTATACACGCACTCGAAAATCATCTTGAGTGAAATCATGCTGGTTATCTAACTGAAGCGGGACAAGTTGATGCTAAGCTTCGAGTGTCTCATCCTTTCTTGATCAAGGTCCAGTTCCCTCTCATGTATATCACTGCCAACTCCTTCTGCATCTTTCACCTGTATGTAGAGACTGTGAAGTGGGTGAATACGATGGTGTGGAGTGTGGAGAGCCTCTTTGAAACCTTCCTGGCCTCGCATGCTGTAAATACCAAATGTTCTTCATCATGCTGCTTTTTCATGGGGATGACTTCAATTAGTTAACACAGACAAAAAGCTCTCTGGGTCCATTAGACTACCAGTAGATACTCTTAGACATAAATGATGAGAGCAGTTTCTTAACATAATAACCAAGCATAGAAATATAAATAAATATAGAAAAATATTCATATCCATGCATTAATCTAATATTATTATGTTCTATTGTTATTATTACTATTATTGTTGTTATTATTTAGGGATTGTTTTATTTTAGTATGAGGTTCTGGATTTATATCTCATACATCATAATCATTGCTCACTAATGTTGTTGTCTTGTATAAATTAGTTTATGATTTTCATAAGTCAGACTATGTGGGAAAATTACCTCTAACAAACTGACAAAGATGAACAGCTTCTTGGATGAGTTGGCTTCATTAGTTCCCACATGCAAAACTAAGTCAGGCAAACTGGACAAACTCTCAGTCCTAAGGATGGCAGTCCAGCGCATGAAGTTTTTCTTTTCTTTCTTTTTTTTTAAAATCAGTTTTAGCTCTCTGAAAGCTCTCTCCCCACCAGCAAGAGCCACAGCCAACATACAAAATATGTGTAAAGCAATGCAGACTTCTCCAAAAATGCTTTGCAGCTGCTGCATCTTGTTTATGGCATTCAGGAGGGGACAAGTTAGGAGGACAAGTTGTCTCTCCTCTCTCTCCTTTCTCTCTTCCCTTTTTTAAAACCTGATTTTCCTTTGCTAGTGGGCAACATTGTAACTGATCTAACAACTACAGACTGTTGCCATGTGAAAACAAAAAGATGACTTATTTTTTACTTCTATATGTTTTTATTATATTTAAAAAATATTGTGTGCAATGGTTTAAGGATATCACTTTTTTCTTTTCTTTTTTTTTTACCTATTTTTTGGGGCCCCTGCCAGTCACAGCCCTCTGCGTTGTGTTTTCTCCCCTATACTGCGCCTCTGCCTTTATTCCTCTGGTAGCAGCTTTTCCCTACAGTCGTGCATGCTGTGTTTAATCTATCGTGCTCTGCTGAAGACACATTTGAATACATTATTGAGTGTTATTATTATTATTATTATTATTATTATTATTATTATTATTATTATTATTGAACACATTTGTTTATCCTTTTTCTTTTTTCTGCAGACTGTGAGGGTTTCTACACCGTACACAGTGTAGGTTACTTAAAAAGCTGTTTCTCTACTGAGGTGAATCTGGATGAAAATAACAAGCCAGACAGCGATGAAAGTACTTTAAGTTGTCTGGTGGCTGTTGGTTGCTTCCATCCAAACATTGTTTCCCAGCCAGTGCAGAATCATATCAAGATCAAAGCCCATGGAGTTTGTTTCACCTCATGCCACTCATAGAAAGTTTATCTTTGTTTATCAAAGGTAAAAACCTTTTGCCGCAGAAACTAATGTCACATTATATGCCTCTACCTTTTGTCATTTAAGCATCAGAATTTATTTCTGATAGATTTCCTTCCTTGGTTGATTAAATACCCCAATATCATTAAAAAAAAAAAAAAAAAAAAAAAAACCCAACATATTTGTTTAAATATGCTTTTCAATTTTTTTTATAGTACTGCTATTTTAGGTTATCTCCCTGTTGGACCTTTTGGGAACGTCACTTTATCTATACTTTTATGAGGATGACAGCAGAATGTCACAGGAAAGGTAGGCGATTCATCTTGATTACTGCACATTTCTTCGACACATGAGACTGTGTGTGGCAGTCTCATCTGCTCCGGTGGAATTACAGCACTTTGATGCCATTTCTGTAGCAGCAGGGAGCAGTAGGTGAAAGCAGCACTGCAGTTCATTTGGCCTGTGGACACTTCATCCATTTTCTGTCCCCGTCCCCCTCTGCTGCTGTCTGCTGAAAAGTGCTGCAGATGAGAGAGCAGATCAATACAAACTGCTACAAGTTAAAATTAAAAGATGGCTCATTCATCACACTCAGAAGCTGCTGGTTCAGTTTTATGAACCTTTGGACGAAAGAGGTGGAGTATATCATCTTCGCCACTACAGTAGTCAGGTGAGTGAAACGGTCTTTTCCACATCATCAGAGACAAAATCCTATTAAAACAGGATTTTACTTAATATGATTATTATTTGCAGAGTGACACAGTGTCTCTGTGGTTAACACTGGTGTCTCCCAGCAAGAAAGTCTAGGTTTGAGTCCGGCATGGGTCTTTCTGGGTGGAGTTTGCATGTTGTATTTTTTTTGTAATTTTATTTTTTTTTTTAATTTACATATTGTTTGAATTGTAATGGCATATGTGTAATGCATAACTGGCAATATGTGTATGTGGAGGACACAACCTCATGGAGTTGTTAACCTGTCTGTGGAGGTGAAATGTCTGTTTCACTGTGGTATATTGTGCGTGGTGACTTTGTATATTGATTGCTGTGTATTGGGTGTGAGCCATTCATACCGAGAGATTATTGTTTTGATCTTGGTTATTTGATAGTGAGATTTTGAACACTGCCGTTTGGTGGCACTATTGTTTGATATGACATCGTCAGATTGGCATTGTTTGTGTGATGGCAGTATTCAGCTGCAATTTTGTCATCACCTGTTTATTGTCAGATGCTGTGATCCCCTCCTGTTGTTTTTTTGTTTGTTTTGTTTTTGTTGTTTTTTGTAAGGATATTGATTATGATATTTCTGGATTGCATTATACAACTTCCCTGCATGGCCTCACCAGAATTTTCAAACCAAAATTGCCACTGCCCATAATATAATTTAACAGAGAAACGTGGATTTGAGTAACTGCTGAAGTTTAGTGTATAGTTCAAACTATGACATGAAACCCATTCATTATTTCACACTTTCTCTGGCACAGACCATAGCCTCTATACGAATACCAGGTGACAGTGACCCTTTCCACAGCTCTGTTTTGTAGCAGGTGGATTGAAGTCAGACTACCAAACTTCACATGGAGTTCCTGGTGTCACGCAGGCAGGAGATGGCAAGATTGGGCCAGTGATAGCGCGGGAGATCCGGAAGTATAAATAATCATTTCTAGAGATGTAAATCATCATAAGGTGTGGTGTAACATTTTAATATTTTAAAAAGAACTGGATACCATATCTGAATCAGGAAACAACTCTTTCAGTGTATGTATATGACAGTGGAGATTTCAAATATAACAATCTAGTATCTCAGAAGATCAAATAATTGAACATAATACAAAAAATATACAAAAATAGTCAGACAGATGGACCCTTCCTCTACTCTACTCTTCCTAGTAGGGTCACATCACAAATCACATGATGTGTAAATGTAATCACTCTACTCATGTTCCACGTCACCCAATTCATCTGCCTTCCTGCTAGTGGCCGGTTCACATATTGTCTCTGAAAAACCAAAGAACACAGATCTGACAATATTGACTATAAAGATAAGTGCTCATTTTATTAATGAGTTCTGGCAGTGGTGACATCAAATCACTATTCACGTGTAGATCAAACAAGGTGTTTTTACAATTAATCCTCCAAGGCATCTCGAGGTGTCTTGTTAAACTTGGGAATTAAATGAGTGTAGTAATATGTATTTTCTTATTAAACATATTACATGTTTATTAGAAGTTGACACAGAGAAGACGACTGCTACATGACATTCAGTGTATAACGTAGTCCTTCACGTAACAAAACCTTTCAATTTCACGTATCACTTGCCACTCAAATCAGTCTTCATTATTTTTCTTTTGATGGACTGAAGTATATTTTTCTGATTTATTATGATTTTTTGTTCACTTTTGGCACTTAATTCATTTGAGTTGGAGTTTGTTTGCTCAATAACTAAAACAGATACAGGAAATATAACTGTATTTAGTAAAGTCAGGTGACAACTGTTCAGATGGCGTTTTACAGTGGTAAATGCAAAGTGGCATCACATATGAGAAACCTTTGTAAGAGACGGCCACAGTATCTCTTATTCACATTACTCTGTGTTCTACCATGATGATGATGTGTAGCAGGGAAGCTTTAGGATGATGACATTTAAGTTGGAACAAATTTCTTCAGCACCAGCCTCATTCACTTGTGTGCAGTTAAATGCAGGCAGATGTTTAACAGCTGCACCAGGCTGTACTAAAGGATCTTCTAATCACAGTGCAATGAAATGGCATGAAAAGAATTTCTCTTCAAGTTTGAAGTTTGCCAAGAACTCCTGGTCTGTCTTACAAACTCATGTTCTTTCTCTTTTTCAATACTTTCAGACTTAGGACTTTAAAGCGATGCATCAAGTTTTACAATAATGTCTCAAATATACACCAAATGTTTATTTTTACCTTTATTTCAGGATTTTTTTTGTTTGTTTGTTTGTTTTATTTTTAAACAACAATTTCAAGCTTTGCACAAAAAGATTCTGACCACAACAGCTTGTGCTCTGCTTAATATCTTGGCTGTGGGAGGAGCATAACATCACATATCAGATCCAGCCAATGACTACATATCCCGGTACAAGATTCAAAGACATCTGAGAGGAGTTCAGCTGGTGGTCATGACACTAAGTGGTGATTAACTGATTTTATCCATGACCAGAACGTCGGATTTTCTTGTTAGCGAGTCTTGCATTCTTCCCATAAATGCACATTTAGTAGTTAGGCCACCCAAGAGAATCAAAATCAAAATGATCAGTGAAATAAAACCTGTGAGAAAACAGTGACACCACAAAAGTGCTCAGCCAAACCCATCAAATTAAGGTACAATAATATAGTAAATAATAATGTTAATACTATGTGTTTACTGACCCCCCCTTCCTCCCCCCCAAACAAAAATAAATTCCTTTGGTCAAGTAAAAAAACAAAATGAAAACAACAGTGAACTCTTCTGTTTACCAGTCTCATGTTCTTTGCTTTTCTTTTTTCCTACAGTCATCCAGGTTCTTGAGGCTCTAAGGCTGCAAAGGAGGTGTCAAGGCAATATGGTTATGGTGCCCCTGGCGCTCCATGCTGCAGCATGCTGGGAGTAGAACTAGAAGAATAGGAGAGGGGCAGAGGCATTGAAAGACGTCTGAGTGTGTCCTCAGACAGCAGGTGAAGGTGCATCTGGATCAGGCTCGTTGCTGTAGTTGTTGCTGTAGTGATTCCCACTGGGTGGATGATTAGGCAGGATGTCCAGTTCATCCACTTGGGGACCAGGGTGCAACACCACCAGCTGGTCTTGAGGGATGTCTGCTGCTGCCGCTGCCAGGTTGGTAATGGACTTGGACTTAACGCACTGGAAATCCACGTGGCGGCTTTTACCCTCCTCCTTTTCCCAGGACATGCGGATGAAGGGCCTCTGGACGTAGTTGTAAATGACCTCTGGGCGACCTCCTGGTCTTTTCTTGACCTTCTCTTTGTATGTCGGATAACCTGTCAACACAGAGAAGATAAAACCATAAGCTCTGTTCTGTTTAAATTATAGGCCTGATGATTCTGTACGTCTAATCTACGCAGAGCCTTATAATAATTTATACCTACGAACTAGATTGTCTGTACTAGTCAGCAGTATGATTTACATGTCATTGTGTTCACTTCCTTTTACGCTATTTCCTGTACTTCAGACAATAGTGACTGAAATACTGAGAATACTGTTGGAGCTGGAACTAATAAAATAGACAATGCAAGAGAAGTTTGTGTGTATGGCCACTGAATCTACTAGGCTTATAAAGACCAAGTACAGTATGTAAAATATGTAGATGCACAACAAAAAATATCCGTTTGTTCTAACATTTATTTACGTTGTGCATTGGATGTAAATAGTAAATGGTCTAGCTTTTATACAGCACTTTTCTATCTATTGGTACTCACAGACTGTACTGGCTACTGGCACTGAGTTACAGGAGACCTGACAAAACAACTGTGCCTGTATAAACCAACATCTCTCAGTAACTTATCGCTGTTCCGATAGCATCAGGTTAATGATACATGTTGGTTTGCTCATCATTAAGCTAAAATCAATGTGGCAAGACAAAGAAGATTCCATAAACAGGTTATTTTTGCATCACTATACTTATAATGTTCAACTCTTCTGAAACGAGAAGTCTTACCTTCAATGCCCAGTCTTATTTTCTTCAATCCTCTCTCCTTTAAAACTGATTTGGCAACATCTCGGTTCTCAATATACTTGAAAAATCTGTACAGTTTTGTGCTGTAAATGACTGCAAAAAGAACAAAAACATCATTTATCAGATAAGGTTGTTTTGCATATGTCTCTTGTGTGTGTGTGTTCTTTATTAGCGAGTACTCACTCTGTGAATACTCTTCTCCCATTTGCGGTGGATATTCTTCATCCCAGTCCACCACATCATCATCAGTAAGGACTACAATGTGACATTCCCTCTCTCCACTCTGAGCACTGGCCACCATCAGAGGCAGAACCATTTCCTCGAGGTAAAACTCAAATTGACGCCGAGCTCCATCATTGGAAAGCTCGTGCATCAGGGCACCTGTTAAAAAGGACAATCAAGGATGGGAACCCGTTCATAGCAGCTCTCCAAAGAAAGTAACCGCACACAGCAGCAGTACTCAACTCAGCAGTTAGATACTATAAACAATAATAACTATATATTTAGTTTTAGGTGCTGGTGACTTATGACACATAAACTGAATGTTACAAGCATAGAAACTATGATCTATCTATGTGTCTATCTATACAGATAATGTATCCCAGCTAGAGGTGTGAATCTTCACCAGTTCCATTATCTTGTTAACAATTCAATTCAATGTCTTGTTGCATCACGATGCGTTTCATCCTCAATTTCCTATGTTACTGCTCATGACTATGTTTTCATCAATGAATGGATTCAGTTGGACACAGACTCTCCTTCACTTTGTTCAGTCTGAATAAAGTAGAAAACAGGTACTTTTAATCAAGCTATTTAGTTTATACAGTACAGTGCACTGTACGTCTTCATAGTAAAACATTTAAATGTTAACCTGAATCTAAATATTAAATTCATTTATAAACCAAGAGTAATTTATTTACTTATTCTTGTGTTTGGCTTCCCTACACCATTTTCTAAACTAAAGGTGACAATTAACACTAGTCAGGTGAAACTTCACTGGGCTTCTACAAACTCGACAGGAAACATCCTTTGGCTTTAATGGGTAATATTATGTACACTGCATTGATGCAGCGTCGTCCATGTCCACATCGTGATGCATCATAGAAACAATTAATGTGAAAACCAAGCAATTGAACTGTTGATAGTGTTGCCTCCATTACAGCAGAATGCGTGTGTGCCCTCCTACTAAAATATTGCTGTGAAGTACTGTTTACGAACGAGTGCAATTTGAGCAGCTATTACAGATTCAGGCTCTTTTCCTCCACAGATACTGCAACAAAAACTATAAAAACATCTATCAGTCACTAAGAGAAGGGAAACAAACTATCTAGCTGGAAACCTTTTTCCCCAAATAGTCACATTTAGAAAGCAAGCTGCCAGACATGTCTTAGCTCAGGGCTCAGTCAATTTATCCCAGGAATAAGCTTTGACTCTATGTTGAAAATGTGCTGTTCAAAAGAGCTACATAAAATCCTTGCAACATAAAGAACAAAGTTAATTTCTGTACAGCTGAGCAATGACAATGAGAGCACTGGGTTTGAGTTGGTTAATTGTTATTTACTGTTCTCTTGGTCACTAAAGCTGCCACCATTATTTCCAGCACCATGGAGTGAAATACTCACTGAGGTCTCTGCATTTGATGGTACTGTAGTCAAAGGAAATGCATAGATAGTCACACGCCTCCCGCAACTCAGGGATGGAGATTCCATCAGGACAACGGATTATCCCAGATTTATAATAATCCTGTCAATTAAACAGAAACCACAAAGGAGGCAGTCATTTCAAACACTGTGTTAATCCCTTAATTAGTAACACAAAAATACATTAACAACCCAGTAATAATCATATAACTAACAATGAAATGTCTGAACGAAATGCTTTCAATATATAACCACGTCATCAGATTTTTGCCATGTAACAGATTATTCAGAGTTTCACATGATACAGAACTCATTCACTACCAAGTCTGTTAAACTGTTACAAGATTGTTCTGAGCAGGACAAAGGTAATGTGCAGTTAGCCAGTCATTGAGATGCAGCACGAAGACTGTTAATGTGTATGTGTGACAGCAAATGTCGAACAATGAAACAAACTCAGATTTTGCTTTGTCACCCCAGCCTCACATACTTCATACACTTGGTAGCATGAAATGGTGTATGTGCCAAGACTGCAGGTTGGCTTTGTAAGCATTTCAGAGGTGAATTATATTAATATACAACTTTATCTTATCGTATTGTTCCAACTAAGTCAACTCGATAAAAAAGTAAATTATATTTTCATACAAATTTCCGACTGACTTCATTTTCCAAAGTTAAGTATTTCCGCATAGCGAACATGTTTAGTCACACGATCTTGGTTCTTCTAATTCACTTTTTGGCAGCTTTAATTCCACTAAAACAAAAGAAAACTATGACATTTTGACACTTCTGGGACAGATTTTTGGTTAAGTGCCAACATTAACTCCTGATGTCGGATCTTCTGATACCAATCAGAACATTCCTAGTTTTAACAAGGTGCCTTTTTTTTTTTTATAAATGCCATGTCATAAATTCCATCTTAATGGAGGTTGCTGCTTTAAACAGCCCGTGTTGAGTTCAAACTGTGTCGTAATGTGTGTTTTCAAGTTTTAATCTCTCACCATTTATATAAATAGAGGAAATGATAAGAGAGGAACTGACCAGAATTGCTCTGAAAACCGTTGAGCTAATACCCTCGGCCACCTCATACTCCCCCTTCTCGTTGGGCCGAGTGAAATTATGTTCTCTTCCAGATCCAAACATTCTGAAAAACAGTAGAGTTACTTTATTTTCTCAATTATAGAAACGGGAAATGTAAAATAAAAAAGAACATACTGATAAAAGGTATGACGTACCTGCCCAACATGGTATTGGGTTGTGCAGTGAAGATGGAAGGATCTACTACAAAGCGTGTGTTGTCAACAATCAGAGTAACTCTCTCTGAGGTCCTGATGTTTCGGTTTGCAACTGTGGCACTTGCGCCTCCCTCTTTAGGATTCTCATAGACAAAGACCATTTCTCCCACTCCCAAGCTTTTGAAAGTTCCTTCAGTACTGGACAAGCTACTGTTGCGACTGCTCACAACTCCACTGCTGCTGGAACCACTGGGTGAGACTCTCTGAGGCCGTGGACTACTAGGCCTCGATGATGGACCACCATCTCGTTCACGTTCTAGACACAGACAGGCAGAACAATGACTCCCAAATTACTCTTTGCCTTTCAAATTAGGACTCAAAGAACGGCGTACATCACGACACGAATGAGTACACACACCAAATTGCAGCTTAAATAAGAGATTTGTATTTAACAAATAAAGTTAACAGACTCTTAAGCAGCTATGCGAGTTTTAACAACAAGACTCAGAACATATGGCTGGGTGGATAAGTATATAAGTATAAGTACATATTCAAAGCCAAAGACATCAGTGATATAAATCCTGTTTGAGTTGTAAGTTGATAAATGCAGTCAATCGTGCTAAGAGCTGCAAAACTCTTACATGACGTCCATATAAGCCCTCTGCTCTTTCCATGCATACTCACCACTGTTGTGTTGGCGGGTGGGTGAGGTGACGTTGCGAATGCAGGGAGTTAGCTGGCCTTCTCTCTCATGTGAGGAGTCCCTGGAGCGATCGCTGGAGCGGCGGCGGTCACGTGAGCGGTCACAGCCCCCACTGGCACCATGCAGGCTCATCTTCCTCTGTTCTCCCTCCACTCGAGATGCTCGGGCCTGACTGCTGCTTTTCAAGACAAAACATTTGTCATGTTCTTTTCTTTCCTGAGGCCTGAGGCTAATTTGACTGTCATACTTATAAAGTGATTATCACACACAACCAACATTTACCAGAACAAGGGATCATCTGGTTTCTACTACTCTCACTTAACATTGTTACACATTATTCACTGATCAGGCATGACATTAAAACCACTGACAGGAGAGGTAAATAACATTGTGACAATACGTTCTGCTGGGAAACCTTTGGACCTGGCGTTCATGTGGACGTTATTTGTGCTTGTAGACATGTAGCACCCACCTAGACCAGACCAGACAGCCCCACCCCATAGTAATGACACTCCCTGCAGGAAGCAGCCTGACACAGGCGCACACAAAAACGTTTTAGGAACAACTCAAAAAAAACATGAACAACAGAACAGGGTGTTGACCAAATTCACTAGATCCCAAACTGATCAAGTATCTGTGGGATGATCCACAAACATCTGTCCCCTCAACCCATAGGACACAAAGGCCCCCACCAACAACATTCTGTAGCCAGACACCACATGACACCATCACAAGGACCATGTCCATTCTCTGATGAGTCACAACTGTTTTGGAGGCATGAGGAGGTTGTAATGTTATGCCTGATCAGTGTATGATACAGAACATTTGCTACAACAAGCTTGTATGGGAGTCCTACAAATGTATGCAACAACCAGACTAACCAGATATACCACAATGTGCAATATTCAAATAACTGTATGACACGCCTGCTTAAAGCTTAAAATTGCTGACATAACCTTTGATACAATTGAGTTTTGACACACTCCTGTACACTTTTTTCCAGTGCCCTCCTGACCCCATTTCTATGTGTTTGAATGCAACAAGAAATCTTACATCAGGTAGTAAAAACTACCTTTATGGGAAATTGCCCCCTCTTTATTTGCACTAAACTGACTAGAGGAGACTGTGTGCCTTTGTCAATACAGTGCATAAAATACCTGGCCAGTAAAGTCAGCCAGTAAATTCTGGCGAGTTTCAAAATTACATTAATCTAACTTATCAAACATAACCAGGAAGTCTTTATTACAGTACAGTATCTTTGTGTACTGCTTTGAAATCAACACTTGACATTATACCAAGGTTATATGTATCACACAACACGAGTTAAGAGTCCTGTACAACATGGAAATGGTTATTTGACACACAAGCTATTACTGTATGTTTATCGTCTGATATATTTGAGCTCCGGGGGACCAGCTGGTAGCTACTCTCCCGGCAGGTCTTTCGGATCTTCTTCTGGCTCACCTCGAATGCTTGTAGAATTTGCGAGGTCGGCTCGTAGCGTTTCGCTCCCAGTTTTCGGTGTCGCTGGAGTTACTGTCATATGACTGCAGACGTGCTGCCATCACCCATATAGGGGGGAGTCCGCTCTGGATCGTTCACCGTTCATAATCTAGTCAACAATTAATGGCGACATCAACAAGTCAGTTCGGTCCCTCTGATCAACTCGTAGCAGACCAAACCACATAATATCGGTTGCCATTTAAGAAAATGATCTGACTTTACGTGTGTTGACGAGTATAACATGAAGGAATCCTAACAGACATAGTAGTCGTTGTCGTCAATGAACAATAATCTCTGAACAGAGTGCTGTCAACGTTGCTATCGGAGTCACCATACGATTACGCTTGATACTTTGCTGTGTTAGCATGCCTAGCTCGATCAGCTAGCAGTACACTACGACAGTATTAACGGACTATTCAAAGACGGCGGTAAAGCCGTCCCAACAGAACTGATATACACACTCAAATATCCAAGGCTCACATAGAAATATATAAAAAGAGTTACCTAGCCGTCTACGTCTTCCTATGTAGTATAATCCCAACCGCTCGCCAGCTACCGAGTCATCTCCTTTCAAAACACTCACCCAACTGACGTCCGACGTGACGACCGTTAAAGGCTTGACGTGATGACGCACGCAGAGATAGAAGTGACAGCTGTTGTAACTATGCGAGTTAATCTTTAAGTTTTGTCTGAAAAGGTTGCTAGTTTTGACTGTAATAACAACAATAATAATAAATTATATGATCGACTTATTTTCAACAGGCGGTACATCGATATTCACTTTTTCCTTAAAAGGAAAAAAAACAAAGATGCCCGTCTCACAAGTCTCGCGATATCTTTTTTTTGCTAACTTTATTAGCAAACGTGACTACGTACAAGAAACAACCACGCCGAAACCAAACATTATCAAGTATACCAAATAATCCACATTGCATAGTTCTATATTCCTAACCATATTGGATAACTACAGCTTGGATCACTTTAAATTTCATCTTAAAAATATGTAAATATGTAATATGTATGAGCAATTATCCATAAAATGTATTGCTTTTATATAATGTGCTCTAAAGTCCAAACAACTCGGACCATTTAATCTTCCTCTGTGAGCTTCCATTCATACTTTGCCCATCTTGGGCTTTGTGTTAAGATCACAGAGGATGAAAACAATTATTTACAGTAGATATCAATGAATTTCTTTAGAATTGCTTTAGAGACTGTGTCATAGATAAAGGAATAAAGAAATAATGCGAAGTCCGGTTCATGTAGTAAAATATCAAAATTATGCAGATGGGGATCAAAGAACTAGTAATTCCTGCAATAGTGTGCAGTAGCAGGAATATCAGTTATTCATGGTGAGTGGGTTGCAGGGTCATGGCCAGCTAGCTTGCGAATGACCCATGTCAAGACTTTAAGCCATCGTAGGAGGACAGAACAGCACAGAAAGTAAGGGGTAAACAGTGGTGAGCTTTATAAAAAAAAAAGAGGTAGGGTCCATCTGATGGTTAAAAAATAATCTTAAATAGTATATTATGTTACCCATCTTCTGGGCATAGTATACTATAATGTTTAACTATGGCACTGTGACATTGCAGGATAAAAGTCAAGCTAATTATTAAATGTGTTAATTAACTGCAATAAATGTCAAGGAACACATACACAGTGCAATAACTGTGTCACATCTCCAGTGTGCAACGGACAATTCCAACTCAGCTCTGAAACTTTAAATAATAGTTCATGAAAGACAATTTTTACTTATTGAAGAGTCTTCAGTCATGTTCGTAGGTGTTTTATACTTTATACCTTTGTACCGTTCTTAGTCTTGTCTGGCAAAAAAAAAAAAGTCCTCTCTCTATTGAAATGCTAAATGTGTGAGGCATAAAGTGGTCTGAAGATAAATTACCCTCAGGAAAAAAATACTATAACACACACAGTTTAGTCATCATTATTCAAATGAGGAGTTGAATTTACAAATTAACACAAAAATATATCAGGTGAAATACAACATGTAATCTATAAACTGAAACTTGAAATGAGGGGGGACATGCATTTATGAAATAGTTTTGTCTAAGTTAATGCATGTCAAGACCCTTTTATGTTAATTAACCATTAACAGGATTGAGAGAACAGGAAAATATTGACTGTTTTATATGTAATGAACCCATGATGCAACACAACATACATATGTACATATGAGCAAAGAGTGAGGCTAGGAAGTTCAAACTGAGATTGATATTGGGAAAGGTTTTGTGATGGACTTGACATTTGACATATTAAAAACACTCCTAGAAGTTAAAGGCAAAAAATGTGATGCAAGTCAAAGTAAAATACAAACAAATCATCTCTCTTTTTACTTGGTCCACATTTGCACAGTGATTTGCAGTAAACAACAATTGCTTTAAATAGTAATGTGTACAGTAAAATGTGTACAGTGAAGCTATAATGTGATATTAAACTCCCCTCTATGAGGTGTTGGCCTCCATAGTTGCACAGTCATTGCTAGACATTGTAAAATATTGTAAACAAAAATAATTAGCTACTTGAATAAAATGAAATGATCAGTATACCAACCACAAAAATTAACAAAAAGACAGATTTGTAACAAAATAAATAAAATAAACAAATGACAAATAAAAGCAGAAATATAAATAAATAAATTAAATAAATAAAACAAGTTAACAAATGAACACTTAAAAAATAACAGCTACAAAATGTTTTAAACTTCTCTTTGGTAGGACATACAGGACAGCAAATGGATAGTATTCAAATTTTCTAAATGTTTGGTCTATAAACATTTTTAATGCTGCCCAACTGTTCATATTGTGGTTTGGAGCTGGCAACAATAATTCCCTTTAACTTTTCCTGGAGCCAGTCCTGTCTGTCTCCCACTTGTTTGTGTTCCCGAACGTTGTGCATTAGTTGTACCTCACTGATAGTTCTCTTTCTGCACAAACAGAAAAAAAAAACTGCAGTTAACTCCTCGAGGAAAGAGTCCATCATCAATCAGTTTTTCATCCCATAGATGATACTAAAAACAGAATTTACCTCAGTGGTTTAGCCTCTGTGTGGAAACTGGCGAGGAAGATTATCAGAACTAACGTTTTCAAATATCTCAGTGACAACATGTTGAGGAACTGAAATAAAAAAATCAAAAAATACGTTTGATTAGAAAAATGATTTGATCACCTCCTAACACCTTATCACGTTTTTATTATTTTTAACATTATTATTTTTACTACATCATATGACAAAATAAGATACCTATTCACTAGCATGCCGTTCTTACCAGAGTTTCTGTCTGTATATCCAAGAAAAAGAATGTAAAATTTGGCTGAGAAAGAACCGTATCAGTCCGGGAAAGGAGTCAAACTTGTTGATCAGTCGTTCGTGCGAGGAAGGCGCTCTCCTTTATATACACGGTAGCCCTCCCCTGGTCATCAATGAGCCATTTTCACTGTTGATGTTGATGTCACTTTTCCAATGCATCAATGAGAACAGGCATCTGCATGACACCACCTCCACCACAATTCACCACTAACTCATCTTTCAACACCTCTGCAAAGGGCCCCGTTTGTCACACTGTTTTTGAGCTTGTTCCATTTTCACCCTTCCTGCTGAATAATGCCACTTTTGTTATGTCTCTTACATGCATTGTGCGATCCACTTCACGGAGAAGTCAGGATTTCTCTAATTGGGCATGTCTCATGCAGTGGGACCGCAGTGAAAACATATACTCTTTGAAATGGCAGTGACTGTCAAACTTAATTTATTAGCAATGCAATTTATTTTATGGTTCATCTCATACAAGCATCTAAAGGTCGCACAGAAGTGCAACTGGACCAGCCGAAAGGGAATGAGGCAAGAAGACTAATCCAGTGCTGGTAAATAGTGGCTCTATGCCGCGCAGGGTCTCAGAAAAGATAGAAAATAATGTTTTGTGGCAGTAAATTCATGGGGTCCAGTGACTGCACTGCTTCTTTGACTGAATGTCAAGTAGATCATGTCAGTTATTACATCTTGTAGCTAAGGAGCTGTCAATATTCATTAAAAGTAAAGAAGAGTTAATGACTCATATTTTAATAAAAAAGAACACATCAATAAAATACGGTTTTAAACCATCAAAATGCTTTTGGTAACAGAAAATCTACATTGTTAATATTAGTATTTTCTCTTCTAAAAGAAATCACCCGGCTGTATAAATGTGCAGTATGAGTATGGATTTCTACAGCGGGCCCACCTGTAGCTACCCCGATGACATAATTTATTGTAGGTCGGCCAGATATTTGAAAAACATACAGTTAACTTTCTTTTAAATGTGTGGCATTGCAGCTGTATGATGTATGTGTCGTGGATAACCTTGTCACAGTGTCACAAGGTGCATTAGGTAACCATGAAAGACGTTTTCTAAATGTGGCAAAGGAATGGCTATGCCATGGCTGAGGGAATAAGTGCCACAGAAGGACCTATATCTTTCTGTCATTTAAGTTTACAGCATAATGCTCTTCATCTGTGTCCTTTAGCCAGCGGGCACACTTTCTAGTTACGTGACGTGAGTAAGTTGGACTATGTAACACTGCCTGAAGTGGTTCCATGTTACCCCGCATATCACATATGTTATACCAGCCTTATTTAGTGTCTGAGGTACTGTCGCCCTCCTTATGGTTGTACTGGAAACAAGACAGACACCATCCATGTAAGAAAGTATAATTCCAGTGCTCCTGGCTCCAGCCTCATCCTCCTCAGGGAGAAACAGAAAGGTAGAATGCCCACGTAGACGACCTGTGCCTTCATCAGCCTTCTCCAATATGCACGTAAACAGCCCTTAACTCCACCTGTGGTTTCAACTAGGCTGGATTTTTTTGCACACGTGTAGTATACTCAACCAAGTTGTTCTCATTACCTCATGCGGCCACAATGTGAACCATCTGAGTTATGGTATGCCTCTGGTGTGCAAGAGAACTTGACAGGGATTGATGGGAAGAATCGCACGTAAATCATTAGCGTGGGTCACCCCCATGTCACAAAGAAAGTAATGCACATAAAATGACTCATCTCTTTGAACTATATTTAGGGTATTGGCTGGAAATAGGCCGCCTCAGTATATATTATTTTCAGATGCTTACTTTAAATTTGTTTAGTGTTTTTCTAACCTGATTTCTTTTCCGTGTACTTCAATTCTTTTTTTTTTTTTTTTTTTTTTGTATTTTTGAAATCAGTTTGCTCCACTGTGTGAGGCATGTTTTCGGGGTGCATGTTTGCTTTTGATGTATCCAGCAGGTGTATCTGTATTGTATGTTTAAAAGTATGGAAGCCAGGGCCATGTGATGCTTTCCCTGAAGTCTATAAATGGAGGTACTTTTTTCATGAAATGAGGTCACCTCACTTGAAAATATCATGTAATGAAACGGGATACATTTAGGTGGTTGACATCACCCCAGCTTTGCAAGTGAAACCAAACAAACACATATCTGAAATCATCCTGATTTGATAACACTTTAGGGCAGCAATAAATCTTTCAGATGTGTGCCCATCCAAATATTCTTGGACAGTTTGCCAAACCAAATGTTTTAATCCTCCATGAAACAGGTTTGCAGGGATATGCCAGTCTCGTCATGACTACTTTATGTGGATATCCACACTCACATCAATCTATCACATATTTTCTGCGATGTCCATCTGACTACCCGGCACAGGTGGTGGTGGTGTCAAGTTAGTAGTCAGTATCTCTTCACTGTCTGCACACAGAACACTATAGATTACAAAGACAGAGACCACCAGGACAGACACTGCAGCGGAGCAAACTGGTCTTGTTTATTTTGTTTGTTTGTTTTTCTTCGTTATCATCATAATCATCACTACTAATCTCATAGACATCAGGCTAATTATCAGTGTGAATCTCCTTAACATACAGCATAATTTGCCCCCATTTTCTTTAAAGGGAATTTGTTGTTGCTCCACTATTCCATCTGCCAGAACCTCATAATGAACCCCTGCTGGTTTGGCTTTGTGGGCCAAACTTCGTGACATTTACAGGGTTTGTGGGCTTTAAACTGGTAAATGCCAACCGTGTCTGTAGAGCAAATTAATAAAGTTAGTAAAATAATATTGCAGTGCTTGAAGAAAATAATTTGTCTGAAAAACAACAACAACAACAACAACAACATATAGTCTACTGTAGAATGGGTAATGACCAGAATCTAAATGCAAATCTGTACAGGAGAAGGGTAGAACATCAGCCAGTGTTTATTTCTGTTCAGTGCACATTGTTTTTGTAGCACCTATTTATCCAGGGGAAGTTAGGCGTGTAAACACGCTTTTGTCCTGCTTATGCTCTGTTGGTCTTTCACACACTTATATTTTCACAGCTGGGAGCTTCCACAGCAGGAATATTTCCCTCAGTTTTAATGTTGGTACATAAAAAAGCTTCTAGTTCACTGTGGCCATACATGTGGAATTGTTCTGTGTGGGATCATTCAACATTCAAATCAACCTACAGTAAATTACAGTCTCAATAAGTTGGAATGTTTCTGATTTGGATGTTTTTTGTTTCTTTCTTTGTTTGTTTTCTTTCAATATATAGTGATGTGACAAACTCAGTACACAAATAAATTAAACTGAAGCCTTTTTGTTATTGTTGTTTTAAAGCTCCTCAAAAGATGTCATGTTTTCACACAACTGCCTATTTAGACTTTAACCACATTTAACCACAAGAGGTCACTGTGATCCAGTGGCACAGTTAATCAGCAAGTCTGCCTTTAACAAGTTGTTATTAAAATAGGTAGCTAGAAATAGTTTGACAATCCATATGTCTAGATCAACACTGTGCTCACAGTCTGCATTGATATATTTAATAAAAAATGGAAAACAAAATGATTAAGAAAGATAAACCCGTGTCTGACACTACAATAACAGGAGAGAAGAAACACAGAATGACAACTCAAACTTGCAGATTAAGACCTGAAATCATGCTCACATTCTGGCTCAGTTTAGTGCTATTTTCTACAACTGTGTGCATTTAAATGCCGGTCTGCAGCAGTTTAATTTGTATTTTCTACAGTTTGAGAGCTTTGCATCAACAACAGAACAATTACAAATGATAACACTAACAATTTCCTTAATTATAATCTGTAATGTGAAATAGCACAGCAGGAAAAGATAAATGACAGTTAGAGAGGAGTATGTCATATGGGTTAAACATAAAAGGAAATATCAGAGCGGTAATGTCTGAAATAAGAACAGTGCAAAAACAGAAAACAGAAAACACCACCATACTGGAATCTACTTTCAGTCAGAAAGAAAAACACCTCCTGCTGGGTTTCTTCCAGGTGCTCAGTAGAAAGTTTACACTCTGGTCCCATGAGGCTTGATATGAATTTCAAAGCAAATGGAATTTTAAGTAGAAGAGATGTACCCAGATACATACATATATGAGTGATTCCATGCAGCTACAATGGATTTCAACTATCTCTGTCAAAACATTTATTTCAGAATGTATAGTGTTGCTGGTCTGTCTCACTGGGCTTTTTACATTCTGTGCCATATAGTTCCTTATGCCAGGCTCAGTCTCTTCTAGTGCTTTGTATTCCCAGCATTACACTGTGGCATGCTTTATTATTTAAAACACAGGGATGGACAAGAAATGCAATAACATCTATATGCCTACCTTAACATTTAATTTCCTATCTTAAGAGTAAACTGTAATGGGCAAAAATAAATAAATAAATAAATAAATACCAAACAGCAAACTGCAACACCTGCAACAACCACTGCTGTGAAGGCTGTGAAGGTTGTCGGAAAAAAATACATAAAGCACTTAAAAATCTCTTCATTAAGTTAGAAATGATCAATACAATATATTTTCAATGAAGCTGTAAAGCAGCTGTTTGCTGCAGAGTAGTAGTAGTAAGTAAATATTGACTTAATGCAAAGGTGGTCTGATATATATTAGTTTGGATGTATGCCACATAAATGTTTGACCTTTGCCTTGATAATGATAATGTATACAGACTCAAAATGAGTCACTCCTGTGTAAGCGAAAAGCCAGAGCTGGCTCACTAACCCACTTTTTTTGCTATGTCAGAGGGAGGCTGTGGTAAAACAGAAGAGTCTGGAGTCTCACACTCGTAGCTCCGATGTGGAAGTAAAGCTTATTTTAATGAAATACTTGCAGGCATTACAGAGGTCTTCTTCATTCTACAGAGGGAGGCTGTGGACCTTATTCACCGCTTGGAAATACTACCTGTACAGAAGACTGAGGCAGCATCAAGCTACAGAATGAGACAGTGTGTCATAATTGTCATAATTAGCCACATAAACATGCTGGTATTTTATGACTTTCATTTCTCCTTCTGTTACATGAGCACCCTCACCCTACTAATGTTTTTGTTTCATGAGCAGAAGAACGTTGCCAGAGATACTGAGGTGATCGTTGACTGGACAGTTTGAGAAGCATGCAGATACCAAGTCATGCATGTCAGACAAGCACAATCATTATTCTTCATCTGGCATTTGCCTGGATCCATTCTGGCTTTTACACATTATTACACAAAGCTTTGCTTAAGACCATAATTGCAAGAGAATCATAAGCCTTGCTAAAAACATGTGTAAAACGAAAAAGTCTATCCTTCAAAACACAAACATAAACACATTATTAGCTCGGAGTAATCAGACTCGGCTGTTATCAGAACCTAAGTGTGGTAAAATTACTTTTGAATTTTATTATGGAACGAGTTGCAAATGACACAGAGAAAGAAAAATTACACGTTTGCATGCAATTGGGTAGCCCTACAACCAGTCAGGGCCATTTCCTTGTCAGTAAGCCCGACTCAAGCTGCTCAGAATCAGAATCAGCTTTATTGGCCAAGTATGTGCGCACATACAAGGAATTTGACTCTGGTCTGTTTTCTCATTGGGACAAAACAAAGCAAAAGTGTATAAAAATAAAAGCATAAAAAATAGAACTGTACAACATAAATTAGAATTTAAAGAATTTACAAAATATAAAGGTCAGGAGCAAGTATATACAAAGGGCTTGAACAGTAAGTACATACAATTAATGTAGAGTTATTGTTCGTGAGAATGGTCACGCTCTCTGTGACTGCTCAGAGTTCATCAGAGCGACAGCCCTGCTACTGTTTTTGTGGCAGGGTGGTTTTGGCATAACACCAGCCTGAGGAGAGCCCCCTCCTTTCCTTCCACTGATGTATTCATCTACTGAGGAACATTTTAATAAATGCAAGCCATTTTCTCACTGACCCAGCACTGGCTAGCTGTCATATGTGTTTCATGTTTTGTACAGTATTTTTACATTAACCGTTTCTTTTAAATGTGGCAGACTGCAGTCTTGACGTTAATTTTTCTTTGTCTCAGTTGTCTCAGGGACACTAACATTAAACCACGCTCCTGTTATAATTGTTAGAAAGATGACAGGTATGTATGAAATGTGTTAGACATGTCAGCAAAAAATGAAATTAAAAATATTGGTTTTGTGATTCAGGCAGCAAATTTCATCAGATATTATATTAACATGCAACTGACAGACAAAGAGACGCAGCTCAGAGCAGAACAGAAAAGAACAACAATTTCAAAAGTGCATCAACAACACACTATAAGCAGTGCATATCTACGATGATTGCAATGACTGACTACAAACTTGTGATCGACCCCCTGATTGTGTGTACAGCCAGTGATGACAGCCAACAAGAAACCTGTCAGTACAGACGGAAACAAGGAAATAAAAAACCTGTGCTGCAGGGTTGTCTGTGGCATTGAAGAGTAAGAAGCCACAGCAGCACAAACCAGCAAGTGACATTTTCTGATACTTTACATGCTGTTCATTAGGGCTGCACGATAAATCCTTAAAAAATCACAATCTCGATTTACACATGCACGTGATCTAATTTCAAAACACAACAATTCTTAAGCATTTTCTTTCACAAGCGGCACCACAAACAAATGCTCGACCTATGGTAAAGCGTCTTTACAACACGTGATTCCGTCAGTGGAGGAAGCTCGTCTGCGGTTGAGTGTGTGGAAACAGTGAGGGAGAGAAGCAGAGAGAAGTCAGCGGTAAAGAGAGTTAAATGGATGGCAAAGAAACCCCAGGTGGTAGTGGCGAGAGTCACTCACAGAGTGCAAAGTTCATCAGAGCAATAAACGTATTGTTAAAAAAAAAAACGTGCCAGAGAATCTCGATCTCAATTCTAAGCAAAAAAAAAAAAAAAAGTGATTCACATTTTTTCCACATTTTTTTCGTACTGAAGCTGAGCAGCAAATTGAAATGTACTGTTTGTATTGTTAGATAATTTATAGAGTATGTTGCTGTATGACTTTACAGCAATATAAAGGCATGTTTCAAAGCGATAAATGCACAAGCACCCTCATACATCCATTCCGTTGATGTTCTGCTATGAAGTCTGTATCACCATCACAGAGGCATAGCCTGCTTATAAAATACAATAACAAAAAACTACAACTTCACTGAAGTGAACAAGTAAGTGAATTTCTGACATGAAAAGCCCTCAACATTGTGCTGGTGTTCTGCATTCCATATTGATTTTGTCTCAGATATAAAGGCCAGTGCATTGCTCTGAGGACAAAATGAAATTCATGGGGAAACACTGGCAGGTGTAATTAGTTGTGATCAGTAGGTTTATTGCAGGAAAACAATTTTATGTTATAGATTTTCTATCCTGTCTTTCCCATTTTTTTATACATATCCCCAGTACAACCGTAAGCTCCCACACAAAGTCTGACCCCTTTGCCTTGTTTATTGCATGAAACAGCATGTACATTTTATATGTTTAAATGCCAATAATTCCCTCACCATGTAAAACATTTGACTTGTAATTCCCCGTTCAGTGCAGTTGTTTGGCACTTGTTTCTGTTTACACTCAAGTAAATAGAACAAAGCTGAAAACAGATGCAGCTAGTTTGTAGTGTATCATTTGAAGCCCTGGGCTTTTGATCATGTGAACATTTTTGAATTTTAAAAGACTCTCTCAGTGCATTCACAGCTTTTCACACAAACGGCTTGTGGAGCAAGGCCTACTTGTAAATATTTGTGTCGAGAAAAAAAAATGATATAAATTTCATCTGAAGAATATTTACTCATTTGAAGTCTTGCTGGTGAGGTTACAAAATGAAAACCGGTCACATCCTGTTCAATTTGAATAGGAACGTCTTCCTCTAGCCAATGAATATTAAACACAGGGAAAGGTTGCTCTAATAAAATAGTGTGCGGGACAGTCAAAGACATGTTGGACCAAAATTGTCTTGGGGGATTTTCTGGTGCCGTGAAAGGAAAATATCAGTCACTGAATACTAAATGAAACAATAGCAAAGCATGGGGAGGAACAGGGGGGAAAAGAGAGGGAAGAGATGACATTCATTTGCATGTTCATGTGACAGGTCTTAAGTTGAACCAGGTCTGAAAACTTATGTTGTTTATCTAGAGCTCCTAACATTTGTATGTCATTTAACCGGCTATTATTGTCTTAATTTTACTCAGCTGTTGAGTAAAATGAGTGGCTTAAGCATAGCCAGGAGTAATGCATTGACTATTTTTAAAGATTGGGGTTGGGTCCAAATGAGATGAGACCCAGAAAGAAATTAAAAGAAAGAGTTAAAGGCATTTCACTGAGGTCAGATAAGAGTTCAGCTGTGATTTGGCAGCCAGACTCAAAGAATCCCTTGAGATATGACATTGTGAATGAGAATTAAAGGTCCAGTGTGAAGGTTTTAGGGGCTGTTGGCAGCAATGCAATATAGTATTCATAAATATGTTTCAATTGGTGCACAATTACCTGAAAATAAGCTTGGAATTCAATTCAATTCAATTCAGTTTTATTTATATAGCGCCAATAACAATACAAATCGTCTCAAGACGCTTCACAAAAACCAGCCTGCAACCTCCAGAGCAAGCCTGGAATGATTCCTCCATATCCACAGAGGTAGTCAGTCTTCTTGCTCACTGCGGCTGCTATGCTTCACCACCATGTTTCTAGAGGAACCCAGAACGGATAAAATTAAATACTGACAAGGCCTTTTATGTTTTTATAAGCAGGCACCTTAAGTGCACTCATATGCCTGGAAAGGGGGAATGTGGTTTCATAAGTCAGTTGCAATTTGCAACCTCACCACTAGGTGCCTCTAAATTCCACACTTGTCTTTTAAAGAGCCCTATTTTTTTCTTACCTACTGTGAAGACAACCATACCTGAAGACAACCAGTCTTAAATGTGTGTTTGTAGTTGTCAACTAGGTAACATACTTAAAACTTTATAAAGGAAACTGTACAGTAACATAACTTTACTTTCAAACGTGTTCATGGCAGATAGCAAGGTAATGTTGTGCTTATTTTGTTGCATCCGTGTCAGGACTGCTTGCCATCATTGATGGACAAATGAATTCTGAATTGTACCAGTAAATTCTTAAGAAAATGTCAGAACATCTGTCTGTGTGCTGAACTGAGTCATACAGCAAGACAACAACCCTAGGCACATGAGTCACTCTACAAAATAATGGTTAAAGAAAACAAACAAGAAAAACAGAATTAATATTTTGGAATGGCCAAGTCAGAGTCCTGACCTTAATCCAATAGAAATGTTGTGGGAAGGACCTAAAGCAAGTAGATCATGTGAGTTTATCCACCAATATCTCAGAACTGAAGCAGTTCTGCACCGAGAAATGGGTGAAAATTTCTCTGAGCCAAATAACTTGTGATAAACTTCAGGAGGGTTTACAAACAACAACATGCACCACTACTTATTTACTTAACTGCTGTGGAGAGAGCCAGAAGTGTGAAATACGTCAGCGTTCACATTTCTAATGACCTCACCTCATCCTCCAACACCACAGCAGTCATCAAGAAAATGCAGAAACACTGGCTCCACTCCTTTCGCAGACTCAGGAAAACTGGCCTCCCCACCTCACAGTACTTCATTCTCCTCTGTGTACTCAGGTACTCAGTGAAAAATGACAATAAATAATCTTGAATCTTGAATCAGCAGTTGCTAGAAACATTTATCTGCTGTAATTGTAATTCACCAGATACTAAAACCAAAGGTTTTAATGGCTGGTTACACTAAGTCTTCAGTTTTGTTACCAACCTGGCACTGATGGCATTTGAATCTTAAACAGCTAGTTCAAGGCTAATGGTAAAACATCAGTGACTATTCTGCTAAATGTCCTAAATTTAATGATGTGACACAAATGAATTTCACTTCTGAAATAAGAAAAAATAAAAAAATCATTGTTTTGATAAACTATTTAAAAGCTGTGTCAAAATTGTACTTTAAAATTAACTTAAAGTAAAGGTAAGAGGACTACACAGCAAAAGCATAAAAAATACAAAAAGGCAATTAAACCAGAAATCAAGATTTATCAATGTGTCTGAATAAAGAAACTGAGCAATAGCAGGCAAGGGAGAGGGCAATCAAGTATCAAGGATATAAGACGGAAAATACTAAATTCTGAAAGTGATAATAATAAAACTAGCATGTTTAGTCAGAGGAGAAAAGATGCAATTATCATCTCATTTATTGTTGGACTTTGCTCAGAGCTCTTCAGGTGCAGCTTAGGTCATAGCAGAGGGCGTAATTTTCTAGACAAGATGAGATGCATGGATGGAAAATATTTTCAAGGTCTGTGAAGGACAAGAGCCTATTTAGCCGAGCGTCTTTGTGGAGCGGGTCATTTTTCACCACAGTCCTTGAAACAGATTTATGAAGAAATTGGTTATAGTATAAAAGAAAATCTGAAGCTGACACTGAAATCCAAGTGTCAGAAATCTGTTACACTCCTACTCCTACTACTATTTATTATATTATTGTAATTCACCTTAACATAATATTTGAACATAAATGGCTTGATTTGCATCACATGTTATGCTGCGTGATAGCTTCCCAATCACAACACGTTATCAGATCTCAGACACCTGTACTTTAAGCGGCCGGTTGTGAGTGGCTCACTCAGAACAGGGCCAGTGACAAAAGAATAGCAGAAACTTACTGTACCTGACCATCTGTTGGTACAGAACATTCCCACAAAACCATAAATCTTATTCATTTCTAGATTAATCATCACTAGTGTTTATTAATTTGTGACAGTCAGTTTGTGTTGTTACTTTTGAACTAACCTGAGTTTGTTTAGCTCTGTGCCCAGGCCTCATGTTCATAAACATGACAATAACATCCACAATTGTGAAGCATTTACAGCTGAAAACCGGACTACCACTATGTCAGCGACAACTCAATACACTGTACAAATCTAACAATTAGAACACTAAAAGAAATGTTATGAAAAACCTAGTTGTTGTTTTGTTGAGTGGTGAGATTGGACCCAAACCCAGGGCACACACACTACTGTTCAAAGGTTTGGACACACCTTCTCATTCAATTCAGTGACAAAAGTGTATACACACACTGAATTGTTGGTAAAAATAATGAAAACCGAACACACCAGGAGAAAACAATCAAAAACGGTCAAAGGGGGAAAACCCGGGAAGTAATGCAAGACACAAAACACCAAGGAAGGAACTTTCAAAACAGAAAAAGGGAACAAAAAAAAACAACAACGGGATTACAACACAGTACAGCACAATAAATCACAGTATCATGACACTACTGTCTCCATGGATACCATAAGAGCGCTGTAACCATGGGCTTTAATTATCTGAACTGAGAGCAAGCTGGAAACACTATTTTATCCCATCATGTGTCTTGTGCTCATTAAATTAAAAGTGAAATTGCTGCATGTTTCTATATTGGAACAAAAATTACCCTTCCAAGCCCTTACTGTGCATGTCAGCCAGAGGTTTTAGTTTAGTCTGGGTTTTTTTGTTTTTCTTTTAGCAGCTGAAGCTGAAATCAAAAGTGATCAGAGGATATTTGCAGCTTACATTTAAGAGCCTTGCAGGAAAAAAAGCTGGCAGCGCTGTACTGCTCTAACACTGATTCCCAACCTGCAGGCCTGAGCAGGTGACACAGATGAGTGCTGTGGCTGAAATAAATTGCAGAGCTGTCAAACAGAATAAACCACAGAGCTTACTGGCAAAAATGTCCCCAACAGTTTGAGTTCAGATGCTGCTGTGGGGAAGAGAATTGCATCACCATGATGAAAAATGCAAAATGTCTTTCCAAGTTCTATCTGGGTTTGAAAATATTTTTCAGTAATGTTTCTTGAGTGTCTGTTTTTCCATAAATCTAAAATGAGCGCTTTGGTATGATTTAGATATCCAGCGGTTAAGCTGATGCACGAAATGATCCTCCTCTTATGTGGCGCTGGAACCTGCAAAATTGCGGCAACAGCCTTTGAAGGAGGTACAACTGGCTTTTCACATTCACCTGTAAATTAACACCAAATAGCAGTCTGCATTGAGATTTGAAAGCGTTTACTTTGTGGGAGACTGAATGAATAAAAATTCCTTGTAATGAATGGTTTAACAGATCACAGCCTGAACACTGTGTGAAAGGGGTAAACAACATCCAAAGGCTAAACACAGACCAAGAAAAGTACAGAACACTATGAGAAGGATCATAATTTTAGCAGCCCTAGTATATGTGTCTCTTAGCACCAGTCACAAATGTATATATCTGGAGCATGAACTGTTACAGCACTGCTTATTAGAATATTTTGGTGTGTAAGGTCAAGTTATCTCATATCATGAAATACTGCTCTGCAGTCACTGTAGGGCCCAGTTATCGTTGACCTTTTCACAGATGAAAGACAATTTTCACTATTAAAGTTTTGTACATTCTTGCATGAAAAATTGAAAAGTTCAACGAACGCAAAGGGTTTATAATGGTCTGAGGGCTGGACTCAGAAACAGGAAACACAGTCTGCTGCTGGTGAGGATCATTCATAATACTACCACCTGCTGCTGTGTAAATCCTGCAGACTGTATGTGCAGCTGCGCCATCTGCGGTGGTCAAGCCGTCATCTCACCTTTCTTGCCAGGATTTCTGTGAATGTGGTTCAGGACAGAAAGCAAGCCGTGTACCTGAAGCTGATCACCCTCTCCACAAATGTCCTGTTAATCCTCTGTACCTCCTGTGCTGCTTCCTACAAACTGATAGATCTAAGTGAAAGTCTCTCTTTCTCGGTGTTACTTAGACATGTAGCACCCACTTAGACCAGACCAGACACCCCCTCCCTATAGCAATGACACTCCTTGATGGCAGCAGCCATCCCCAGCAGGATGCAGCCTTACACAGACACCTACACAATACAAGGAAGGTGGTCATAATGTTATGCCTGCCTATGCCTGCCTCGGTGTACACGGGGCATTCTGTGCCTCTCATGTGGATAATATTATAGAATTATTAGATTTTGGTTTGCTTAATGTAAAAATCAACCCAAAAGCATAGCACGATCTATCATTTTATCATTTGTTTAATTTATCATCTTCATGTAGCCTGTGATGATAATGATGCATTCAGTTTTGCTTTCACCAGATCATCGAAATATCAGGTTAGAAGTTTCTGTTCTCCTGTGACCTGTGAAGAGCATAACTTTAAAACGAATACTGAAGTACAGCCGTGGCATAAGCTAAGAATCTAACATGTGAACCTCCTGGCACTTTTACAGTAATGGTCTGACCCACTGAGTTCCTTGCTGAGACTCAATTTGTCACAGCGTATGGTTTGACACCCACACACCTACACTATAAAATGCAATCTATTAAGCATGTCTTAACAATTTTTTAACCTTCAAACAGTGTAAGTGAATAATTATCCTTGAAGAGCATCCTTGCCTTTCAGATTAGCCCCCCACAAGTCCAAATGAGTTGGAAATTGAAGAAACCTGCACATGCATTATGTGACTGCAGTTACTTAAATGCATATTTGATGACACATTCAAACCTTTGCTTAGATCTGTAGCTGACTCTATCTAATGTCACCACATGAAAATCACTATTTGTATCTCAGAGCATGAAAATGCATGGCAATGACAGATATTGATCTGAGAGTACTGAGTAGTGTTGCAGTATAAAAGACTAAAAAGTGTACTCGGGCATAGCAGTTCAGCTTCACATGGCACAGTTCACATGTGAATATAAGAGACTGAAAAATATTTTCCTTCAAGAATACGAATAAATCAAATCTTCAAAAAGTGTACAGATTATATATAGTGGGTACATGTACTGTAGGTATTAAGGACCTACCTAGTAAGTAAGACATTAAATGGTAAATGTTCTTGCTCTTATATAGCGCTTTTCTACCTACTCAAAGGGCTCAAGGACACTTCGGCATATGGCACACTCAGGGTATCGAGCCGCTAACCCTTCGGTTCAGGGATAACCCGCTCTACCTACTGAGCCAAAGCCGCCCCCATTAGCAATGTTGGACCATGTGGGACAAGGGGGAACAGAAGCATGAGACTTCAAAGCTGCACAAAGGTCACAATCAAACATCCACCATCAAAGAAGGAAGCTGATGTTTTGGGCAGCTGTTGAGGTTTTGATATTATGTCTGCTCAGTTTTGGAATTGGAACTTTTGGAAGACGTGCTGATTCTGTGCACTCTGAAGTTTTTCTATCTTTGTGTTCTTTAACAACAACTTGGAATTAACTGTATGCTGTGGCAGGGCATAAAATCTATAATCTTTTATGACTACACATGGATGCTTGTGGTGTTTTATTTGTTAAAGAAACACCATCTTAAAAGGTTTGCTTTCTGCAATCCGTAACAGCACCTAACATGAGCAACACAGTCCTCCACATAAAAGACGCCTCTGAAGACCCCTTCAAATACAATGTTACACAATGCGTTGCAACAAGCATTCACAAAACAAACTGCAAAAATCAGACCCTACTGTCTAATCAGAACATAACAGGTGGGTTGCTAATAACACGTAGTATATGATTGTTTGCAGCAGCAACATCTTTAACCTTTTACAACTGCATCAACGGCAAAACTGTCCCAAGTCTTTGGACTTTATTGACCTATTGTGTAGTAAACAAAACCTAGAGGAAAAGTCCAAGTCCCAAGCTGAATCCAAGTCTTTTTAATGCAACAAATGAGACACAAATGTAGGCAGACAACAAGCAACAATATGTCATATTCTTCTCAAGTCAATAGGCAGAATAATAATAGATGAGCATACTTTATCCTGAATTTATTTCTCAAAAAAGTTTATATTCTTTTTTTTTTATCCAATACTGTCTGCTACAGTGTAGTTAGAATAGACTTGTTTGCGGTAGCAATGCAACATTATTTTGCAGCATGCTGTTTATGATTTATGACTCCTGTAGGAGGGTTGCTTAGACTTTTAGTGTAAACAGGAGTAACTTGGCTGACATTTCTGAACTGTTTTCACCTTATTCTGTGCTACTGTGCATGCTGCATCTTTAAAAGCTTCCACCTTACATTGTTGTTTTTACTTTTGTGCCAAAACATAAACCTATAGAAGAACATGCTCCCTTTCCTTTGCAGATATTTTTCATTTGTTTACCTCCCACAGTTACTGCGCAGTGACAGGTAGGGCGGCTAAGCCCACCTCCCTGTAGTTTTCAGTGGGTTAGCGACATAATGATATTCCACTAAACAGTTTGTCATAGCATGAGCAATACAGCACAATGAAGCTGTAATTCTCTTCAGCATTGCTTAAGCACAGTTAGAAGAATGATGGTGAAGGGTATAAATGCAAGACCGAGAAGGACTTAATAACTCCACACAGGATACGGCTGATCAGTCCTGCTTGCTCTATTATGTGCACTTGTTCACTGCTGACTCGGCTATGATTAACACAAGTTCCAATAATTTCCGCTGCAATATAAAAACAAAAAGGGCATCAGTCTTTTATTTTATGTTTATACAATTTTTTAATTTTTTTTTAAATGCATCAGTAACTTAGCATTGACTCTTATGAATGCGTGAAATTTTGTAACACTACCATTCATTTACTTTGAGGTAAATGGTTTTAAATTCATGAGGCACATATGAAAAACAAGGCTTTTGTGCCAGTTACCAAATCGTTTTGCTGAATCGTATCACTTTGTTCGCTTCAGAGTTTGTAGACGATGACTGCACAGTTAATTTATGTGAAGCGTTTTGTTTAAAGGCAGTTCAAAGGCACATGAATAGAGCAAATGAACACTTGAATGAACACTGAGAGGGGGAAAAAAAAGGTACCAACTTGTAATTACCAGTCAGAACTATCGGAGATCCTGACAACGACAATAATTGCAACTTAGTGAGAAGAACCACACACTGCAACGTTGCTGAAAGTTTCGCTAAATAAAAGAAATAAAAAAATAAAACAAAACGTCATTAACATTGTTAGACTATGCAGTTGGTTAATGGCATGCACCCTGCCTTTGAAAACAATGAGGCAACTGTAGGTAGTCAGCCAGGCGGTGTTTGCAGATTCCATTATGAGCAGGTAATTAAAGAGTTTAATCCGCTCCTTAGCCTTGAATTTAAACTCTTTTGCCGTTGAAAGGCTGCAGAAATACCAACCTCTAAATATCTGAGCCACAGTATGCTGTTCTCCTTGTAGTCCCATGCACTTCACACCGAAAGAAGAGAGGAGTAAACGCAGACAAAATTGAATAAATGAGGCAACATAAAGGAGACATTTTGATTACTGTGAGGCAGACAGACATGCTTGTTTAACACCATATACGATAAGCGTAAGATGGCAGGTGTATAATACTTCAAAATTACAAGCTTAAATCAGTGCAAATAAAGGTAGTGATTGGGCTCTTTTCCTTGGATTTTTCAGTAATTACTGTTTATCCAGTATGTAGTATGCAGCTGAACATCATGGCATGAAAGCATGTACTACACAACTCAGTACAACAGCTCTGGGATACAGTGAATACAACCTCTGTGGATGTTTTTGTTGAGGCTGCCAGAGCTGTTGGTTAATGTTTGAGGTTGTGCTTGTGTGCTGTTGTCGTTTCTTTCTTCTTTTTCTTTCTGTGGCCTGATGTCATGTACTTGAGTGCAAAGACAATGTGCCATCACAGCACACTTTTCATGTGATAAACAACTGCAGCTAATTGAGCTTTTTTCATCAAATACTGACCTGAATAATGACTTGAGTGTGTTCTGCCTGGACATGAAGCTGCCCACTGTGAAATACAGAAGCTGCAGGCACAAAAACACACAAGACTAAAACATTCACAAACTTTCATTTCTCCATATGCCTTGCGGACGCAACAAGTGTAGCTGTCATTTGTCCTCAGACCTCCTGTTCCAGCTAGGAAAGAAGAGTTGTGTGTTTGAAGCAAACAGAATGCGCAGGGCTGAGGTACGACTGCACAGCCAGAAGATTTCTTATGGAAATCTAAACCTCACAGAAATATACCACACTCGAGTGTGAAATAGCCGTAAGATGACAGCTTCATGACAAGCCTGTCCTCGTATTCTAGATTCAACCAGAATATCGACATAGCTCCAGTGTCTTTAATCTTTGATTCACACCTCTGATCATAATTCTCTTGTTTGCTATTGTGCAGCAAAACACGGTTTTATCACAGTTGTTTTGAAATGTAATCAGTTTATATGTGGTCATGGACATTTTTTTTCACAATGCACAAGTATGAAAATAAAATACTGCATTTCAAATTACAGTATATTTTTTGACTGAACCACGTATTTGAAAAGCAGCCCTGTCTCAAGACAGCTTGTAAAATAGTCATGGACAAGTGTACAAGGACACTAATGCATTTTTAAAAATGATTACCCCAGTCTCCCCAACCCTCATCCCCTACCTGAATCAGGGTGTGTATCCTCATCCCACCACTTCCCTCCCGGGGACAGAGGTATCTCGGACACCCAACCGACACAATTATCTTGTTGAATAGCAATAAAGAGGGCTAAACTAATCTCTCCATGGTTGAAGTTCCTGTGGTTGCGTGGTGGCAGCATGGAGGGGGGTGACTCCAGGATGCTGGAACCCACGGTTAAGCCTTCGTGAGGTGTTCTGGGCCAAACTTAATGAAATATCAGTGAAGGGAGGTGTCCACTTGAAAACCCCAATGATGTGCCCCATACCGCCTACTGCCTACTGGCCACTGGCTAGGCTAGTTAGCTGGTGTCTTCTTGTTGGTTGCTAGCTGGTAGCTCACTGCTAGCATGTGTTTTGCCTGGGCAGAAGGGATTGCAACATCTTATCTTGTGTAACAATGAATACGGGAGTCCTTTTCTGATTCCCTAAACAACCTCACCTGTACCTGGAAGGACTGTGGGTATGCTCTGAACATGCAGTGGCTCAGGTGTTAGATAGTCACAGGAGAAGAGGAAGAGCAAAACGCTGCTCCCTGCTATAGGAATTTTTAAACAGCGCTTGGACAGTGTCCTCCAATCCGTGCACAACATACAGGAAGCTTAAAGGCAGGGTATGTAATTTATTTTTGTTTTTTTTGTCCAAACTTGATAAAATCACCCATGACAGTATTTTTCCAAGGCAATTTTTCGGAACGTCACTGTTTTGTGTCCCTATTGGTTACTTGACATAAGTCGATTTCACGTTCCATTGCTAGTATAAACTGCATGAGCCTGAACTATTCCAGTAATTAATGATGGTGATTTATACCAGGTCAGTAACCTTTACACATACAATAATATGAGTCCACACACCAAATTTAAAGACCACTTTTCACTTTTTGTAAAAGTAACGCAGTCTATCATAAAAGTGATCTGAGTATATACTATATATACTATAAACATAGGTAAACATGTGTGAGTAGTCTAAACTCAAATGCGTGTTATTTAGATTATGAAACAACCTGACATCTCCTTAATAGAAGGTTAACAGAAGGTCGACCTCAGGTCCCAGCCTTCCACTCCACCTCCTGACCTTCTCCAGATCTGGGTCTGGGTTTGCAACACAGCCCTCAGCCTTCTTCTCCACAGAGCTTCACGTCCAGGGTTCAAGTCTCCCACCTTCAGCAGCTTTTCTCCAGGCTTGTTTGTCCGGGCAGGTTTGTTCCCCCGGCTTGCGTCTTCCACCACTGATGGTGTCCAGCAGGCTATGGACACACCACTGAAGATCCAGCTGGATACATTTTAAAGCACAGTGATGAGACCGCAAGCACATAGACACTGACACATTAGGTCAATTTAATTTAGTTTGGAATCACATTTAACTTTAAAATTACATTTTTGTGTCCTCAGAGATATAAAACTGGCAGACTTCACCCCTGCACTCTGCAGCATGGTAGAGTGATTAAGCAGCGCCTGTGGGAGACACTGGGTCATCCAAAGATAACCACAACAGAAAAGCCCAATAGGCTCTTGGTGATATGTGAGTCTCAGAGTAAAGACGTCTACCCCCCATTTATAGATGTGAATATCTCTAGAGAACCAAAACCTCGGGTACTATTCAGTAGGAGATCAATATGAAGAAAAAAGTTTAAAATATAATAGAAATGATTGTTGGAAATACATGATATGTACTAGTAAAGACTCCAATCAAAGTAAATACAGACCACACCTTGTACTGATTTTTAGTTTGTCGTCACTTGTTTTAATTCAAATTCTCATAGAAACTTCAAAGTCAACAACAGAAATCAACAATCAGCAGCATCCACCATAAGTCTTCACAAATCCTCTCCAGCACAGTCCTCCACTACTTCAGAAAAACACTTACAAAGCCAGTCATTGTCCACCTGCAACTTTGTTCAGACAGCTGCAGTCTGAGCCATCTCATGAATGAAACCAGCATGAGCCTTAAACTCCACCTGCAGCCGGGAGATCAACAAAAAACACCTCTTGAAGCATGAATCTTCAAACAAACAAGTCTGATGTTTCCAACCTCCTACCTCCAATCAGCAGCAGGATGGTCTTCCTCATCCATCCAAAGAGACAACCAGTCTCTGGTCCAGGATCCAGCCCTCAGACGATAAAAGACACCATGTCCAATCCTCCTGCCTCAACTCCTACCTCAAGATATCAGCATCTGCTGAAACATGCTGCTGTCTCTGACCAGCTGCAGCACCAGCCTACACCCACAGCCTCCTGCCAGCCTCTGCCATCTTTAATGTGTGTTCTCCATAAAAACAATATTCAAGACCAGTCTGCAATATCCACCTGCTATCATCAGCTTTAACAGTAGCCTACAGCCAAAGCACCAAGAGTCAAAAAGTCACTCTCAAAACTGTTCCTGAGCTTCAACAACCATCTGAAACATCTACCTCTGCCTTCAGTGGCCACCAGCTCCCGCCAGCCTCTGCCATCATCCACAGACTCCTCCGCCTGAAGCCAGTCTCCACCTACAATCTCTCTAAGTTTTAATAAACCACAGCAACCATCTAAACAACTGCCTCTGATTTTATTTGAAATTTGTCCTCTTCCTCTGATCTATAAGTCAAAGACAGAAGACACTTGACCTCAGCATTGCAATGAGAGAGCTGATCTTGCATATAACTGGGATATGTATAAAATTTGATTTGATTTATTCGATAGGTTTATTTAAAATAACACCAGCTTTGCCAAAGCAGAAGTGGAAAGAAAAAAGGAAAAAAGAAAAAGTCAGGATAACAAGGGGAGGGTCAGAACAGCAGATCTAACAAGCCAAGAATGACATATACATTAATCAAAGACAGTCATACAGTTACACTCGACAAGTTTTCTCTACATTAACAACATCAATCACTACCTTGGTGCAGTGGTGTACAATGTATGGTCCGTTTCACCATTCAATTAACCATCATACCTGATTGTAAAATTGCTATGTTGTTAGTAGTTAAGTACAAAAAGAGTGTAAAAATTGATTTGAGTTTGAAATAATAAATTAAAATTTGCCAAAAAATGCACACCTTTGCCAAATATGACAGCAAAAAAACATAACCACTAAGTTATCAAAAAAAAAAAAGGATTATGGAAAAGGACACTGTTGTGTTCAATGAACTTACAGTTCAGAAAACCTCTTTATTTGCCAATATAAAATATGTCCAGAGATGGTCTCTGAGGTGGATACCCTGAGACCATACGAAGATGATTTGAAGCAGTGCAGCATTTTGCAGGAGAATCTACATGTCATCAGAGGACGTCATCTTGGACTTTTTGAGGCCCGTGAAATGACCTTCTCTGCAACACTGCTCACAAATGTTTTTTCCTTTGCTCTTGGATCTTGTTTGTGCTCGAAGGAAAAGGTGGACACTGAATCAGTGTTGGAGGAACAGGGACGTCCAGAGGTGGGACCTCTGCAACATCGGGCGTCTGGCTCTGGTATTGCTCTGGTCTCACTTCAAAACTCTCTGGGACGTCACTTTGAAGAAGAAGAAGAAGAAGAAGAAGAAGAAGAAGAAGAAGAAGAAGAAGAAGAAGATTTTTTTTTCAAATATGAAGCCAAAACCATATCATACAAAATAAGATAAAACATTTAAGCATATGACATATAATACGTATTCAAAAAGGAGTGGGAAGAAGTGTAACTTATAAACACCCACTACTTCTCCTAGTCTAAATATGTCTAGATAAGATGCCTGACACTTATAGATAAATAGAATTTGTATACACACACATACACAAATTTTCATGTGTTTTTTTTTAAGAGAGTGTTTACTTTTATCTGCAATAAAGTTACAGTGACAAAGTAATTTCCCCCATGGATCATTGAAGTCTAACAAATATACATGTATATGCATACGCACATATACTCATAACATATGCTTGATATAAACATACACCTTCACATATATACAGTACGTACACCCGTACATCTGAAAATAGAGTCTTTGTACCTCATTTTACACTGTTCCAGGTTTAGACATTGCTTTAACTCTGTGTTGAGCCTGTTCCATGATCTCACACCACTGACTGATACACAAAAACTTTTCCTGGTTGTACGAATTAATTGAATGTTAAAGTTCATTTCTGTATATTTAATGGTAATAAGTTATTTTTAGCTCTGAACATTATTTGAGCTGTTTGATATTCCACGGTGTCTGTAAATTTAAGTCAATGTGACTGTAGGAATGATGAGTTTGTGTGCTTCTGATAGCCAACATTAAGAATGATCTGTATCTCTCTTTTTTGAACGGTGATGGTTGTAGTGGTGTTTTGTAGGTGTTACCCCAAACCTCACCACAGTATTGTAAGTATGGTAAGACTAGGGAACACAGAGTGTGGAGTGATTTCTGATCCAAAACATTCTTTGCTTTATTTATTATTGCAACCCCATCTATCTTTATTATTACCTGTGTATTCAGTTTACAATACACCACAATTACTTTTGTCGTATTTAATGATAACCTGTGAAGCACGTGGTCTTGTCGTAGGATTTCCTGTAAACAAAAAGGCCCACTGCTTGGGTTCAATAATCCCAAAGTAATAATCCACAATGTGGTGAATCACGTCCACTGTAGAGGAGGAGTCTCCTCTTCCTCTGGACTGTTTGTTTGGTCCATGGTGGTGGTTGTCTTCATTGCCATCACTCAAACTTGGATTGTGTGTTGAAAATATCTTTTCAGAACAAGGTTTACTAATCATAAACTGTCTTCTCAGTGTAATCAACATGAACTGAATGTGAAATGATTCTGTGAGCTATTTATACCGCTCCGGGATGCTCAGGTACCACAGGACTATGATGTCAGACTGTGACTGGGACTCACTAATGTGTCAACATCAGTGAGGGCTGAGGGGACTTTGCTACGTTCTATCCTGAGATTTACCTATCTACAGTGTCTATTAAATAAATAAATAAATACTTTACTTTTGGCCATCAAGTCATTGCTGCCTTGAAGCTTCCCCCCAACTTGATGCTCCCACCACTTTGCTGATTTTCAGAAATCTGAATCAGAAACACTACATGAAATACTAAAAATACTGTGTCACAGCTGTCACAGCTTAGAAAATGTGTCAGTTCTTTCATTTCAGTCCTCCCTAGGGTCAGCCTACTTGTCACTGGTGGTGCTGCGCTGCCTTAGACCAGAGAGCGAAGGTCTGTGAAAACACGGCTGATACTGATGTTGATGATGATGATGATGATGATGATGATGATAATGATGCTATCTGGAGTAAGTTTCGACTTCAAACTTCAAACTGCTCCTTGATTTGTGACTATTACTGCTACTTTATACCATCCCAGCACCACATAGGAGCGCCACAAATGAGAAGTTTTACAATCTATCACTTCTATTGAAACTATGTTTTTTTGATGAGCTGATAAATCTATTAATTGTTTTCTGAGTAGTTAATTGATCCTTTGTTTATCTTACTAATAAATTCACTCATTCATTCATTATCTGTAACTGTTTACCCCCTAGAGCAGGGGTGCCCACAAGGCTCCTAGAGTCAATTCAAGCTGTCATTAGGCTACAGGGGTACACCGTGGACAGGCACAGAAAACTAAAAAATTAATACTCATCAAGGAATCTGTCTTAAGAGTACTCCCCTACAACTTATGCAATTACATCTCAAAAACCCAAAGCACTCTCCTGCAGAGAAACCCCTGTGAAAGACCTTGGAGCAGCTACTATTCGTACTTGACCTTGTTTTAATGTAAAACGAGTTTTGAGTCTTGTCATGTTGTTTTTACCTTCTATGTATTTTATTTGTGTTGTATGAGTTGCTGTCTCTTCTTAATTGTCAAAACTTTCCTAAGCTGCTGTTTTGGCCAGGCTTCCCTTGGAAAAGAGGTCTTTGTATCTCAGTGGGATCGACCATCAAAAAGTTAACCTAACCTAACAAGCATGTCAGTTTCCAACCTTTTATTGAAGAGTTTTGACATACAAACATCTTTAAATACGATCTACTAAAACTGAACTTCAGAAAGGTGTCACTTTTATGAATAGGATCGTTTTGAACAAGATTTTATTTCACTGGCTTGTACTTGTTCTAATTGGAAAAACAGCTGTAGTATTTACCAGAAAACGTTCATCTGACTTACTTAAAAATCTACCGTATAATTGTGGCAGGAGGCATTGTGACTGACTCTCTAAGAACTAAATCAACTCCATCTGTTCATAAACACTGCAAAATGCTGTAGGAAAAGGGTCAAGGATAAAGGTGGACTGGTAACTTAACATTCAGAAGGCTGCAGAGAAGTTTGTACCGTTATCTGTAAAAAGATAAAGCTTCACCAGGATTTTAATGGAAACCCGCTGGGGAGCTGCAGTGTACATCAGCAGTAATAATCTCTGTAGCATCCTTGAAAGATTCAGTACTGTAACTGTGACAAAATTTGCAGGGGTGAAGAAAACACTCATATTTTACAAATATAAATATGTAATTCTTTATTTCTACTTAGACACTCTTTAATTTATTAAAAACTTTATTTACTGCTCCAGTGATAGTTTCTTTGTTTTTTTGTGTTGTTAAAAATCACCCAACTGATTAATTTTGCTTAGAATAAATTCAAAATAGCACAAATTTGCATTGAAAATTATTAGTGGTGTGTCCAGTCAGTATCTATGAAATACGTTTGTATGTACTGTATATTATGTTATTTTTGTAGAGAGCATTGCATGTTTTTAAGGAAATAACAATAATGAACATATATTTATTTCCCAGGGCTCTCTGCAGAAGCTCATAATTAACCAGATTGCTGGGTTGGTGCAGCCCTTTGTTTAATGCAGAGCGCCTCAGGACAAGGATTTTACAACATGAATGCAATATAGACCACCAAAACACTGGGGTGAAAACAGGAAAGAAATAATAAGAATGCCTACAAATGAACACTATTGTTGCTGTGGTGCGTGGATGATGCCACACCAGAGATCTCATCCAGGAAATAAATAAGTGATGCCTCTGGGTTGAGGTGCTGCCTGCAAAGTGGTGTTCACTGGAGAGACGAACACTACAGAATACACTGGAGCGAAATTCTCTTGGAGACTGAGAGAGGAAGTAAAGACAATGGTTGATGTTCTTATTTACTGGAGGTGAAGCCCAGGGGAACGCACCAGACCCACCATCAAAGCAGAGGCAGCGGAAAAGTAATTAGACTCTCCCCGAAGAACATTTGAATTAATTGGAATTATTCAAGGGTGTCATTGGGGGTCAAAGGGAAGGTGAAAGACAGCTAATTAAAAGAAACAGGGGGGGGGAAGTTTCATATAAACAAATTAACCCTGGAATCACAAAAAATATAAAACTTATCCATTCAAATGTAGAATACTGAATTTCAGTATTAGCATTACAGTCAATATTAAAAACAGTTGTTCAAACCTTATGTACAGTGCCAGTATCTGCTCACAGGTATTTAATTACTTTTCTGATATTGTAGCATGACTAAGTGTGTATTACTCCTGCAACATGTGGACATTATGGGTTTTCTTTCAGATGCACAGAGAGATTTTGTTTGAATTTGTGATGAAGTAAAAGACAGAACTGAAAGGCTCTAACATCAATGTTTCTCTGGCAGTGCCCTGTTTCATGCACAGTCATTTCATGACTAATCTCTGTATTGAATTTCAAATGATGGCAGTAAAGGGCCTTCGTATTTGAGGTGCTGAGCCTTGGAGCCACAACCAAGCCCCTGTGCAAATGCCACTGATTCACACACTAATAATCTCAAATAAGTTATGCATGCCCTGTGCAGGTTCAAATGGCCTCATCGCTCATTGTTAGTCCCACAACAGACCATTCTCTCTCACATCTCTTCCACAGTATGAAACCTAATCAGAGATAATCATTTATCCTGCAGAAGGAATATGACTGCTATGACTGGACTGAAAGTGCTGTGTGTGCAGGTACACCACACATTCATATATAATGGCCATCAAACTACTCATTAATATTGGGAGGCTATTTCCAGACTTCCTTACAGGCCCTTATGCAAACCTGCACAGCAGAGCACAACATGCTTTGTTTGGCAGATGGTTTTGGAATGACCCAAGGCAGCAAATACACCACATGTCACTAAGGTTTGGAAAACCCTTCACAGATTACAACAGAGGACATTAATGACAATGACGACATAGTATCTTTGTGTTGTAATATATCAGATTTCAAAAGAAGACTTTTCCATTTTCTGCTGTTCCTTCACTTGTAAACACACATTTGTTTGTTGCTGCAGAGTAAACAGATGGCAGAGAACTGCACTGAACTAATTTCTAGTTGGGTATTTAACATTTTTTGACTCAGTGCCTTAAACCTTTACTCCATTGTGGCAGTGCTTGTCTTACTAAGTTCTACTAATACTTACTAATACTACAAGTCTATGCATCTATAGAGGGGATTAATAATGTGTTTTCCTTTTCTTATTTGTATCTCCTTTGTTATTGGATTTCAACATATACACTTTTTGGATGAGCAGGCAGAAACACGACAGGCAAACACGATGAGTCCGAGGTCAGGGGAAGCAGTGCTGTTGTCAGCTAGTACAGCTGCTACCTATAGATCACACAGATCACATTCTGATCCCATTGAACTTCACATAGATTTACATACTGCATTAACATGCATTCATTCCTGAGTCAGACTGCAGACATTTTAAAGTCCTGTGTTAATGGCATGATTACACAACTTATTATAGATCAGTTGGTTTGTGCTTGAAGATATTCACCTTAAAATAATAATTTGGCACACTGACTTGTAATAGAGACAATATCACCTCAGTGATGGACTCAATACTGGAATCAAGTAGAAGTCATTAAGGCAGATGCCAAGCTTCTTGCTGATGGACTGTCAAGTGTTGACACAGATTTTTGGCTGCCAGCTAGGCAACCTACGACAGTAAAAGTGAACGCCTCCCTGAAACCGTAAGGGACATTTAGATGAAAAAGCACCAATGCTTTGATGATACTCAGTGAGCCTACAGATGCACCAGATGCATTCATACATTCACAGCCAATCTCATCAGAAAGTGTTAATTGTTTTTTTCTTCTTTTATCTTAGTTTCAGCGGGTTACCTTATAATGCAAGAGCACACTGGTGGATAAGATAAGATAAGATATAAGATAAGATAAGATAAGATAAGATAAGATAAGATAAGATAAGATAAGATAAGATAAGATAAGATAAGATAAGATAAGATAAGATAAGATAAGATAAGATAAGATAAGATAAGATAAACTGATACATGATGGGGTAGAGGATGACACTTAATCCCATCAAGTCACTGAAATGCAGCAGGTGTCTGCAAGGGAAGAAAGACAAACAGACAGCTGAACACACACAGCCACAATAAGCAGGACCCACACACTCAGAAGATCCTTATGTAAGCAACACATACTGTCAAACTGACAGCAGACAGACAGTGGTGCAGTAATGTGCAGCCACAGTCTGGGTTTGCAACAGTGGGTGGCTAGATTGATGCCGTTTGTGGAAGAAACTGGCTATATGACATAGATTGCTTTTGAGTTCAGGGTTTTAAGTTTTCCACTTCTGAAGAATAAGTTTGGGGACGATGGTTCCAGAGTCACTGAGCTCTATTTTTTTTTCTTTTTGTTACTTAAGTCAGCAATAAAAATGTGAACCTCCAAGGACACGAGTGAACGGAACGGAGGGTCAGATGAATAACTGAGTGAGCACTTGCAATGATACATAAGCAAAGCAGTTTAACAATAAATGTAGCCTCATGATGTTCTGTGACCCTAACAATATTTATATATCATGAAAAAGTCTTCATGCCGAACTGCGTATTCATCTAATGAATCAGTGGCAGGCATTGGATCATTGCTCACAGGTAACTTAACGTTCAGTAACTTCCATGAGTTAGCTCTTGATCTTGCAAAACTTTTGGACCAAACCCTGAACAGACGAGTTTTTTTCAGGCAAAGAGCGGCCATTGAATTTTGAGGCTGATTGTACGCATGATTAGCATTGTCTTGATTGATTTGATTGTTTGCTCCTGGCAAAGAGATGTATAATTCAGGGAACTCAAATGGTTATGAAACTGACAACAGCCGATTGAAAATATTAAAATATAATCGACTCTGACAGAAGCAGCATCTGTTTACATGTGACATGTCCGTCTCTGCACCATGGTGTTTACAGAGGAAACAGTGAAGACTAGTTTTAACGGTTCAATGCCTGACAGCAGGTTAAAGAATTATCTCACTGATTTAGCTTTGCATCTCCTTTATTGTAGCCACAATATTCAAAAGGTGCAGTGTAAAGGTCAAAATCTGGCATCTACTTTCCGCGCACTCTAACTAGATAGCAGCACTCTGGTCATAAATCTGGACCTGTAACATGGTGCCATGTCAGAGATGACATCTCTCTTCACACTCGGGTTTTTCATTTTGAAACTTGTCATCCTTGGCACTGACTGATGCTAAATTATATAACTTGAGGAAATTTTGGCTGCCAGGGCACCCTTCACTGCATCTCCGGTCAAGACAGGCTATTCCGTACCAGTGTGAAACTTCTGTTGACAAAACAGTAATTCACCTCCACTCAAGGGTCCTGTAGCACAGGGACCAAACAGGAACACAGAGGCTCCTTGTACAGACCTGACTGAGACAGACGATGGACTGCTGCTTACTTCAAAGTGACCTGTGTGAGCTCTGGAAACGTTTTGATGTAATGAACAAAAACATCATAAATCTGCCTTATATTCTATCAGGAATCAGCTAAAGTAAGCTAAAAAAAAAAAAAAAAAAAAAAAAATTCCTCTTTTAAGTGTGGGTCAAATCAACATTACTGTGATGTCTGAATGCGTGTTATCTCAAATACAGTAGGCCCTATATTAGAGTAAAATGGAAAGTTGTTAAATGTACAATGTGTAGTTGGTTAAAATGAATTGAATGCTTTACTGTATGCAGTCTAGTGGATCCAGGCAATGCAAGTAGTAAATGTAACAAATGAGTGGATGTAGTGTAAAAGCATTAAGAGTATGCTACCGCATATGTAAGAAGAAGCTCTATGCTGCAACATTTTCATCAGCTTTATGGAGGGACACAGGCAAACATCTCGTGAAGCAAAGCTGGGTTATTCAGCTGTGATAGGGAGCTACTACTGAAATGACAGACACACAAGAAATGTGAAAGAAATGTAACTATTTACCTATAAAAAAGAACAGAAGAATATAATAAATGAAAATATTCAAAACTGGAACAGTAAACAGTGACAGTGTCTGCTGCCTAGCTCTGAAGAAAGAGCCGGAGGAACACTATGTAAGTAAATAGGCTTATCACTGCCAGGTCATTAAAGTGCTGTGGGGCTTTGTTTGTTCATTCATACATTACGATGTCTTTACATTCAGGCGGTGGAGGTTATTCCATTCACAAAGTTTGCTTTGCTCTGTGTTCCCTAAAGGCTGAGCTGATGTGAATACGAGTGCAGTCTATCGCTTTAGTCACTCTTGAGATTCCAGTGGAGGACATCAGCAAATTTCATTCTGTAAATATACTCAATTAGCATTGCTCTCTTTTCTAGTAAGAAAAAAAAAAAAAAAAAGACATGTACCTTGTGACAATGAATCCCTGTTCCTTTCTTTGGTCTTCTGGACTCTGAGGATATTGATGCTTTATTACTCACAGCATACAAATCATTTATATTTTGTATATCTGTACAGCTTGAGCAAACTGGCTTCAAACTACGTCACTGTCATGGGACACAAAAGACAGGGCTAAGCCTAACTTTAGCTTGGTAACCCAATAATCCCTCTTTGTGAGAAAGGCCCTTGAAACTGAAATCTTAATGTCACATCTAATCCTGGAAGCCTTCATCCCCCCAAAGTTCTTTTCAGCTAATCTTCTTCATGTCTCCTCTTGCAGTGAAAAGTTAAACTTTTTAAATATCTTATAGTCTTTACCTTTTCCAATGTTCATCTATGTCACTGTTGCAAATTAATATGTAACATCTTTACAGTAAACATATAGTATTAGTATGCTTTCCAGGGAGAAAAGGTTGAATCAAGTGTAAACAGTTGAACAGGATAACACTAACAGATAGCAATAGGAGCAATGAATACCAAAGTGGATGTGAAACAGCATCTTTTAGCTAAAGTCATCTTGTGTGCCTGCATATGTGGACACACATTATCCTAAAAATGAAAATGCATTTATTGATGTGATGGATGTCGTCCATGTCTGGAACATTCTGGATCAGGTTGTTCTGCTCTAGCGATCAGTATACCTCCTCTCTCCAGCTGTCACAGTAAACAATGACTCCTGGAGGAATCAATCCACTGACCTCAAGCTCAACTTCTTCTGCAGACAAAGTCTTCTCTGTTTCTTTATCAGTTCACACAAACTCATACTCTCTCCTAATTAACATACCAAAATGCCTTAGACACGTGAGATGCACCTGCTCCACTTTAATCTCACTGAGGGCAGGTGTTGTAACATGATGCAGGTGTCTCTGGTCACGTGCCTGTACCATGCATGTTTTTATCTAACACGGGGGTACTTGTCATATTAATAGCGTTGGAATACACATAACACTGTCAGACAGATCTGTAATTTCAACAGTTATTTACCACATATCAGCCAGTATAAAACTATAAATTAGTAAATTACTGTTATTTGCACCGCATTATGGGAAGTTTTAGTTATAACATCCACAATATGCAGTACTGTACTATATTTTTAAAAAATTATGTATAATGCTGTATTTATTTTTTAACGGTTGCGTTTGGTGCCTTTTTCCAGACCTAGTTAGACATTCAGAAGAAGAAATTTTGGGCTGATGGTGTTGGGGAACCAACAGGTTTTAAAGAGAGGGGGGATTTCATTGTTGTTTAACGTTGCAAGACGTTGTTTTTTTTGTTTGTTTGTTTGTTTGTTTTCTCTTTATCACTATGAGGATTAACTTTAGCTGACGATTTAGTCAGGAACCAACACTGGTTTCAACATCATCACACCATGGATTTCTAGAGAAGGGAATTTGTCGTCATAGAGACCACCAAGAAGGCAAAGCAAGGTAAGAAGGAGTCCTCTCCGAGACAGGTAGGTTGTCTCTCTGTCCTGCTAGTGTTTTGTGAACTAATGCCTTACTTTGCTTACATGAAGCACATCGTTTACATATTAAAGCAATGATTTCGAATGGTTTCAATCATTAAACGCAAGAATATGAAAACTATCCAATTTGTGAATTAAAACTAGCCGTGTCTGGTTACTTTCGTGTAGCTAGTTTAAGCCACTTACGGGTAATCTGCGCTGCCTGCACGATATGCGGTAACACAATGTCTCATTACGTTGCTTTAAACAAAAAAACGTGATCTGCTTATGTGTTTTCAATCAAACCTTTCTGCATAAAAAAGCAAACCCAGCTAGAGCACTAAAGATTTGCCTCTGTTCTTCTTGTAGTTGCTGTCAAACCATCTCCTGACCTATGACCCTGAATCACCTCACCAACCCAAAGGCACTTTTAAGGGCCACATCTCTAGGACCACGCCGTGCCACTTTTGTGGCCTGTTTCATGTGTTTCATGTGTTTGTGTGATGTGCTCAGAACATTGATAATCATTCTGATTATGTGTGTTGGTTTAAATGAAAATAAAGTGAACTAAATGCATTCCTTTTGTCTTTACTGTCCAGGCTCTCATTTCATTGGGCCTCATATTTGTTTATAATAGTCTTATATCCACAACACCTCATTTTCACTAATTTACCTTAAGCTGACAAATAACACCTTTGATATTAACATTGTGCATATGGGGTAAAGATGCCAGACTCAGGACTTAGTTCATTGCACCTTTTGATTACTCATAGTAACTTATATCTGTTAATAATAGTGTCATATTCTTGTCACTTTACTTAGCGCTGACAAATAGCACTTATGATATTGCATAGCTGTTTATAACTGTGTGCTGTAGGGAGATGTATACATTATTATAACTTTATTACATATACTTATAACTATAGATATAAAGCACTATAGGCGAAGTCAAAACTCATTATGCATCACTATACATATTTAGCAAAGCAAAGTAGTTATGATGCATCATAACATTAACAAGTGACTAGGCAGATATTGACATATTTATGATGCACTATTCAGATTAAAATTATAATCATTCATAACCAGTTGTCATAATGCATCATGAAGTTGGTTATGACGACTTGTGAATATGTATAGATGGTAATAATGACCATTATAATGCTTTATAGACACCTTATAAAACATTATGAGTGCATTCATAGGGCATTATAAATACAACCTTCATAGAAAGTGTTACCTTTAATTCTAAGTATTTGCATTAGCTGAGAAAATAATAGCCCCAATCATCTGCAGTAGCGGTTGTCGCTAACTTTGAAGCTAACTCTAAGCTAACAAACTCTCTGTAAATTACACTACAATTACAAGTTACTCGCTGTAACAAGCCATGTAGATGTATATTAATGTGCACCATCCATGTTTTGTTTTGTTTTGTTTCAATCTTCAATCTTCTCCACGAAGGTCAGTGCAGAGGAAGGAACAAAATGCACTACAAAGACTGGAGTGAGTCGCAAGATAAGAGCAGCGGTGAAGAGGAAGGCGGGAGCTGAGAGGTCTACTGTAGTTTTAAATTTGAATGCTTTAAGTGAAATGAAGTTAAATGAATGTGAATGTTTTAAATACTTGCACATGCTTCAATGTTTTAAATCAGGGGTTCTCAACCTTTTGCCAGCTGGGCCCCCCCAAAGGTGGTTTAATGCAGTTGCCCCCACACCAGAGTGAAGGTAAGAAATATTTCCTGAAGGTTTGATCAGTTGTGTCTCTGCTCGGATGTGTGGTGGACTGATATCAGGACATTTTATATTTTTTGAGGTCACGTTCCCTCTGTTATTTTATGTCAGATCTCCATTAAACAGTGGTGTGGTGCAGGATGAGAGGAGACAGGTGTGTTAATAAGGGAGACTCTGGTGATGAAGTTTGCAGTTAATACCGATGTTAACATCAGATCGCTTCTCTGACTGATCGTCACTGGTCGGTCAAAGCAGGACACTTATCATGCTTGCTTGGTCATTTCAGTGGCTGGGACCAAATAGTAGGCTACTTTTGTTGACACTTGCCACGCTGCATGCGCAGCTTCTTGCTGAGGTAGGCTCCCGTCCTGTGCTCACGCCCCCTGGGGGAGGGTGTCCGCCAGCCCCCCCTCGCTTGAGAACCACTGCCCTACAGAATTGTGTTTTTCCCTTGTTTTTATATATTGTTTATATGGATAAGGTTTGAGTTCTCTGTCTGAGGTCCACCTGTACTCTAAAATGAAGAATCAGTATTTTTTATTTTAATATCAGTATTTTACTACAAAGAATCTAAAAAAACGTTCGATGCTTAAAAGTAACCTTCCAGATGTTGATGTTAAATTCTTGCTGTTGTACATCGGCCTCGCAGTTGGTCTGACTTCACTGGTCGGACTCATCATCTCCATCTTCCACTTTAGGCTGAACTGGAAGCGTGGTTTAGGGTATGTGGTCATCTAAATACTTACTTAAATACTAATTAACATAAAGCCCCTATTAATAACTCTTGTTCATGTCGTTGACTCACCATTACGCTTGTGCGTCTCAGGCCGTCAGTTTTCAATCATGAAAAAACTGACCAAAACTCTGTTATTGACCTCTATGACTGCAGAACAGATGTCAGTTATGTTTGTAACAGGGATCCAAGGATTTGTTTCCTATTCAGGCCATGCAGCATGGTACCCATGCTGACTTTATCTTCTACAACAGCCTTGATCCATCACCACACGCAAAGGATTCCGCCATGGCCTCGCCTGTGGTTGTTTGTTTTTAAATTACAATAACTAAAATGAAACAACAATTTTGTAATTTATTAACTTTTTTACGTTACTATTTTAATTCCATTAACACAAGAAGATGAAAATATTATTTTGTACAAGACATAGATCATAATGTGATGGCAATGTAATGCCGACTCTTTAGTTTTAATAAGAGTTTAATTAATTAAACAAACATTTTAACAGAAGTGTCAGCCTTTACCGCTCTGGTAATAATCTGTTTCAGTTTGTTGGTGTCATTTTAATCAGTAGATTCTTCTATCACATCATTGTTGAGTTTTTGCCAAAAGCTAACAGCACTTCTTCAATGATTTCTTCTTCACTTTCTTTGGTGCCTCCTCAATCTGCTGTTCCAGATGTTGCTGTCTGTCCATTATCGCCTTTCTGGAGTTTTCCCCCTCCTCCACCGTCTTCTCGAGGGCCTCAGTTGTAGATTGTAAATGTTGCTGGAGGTCGGCCCTTTCCTGGTCCCACTGCCTATTCTGGTTTTCCAGGTCCTCCTGCATTTTGGTAACTGCAGCTGTCATAGTTGATGTCATCACTATGTTCTCAAGAAAGGTAGTAAAGGTTTCTCCTCCTCCCACTGACGTTGTTGCTTGTCCATCTGAGTCTGCATGAGAGTCAGTGCAGCTTTAATTTTAGTGGTCTCCTCTGCTTGTTGTTGAAGACAGTCCTCAGCTTCCTTCCTTTTTTTCGCTTCTACCTGGAGAGCTTCTTGTAGCTGTTTACCCTGCAGGGAAACATTTTCATGCATCTTTGTCTTCTTGCTGAGCTCCTGGTGAAGAAGAGCCATCTGTTCTTTTGCCTCTTTTCCTTGGGCTGTGAGCTGTACTTTCAGTTGCTCCAACTCTTTTCTTAGAGCAGCCTTTTCTTGCTCCAGCTCCGAGATCTTGTCGGTCCCTTCGCCCAGAATTCTGTGAAACTCCAGCTCCGAGATCCCAGCACTGGTGAGCTCAGGCTTGACAGCAGGCTGCAGTTTCTCAGTTGTGTTTCCATGCAGCATTTGGAGAACTGGATGTACTTTAGTTGCTACAGGCTGCTGTGTGGGCTCTGTAGTAGACTGCAGGTTTTGCAGCGATGTGCCAGCCATATCAGAAGACATGGCAGGCATTTCTGCAGATGTGGCAGGCACATTTGGAAGTGCAGTAGCCATATCTGGAGATGCGGCAGGAACATCTGGAAATGCGGCAGGCACTTCTGGAGATGTGGCAGGCACATCTGGAACTGTTGCAGGCACCTCTGGCGATGTGGCAGGCACATCTGGAAATGTGGCAGACACTTCTGGAAATGCGGCAGGCACTTCTGGAGATGTGGCAAGCACTTCTGAAAATGCGGCAGGCACTTCTGGAGATGCAGCAGGCACCTCTGGAAATATTGCAGGCACCTCTGGAAATGTGGCGGGCACATCTGGAAATGCGGCAGGCACTTCTGAAGATGCGGGAGGCACCTCTGGAGATGCGGAAGGCACATCTGGAAATGCGGCAGGCAGTTCTGGAGATGAGGCAAGCACCTCTAAAGGTATTACAGGCACATCTGGAGATGCGGCAGGCACATCTGGAAATGCGACTGGAACTTCTGGAGATGTGGCAGGCACATCTGGAAATGTTGCAGGCACCTCTGGAGATGCGGCAAGCACCTCTAGAGATATTGCAGGCACTTCTGGAGATGTGGCAGGCACATCTGGAAATGCGGCAAGCACTTCTGGAGATGCGGAAGGCACATCTGGAGATGCGGCAGGCACTTCTGGAGATGCGGCAAGCACTTCTGGGGATGTGGCAGGCACATCTGAAATGTTGCAGGCACATCTGAAATGTTGCAGGCACCTCTGGAGATGCTGCAAGCTCCTCTAGAGATATTGCAGGCACTTCTGGAGATGTGGCAGGCACATCTGGAAATGCGGCAAGCACTTCTGGAGATGCGGAAGGCACTTCTGGAGATGTGGCAGGCACATCTTGAAATGCTGCAAGCACTTCTGGAGATGCGGAAGGTACATCTGGAGATGCGGCAGGCACTTCTGGAAATGCGGCAGGCATTTCAGTAGCTGGCTCACGTACTGTGGGAGGTGCGACAGGAATCTCTTCCTCTTCCATTGTTGCATTATTCAATGCAACAAATAGTTTAGTTCTGTCAGGTCACTGTGGACACATGAGAGGCAATATCAACCAACCAACCAATCAATCAATCCATAAATAAATTTATCTTGTCTTTCAAGCTGAATGTAGAAAATCATTCAATGCAACACAGGAGACAACAGGAGACAAGTCTGTGGCTGAATGAAATAAAATAAATACATTCCTCTATTAAACAGTGTCACATCAAGAATTGACACAGCATCACATACATTTAAAAAAGGAAAGATATGGGAAGGTAACAAGCTGAAACTCCTTAGCTAAACCTGCTACCTAAATGTCTCATCACTCTTGAAATGTTTTTGTCCTTCAAATAAAAAGATCTGGCAAATGTCAGATTTCTTTGTAGTTTCAATGTACATTTCAAGAGCTACTTTCAGTTGTCCAGCTAATTGAAGGAAAGAGCTAATGTCATGTGAGAGACTGGTAGGGAAACATGTGGAAACAAACATTTTTTACTTGTTTTTGCAAAAAACGTGTTGACTACACATTAGCTAATGTCAGGCCCCTTACCCCTGAGAGACATGTAGACATGCTGCAGTGAGTGGAGGCAGAGATTAAAGATTTACATCATAAATAAGCATTATATTTTTCAAAACACTGTTGAAAAGTAACGAAAAGTCATGACAAGCAATCAAACTAAACTAAAAGTAACTAAAAGTATGGACACACATTGGGGCAGTGTTTAGCTCACTGAGTAGCAGACGTCTCTCTCTGCCTGGAAAAAAATGATAGACACACGAATAAATGAAAAAAATAGGTAAAAGAACTTTTGCAGTAGTATTTGCAATCAAGCAAATTAGTTTCTGTTTATTATTTATTATATAAATGTGTTGCCCCTAAATAAAGCATTTTATATTCTCTAAATAATTGCTTCAGTTTGTGTTGAATTTCAGCAGTATATTTAAAAAAAAATAAAAATAAATAGAATTACAGTAGTGTACTGTTAAATTAGTTTGTTTACAATAAGTGACTGTATTACATAATTACAGTAACATTGAGTAACTGTAAAAGTGAAATACAGTAATAGTACTGTAAAAACCCTCTGAAATGTCTAACAGTGAAGCATACATGTACAGCCATTTGAAAGGTGATCTACAGATATTGTTGATGATAAAAAATTCTCATTGTTTCTGAAGATGAATGACTATAGAAGCTAATAATTCAAGTTGACAGAGCGTCATTTAGTTGGTTTGGTTGTGCAAATTCTCCCTTTTTTGTACAAATCAGACAACATTTGATTATAAGACAAGGACAACAAGGAATTAAAATCTTATTGTGTGAGGTTGACTTGTCACAGTTACCCTACAAATAAACTTTCCTTATTTTGGTACAGCAGTTCAACAGTGAACAATTTTTTTTTAACTTTGTGTGTTTTCTCCAACAAACAGGAGATAAAAAAAAAAAGAAGAAATTGTGCGCTGTTTGCATTTACTCAAAAACTGTTAATATTCCCACCAACCTTTTTAATTTGTATCTGTTAGCACCTATGCTAGATGTAACAGTAAAATACACACATCATGACTTTGTACATATCAGTATGTTAGCCTACTGAGCCTACTGATGGATCCCATCTATGAATTACTAATCAGTGCTTCCCCATCCATTCTACGCCTATATACGTCTGGCTCTGTGAGACACAGTATAAGCAAGAATGTCATAATTCATCAAGAGAAAGACACAGACAGTGAAATTGTGCAAACTATATATTTAATCTGTGCTTCAAAGTAAGAAAATGCTTTTTATTCTTTCATGTCTTACTGGTGGGATTTGCTGTTTTTTTTTGTTTTTTTTTCTATTCAAGTGGTGCATCAGTGAGGGCTTGTGCTCAAAGCCCTGCTGCTCTTATCTCCACCCTGAGCCCAGGATAAGACAGGACAGAACTTGCCGTCTTAAGTTGGCCCTCTTTAGGCAGTTTGGCTACCTGCCTATATCCTATGCTGACCTGGAAATGAAAAGCATGGAGCGATGGCTCTGGGGAGATGACAGAGCTGTGTCCCCGTCTTCCTGACAGAGCTGATCTTTAATACAGCGTTCCCTCTCTTTAGCTGTCAATCTCCTCTCTCTCCAACCGATAACTGTCTGCTCTATCCTTCTCCTAATTGTGTCTCTTAAGCTTAAGTTTGTCATAACATATTGGTGCATGTCATCATGGCAGTTATGAGCATGGACAGCCTTGACTGCTCTGACAGCTTGGTGCTTGCCAAGCTTATGCCTCACATGCCCTGTAGGGAAATTGAAGATTTTTTTTTCTCGGTTTTTCTTTTTTTCTTGACCATATTTCAGCCACATATTTTGCAGAGCCGCGGACAAAAGAGTCAAATCTCCTCCACCATCATCCTCAGGTGTCACAGTGGTCCATCTTTCCAATATCACTGTGCTCTGCTGTGGCCACCAGTGTCAAGGAAATTGTTTTCCCTGAACATTTACACCTGGCTCAATAACAAATTAAAATAGGAAGGAAGTGGGTGTCATTATGGTGCAGAAGATGAATTTGGCTATTACCTGCTCATTAGGTATAGGTAGGTAGGTAGGCAGGTAGCTAAACGGATGTTTAAAAAACTAACTTGAGAGCAGGGTGTGCCATATGGTCTTCAGTAGCTTTAGTGGCTGATATCCACAGCTTGTAAGGGCCTTATTTTCTCTGAGGAACTAATGGGTAAATTGGGATGCAATCTCTCCCAACCTGCCAGAAATTTCAAACTCAGCGTAAACTAATTAATCAGGGAAGACAGAATCTGTTTTTCTGGTCAGACAGAGATTCATAGCATTTCCCAAATAATAGGATGCTGAAATATGGGGTAGATAAAAAGTCTGAAAAACAAACTGGGAAGTGGCGAACTGATAAATGTCCTAAAATGTAAATGATAAAAATGATTCTGAAAATTGTAAAAACTTTTATATTGGAATGAGGTCTGATATTATTCAACATATAGCAGAAATAACTAAATTCTTTAACTGCTGAAAATTAAACAAGAGGTGTCATTTGTTCACGATGTCTACATGTCTCTCAGCAAAATAACATAATTATTCTGTTCGAGGTGATTTTGTTTTGGTACAAAATGAACGTTACTACGTCGTTAAGTTTGTGAGACCTTTGTTTTCATTGTTGGAAATGAGCAGCAAACAGTAGTCTCCTGACCTATTTCCTGCTTGGACTAACAACCTGAAATCACTAAAATTACTAATGTTGTCTCCTTGGGAGAAAAGTGTCAAACTAACAACACTGCAATTTAGAACCCAATAACAACTTCATGACACTTCAGCTGCACAAAGTGTCCCTCCCTGTTCAGGGCTCTCAAGTGAGCCTAGCTTGAATTGTGATTTTTTACTTGGGGGTGGGGGGTTAAAGAAACGTATCATCAATCAGTCATCAATTGTAAGCCTCATATCCTGCATAGTTTCTAGACTGCAATAAGCAGATCGTGGACTTCCACTTTCAGCTGTTCTTTGACGAGTGCACACATTCGCAGCATTCGTGCATTTGTGGAAGGCGGTCCTATTGCACCTGGCGACGGCAAATACTATTTACTGATTGGCTGGTCGCTGATTCAAGCAGAGCAGTCTGCCTTCACCATATCTATTCATAGATTACTAATGTCTCTTAAAGTCTATGTCCTATGAGTTTTGTGTTCCACGAGAGCGTGTGAACTTATTGAAATGCCTTGAGAAAAGCCTTGAGAGCCCTGCTATTTCTAGGGTCAAACAAATATACTCTACATATATATATGTATATAAATATTTAGTTTGATTAGGTGTTCATTCATCGAGTAATAGAGTCAGAGAGGCATCTTTTTTAATCTCAGAACATAATACAGACCTATCTTCAAGCTCCATCCACCTCAGTAGCAATTTCCTGGTTGACCGTCACTAATGGCTGGTTCCTAATCGACATTTCGGGCTTGGGTTGCCTAGGTGACCCCCTTATTTATTTCCAACACCAGTGGAACAGGAACAACACAAAAATATTGCTAGGGTAATAAAGAGCTAGCACCTCTTGCGCCTCCTGCTCTTCTTGTTACGACTGCTCCTCTCTTCCTGTGTCTTTGCCCCTTTGGCTGTGACAAGAAGACAAGAAAAGATTCCTGCAGCAGATGGTATGACAATCACAGAGTCCGGATGTCAACTCAATGTCTGTCTGGGATTGTGTGAAGAGAGACTGAGTAAATTGAGCCCATATCCTCAAAAAGGTGCTTAGAAATATCAAAAATACATTTGATAACTACAAGGAAAAAGCTGGTCACACCTTAGATTGAAGCATGGCCTCCCACTTTGTTCTTATAGGCTAAAAACAATTGACTGGAAAGTAAATGCGTGTGGTTCTTCACCTGGAATTTAGGCATGACCATTGCACCGATTAAACATTTGTTTTGCTCCTACAGCACAGAACATAGACTAGACTCCTGATAAGAATGGATTTCCTTCCTCTGGGTCAGGCAGTCTATTGGAGTTCAGTTTCCAAATAAACATGTATTAACACTGTTTTGTTTCCAGTTGACTGTGTCATCTACCTGATTATTAACTTTTATATAATGCCAAATGCTAATTTTTGCTATCCAAATACACACAAACCATATGGAGAGTAGTCATTGCAAGTGATTGTGTGAATTAGATACCTGAGTGCACAATATTGTAAAAGTGACACAGTGGACAAATCAGTGTGATACTCTCCACAGGGTCATTTCAGTCTCAAAATTCTAAATCACTAATAAAAATTTCTCACAAATCTTCTGTAATTTATTTCAAGAAGTTAAACCACTACTAAATTAAAAAAATAATGAAAAAAAAAACAATAGTTTGATCTGTTTCCTCACATTTATTCTATGTAGTAGTTACAGAAAAGATTGCCATGTTTCTTTGTTATGGTTGTTCAGTTTGAGTTTGTTTGTTGACCCCTTGACCTTTTGCATAGCACCAATGCCAGGTTAAAACTCTACCACTGACCAGAGGCTAGTTTTACTTCAGAAAACCTTGGATTTCTTTCCAATTTTGTTGTGGATATTTATAGCTTCCTGACCTTTTCAGCCATGGTTGGGATACAATTTTAACATCTTCAAAAAGCTAGAGGGAAATTTAGTGCGCTTGTTTATTTTTCCAGAAAGATGACCTTTTTCCAGTTTGTAGACCTTGGCACCGTCCTCTGGGTCAAAGAAACACAATTTGTTGATGCTCGCATGGAAATTATATATGTGTGTGTGTGTGTGTGTGTGTGTGTATGACTATATGATGCTGTGGCTTAGCAATACCCCCAGAATAGAATTTACATTCTTTGCTGCTTAGCATAATAATAATAAACACTACAGTCTTGCAGAACATTTAACTTTGTCTCTTTGTTCCATTCTCACAGTATTTTAAACTTATTTCCATTGTAGAATTCCACTATAGAGTTTTGTTGATATTTATTAAACCCTTGTTTCAGAAACTACAATATGTTACCAGGTGCAGCATCATTTTCATTAACAATAATAATTTCCTGTGGCCAGGTAGGGGAGCTCCAAGCAAGTATGTGCGATCTTACACTGCACATTACTTACATGGATAAAGGGAAAAGCACATTAAGGGAAGGCAAGGCCAATATGTAGATGCAAAATACATTGGGCTTGTAATGTGACTGGATTAATCTGACCATATTTGAAGACAGTGAGGCTTACACTTGGATCAGGTAACAGTCAGTTTAAAAGTAATTTATTGGGTAATCTTCTTGTACCTCACGCTACAAAGGCTAAATGTGCTAGCAGTGACGTAAGCAGAGCAGTGGAGTAGTATTGACACCTTGAATGACCTGAGCCAGCCACTTGTAATTATTGTGCACTGATATTAGATCACAGCCAAGATAACAACCACATATAATACCAGGTGTAAGATCACAGGTAGAATATCATTATCCAGATAACAGGTTGATATGCAGGTTGCATGATAATAGCTGGAATCAAGTTCCCCAAACCAAACCGTATTCAGAAAGATTTTATCATGTCTTTATAAAGACGAAGTAAAAACTTCCTGTATCATGAGGACAACAGGTCAGGAAAGATGGAACTGGATTGAATATGCAGCTGGTTTTAAAATCTGAAGACTCCGAACAGTACGCATTTTCTGCACTTCTCTCATCACAACATGAGTATCTGACAAAAAAGTTGGCGGTGCACATGATAGTAATATTTCCACAGCAACTAAAAAAACTGTTTGGCAAGATCTTGCAAAATAGTCGTTGTCAACTTTGGCGGTAGTCATGGCGACCACTGCAGCAAACAGTTGCGTCCAATCACTTGTCACAAATACAAGGCAGCATCAGAGCTCTGGAATCTACTTACATTTTTCCTGGATGCTTTCACTCTATGTCGGGGGTAGATTTTGTACATTAACAAAAGTACACTTGTTTAACAGCAGATTTGCATCAACAATAAAATATATATCTTAAAAAATAAGACTGAATTAATCCCAAGTCAGAAAACTAACTGGCACTATGTAAATCAGCCTCACTGTTGCTGATGTGATCAACACATTAATGCATCAGAAGATAAAATACAACACATCAAAATGTACTGCTGGAAGGTCATCCCTCTCATCTTCTGTTAAGATTTTGCTTTTCTATGAATGTGCCTTTCATTTTTATTACATTTTAAGTTACAGCTAATTAAAATAATGTTGCAAACATCACAGAGGATAGCTTAAAAGACAGTTCAGTTATACTCTCAACATCTCGTTCTGTGGTGGCTCCTGACAAGTTATTGATGCAGGGAAACGCTATCAGTGGATCAATGGGTAAATTAACAGTGGGTGGACTAGATAATGTCACACTGGCTTTTGATCAGGTAGCAATCCCAACAGTAAACACTAGATATCTGCCATCCATCAGTCGGGCACATTTTTATGTGAAATCAGCTGCTTTGGTATTCATGAGAAATAAATTGACTCTTCACAATCGTCTGATTTATAACATCACATACAGTGTATTTTGTTTATAGGTGCAGCAAATCCAGAACCAAGAGAAGCAACACTGGGGTTGATAATGTACTATAAATTAAAACATTTATCATTCAACTATTGCATTATTGCATATTAAGTGTTGTTATGAGCCTCTATGAGAACAGTCAAGACAATCTGCAGCCATATTGTTTTCTCTTCAAAGGCTCAGGACAACAATAAAACAGACGCACAGTTAATCCAAAGAATGTGTAGAATGTGAAAGTTGTCACCCTATTATCCGAATGGTGAAAATAGTTGTGTTCTGCACAACTACTATACTGTGTCTTTCTTCTGAGCCAGCAAAATTTTCTTGCATGTATATTGTCAGTCATGTACATATGAAACACTTTAAAGTTTCCACTAGAAAATCTACTGCATGAATCTCCACAAAGATCACAGTGAGGGCATTTTTTTCTGCACTATTTTTGCATTACCTCTAAATAACGTTTGCATTTCCTCTGACCCACAGAGAAAGGCTGAGCTGTATTATGATGCAGTATTATGCATTATGTAGCAGATCGCCGCAAGTTGTGACTACACCGAGAGTCATTGCGACTTCTGAAAGAGAACTAGAGGAACAGTTTATCGACTCACAGTCTGACCGCTGCCAACACAGACTGTAACTGTAATTATGACAGCAGCCTTGGGATGACAGTGTGAGCGTAGCTCTGGCTGTGCTTTGGTTATTACGATTACGACTGTGACACATGTTTTTGTATTGGCTGTAACATTAACTGCACAGAGCGATTATATGTGTGCAATTATGGTTGTGTTGGTGGGAGGTTTGTATTGAAGCAATTGTGGAAGTCCTGTGGCATTTTGATAATATTTCTCTCATAGAAGCACTGTGGGGTGAAATATTTTGACATATGGATACAGCACATTGCTATTAGGATGAAAAATTGAACCACAGCTGCACAGCACTGCTAGTATTCTGTGTTTTACAGAATTATGAGGATCATATTGTTCAAAAACATGTCCAGACGTCTATTTGATCCATATATGTTTAGATACTAAAACATCAGTTAGTTGTAAAATGAAATGTTTCATGTGCACATTCCGGGTTTTAATGCGAGGGTTTACACATTCAAATTGGAGGAAAAGGTTTGGAAATTGCAAGCATTTTTACACAGTACCTTTTTTTCAGGTGTTAAAATACAATTGAAAAATAACATAATCATAAATGATATGTCAATTTTTAATATCAAATCCAGAATCCTTTGCAGAAAATAACTGTCCGGGGTCTGGAACCCATCGACATCACTGTAGTTTTGTCTTAAGTAAGTGAAATAGAAGTTCATTAAGGTTGAGATCAGGTGACTGAGTCAGCCATTACAAAATCTTTTTTTTTTTTTTTTTGGAAGCCATGCATCATGCTGCCTCTGGCATTTTACAGATGATGTTGTGTTGTTTGCATCATCAGCTGCTCCAACCCCTTTTTCTTCTCATCCTTCTGGTACAGTTTAGAGTTTCATCTGTCCAAAAAGCTGTGTTCCTGTGACTGCTCTGTTTTTGTTTTTTTGTGTGCGTTTTGTTAATAACATAGTCTAATCTGGTCTTTCTATTCTTGATTTATCAATGGTTTCCACTGTAAAACATTTTCTCTCATTAAGTGTTCTTGCTATTGTAGACTTAGATAATGATAATTCTACCAACTGCTGAGCGTTATTTAACTTGGAAATGATTCTGAGATGCTTCACCACTGTTATGTTGCAGAGCTTTACCAGTGCAGTCTTTTTCCCCCTGAGACTGTACCAAAGTGTTGGTTTGGCCGCTCCCAGTGTTACGACTATCTCTCTGATGGATTAGTTTTATTTTTCAGTCCAAGAATGGCCTGTTTCACATTCACCAAGACATTCCTTAATTGCATGTTGCGGGTTTCCAAATGCAAATGTACTTGGAAACGACTGCAAACCTTTTACCTGCTTAGTTAATGAAGTAATAATAAAGGAACATCCCACATCTTTCTACAAGTCAGCTTTTAGTCAATTGTCCAATCACTTTTGAGCCCCTAAAGTAGGTTACTGTGCAGTCAAGTGGTTATGATCCCTGCACTTTTCTTATGATTTGGATTGAAATTTTCTCAAGTTAAAGATCAAGGTCTGCTTTAGGGCAATGTTCAGTATATAACTTAAACGTAAAAAAATGTGTCAGTGACACAACACACAATATTGACCCAACAGTACACATACTTTTTATGTTTCTGAGTTAGTACATCCCTTAAAAGCATTTGCATGTATAATGTCACATTGAAGCTAATTGTTGTCTTTTAAGATGTGTTGAAATGCTGCTAATTATCACACAATTTCTTCCCCAGCCATTTGTTTCCATAAATTAATTAGCTCCATTCAGGTGAATTGACTAGCCTCAGTCACTGTGTAGTTTCTGGTAGGAAGCAACCATTGAATGGGAAATGGTACAGAAGGGAAAAGCGTGCAGATAAAAGCTGAACAATAGAATCCTTGAATGCAATTAAGCAAAAAGAATTAGTAGTCCCTGCAGTGAAAAAGAAATGTCCTGCCTCAGTAGATTTTCTCGTTCATGCATAAAAAAAGAACTTTGGTGGACAGATAAAGCAAAGCTTTTCATTCCTCCGTGCTGGTGGAGCTCCTGGTGTCCAGAAACTGAGAGGTATTTCAGACTTAATTTTAATGCAGCGAGCTCAGTGCACACGGTATTAAGGACATCTACTTAGCTCGGAGGTACTATGTTTTCCTCCTGAAAAAGCATGGGTGCTTTGAAAAAAAAAAAAAGAAGATTTTAGCAGATGCTCCACGTCTGCTAAAATTGCTTGTATACTGTATATGCTCAGATATAAGATGCTGATGTAAGGTGGAATTGCATGCGTGTTTACTGAACCTGACAATTTCCTATATCATGTTCACAATTTACCACAAATGAGACACTAGGCATAAAGCAAATGTTACATGCACCTTCCACATACAGTACCTGTCTTGACTTAACAGCAAATTTTCTTTAATCTATCCAGTGGTACAACAAGGTGTGCTCTTCAGCCTTTATTTATACCATATGTCAGAGTGAAATCTGGGAACGTGTGAGTTATCCTCTGATGATGTGAATGTTTCAGGGCAACCTCCGGATCCGGAAAACAAATAGCAGATATTTAAGACAGCGTATGCGTCAACGTTCAGCCTGATTTGATCTCGACTACTTACAGAAAATAAAATGCAAACAAATACCCAAAAGCTACAAATCTACATTCTCCTTCCTCGCCTACATATCCTGAGTATTTGGATGTCTTTAAAAAGGAGGTTTGTTCCTTTTTAAAGTGATTCTGAATGATCTAGGTATAGGATACCAAACAGCCCGTGGGTGTATGTGCATTTGTTTATGTGGCCTCTTGTTGCTGAAACACATAAACAATGCCACCTACTCTGTAATAAAAAGCTACTTTAAAATGTTTTGAGAGCTGCAGGGGGTAAAATTAGGTGTTTGGGGAGAAACAGCTTGGAATTATTAAGTTCCTAAATACAGAGCAAACAACATCAACAACAAAAAAGCATAGTCTGAGGGATGAAATTACTGTAAATAGAAAAACAACACTCGCAGTAATCAGCCTCTACTGCTGAACGTACAGAAAGCAGGATGCTTGCTGACAATACTGATTAGTCACAAAACATATAAATAATTCAAGATCAGTGTTAAGCTCTTCACAAGGCATCAACTGTTTTTCTCAATAACCACAAGGATGACTCAAAAGAAGTACTTGGAATTCAGCTTAGCAGTACGCAATGAAATCCCGTCTGCTTTATTTAATAGAAGGCAAATAAGACAAGGCATTCTTTAGAGGAAATCAAAATGAGGGACAACTCATGTTGGATTTTTGTTTCGGTCGTCACAGTTGCACACATCATTCATTTGTCTTACTTTCTTTCTCACTTAGCACATGACACTTTTCCAGTGGAGAAGCAGATGTACAAGCTGATTGATGTGATTTGTAGAACAGAAGCATGCCATGCGTGGAACATTGCAGCGCACACTTTCGCATAGTTAGTCAGTTGGCATGAGACAGATGCCGGCGGGAAACAGAGGGTGACTTGACTTCTAAATGATCTCTTTTTGCTTCTGTTCTTGTTGGTAATTTAGAAATAATGTTGGCATAAGTCTGATTGCTTCTGAGCGTGAAAACACCTTTCAGTGAATCTCAGTTTAGCATTTTAGATTTTGGATGCCAGTGAAACAACATAACTCGATAAAATGGTCAGATGTTACTATTATCATAGTCTCATGGCATTTAGAATACAAATTATAGCATTCATGAGTGTTGCTAAAAGCTATTTCACACACATGTACTCGAGAAAACGTATTGGTGTCCTATCAAAGTGACCTGGTTGAATTAGCCACGATGCATCTGTGTCATTGTTTTCTGCATTGTGTATGTGTATGTACAGGACTATACATTATATATGTTGTATTAGATGCCCTTGCCCGCTAGCTTTTGTTGTGAATACTGTTGTGTATACTTACAAACAGTAAGAAAGTGCTAGGTTTTAATGCTGGTGTGTGAGAAGCTTATGCATAGCAAATACTTGTTTTGTAAATCCTTTTCACATGCTGTGACCGTGTATTGTTTTGCGATAGTTTGAATACAGAGACCTTGAAGCGTCTCAGCTGTGACGAAAACATTATTGTTTGTTGGATATGAGAGGGAACGGCAGAGCAGGAGGATGGCTGGGCCTCAGGGAGGATCTGCCGTGGCTTTTGGGATTGTCAGACCCCCAGGGAACCCTGTGAAAGATGAGAAGAGAGAGAGAAAGAGAGAAACATTGGGGAGAGAGGGTGATCCACAGAGATCAAGAACAAATAAAAAATACAGGTCATGTAGGCCTTGATACAATAGACAGGAAGGAGGGTGTAGAACTGTTCTTGAACTTACATCCATCTACAGTAAGGTTATGTCTGCTCTCACCAGACAGAAACTAAGGTTAAATGAACATTTGACACATATTTGTGGCTACAGCAACTTGGCAGCAGTCATATTTCAGACAGACTCAATACATTTAGGGTATTGAATGAGATAGGCTCTTCGCTTGTGCTATGACAACAGTGAATAGACGGACAAGAGCATTTGAAAGTTTGTGTTTTTTGCATCAGTCGTAGATAAAGTCCTTTATAAGGAGGGACACCAGTCTGGACTGCTCTCAATTTCACATAGAGAGGCAAGATTTAAATAGTTAGATGTTGTCCTTTGTGCACGACCTGTATGACTTTATTAAAGAACTGGTTTGTACACCAATTAAAAAAAGAATCCATACATTAAAGTTCATGCAATAAAGAGGTGTTACAAAGTGTCTTAGAATAGCATAAAAAAACACTTAACTATAACACTTTGATAGGCGTGAGAGGCATGTCTAAGTAATTTCAGTAGCCAGAGGCAAGCATTTAACATGGATCCCACAGGTTTTCTCCTCACTCATCTCATGCATATAGTTGAGAGTTGTTTGTTTGTTCAATAGTTGGAGTGCTGATCACAGTGTGTGACTTCCAATAACCTTCCTATTTTGAAAATCACATCCTGAGCATATCCACTGTGCACAAAGCTTAAAGGACACCCTTTGTTAAGGTGCTGAGCTTTAATACCCGACACTTAGGGGATTAAAAGTTGTGTGTGAGTGGAGGTGTAGTTAGGTAAGTGAGACTGTGAGGTCCAGAGAGGTCCACGCCTGAACAAAACCAGTCGGTCAGACACAGGGTACTGGGCGGTAACATGTTGCATGAACAGCCCTGGGTGAGTATCAGTGTTCACTGTAGCAGCAGTAACAGAAGACCCAGTAAGATCAAGTTTGATAGAGGAGTCAGCCAAACTCAAGGACCCATTCTCTCTTTTTTATTAGTTATATTAAGTGCACATTGGGCTTTTATTTGCTTGTAAATGTACATTTATACATTGAAATAAAGTTTGCTGTATTTGTAATGCACAGAATACATGAATAGGCGAAACTCCTTCTGCTCAGCCTCTGTCCTCTCATCCTTGACAAAATAATAATAGTTAAATCAGTTATACATGAACATAATTGATTGTCTGCTGCCCTCTTCATCTGTTGTCAGTCGGAGAGTGACGAGTTGCTTTGCCTAAGTGACAAATCCTGGTAGACTTTGAAAAGAATGTGCTCTTAAAGATTATAGTGCATTAGGAAGAGAAGAAAAAGGTTTCTGTTGAGTTGAGTTAAGTACTTCTTCTGTAGAGTGTTTTTGTGATCCCATAGAAGCTGTGAAGCTGTTCTCCTGTTTCATTTCTCCAGAGGTTGCCATTCTAATGGTGACCCCTATTACCACACAGCCCTCCTGTATTGGCTCATCTGGAAACCAAATTCAGTTTAGTTCAGTTCTCAAAATTAATCTGTCACCTATAGTCACTGACAATTTCTTCAGTTTAACGGAAGTACGAGAAACTGTACAGCTTCCACTTATTGGTCACAGGAAATGAAGAACTTCCACTTTGCTGAGCAGAACAGCTCAGACTCTTCCTGTGGAGGCCATTGGTTCTCTGATCAGAGGGAGGTAAGATGGGCAGAGTTTACCAAAGCTGAGACTTTTAAACAGAGTCAGCCTGTAGGATGTAGATTTCATTGATGCTGCAACTGACTGTTAGTGTACAGTCGATGTAGCCGCACCTCTCAGCAAAATATGTTGGTGAAAGTGGGCGAAACTCCATCTGCTCATCAGGCCCCCATGTCCTCTCATCCTTGACAACATAATAGAGTTTTGTATCAGCAGTTATACATGAACATAATAGACTGTCTGCTGCCCTCTACATCTGCTGCCAGTCAGAGACTGACAAGTTGATTTATGAGAGTTGGAGGATTAGTAATGAATTAATTAGTTTGATAAGATGCACCCGTCAAGGTCACTGTCCAGTGATTCCCTCGCGCCCACTGACCGACTGGAAATCTGATTAATACATGTCGAATGAGAATTAACAGCAAGTGACCATAAAGAGACCTGACAAGATCATTACATGTGTTCCCCCTGCTAGTTTGAAGTTTATTGATAGTCTTTATAATTATCTGTCAAGTAGCTGGAGGCTTGAGACATTGAGGCATTGACTCAAGGAGTTTCGAGTTATTGAAGCATTGGTTAACTCATTTAATCACACAGTTTTATTTATTTTTTTTACTTTACTCAAGCATAGAGTAGTTATAGGAAGAATGAGTACATAGAAACCTTAAATGTAGCTTCGTAATTATTATGCTGTCTGGATCCAGTTTTGCATTTTTTAAATGCTGCTGAACAGATGAAACACACAATGGTTGAATAGTGGAGGGGAAAAAACAGTTCAGTTTTTTTCTTTTTATTAAGAATTTGTTTGATAAGCATATGCACAAGCTTCACCCAGTTATTTGCTACAAGAAACTGAGAAAAATAAATCTTACTTTAAGGAAAGAGTAGAAGTGTTCCATTCATTTTGTTTTCAGGGATTTGACAGAAAAAATGTAAATCCATTATTTTCTTTGGAGACATTACAAACAGCAGAAATAGGCTCTGACATATCATCACCGCTTTTTCCGTTTATAGGACGATCTCATTAGTGAACAGTTATATGCACATTTAGAGAAGGTGAAGAGCAACATTAGCATTCAGTCACGTCACTGGCCACCTGGCGACTAACGTTTTGCATGTGTGTTTGATCTACAGTCTCCTGGGGGAAATATCTGGCTCTTCAGCTGCTAAATACTTCCCTATGCTCATCAGCTAGTTGCTAACAGTAACCGCAGTTTGGTGCTCAGCTGGTAATGTACAGCCGCTGTTTAGAGCTTTTCCTTCTGTGAGCAGATGACTTCCAGCTGAGCAGTTGAAATTGCAGGATGAAAAGCAAAAGCTAAAAGATGCTCTCTGCTGTCATGTGATAATGAATGTAAGTCACTGTGAATATGGAAAATTTTTAATTATCCTATCATTCACACCCAGGCACACCCAGTCTTCCTGCAACCTCCTGTAGTTCGTCCGGTGTGATCTCCAGCTACTCTCAGACCAACTAGGGGATAGAATTAAAATCCTTGGCTGTTCGCCCAAGTGGCAATTCCTGGTAGACTTCAAAAAGAAAGTGCTCTTATAGATTATAGTGTTTCCATTGAGTTGAGTTAAGTAGCCACTTCTCCGTAGCGTATCTATCTTTGTGATCCAATTGACATGAAGCTGTCCTCCTGTTTCATTTTTCCAGAGGTTGCCATTCTAACGGTGACTCCTATTACCACACCACCCATCCTATATTTGCGCATTAGGAAATTTAGTTTAGTCTCAAAATGAGTCTGTCACCTATAGTCACTAGCAATTTCTTCAGTTGAGTAGAAGTCCAACAGACTGTACAGCTTCCACTTATTGATTCCAGGAAACGAAGAACTTCCACTTTGCCGAGCAGAACAGCTCAGACTCTTTCCTGTGGAGGCCATTAGCTCTCTGATCAGAGGGAGGTAAGATGGGCAGAGTTTACCCAGGCTGAGGCTTTTAAACAGAGCCTGTAGGTTGTGGATTTCATTGATGCTGCAACTGAACGTGCTCAAGCTGTGTGAAACACCTGTGGTGACCCAGCAGGAAGCTCAGAGAGGGGGGACTATTTAGCCAGCTCAGCATGTAAACCAAGCAGGCACCATTACATCCCCTTTGCTAACATAGGCACGGGAATTTGAAGCTGCCGTTTGAGGGATCCAATTTAATTTTACTGCTTAGTACGCCTCAAGGACGATATCAGTTAGTCTACATGAACGCCTTGAGGTGCTTGTGCTTCTCCAATGTCACATACATTTTTATCCTGTTATCTGATATTTCTTCTTTTTTTTTTAGCCATAACAAGCTGGCAATATTTAGCTGCAGTAGTAAACCGCATATTAGTATGTGAGCAATTACAAAGACATTTCATTTCAAAACTCAACATCCACACAAGTAATTTGTGCTAAAACCATAACAGGATCCAGGTCATGGCATTTTAAGTCCCCACTATATTTTTTTATTGAACATAATTTTGAAAATAATGTTTGTTTGTTTTTTTGTAATCATGATGATGAAGATATGTATATGGATAAATATTTCTAAACAAACTCAATATTTCTGTTGTTCTCACTGGTTGTTTTCTTTAATTTAGTGCCTGTTCTTTTGCTGTTAGATGCCGTTGGTCAGGTTGAGTCAAGAAATAGACCAGGTTAAAGTATTATTATTTGATTTTATGAAGTCTTTCAAGTACAGTGTACAAAATATGCTGCAAACTTAATCACATTAAATTCAGGGTTGTACTCTGTTATGAAAAAATGCAAAATCCCTTTAATTAACTAAATCGTGTGACTTTCATAAGCTCCCGTGAGAGTGTATTCATCCAGCATTCACCTTGACATCCTCCCTGAAGTCCATAGTTTTGTCCGTGTTCAAAGTGCAAAGAGGGATACATTATTATGTGTTACCACAAAACCTAAAAAAATAAATAAATCCACACACTCGTGCTTGGATTGAACTCTGATCTTTCTTGTAATTTTACTGTTATCTGCCTTTCCTCTTTGTGCAAGTATATTTCCCTAAAACAAAATCACTTTAGGACAGATGTAAGTTCTCTGAGGGAGAGGTTGTGTATCACTTATGACCAGCAAACATTAACAGCAGATAACACTCTGGTAATAGAGCAGCAGGTTGTTTAGGGATGGAATTGTGGGATTTCTTTGTGCTTTGTGGCTGGGAAAGGAAAGAAAGCTGTTTTGACATTGGCGATGGTGCTCTGGCACAACATTAAGCTGTGAGTCATGGGAGCTCACAGGCTCAGGCAGCGGCTTTAGATGTCCCTGCAAACGTGATTTTGAAGCTTGCAGCAGCCTTGTTTGTCATGTCTTCACACTATAGAAAGAATACATAAGGATCTTAGAGTTTTCGGAAGCACCAAGAAAATACTAATGTCGTATCCTTCGGTGTTGTCTTTGACACCAGCGAAGTTGAGTATTTCAATTTCCATACACGAAAGAAGCAACATGAATCTCTATTTTTATATACAGCAAATATGTGACTTGAAGGAGGAGATCCCATACAATACAAATTATCGAGGAATTGAACATGTTCACAGAGATGTTACAGTGTTGGATGGCAAGTTTAGGGCTGCTCAGATGAATGTACTGGAAAAGTTTGATTTAACGTAATCTAGCACACAAATAACCACAGTTCTGTCACACACAGAACAGGTAATGAGCATAGTATTATCCAAACAGAGACATCTTGCTGCAAGAAAAATGGTGAGGTGATGAATGCCAGCAAAGGCTTACCCATCAACCTACAGAAAGTGGGCCTTTAAGGAGGCTGCCCACAAAGAGCACAGAGCTAACGCAGCCCATTTTAAGGAAGAGGCTGAACCAAGGCGCTGCTTAACAATCAGTATAAAGGGGATAAAGAACTGCGAATCACGCAAAGCTACTCTAGTGGATTCACAAAACAAGAAGAAAACAAAAACAACAGTGGGAAATTAGCATAACAGGCTCTGTTTAAATGACACCACAAACATACCACCACCTTTGTTTCAGAAACTGAATGCACATTTCAAGGTGCAATGGTAGCTGATAAATATTTTCACACCAGCTATTATAACTTGTCATGTAAACTCATTATTGTTCAGTCGATTGTTCGGGTCCATTAATTGTCCCAAAAAGCCATGACAGCGAGCCAGCAGCTTCATTACCACGACCCTGGAATGAGCTCGTGTGTTGTTCAGTTTGTCTTTATCAGTTACACGCCTGCCTTTCCCTCTACATGTGCTAAGTGTCTGCAGAGAAATTGAATGCAAATGAATAGATGGAGAAGCCATTTGGCACAGCAATTCTACTAAACTCAGTCATAATACACACTCTTTCAGCACTCTATGCAACAACACATGTGAAATGGATTCTGACCTGACGTCGCTTCTGCAAATGGAATGCACCTTCCAAAACAGTTACAAATCACAGATAAAAGATCTGTGTTAGGATGAGACACAACTGTGGGAAATATTAGTTTGACTTCAAAGGAGATCTCCATGTTGAATGCAGGATCATTATGTAAGATAAAACGTATACACATACATACAGTTGATGTCTCATTGTGGTTACCATAATAACTACTGCACTACTGGTTAATCTTCATTAACAATGGTGATCTCGTGCACGGCTATTCCTCTTTTCTGTTCTTTTCTGCTCTCTCTGCTGCTGGCTTTCTTATTGTTGAATATATTACTTGATTTTCATATGCTCTGTAATAAAAAAAATGGAAAACTATAAACAACTATACAACTGTAAAATTCAATAGTTTATTGTCATTTTCCAAAGTCATGTGCAGAGTTGGTGCAAATATGACCTTCTGATATCTTTATTTCTTTTTGTTGTTGAGTGATTGTAGATCGTAGATCATATTTATTTAACATCGCCTCTGATCATATTTTTTTTCTGATAATATAATCAAAATACTTAATATCTTTATTAGCCCGCTTGGGGTAATAAATCCTGGACTTTTTTCATTAAATTAATTCCCAAGCTTTGGTGTGCATGATCCATTTCTACTGCACCTACCTCATCCAAGGTTTTGTCGGTTAAATTAATTGAATGTAAATTAATGCCAAGCATAATGCCATGAAATAGATTCATCTGTAGATAATTTGTTAAGTAATGTCTGGGATTCTGTCACTCATTGCGTGAAGAGTTAAAATTGGATCACATGTGTGATTTTTCTTACAAGCAAAGCTGTAAAAACTAACAGCCGGGAAAACTGAGAACTCGTGGGTATGAAATATGACACATATAAATGCTGAGATTAAATTAAGATATTGAGACATACCTTTGCAAAAATATTCATCTTTTCTTTCATAATCAAGACAAATGAAAAACACAGCTTGTTGTTTATGTTTCTATTGGGTTACTCGAACAGTCTAGTGGAACGCTAATTGCAATAAATGGAGTTTTGCAAACAGAGAAGATATCTGATTACTTTTTCTAATAAAGAGAAGTAAACTCATAAACAGATCCCATGCTGTTGTCCTCTGATGGTGTACAGGATGACTTTGGACACTATACTTCTTCTCCAAATTACACTCGATTCAAGTGAGAGCCCGTGTCTTATCCAGCTCGTTTGTGCAGAACAGACATCTGTGCATGGCTGTATGTTATAACATTCAAGCAACATATGGTACCATACTGTTTGTCAGAGATGAATGATTTACCTTAAAATGATGCTGAATTAGCAAAGAAGTCCTATAAGGCATTTCCCATGTGTGTATAGTTGATAAAGTCTGTGTGTGAGTCTACTATAATTGACTGTGTTGTGCAGGCTTAGTGTAATAATGTAATTATATGTAATGAGAACCCCAAAATTCATGATTTTGATCAGTCTAGTCATCACAATCCTAACAAATCTTAATCACACTATTCCGGTGTATTTCAACCATGTAAAAATCTGAGTTCATAGTGAGAACCATGACGGAATCTGTTCTTTCTAGCTAAATACAAAGTTATTACAAAAAAGTCAGCATTATTTTAATTACACTAAGCAACACCTTTTATATCTGAGGTGTGAATGTTGTGTGTTTTTATCGACAAAGCTGGCAGTCCACAGTCCCCAACCTTACAGCTGTGTCTAATAAAAGAAAGCGCTTGCAGAGGCAAAGGTTAGTTGCTCAAGCCCGCCCTGAGCAACAAAGGCAGAGATTGAAAAGCTGCAGATTGAGACTCTAATCAAAGCTGAACCTGGCTGTGTTACTTTTCAGCCAAGTGTGGAGGGCTCCTCCCGCTCGCCCGGATGGTCGAGACACACTAACCTTCAGCGACCAAAGGGAACCAAGTTTCGCACTTTAATTGATTTTACTTTTATGTTCTTTTTTTTTGCTTAACGACAGTCAAATCAAAACTAAGCCAAAGGCCACTCGGTCTCCCTTGCTCTCCCCCACCATCTTCTGCTGGGTGGCTTTGAAGTGTAAATCTGATTCTACTGATGTATAAAGTGCAGACTGTACACCAGAGAGCATTTTGCAGCACTGATGGTATATGGGGTTCAACCAGATGTAAATGGACCTTTTTTTGCAAACGGAGACTTTTTTTTCTCATTCCAATTGAAGGTCCGATCTATTCCCGTCTGATGTTTACATGTACCTCTACTTTTAATCGGCCGTGTGACATATGCAGATCAATGAAAACACGTTTTCATCAAACTAATGACTAATCAATATAGTAGTCAGTATTGTTTTTACACTTTCATTATTAAAGCAACGGCCTGATTGTCCACGCTTCAGTCTACCCTGGCTTCTATTAATTTTTGATGGACCTTTTTCAACAGTATTTGTATTTTTTTCTGCTGTCTAAGCGTTCTTTCAGAGTTATTATTAAAAACAAGCTCTCTGTGGCGGCGCTGACCAGTTGAAGAAACGTCACTGCACATTTACATCAAGACAGAGCATGCTCAGACAGTACGGAGCATGACTTCTTTCCGATTCACAGTTTACACAACTACATGTTTGGGAAAAGGAATATTCCTACCTCTGTGGAGTCGAATGAAATTTCATTCGGTTTGGACCTGCATATTCTGATTGAGGTGTTTATATGGAGCATTTTCATTTGGTTTGGGATTCTAAACCGATTGTAATCGGAATATTTGGTTCCATGTAAACTCAACTAGTAAGGCTTCATGCAAGCTTTTGTGCTCATGTGTGTCACTTAGCAACAGCACTGTCTATTGATTTATGAGGCTACATATAAATATAATGTTTTTTTCAGAGATATGTGTGCAGTTTGTCCTTTCTCCTTTCATTTGCTTAAGACACAAAACGCAACCAAATGTCAAATACTTTTCTTCCTTCCTCAGTACGATCCTTTCAACACTGTTTTAGCTTGGGTTCTGTGTTTGTACTTTCAGTGTGAATTTTTCCCCCTGTGGGGATTTTAAATAAATAGATCTTTCAGTCGAGTGAAAATAAAGACTAGAAAAGACTGCTTGAAGATGAGCTCAGCCCTTTTTAGCTTATCCCCATGTGACTTCTGCTGCCTTTCCTTTGCATCTCTTCCTTTAAGATTCAATGAAGAAATCCATTACACAAACGATAATTGCTTTAACTTGGCTTTTGCTCATCAGTGTGTGTCATGAAAAGAATAAGTTTCAATTGATCCTCCAGTCATTCAGGCAGGTCCGGCTGTTATTTCGTATTGTAGTCATTACGTACCATAAGTCACCATCCAGTCAAATGGTATCGGTTCATATTGTTTTTCACACTCTGCAGTTCATCTGCTTCATACCGAACACATAGACGCTGAACTCTGCTGCATTTCTTCTACAAAACTCCCATCTTTCAGAAATGAAGGATTTTATCAAGATTCAATGAATGCAGAAATATGCAGTAATGTCAAAGTGTCGAAGGAGGATATTTTCCTCTCCTTCAGCCCAGTACCCTTTTGGAAAGGATAGTCCATCTATGCACAAATCACGCAACAATTTCTCACATTTAGGTTGTTTATTTTTCCACACAGAGAATAAATATTGATTCAGCATCGAGACTCCAGCCTATCCACCTTAAGTGTAGAAAAAACAGAAGCCCCCATCTAAGCAGATACAGTGGTCTTGTTCTACCTAGGCTCTGTCCATAGACAAAGGGAGGAATGCTGCCTTTCATGTATTCAGTGATTTTCCATGTGTAGCAGAAACCCTGTGAAATTTTGGGGTGTGATGTACCCTAATCTGTGAGCAAGCTACAGCAAAGTGGAAAAAAAACTCCTTACATGGTGAGATAGCGGAAGTAACATTCCTCCTGTTTTTCCCAGTGTTACTGGTTTGTCCTGCAATCAATCTGAGCAATTTTGTTGGAAACAAATTCAACTTTACAGTACTTAGATGAGGTGTATGACTACTCCACTGTGACTCTTCTGTCCATCACCCCAACTTTCTTACACCAAACCTTTGTGGAAGGGGAAGTCATGCTGGCCTCCAGGCTGGAGCTTTCATGATCAGCTGTAAAAAGACAATATGTTTGAATTAGTATATAATCACCTGTATGAATACTGACACCATCTCCATTTTCACAGAGCCCACCTGGATGTAGAGCGGGCCACCAAAGATTCACCTACTTACTTTGAAAGGAAGATGAGAGAGAAGGGTATTCAGTTGGTTGCAATCTTCAACACATCACGACTTTAAAACTTGCACACATGTGAGTTTCTTGATCTACTAACATTGAAATGTGTGAAGCTACCACTCCATTGTGAAAGGTGGCAATTTCACATTTTTCTCATCTTTCTCATACCACCCCATATTATTTAAAGCAGAAAATGCATTTTACAGAAGCTAAAATCTACTCTTCACACTTGCGTGCTACTGTTACCAATATGATAAGTTTATAAAGGAAAAACAGTTGACCATATTAAATTTATGCAGATTATTATCTTCTACGCTACGGCAGCTGTTTGGCAACAGATTCAGTCAAACTGTAAAGTATGAAAGACTTTGATTTATATTTGAAAAATGTGAAATCAGCAGTACTTTATGTGCTGTATATGGGCATGCCAACATCATCAGTTTTCATAGATTCACTCTTATTCAGCACCAGCACGTGTTGTGTCCTCTGCGGTTGCGGTTTTTGCAGTTTTATAGCATCAAGTTAGAGTTCAGCTCTGTGCAAGTGAGGATCAATAAAAGGTCAATAAAACACAGAATCATGATAGATTCCACTGCAGCAACAAATGACTGAACTCTAGGGATAAGTCAATGTGTTAAATGCACAGTGCTAGATCTTTTCTGGAAGACTGATTAAAGCTCAGTGACTCAGAAATCAAAGGGTGTCGTTTTCAGAGACCCAACTTTTCTTTCTCTCATTCAGGGCACGCACACACACACACACATACGGCATACACATGCACACACAGTCACAGCCACTTAAAAACTCAATCTGACTCAAATTGTTGAGCTCGTTTCTGAGTCGATCTCTCACAGCAAAGAGACGTCATCTTTAATATCAGTCAGAAATAGTTGGGGTGGATTTATAGCAGGATTTTCTGCTTGTTACACTTTATATTTTAAGAGTTTTTAGAAACAAACTGAGGTTCAGCGATAAATGTTTAGGTCTGTAAAGTGTTTCTGAATCATTTGGAGCTTAAAGGCTTATAAACAAAGGGATTTAAAACTGATTAATTTTTTCCACAAAGCTCGCATAATAAGGATTAAACTTAAATCGCCCAAGGGTTAGTGCAGTATAGACAGGATACGAACAATGTTCAGAGTAATGGGAATTCGAAGAGTCACTTCATTCATTCACTGTGTTTATGTCAGAAGGAAACCATTCTGTATGTCATACTATCATATGAATATATTTTGGAAAGGAAAAAAAATATATTAATTGATTTTAATATTATTTAAGCCAACTGTAATGCCACATACTGTAATAAAAACAGATTTACCCAAATCCACTCTAAGAGAAAAAACACACATTTCTAGATGGTTTACAATGCTCATTTTGCAAGAAAGGTCTTTTTGCTGTATGTCACACACTGGATGGAGCTTTTCTTTTCTTGGCCGAATTCACTTTTTGCATGAGAGGCGAGGTCTTATTGAAAGAATGTGAAATGGAAAAAGTAGGACAAAGAAAAGAGAGGAATTACTCTCGTCTATTGTCATGGTCAATGGTGATGACTTTATTTCGGCTCCATCATCGCCGACCAAAAGACCACCAGACTTAGAATATCTTTCCTGAAAATAGCACGAAGCTGCAAAAAATATCAGTGTGAATGTGAAATGTAACCTTTTCACAATTATATAAGTTACATATCCAGATGGGCATACAGAGAAGTTATCATTAAACCAGACTGTTACATTTGCTTAATATAGGGGTACATTCGTTGTACCACTGTTTCATTCGATTCATCAAATAACAAAATCACAAGGCGAAATCTGAGGCAAACATCAAAAGCCAGTGGTGGGAAAGGGCAAGCAAGTGGGAGTAGCAGTGTCTGAAATGACAACCGTTAGTGCAAAAAACTGTCAAATAAAATGACAGAATGAGAGAATGTGAAACAACAACTGCTGTGACACAACAAAAGCAAACAAAAAAGTCAGCCATGTGCTGCCTTACTACAGCATCCAAGCACCAAGCTGGAGCACGTAAGGTCAACTGAAAATGTATTTTTTTGGAAATAAAAACATAGCAGTGAACAAGTGCATTTTTGAAAGCACATACACAAACATAAAAATGTAATAGCTGGCTTGGAGGGCCGGGTGGACCCAGATGAAACAGCAGCATTGTTGACGTGAATGTATTTTTTTTTATTATTATACTTTTTCTTTTTCAAATAGAGAGCAGTGATGGCATGAAGAGCTATTTCCATCTGTCCACAAGCAATACTTTTATGTTACGCTTGTTTCGCTCTAGGTGGGAAAACCAAAATATAATTTAATACACAGTGTAAGGAGACAATAAAATTCCCTTAAAATATACATGCTCACAATGTATTGCAACAACATCTAGTGGCCATAATTCTGTAAAGAAAGCAGTAATTACAATCATTTCTTTGATTGTACCCAACCTGAATGTTTTTACAATTACTACAACACATCTGTGTGGGAATTGTTGTAGAAAGGCTAATCTGGAAAAAGATATGTGCATAGACTTTATACACCAATACACCAATCAATCATAACATTACAACCACCTTCCTAATATTGTATAGGTCTTCCTTGTGCCTCCAAAACAATTGTGGTAAATGGACATGGGTCTTCTGATGGTGTCCTGTGGTCTCTGGTAACAGAATGTTGTTAGTGGGGGTCTTTGGGTCCTATGGGATGAGGGGAGGGGTCTGTGTGGATCATCACGCAGATACTTGATCAGTTTGGGATCTAGTGGCCAGGCTGACACCTTGTGCTGTTCTTCATGTTTTTTGAGATGCTCCTAACTCGTTTTTGTGTGTGTGCCTGAGTCAGGCTGCATCCTTTTCACATGTCTGAGTAACATCCACATGAATACCAGGTCCAAACGTTTCCCAGCAGAACATTGTATTGTCACAACATGGTCAGTGTTATTCACCTCTCCTGTCTATTGTGGCTGAGTGGTGTACATAACGGTATTGATTTCTCTTATAAACACATATAGTAAGACCTTACTTGATTCCTGGCTGCTTTCAAGGAGAAAGCACAGTGGCTTCTCTTTCAGGACACACAACTGAGCTTGTAAACTGTTTCCTCTTAAATCTTAGGTGACCTCACTCATCTTTTCCTCTACCAATTCATACTGTCACTTCGAATCAAGCACCTGCCACCACTTTCTCATCCATCACTTAATTTTTCTACATCAAAACACTGCACTTCCTCAATCCTGAATTGCTGACTCTCGCCATCTCAGACGGTTAAAACTCATAAGTCATTTCAATGGTTACTTTCTGGATCTGGCTTTTCAGTTACAGCCATGTAATCAAAATTAAGGAGACGCATAATGCTTTCTTGGCCCATTAAGACAGTGTACTTACAAAAGTCCTGCAGCTTCTTGTTTTTGGTGGTTTTATTGGAAAAGATGAGCTACGGCACTTTGCAGGCAGCCAGCCGAGCACCACATGTTAATAAAACTCAGAGTACTGACCTCAAAATGCATACAGAGATGAGGTTATTCAAATGATTCTCAGCGAAAGGATGCTATCCTTCAGATGAGATTTCACCAGGTAGATGCAGCTTGAGTAAAGGATTTCCAGACTTCCTGACAGCTGATGGTGTTGGAAGACAAGTGGAAGCTACAGTATGTACAGGGGGTGAACACGATGTTGTGGCATCCTACTAAAATCTTGTGTAGCAGTCCTGCACAAGTTACAACCTGCAATTGGCTTGAAATTATAGGGTTGTTATCTTGTCTATACCAGTGTGCTCACCACAGTAAGACACAATCCGATACACGTGCTTGCATCTAATGTGATTCTCATCCTCAATACAAGTGTATATAAATTGAAGTATATAATACTACAGTCAGGTTCTGTCTCAACCGGACTCAGCAAACACTTCAACTATGTGTTAATCACAGGCAGTTAAGTTCAATTACACTAAAACCAACAGTATGGGTACTTGTGATGTGTCCATCTCTGTTATATTAATTACATGTATGAGGCTATTCTGAGTCCTGCGCTTTGTGTGTTGCACTTGTTTAATCATTTATTACAGCACTCTGCTCTGTCATTTAAATGATTCTGATTGAAGGAATCTGGATGAGTTTGCACTTTCAGCCTTGGAGTCCTTCGGGACCCATGGTGTGATGAAGAGCTCTATAAACAAATGAGCTTTTATTCAATGTGATTCTCATCTCACCATCATGTCCACATCTGTAAATACTGTACAGTTTTGTCGCCACTTGCCTAAAAGTACGAATACTCAAAGCATCTCAGTGTAGCATAAACCAATTGACTAGTGATTTGAATATTTCACCCTTAGCTAATATTGCCAGCAAAGACTAGTGATACCTGTTGAATGCATTGAAGACATTTTTTCTTATGTATTCAGATGCCCTTATGTGTGCATAAACACATACTAATGTTGGGACTTTATACAATAAATGACTGAAACAACACAAGGCAAGCCTGAATGAGAAAAAATACTCTATATTTAGTTCAGTGGTACAAATACTTTGGAAAATCCAAGCTCCTGTATAACAGAATTTCTTGAAAGCTATCCTGGATCTGACTGTGATAATGAATTGGTTGAGGAGAATGTTACTGACAAGCAGAACAAGATCCTTTTCAATCCTCTCTGCTAATTTAAACTCACTTCTCTATCATTTCTACCAATGAGTCATAAATCCACATTTCAAAACAAGGTTAAAAAAAAGTTATGTAAAATGCAATAATCTCCTTATCTTGACGTTGTCAGAGCTTAAACCAACATATGGAGTGTTTGGTTTGCTGATTAATGGTTGCTGTCCCCTCAGCTGAACATCTAACAGTGCTAGCGTCTTTGTCTCTGGGACCTCACAGTGATGATTATAGGATAACCTCTTGCACATAGTAATTAATCAGCCCAGAAGAAGCCCATTTGCCCAGACTATATGTGACAGTTGCTTGGCTCGGTGGATCATTCAGCGGCAGGATCATGGGTCCCTATAATACCAACCTCAAAGTGTTCCTGAGCCTGGCTCAAGTTCAAAAGAAATCTGTGGATGTGTCAGGTGTTTATGGTGTGTCAATTAAATGTGTTGCCAAGACAATGAGAGACTGTACTCTTTGTTTTTTTCCACTGGCTGCTATTTAAGGCCAACACAACAATACTAGTAAGTTTACCACTCTTAGAAAACAAGCTAATCTTCATTCACAACCTCTTCTCAATGTGACTGGTGACTCTGCTGAGACATCATTTTCTCATTATAATTTCAGTTCATTTTAATTATATTCAGCAATATATCTTATAATCTGCAAGAGAAGCATCACACAGGCCAAATACAGTATATGATAAAATATCCCATGTTTTAATTTGAATGATTATAGTTTCCACTGAAATATTTCTGTGTTCACATACGTAAAGTTTAGTTTAGGTGAAGTGAGTATCTCATCTCATCTCATCTCATCTCATCTCATCTCATCTCATCGCATCTCATCTCATCTCATCTCATCTCATCTCATCTCATCTCATCTGCAACACGAAGAAAATGAAACACAAAGTTCTTCAAAAATAACATAAAACATTACAAGAAACAAATCAAGAACATACCCCCCCCCCCCCCCCCCCCCACCCACACACACACACACACACACACACACACACACACACACACACATACACACACACACATTACAAAGACACACACACACTCACACCCATATACAATGTAAGAGCTGTTGAGACATGGAAGGGCACTGAGGCTTAAGACAAGGAGGACGCTACCTTTCATCTTCTGCTTCTGCTTATCCTCATTGGGGTCGCAGAGGTTGACCTGCATATCAAAGGTTGTAAATTAAAATGTCTTAATTTGTCTAGGCCACAGAATAATTTCATAATTTCAACTTCATAAATAATGAATAACTAAAATCCAGACTTCAGGGCAGTGAGCTAGTGTGTATTTTCTGTTTTCGGTTAATCAGATATAATCCAAATAATCTTTTTCTTAAACAAAAATATTAAGAAAACTGAAAACTGCTTTATATCTTAATGAACTAAATATTTTGTAAAATGTAAAAACAAAGCAATTCCACTCATAGCAGACAGCATAGCATAGCAGACAGTCACCACACTACAGCTGCATCTACTAAAAAAAAAATGCACATCAAAAATAGTTGTTAAAAGCACATTCTTTGTCAATTTTTGTCTCAATCAAGTGACTAAGTCCAGCTTTCATAGCTGTTATAATTACCCTCCACATAAAATGCACAAACTGATCTTCATCCAAGGACAGTTATTACACCTATTAGAGAATCTTATGCGTAAAGATAAGTACAAACAAGCAGCAAAGCGAGCAAATGCTTTTCCGTGTAACTAATAAACAGAGAACCCCTTCACATATTGGAACTAAGGAATTACCTTGTGGTCCTCTGGCAGGTCTGTTAGCTGGGATTAATGGTCAGCCAGCTCCTGCATTGATCATCTTACAGCCATAAATGTCTGTTGCCGGGCAGGAGGAAGTGGTTTGTCATTAGAGCCGGGTTATTGAGGTGTCAGGACTCAGACTCCAAAACACTGGACAGAGGGATTAAAAAAAGAAAATGACTGGTTTAAAATGAAAGTACCAAGCAAAAGTAATTAACAGACAACTGTTGTGTGCAACAGAGCTTAGAAAGGATGCAGATGTTTGCTATTTATCACAAGATAACCTGCTGGTGACATGGTCACTGCGTGTACCGTATATTCTCAAACTTTAATGCAAGAAGAAATGCACACATGAAATATAAAACCAGTTGATAAGGCAGCATCAGGATGTAAATGACGGAAAGTTTTGAAGACAAGCTCATATACCGAGACAACCTCATTTACCAAGACAAGCTCATATACCTTGTGCATGCATGCACAATTATTATGAAGTGTCCTTGCCATCGCACAGTAACAAATATGTTTTTAAAAATAGCTGGGAATAGACCTCTACCACTTTGATTAGTTTAGAATGCAAGACAAGTCTGCTTTATGCATGGGGGAAATGTTGGAAAAAGTTGAATGGGTATCGTGCTGATGGTGCGATTTAGTAGTAACTGTGTAAGGCATTTAGTCAATCAGTGGAACAAAATAGTAGCTGCAGTATGTTGTTCTCAACATTCTGGTGTGGCCTGTTGTGGAATCCTCAATAGTATATGCAATACACAAGTGAACAATGTGGACTGTCAGGGCAGAAGGGTGCTCCAGTCTAACTCAACCAAAACACAAAATTGACCTCATGGTAAACATATACAGTCTATAGGAGAGAAGGTCCACCTCCTCTGTGTTAGTGGAGGGGACTTAGGCCAAATGAAAACAGGTCAAATAAAAAAAATTCAAGGATGGTTTCAGTAATTTTAGGTAGATAATATAATACTGATGCACACTCAAGAGTCCATTTTTTCTGGTAAGTTTAATTTTAGTTATGGAAACAGGTTGTGACATCATGATGACTACAAATTACCCAGTGCAAAGACGTGGAGATGCGGTGTCCATATTTACAGTCTATGGTCAAAACATTATCCAGGATTTTGGGAAAAAGGCCGATATAGTCTTTCCCGGTTGCAGAGAAACGTGGTGTACAGTATTTTACACAGACGACACACATATTCCAGAGTCTCTGCTCTAGTGAACATATTATCCTGCAGATATGAGAATTAGTCCATGGCATTATGAGAATGAATGTGGGCAAAATCGTCCACACAAAGGCTACACTTTAAGCTGCTTCCTTCTTCAACGCGTCTTTTAATGAGCCCCCATTCTCTTTGGCTGCAGAAATAACTCAAGCTAAGACCAAAGCCATTCATAAAAATGTACTCAGGGAGGTGGCAAATAGGCCCAAAATTTAAAACCCAAACATTATATGCAATAACCCTAACAATGACTTGCTTTAAGATCTTCTAGTGTTCAGGGCATGACTCACACTGAAGTTTAGTCGAAAGAGTCCTCTCTACCTAATTATTCTTTCAAATATCTCTGCCTGCACTGGTCTAATTACAGACTGCTCTGCATCCTGAGTCTATAATGAGGTGGACCAGAGCCAGACCTATAACATGACCCCACGTCTGGATTTTCTCGTGGAGTCTCGCTGTCTCTATCTCGTGGTTTGCCCAAGTATTGCAGCAGCCAGCGTGCTCCCTCGTCTTCTTTTGAAAAGATTGAATTGCTCTTGCACCAAAGCCCTTTCTACTCATGAAGACATAAGCGTTTTGAGAGACTGTGCAGGATATTTCAGAATGTTCTGCTCAGGGAGACGGGCATTACGCATGCAAATACGCGTCGTAATGTTTGTGTAGTGTAAATATCCTGGTGTTTGTACAAAAACAGGCAGACATTCCTCGTGTTCTATACTATCCACACAGTCCGGTGAGATCCACTTTTACAGTGAATCAGTGCGCAGCGGGGACGCGTGCAGCAGGGAGGCTGTCAGTCCTCGCCATCCCTCCTATTGGCTGCGGCGGGATGCTGGGTGTCTCTCGTGTTTTCTTAATCCTCAGTTGCAAGTGGAGCTCACGGAGCTTTGCAATGGAGCGAGAGAGGGGACCTTCACCTGTAGATATTTGACATTATCCTGTATCCCAGCACAGCAAACAGAAAAAAGAAACCTTACGGCACTTTTGAAGTAATTGCTCGTCGCTTCGGATTTTGCATCGCTGCACAGTTCCTGGAAATAACTTCACTGATCCAGGTTTGTTTGCGGGCGTCTGCCGCCCTTTGCTCCGGTTTAACGGGATACTGCAGGCTGTATGGAGGGATGTCGGCATGGCTTGCACCAGGAGAACCAAAACTTTGGTGTCTACATGCGTGATCCTGAGCGGCATGACCAACATCGTTTGCCTGCTCTATGTCGGATGGGTTACTAACTACATCGCCAACATTTACATCAAGGTCCCGATGCCTTTACCTGAGAGAAAGTTTGAAGGTGACAAAAGAGGTGACACTCTACGGATCATGGAGAGACTGGATCGGCTGGAGAATGTGGTGAACCAGCACATACAAGGTAAAGCCTCTATAAACTGAACACACAGCAGGGAGAAAACTACACTCCTGCCTTACTTTACATAGATCCGTGCTTCCTCATGAGGAAGTTACAGCGTGTTAAGATGTGTTTGTACCGTTCACCTTCTCCCTTTTGTTGGGAAATGGATGCAGCACGAACTTCTTTTGTGTCTTTTAAGCGCGGGTATTTGGAGGGTGTGATAAAGGACAAAACACTGTAAGATAAAACTGCACGTCCTCAGGGGATTAGTACAGTGAGGCTGTAACCTATTTCAGGATTGAACTACATATAGAAGCAAAATATTTAACTGTGAGTAGCCAGAAACATGAGAAAATATGGTATTTCCACAAATAAATACAATTCATTAAGGTCTAACCACTGATTTAGACAGCATACATGCTTGTGTCTTTGTGAATGTTTAATCCTGTTGTTTAGAAAAGTGCACAAGCTTGACTTTATTCACCTGAGAATTGCAAAATAGAATCCCTCAATAATGATGGGCCAAATCTAATGAAGTATTTACTGCTGTCAGTAGATAAAAATGGCATTAACTAAAAAAAAAAAAAAAAAAAAGAGTTTAAGATTTCTGGCTGCAGTAAGTGTTTGAAAAAGACATCACTTTAGTTCTGATCTGTTCCATTTGTTTGCCTCATGTGAATGAAATCATCTGACTTGAACTCATCCTTTTAGGAATGTCAGGAATCCCCTGTTTTTTTGCTCAGATTTCCTGCTCTTGCTGTTGCTTTCGCTTGATTAATTTTTCTGTGTCTTTAAACGAGCTATTCTTGTCATCACACATCACATGGGGGCTCATTTTGGGCAGGTCCCAATTTGAAATGGCTCAGAGCTGGTGCAGACGTGAAATGCAGACAGAAATCTGCTCACGCTTCTTTGAGCAATCAGGCTCTGTGCTAAGCTCGGGTAAACATTCCTCCTGGGGGCAGGTCTCTATTTCAGCTTGGCACCCATAGGCATCCGCAGGGTGGAGCTTTGTTGAGGTGCCCCCAGTGACTTACCTTCAGAGTGCATGTTTCAGCTGCTTCTGTTACACAGTCAGAATAGATCACTTCATGCTAGATTGGAACCAACAAAATAAGCACGGCTTACATGGGCATTCCTTTATATTTTCCTCTTTCGCAAGACTTCATTTGAAACAGAAATGATATGAATGAAGAATATAGTGATTTATTCTAGGATAAATCAGCCAATCACACTTCAACAGTACTTGGACTTTTTTTAAAGCGTACAAAAGTACACTTTGACATTTTGTAACTGAGAGTATGTTTATTCTTGCATGACATGAAATGAAGAGACTGAAAACCTTCAAGTAGAATGAAAACTGGAAAATTACTCACCTGAAAAAGGTGGTCTGCAGTTCCTGTTAATTAGTTAACACATTATATCTCCGGTATTACTGCACTTGAGACAAGAAACCTCAGTTAATGTTTTTATATGTAGATTGCTCATAGTTGCTCTTTATCTTTAGAGCAGAGGCTTAATGTTTCCTTGTTTTTCATACAGCATTAACATACATATGTATTTGGCATGAACCTTCTCATTTAGCTCATTGTCAGAAAGCTTATTGCTACTTTTAAAACTAGGGCAGTCATTGTGTAGTTTTAGAAATGACACACATATTAAACCTCTGTTGCTTTTTCCTAACTCATTGTCTCACAAGCTCAGTCAGCCGGTTTCATTCTTGGTTGCTTTGGGTGGTTGCATTCTTTTGAGTTTGTGAACCTGTTTCCAGGCCCCTGACATACATACACTGCAGTGACATGATAGAGATCACATGAATAGCAACAGAGCGTCTGACTGCTCGTCATTTTCAGAGTTTGAGAGCGCAGCACTGTTTGTATCAATAGAGACGGTTTGGGAGAATGCCGGAGGAGACTGTGGATAACACACCATATCAGTGCACATTTTCAACAATAAAAACTGTTATAAGAAAATGACCTGTCACTTTAAGTGCAAACCGCATTGTCTGGAATTTCCTGGTAATTGCTTTGAATGGATCTGTTCTTAACGTGGACCCATTATTTGAGTCTGTAAGTGGCCAACAGCGTTCAGTCAGTAAAGAGTCATTAGTGAACATGGTTGGCATCTCAAAAAATACATTTATATTTTCTGTCTTTGTTATGATATGAGATGAGTGCGGAAATGGTATATTCTGACTCTTGCATATCAGTTTAGTACCGTGGCTTGTACAGTATTCAGACAGCCACAACCTGAATGTGCATGAGCTTTAGTGCACTGGCGGTGAATGTGAGCTCCCACACCACGCCTTGCCGAGTGTGAGAATGAAACTGCAGTTGACTCACTGCAGACAGTCAAGAGAGATGTCTCTGGTGTCAGCTTCACACCAAGGGATGAGACAGAAATATTCCACCAATGTAACTATGTGCTGACGTTAAGTGGCCTGTTACTAGGCGAAAGCAACATGGCAACGCCAGGTAAACAGGCTGAACCCTTTCTTTATTAAGTACAAGCCGACCGGTGAGAATTTATTGGATAGCTGGATGGAGCAGGTTCTCACATGCCCACCATGAGGGCTATTTGCTGCACTCCCGGCTTTATGCAACCGGAACCCAAAATATGGGAAAAATCTTGCAGCTGCATGTCATTGGGCTTGTTTTCAGGAAGGTTATAACTCACATTATCTTACGAGCCTGTTGCAGCACATGAAGCACTTTCAGTTTCTTTAAAAATATATCCAAATTCTAAAGGTTTTGATGTCTTTAAACATTCTTCCTCATCCTCTTTTCTCGTATTGAATGTGTATAGTTATTGATCTGGGTGATGACTTGCATGATTTCCATAACTTGGAGAAATAGTACCTGACTGAATAGGGCTGTATATTACAATCAGATTAATTAAATTGACCATATGGATTAAACTAATCACATAAATCATATTAAGTGCTGACTTTATGGTCTCTTGTAGGTTGTCTGCAGGCTTTTTTCTACCTTACTATTTCCTTGTTGCTAACTGGATGCTGTCTGCAGCTTCATACAGCACTACGGCAATTTAACTCCGTACAAACAGCTTTATTTAATAAACTTATAGAGGAATGGAGCTGCACCTAATAATTATGTACTTTTTTTAATTAGTCTATTGATTTATGTATTTATCATTTAGTCTTTAGAATTGTGGAAAAAAGATCATTATTAGTCGTAATTTGTAGATGTTTTGATGAAGAGTCCACTAACTTCATATATAACAAATAAAATGGCAAATGTGTAGTCTATTTAAGAAGACTAAACCATAAAATGTCAGCTCATATATTAATCAACTAATTCTTACAGCTGTATGAACTAAATACTGCTCATGTCGGTGGTTGGTGTAAAAAATAAATAAATTCCTTGCACAGACGTGCTGTTTTTCTGAAACCATATTTTATTTGGATGCTCGTAAAAAGGATCCTTGTTTCATAAACGTATTTGACCTCTCAGGATGTGTGGTCTGGTTGAGTGGCTATGAAGCCTGTGACAGTTATTAACGCGGTGCTGATTTTGCTACAAATGATCGTGACAATTCCCATGATGGCCTCAGGCAAATCCACCCGTCAAGTCAATTTAGAAACTCGGTAAATCAGCGTTTCCGTTGATGCTCAGAGGACAGCCATGTGGGTATTTATCTGATGTGATTTTCCAGAGTGACAATGGGCACAGTGTTGGAATACATGAGTGAGGGCGAAGGCTAAGGGAGAGCTTATTCGTGGACATGGATGTGTGCAGGTTTGTGTGTGCATGCTTGTGCAGGCTATGGTATGCAGCCTGGGAAAGCACAAGCACTCGCACATACTTCAAGATTTTCAAACCCGTGGGAGGAAAAAAGAGTCAAAAGATGCTTTCAAATATTTTCAGCACAAGGCAGCTTTGCTCTTAAAGTCAGACCATGCTATCAAGGTATATTCAACATACTGTATACTGACTCAAATGTCTCTGCTGCAGGAACTTCCAGAGTTCTGCTTACAGCCAGGGATGATTGTGCTGTTTTTAATTTGTCATGTCACGTCTTCTGAGACAGATATTCATTTGGAAACGGAGAGTTCATTACCTCAGCAGGTAGGAGGCTGATGCAACAAACCACAAAACACTGCTGCCATGGTAAAATTGTGTTAAACATATTTATGTGTTATGATGATTATTGGGTGTTCAATTGTAAAAACTGATGAAAGCTTTCCAGTGTGTTGTACTGGAGGGGATGTTGTTTAAACCAGAAACAAAAACTAAGGAGTACTTTCTCTTATGCTGGGCTCTAACTACTCAAGTTTTGCATGGATTTAGTCCCAAATTAACCCCTCCTGACAACTGGAACCAACTTCTGTAGAGGTGGCTAATTATGGTGAATTAGGGTTGGGTGGTGGCCACTAATGAGCAGCATGGAATAAATTGCTGCTGCTGCTGGACGGAGAGAAAATGCAGCATTTGAAGTGACAGGATGGATTTCAACATGCAAAAGGCATGATGATCAGACAAGTATCTTTTGATGAAAATATTAGTGTGCTCGTTGTGCCATTAATCAAAATTAAAAGCGAGTTGCAAGTTTGTTTTTTTTTTCTCTCCAGAAAGAACACAGTGTATTTTTTAATTTCAAAGGTCATTTTGCAAGAAAATCTCAATATTGCTCCAGGGAATGTTCTCAAGGACTCTTATGTATACAGTAAAACACAGCTTTGTAATTTTTGTTATGAATCAAAAGATAATATTGCATTTTTTTCATTTTCTCATTTGAGGGTTAAGCAATGGATAACATGAGTGAGGCCCACCTTAAAGTTAGGTTTATGTTGTGGGTTTAGGACAAGATAGCCCCAACTAAGATATCCAACGTGTTAGTATCTGGTGATGTCAGTGGTTGTGGAAGGTAGTCAAATCCTAAGTCAGGCTGGAACATGTGAAATTAACATTGTAGTTTTTTTTACCTTACTGCACCAACCAGCATGCTTACAAAAAAAGTTAAGCTACTGTGTCTTGGAACATTTTGCAGTAGATTTATTACATGTCTGATTCATCTGTCAGCATGACTGGTTTGCAGCCTGCAGGCAGGGACCCTGACTGTGTGTGTGTGAGAGAAAAACTGTGTGGGATGAGGAGTGGGAATAAAAAACGGGCAAATATTCTGGGTGGTAATTTCAATAAATCGACTTGTTATTAAAATTCATGTTTGATTGTCTAAAAATCAAAATAACAATTATTATTTTTAACCAAGAGGGATTAATCAACATGAAGGGACAAAAGTAACAGACATCAAAAAGAGTATATATGCAAAGTGTGTCCCTTGATAATTTGTAAAAGATGGATCAGTTCACTAGGACACATGTATTAGGCGTTAATTTCCTGCCCAGTGATGTTTTGGAAGTTAAAGCAAATATATGAATGCAATTCCTGAGATTTGTATTGTAGCTCAAGCTGACAATAAAACAAAGCCTTAAGACTTCCCTGTTCAGACAGGTCCGAACCGTTCTTAATCTCCACAGTCACTGGACTCCTTTATTTTAGAAGCTTTTATTTCGTAGTACCTAGTGGGTTTCTTCTGTATTCTGGGTTTTTACTTTATACATTGTTGCATTATAAATAACATTAATTATTGTTATATATTTACTAATGTTAAATATTATAAAACGTTCATCTCTGTGATATTCAGCTACATTAAAGCTACAATGTAGAACATTTGTCTCCTCCTTCTGGCAGTGAGAGTAGTTAGACAAAAAAAAATGGCTAATGCATGCACATTACACCAATGGTAATCTGTATTTGCCTTAGCCTTTGATCTGTCTTCTTTTTACAAAGTGTTTCTTCCTCTAAAGACTGTGTTTCTATGTTATCAGGACATTTTACAGGTCCTAAATTATTCCTTCTGACCAGATATGTAAATTTATAGAACCTTGGTAGCATCCATAACTGTTTTTGCTATAGGCGCCTAGTTTCTACTCCATACTTCCATTATTACAGTTGCCCCTCTCTTCAGCTCTGACAAACAGTCCTTTGTGCTTGATGTAAAATGCATCGCTACCAATGCACCAGACCAGGAATGTCACCACAGAAAACAAGTGTAAAGCTCCAGTATGCTGTGAAATGCATAGAAATTTACCTGGTGCTGACAGTTTTAATCACTATTGTGTGAACTTGTTTGGCAAGGGCTAGAATATAACATATGCTTCTTTAAGTGTGAGTCTGGCACTATAATTTTAAATGTTTTTTGAGCCGCACGCAGGAGGAAGCATCTCAAACAAGCTCACAGCAGCACATTATTTCTCATATACCAAGCACTGTTCACTGACATCTTGTAGCCAATGCAGAGAAGAAACACGAGCACCCCATTAAAGAGGTCTTTCTTTTCTGTTTGGCAAAGAAAGAAATCTTAAAATGCTCAATACTCTCTGGACTTGTGAACATCTGATGTGCAGTATTAAATGCATCCGAATGTATCTGCAAAACATGTACAGAATCCGAACCATTTCTAATGAGACAGTTTCCTGGCAATCCTTTGTATTTGTTTGTCATGGTTAGCATCTCTGCATTCTCTATAACAACTTGACACCTCCATGCTGCAAAGTCACTGCATATCATTAAAGGCAACAGCAGCGGAGAACAAATTGAAATGTTTTGTTGCTGCATACTTAAAAAAGGCTTGTCTTTTTATCACTCCTTTGCACCTCTTCATAATTAATGCCACTAAGTGAGGAAGTGTGCATCATTCAAACACACCCATACCATCATGCACAAAATGTTCATCTGTGTGAACAAGTCGTTTTCTCGTGCATTAGCGCACTGTTGTGTCTCTTCTGATTCTGTGATCTAATCCATTAGCTGACATGTTCAAATCCATTCAATCAATTCTATTATATTGATAATAGAATGAATTTGCATCGTTTTGGGGGGAGGATGATGAAGCACAAAAAAAGCACAAAAAAGCAGCAAAAATTTACTCAATTAATGGTATCTAATCTCATTTGCGCAGAAAATGAGGCAGATTGTGAAGAAATGTCCTGTGATGCTGCTGATGGAGCATCCAGTGTCTGCTGGGCTCTTTCTGCTCATCCACCATTACCCAGCTGCCATTTGTTAGGATCAGCCTTCATGAACCACGTGGACCGACATAAACTGTGCTGCTTGCATGGCAAATGTATAATTTTGTGCTCATGTGTGCAGTCAGCACATAAACCCAATCTGCTCACCCTCCCACTAAAATGCAATAATGTTTGATTAATTTCACTGTTAAAAGCAACAAGAGCCAGCGTTACTTTGAGGGTGCACTGTTTCCACTTAGCAGATCCTTTGTCTGCATGACGATGAAATTCAGTTGTCGGTATTCGATTTGTCTTTATTGGGTCAGCTGTTGCTGACATGACGCTATGGGGAAAGTGGAGATGGATTACAGAGCGAGACTCGACAAGACAGAAGTGAATTACTGTAGCCTCAAAGTGGGATTTATCATGGCTAACTATAATTGAGATCTTCCATCAAAATATGCCTTCCCAACCCTTACTCATCACTAATCCATCAGACAAAGCCACAACTGAAGTTATCTGCCACAAAGTTACACTGATAAAATCCAGAGAACAGAAAGAAGCAATTAAATTGATCATGTGAACTTAATCTTTTCTTTCATTATAACGTTACTTACTTTCAAAGCACAAATCTGTCCTTGAACGCCCCACACCAATGTTCATCTGCCAGCTTTTTACACCTAAGCTGTGTTCACTCAGGACAAGACTTGCTTTGGGTCCTCTCTGATTTCTAATAATCACTCTGTGCAAGTCTTCAGTTTTGTTAATCTAAAAAGTCCTATCTGTTTAGATGAAGTGTGATGTAAGGCCCACCCAGAGTCCACATGGCTTCACTACTTATTCTAACAGCTCCATGTACAAAGGCAAATAATTTGAAAATCATTGTTGAAAGCTTAATGGAAATATGGTATCTATATTTCATAACATTTAATTCTCCTTATCGGCCCCCGCGGATCTGATGTTTCCCGTCAGAGTTCATTCATTCATGTCCCTTTTGCCCTTTCCACAATCTGTCCTGTTGCCTCAGATCCAACCACTCCATCTGCTCTAGCTGTAACCTCAGGTCTTTTTACCTATCCTGATCACCTGTTCATCTGTTCGCCTGTTCCTTCAGTAGCTATATAATGTATATAGAGTATATACTTCCACTCGCCCCTTGCTAGGCTTTCTATTCCGTGCATTATCAGCTCTCAAGCCTTCTCTTTGGTACCTTTCCATTTTGTCTAATTTTTGCCTTTGACCATCTGATATTTTTACCTGCTTGCTGACTTAAGCTCTTGCCAATCCCCATACCTGCCGCTGCATGCATTACCGTTAATAAATCTGAACTGCTTGAACCCCGGAGTCCTGAGCTGCAGCAGTTTATCTGGGATTTTTGTCTCCTCAGTGGAAACATGATTGTTTCCCTAGAGTTACTGATATCATACTCAATTCAGTGGTGACTGGTGGTTAAATTTGGTGGGTGGGCTAAGAAATGCGTAATACCTGTTAAATAATTAACACAGCAGCAAAAGGACCATCACCTAAATACACACAGTTACATCACACTATACGTTTTAGTGCTCTACATCAGTGGTGACCAGATCACTGGTCTGGCTCCAGGTCCCCTTAATCGATGTGACCCAAATCAAAGACAATGTTCAACTTCACAAACTTGTTTTTGTGCAGTTTGAACCTGAGACTGTAGAATATAATATCACAATATGAAACCACAGAAAAAACAAATGTAAATATAAACCAAAGTGACCGATATGTGGTGATGCTAGAGAGGGAACTATTCCCTTTTACCCTCAATTAGCTGCAAGTGTTGTTACATTCAGTCACTTCTTAAAGCATTAATTATAAGGCTGAGATGACAGTCACAACATTACACTAACAGACATTTTTAACAGGCTCAGTTGTTGTTTTCATGTAAAATATGTGAAATAAAAAAGTGCAACTTCTGGGAAATGCTAATTCACAATTCCTTGTCGGGTCCATGCTGTATCTTGTCCAGGCTCGGAAAACAGACAAGTGAATTCTTGGCTACACTTTCAGTCCTTTCTTTCGAACCAAGAAACACAAAACTTATGATTTTGTCGTTTGTCGCATTTTTAACTAATGACCAGCGGCCTGAGGGCTGACTGGATTTAACCCAAATGATCAGTGTAAATGAATGAAAGCGGACTGATGTTCTCCGTTTTTCTGTTTTTCTACCGTTGGCATCACCAAAACTTAAAACAGTCTGTTGTTATTTAAAAAATAATTATTGCCTATTTTTTGTGTTAGCTTGGGAGGGCTTAGCCCTGTTAGCCCATTTACACCAGCCATCTGTGACAATACTTATTTTTGCATGCTGAATATGACATAAAACCAGGTGTACGGAAATGCCCTTAGTGTTTCAACCCAGGTCTCTTATCCACCAAAGGTTTGCTTTTCCTTAAAAGATGTCCATGTAACTTTGCTCTACCGTAATTACTTGACACTTAGTAAATCCAGTCACATATTCTTCCCTCTTTCCAGTATTTGAACAGTCGCTAATCAAAATGCAGATGTAAGAAAGATAGGCGGCTTTTCACTGCTGACAGGTTGATCAGCAGCAAACTTTGTAAATTTGTCACGAAGAAAACGCTCAGTAAATCTTGTCGTTAATCACATGAGATCCCCAGCTAATTTAGCGGAGTCTGATTTGGGCTTAATGTAGATATGCTGCATAATCAGTATGTTTTTCTCCTTTAACATTTCTGTTTTCCATTTGCAGTCCATCACAGTCTTATCAATGTTATCATGTTTTTAGTTACATTTCCTGTTATCATATTCATATGCATTTACAGTACAAATGTGTTCATTCTGAATCATGCAAATTTATATATTACATATTTCTGAAATCTGTACATCTTATATTTCAAATATTTTTATTGTGAAGCAGGCAGTATATCAAAAATACATCCATCTTTTTTGGTTTATGCAGTGCTTTATTATTTATTATAATCTAATATAAGTAACAAAGGAGTTCTACAAATAAGTAAATAAATGAGAAACAACAAATGGGAGAAACATTTGAAAAATATACAAAAACAAGTAAATAAATATATTTATTAAAATAAAATCCTACATCCTGTTTCAAGAAATAAATAAATGGTTGCCACATCCTTTTGAAGTCTTCCAACCTACCACTAAGACAATAGCAAATACTTGCAAGGTGTAGTGTATCAGTCAGTGCCGTTAACCATGCTTCGAAGTAGGTGTCTCTGTTTTTTTCCAGTGGAGGAGACCATGTGATAGAAGGCGGCACTGCATATTCTGTAGGTTCCCAGTGCTCCCTGATGTCCCTAGTATAACCAAGAGTGGATCTGGTCGTAATGTAGTCTTAAAGACCCCTGAGAAAAAAGAAAACACTGCTGTCCAGAAATTTTCTAGTTTGGGGCTTTGAAATCTCTACGTCTTAAGTTGTCACTTACAGAAACACTTCTGCAAGTTGTTAAGTTGCTGTAGTTAAGCCATGAAATCTTTGAGAGTTAAAGTGGAAGTACCTTCATAATGTTTAATCCCAGAGTGAAACATCTGAATGAATGGTTAAATACTTTCAGGAAAATTATCTAAAGGGTTCAGTGTCTTTTCATATGTCTAATCACTTAATGTTCATGTTTTTTAATTTTTAAATTCAAATCAAGAAACAGAAAGAAAAGAACTTTCAGGCTATTAATTTACAGAAAACAAATGTGAGTACTCTCCTAGTGTGATTAGAGGATAAAGAAACACTTGTGGAAATGTGATTAATTTGTGATATTACAGATATTATTGCTGGCTGCTGCATTTAGCTGTTTGATTGTGACCTCCTATCCTGTAGTTTTTATGGCTGCGTTGAGATTTGAATCTGAAAAAACCTCTGGCCTTGTCCATGAAGTGAAGACATTTTAAAGGTGTTTTGTTCCCTAGTTGTCAAACCACTCCACCCTTTCTAAGCATTACTCTGGATAAAATTTAAGGCTTCATATGACAACTGTCAAAGAGCATCTTAGTACTGGGAGAGTGTTTTGCGTGACTTCTCCTGCTTCTGACACATAGAGCGTCACATGTTCTCATTTTCATATCAAACTTCAGTAATTTTGTGATCAGGAGCATGTCCTGTCACCTGTAAACATCTTGATACAAGAGCTGGAACAATGGGTCACTTAATTATTTGTCAGTCGACAAAAAAAGATTCTTCGATAATGTCAGCAATTGTTGATGGAAAACTGCACCGTACTGCTGCTGATTTCTGCTTCTTAAATGTGAAGATTTCTAATTTGTTCCTAGTCAAATACAGTGAGTCAATATCTCTGAACTTTTGCAAAAACAAGCTTTTGAAAGGAGTCATTTTAGAGTCTAGAAACCTGTGTCTGGCATTTTAATGTGTTTTCTGATGTTTCATCTGCCACACAATTCAGGGATTAATAGCCCAGTATTCAGCAGATCACTCAATAATGAAACTAATCATTAGCTGCTGGTGTATTATTATTGCACCAAGATTACTTTTTAATGATAAAAAGTAATGAATAGTGTTTTCTAGTCCCCTTTGAGTAGCATCAGTGCAGTTTATTCTCAGCCAAGTGACATAAGTGAATGTTAAAGTGTTAGTTTTTTTTTTCCCTTTCCCCAGAGCTCAAGAGAAGATAAACAGCCTGATATTAAATAAATATAATAGGAAAATTACGAAAGATGGAGCAGGTACAGTTAAAAACACACGCTCGTATTTGTATTGTTTCTGAATTCCTTTTTGCATTACACTACACTGCGAACACACACAGGTTTTGGTCACATTAAGGAGCAGTTGATGCCTAAAGCTTGGCGCTGGCGTCCCCTGGCTGTCTGCGCCTCTTCCAAGCCAAGCCATCAAATATTCACAAATGCCTCTTGAATCCAAATGCTTTGCATAAAAATAGATCCATTTGTTTCTAAGGAGGTAATTCGGCAGGGAAACAGCACCTTCAGAAACACCTCTGAGGCCTCTACACAGACCACTGTTAGAAATGTTAAGTGCAGGGTGTGATCACAGCTTATGCTGCTTTGTTTACTGGGCACATTTTTCACTAATAAAGTGATCAATAATTAAATAATAAAATAATTTTTTTAAAGACTTTTGCATTTCAGGGTATTAATGCTGATACTGAAACTGTAACTGTCTGTCTTTGGCCAGCTCGATAAAGCTGTTGGATCTTCTGACACATGATGGGGAGATTCAGCCATCAGGCAGAGGATCTTTCAGTCTAGTACGGAGACCTCTGTCTGCCACCAGCAACAAGCCAGCAGCCATTGAGTCTTCCAGGCCCAAAGTGCAAACTGTCACTGTGCAAAACTCCCCTGTCACATGCTTTTCTGGGGCATCTGCTGTGTCGTGATAAGGACTCGACTGCTTCACAGTTTTGCAACAAAGCGCAGAGTTTTGGAGTTAATTATATATCTCATTGTGTTGTTGTTGGAATTAATGTTCAACCTATACGTTCTGTAGCAGAGTCATGACTCGTGATAGTGCGCAGCAGCATGTAAGGCTTCTTTCAAAGAGAGGTGTGAAAGGTAAGAGCACATCTGCTCCTCTGCGATTACAGAACTGAAACACGAAGCAGCTAAACCTTCATAGTTCTCTAGAGTGAGCTCCCTTTGGCACTTCCTCTGAATCAGGAGCCTCAGGTTCAGCACATGGACCCGCTGGACTACTCAGCGATCGCTGTGACTCTACAGGCTGTAATACTGCTCAGTGAGAAGAACTTTAGCTGTGGGATGAAGGCAGTCTCACCTGAAGCTGCAAACTGCAAACTGCCAAAGCTACAGTGTTTTGCGAAGTCAATAGAGGCATCGGGCCTGATGCATGAACCATGTGTACGGACGGATTTGATATTAAATTGTCCGTTTCCTCACTTTTAGAACTTTGATGACCTCAGTAACTGTAAAATTCTCATTTGTAAGAAAAAAAAGCACTAAAACAAACTTATTGTAATACATAGCCAACATGCATTTATTTCATAGTCATTCATTTAATAGTGGTGACTGATAACACTTACTACAGAATGTTTAGCCTAAATGACAGTCAAGTCATAATAATCTGCCCACACACCTCCGCAGTCATTATCATATTAATGACAGCCTACATCATTCATCATGACTTCTATAGTCCTACTCATAAGATATGAAGCAGTAGAAATTTGATGCTCAAACAAACCCACAATTGTTCATTTGTTTATGGAAGAAGCGTTGACCAAAGTAGCCTTGAGAAGACAATGTGTGTTGGTGAGTGTGATGAGTGACCGACAAACCGCTTCCAACTGCAGAGGCATATTCTTCAACACCTCTGTGTCATTCTGGAGCCTGCACTTAGAGCAAAGACCAAGCAATCTACTCCCACTCTGCCTCATCTGCAAGTACTCACCTCCATTGGTTTCCTGGCCACTGGGACTTTCCAGAGATTGCTGAAAGGCCTGGCATATCCCAGTTTATTGTTAGTCGTGCGCTCCCTAAAGTTCTCCAGGGTATCATTCAGCTAACACCTCAGTACAATCAATTTCCAGATACAGCTGCACAGCACAAAATAAATAGGGGGCTTATGCCATTGCTAGAATGCCCGCAAATGACTGTACTCATGCGGCATCAAGGCACCATCTCCAGATCCATTGTCCATCCTCAAGAGAAAACAGCTGCATTCCATCATCTTCCACTATGTGAGTACACATCTTGAACCTAGTGGTCATTTGACCAGAGAGAGTGCAGGGTTCTTAGGCGCATTATTTCAGAGGGTATGAGGTTGGATCAAGATGCTGTTGGAGATGGTCGGCTAAATCGGGAGTGTAATAACATGCAACCTGCATCACTGTGTCAGGTTTTAACATTTAAAATAACATTTTAATTTCAGATGATTGAGGATGTGCCCCACTACCTTGGCTAATACCAGTAATTCCCAGACCTCAGGCTTTTAAATATTATGACAGCTTATATTATACAGAGAACTTAAATGTGCTTCCTTCATCTAATTGGTTAATCGGGCCATTTCCGCATGTTAGTTGCAAAGTGCCTGACACACACATAAAATATGACTCATCAACACAGCAGGTGGGTAAGCACGTAATTGGATGTCTGTGCACTTCTTTGATTAGGAACAAATATAGGAAGATGAAACTTTTCATAAATGCCATGTATTGTAACACACATATTCTGCATACCGATGGCCATCTGATTTATATATTTATTGAATGAAAGATGCACTGACAAAAAAACGTTTTTCTTTAGGTTATTTTTCTACAGCCATACTGCCTCTTATATTGGTGGTAGTGGCGGCCATTTGATCTGGTGCAGGCCTAGAGCAAGTGGGCAATAAAAATCATTATTAATGTCACTTGAGTTCCTGAAGTCACAGAGGCAGTTAACAAGCTGGCGACTGGTGTCGTTAGTCATTACTTACTTTCATGTGGAATTTCAGTGCTGCCTGCAAGTTTCCCCAACTTTGTACGTTGCTTCATGCCATGATTTAAATCACTGAGTAATGTACCACGATCACAACTGTGACTTTTAACAGTCACCACAACTGTGTGCTCATTTGTATGATGTGGAGCAAACACAACACTCAGTGTGAGCCCCATTAACTAACTACAAACTTCCATTCAGAATAATAAATGACCAGTACCTTGTGCATCTCCAATATCTGAAATCTGCAAATGGTCCATAATCAGTGGTATGTAGATGTGTTTTTTTAAAAGGGGAAATATTCATATTTATATACATGTATACAGTTACAGGATGCGCTCTGCCAACACTATAACTGAAGTGCACATAATAAGCTAATGACTGAAATTAAACAGCACCTTCTAAAAACAGCTGCAGTATCATTACGATTTCTCATAACAATCAAGATAAGTTCAGATTTTTGTTCCGCTTTAACTTCCTTCCTCGAATAAGATCCACTCTTTATAACAGATTTGACAAACAGTGTGATCTTTCTGGTCTGTGACTCGTTTGTTTGTCACTAGCACCGTTTGGTCACTAGAGACTCAATGAGCCTCATCACTGGCCTTTAGCTTTGTCTTTCATCCTTAGCGGGTGATGTGAAAGGTGCGGCACATTTAGCCAGCTGGTTTTGCAGAAGAAGACAGCCTGAGGCTATTTTTCTCCCTTTCCTCATGAATGAGCATGCCAGTTCACACTGGTGTCTCTGCACACTGCCAGTTTTTGCGACTGAGGTTAATGACAGAGAAAGTACATTTTAATTGATGTCAAATTGGTTTTGATTTTCATCTTTACCTTTTTTCTCTCTCTCTGTGCTTTATCATTATACGCTACCAGTTCTCACACATGTCTCATTCAATTGAATGAGACATGTGTGAGAACTTTTGACTGGTATTGTGTGTATTGTGGTTTTGAGTACAGACTATTACAATGTGTTGTATTTAAGATCAATCCAAAACACTAACAATTAGTTTGTCCTCTGCACATTGTTGCAAAGTTTTTCCATTTCTACATCTTCTAGTAGGTGATGTATTTATTACTTTTATACCTGAATTTCTTATTCACCAACAGTGTAACAATGCCTCATTCAAATTCAAATGGTGAGTGAGGTCACCAAGGAGAACCACATTTGATTTAGTGTCAATATACTGTAAAATAACATAACATGTAAATGGAAATTAAGCAAAAAATGAAAAGGCGAAACTAATCTTATCTTATCTTACATCACTGTTGTTGGAAATGGATGACAAATATGAGATAAGATCACCATCAACCATCTATGTATTTGCATCTTTATGGTTGTTAATTCCACCCAGTGCTATGAGCGGCCGTGTTTTCATTTGATCGTTCTATTCCAACTTGTCGAAATGGTTTGGGAGGGACTTGGACGATCTGCTTCACCATAATTGTGTTTACATGCACACCAGTATCCTGTTTATGAGCCTGATTATTGGCCTCTAGCTTTTTATTTTCACATTTATTTATTTATTTTTTTTACAGTGGAAGAATCATCAATTAACCTAACAAGCATGTGTTTGTATGGTGGGACGAAGCAGGAGTACCCACAAACTCCACATAGAAAGAAACAGAATATGATGTTTATGAGGGTTTGTACAGACTAGTGGACTAGTCAGTTTGTCGGCTTCACATCTGTGCCATGGCACGGATTGCATAACAATAACAACATTGATTGCAAAATATATTAGTCAGTTTTGAAATACAACAAAAGTACTACTGCATTTTGATGGTGCTGATTTGCAGCCTGTTTTTATACAGCCTATACATACCTGCAGAACGTAGTATGTGGTGCATGACTTTACTTTCTACAGTGTTTTTGTTAGTGACGTCATTTGCGACTAGTCGACTTTCATTACACAACCATCGAGTTTAAAAAAATCTGTTTTGTTTTGACATGTGCATCCACTAAATACTGAAGCCAGAGTAAGCCTATGATCAAAATATAATTTCTACGATACAGTGTAATATGGAAAGTAATGCATAGTTTTAGGAAACGATTTGGCGAGCCCATGACCAAATTAAAAATGAACAACGAAACTAAGTAAGAAAATAAAACATTTTTTCTGGTGGATTTATTCATTCATTTCTGGGTACCGATATTAACTTTACCACATTTCACCTCGTTTTTATCCCTCCCTCTGAGGCAGCTCTGTAGTTTGACCTGAGGTCTTTTCTCCTCATCTGTCTCAAAATGGAGAAATCTTGAAATATGTCATTGTCCAGCCCTTCGACTTACAGTTGTTGAGAATAGATAGTCTGTAATCCAACCTTCAGAGCTTCACAATTATCTACCCCAAGAGGCCACTTTCTAATCCTCAGCATTTGTCTCACTTTCACTTCTTTTTCTTGTTGTCTCCACAGAATGTTACAACCAAATCAGCTGAATTTTGCAGCTTAGTTTAGAAGTTTATGTTTGCAGTTTAGTTCATTTCATTTCCCCCATTCAGTTTGAAATTTTTACAGCAAGTTGCTCAGAGAATCTACTTCATAGAGAAAATTGATCAGCACATTTACAAACACATGTAAATCTGTGTTTGCATCCAGGACGTCATCCTCATACATATTTTGGAAGCCTGCAACTCTTATTAAACATTATTAATCGTACTCGACAATGCCTCTTGAACTGTGGTCTCTCTTGTATATTGATACTGTTTTCACGGTACTAATGTATTTTTTCTGCATTTTTAATCCACGTGGTATTACATTTCTTTAAACAAGCATTTGCTGTTGCAGATGCCTAGTATGTAAGTCCCATTTCTTGAAAACTGAATTTGTGTGTGTGTGTGTCAAGAGGCTGATTGGAGAACAGTAGGAGTTAATGGCTTTTCTTTGCACTTCATGTGTGAACATGGGCATGAGTATGCCACTAATAATCAGATAATAGCCCAACTACAATAAAAAATACCCCATCCAGCCTGTTCAGACAGAATTATCAGTCAGGGTGGATTTTGAAAATCTGTTCAATAAGAAATATTAGCGCCCAATAGACCTCTTCAAGGTTGGTAAATAATGTGATGTTTTTTTCTAGGGGCGGGACTTAACTGGATGCCAAACATCTCAAACGCTATAGCTTGGAAATGGCAGTTAGCATATTTCAATGCACTATTTTGGCACGAATGGACGAGGAAAACACATATTTTAGACAATATACTAATACACCCACTCTCCGAGACCTTGAGTGTAATTTTAAAAAGCTGACTCTGACTGATGGGACGACATTCACCAATCCATACAGTCTCATTCACTGAATGGACAGAGGGGATGAACAGAGATATTACAAGAAGTAGGTGGAGCCACAGTGGAGGGTAACGTAGTAAATGTAACTTCTGCTTGGACACCCCTAAAAGACACAAGTAACGTTGCGTTAGCTCACGGTTAGCATTAGCATTAATATGTAACAAGAATCCACTAAATAAGGATTAACTTAATGTAATTTCACCCAAGATGTATTCTAACCCATAACGTTATCCAGGCTGAAACTGATGATGCATTACATATTAATCTGACCTGATATGAAGTGTGTGCGTTGTTGATTGTCTCACTCACAATCACAGTCCTTTCTTTTAATCGACAAAGCTAAACCAAAGTTGTCTACGACTGGCAGTGGCTGGTATGTGACAAAACTTCAAGTTAGTGTTTTTGGGTAGATCCCATCATGGCCTATGTCAGTGTGATGGTACCTGAAGGCAAAGCATATGTTTCTGTATTTTTTGGTGCCAGAACCGAAAAATGAAAAACACTAACTTGAAGTGTTTGAGAAAACGTCACATTGTTTACCAATCGTGAAGGGGTCTGTAGCCACAAAAATACTTGATCCAGTTGTTTCTCTCTGGTTTGAATAAATACACTCTTTACGCCAAGGAAATAACAGTTGCTGACTGCTTCAGAGCTTGAAAGGCTTGAAACAACAAGTTGTAGTGCTATTGTGTCCAAACTGATTCTTCTATTAAATCAGGTTAAAATCAATAATGTTGGAGAAAAAAAATTTTCTTCTGTTATTTTTTCCAGCACATTTGACACATCAGTCACATCAGGCAAATACACTTATCAAGATACTTGCTGTATATCTATATTGATAATGTTATTTAGCTTTAATGTAAACATCTAATGAGAATGACCAAACCCATTCTGGTCAGTGTAGTATTTGGGACTGAGTCTTACCTATGTAAATCATCAACAGCAGTAATCTAAACTTATTAGTGGTATAACATGTTTGGATGTCTAGAAGCATTTTATTCTCTAAATTATTTTAATCTCATGGCTTCCTGTCACACTGCTGTCACATGTAGGCTTTTCCCATTTGCCGTCTCTCATTTGCCTGGTTTCTTGTACATTACACTTGTCTTAGAAATGTAGCTGAAAAATAACTATTTACTTACTAGAAAGTGTGTTAGAGCAACTAGTTGTACCAGACCAAGATACCATCCATGCAACAACAGAGCATAAAATTACGTCTATTCTTCTTCTGTTCCAAATGGTACAATTTTTATGTCGTGTACAGTTTGTCAATTCTTTCGTTTGAATAGAATCACACAAAAAGAAACACCGGCAGGAGATGAGCAGCTCCTTGAATAGTGACTTTCACAATAGCGCCTCATTTCCCTCCGAGCTCCCCCAGTGAACAATCAAGGAGCTCTCCACCTGAATAATTGATACTCAGCCCCTCGCCAGACATCAACAGAGGCCATGATCAAAATAAAACATGAAATACTGGATTTCTATGTCTGCCATATAAATCCATGTAGACTTCATTAATATAGAGCAGAGGGTCCACGCTCCACATGCAGTTAAGAAAAAGACTTACTCAACACAGTATTTTAAAGATTTTTTTCCCACTATTCAGTGAAATATTAAAGACAGTGAGTCAACCCTTGGCACATCTTGCCATCTTTTCGTCTTCATTAAAAAAAGCCCTTTGTGGAGTCGTGCTATTGTAGGTGAACACTTTTTTGTGGCTCGGTTGGAATTATTCTCATTGCTGGAAAGGCATTGAATAGTTAATTATTCAGAAAAAGAAGTTCTCTGACAGTAGAGCATCTGGTGTATACGTTCAGCCCTTTGGTAATAAGAGATTAAATAATTTATGATGATATAATTATCACTGACAGACCATGACATATTACTCATTGTTTTTACAGTCCTTTATGGAAATATGCGTTCTAATATATTCACATCTCATCTGCTCTGGATCAGTTGGTTTGTTAATGAAATTTGTCAGTTTGGCTGTTTATGTTTCACACAAACATACAGAAACACAAAACTTTAAGGTTTTAGCTATTCTAGGGTGTCATCTGACCACTGTAGTCCAGAGAAATAATTCAACGACCGCTGGATTAATTGCAGTGAAAGTCGAGGTGCAAAGTGGATGCACCTTGTTAATTTTTATCACAGTTTAGGGAAATTACTCAATTGACTGAGTGTATGATGATTGGGCTTGTGACGGGACACAAAATTAGAGAACAGTGCTGAGGCTAATCCATTCATTTTTAAAGGTTTAGCAGTAAAAGCTTTCAGATGAGTATTTCTGTATTTCCCACTACTAAGTTAAGGCATCTTCTCTCTTGCAGACTGGATCATAGCATTTTCAAGAGCATCATTTCAAAATGAAAACTACTTGTCATACATATCCAAAAAACAAGATGAAACAAGGGCAACTGCACTTGTACAGTTCCTTGAAGACGTTTCTGCACGCATCCACGTAGCTTCTGCAGTTCCAAAGGACTGGTCGGGAGTTGGCATTTAAATTGAAACATGTCGTGCATCACACTCACATGACTAAGATCTGTTAATGACCAGATAATGTTTGGACTTTCTGGAGGATTTCTTCCACTCTGTGACTCTAATGTTAACATTTTTGAACCTTCAGAATTTGTCTCCAGTAGTTAAAATAAGTTTCATGGAATGAAATGCATGTATCTACCGGATGGGATGGGATATTCTATACTCCTAACAAGGACTCAGGTTGGGGTCAAAAACTTGACTAAGGACATACATAGTTTTGGCCAGATCTTATCAATCAAAAAAACACTAAAACACTAAGTGGCTTTCACCCTTTCACTTTCCTAATATTGCGTAGGTCTCCCTTGTGTCTCTGAAACAGTTGTGTCTCATCAGAGAATAGACATGGGCCTTCTGAGGGTGTCCTGTGGTGTCTGGTAACAGGATGTTGTTATTGGGGGCCTCTGGTCCTATAAGCCTCAATGGATCATCCTACAGATACTTGATCAGTTTGGGATCTAGCGAATTTAGAGGCCAGGTCAACACCTTGTGCTGTTCTTCATGTTTTTCTGAGTTGATCTGTTTTTGTGTGGGGGTGTCTGGTCTGGTCTAAGTGGGAAGTACATGTCTACGTAACATCCACATGAATGCCATTTGTTCGTTTTTGATTGTAGCCACACATTGTATTCCCAGAGACATTGACTTCTCTGTTTTGTTTATTGTGGAGGCTATAACATTTAAAACGTTTGTCCTCATTCTTCCACTTCAGGAAGTTCTTGTTGTTTTGTGGCTTTTTGAAAAACTTTTTAAAAACTGTGTTTGCGATTATCTTTCCATTCCAATTCAGAACAAATTCCATCAGTCTTTTCTTAATGTAGCAATTTGCTTTGTACGTGTCATGGTGTATAGCTCTCTTGTCTCACTAAGAAAAAAATCCTCCCCAAAAGCAGCAAATCAATTCAATGGAAGATTATAAGAAAAGTAGCTCTTGGCTCCAAAACTTCCAGGGGTTATACTTTAAAACTTCATTGCCAGTGAATAATTGGTATTGACTTAGAGAGATAGATGCTCTTTGTGAGAGATTAATGGGATTTTTCACCCTGTACTTTTCCATGCCTTGGGCCACGTCACTATATTTTTCTGCTCTCGGCGCTCTGAAATTTTTTTGATTTATATCCCATGCTGATGAGTGCTTTTCTGAGTAGAGGCTGCACACCAGAATCCAAGAAAACAACCCCCCGTAAAGGACAAATGATGTTAAATGCAGGGCACAGATAGGAATTGCAAGGTAAAAATTGAAAAGATACAGTACAGCCGAGAAGCTTTTTTCCCCTGCCTACATGCCGAGGAAGTGAGATCTGATAAGAGGTTATAGAGAAGGCATCTCAGATGGCTGAATTTAATGGAATGACAAATCCTGCTTTTCAAGTTGAACTGTGGGAATGAGAAATGTGGTTCAGAGGCAAAATGTCCCGAGCTTGATATCAAGTAACAACAGCACTGTCTCGTGATATGTGCTGCTCTTCAAACGGAGAAAAATATTGCAGCGAGTTGCTCGGAATTTTATGGCGTTAATGACATTGAATTTCTAGAGGAGAATCTGCTTTGAAAGCCTTTGTACCCCTTCTGAAGGGCACGGACGATTCCAGCGCTTTAATGAGGAGAAATGAACAAAAGGGGTAGAGATGACAAAGGCCGCTTCAAGTAAACATGACCCTCCTACTAAATTCTGCCACTGCATATCCCCTCATGGGAATAAACAGAGAAAGACAAAGCCACACACCCCTCTCCTCTTTCAAGAGGAAAATGTCAGTGTGACATGCCAGCCACTGATGAGTCCTAATGAGAGAATTCCCCCCTCCTGAAGTCACAGAGGCCCATACAGCACCTTTACCAGGGTAGACTCCAAGCCAGTAAACAGACTAATTGGTTATTAGCTGAATTTGCTGTCAGGACAGAGAGAACGACTTGCAGGGAGAAAGGTGTAATAACACAAGTGTAACTGTACTGTGTGAGCATGATAATGTGATCATAGTGGTGAGGGCATAATACACTGTTTGAGTGTAGGTACGTTGAGGAGTCATTTTATAAATAACCCACACAGTTCTTTAAAGCTCCCTCTTTTATCACTTGAATCTCTTTTCTCTGTCGACAAGCGATCTCACTACTACTTTATTAAACTCCCCCATGAAGTCAAAATGATGTTTAAGTTGTCGTGTGCTATGCATACAGTGTAAATACAATATTACATTTAATATTAGCTCCTGATTTCACTCTGTTTTCTTCTCCACCAACACCCGAGAGAATTATCTCTATCGTTAGCTGAGCTGCTTAAACTCAGTCAGGTAGTTATTTAATGCATGTTTTTCAGTATTTTGTGTAATACACAGTTTCACGAAGTGTGTTGCTGTTCATGCTGTTTTGTGCAGCTTTAAAGCTTATGAGATTTGATTTGAAATGAAGCAAATCTTCTCAAAAAGACTGGCTCATATCATCTTATGAAACCAAAACCCAGGGAAAACACCTCCATCATTCACACGGACTGATGTTGTATTTTGGTCTGTTGTTTTGTCGTGTGATTGTGGTGCCAGATCCTTTTTCGCACTGCAGGCGTTGGCACAACAATGAAATTCATGCCAGACAGTTAGTAATCATCCCCAGCCAACATCAGCTGTTCGTATAGAATCCACCACATGCGAAATGTGTCAGTCACAGTAAGTCCACGGACTGAATGCTTGTGGCAGGAAAGATTTTTTGTAGCAGACCTTGAGACAACAAAGTTGTCTGAACCTTTTGGAGAATGGCAAAATGAATCCTTGTAAATGCAGAAACCTTTTCAAGGTTATGTAACGAAACCATTACTGTTTGTACCAAATACTGTATTTACAATCTGACATTTACTGTAAGGCTCATGTTACTATTGTTGGCCACTAACAGCATTGATCATTTCATAAGTGATGGATTGACTGACAGATTGGTAGCTACAGATTTCTTCCTTTCACTATTTTGTCTGATTTAAGCAACATTTCTTTCAAATATGCTTCCAATTGATGAGAACTAAACAAAGTATCACAGCAGATAGATCGCAGCTGAGTGCTCAGTCCATCTTTAGTCTCTAGACTTCTGACATGTCAGAAGGTTTTTTTCCCAGTTCTAAGACCCATGTGCCCTGACTCTTGGGGGACGTGTAAAATGGTTTTGATTGAGGCGATGCCAGAATCAATTACATCTTTAAACTCATTCTAAACCTCAGTGACAGCCATTATAACGATGATAAAACTGGAGTAATGTGATTGTCATTTAGGATTTAGTTTCCAGTAATATTTCCAACTACCTGCAGTTAAAATGGCAAAGGCAGGAACAGAACAAGTAGCTTTATAAAGATCTGAAAGTCTGACTGACCTTTTCTATGTTGCTGTGAGTCTTATCTTAAGAGTCTAAACTGAAACACAACTGAACTTGTCTATTCAGCTGCTCATGTGTCAAGTTAGAATTAAAAGAGACTTCGAAGCTGTACATTTAGTAGGTTGCTTAGAGGCAACTACTCTTGTGCAAGTGCTGAAGTGGTAACTGTGGTTTGCTGTGAATAAAACCCAAGATAAGACAGAAATCTCATCTCATCTCATCTTCTACTATGGCTTCATCCACACTAGGATCGCGAATGTTGCTGGAGTCTATTCCAGCTGGCATTGGGCGAGAGGCGGGGTACACCCTGGACAGGTCACTAGCCTATCACACGAACACAGAGACAAACAACCATTCGCGTCGGTTTAGAGTCACCAATCAGCCTAATGAGCATGTCTTTGGTGGGAGGTGGGAGGAAGCTGGAGTACCTGGAGAGAACCCGTGCAGACACAGGGAGAACATGCAAACTCCACCCAGAAAGGCCCGAGCTGGACTTGAACCCAGACCTTCTCGCCGTAGACAATAATCTGATTTATTTAAATAATGAGTTCTCATCGCAGCATTCTTATTCAGTCCTTGAAGATTTATAAGAGGTAAAATGTCTTAATGACCTACATGCAAATCCTGTTTATATCCAATGAACAGATGGCACTGTCTGGATTATCATTCTTAGAGTTTTAATATTTGGAGACTGATTGTAGTATTGAACTTTGAGTGAACTAGTGGTATTAAGAAGACCAAATAAACCGCCATCTTCTCGACAAGGAGGTATGTCATTTGTGAACACAAAATGTTAAGCATGAAGAATGAAGAGATGAAATCAATACCGTGATATAGAGTACCGTAGTAATTTTAGTCCTTACATGCAGTTGACTTGGACTGCAAAGTGCATTACATCAAATGAATTATCTTACATCCGACTTGTTTTTGTAAAAGTATAACTACATGAGAAAACACAGTACCTTCATATCATCACTGTGACAGTTAATTGCAGTTAGAGAGCAAGGTCAAAGGTCAAAGAGGTTTTTTCACCATCTGGTCCTGTGGGCCTGAATGCTCTGGTGGGAGGTCTGTGTGGAATCATCCACGATGCTGCTGGCTGTGTGGATACAGCTCGTAGTTAAATGTTTGTGATGGAGGGTAGAGAGACTCCCATGATCTTCTTGGCTATCCTCACTATCCACTGTAGGGTTCCCAAACCAGACAGTGATGCAGCTGCTCAGGATGGGAGGGGTGGGGGTTGGGGGCATTCAGGCAAGATTTGCTCTTCTCACTTTTCTTGGAAAGTAGAGACGCTGCTGGGCTTTCTTGGCGATGGAGTAAGTATTGAGTGACCTGGTGATTGTCTCCATCACATGAACGACAAGACAAGGAAGCAGGATTGCAAAAATGATTGTAAGACTGAGTGTAATAAACAACCCCTCCCAGTGTATTTACCTTGAATATAAAGAAAAAAACACCAGTTCTCCATTGACTGATATTGTCTTTGATATTAAGTGGTAAAACACCTGTGTGTCCTGAAATTTTCATGTGAATGATGCGACCTGTAGATTACGTCAAGGTCTGCTCGCACTCAGCCGATGTCAGAATAAATCTACAATGATTGCAGTGCTGCATTTGATGTTTTGGCTTCACACTCTACTCTCATTAGGTGGATGTGAAATGACACAGTGACTGAGAGTAAATTGCCAACCGTCTGTTTTAATTGGAGCATATTTGGAGAGAGCGAAATTATGAGAAAGGACAAAGAATGGCAGAGCTGTTTTGAATTTTTTGCATGGTGTCACAGTCAAACTGAGATGTAACTGATACGAAAAAGCTACACTCACTTACTGCCCATTGGTATCAAATGTTGTAATTCACTTGTGTGATTAATGTGGAGGACATGGTTTGTGGTGCTGTTAAACATGGCATTTTTTTTATAAAGCACAGCCTCTGAAATGAAAACATTGTTGAGTCAACAGTTCCCCTGGGTCCCTTAGTTACTTTACACAAATGTAAGATGTAGGTCAGTAGTTGCCAACAAACAGTCCACTGTCCCTCCAGGTAACAGTGAGGATTTTGATTGAGTTCAGACCAGGATGCAAATAATTTCTCCAGAAGTGAACTGTAATCGGGAAGTGATTGGTCACAGTAACACAAAAATGTATGTATGTTAATCAAAGGGAACCAAACCTGTTGATGATAGTATATAAAAGTAGGCAATGAACACTACAAACATACATTGACCCAGTTATCATATCTTATTCCTTCCTAATCTTAAGTTAATCGATATTGTCAAATATATGGAGACGTCTCCCTTCAATATCTTGGATGACTAGACAACCACTCATTCATGAATCTCTCTTTTTTTCTCCATTGGTTTTAGGGCACTGATTTTCTGTCTTTTTTATTTATACCGACCAACTTGTATTACACGTGGATCATTGGGTGTTAGTGTGAACCTTGGAAGGGCCTCTTAAGCAGCACAACTTCATTTAGATTATTATTGAAATGCTGTTAAAGTAAAACAGACTATTTTGCTCCTTTGAAATATTTCAAATTAATGATTTATTAATTGTGTGGGGGACTTATGTTAGAAGGCATTCACTTTCACTAGTACACCCAATGAAGTGGGTCCACTAGTCTTATAAGGATGATCTACCTTCCTTCTCTACCTGACTTTAGTTGTCAATTTCAGTTTGGAGCATCTGGAATACAATAAAGATTACCTGACGCAGATTTACTCCTTCATTGATTTTCACTTAAGTAGATACAAAAGCCAAACAGTTCCCCCTTTTCTTCTAGTGCACTATATACCTTAGAGTATGAAGAAGAAAAAAAGGCCGACTGCCTACAGCTGTTTTATCTAACGTCTGTATGGGTACCACTGTGAGTTAGCATCGCAGAGATTTGTCTCAGAGGTGTCAAAAATGATAATGACTTGTGTTTGAAATTCAAAACATTTTTCTCTCCAAAGGCAGGAGAGGATAAATAAATATAATTTGTTAAAAACATCTTTGAGAACTGCAGGGGTGTTTCATCACCACACTGTAAAATCCAACACGTTTCAAATATGAGTTATAGGGTTAGGTTTAAAATTTAAGTTGAAAAAATACAAAATGTTTTTCTAACGTAGCTGCATGTTATTTTGATGAAACAACCCCTGTTGAGTAAACCTCTCATCTCTCAAGATCCTTAGTTGTTAAAGTTATTTGACCTAATCATACAAAATCTTACATACTAAATGAAGTTATTACAGTAGACTAAGAAATGGCTGAAGCAAGCTTGTTTACAGAGAGGGATGACATCAACCACCTCCTTTGAGAGACTACATGTGCTTATAGGCCTGTCACCTTCAAACTACAAGTCAAAAACATCAACTAAGGTCAGTTAATGTTAGTAAAATCATCACAGACAGTATCAGTATCTGCAGTGTTGCTACCCCAGCAGACTGCAGCAGAGAAAGGGGTGCTGGCCACAACAGACTGGTAAGAGATCTCCAGCATCTTGCTGCACACATTGAAGGAGCTCACTTTCCTTTTCGAAATAGAATGTGCTGCAGATCTTTTTGTACGCAGCTGGACTGTTGGTCCTCCCGTTCAGTCTGTTGTTGATAGTCAATCCTAGGTATTTGTGCTCCTCCAACACCTCCACATCCCTAAGGGGAAGATGACAATCATTTGCTGCAGGTAATACTTTGACAATGAATGAGACCTCGTACCCCACATCTAAAGACCACATCTGTTCTTCTAAATCACAACTCCAATTTTAGAGCTGATGCGCTGAGATGAGGTGAGTCATCTGAGTTCACAGTACTTACCTTTCCAGTCTTTTTTTTTTTCCAAACAGTGCACATGAGAAAAATACTTTCTCCAATGTTTTTGAGGACCTCTGAATGAATCAGTTGTATAGTGTTGGCTGACTTGCTTCCTTTGAAACTGTCTTTGTTGAGAGCAAAGATGTCCAATCACAATTGCCATAGCTCCATGTTCTTTTGCAAACTTCTGAATGACCCTGAAACTCTATCACAGTTGTTTTGGGTAGTTGATGTAGAGCACAAAAAACGTCCCCTCAGCATCGCAGCAACATTTAAGACATCCTTTAGATGACACAGGATCACATCAATCATGTCTTCTTTCACCATCACAGCACCAACCTGTGAATGTGTCCTTGTGGTAAGAAGGCTATACAATTTATTATTATTATTATTTTTTTTAAAAAAAAGTCTTAAGACTACAGAAAGCAAGTTTATTATATATGTTTGTTTTACAGGTGATTCAGTTAAATTTTTTACCTTTGTCAGGAGGAAGTGCTTACCTTGACAGTCTTGAAAAGTCAAGAGGGATCTTCATTGAGACGACAAAGGCCCTGAGAAGAAGAGTCCTCTTCTTCAGTGTCTGAGTAAAAGTTAAATTAAATTAAATTTGAAACTCCAATTTATGATTTATTTTATAGTTGTGACATCTTTTGTGTTGTATTAACAACTCCAACAATCCTTTGTGAAATTGACATAAAATAATATATAACAATATAACAAGCAGACTTACATTTTACGTTATGCACGTTATTCTTTTATGGGATCACATTAATTCGACATGTACAGTTCTGTAGGACCCAGAGGTTTGTTACTTTGTTTCAGCGAAGTCTCTGTTAATTGTTGTCCGTTTGCCTGACATTTTTTTTTCTTTTAGTTATTTTAATGACAATGACTTTGTTCTAGTTGTTTGTGCATATCTTTTCTCCTGCCTCTATCCTTTGTTTCTGTTGCTTACTCAGTTGCCTTGCTGTGCACGCAATGAAAGCATACCCGGAGAGCTGCTGAGAAGCACTGGGAATACTCTCCCTGTCTACACATGCATACATACACTCTTTGCCTCAGGTATTTGCCTGGGCCTTACTTGAGTTAGCGCCAAGGTTAGGTGACTCAAAGAGAAAAAGTCTCTCAAAATGCAAGGTGGAAATAAGTCACATGATCTGCCTGATAGAAAAACAGGTCATGTGACATACTGTGGAGTTGTGATTTCCTCCAGCTGCTACAGTACATTTGTGATGCCCCACTTTACATACAAATGCTAAACGGATCATGCTGCTGAATGCCCACTGTCCAAACAACACCAACCTGTCTTCACTGCTGCTTTAGGGAATCACCACTGAGGAACGAAACGTCCCAGTAGACTTAATTAATCACCAAGCAGTCCACAGTCACAAGCAGTCAGATGAATGGGCCTTCAGGCATACTTGCCAGGATTGAAAGACTTCAGAAGAATGCAGAACCTGTATCCTGTCCTTAATCATAGTGTTACCTTATCAAGAATGAGACACTTTCCCTCTGCTTCACAGAAGAAACTTGGGTTGTATTTGAGGAGTTGATGTAATTCCGCCTCAGGCTTGAATCATTTGCTGACTACTCTCAGCTTGAATGCTGGCTGAGTCTTTGATTTGTAATTGTTTCACTGCGTATTTTATGAAAAGAAATCTGTGTCTTTGTGACATGTAAAACATAAATAAACTGTGTACAATTCTCAATGCAGCAAATGTAACACATGAGATACATGAGATTATAGCTTTCAGTACAGCTAAGATGAATACATTATGATCAGAAATAAAGCTGTTTGCTTTTGCAAAATCTCATGCTTGTTGCTACATTAACCCCTGAATACATTAGTAGTAACATTATTCATATCCCCTCAGCATTACAACATTCATATACCGTATGTAAAAGAACTAATTACAGTCCAACAGTATCTGAGGAAAGTAGTATCTTTATATTGGTTTGTATTGGTTTGGAACTAAAATGACTGTTCATCGCCATCTGTAAAAGACCAGGAAAGTCAGTATTTTAAGTAAGCTGATTATTAGGTTAGTGTCAAGAGTTCTAAGTGTCAAAACCACTCTATTGTCTTTACACTGAATCTGAAGCTGGTAGTAGCTTAACACTGCTAAATAAATAAATAAATAAATAAATAAAAAACACCACAAAAAACATCACTGACTTTACACCTTGTTTTTGTACAATTTTTGAGAAATAACAGGTTAAACACATTTTATCTTTTTATCTTTATTTGTGCTAAGTGAATCATTACCTGGTTGTAGCTTTATGCCACTGAAAGAAAACAGAAGGCACTGGCATATTCTTATCTGACTCTGAGAAAGCAAAGGGCATCCTCCCAAAATTTAAAACTCATTTAAACTTAAAATAGCCTTCTTTGGCCAATCTGGGGCAACTGTAAATAACAGTAACATTGATGCGTCATTACTTTTTGAGTTGAAATTACATAAGTACATCTTCTAAGCAAAGAATTGCTCACACTACTCCAAATGCTATACACGTGCATATGCACGTGTATAGCATTTGGAGTAGTGTTTTTCAACTGCAGGCGGATATAATTTCAATATTCATTCCCCTTCATCTCAAATTTATGTCTCCAACAACTTCTTCCACGTGTTGCTAAATGCTCTGATACATTCATCACCAAGTGGTTGCCATGTGTAATAAAAACGTTCTCTTAACAACCAGTTGTGTAAGCATGGTATGTTTGCAGCAATCTCTAGTCTATCCTGTATTTTGAGAAGAAGATCTTTTGGTTTTGGTTCATGAGGTCGTCTGAACCGTTTACACCTACCTCCCCTGCATATTGTTGCTTTAGTTCTGACCTTGCTGACATAGTTTGTCGCTCCAAAGTTAAAACAAAGTGCTCAGTTAATGAATATTGACTATTCTTAAAACACAATGAACATATGTACACAAACGTAACATTGTGTTTTGCATGCAGTGTCACTGAGGATGTAAAGACTTTCTCCTCTTAATAGTTCATGTTCAGTGCTACTTCATTCCATGTCTGTGGTTTAAAAACTATTGTAAGTGTACATTTACTGTCTATCCATCCTTATTATTTTCTAAGACGTTATGTTGATTTAAAATAGCCTTCGAAATACCTATAAAAAACAATGGCAAATCAAATGAATTAAAGGATGAAATGATTCTTCTTGATCTTCTCCCAGCTTTCATTTCCTTTCATTCTGAGAAAGAAAAACAAACAGTTTATTATATCTGGTGGAATGTGAATGATACACGATAAACCCAGTCTGTCAGCATCAGTCTGAAATACTTAAGCTTTATAATGAAATTATTATTTTTATTGCTCCATAGCTTTAATATGCTGCCGGGGACATATGACTTCGATTTGAATGAAATTACTAACACATGATTCCAGGACTGGTTTTCATTAAATTTCATTTCCTACTGATTAGGACATTTTAATTAACAACTTGAGACAGTCTCAAAGATTTTTTTCTTGTAATAGTATTAGAATTTTAAACTAATTTACTACATGGAGGCAATATGATCATGTGGTTCTTTCAGATTTTTCATCGCTGTGTTACTACCAACCTCTCACCTGTACTCCTACATATTAACACCTCTATGCTGTTCAATAACACTCCCGTCCTTAGAGTCAGACCAGACTGTCACACACTATTAAATCTTGGCATAATGTTGCAACAGCTGCAAGGACCCAACTATACTGCCATATTAAATGAAAAACCTGGAAAAGTTTAGGCTTCACTTTTAGATATTCAGAGCTGTGCGCATACAAGTGCTGTTGGGATACTCTTACTGTGTAATTTTCAGGATAATATTGCTTCATTTTATCTACTTAATGCATGATATTTCTGGTGTGTAAACTATTCCCCTGTTGGGGAAACTCCTCGACGATTAAGCCATCATAAGTTTGCATTAGAACCTACTGGACACTGTACAGAATGTTTAACACATGCTAGTAGTGTTTTATAGAGTCTGGACATGAAGTGGGTCTAGTTTGTCAAACAAAATGTGTGTTTCTTAAATGCCTCTGCTGTTTTTGCTGTCACTGCCTTGAACTGTGTTTTCAGCCATTTAAACACAAAATACATAACTCTACAACCTTCTGTATAGCTACAGGTTAACTTTCACTGAAAGGATCAGACTTTTTGACATGATTAATTATTTAAAGAACATTATGTGTTTTACTGCAGCAATACCTTTTGGGAAATTAGTTTTGCTTTGTCCTGTCTATGTAGGTCATAGTAGATTAAATTCAGCTAAAGAACAACCCACCAGCTGCTGGTAGGGATCAACTGTTTTGTTCAAGGACTCTAGAGATTCTGATGATGCATTTGAACTCCTGGTTGAACTTTCCGCAGAAGGACAGTCATTCTCTTTAACAACATTACAATACAAGAAAAACAGCATTCATCACTGCGTTTATATACTGCCTGGCCAACAAAAATAAAGTCACCACCAAAAATATTCAGTTAGATCACCTTTAGCTGTGATCACAGCAGCATTTGCTGTGGCATTCTTTCAATAAGCTTCTGCAGTGTCACAAGATGTATTTCAATCCAGTGTTTCATTCATTTTTGAAGGTCTTGTATTGATGATCAGAGAGTCTCATCACTGCACGAATCCTTCTGCAGCACATCCCAAAGATTCTCAATAAGGTCTGGACTCTGTGGAGGCCAATCCATGTGTGAAAATGATGTCTCATGCTCCCTGAACCACTCTTTCACAATTTGAGCCTCATGGATCCTGGCATTGTCATCTTGGGATACACCATCAGGGAAGAAAAAATCCATGGAATGGAATAACCTGGTCATTCATTATATTGAGGCAGTCAGCTGACCTCATTCTTTGGGCTCATAACGTTGCTGAACCTAGACCTGAGCAACTGCAGCAACCCCAGATCATATCATCATATCCCCCCACAGGTTTTCACAGTAGACACTAGGCATGATGAGTGCATCACTTCATCTGCCTCTCTTCTTACCCTGATGCCCCATTACTCTGGAACAGGCTCAGTCTGGACCCTTCAGACCACATGGCCTTCTTTCTTTTTTCCAGAGTCCAGAGAATCTTTATGCTCTGTAGCAAACTGAAGCCTTTTTTCCAGTTAGCCTCATTGATTAGTGGCTTTCTTGAGACTACACAGCTGTTTAGCCCCAGTCCCCGTTTTCACCAAACCAGTGTTTGATTTCACCAAACATTTAATTGCCGGTCAATCAGAATTTTTTTCTGACTGCTTTTCTTCATTGAAGACAGTGGTTCCTTACTATCCTTCCAGTTTTTAATAATGCATTGGACAGTTCTTAACCCAGTTTTGGTAGTTTTTGCTTCATTCTCCATGGGTGTTTTCTGTGTTTGATGCATGCCAATGATTTGGCCCTTCTCACACTAACACTCAGACTCACCACGACTACTGGTTGTGTCTCTTAACATGGCTGTTTAAGAAAGGAAAAGCTGCTCATTGCGTCATCTCATTGCATCTGCTACTACTGGTTATCCTCACTAGGGTTGCAGGGGTTGCTGGAGCCTATCTGAGCTGTCCTCATTGCCTCAGTTGGGGTTAAATAACTTACTGACATCTGAAAGATGATCACCCATGCAGTAATTATCCAATAGGAGGCTAGTACCTATTTGCTTAGTAAAATTCAGGTAGTGATTTTCTTTTGTCATGACCTCAGCGGTAGTTTGAGATGCTGTAGCCTAGATAAGTATTGATGTTATTTGTCTTCCTGTGTCTCCTAGAAACACCAGGGAGGGGAGAGGATGGTCAGCCAGACACATCATTCTCTGACTCATCACTGTTTGCTCACTGGGGCCAGGAACTTGGTCCAGACAACAGACGGGTGGCACTGAAGATGTTCCAGTACTATGGATATAACGCCTACCTCAGTGATCGTCTCTCTTTGGACAGGCCAATATCAGATCTCAGGCCTGATGGGTAAGACTGCAGGAAGAATGGTGCAAACACTGTATGTACTAGCCCTCTGCACTTGATGTTAGTCAACTATATATAACGCTTAAAAAAAACAAAATTATTAAAATTTTGTTTTCTGACAAATTATTTACCGATTATGTTACATGCTCAAATTTGACCATTTATTTGTGTGCAAACAGTTCCACAATAGTTAGAATACTACCTACCACAGTATATGACATGGTATATTACGAAAATCATGATACGATCATGATTATGTGAAAAACATCTGAATAAATAAAGTAAATCAAATTGTATTTGTATCCAAGCCAGAGCCACATTAGGTAACTGTGCATTTAACTATTAGAATAATAACACAGCCACAGTTATCAGTACAAACATGCTGGTGTTTAGCATTCACCATGTTCACCATATTTGTTTCGCATATTAGCATAACTATTAACTTGGCTGAGGACAAACACATCTAACACTGATGGAAAGTCATTACGTTTGCTTGTACCTGGTCATAAAACACAGTCAGTTAATTATTGTATTCAGTGCATCCAAACACTCAGAAGTGTTTTTTTAACAAACAAAGGAGCCATGCAGATAAAACACCCTGCCATTCCCTCTCAAACACTGCATGTAATTAAAAACCAATGAAGAGTTTACTTTTGCCCATAGCATTCAATATCATCTGCTGCTGAGGCAAATAAAACCCCTACTTTGTTTTAGAGTTGTTAGGGGGAAACAGGACAGTTGTAATTTAATGGACCCAACACAGGCATCTTCAAAGCCTTGTTCAGAAGTGTCTGCACTGTAGGCCCTTTATCCTAGATTAAAAGCAATCCAGTAAAGTCAGAACAGCAACGTCTTTACAGGGGCGGTTGACACCATGCCATCTTGGCTGTGACTCTGTTTTCAGCATAGCTTTCACGTTCACAAGGTTACTGGAGCATGCAACTTGAAATCCTGGTGCAGAAGTGTACAGAGCTCAAACATCAGGGCTTTTTACACACTGCACGTAGCAAGAGGTACCCTCAGATCATTCATCCCCACTGATACTGGACATGTACATTCATCCAGAACAGTTCCAGAGGAAATATTAATCACACACGTTTTTGTGTCTACCATTTCCAAAGTGCGTGAGCCATGACCTTCTATATATACGTCAGGAGGGAGTGCATGATGAACTTGAACAGCAGTGTTGCAGGGTGAATAGGAGCAGACATCACGTTTAAATTAAATGATGTTAAACAAATTGTTAAGTGGCATTTTAAACAACTACAGTGCACTATTGACTGAATACTAGTCATAAATACACCAATCAGGCATATCATTATGACCACCTTCGTAATATTGTATGGGTCTCCCTTGTGCCTCTAAAACAGTTGTGACTCATCAGAGAATGGACATGGGTCTTCTGAGGGTGTCCTGTGGTGTCTGGTAACACCATAAAGAATGTTGTTAGTGGGGGTCTTTGGATCCTTTGGGTTGAGGGGAGGGGCCTCTGTGGATCATCCCACAGATACTTGATCAGCTTGGGATCTAGTGAACTTGGAGGCCAGGTGAACACCTTATGCTGTTCTTCATGTTTTATTGAGTTGTTCCTAAAACGTTTTTGTGTGTGTGTCAAACTGCATCCTGCTGGGGATGGCTGCTGCCATCAAGGAGTGTCATTGCTATGGGGTGGGGGTGTCTTGTTTGGTCTAGGTGGGTGATTAATGTCTAAGTAACATCCACATGAATGCCAGGTCCAAAAGTTTCCCAGCAGAACATTGTATTGTCACAACATGATCAATGCTATTTATTACTCCAGTACTTTTGATGCTATGCCTGATTGGTGTATGTGTATGTAGAAAACTGTCAGGATTTGTATTTCAGAAACATCAATTTCAATTAAAGAGAATGTTATCTGGAGCTTAATTTTTATTAAGGGCGGAGAGGGGAGTTTGAATGCTGAATTTTCAAAAATCTGCGAGCCATCAACTAGTGTCAGCGCCTACATTAACACATTGATTGATAAATAAAAGCTAGTGTCTGACAAGTTGCTGGGGTGGCGTAGCACATCTCATTATCCTGGTCTTTCTGAATCAATGTTAAATGTAGCTTTTTATCCTTTTGACAACTTGAAGGCCTGAATAATGCTTAACCATGAATTTGTCACTTTTCCTCCACAGGTGCAAAAATATAACTTATCCTTTGAACCTCCCTCAAGTGAGCATTGTGTTCATCTTTGTGAATGAAGCCTTGTCGGTCATCCTGCGGTCCATTCACTCTGCAATCAACAGGACACCCTCCCACCTTCTCAAAGAGATAATCCTGGTGGATGACAACAGCAATAACAGTAAGATGCATTGTTTTATATTACAGCAGCTGACTGTTAGCCCCCTCCTCCAAAAAGTAATTGTCCAGTTGTAGGTTAGCAAACACAGCCAGGAATGCAAGAGCTTTTAAGCTCTGGATTTGTTAACATGAATGAATGAAAAAAACAAAACAATGAAAACAACATATTTGAATATATATATATATTCTATATATATATTATATATATATATTCTATATATATATTATATATATATATATATATATATATTTATATACTTTGCCTACACTGCAAGTTTTTAGCCTTTCCAAAGGTATTTCCAAGCTTGAGAATAAGAATGGATTAATTTGTTTGTAAATCTATACTTCTTTAAGATGCCACTGGGTAATTGGCTCATTACGAATAGATTTATATTAGGATGCTATCAGAGTCTCTTATTTGGTTTGGAGAAACCACTCCAGCCAATTTTAGCATTCATTTGCCAAAGATTTTTTTATCCTCATTGTTCTGGTGTGCAATGTTTAAAGTGAAAAAGAAATCAGAAATAGCTCACAACTGTACTGGGCACATGTTATTTAATTGCATATTAAATGTACCTAGCCACTAAAGGTGCCTTGAAAAGAAATGTATGCTTGCTTGCCAGTTCATTAGGTGCTCTAGTGAAAACAAATGCATTGTAATATAACAGTCGTGCACTAAATCTTCAGTGCACGACTGTTCATCTTCATTTGTTTCAAATAACCGAGAGAGCTGTTGATTCATTTTAGAAGCAGCAGACTGCAGTGCTGTTGAATGGTGTTGTGTTGTACTGACACATGTTCCCATTATGAAATGGCAAGTGAGTGTAGACTGCAGTTTTAATGTATGTACTGTATAATTTAGTTTTTACAGAAAAAGCATCTGCACTGAACATCAAAGCACAGACAGTCCACAGAGATGGGCATCTACAACATTAAGAGAACCTTCACTTCAGATAAACATAAACTGCAGAAAACATGTTATTCTTTATATTTTTCAAAAGGAAAGACATCATACATAAGACTATTTACAAAAGGCACAGATTTCTGGTGAATTATCAAAGGGTTTGCCAAGATAAGTGTTCTCCCCAGGGTACACTAACAATAACCGGTCAATCATCTCTGGAGCAGAGCTGCTAGTAAAGGGACCAGCCAGCCTCACCCAGCTGCAGCTCGAAGATGAACATTAAAGCCACTATGGAACTGGCTCAGAACTCCACCATTACTGCCGCTTGGTGTGAAATGCATTCTTCGGTTCCTGCCTATACTTTGTTCACACGAGTAAGCTCCCAAAGAATATTTCATAAAATAGGATGTCACGGCTCGGAAATCCGCAAAAAAAAAAAAAAAAAAAAAAAAAAGCAGAGAAAGCAAATTTAGAAAGGCTTCTATAGCGTTCATATCAGCTTTTATATGTATGGAGAAATGTGTATCTGTAATATTAACTGCTCATCTGATGGCCTCGAGATGCCTTTAATGTTAATTAGGGGCTGTGTTCAGTGGATAGAACTGAGATGAATAACACTAATTAGCTGCAAAGCCAGGAAATATGCCCCGAGGCAGATGACAGTCCAGCAAGGTGATGGACTGTTTGCACGTATCTTGTCTGCGTTTGCTAACCTAATAATTACATCTGCTTGCATTGGCTGTAGTGTAAACAGTGTCAGGTCTAAAAGACATTCTTTTCGCTGGGCACTGAAATGTATGATGTGTGAGATCACAGACAGGTGAGTTTAGTCCACAAGAAGTAGACACAAGAAATAAAATTGAAATGAAAAAGCAGACCTGGCAATTTACAGTGTAGGACTTAACTACATTACAACGTCAGAAAGCAGGCTACCAAAACGGCAGTGATACTGTGCCAAGCTCATTTATAGGCTGTGTAGGTTTAAATGGGCTGTGCTGCTTGTAACAAGTATTGAGACAACCATTAGGGACAATCAAAGAAGGAAATATTGGCACGGGGAAACTGTGTTTACCAAAGTCAATAATGTAAAACACGAAGCAAGGCTTGTAGCCAGTTGCAGCAGAAGTTTGATCATTGTGCTATGTCTTGGCAACTTATCTCAATACACTGAAATAAGAATCATCACTCTGCCTCAGGCTGTTATTGACCAGGTAGCTGAATATCCAAAGTTTTCCATTAAAAAAAGTGAAGGTGAAAACTAAATGGTTTGCTCCTTCCAGCCTTCCAGCACAAGATGATTACCACATCTCAGCCAATACACTTTCATATTTCATCACATAATTTGAGAGCTGGAGAGCAGTTGCCTTTAGCAACCTAAGTCACGCAAGTCACGCATTGACATTTTGCTGATGGCATTTCACCCTGTGCGGTTGAGCACTCTGTCACGCTGCGTATGATAGGGCCGGCGTTATCATTATCACCATGGCTGTGAATCTTATCTGTGCTAAATGTCGTTAGCCTGTTGACCTGTGACGCCACTGCTATTGTTGAAGGGGTCACCGTCCACGGCTAACCCCCCGGGCATCCACTGCTTTATACTAGTCATCTGCCACTGTCAAAGCTCACCTCCGAGAGGCATTAGCATGCGGGTGAACGTGTAGCCATCAAGGGAGAGAAGGGCAAATTGACCTAGCTGATTCCTTCTTAATTGGATAATGTCCCAAGCTGTGGGCCGAGAAAGGCTCGCCTGTGTAAGAGCAGGTTTTTTGAGTGAGGCTGACTTATGAGACAGTCAGTCAGCGGATTATTGGGATTCTCTGCTTTGCTTTAAATGATAATATGTGAGGGCCAGTATCTTCAAGCAAAACGTAGACAGTGGAAAGAATGAGAGACCGTAGACGTCTGTGCAGCATCACAGGCTGTCAGGAACTCTCAGAGTCAGTCTTCTCATAAGAAACTGGTGGAGCATTTCAAGGATTCATCAAACGTAAAATTGAAGAATATATTTGTTGGTTAATTAAGCCGTTTTCTTCAAGGCAGTTTAGAGTTTAATATTTAAATTGTCAGATGCAGCCGGAGGTGACTTCTTCCAAAAATAATAAATAAATATAATAATATAATATAAATAAAAATCCTTATTTGAATTTTTTAATTTGTTGTTGGACAAAATCTGTGGCTTTGCTTTTACTATCTTTCAAGTGCTGTGCATGTCTGTGAGTGGATTGACTTAATGTGGATTTATTCAGCGCCTCAGGTGTGCAGGGGAGTTCCAACTGTTTGAAACCAGTGAGATATCACAGGTACTGCAAGTCTAGCCAATAAAAGCTGGAGGGCACACAAAAGCTGTGATGATATGAGAACAAACCAGCAAAGCTGAGTTTACACTAATGTACTGCCAACTATAATATATGTACAAGTAGTGTGCATTTGTACTGGAACATCAGCAACATGTGTTCGCAGTGTTTTCACCTCGCTGCTAGTGGACCCCTCGGGGTTTGAGGAAGTTATCAGTTGGATATTTTAGATTTCCTCTACCACGGCGTTGTGTAGTGAGAAATCGACAAGTGGTGCGGTGCAAACTACGGAGCAAATGCCTGACACCTGTATCTATGCCGATGTGCCATCTGCTGTGCAAGCAGTAAAGCCTGCATGGTGATAAAAGGACAACATACAGTATGCAAAGCAGTAACAGGTTTATATCAAGGGAAATAACTACAAATATCTCCTTCATTCAGTCAAAGATCCTGCCTAGCTGCGAACAAAATATATACAAGTATATTTCACAGTGTCTCAATTTGTTCCCACAACAGTCAGTGTGTGTTGGCAGGTATTTACCATCATTTTTTGACAGTATTTTGTGATTAATGGAGTGATAAAAAGAGATATATAGTATTTATGTAAGTAATCAACTGGAAAGGTTTTACGGCGATGTTGATTAGTTAAAAATGTTCCCTATTTACTTGTAGTGTCTTGCCTTAAAGGATTTCTATTTCACATTAGATTTAGAAAGCTTTCCTAGTGTGCATTTGTGTAGTTACACACATTCCCTGCATGTTACTGACTGAAGGTATGACAGAAGTGGGCTGGTTGGCGTGCTCACCATTTTGCCACGCACCATAAGCTTTGCTCTTTATCCTTGGAGCAAAACCTTGAATATTCTTTGTCAGGTTTAGAATATGTTGCTGGATTTACAGCATGACTGCACAGTGACATTAGAAACCTGTTTGCTTGTTGTTCCAGTCCAACTCTATCCCAAAGCCCATTTCTTCCCAGCAGAGCTACAGCAGGATATCAGCCCGCAGCGATTGATGGGCATCGGCCGTCAGCCATTTCTGGTGTAATGGACTGTGCTTTATTATGATTTGTTATGAGGCATAACCCCTCATCATTCTTATTTTCAATTCACACGCACATCGGGATGTCTTAATTATTGATGGATTCAAAATTATTATAGATCGGTTGCAGCTGCTCATTTGAGTAACTGGAGCATTTCCTTAGCCAAAATTAAAAGTCAACAGGAATTATGAAGCTAATCTTTATACTCAGTGTCCAAAAAAATCAATTAATCAAAATCCCCCATGCAATTTACACCTGTGATCTTGTGACTCTTCGAAGTGAGCTGCTCTCATACTCATCACAGATTTGACTATAGAGTTTCATGCTGCATGTAGAGCATATTTAGTACTGTGAGAATAATTGCACTTCAGACTTGTTTATTGCCTGGTGAGAAATAGCAGCAGTTCTCTGTGTTTCAAGAAACAGCATCCACAGAAACAAGAAATGCACTCTGCGTCTCTGACTCTGATATGTCTCCATGAAAAAGTTGTTTACTGTATTTATTTCCCTCGCTCATTCTTGAGGTCAGTATTTACTATGTTCTGTCTAATATTAAAGTTGTTACACGCCCACAGTCCATCCCCACAGATGTTTTCAGTCACGTTACCTGATGATATTTAGGTGCACACTGATGGGCATAAACTGATTTAGCCAAATACTTAATTTTTAAAGTGAAGAAAATATGCTAGTTAAATATATGTTTATATATGTTTAGAGTCAAGGGATGTCTTCACTATTAAACGACAGATTTTTTTAATTGTTTTTGAGAAATAGACATTAACGTCTCATCATCAAATAACAATGTTTTCTAGTGCTAGTGCTTGTTTTAATGTATTTTTAACTGTATAAAATGACTCATGCTACTTGTAAAAAAGCCAGACGCTGCAGGATTTTACAGCAGCCACTTTCTGTTTCAGCTTGCAGCTACCATTCTCTTTAAACTCAAAAGGTACCTCTGGTTTAAGGTGAAACCATGACAATTCAGCCTAAGGAGATTTATATACGGTATGATGAAACGCAGTGTTGATTAAAGTCCTTATTTTTTTCCAGCTTTATTCAGTTGATATTAAAGTATACCGCTGTGATATAATTGTGGTTTTGCTCAGTGCCTCATGCTGACATTTGAAAGGCGACTCCAAAGCTGTGGTCTTTTTGAAAGAAGTTGCTTGAGTTTTTTTTCATTTGCCTTGACATTTTTGTAGTTGAAGCACACTGTGAACCTCTAGTACACTGCTTTCATTTGTTGTATTTTTGAGAGAATTAGCAGAAGTGCTGCTGCCATTTATAAGCTGAAGGGGGGGGGGGATTTTTTTTTCAGGTTATGTTTCCTGTTAAAACTGACTCTTATCCTAAAGGATATGAGTCATCATAAAGTACATAGCTCAGGTAATAATAGCAGTAAACTTTAAAGCCAAACATCAAACCACAAGGACTTCCTCCGTCTCCTCCTCCTGTGTTTTGAAAAGCTTGCAGGCTGAGTCCTCAATATTGCAATATCCCGTTATGACTGGCAAGCTCCATTGAGGTCTGCAGTCCTGGCTCGAGCTGCTGTCTGTTTGGTCCAGTGATCAAAGCAGTGAACCATGGGTGCTGTTGGCCCACGACCAATGAAATGCTGCCCACTGGAGCAGGACATGACGGCGTCTTGTGGGTGGGAGTTTGCTGACAAGTGGCTCTGACTTTACTCACCTGTCTCAAATGGGATCTTCAAAAGCTCCTCTTCTGATGTCAGTGTAACATGTATTTGTCTCTGTGTGTTTTGTAGATGAGCTAAAGGAGAAGCTGCAGGATTTTGTGTCTGAAACAAACAGCCACCGTCCAGGATTCATTAAAATGGTGCGGCATGCCAAGCAGGAGGGTTTGATCCGGTCCAGAGTGAGTGGGTGGAGGGCTGCTACCGCCCCAGTTGTTGCTCTGTTTGATGCCCACGTTGAGTTCAATGTTGGCTGGTGAGTCACTCACGAGTGGAGCATGAGATTAGCTCAACACAAGAGCACAGGTTCTCAAGTCTCTGTGTGGGTTTGCACAAAATGATTTCATCTAGCCTAATGGTTTGCTCTTCTTGCGCTTGTAATATAAGTCTTTGACAAAGACACTCAATCACCCCAAAATCCACCCACACTTAAAAGACAGTATACAGTGTAACTTATTAATTAGAGAGTATAGAGGTGTTTTGGTGGGTGCACTTGGCTACCGTTGAGTAGAGTTAGATCAGCTGCTTCCTCTCTTTCCAGTCTCTTATTATTCTTCTGCTATAGCTCCATATTTACCACATACACAAAAGAACGCCTTCAAACATTATCATATATAATCATCACCCATCTATCACTGCAATCTGGTAACCCACAACTTGATTAAATGGATGTACACGCAGCTGCTCTTTGTGCAGACAAGCAGACCAGTTGAATACTGAATAAATTAGCAGCTATGTAGCTGTTAAATGTGTAAATGTCAGGGCAACCCAAATAGTGTGTTCATTTATATGTGCTGGTCTTCAGGTTAATATACACCCATGCCTTTTGCAAAGAATTTACACTCAGTTACACCATATTGACATTCGTCTCACGTAAGGGACAAGACAGGTGCATGGCTTCTTCAAAGAAAAAGAAAAACCCTGTGTGAAGCCTAAATGTTGGCAGCTGTACAATTATCCCTATCAAGTATGAAAGCAAATCACCTGAATTCCCAAATTTTACCTCACCTTTCCCACTGTTCTTGAGAGTCCTGAACAACCTCAGTATTCAAGTGACTGGCATGTTAGGGTTGTCAACTGATGTAGTTTACCTATCTATTTTGCTCACATTGTGCCAGGTTTAGTTTTACTAAATCACATTCGCTTTACGCATTTTCCCTTGTTTACTCTTTTAGTGCCAGTTTGTAACATTAGAAGTGGAGCATAAGGAGCTCAGATCTATTTCATCAATATATTCAGCATTAAAGATGCATTAAACATGCATATCAAACGACCCTGCACATTCATCGTGCAGTTTTATTCACTTCATTTTGTGTTGCAACTGAATAAACACAATTCGTTCCCTCATAGATTGATCTAAAAATACAATTCAATCAGCTTTTGAGATGGGTAATTCTCTTTCATCAGATTAATAAACTGAACTGAATACATTTTGTGAAATTGTTTTTCTTTAAAGTGCCCTCACATGACAAGCATGATCACAAAGATGAGAATAGAACTTGTCAAATCGAATGCTCTCAGTAAAATTACTTTCTGTCTCGTTTGTAGGGCTGAACCCATTCTGCAGAGAATTAAAGAAGACAGAACGCGCATAATCTCCCCGTCATTTGATAACATCAAATATGACACTTTTGAAATTGAAGAGTATCCACTGTCTGCCCAGGGCTTTGACTGGGAGCTGTGGTGTCGATACCTCAACCCACCCAAGTCCTGGTGGCACAAGGGCAACAAAAGTGCCCCAATCCAGTAAGTGAAAGTCTGACCCCCATAATAGATCGCAATTAACATCTGAAAGTAAGTAAACAAATGGTATGCCTGCATCAGCGGCAATTTATGCAGCATTTATGAACAAATTATGTGTTGTGCAAGGTCACATTTCCCTCTTGTTCTTGCTGTAACAATAGCAACTGTGCCATATGACAGCAACTGACAAACAAAACTGATCTTCTTCATCTTAAATCCTTAGGAGCCCAGCACTGATTGGCTGCTTCGTGGTGGATAGGCTGTACTTTGAGGAGATTGGTCTGCTGGATGAAGGGATGGAGGTGTATGGGGGAGAAAATGTGGAGCTGGGAATCAGGGTGAGTAATGATGTCACTCCCGGGGCCCTGGGGCAGTGTTCATCCAGGAAATGCCATGAAATGAAAATTGGCTGTGATAATGACATTTAATAGTTGTTTGGAGCAAGGTCACAGAGGGCTTCACTCACTTCTGTGGCATTTGCATTTAAAGACATGAGAAGCACCAGTTTGTAAATGTAGAATATAAACTCCACAGTCTTCAAAATGTTGCAGATTTTAAATTCTAATTTATTATAACCATTGTCATTAGAGACTACCGTCCCGGCTGAAAATGCATTATTATACAAAAAAATCCAAATCCATGTAGCAGTGTAGCTTTTGTGTAGTTTTTTGTTCAAGGCAAAATGAGATAGCCTTATAATTTTGGTAGACCAGACAAAAAAACTAGACAGAAAGACAGACACAGAAACGAGACACACAGAGTGATGTAAGTACTCTGGCTAAGTCTTGGTGCATTAACTGGAACTAGCTGGGTCACATGTACCCCATTGTGTCAGCAACTGCCATCACTCGCTGATGCTGTTTTGTCATCATCCATTAATGCACTGATGAACATACTGACTGATGCTTTAATTGAGTACTGAAAAACGTTAAGGCCACCTCAGCTTTGATTCTTCATTGTATAGCCGCATTTCACCTGCTTCTGTTGAATGTGACTTGAAGCCAGTTGGTTCAAGGAAAACGTGTCACAAAGTGCCACACTCTCTATGAGATTTAAATCCCAAGCTTTTTTCTTTTTCGTTCTTCTATGCGTGATGTAATGCCAATGTTTATTTAGTCTGACAGAAACACAGCGGAGGAAATGATCCTTTAGCTGGCGCACGCAGAACGCACTGAGACATGTTTTCTCTCATGTGTCGTTTTAGCTGCAACAAACAATCAGTACTAATTAATTCTGAGTCCGAGTGATCACCTCCATCCCCTGGTGGTCTCTCTGAAGCACATTGTAGACTTGTAGGACGCAAAGTCATTGTTACTGTTGGCAATGATGCGTGAAAGAAAACTCTGACAGTTGTTCAGAGGAGAGACTGTGTCAGTCGTCGTGTTCTGTTATTCTCACAGTGCTCTAATTAATTTGTACACAAACGTCAGCTGAAAATGGTGTGCATTCAGTTCATCAGTACCACAAGCAGATGGCCCACAGAAAGAACTTCCTCTTTGGGAAGAGCTAATGATAGCACATGTGTACCATACCAAGATCATTAATGCAGCCATCAGCCTGTTTGATGATGGTAAGAAGCGAAGGACAGTCCCTGTTCAGCTGCACTGTCTCTAGATTACTCTGTGGTCAGGAAATGGAGACAAGTTTATGGCTGGAGTTTGCGTGTGGAAATAACCGTCCTCACTAATGACTGAGATGCAATCGTCAGTAAAGGAAGGAGATTAGTCTTGCAAGTCATTTTGCTCGATAAATGAAGTGCTTTCAGAATTCCTGGGACTGATAATAGCCCCGCTCTCTCGTGAATAGGTGGACACATTGATGTTATCACATAAATTATAAACCATTATTTTGGTTCATTCCTTTGTCTATTGGTACGGAGTTCAGATTTTCCCTGCAGAGTTGTTTATTTGCTTGGGTATTTTGAACTGAAGGAACTCATGCTTGCCTGGAGGTGATTGTGGTTTACAGTCGGGTAGTGTTTTTGGAACAGAGGGTGACACAGTGAGCTGAGAGCAACTAGACTGGAAGACCCTGGCTTGGCCCCAGATTAGCAATACCACAGAGCCCTAGCAGGGTTGTCTGTCTGTTTGTCTGTCTGTCTGTCTGCCTGTCTGTCTGCCTGCCTGTCTGTAGCTTATTGGTCATGCCTCCAGACCACCTGCCAGCACACAAACTGGCTGGTGACGATCCTCAGAGACACACTCAAATCAGGCCAACAGCTCCAGGCTTTGGCTGTGGCTTGAAAGGGCTGTCCTCAGTAGCGTGAGGATGAAACGAACCGGTGCCCTCTGTTCACATTTGGTCATGATTTAGAATGATAAAATTTCCATCACAACTTGTGTTCTTCTAAGGCAACATCTTTTTCGGCTAAAGTTGAACAATACACATTTTAAGAGAGGTCCTGCGATAAAATATGGCGAGTTGATTCTGGCATTCTAGTCAAGTGTTCAATTAAACTGGATAGAGGTTCTAAAAGGAAGCTAGACATATTTTCAATTTTCACCCAAATCACACGACTCTGTGCTCCTCTCAGGAACAAGAAAACCTTTGCAGCTTTACTTTTTGCAGTTAATTCCACTTAGATAGAAGTCTATTATATCCTCAAGTCTGCACTCACATCTGCCAACAAATGACTGACTGCTTTCACACATTCATGTCATTTAGATTTTTGTTAAATCTCCTATTCAAGCTCATTGGATTGCAAAAAAGCACAGATTGACAGTTTGTGAATAAGCTTGCAGCATGTAATACTGACTGGGTCTAATAACAAACTTTCAAAGAAAGTTAGCCCATGCTTTTTTGTGGTATAGCTGTCACAACTGATTTCAGAATGGATGATCTGAAACTGAAAGACCACACACTGATGTTTGCTGAAAATGGGCACACTGTGATTGTAAAGGATATTTGGTTTAATAGTGGCTTTGGTCTGATACCACCATCACTGTAACAACAGCATTGAAGAGAGTAACTTTCAAATCAGTTGACTCATTTTATTATACAACTATAGTACTTATTCCAAAAAGACATGGGCAACATGGGCAAGCAGGGAAGCTATGATGATGCCATCTGTGATGGATAATCGTGGGAACTGTGAACCTTGTCCATGATGAAACACAATGTGGTGTTCCACAACACAAATCTGACTTGCACCAGCCGCCTCACAATGCTGGCTGTCGATTGAGCTTCAATGTGTTGATTTGTGTTGGGGAAATCGGAAAAACAAATAAAATGTGTGGCATACTTAAGATGTTTATTTTTTCTGAAACAATCCTTTAAGCCATACTGTGGAACGCAAATTGCCACAGGACCCTGAATTACAATACAAATGATTTCCCAACACACCTGTGAATACTGGCTACGCTAGCTGAGCACATGCATCACAACAACACATCATCGCTGTCATCCGGCAGCCAAGAAGGTTGTGTGGAGAAATGAGGATCATTGACAACAATTATGCAGTAGGCTTTGTGCACAGTATTTGTGGAAGTGGCAATGAAACACCTTTTCTGTCATAATAATGAGTTACCAAGTAGAGTTCAGCCAAATATTCAGCATTTGATTTGTATAATGTATAATTACATATGACATTTTAAATAGCACAGGCCGTACAAAGGAGAAATCAGTCTCATAGAACCATCGACATAGAACATGCTCTGCTACCAAGGTGAGGGCTGTGGAAGACAGTTTCATGTCTCAGATAATACGCTATGGCAAGTGGCAAGACTGAGCACAGCAACAAGACACGAGGTATTTATACTGCATCAGCAAGGTCTGTCCCAGACAAATATTTCAAAGCAGGCTGGTGTTTCAAGATGTGCTGTTCAAGCTCTTTTGAAACAGCACAAATAAACACCAAGCTTATTTCCCTTCAAAGTCGGAAGACGTCCAGCACTGCCATCAGCTTCTGGTCAGACCGATGCTTGTGCTGTTAATGCAAGGCTTTGAAACAAAATGTACAAGAATTATTTTAGTGAGTCATATTAACAGTGTACAGCTTCCATGACTTTCAACAAACACCAGTCTGCTCTCATAACTCAGATTGGGCTCATTACTCTGTCTCTTTTGTTTCAGAATTGATTTGATTGATTTATTTGAAAGTCATTATTTTACAAGGCAGTCCACAACAGAGCTCCAGAGTATATTGTTAAAGATAAAACTCAACTTTTAAAACCATACTAAGGTATAATAGGCAGGTACAGCTAACGTGTCAAAGCTTTAATTTTGTCTAATTCATGTACTGAATAGTGTTATACAAATAAAGCTTCATCTCCTCTATAGCATATTACAGTATTTGTGGTTTTATTCTGCTCTGTTTAGTGTTATATTATATATTGTGAAATACAAGTAGATTTGCCTTGATTTGCCATAAACATCGTTTCCAATAAAAACCTTCAGAAACCAGTGCTTTCTAAAAGCAGCTGCAGGTAATCTTGCATGGTTCAGGTGTGAATACTTATTTGTACTTTGAAGTTTATGTAATACTTTTATTGAAAAATGGTAATACAGTACATGTTCCAGAGTAGAGAGCGAACCCAATAATAAATTGTGTGAAATATTTCAATCGACAAGACTCCTTTGTGCCGGACTGGTAGAATATGTCAGTGTGTCTCATTAGGTTTCTTCTGATTTTTATGAAGAGGAAGGAAACTTGTTTGGATAAAATAAATAAATTGGTGGCTGGTGGTTGGATTTCCTCAGCAAAGATGCTCCAAAAGAGTCTCATTATTATATTAAGACTGCTGAATTAAATTCTTTATAGTGTTGCTTTTGGAAATAGAATATTTTTTCAGCACTCATAGCAGCTTTTTGAGGGAAATGTTGTAATGAGAGTACTGGATATTAATGTTAGACAGCTTTTCTGTTCACTGTAGTTTCAAATTCTGAACCAAATCCAATCAGACTTGTTTGCCTTGTAAATAAGTACTCGCTTACAAGGAGATCGTTCTCTATATTCAGCTCATCCAAGTGAGCATGCTTGGAGCAGCTGGCAGCCATACAAATGGCCAAGGAGCAGTTTGGTGGTGCTTCCTCAAGGCACATAGACTCTTGTCTGCTTGTCTTACTGCTACACTTTTACACACCACATCAATAACTTCCTAGTGGCTTCTGTATATATACTGTAACTGTGGCTGCAAGAATTTCTAAAGAAGAAGACCTTTCGCATTAACATGTACTGCCCCTGCATAATTCGGTAACAGACCAAACAAGCTTGTCAGCATCTCCAGCCTTCTTAGAAAACTATACGATTTAGATGGGATGTGGTGGTGGGTGGTTTATTAATAATTCAAGGCTCTGAATCTTCAAATGGCTGTCTGTATGGATTACTTCAACCCTGTCATTTATATGCATTTATTCTTCATTAACAGTTTATTTTCAAAGGCAATGTTCAGAATCTAGTAAGGGTCAGCAAAAATAACAGGAGGATGTAACCCACAGTCTTTTTTACTTTCCCTCGACAGTCTTAGATGTTAAGCATTTTGACATTTAAATATTCAAATGGTCCATATTGAAATCACACACACACACACACACACACACATATACTACCACTCAAAAGTACACACCTTCTCATTGAACTGAATGAGAAGGTGTGTCCAAACTTTGACATTTTACTGGTAGGGTCTACACTGGTGTGATAAAGTGCTGGCTCCTTTTCCTTTTCCTTTGCCTTCCTTTTTCCTTTTTTTTTTTTTTTTTTTGCATGTTTGTCACACTTAAATATTTGAGATCATCAAACTAATTTAAATATTAGTCAAACATAACACAAGTAAACACAAAATGTAGTTTTTAAATGAAGGCTTTTATTGATTGAACCCTAAGCCTAATAACTGGTTCAGCCGCCCTTAGCAGCAGCAAATGCAATCAACCATTTGGGATAACTTGCAATGAGTGTTTTACAGCACTGTGGTCCTCCACAGTGCTGTAAAACACTCATTTAGTCCACTCATAAAGTCTTGGGGGGTTTTCTAACATGAACCACCTTTTTAAGGTCATGTCACAGCATCTCAATGGGATCCAGGTCAGGCCTTTGACTAGGCCACTTAAAAGTCTTCATTTAGTTTCTTCAGCCATTCAGATGTGGACTTGCTGGTGTGTTTTGAATCAAGTCCTCTTTAGCTTGAGGTCATGAACAGATGGACAGCCATTCCCCTTCAGGATTTTTTGGTAGACAGCAGAATTCATGGTTCCATTTATCACAGCAAGTCTTCCAGGTCCTGAAGCAGCAAAACAGCCCCAGACCATCACCCTACCACCACCAGATTTTACTGCTGGTATGATGTTCTTTTTCTGAAATGTTGTGTTACTTTTACACCAGATGTAATGGGACACACACCTTCCAAAAAGTTCAACTTTTGTTTTCGTCAGTCCACAGAGTTCATCATTGTTCCATGTTTTCTCCATTTGTGGATAATGGCTCTCGCTGTGGTTCACTGGAGTCCCAAAGCTTCAGAAACATCTAAATAACCTTTTACAGACTGATGGATCTCAATGACTTTCTCATTTGTTCCTGAATTTCTTTGGATCTTGGCATGATGTCTAGCTTTTGAGGATCTTTTAGCCTGCTTCACTTTGTCAGACAGGTCATATTTAAGTGATTTTTTTGGTTTAGACCACGTAAGTTTTTTTTTTTGTTTTGTTTTGTTTTGTTTTTTTTCTAACCAGTCGTCACTTTAAAGTTGGTTGGTATCATCTTGTGGACTGTAGGAGGTCCAGGAAGACAGGGCACGCTCCTCTCCACATATGAGGGGAGACGGTTGAACATATATTATTCTTAAATTCTTGAATCTTGACACTCCCCCTTACATTGCTATGGTTATAAGCCTTACTGAAACATACAAAAGCCCCAAATAGTCATTTTGTGTTGTTACACAGTTAGAAACTGCTTGTGTAATTCTGTACTGCCCTAGGTGTTTATAGAGGCAGAAGGACAGCGGTGAAGATGTCTCCTGACAGTGAGGACTGACTGTAAATGGCTTAGCCTTTCTATGAAGCAGTACAGAAATGTACTTCCCTTTTCAAACGACAGACAGTGAGAGTGGAAACCATATGCAAATAGTCCTCACTGCTTCAACTCTGGACTCCTACCTACCTTTAAAATAAGTTGTTGTCTTTTGGTTTCTGGAGAAACAGGGAAGATGGGGGAGGAAGATAAAAGCTGATACACAGACATGTATGAAATAAAAAAGGAAATTGTTAAAGTAGCAGAGTAAATCACAGGGATCTGTGGAGCAGAAAGTTCCCAAGGTTATGCTCATGTTGTCAGGCTGTTGCTGATGCATGTGTCTCATTTTCAGTTGCATTTCATTTCAAGTTTGACATTTATCATTGACAAGGTGTTTCCATGTTTTATATCACAATCTCAGAAACTGTTTTTATGTCAGGAGGCTTGGCTCCACAAGTCAGAATTTCCAAAGGAGGATTTGGTCATTTGCATAATGCTTGGACTCTGATTTGTTTTTCATTAGATGTCTATATTGTCTGAAGCACATACCCTTCCAAGCAGTATAGTGCAGAAAAATCTGCTCGTATTTAGATGTATCCAATTCTCACATCCAATGGCATTCAGATGTTTGCCAGCTTTCATTAAGAGGCATGATATTTTACGGGAACATGCACCCACCTCCGGCTTCAAGCGATGACTCATGGCATGACTGATGAATGAACTCATGGTTCTGCAGATATCAGAACCATGAGTTTGCTTCCCTGGAAACCAGGCCATATCATCTTTTTAAAATCCTCTGGTGCCTTCAATAAGTTCATCATTTTCACTGGGACCCGGAGAAGGACTGATAAGCAGTTATTAGATACTTTCAGAAATTCACTTTTAATTGTATTTTGAGATGCACTGATGAAAAGTTTCGTAAAAATGACCCAGTAAAATAATAAGAGGGCAAAACTGTGGTCATTGGTAAATTGAGAATATATGGGCTGTATTTTTGTAGTTTTGTAATAGGGGAGAAAATCTCACAGGACACTGTAGTAATTAATGGGTAAGACTTAATGGTTACTATATAAGCTTCACTTCCTTATTTACGGTCACTGTGTCTGTAAAATTTTACACTCCTATGTGTAACATTATGTTCAACAAATATGAAAGTGGCAGATCTATCGCCCACAACCTACTGTAAATTTTAAAACAATGAGTCTTTCAGTTTAGACAGGAGTTGCTTCTCAGTTCTTGCTGGTGTCTTGCTGATCACATTTAAAAAAGTAAATAAAATCACTTGATGCCTCATACGGACCTCATGGTAAGAGACCAACACTAAGCTGCAAGTCAATAAAAAACAGAATCAGCATCTTAAAGAGAAGGGATAGTCCTCGCTTGATGTGATAACGTGGGGAGACATAAAGAACTGTTGTGTTGTAAGAGAGCCCGTTAGTCATGGTGTAATCTAAAACACAGCAGAACAGATACGCTAATATTACTTGACTTCAGCAGCCTGGTGCACGCAACAGAGATGTGAATCCTATTGTACTTCTTCTATCATAGATTCAAACTGCAAAAATGTCGATAGTTAATGTGAACTCTTGGAAAGCAAAAGTGCTGCTTTAACTAATAATTTGCAATTATCCATGGGCTAATATTTCACAATACCCTGTTTTCCTTTTAGTAATTAGATAATATTAGAGTAAAATGAGTTATCTATCTATTTAAAATGTAGTAACCGAGAGAAATGTGGCCAATAATACGCATATGCAGGAAACTGTCAGATGCCACAGGAGTGCTTGAAGATAAATTTGTGCTTGTGATAAATTTAGAACATGTTGTTATTAACACGACTTAAAGCGGCGGCTGTTTTTAGCGATGAAGGAAAATACAACCATCTTACAGTTGCATTTTGAGCCTGCAGGGAACGTATGTCTGAAACTCTAAAGATAGATTCTGGGTGGGAGTGCTTCAAGGCTGTGAACCATTCACAAAACAGAGGTTGTCAAAAGTTCCTGAAATTGACAATTCATTTGTAGTTCTTAGACTTGCATATTTGAAATTATATTTGAACTATCGCAACACTAAAAAAAATGATCATTTTATGCTTCATATCCTCAAAGATATAGTTAAATAACCTTGTGAGCACTCCTGTCAAAATCCACTTAGAGCCACTGCACAAGCCGGTGCATGGTAACTGGCACCAATATACATAGATAAATTAATAAAGTACTTCCACTCGCGTTACGTTTACATTAAAACTATTTAGCTCTTGCTCTTATCCAAAGCACATTATGATGAGGGCAGCCGTAAAATGAGCTCAAGCTCAGGCTGATAGTGCCCTGGTAATAGATCTGAGCAAACACAGCTGTAATGTGAGACAGCTTCTCCGCCAGAAGTTCTACAAAAAGGAAATTAGGGAAAGAACAGCTAGATGGTGAGGAAAATTAGATTTAGGCAGGAGTATATTTGCAAGAGGATATGATAGAACGGGCTTTGAAACAAGAGGGAACAGAGTACGTGGGCTATTTTCCGAGGAGATGAGTTTTAGGTTTACTAGGGAAGGGGGTGGTTGCTCTGACTGAGATTGTTCAATCGCAGAAGAGTCATGGAGACTTGGTGGAGTGAGGACTTGACTGTTAATAACACAAAGTAAACTAAAGCACAGGGTTGTGAAGTGGTGATTTATATGTACAACAGCGTAGACGAAGTATCCTCCCAGCCCTGAACGACATGGTCCAAGGGTCACCAATTAGGTTTACAAAACTTCTTTATGACAGCAGGGCAGGGGAGCACACTGTCTCATCCAAGACAATGCGTAAAGTGTAATTGTTTGCTGCAGCCCTGTTGAGCCACACGTCTCGCTTCAGCAGCACAGTAGAACAGATTGTTTCGCTTCAACATGCAAATTAGATGTTGGGTTTGATCGTTCAAGGGGATGCACTATGAGGAATGTCTGCTGCACAAAGCTGTTTAGTTTTGAATGCAACAACAATAAGCACAACAATATACTCAGCCATAACATTATGGCCGCTGACAAGAGAGGTGAATAACATTGACTATCTTGTGTTTGCTGGGAAACATTTCAACCTGGATTTCTTGTGGATGATACTTGCACCACCCACCTAGACCAGACCAGACACCCCCACCCAATAGCAATGACACTCCTTGATGGAAGCAGCCATCCCCAGCAGGATGCAGCCTGACACAGACACACAAAAATGCTTAAGGGACAACTAAATAACCTAAATAATAAAGAACAGCACAAGGTGTTGACCAAATTCAGTAGATCCCAAACTGATCAAGTATCTGTGCGATGATCCACAGAGGCCCCTCCCCTCAACCCATGGGACCCCAAGGCCTCCACTAACAACGTTCTGTTGCCAGACACCACAGGACACCCTCAGAAGGACCATGTCCATTCTCTGATGAGTCACAAATGTTTGGAGGCAACAAGGGAGATCTACAAAATATTATGAAGGTCATAATGTTATGTCTGATCGGTGTAGCTGTTCTTCGTGATGGGAGGCTCAGACCATTGTCCGTTTCTTGTCTTGAATTCTTCTTGTCTTAAAATGGCAGCAAACAATTACTTGTCAACTGGAGAGGCTTCGCGCAGGCAGAAATGTGAGGCATTTGTTTCATTCTCAGAAAGGCATGCTGACCCTGGAAGGAAAAAAGAATTATGAGACTGCAAGCTGTTATTGGTAGTATTTTAGAAAGTGCTGGCACACTTTTTTGAGCTGAACGTGGTGCAGCTAAAACATACCACTAAATCTCCAAAGTCATATATTATTGATTGAATCATAGTAGGGGATCCACCGCTGTGTTGCGCAATATCTCAACCACGCTCTGATGGATTAATGTGAAAGATGGTGCCCAGAGTACTTTTCTTCTAGTGTCACCATAAGGTTTAAATTTATGGCTGGTTTTGACAGAAACAACAACTGAATGATCATAAGATTAAGTTCAGACATTCATGTTTGCTCCTCCACAACATGAAACACCACTCATCTGAATCAAATCAAATGAATCCAATCACGCTTTATTGTCATTATTGACATACATACAACTGCAATGCAGGCAGAATGAAATTGTGCTTCTCTCAGAGATCTGTGCAGACTCAGCAAAAATAGGTAAAGGTCAGTTGAAATAAATTAAAAGAGTCATTTAAGTTAAAGTAAAATAAAATAAGTAAAGTGCAAAATGCAAGGTGCCCTTCTAGAGTCAAATCAGCAGTTCAGCAGTCTAACAGCTTGTGGGAGAAAACTGCTCATCAGTCTGTTCGTCCTGCTCTTGATGCTCCGGTACCGTTTGCCTGAAGGGAGCAGTTCAAAGGGTTTACTGAGAGGGTGTGAGGGGTCTTAGTGGCATCTTCCATTCCAAGTGATTGGACTGGGTTTTATTTGGAACATCTGTGAGCAGGGTACGATTGAAATTAGTGGTTCTGTCAGTGGCTAGAATTTCAACACTTGAATTGTGAATGGGGGACAAATTTTAAGACTTTGTGGTCGGTCACTGATAAGTGGTGGGGAAACACCACTGAGAAACACTAATGTCGAAATTGAAATGTATATTATGTGCTACCTACGAACTAAGTTAGGCTAAACTAAAATGGTCTCAGTGAACAAGAGGAATACTAGCCTTAGTCTTAGTGCAGTGGAGAGACTTTTATAAGCTCATACAGATGTAGACACCGACAACAGTGTGTTACTATCAGTGATTTCCCTCACATGTAGAGATACAAGGTGATACAAGGTAATGTTCAGCCTTGTCTGCTGCTGCATATGAGTAAATCCTTGAGCAAACCTGAAAACTAGAGTAGGAGGTAGTGGTAATTCCTTGCGACTGCAGTCGCAGTTAAATAGCACCAAACCAACAGGGACACTACTTCACTGGACTGTGGCCTGGGATCCTAAGCTCATACTGGAACTTGCGTTAGACCTTGGAGAGCGTCTGAATCAGCTAACAGCACATGCTACTGCTACATATTAGTATATTCAAATTCTGAGACCTCTCACGGATTCATGGGTTGTTGTTGTAAAAGAAATGGAGTAACTAATTTTATTTTTAAACCAGTTAAACAGTTCCTAAAAAGACGGAGGAAGCAGTTTTTGCTCTTGACACAGTCTAATGTCTCCACAGAGTGTCCTGTCGTGAGTTTTCCAGTCATAGCCACAGTTTATTTATCTAATGTTTATTGTTTACCCTTGATGATGCTCATTTGGACCACATGCTTCTCTGTGTCTTTGGTTTCCCGATAGAAAGGACAAGAAGGATGTCAGCTGTGCTATTTTGGTGCTTACAGTGTGATGATTTCAGCCTTATTCTCACTAAAGCATCGGGAGTCCAGTGCTAATGTTAAGCTCAGCACAATGAAGGGATTTCTGAGCATCCTCCACGCGCTCTGAAAGCGACATCTCCTTTGATGACCCCCACATAAATGGGGGCATTTTAATAGAAGAGCACATCTTCATTACTTCTCTGGTGTCTTTGAATTGCTTTGAGGGACTATTCACATCCTTCAGATACTAATCAGCAGCATTGTAGGGCCTCATTTATCTTTTAATTAATTTCCCTCCAAATTTTGATTTTCCTATCTCTTGTTTCAAAGTACATTTTGTTTTAACACAGAAATCCATATCCCTTTTCATGTATTAGTGTTCACCAAAAAGATGTCTGAATAAATTGAAATGCTGATAACTCACGGGTTTGATTGAGCTGTTAATCAAAGAACGAATGTAAATTGGAATAGAAATAATAACCAACAATGTTAATGCTTGATTACATGTTGATTAGAAATACTCAGAGGGCAGTTGTTGAAAACAGACATGATTTTATGTACACTGAATATTTATTTTAACAAAATGTACCTTTTCTGTACAAGAAGATGTAGAAAATGTTGGATGGAAGTGTCAGTACAACTGGGAAAAGTTTGTGTAGATCCTGCAGCAGGGTCCTGAGCGTCCCAGAAGTCTTCATTAAGTGAGGAGTTAGTGCCACTGCATTTTAGTCATCAAGGACTCGGTCTTTTCCTCCTGGGTACTGGGGCCATGAACATTTTCCACCACAGGGACTCTTCTCCACATGGTGGAGGCAATGAGGGGCCTCTGCTTGCCAGTCAACATGTTTTTGAACAGCAGTAGATATGGTGTCAACATGGCAACGCTAATGTATCGCCAAACTGCTCTCACAGCAGACAAACATGTTTTTAAGTCTCAAACAAGTATCAGAACAAAAACAGTAAGTCTATGTAAGAATTACATAAAGTAAATATTTTTTACATATAATATATATTCTCTGGCAGCACAACAAATTGAGCTCTGTTGACACTTTTGTAGGGTAAACAGGTGCACAGTCATTGAGCAACATCTGTGTAGCCTGAGGAATAGCTTTGGTTTCAAGTCATGAACGCAGTATGAGAGTCTTTTAATTCCTGCAAGGCTACAAATGATTCGTTTTTTTTCAATGAACCTGTTGAAAAAGCAGACTTGTTACGAGACTGTGGCAGATAAATGACTGTTGTGTCTTTCTCTTTGCTGTGTTTAAAACCAGGTGTGGCAGTGTGGCGGCAGCGTTGAGGTCCTGCCTTGTGCTCGCATCGCCCACATAGAGCGGGCTCATAAACCGTACACTGAGGATCTCACGTCTCATGTGCGACGGAACGCCCTCAGAGCCGCAGAAGTCTGGATGGATGAGTTTAAAAGCCACGTCTACATGGCTTGGAATATCCCGATAGAGGTGAGAAGTCATGTTGCTCACGGTGTTACAGTTACATGAAAAAATCACGCAGTCTATGTGTTCCTGTTTGACACAGTGCTAGAAATAAATGTGATATATTACTTGTCTACCAACACCGAAAGAAAAATGTGATTATTCTTATTATTTAGTGAACAAAAATATCAATCAATGCAATATTTAACGTTCATTTAAAATAGGCCTCTGAAGACAGTAAAGAGGTAATCCATCATATAATTAGTCTCTGACATTCCAACAAAATGTCTTTAGATGCAAGACTAATGAAGGTTTTATTGCATCTAGTTTATGATGTAAGTTCACTCACGACATTTTAATGGGACTCTTTGACCAGATCATTCCATGACCATCTACTTCTTCACTTTGAGTCAGTCCTTGGTGGATCTGTTAGTCGGCTTATAGTCGTTAACCTGTTGAGAGGACGGTTTCTGGTTCTGCTTCAACAACCTCACATTATCTTATTGATTAACTGCTGCTGTGGCCAAACAACTCCATCATTGATCCGTCCTGTCCAGGACACGTTATTTGAAAAGGCCTGATCTTTGTCTCTATGTTAATTGGTAAAGTTTACTTTCCCTTCAGTCTTCATTTTGGACAGAAACTTTTTCCTGGTGCCATGCGGGTCAGATTTCCTTCTGATAGTTAGCACACACACTTTGACACTAACAGCTGCCTGCAGGTCCTGTGATGGAATTTTACAGGTTCAAAATTATATTGATTTAAAGGTCTTTTACAATCTTCGAAAAACTCCAGAGGAATCCAGAGCATTTTTTTGGTTAAGGGTTCAGAGTTTCGCTTTAGATGTTGCCATGGTGATACCACATACTTCTGTATTGCCATAGATTTTCTGGTTAATGCACAGTGGTGGACGTAACTTTTTCTTGTGACTGATGTGTTTAATTTAATCTGCAGACATTACTGTGCAGTGTCAATTTTATTTGTCAGCGGTGTGAGTATACAACCAGAAAGAGAGGCTGAGGCTTTGTGGCGTGTGGCCACTAAGACATTTTTTTATTTTCCCTCTGAATTAAAGGAAGTGTTTTCACCACTGCTCTCTACTAAGTCTTTATTTCCTGAACAATAGTTTCTAGGAAGACAAAATGTAACAATATTTAAATATTCAAGGACATAGAACAGAAAATCTCTAACAAAGAAAAAGTCATTTTTCATGAAGTATAAATCCGGTGAAAGCTGTAATATTTTATGAATGGCGTTCTATGTCACAGCTTTATAGACAGTTGAGATGAAACAGTATATGTCGAACCGTAGGCTGTATGCAGTCTTGTAAATGTATACTACTTTATAATGTCAGATGTCAGCTGTAAACTGGCTAAAGGCTACAAAGCAGAAGCAGTGACAGTGCAGATGTGAGCAGACAGATTTTCTGAGTATAGTTAGTATGCTATACTGCTGGAGTCATTGTAAAGATAACATCATATAACATGTCACGTCACAGAGTGCTGCAGTGCTCATTATTTGTCCCACCTCTTATAGAAACAGCGCGACACTGGGAGCTTCAGTCGGAGGTTTTCAAAGCTTGATGTATTGTTTCTCTCGGGTGTTATAATCAAAAAGGAGCATTCATAGAGTAGTGCAAGTTCAATGAGAAAAAATAATACCCAGAAATATGAATACAAATAATATCAGGCAATGTCACCATAAATCTCCAGGGCCGGGAGCCACAGTCCATTCCGTAGCCACCTAATCCAAATATGTGATCCGTTATCAGCTGCTCTCCTCTCTCCTCTTTTTAGATGAACAAGGCCCCAGACACCCTCTGAAGGCTCCAATGAAATGATTTTCTTGTCACTTACAGAACAGCCTGACTTAAATACATGTCACAGATTAAATAAATGCTTAATATGACTTAACAAAACAGTCTAAACTGAAACATTATCCATATGAAAATTCATCACAAAGGCTAACAGTAGCATTTTAAGATTAATTAAGGAAACTAAGTGGATTACAGCCGTGGCTTGTTAGAAAAATAATAATACAGAAAGAAATTAAAGGCAAAGAGAGAAGATGTACAGAATTTATGTAATGCAACATTTAATTTTGATCAGAAAATCGGTTGATTTTGTCCTGTGAATATTTGTATTTAGGCCTTTATGAATTGTTAGAGATGTTAAAGATATCTGCAATGTCAACAACTCTTTTGCTCATGGAAGTTTGCAGAATCAAAGGGAATTTAGCTGATACAAAATGTACTACAGGCTTTTCTTTTTGTGCGCTTGCAGCTCCATTAGTGTTATATTTTAGGATTTTCACAAGATACAGCTTTTTCTTTGATGTTGATCTGAATCACGTCAATTAAAATAATGTAACCGTGTCGTCTTATGGTAAATGTAGCATCCCTTAAAGGCTAAGTCAAATGTTTGTTCACGGAGTCTTTCTTCTTGCCCTGGATAATCTGTTTGAATATGTTAATCCATGTTTTGAATAGATGAACATCTGCAGGCAATTCATTCAGTCAATAATGAGGCGTTTAACAGGGACTGTACTCAAGAAGTGTGAAATCCAGCCCCAGCTTTTGCCCCATGAATTAAGTGCACAGCAAAACCATCAGTGTTATTTTACCTCTGAGGGTGTAAAAATCAACACTGTTCATTTTAAGTTTGTAGCCATCAAGTTTGCTTTTTGATGTTTTTGAGCACCAGAGAGCCACATCATCAACGTTTGCACCCACTTCAGCTTATTAAAGGTAATAAAATATGGCGTCAGTGGTGTTAGATTAGACTGCGTGAACAACATGCGGCAGATGGTGACATGCAGCGGTGGAAGAAGCATAGAGAGATAAAGTCCCGGCACTCATGTATACTGTATAATGTGTATGGCAATCAATGGTGAGACATAAATAATTCTTTGATCCCACTTGGATTGTGCCTTGTCAATAATTTAAAAAATGAATTTTGCAAGATAAGAAAGTTGCAGTTTTACCATATTGAAGTACAAGACTGTGAAAATGTGGAATTAGAAAGAAAGCTTCTGTTATTTATTATAACAAACTGCAACTTTCCTGACCTTAAAAAGAAACATCGGGTAATGTAACGCATGGCACAATGCAACAAAAGCAACAAAAACTGTATTATTTGTCTTTTGACACCAATTACCATACATATTTTTTTTCCAAAAATAAGGTCCCATGGTGCCCAACAGAAGGCAAGAGATTTATCCTCCTTATTATTATTATTATTATTATTCAGGTCCTAGGTGAAGGTACAAGTAACATACTGTTACAGAGACAATGTACTTTAACCTGCATGTAAATACTTGCAGAAATGTATTTGTTATTTTCCTTTTAATTTGCTACCATGAGACTGACCCAATGCTGCAATTTGATGTGGTAGTTGGACAGAAGGCAAACAATCCATACCATGCATTGGCTATTCAAATAATATGGCTGCAGAATGCACCTCTATGTCCTGTTATCTGATTCCTTTCAAACCCCAGTTAATCAATGTTAACCCTGCTTGTGCATCTCTGTTTGTCTTCATGTTGCTGTGTGTGTGAGCTAGGACTCAGGGATTGATATTGGCGATATCTCCGAGAGGAAGGCTCTGAGGAAGAGGCTGCAGTGTAAAACCTTCCGCTGGTACCTGGTCAACATCTACCCCGAGATGAGGATGTACAGCGACACCATCGCATATGGAGTAGTAAGCTGCTGCCTCCCTCTTGAGCAGATCATTTTAATCCTCTGTTTTGGTATCTGGGTGGCTGCAGACAGGGACACAAACAGTCCATAGAGATGAGATCTTCTCTCTTCTTTACCCTTAAGAATTTCAATCACCCGAGGTCGTTTGAGTTAGTTTAAACTGCCTTATTGTAGTTACATAGATGCACCAAAATATAGATTAATTTAATGTATAAATAGTATTATCTCTTTCACATGCATGTAATACATTCCACTAGAGGGTTTTTCAGCAGATTTGCCGACAGGGTATGCTGGCAGTGTTTCTATTTTCTCATTCCTAGTTGTTCTCATACTGCTTTATTTCCACGGTCCTCCCACCTCCCATCAGTGTGATGCACCCTAATACACGGTGGCACACACAGCGCTGTTTTACAGCTCTGCTTTCTACGTCGTATGGATATTTTTTGTCTTGTACAAACTGGCATATGGGTATAATGAGGAAATAGACAGGCCTCATTACATTAATTTCTCCAAGTTAGTCGACCTCATTATCGTATATTTGTGACATGCATTCCATTGGCTAGTCAGTTGTGGTGGTTTGGGGGTTCATTATATGCAGAAGATTGTCATGCTTGTTTAACACAATTGTTAAAAAAAAAAAAAAAAGAGAGAGACAGAGAGACAAATACCATGCCATACTGCAACACAGTGAAATAAAAATATATGATGAATACATGTATGTATTCTAAATATTCGGTTTGACATAACTAGATGTCAGATACTAAACAAAAATAATCAAGTTTTTTGTTTAATCATTCTCTTTTTATTATCCTGTAAAACATCATTTATTTATTATATATTATATTTTATAATAATCTTGGGGATGTCTACAGGACTTAATCCAGTCAAATGTCAGCTTCTAAACAAAGCAGATTACAAAACTTTGAATTTAGCAGATTACAGCAGGAGGCTTGTGTTTGGATGAACATTTGTGATGTGTAGTAATGAGGTCGGATGCACACAAAAATCTGAGGACTGGGTGAACTAATTTTTGGTTTAAAGAAAATTTACAATTCAAGTAAGAAAAAGTGCTGCAGTGTGAGGCAGGGTAATCCAAAAAAACAAGACAAAACTCGGGAACCACAGGAGAACATGAACAAACAGGTACAAAGGAAAAGGCAGGACTATACAGATGGGCTGAGGGCTTAACAGATGAAACCAACGAGGGTGGAGCACACAAGGAGAAATGAATCAGTTAATCAAAGCAAGAGACAAAACGCCAAGGAAGAAACTTTCAAGATGCAGGAAACACAAATAAAAAAAATTCTAAATGGATTACGGAAAATATTCAAAAGTCAATACCACGACACTCAAGTGAACAGATCTGTGAGGCTGTGAATAGTGACATCTGCGCTTCTAGCTAAATGATAGTACTAACACGCTAACATGCTCGACATAACAACATGCTGATGTGTAACGGCATGACCAGAGACCATAGCCATGTCTTGTGAGTTGTTGATTTGCTGCAGAGCAAATTTGGGACTAATCAGGTGCCTCCGTGACACGATTACGTGATGGACACATACAGGAGCTCATGTTAACCAGTTGGGCTGTTCAACTCTTTAGAAAGTTTTGGTGTCTGGTCTAATTTCCATGAGCAAATTTAGTGAGAAGGGAGGCCGGGTGTTCTAAAAGAGGACACATCTACACATCCAAAGAACATAGGCTGCTGATTCACCAGACTTGGCGTATTACAGTACTTCTGCCTCCTGTTTGAACCCTGCATTACAGTCTGGGCCAAAGTAGTAAACTGACAGACCGACCCCTAAAGCCATGCTATGAGCAGGCTAAAAAAAATTTTTTTTCAGGCAAACTCACATTTCCAGAGAATATCTTTGATGTGTAATGTATTTTACCTCCTGATCTATAAGTGTGGGTGCGGAAGGTGTGGGTGGATGCCAGCTGTCCTCCTCGCTCATAACGCTTTGTACTTGCTAAGCCATGCACATGTTAAAGTGGTTCAATTAAATTTGAAGGATTTGATTTAAATCCCTTATGTAAGTCTGTTCCACACATATTTAATTCAGAAACACATAGAGCTGCATGTGCCAAAGACGCTCTAAATTCAGTTTTTTTACCGTGACGCTGCCCCACAGGTGTCACTTAGTGTTGCATATTTACCATTTTCCACTACAGTAGAAATGTTTAGATCCAAGGAGCTGACGGGACCACGCGCAGCCCGTGGACCTGCTGATTATCAGATAGGAGTAGACATCTCAGGAGTCAATAGGGAGCTGAAATCATCCCTCGCTGTGTCTTTCTGATCTCACATCTTTGCCTAATTCACTCCTCACACAAACCACTATCCCCGGAGCTCCCTACGGTGCAGTTTGTGTCTTGCAATCAGGCAGACCTTTGTCATGACACACATGAATAACCCTGTGGGCCCCAAAGACTGAGTCAGGTTCACGGAGCGTAGCACTCCTGATTTACATTTTTATAAAGCAAAAATGAGTATGAGAAGCTACAGCCCACTCAGGTTTAGCTTATTCAGTATATTTTGTAATTATGCTTTTTATATCCTCTTAATCCCAGTGAATGTGTCACGTTGATGCCAGTATAAGACAGTTACTGCGGGATATAAACATATTTCCCTGTTCACCTCTATGCTTTGTAAATTTCTGTTCCAACTCACACACACTTGTCGATACATTTTTTATAACAAAAGCAGGAACTACAGGAACCAGTACGTACTTTCTGGATAATGAGTTCTCCCCTTGTGAAAGAAATCGTGCACTGCAGAGCTGAAGAGAGCAGGTGGTGTGTCACACACTCCCCACCTTCTGGCAATAGATTTTATCTGCAAACTGGACATAACACATGATCGAGTATTATCTGTTGCCATTAGTCATCAAAATTAAAACAGGTGGCTCTACTTCTCAGCACTCCAAGCTTTATTAACTTTTACAGTTATATTGCGTTCATCATGGTGGTGTCATGGATTGTGTCCTTATGTATCCCTGTGCCTTCTGGTAATTAGAAACATTCACTGATATTATACATTTTCAAATTAAAAGTTCAGCTTGTTATGTCTAGTCAATGTCAGGGTTTGCTAACAGTAAACAGTCATGGTAGTGACCTCGCGTTCACTAAATTATTTTGATCTTGAGTTTCTTTATGAATTTGTCCACTGATACGTGGGTGTTTTTCTTTGTTAGTTGAAAAACTCTCTGAAGAACGATCTGTGTCTGGATCAGGGCCCGGACAATGACAACATCCCCATCCTGTATCTCTGTCACGGGATGACACCGCAGGTAAGAGCACCCAGTTTAATCTATCGTCTCTGCACTCTTTGGGTTTTTATGACTCACTAAGACTTCATTCTGAGGAAAAATAACTCACCTTTCCTCTTTTTGGTAGCTTTACCTCATAATACTGGAAAATGTTACCTGTTTTGCCCTTTCAAACTTAAATCTTTGACGTTTTTTAATCAGACTCATCTCTGTTTTTCATTTACCTTAATTTAGCGGTAGCATGTCCAAGCTGAATCCAAATGAAATTCCACGTGTTTATCAAAACGTGATGTAAAGTCCTGTCCTGTCATACCTGAATGTTTGACGTTGTCCTTTGAAAGAGCAAACCTGTGTTGGATTCAGACACAGCCCCAGTGATTTAAATATGTTTCTTTTGCTTTTTTTTTTTATCAGTTTTCAATTCTTAGTTCCCTTAAGTCCCTGGAGCACTCGTTCAGGATATACATCAGGTCTGGTAACAAGGAGAGTTAAGTGTCTTCAAATGTTAGTGCAGTTTGATAATCATCTACTTTCACCAGCCTCATCCAGCCGATATCGATCCTTCCATCCCATTACGTGTGAGGAGATTGTTTTCAGAGGATGTTGAACCTTGCTGTGACTTGTCTTATAGAATGTGCCTTGATCTACCATTATCCTCTCAATTCAAATGAATCTACTGGACACGTTTCACCTGTTCTGGCCTTTACTCTTGCGTCTTTAAATTTTGCAGTCCTTTATGACTGATAGAGCTGCTGATTAGAAATCTGTTATGTGCTACAAACCCAAATCAAACAAAGGGTTGAAGCAGCGCCAGCATTCATAATAAGATTAGGGATCTACAAGAAGTCTGGATTTCCTCTGTAATGATGCAGACTCATGGACCGTAGCAGACGTTTGCTATAGTCAGTCAAAATGTGTCATTGTAAGCTACTTTCCATTGATGTGGCTTTGGGGGAGCGCTGTGGCTAAGGCAGTACTGTACACAAAGCCACACACAGCTTACAATCCAACACTTGACTGACTTTACAAGAGCACGTTGTCAGCAAACATACAGTGCTGCTCTTAACCTCAAGCAGTAATAAAACATGTCAACTTAAGCACAAGGACAATAGACTCCGCCGCCTCATACAGACTGGCTCTCCAAAAAGAGCAGCACCGACAAAAAAAAAATAATCACACTCATCACACTATTTAACGTCTGGTGTGAAGGAGGCCTTTTGGGAATTATCAGACAAATAAGATTAAAGTAAAAGAAGGATTACAGTAAAGTATTAAAAACAGCAAAGTCAGCTAAGTTCGCACCTCTTTCCTCTGTGAAAGAAGACATTCTGTGGGTTCCTCTGTGACTGTCTGCTTCCTACACAGTTTTAATCTGATCTCACTTCCCCGTCTTCTTTTCGCAACCCTTTGACGTTTGAGTTTTTATCCATTCGTTTGTTGTTTTAGGCTGCAAGTGGAAGTGTCACGCCGGGACTCGAAGCAGAACTCAGGACTCAGTATGCAGAGATGACAAAGGGGGTTTAATTGGAATGTTCAGAGATCCCTCACAGAGGGACAAACAAATGGCCACAAAAATTCCTGGACGTAATTCTAATCAGAGAAAACAAAAACTCTCCAAAGGGAGGAAATACAAATCGAAGAAACAAATCACTAATTAAACACAAAACACTCCGAATGGAGGAAACCTCAGAACTGAGAAATAACTAAGAAAAGACTAGACAAACAAAAACTATCTCTCCGAGAGGATTCACAGGCTTACTTGGAAATTCTTTGGTTGAAAACATGAAGCAAGGCACGAGAACAAGTGGACGACGACAACACTCTGGCACAAGACAAGGGGAACGCAGACTACTTAAACACATGGAGGGAAATAGGGGACGGGTGGACACAATCAGGAATCAGGGAAGACAATCAGACTTGTGACACATGAGGAAGGGCAAGTGGCCTGAAACGAGAGGAGCGTTACTTTTCAAAATAAAACAGGAAATGACAGGACAGAACAACCCCAAGACAAGACGCCCTCACCACGGTGTGACAGGAAGAAGCACTCACATTCTTTACTTTAGTTGATGTACCTGCAAAGAAGGTACAAATTGTGCTCAGGTAAAATCACAGCCTCATCAGTTTGTATTACGCGCGTCAAATCTGCTCGTTGTGTAGCAAGCGTTGTTACATGCATCATTTAAGTAGCCTTTTACTGTTGTAGCTGCACTAAGTAGACAGGTGGATCCAGTTTTCACTATTTTCTAGACAGTTAAATACTGTAGGCCGGCTTATGAAGACTTTGTGCCACTCCACTGGGTCACCAAATCAGGTTCTGTGGTTCCTGAGAAGATTCTTGAGGAGGAAAGAATAAATAAATATATAGTAAATTAATATCCATTCCTTTGAGGTGTTTGCTAATATTTAATTTTTTGGATGATTTTAACTTTTTTATGGGGCCACACCTGAACAGAGGTGGTTATGGCTCAGTAGGTAAAGCAGGTTGTCTGTGAACTGAAGGGTTGGCAGTTTGATCCCTGGAATCTGCCACATGCGGCAGTGTCCTTGAGCAAGGCACTTGGGGGAGCTCTTTTTGTAGGGATCTTAAAAAAATAAAAATAGTTTTGTTATCTAAAAGGTCTCCAGATAAGTTATCCCTTTATCATGAGACAGTAGGCTTGGCCATTCGCTGTAGTTTCAAATTTTACAAATCTTATATTTCGTGTTAAGTCACTAAAGGAGTCATTATATTGGTTAAAAGTGAAGCACAACATTAACTTGTAGTGGTGCACTAAAGTGAAGTAACAACTGTAGTAGTCCATCAAGTACTTCACTGAAGTTTAGTTAATTGCCTTACGTCCTTGCAAGGTGCATAGATAGCAGTTTCACACTTTCATTACACAGTATAAAGAACATTATTGTGTTTTTTACGACTTCTTGTTTATCGCTCCTTGTGCTCTACATTAAACTATAGTCGGCGTTGTGCCAGCGAATATATAACCTGCCTATTTTGCTTTATTACTGCAACTGACTTACAGCTTTCTGCCACCCTTGAAAAAAAACAATTTCCACTAGAGAGAGCACAATTATTTGGGTTTTCTCCCCATACCTGATTTAATGTTTAAACATTGCTTCTTGTGTGAGTTGTTATCACTTTGACCCAAGAACATGGTATAAATATGCATATTTAGTAAATATAAAGCCACCTCCTTGATGTCTTTATACTCAAAAAAAATGAAGAGCAAGCCTACCTTTCTGGATAGTTCAGTGTGTCTTTATGTCTCTGTACAGATCTAGAAGGGCTACTAACTAAATGTCATCCTCAGCAGTGTTGCCGTACATGACAAGAGTGAAGGATGTGGTGTTTCTTTCAGAATGTGTACTACACCAGTACTCAGCAACTCCACATCGGGCTCCTCAGTCCCACCGTTGATGACGACGACAACAAGTGCCTGGTGGATGTGAACAGTAGGCCTCGCCTTATTGAGTGCAGCTACGCTACAGCCAAACGCATGAAACTACACTGGCTCTTCACTCAGGTAACTCAGATAACGCCAATCACACACAACAGGCATATAGTACAGCCAGAGAACACAAGGTCAGCGTTCAGGCTTCTGTTCTCACTAAGACCATGATAATAAGTTAGGAAATCTGGGTTGGTGACCAAAGTCCAGTTTTCACTACTTTACACTGAATTAATCCAAACAGACCCTCACATAAAATTGTCACATCACCTGATGTTAACCCTACCCCTCTTAATCCCTCTGATCAGGCTGTGGAGTAGCGGTTAGAGTTGCAGCCAAAGGGGGGCCGGGGGGCTGAAGGGTCCCAGGTTTGCCTCCTGCCCCCTCCGTGGCTGTAGTGCACCCACCAGAGGCCGCAGCCCACTGCCCTAACTGTACACATTACTGTGTGTGAACAAATGAATGGGTCAAAGAGCAGGAACATAAATTCCCCTCAGGGATCAATACAGTATAAATTATTATTATTATTATAATGTAAACAGACCACAGTGACTTGATAGTCTCTTCATTGGTGGCTCTGTTTTCACTAACTGTATTTTAATGAAACAAGCAGCCACACTACACAGCTGATTGTTGGTGAATTAGATCTTCTCAATACTTTTTTCTGGGTTCTTTTATCTTTTCTTATTGTTGTTTGCTTTGTTGTCAGTGCAGAATTAATCAGAAATTTATGTTCTTGTTTTAAATCCTCAAAATTCAGAAGGATATTCTCTTGACTATAAAATAATATATAGATACAATATGTATACTACAATATATATACACATATAGACCTGTGTGGTTTTGCAGTGCAACGAGCACAAAGTGTGAAAAGAAGGTACATGCTGAGACACATATGTCAGATTTATCTTTGGAGTGATCTTAAAGTGCTTATTTTAGTTGACATTGCATTATTTAGTAAGTGGATTGGGGATGAGATTGGAGCATGTAATGTCTCTAAAATGTGACATCAATTATTGACACAGTTTTGACTGCATATGTTTGCAGTGTGTCAAGCTCAAACAGAAATAGATCGCCTTGATGCAGCCGTGGCAACTTTGAGAAATGAAGCCCCCTACAAATAGGCGAGAGAATGCTGGTTTTATTGTTCAAACACAAATATCCTACTATTCTGCATCAAACCTGGTCACCTACAAGGTATTTTTAATCCCCTTCAAATGAAATGTCCTTTTCATGTGTGAAATAATCACATGCTTGTCTGTAGAGATATTCAGCGAGTGGGCCCTTACAGTTGGGTTTGCTTGTATGATCTGTGGATACATGTGGGTTGTTCCTTTTTTATTCCTCTCTAACAAATGCTTATTATTCTGTATTTAGCTTAGCACATTCAGTACAAACTATAGCGACCTTAATCAAATAACAGCCTTCCCACATGATGTAGGTAGGCTTTCATATTGTGCACATGGTGAAATCTTGGAGACTTTTTTTTTTTTTTTTTTTTTTAAGAAACGCTAAGAATTATGTAGATAACTTGGTCAGGCTGTTCTTTACACTTAATGTTACAGATTTGCACGGGTTTTTCGTCGGCCTCGTTCCAGACTTCTGAATTACCGCCCACATCTTCAATTTGTTCAGTGATTCAAATAGTGTGTTGCACTTATACTTGTCCGTTTCAGCCAATCAGAGCTTCGGACGTAAGATTAAAAATAGGGAATAGGGCATCAATATGTACAAAAGCCAGAAAGAGAATGACTGTGTGATTTGGATTAAAAGAGAAAATAAAGTCCACATAAAATATAAGGTTGTCATAAAAATAGTGCTGAATGTAAAAATATTGGGAGGGTTTTAATGTTCTCACTTAAGTTTCACCTGTTGGTATAAATACTAACAATGTTGGTAATGGAGCCAAATTGAACTACTAAGATGTGGAAAAGCCGTGCATGTCCGAGGTCCCCTTCACCTTACACTGTAGCCTCTCCCCTCTCCCATCAAGTGTCCTGCTTCACCCTGGGGTGGTGCACCTCACAATTTGAAAGTGTTGGCTCAAAATGAAACCATCATCAGTGGCCTTTGGGTTTCTGCAGTCAGCACCTAGCCTGTTGGTGATGAACTTATCTGTATGTGACTTATTTCGTAGCATAACATCATTACTTGTTAGCGCATTGGTTAGTAGTGTTGTCGATAAAAGAGCATATGCCTTCATAGGCATATTATCGGGTTCCTTAGTACATGAGATCATTCAGTTCTAAAATGCTAAAAGCTATTCATCTGCTATCGACTCTTTGACAAAACACTGGAGTGTCATGAATGGGGATTCAATACAATCAGGATCTGGAACTGTTCTGGGTCTATACCGCTAATAGCTTTTGGTTTATTGCCCTGACTGAACCACACACGGCTCTATTGGCTGGCTCAGACCATCCCCACATAATGACCCATAAATGGCCACTTCCAGCCATCACCACCAGTCTGTTATCTATAAAAATGTTTTTTGGACGTCACAGACAGGCCGAACTTTTGTGGAAGTATAGAAAGGATCATTTGGCACGCTGACTGTACAGCCTTGTCCAATCCTTCTTTTCCCTCCTACTCCTCTCTTCATTCCTCCCATATATTTGAAAGGAGCTCTCTCCTCACAGCTCTCTCTACACTGTAATGGGGGGCTGAAGGCCTCCTCTTCAGTCACTTGCCCTTTGTCAGAGCTGACACTGTAATGAGAAAATCCTGCCTCATTTCATGAGACCAAGCTGCAGTATTTTTACTGAGCTGATGTGTTCATTCTGCTCAGACTTGGGTAACTGATATGGAAGTTTATAAACTGTCGGACCTTATTTCATTTTGCAGTAACGGTTGTGCTTTTCCCCAGCCTCCATATCACTCATCTCCACATAAATCACATGAGACCTTGTCTATAAACTCACTGATTTTAAACATTAATTTAATCTGAAACCTATATGAGGTGTCTGTCAAGTCCTTGTTTCAGTTTCCCCTCTAAAATCTGTGTTTGTTTCTTGTTTTGCTTTTTTGAATCAGTCTTCTCTTCTGGTGTATTCTCTCAAAGTCCTTCCTGCCTTGCCTGTACGGAAGCTAATCACAGGGCCGGCAATTGCAGCAATTGCAATGTTGTTTTTGCCTTTAAACCATGTTGATACTATCTGGTGGGCCCGATGAGAGTAGTAGTGAGAATCAGCCAAAACACCCAGCTTACGGCACTTCAGCAGCTCACATCCAAATCCATTCACGGCAGTCTGAGGAACAATATATTGTGCACACAAATTGTTCCTCTGCAGCGTGGCGCAATTTTAACCTGACTGCCTTTTATCTTTTCAGGGAGGATCCATTCAGAACAAGAAATCAAAGCGATGCCTAGAGCTTGTAGCGAGCAGTGACAACGAGTTTGGCTACCAACTGGCTCTGCAGAGATGCACTGGACAGAAATGGTTCATCACGAATGTGCTGTTTAGCAGCTCCCTATGATCGACTTCTGAAAGAAACACTGGAGGGAACAGCAACTGGATTGAGTGGAATAGTTTCTGTAGTGTGCACATATTTATGCAAGTGTCTGCGCATGTGAAGGGATAAGGAGCCGGAGTTCATTTGGAGCCACGATGTCCTCTGATGAGCAGTCGACATCACATCGTAAATGTTAAACATTTCATTTTGTCTACAGGATCAGCCATAGCTGGCGGATATTTTACTAATTTGACAATGTAGTATATTTAGTATATTTTGTGGTAAATACAGTACAGTCAGATTTTTGTTGACTTTCAAGATGTAATGGGTCCAATATGGTTTTGTACTTTGTTTATATTTGCTACTGTGTAGCAAACACTCGGAAACTGTCCCTGCTGTAATCATTTTATTTTAGTGTCTCAGGTTTGTAGGTTTATTATGCGACTCAAACTGTACAATAGTGGAAAATGTTGAAATAAATCAGAAAATGATATTTTCTAAATGTAAATATTTTGAACACTTGTAATATATAAAAGTAAAATTACTGATGTAAAGTGCTGAGTTCAAGTGCCTTTTTTCATAAGATTTATTTATTTATTTTTTAATCATCTGGTGGTTTAATGGGTGTCCACCAGTTTGAAAACACATAAACAGCAGATAAATATACTGTAAGTTCAGATAAGATAATCAAACAGAAAAAATACAAATGAATCAAAGCTGAGTTAGAAATCAGAAGTGGGGCAGTAAGACTGAGAAATCAGGGTGGACAAAGAGCTACATTGTACATGGTGGACCTAAGATAAGCTCATCATCTTGTTATTTTGCACTTGTTAAAATTACTGAAGATATTACCTTATTTGTTTATTGCAACTGGTGTTTGTTGAACTTCAAGAGATACTCAGGGGTTGGCCTTTATAATATATTTTACAATCACACCTCTGACTGATGTCCATGAAGTGACACACTCTTTACAAAGTACAGTGTCATGGAAGTGACGTTCTCAGTTTGTAAGGACAAATGCAGGGCCAAAAGCTAAGAAACGGGGCAGCTTTTTGCTCTGGCTATGTGTACCTGGGGAGGAGACGAGTGGCACAGCCTGTTTTTTTCAACATGCCAGTCCTCATTACCATCCACATTCAAGCAGGGCTCGAAAAACCATTGCATTAAATATACATGGAAACCCACTTTCATCAAAAGGACCTCCCTCCCAACACATCAGAGATTCAATAAGAGAGCCTCCATGCTCATATTTTTTTGAATGAAATAATAGAAAGCAGCTCTCCCATGTGCTTGCATGTGCTCTTTTAGCCGACCTCTTCTTTTTGATTACCGTGGGTGCACCGTCCAAATGTTACTTTCATCTTCAAACTGTAGGCTGAAAACCTCATATTAACGTGCAAACATTTCCCGCCCGTGTTTATTTAACACATCATCTTAGGTTTTCACAAAGTGCACTGCTGAAAATCAAATTCCTCAAAATCTGTAAGGAAAAAAGATACATCCAACTGTATCCCACGGTGATGGAGCTGTCTCTGAGCATGAGTCACATGCAGCATCGCAGAAAAGTGCTGGCCTAATTTTGACGAAGCCACCGTCATATGTTCCCTTTGAGATCTAGCATTCGCAAAATTACAGTTATTTGTCTTGCTACGGGAACTGAGTACTGGCTTTTATTATGTGCATCTCCTTCCTTTTTTGAGCAGCTGTCAGGAAAATCGCATTCCTCTCACGAGGAAAGTAATTTGGCTTTTACTAGAATTCTTATTTTGTCTCGTATGAGCCTGTAGCGGAAAATAACAACATAAACCCAAAGTCCACAATGTGTTATTTGTACATTGTTTGTGGGAAGCGTGATGTTTAGAGTTGAGTAGAGAATAGCTGTCAGGGTGAAAATGTGTCCAGGAAAAAATATCACTCCTTGATTGCCAGCAGCTTTGCATTTGTCCCTGTTAAACAGATTTCATACTTCTTACATTGCTTCGCTGAGTGCACAGATTTGCATCAGTGGACCTTAAAATTCTGATATAAACATAAAGTTGAAACATCTGACTCTGGTGTTATCATGGCATGACAATATATATTGAAAACATTGTTGTCATGATGACACACACACAGATATCAGTAAAAAAAATCCGTACTAGGAGAATAATGTATGAACAAAGGACAAGCGAATAAGGAATGAGGAGGTGGCAACCCTGCTTTTTAGAGAGAACTAATGTTACATTTATGCACATGATTAATAATTAACACTGTTGCTGTGTAACATGGCACATGCATTGTGAAATAATGTAACTGCTGTATACAGCAATGAAAGTAATTGCAGTGTAAACTTACAAAAAATGTTCTGTGGGACTCCAGTGGAACATGCATCTGAATTGGTGTCACATTTAGTACACAACTTTTTTCGTGATGATGCCTCTTTAGTCCTCTGTGTGTACTCTGTAATTATTGAATATGTACTGGATAATTTAAACGGTATTTGCAGAGTCATTTATTTTTAGTTTCCGTCTTTTCCTTGCACTTCTGTCCTCATCTAAGTCCTGTTTATTTCATTATTTTGCATGTTAGTCACATAACATTAGCATAGCATGGGGAAGTCTGGCTTTTTTACTAATTACTTCAGGACATCTTGTGCCCTACCAAAATAACACGAAAATTCAGAGGGTCCATTATACAGTTGTGGGTTAGCTATGTTAATGGTGAATGGTACTGTGTGAATCCTGTGCAGTTTTAAGGTCAAATTTGCATTTGTTGTGTCTAAGTGTCTTAAAATGAATCCATAAGTAAATCTACAAAAGTGGGTCAAACGGGTTGTTGCTGGTTAAAGTTCCCTCAGGATTGTATTGCATCTCCGTGTCCATTTTTAGGCTAGCAGGCTAGCAGAGATATTCAGTTGTAATACTAAAAAAGCAAATAAGCATATCTAACGAAATGTCAAAATATTGCTTACAACCTAAGCGATCATCTTCATTCTCTCCGTTTCTCTCTCTATGCATGTTTGTCTCTCCCTATCTCTATAATTCATCTTTTTCCTTCTTGTGGGAGAAGTCTCTGAGAAGCAACCCATCACGTCCTGTCATTATACTCTGCCCCCGACTCCCAGATATAAAACATTGAGGTATATATTCCTGGCAGAAGTCGAGGTGTGATCAGGGGAATCAGCTGAGTTTTGAATACCATATGGCAAAAGGAAGCAGCTCGTCAGAAGTGAGAATATGTGAACGTCCCCTAGGATCCAGAGAGGAGGTTTTCTCTGTTGTCTATCCTGCAGGTGATCCACAGGTGGCTGAGGGGAAGCTGTCAGTACCTCAGGGCGCTGTGTGGGACATCACACACATGCACAGAGGGAAACAGATATGGGCGGTAGTCTAAGTAGCTGCTTCTCTATTAAAAATAAAAATAAACCCTGCCAAAGATGAAATGACGCTTCCCTCACAATCCACTACAAGCCAGACGTGCTTCAAAGAATGTTTAAGCAGGATGACCAATTCACCTGAACAACGCACGTGGGTGTGAAATTTGTGTTCACCACGCAGCCAAAATGCTTCACATGCAGATAAATGCCACCGTTAATTGTTTTGTTTGTTTGTTTGTTTTTTCGGCAAGAGTGAATCTGAGTTGTAACTGCGTTGCTATGGCTACAGGTCCTGCTGCATATTCTCGTACAACCCGAGGCATCAGGACGCTGGTGAGCGCATTAACTGAAAAGACCTGACAGGAAGTAATCGCCTTCAGATACAGATGTAACTTTAATCTTTGGCCTTTTTATCTCACACTTGAATGCTTTGACCTATGCAGATGAAGCGGCTGACAAATGTGTTTGTTTTCAGGCGTTTCTCTCTGAGTGGTATGTGAAGTAATAGAGCGTAATGATAGGTAAAGGCTTTGCTACGAACATCCCCACATGAATAAAAAGATGTGGAAAACCTGGAGTTGCAATGAAAAGGGAAGAAATGAACTCATCTCTAACCAAACACAAGAGTATACTTCACTTCAAAGTTCATTCCACAAATATAATCATATACGTCATTACTATGTTTATTTTTCAGTGAATTTTTGTGAATTCTTTTATCAGTTAAAATAGTGGCCTTTTTTAGCAGTTCCACAGCAACTTTAGTGTGTAATTTCTGGCCAAGTCCATGAGGTAAAATGTCTACTCCCAGGGTCTCTCTGCTGTTTGGTGCTGACCTTGTAGTGTACAGTGTACGGGCTTTCAGAGATTTGTCAGTGAAAAACAGGCGCTTGTTGCTTCAGAAAATGAGGTTAAACTGAACGCTCTGCAAAGCTGAGGGGAACTGCTGATGACACAGTTGATCTTCTTCAGTCTTTTCCATGAAATGTTTCCACACATTATCTGTCAATTGTGAAAATAATAATTAATATTAATTAATTAATTATCTGCATGAATTTGCCCGGCATTTTATTTTCCAACATTTTACAGGTTATTAATATTCACTTTGGTTTTAGGGATCACATATGAGCATGACTGTAGCTTCTTTCTTTTTGTATCTTTCCAGTCAACTGATCATCAACACACATTGTATAACTGTTTTAAAAAGGCTCCTTGTCTGAGCACCTGGGATCTCGCTGTACTTCACGTGTATTACTCCTCTGACAATCAGTAAGTGTTAAGAAGCGAGAGGATGTGGATACAGTTATGTGACACTTTATCTATTCTGATATAACTCGCTTTGACTGTGATGGATGGGGTTCATTTGGAAGCACACAAATCACATTAAACTATGAAAGTGGGTATTGACTGCAACTCTGTTTACTTTTACATGTTTACTGCTTCGTGCTGAAGTTAAATATCGGGCTTAGCTTTATTCCACTTTTGAAGGAGCCATCATCTACTAATCAACGATCATAATATTGATATAAATGTTGAATTTTTTGCCTTGATGAATTCACCTCAGTAGCCACGGCAACAACTCAAGTTGTCCTGCAGTGAATGTGTCATGGCTGTGTGGTTATTTTCTTATTTTGAAAAGCTAATTTCTAGTCAGGTTTGCTATTGACAGATAGATCATTCTGAACTTTAATTATAACAAGTTAACAAGCTAGTCCAGACCTGTACCTTTGCAAAATGCACATTTGTGCCACAACATTGGAGATAATTGCTCCTTAAAATGGAACTCATGAACAAAACAATTTTTTATTTTTTATTTTTTCACAAAGCATTGGCATTCAAGTGGTAACACTGATCGTAATTTGCAGGGAAAAAAAGTTGCTGCTAGGAAATTGTTGGCAACAATTAAAAACCTACTTACCAAGTAGCTGAATGCACTCATGAAAAGGCATAATACTGGAAAGAGTATGTTACTCATACATGTGACAAAACAAAGAAACTTTTATCCAACTAAATTGCAATGTAACTAAGTTACCATTCATTCCAGTCATTTCTGAATACATCAGCAAACACATCACGACTTCCACAAGGTTATGAATACTATAAGAGAAGCCTATTCACATGGAGTCATCTCATGAACATGGTGAACACAGCAAGAGAGCCAGTATAGAGCCTAGTAAGGTCTAAGTACAACACTAGAGGAAGAATAGCACTGCCTTGAGTATTTGTCTTTATATAGTCCGCCATTCTAACCTCTGCCAATCATCTTGAAGGACATGTAGCACTTGGAAAGCAACCTTTGAAAAGCAGATGAATGGGAGAGTCAGTCAACCAGGGTTTGTTGTTCAGAGCCCCCCACCACCATCTCCACTGGCTTCTGGTGGCGTCTGAAAGCCTGGCTCTTTACTCCACTCTTTACTCTGCTTCTGTTCTGGTTTGAATCTGAATTTACTGAACACAAATGGGTGCACATGATAGGAAAGCACACCACAGTGAAACTGGACTCAGTATTCTAGGCCTATCCATCCAGAGAAATGCACTTACAAACTATTTGGAGACAAACCAAGTTACTGCTTTAATACCAAGTTTTAAGGTGTGTTTAGGAATAGTTCGACCTTTTGGGATAAGGGGCTGTCTTCAGTCTTATTGCTAAACTAAGCTAACTGGTTGGGGATGGTAGCCAGTCATAAACTTTATCTGTCTGTTATCTCTTTATTCGCTTTTATTCATCGCAATTTTGGCAAGAATGAGAACACTTATCTGAAGACAGAGGTTTTGCCCTTTTTTCCTCAGAGAAGCCTGCACATCGAACCACACAGGACCAAGGAGCGTAGAATGAGTTAAGCAAAACAGTCATTCTTCAAAGGCTGATTCGGTCTACACATTCGACTGGACCAGACACATATTTGTAATTCATTTTGTTGGTACAAATATCTGTATTCTGATTGTTCACGGTTGATAGCAACTCCTAACTATGTGACTTGAAATTTCTGACAGCTACATCCATCTAAAGGAGGAGAAAGGACTGAAGTCAATGAACTCAAATCACAAACACCCTCCAACAATCACTGCAATCTGGATTTAGACTCTTTCCCTCTGCTCCTGCAAAGACATCTTGTAAGTGATGGAACAAAACTCTCTTCCTATTTTTGTTATGCTGCACACAGAGCTGCATTTGACAGATCCACCCATAAAGTCAAATTCATTGTGATTATCCCGCCTCTGTTGTTGCACTGGATTAAGATCTCCTGTCTAAGTAAACACAAGCAGCTCTGAACATATGCATTGAAGAAGTCTGATTTCACGCAGATTATAGTCACCGCCGTGTATGGCTCATCCTTTTTTTTTTTGGCGGGTGGGGGGGGGGGGGGGGGGGGGGGGGTTCACTTCAATCTTAAAGATGTGGCTATTCTGCTTTTACGCACCCCTTCTTGTTGTTAATACATTCATGCATATATTATCTGTCTTGCATATGTTATGTTATGTCTGATCTCTGTGTATGTTTGTGTACATGCTACTGGACACTTGAATTTCCCCCAAGAGATTAATAAAATTCTATTCTATTCTCATAATCTGTCCTTGTCTATCACACTGTAAGTGTGTATAAGAACATTTACTCAAGTATCGCTAATACTACTGAAAAAGAGTGTTGGTGTTGTTCATTCATTTAGTCCGCATTTAAGTAAGATCTACAACAAATATAATAGCTAATGGAAATACAAACAGAAACAAATAGCTAATGAAAATTGCTATGAGTTGTAGCTGTAATTTGTATTTAGCTGTATTTGACCAACAAGCTGGAAATTACATATCTGCATTCGCTTGTTGAATGTAGTTCATCCTCACTCATATCTCTGAACGGTCTAGGGTTTCATCACAAACACTGGCACGACTGTACTGCAGGACAAAAAAAAAAATCTGCATAATGTGAGTCTTAATAATCAGGCTAAACTTAAGAGCAATGCTGCATTTGAACTTAAACATTAGCACAAGTACGTCAGAAGAAATCCTCTGTATCCTTTTCCTTGGTTCCCTCTTGAATGTCATTTTCATATCTTGTATTTCATGTTCAAAGCCCTGAGCCAATGTTCTGACCTAGATGCAAAAATTAATGGTTTCTGGCAAACAGCATCTGTCAAGCAGATGGGGAGCAATGATCTAGTGGTATGGGCTTGAGAAAGAGAGACGCTCATTTCTATGGCCACCTGACTCTGAACTTATCAAGAGCGTGCTACACAATAAGCTATAATCCTCAGCATATTGCAGGAAGAAATCCATCAATAGCCCATTTCAGAATGTTCTTACACAACTCAATTAGATGAGCTTCGGAAAAGGTTGCTTGCCATATTGAAACTAGGAATAGCCTTATATCAATCTCTTTAATGGAATTTACTTTTTGAACCACTTCTAAATGCATTTCACAACATAATCACCAACTGGCAAACCCTGACCCGTTGTCTCATGTACAATATTACTGCACTGTAACTGAAAAAACAAAAAAACATTTCAGATATGAGCAAAAACATGCATGTGACTTGATGAAGGATGTATTTTTATGAACTTTTATGAAGTGAGTTGCAGAGACTTGCCACTCAGTCTAAATATGTGCTTTTTTGGCTTTTTTTCCCCCAACCAGTTCTCAGGTTTGTAGCCACATGTGATCTGGGATATTTTTCACTCTGTGTTTTAAATGGTTTCCAGGCACCTTTGCATAACACAATAACTCTACAATATGCTGCTGTTACCCAGTGATATCCTGAATGGATTAAACCAAGATAACGATTTAACTTGCAGGGATGACATTTGGAAATGCTATACATGCAGATTTGTTTGTCTTTGCACAGACAATGTAACTTTATATTTAATTCACTGAGCAGTGAAAGCACATTTTGGAAAAAAAAATAAAAAAAACTTTTCCTGTTGAGTACTCACATGTTGGGAATCAGTGAACAGTTCATTTGCAAACATAAACGCTGCCAGTGGAGCCAGCAGGTGACTTGACTAGGTGAGTCAGAGTCAGTCACTGTAAGTGAGGATTCATTAGTTCAACTGTGTGGAGCACAGACAAGGTCAGATGACAGCGTTTTCACAGAGGTGAACAAGGGTGAGAGGGAAATTGGGTCTGATCAGTACATGCTTTTAGAATGCTGCAGTAAGGTTTGTGCAGATTTCACAATGGATGTAATATGTCCACAAAAATGAAAAACATGGTGAGACACATTTCAAACTGGAAGGGCAAACACAGTGTAACATGTAAAACCACAGAGCCCAGGCAGAGATTATCTCTTCGTCAACAACTTAGATCACATGCCATCAACATTTCTGTGGGCGGCAACCTTCATTTTTATGTTTTTTTTGCTCTTTTTTTCAATCCCTTCACCTTCGTTTTCCAACTAGGGTGTCTTATTATTGATGAGTAAAAGCTGCTCAAGTAGCTTTAGAAAAGGCTATGTGCTTTAAAAAAAAAAAAAAAAGAAAGAAAAAAAGAAAAGAAATTCATTATCAGTAGACGCTTTGATTTACTTTGTTATGTTGCTGATTTCTCATCTGTTGGTGAAAAATGCCTTTGAGCTTTCCTTCATCTGCAGGGGATAGTCCCAGGCGCTAATTGTTTAATTAACTGCTGCTTTTATGAAGCACACACAACCACATAATTGCAAAGAGCTGCCACAAACCAAACACAACGCTTCCAGGTATCCAGCCTTTAGACTCCTTGAGCACAATGAAAATACATATTTTTCTTTACATACGTAGATTTCACTCATTATAAATTTCCATTTGACATCTCGTATAGATACAAACCCACTAAGTCTAGGTTGTATAAGATGAAAGAGCTGAATATTGGCACATTTTGCACCCGTATGCATTTACAATATCAGACTTGCAAACACTGCAGTGCACTTGCAGCCAGAGGCTCTTTTGTTATGTTAATAACAAAGAAAATAGTAAAAATTCAGTATTCCCTCATTTTCATCACCATTGGCAGTTATCAGTGTCTTGTATTGACAATCAGCATGCTCTTCAGATGGTCCCGTTTCCTGATTTGGGAAGTTGTTCTTCAGTTTTCATCATCTTTTAAGTCAGAATCTTAAACAATGTGAATGTTGCAGAAACAACAAAGGGAGCAAAGACATATATGATTAATTTAAAACATATGCATGATAATCAGAAAAAATACTCTGATTGGTCTACACTGATAAAAATATGGTGCTCCATCAAAAAAAAAGAAAAAGAAAAAAAAAGAAGTAGGGCACCATTTTGCATCATTTTATCCCATAGATCAAAAAAGACTAGTCTTTGTTAGTAGAACATTAACACCAAAGTAAGGATCACTTTGAGTACACCTCTTACTTTAGTGTTAAAAAAAAAGTAAGGCAACTTTTTGCATCACGTCCTTTGTCCTTTGAGTACACCCAACGCAAACTTGGATAATTTTTAAGTAGATGGAACACCATATTTTTGTCAGTGCTGTGTTAAGGCTAATCGGTGTTCGCTCCGTAAGCTAACGTTACGTAGAGGAAAAAAAACACATCTCTGCTTACTTTAAGTTACAGTCATTTGCAAACATTAGCTTGAAATGAAATTTGAATCAAGTGTTTAAAAACAAATTGCCAACGTTCACATAAAAAGTCTTTTGAAGCCACTTGCTATTGTTAATTCCAAATAACATCAAGAGTCACCGGTTATTGTACTTATTCATTTCTACAACAATATAAACCCAGATATTTTCTTATATATTCTTAGATTGACTTTTTTTTTACTGTATTTGCAAGTCTGATGTTATCTACTTATAATGGGTGTGTAGCTCGTAATAGACTGTCACATTTGGCAAAATTTTCTACATAGGGATCTACATGTACAACACAAACTCGGCAAGTCACTCTCTAAGGTTTTCAGATTTTTCAGAAGATGGGGGCCTCCACATACGCAAGTAATTTAGATGGCTCTCTAGAGCCATTAATAAACCAGGCTGAAGAGTAGGAGAACTCAAACAGCAAAAGCAAGGCACAGGGCAGTTTGTTAACAATCCCTTCTTTAATATGCATCTCACTCTGCCATCCTCAATGAAAACAAATGACCTGAGCAGCGTGGTACACTGAGTTAGCAACTCTGATCTTGTTATCCTGAAAGACAAGATGTGACAGATTTTTAGATGCTTAAATTGTTTGAAATGCAAATGAAGTAAAGTTAAATAACAAGAGGGGAATATCTATAAATGCTCATCAGCATGTGCACATTATGCAAGTCACAAATGAGCACACACCAAAACTCACACCATCACAATGCTGTTCAGTACTGTAAGACTGCAGCGACTCAAGGATTAGGCTTCAACGTTTTAATACTTACAGACACAATAAACTCTGCACCCGAGGCTTCCTCCTTGACTTAGGGGTCATGAGGCTGCTCATTTGAGCTGTATCCTGCGCAGCTAGAAGGGGCATTAACGAGGGCAAGGAGAATTATGTGATTGATAGTCGTACTGCAGCAACTCAAGCACCTTCACCTTGGTGTCAGACATCGGTAATAAAGAAAGACCTCAACCACAAATCAAAGCTCTTGATTTTATTGCCCAGTCCAAGTCACGACCATCACCTGCACAAGCACCTCAAACGAGAAGCCTTTCAAAAAGGAGCCCGACACACTCTGAGTGACAGAATGAGAAATCTGCAATTTCAGAGGAACCTGGCATCCAGCCAGCATAGCTCCACACTGGCGTAATCCCCCTGAAGTGGTCTGAGCTCCAAATAAGAACGCCTCCCGGATGAGGGAAACAATGGGTCAGACTCAGTCAAGCTGTAGGGACAAAGTGTTTCAAGGTTATATAAAAAAAAAAAATGACAGCTGTCCTCACATCACCCTGGACCTGGCCTGAATAAATGGCTAAAATGGACACCTATTTTTATTCACCTAGAATAGTAAATGGTCTTGTTTTTATATAGCGTCTTTCTACCTATTGGTACTCAAGGTGCTTTACAGTCACAGACACATTCACACACCAGTGCCACGCACTGGGAGCAACTAGGGGTTCAGTGTCAATGGGATCGAACCACTATCCCTCTGGTTGCTCCACCTACTGAACCACAGCCACCCCCAGGATCTGGCTTCACTGAATATCCATGGTTGATACTACAGCAGGAAAGATTGCGCAAATGCACCTCACACTGATCTCTTTAATATTTGAGATAAATCATTAAGAATTAAATTCTGTTTTTAAATAAAACTTCTGGGTGCTACTTTTTAGGTGTGTTGATCACTAACATTGCATTCAGAGCATTCTGGTCATGTAGCAACTGGGCCAAGTGGAATGGCCATATTACTCATGCATATTTAATGTCCATAAACACTCGCTCCGCTTCCTGCATTGTCTATGCCTCCGCTCAGTGCTATGTATGCTTATCATCCATCATGACAGCCTCCCTGGAAAATGTTTACAACACAAAAGTGTGGCACAGCCCTGAAGCTTCCCTCAGAACAGTTGAATAAATGAATCAGCCGTATGAATGTAATTTATATGAGACAAGGCTGAAAAAATGATCCTGGTGCCGAAGTACACTTAATGAGGTAACCTGCTTACAGGTGAGAGTGATCATCTGGAATTTAAAAGATGTATAACCAGTAGGTGCAGGAATAATTGTCTTTAATTTTAATAGCTGGAACACTGACATATTTAGTGTGGGTGCTTTATGAGGTTAAGTATAACTAAATTAAACCGTGGCTGCTTGTTAAACATAGCGCCACATAGTAAGGCACTGGTACGATGCAGTATGTCTTACCTGCATGATGGCATCTTATTATATCATTGAGCACAGAGCCACTTATTGTCAAGTTGTCAAGTGCGGGTAAATCTAAGAGTGGATTTATGCCACTAAACATCTGAGAAGTACAAGAAACTCTCTCTCACTTAATAGTTTAACTTCATATCATCCAATCAATCAATCGACTGTAAAAGCCTGTTATGCTGACATGTGTAGCCATAAGACCCAGTGTTGGGAAAAAGAAATATTTTACTCAAGAAAAAGAACCAACACAACACTGTAAAAATACTAAATTAGAAGTATTTTAATTCATTATTCATATGTTTTATTAACACATCCGTGAATGTTTTCAGACATTCATGATTGATAAGAATGTGATTTACCGCTTTTTTTTTAATTTTACCTTTGCTGCAGTAAAGGCATTAGCAGCCCTTTTCTCTTCACATAACTGTGAGATCACAACACCATACTAATGTGTTCAGTAATGTAAAATCTGAAAGCAAAGCATAAGGAGAAGTGAAGTGACTCCAGTGGAAAAGAATTAAAACATAGATCTTGTTGTTTTTTTCAAACATGTTTTATTAGCTTTTATCAGAACACGTTACAAAAAACCAAACACAAAATAGAACATAACATAAGACAGTAACTGGCAGTTGTACAAAATAAAATGAATTCATTGTGATGTTTTTCTGAGGACAAAGATGTACTTAAATAATAAATAAACCTGACTTAATTCATACTGGGGATACACTGGGGAGGGATGGGGAGGCTTGCCTAGCACTGATATATTTGATAAATTGTTTCCAAATCCGATCAAATTTATCAGAGGGGCCGTGTATTGTGTGTCACAGTTTCTCTAACTAAAGATACTGCGTCACCTACGCTTCCAATGCATAAGAATCAGACTTTGTGATAGCAAAGTAACACATTTTTTCACATTGAGGTTCATTCCAATGAGATTCTTGTTGTTCTCTCCTGCTACACCAAAAATGTCTAACATAGGATCAGGCTCAATCACCATGAAAACATCCACATAAATCTTGTTTTGTATTCGCTTTTTTATTTTTTAATTTTTAATTTTAGAAGAGTGAATGTTTGAAGTTCAGGAGCAGGACCACACCTCAATCGCTCCTCTTCTTATCATATGTCTTTTATGTCCCATTTATTGTCATTATCCAATGTCACACCAAACCTACCTCTCATCGTTCTAATCTTAACGATCTATTTTAGGACTCTTGAAAGGTCTGCAGAGCACTTAAGCATTGGTAATTCTCAACCTGCAGGCACCTGTAAAATGCCTCTTGTTGGAAACCCTCAATTTTTATATTGCCATGTTACATCTGCAGCGTCCACAACAAGCTGTAAATACAACACTGACCTTCTATTCCTGTACTGTAATGTTTTAGTCAGAAATGTGTTATATCCATCAAATAGAAAGCAATGTCATCATGCATTTATAGCTGGACTGTATATGTGTTAGGGTTAGCCTAGTATTTGAACCTTTATTAGCTTTTTGTTTCCATCAATTCCTGGGGAAACATTTTTTGAAACTTTATGAATAATATGCTAATTAGGTGTTATTTGAACATTTTCTTTATGCTAGTCTAAAAGAAGATGGAAGTAAAACAAAGACAAAATTACAGTTTTATTAGGTGGACATGAAATGCAAGTAAATATTGAAATACCTTGATTCTGAAACAAAACATTATATAAATACCCCATAGTAGCTCAGAAATATTTAAGTCTGAGATAGAAGCATGGGGTTTAAGATGTTAAAGTTTAACAATCCTCAATGTCTTCTTTGTTATTTGCAGAGAAAAAAAGTTAAGAGATCATGGAGTGCAGAGAAAAGGACAGCGGAGTAACACTTGGGAAAGTTCAAGGGCTGTGCACACAGTCCACTGAGGAATATTAAGCACTCTATGACAGAAAGTGGAATGATGTAAAAAAAAAAATAAATAAATGTTTATAACAAAACTGTCACACTGATCTGCAGGTCTGCTTCAAGAAATATACGTATTTTAAGTGATCTAGTTGAGCTAGTATTTAAAGCACTTGTTTTCAAATGGTTGCTTTTCTTCCCTGAACGCTTGTTAGGTATTTTTTCATTTTAGAGATTTTAAGAAATACAATTTTAAGTATGTCTGTGAAGGTTCTCAGTCATCCAGGTCATGGTAATCCAAAAAGCGTTGAATAAGGTCAGCTGGACTTGTAGAATTTCTTGAAGACGTTTCGCCACTCATCCGAGTAGCTTCTTCAGTTCTGATAAACTAGTGGGAAATTGAGGTTTAAATAGGAATTTTAAATTTTAAAATACAATTTTAAGTAATTTAGGTGAATAGTTTCTGTTTTTCTTTACAGCCAGTATTGTGAATGAATATAAGCTAATTTTGTAAAGTCAATGTAGGACAAGAACTTAGTCTGATGATTTTATTCAACTTAATTATAGAACAAATCATTTAGCAAATAAATAACAATGAATCAAACTGAGACAAAATTTCTTCCAAACACACAAATCTGAAAAACAGGTAAAAACCTAAAACCAAGACAAGAACCAACAGGAGGAAGCGTGAGTGTAGGACAAACGTGGCTAGCAGAACAGAGTTATGTAACCGGGGATAATGTCACAGACGACTTGGCAAAGGGAAAGGCAGGGTTATATATGCAGTCAGGAACAAGGGCTGATGGAATAATGAGACCAACGAGGGGAGGAGCACGCAGACAAAAGACACAAGGCAAGACAGGTGAGGCAAATACCAGAGGCTGGAGCAGACAGAAAGGAAGTAAGACTTAAATTCAACAAGGAAACTGATTACAAAAGAAAACAGGAAACACCAGAAAAAATAAACAAAGTTACACAAAACTTTTAGAATTAAACACCATGACATGTGTGGCTTTGACTGTCTGGAAAAACTATTTAGATATCCATTGTATATCACCTTTAAACTTTAAAATATTGATATGAGTTCTGGTCCATATTGTCCAGGCCTAGTTCAGACTTTGATAAAAACATTGAAGATACAAACAGTTCTTGAACAGCCAACCAGTTGTGGAATGCTTCATAGTCACAATTTAGATCAGTTGGGTTGCGATCAATGGTTCCCAACCTTTTTTTAGCGCGTGCAATTGTTTTTGTTGTGTGTCACAGTTTGTCAGTCGTGATGCCCGAATAATCCAATTTAATAATGAGCTTACAAAATGACTACAAATATTTTCTTATCATGTTCTAAAATAAATTATCAAATAATTCTGCGTATCCTACCTCACCAGAACCCAGGAATAACAGCATGATGACATAATCTACACTAATAAGCTGAAAAGAGATGACTACTTTGCTCCACATGCTCAAAACCATTTTTTCTTTTCTCATAATTGATTGCTTCCACCACAACAATACACACATTATATGCACATGTTTAACAGAACATTAAATAAAGACTGCTGTGACTAATTCAAAACACTACCTTTAAAAGGATTTGAGAGTCTTCAAGTGTGCAGAAATAGGGCTCATATTTGTAGTTAGAGATTCAAAAAATAGAGGAAAAAAATGCATTCGTGACTGCAGTGTTGCATTCTCTCTCAAAAAAAACAACACCTCTAACAAGACCTCAAAGACCCAGGCGCAGGACTCAAGTGCTCTGGCACAAAAACAGGACTTTATTGAGCAAAGCTGAAGCTGATTCCACAAAGAAACAAAAACGGTTTGTTCCAGCTCCTTCTCTACAGGGGCTGGAACACAGACTGCACCTGTAGCAAAACAGAGGAGGCCAGTACAATGGAAAGAGCACTTCAAAAACAGACTAAGCTTCGATCGCTTGCTCACATGAGGCAGGGTGCGTGACCAGATGTCCACTTTTTCCCCAAACATGTCCTCTTATTGAGACCTAAAATGTGCCAAACTCCAGGATTTTGATCTGCTAGATGCCCAAACATGTTTACATTGAATTTGCGTTGTGTCACCCTCCCCCATCCGATGGGGGAACTCAAATCTTGTCATCGTAACAGAGGTAAATGTAGAAATAGCTGCAAGTGGGAGAGTAGAACATCTCAAAGTAGTGAAGAGTTTGATTGGATGATGAGGTGCGGGTGAGACAACAGCCCAGCCAGAGCACAACGACCAGCAGCAGCTCTGCTCCACACACCTGAGGACAAAAAGGAGACAGACAAAAAATCAATGCCGACCCGGAGAGACTGTGTCTTAACAGAAACAATAGCTTTGTGTTTAAGGCTCAGCACTTTGAAGTCATGCTGTTGATACGCAAGTTTCAAGCAGTTTTAGACTTAAAAATGTGTCACACTCAAACTTTGAAACAGTTGCAAACTTTACATCAAATGTGTGTTGTGCTGGAGGGCTTGACAAATACAATGGGAAAACATTGGAATAATGATGTATTGTCCGTCCTTTTATTCTTACCACTAGGACTCCAACTCCTGGCTCTTGCTGGAGGAAATTTATCAGTTAATTGTTCCCCTTTATTCATGTGGTATCTTGAAGAGAAACATCTGTTTTTGACAATTATATTGGATTCTTAATTCAAACTGGATAACATCATTAGAGAGTTAATGAAGCGCTGCAGACTTGGGGAGATTTGGGAGTTCCTAATTGGAGTAGTCTGATTCAGTCACAGCAACAAAATGAGTGGGAGGTGCTAAACCAGTGTGAGATTGTGTTGCAGCTTTTGACCTAACAGCACATAATGCCAGCAGAGGAGGAGGAGGAGAGTAACTCTCTGGTCAGTGAAAAAGGTGCAGAGGGCTCATTACGTTTTGAAGGGGCAGTATTTTTCCTCTTTGCAGCCGTTGCCTGCAAACTTTATAGGATACCCAGATGGTCTGTTAAATATGCTGCACGATTGTTTGCTCACCGTGGCACCTAAAGCCTTGAGTTCATGTGAACTCTCCATCTCTCCCGGAGGACAAAACCATGCTTATGTTGCGTGCTCTGTGTGTTATTTATTACAATATATCTGGCATCTACTCTTCATTGAATATTTATATATATAATAATATATAAGGAAATTGCGTTGGCAATTAGGATTCCTTTTGGGACAGAATGGAATAAATACAGTGTTAAGACAAAGGTTAGAGGGAGGTGAGCAATTACCTCAAGTCATCAGTTTAATTACCCTGATCACATTGCACTATTGAGATTACATGTTATTAATTTTAGTTCCAAGACATTGTCTACTATGTAGCTGTGCACTGTAGATTATGATAAAGAGAAATTGTGGAAAAGGTGGCTAATATTCAGTGTGAGATTGAAAATAGTCAATTAGGAATTATTAGTAGAACCGACAGGAGCATATTAACACTGGGCAGGATAAAACATGAGGTTTGTATTTGACACTGGTTGGAAATAGATGCATGTACAGGTTGGAAATATGCAAATATATGAAACCTAATCAACTCTTTGTTATTCAGATTGTGTGAATTACCAAAATGTCACCTGGGACCCTCTCATTGGAAAACTGCTGCTTTGAAGCACCTGCTGATATTCAAAAGATGCTAAAGCTGAAGAAAAGAAATCACAACACAACGTGACAAGAAAATCACAGAACAACACAAGAGTGTTAAGAAGAAACACACCTGACAGGAGTGCTAGTTTCATGCCTCTAACTGAAAGAGAACAAAGAGGACGCTTATTCACACAGTTGTTCACCAGCAGAGGTGCTGTCCAAATATGAGGCATTTGTTACACACTGTGCAACTCAACACAAAATGTTTGCGCGCTATTGTTTCAGTTAGTTTCACTGCGCTGTAAAAAGGGTTGGACTATCCACGAGCCAAAATGTCCCTGTAGATTTACCCCCTGCTGACAGACACGATCCAACACCGACAGAGGGAGGTGGGTTTATTTTTAAAATCACAAAGAACAGGATTTGTCTAAAAGAAGCTCTTTGTTTCTAAGCAGCTATGGTGTTGTCTCTGTAACTGATCTATTTTTATTTAAAAGAAGTCAGGTCTTGTAGCTGTACCTGCATCAAAAAGTGAGACTGGATGGGAATGGGTGATGCATAAATAATCATGAACAATAAAGCTCCCGTGTAGATTCCTATTTGTCTGTTGTTATCGCTGAATGTAAATTACTCTAAATTCACACTTTCTCCAGTGTCACTAGCTAGTTATTCGCTTGGCGAATGCTCTTGATTTGAATTATTTTGAACAAATTTCATAAAAAAAAAGCCAAACTGAACAGGCTTGATTTCCACCAGGAAGTGTAGTTATTAATATTCAGTAATGAGTCAGATATACTTGCATGTGTTGCATGCAGGATTTCAAGCAGCAGGTGTGGGTTTGAATCTAAATAAACCACAGTGCCCATGTTCAAAATGAACGACCTTATCATTCACTGCAGCAATGGCTTTATGGACACTAGCTTTCTGCTAATAATCAGAATAATCCGAATTAAAATCCCTTGTGTAACCACTTCAGCTCCTTCCAACTGAGGCAGTAGCAAGAAAGATAGAGGTAGCAAAACAAACATTTAACTACACAAGGGTGAAAAGATGAAGAAAGACTGAATTAGTGTGGGCAGCACCGTTCTGTTCCTACAAATCTGTACTGATTGATGTTTTCTTGCATGCAAATATCATTTTCAATTATTTTATTTAGTGTCTGCATAAACAATCAAGTTGGAGTTCATTAATCAGAATGATTTTATTCATGTTGAAGAATATTGTCCATGTACATATGGCTAGTGTGTGTCCAACAATAGAGTTCTATATTGGTTTAGAGCATAGACTGTATATAACATGGACAATGTGTCCCTGCTTTCCTTCATTGGCCAAACTGACTGATTTTTTGATACAGTGCAAGAGTGGAGCCACAAGCCGCATTATTATTCGCGTTTTTTTTTATTTATTTATTTATACTGCGCTCTGCTCTACGTCCACCAGTTACAAAGAAATGTGGATTATGCATTATACTTATTTTTATTTATTTATCTATTTATTTGTTTATTTATTTATTTTCCAACTCTCACGGTCCTACAGGACTTCATGGAGCATTGGCATGGCAACTGGTAGTCTTCATTGCGCCACATCATGTTTCTGTAGTGTCAGATAACCAAAATAAAACTCATCTGAAAAATGGACACTTGTGTATTGATCAGGATTATATTAACTACCATAACCATCATTGAAAAAAGGTATTTGATGTGTATTTTGGAGTTTTAGTTTGGCCCAACTCATATCCCCTAATATGGAGGCAGTTGAGCTTCACCAGGGGGAGCTCTACTTCCTTTGTTTTCATCTTTATACAGTCTGTGGTACAGAGGAATAAACTGCACAGACTACATTTGTTAGTAGTTTCTTCTTTGTGCAGGATGTGTTTTTTTTTTTTTAACCAGATTTCTTTCTAAGGGTCCATTAAGTCCATACTGGTCATTGCATTTAAATTCTTTGAGTTTGCATCAAGTGCTGCAGGAAATGATCTGTACTGTTCAGACAACCATGCAACAATTCACGTCTGTGGCTTGAGACTTGCTGTCCTTACTGAAATGTCCTTACAAAACGTTTTCCTCCTCTTTCCCCCCACCCCCTCTTCTCATAGCAGAAGTAAAAATAAAAATACAGACAGCAGTCTTTTTCCGCCTGCTACGCTGTGTCTGCAGGCACTGAACATCTACAAAATCAGACCACAAGACTCGATATGACAAGTCAGCGCCATATCACACCAACGGCATAACACAGTGCCTGGGAACAACTCCACATCCTGTCAAACAGTGTGCTGTGCTAACTGAACTCAAAAGCGTGAGCGTGGCACATTCTGGAGTGTTTGCTTGATAGCTATCGAAAGAGAGACAAAATCTTGTTTCCACAATAGTTTCACTGGAAAGTCAGCTCACAGCAATAGCATTGAGCCAAAGGGTTCTATATATTGTCTGACACCATCATAGCTTCTTCCATTGCAGATTCATCTGTCATGTTCTCACTCCTATACATTTATAGTTGCCAAATAACAGCATTACTGATGTGACTACTAACAGCATCTCTGTCAGAGAAAGGGTTATACTTTGTGCCCCCTCATTGGTGAAGTGAAACAAGGTTTGCTTGATATTCTGTCCAGCTGCGGAACATTCTCACTGCAGTACTCTATCAAACACTCTCGCTATCAAGAGATTGTGTTGCACCTGAAAATCGCACCAATGCAATATTTAATTCGGACCCATATTTATGCTTATTACGTTATATAGTTTACTCAGTATGACTGAGGCTCTAGGTCAGTATATCATATGGTATTCAAATAAGTGATATTTGAATGAATCTTAAATAGTGTGCGGTGAAATCATAATGATATGTTGACATGTATGACATGTTTTCCTGATTTCTTATTTTTTTGCATATTTGTCACACTTAAATGTTTCAGATCATCAAATTTAAATATTACTCAAAGATAACTCAAGTAAACACAAAATGCAGTTTTTAAACAAAGGTTGTTAATATTAAGGGAAAACTAAATCCGAACCTACATGGCCCTGAGTGAAAATGTGATTGTCCCCTAAACCTAATAACTATTTGTTTTACCCTTAGCAGCAACAACTGCAATCAAATGTTCATGATACCTTGCAATGAATCTTTTACAGCACTGTGGAGCAATTCTGGCCCATTCACTTGCAGAATTGTTGTAATTCAGCCACATTGGAGGATTTTCCAGCATGTGCCACCTTTCTAAGGTCACGCCACAGCAGAACCCTGCTGCAGAACTCAAGTCCCCTTCAGATTGAGGTCATGAACAGATGGCCGGACATTCTCCTTCAGGATTTTTTGGTAGACAGCAGAATTCATGGTTCCATTTATCACAGCAAGTCTTCCAGGTTCTGTAGCAGAAAAACAGCCCCGGACCATCACACTACCACCACCAGATTTTACTATTATTTTCTGATGTGGTGTTATTTTTAGGCCATGAGACACACACCTTCATAAAGTTCAACTTTTGTCTTGTCATCATCAAGATGTTTTCAGGCCAAACTGAGATGAGCCTTTATGTTGTTTTTGCTCAGTAGTGGTTTTGGTCTTGGAACTTTGCCATGAGGCCATTTTAGAACAATCTCTGTCTAATGGTGGAGTCATGAACGCTGACTGACTGAAGCAAGTGAGGCCTGCAGTTCTTTGGATCGTGTTGTGGGGTCTTTTCTGACCTCTTGGATGAATTGTCGCTGTTCTCTTAGGGCACTTTTGGGAAGGTTCACAACTGTTCTATGTTTTCTCGATTTGTGGATAATGGCTCTGATGTCTTTATAAACTTTTCTAGACTAATAGATCTCAATGGCTTACTTTCTCATTTGTTCCTGAAGTTATTTGGATCTCTGCATGATGTCTAGTTTTTGAGGATCTTTTGGTCTACTTCATTTTGTCAGGTAGGTCCTATTTAAGTGATTGACTGAGAACAGGTGTGGCAGTAATGAGGCCTGAGTGTGGCAACTCAGGAGGGGCAAACACTGTTTTGATTTTTTTTTCCTTAATTTAAAAACTTTGAGTTTTATATTTGCAAACACTTTTTCAAACCTCTGTATATATTTTTACATTTTGTTTTGCTCTTGAAGTGCTGAGTGAAATCCCAAAGGTAATAAATTACCAGTAAACATAATTATTCTTAGAGGTAACAATGGCTGGTGCAGAAATTAATCAACATAATGAAAGCTGTCGAGTAGACTAATAATCGAAACTGTACAAGGCTAACAAAAGAATATCTTCTGGTAGTTCATGTCTTGACAGTAAACAAACATCAACGCTAACTCAGGTTCACTCTGCACTTTGTGTAGATGTAATTAAGTTGCAGTCTCTTTGAGAATGAGAATACCATGTGACTCCCTGATGCCATACAAATTAGGATTGAGCGCAAGAATCTCTTTCAGTCTTTAATATTGATCACTGCACCTGTGCCACCTTAACAACGCAAGTCTTGATCATGAATTGAAATCATGAAGCTATGAGATGGTTATGCTGTTTTCAATGTCATACATAGCTGCAGATTTTTATACTATCTCCCAGTGGTGATTTTGGTTTGGAAATTCTGGTGGGGCCATGCAGGAAAATCTTATAATGCAGTCCAGAAATATCATAGTCAATACCCTCACAAAAAAAAAAAAAACGAAAACAAAGGAGCAAGTGAGAGAGGGGACCACAGCACCTGACAACAAACAGGTGACAACAAAATTGCAGCTGAATAATACAATTACACAAACAATGTCAATCTGAAGACATATACTATACAGAGTCAGACAGAGTCAAGATCTCACTATATCAAATACTCACGATCGAAAAAATAACGTGACAACAATTACAAAACAGTGCACCACTTGGTGTGAACAGCGCACAACCAATACACAGCAATCAATATACAAAGTCACCACACACAATATACCACAGACCTCCATGAGGTTGTGTCTCCCACACACACCCACACACGTATCACCAGTCAAGCATTATGCAAATTTCACTAGAATTCAAACAATATATAAACTACATTATAAATTCCATTTATATTAAAAAATAAATTAGACTCACAAATCGCCTTTTTTACGAGCTTCCATTTAACCAAGTTTTCTGCCTAAACCACTCCTGATTGAAAGTCTTAGTTTTGTCTTTTCCCTCTTGAAAAATTATTAAATCCTCCGGTCGATATGGTCCCAAACCTTTTATCTATCTTTTATCTATTTAATTCCTAAATCGCACATTAGTCAGGTAGCCAGCACAATTTATCACACAATGAAAGAATGAAACATCAATTTACCGGTATGTTATTTTACTGTTAGCCATGCTAACGAGGCCTGCGCAGTCCCTGCCCCTTGTTTCAAATCAGCCAATGAGAAGTGCTCTGGGGCCCTGAACTTCAGTCCCACTATCCAAACCGAAGTGTGCGCACACACATGCACGCGCAGCTGTTCACCAGTCCTCAACACTGCAGGCCAGGTCCATCTTAGCTGTGCCTCACTGAGCGGAAACAGAGGACATGGAGCATCAGGCAACTATTCACACACAACTACACTACAAAAAGTGGCTACAGAGGGAATTGCATTCATCAAAGGCAGACATTCCATCGGGGACAAAGTTTATTACTTATTAACTTATTCGCAACAACATTCTTGTCACAGGAAAACTTATAAAAGCTGATAATCCTCATCTGCACAGCAGCGCCATCTGGTGGGGTTGTGCCCCACTGGCCCCTAATGCAAAGACACCACTGCTATCTAAACAATACATACAATAGTATGAGAAAGTATTACACCAACATGTATATTTATATAATCAGTATTTAGTTAAATTCAATTTAATAAATGTTATTTTATTTATTTTATATAGCATCAGCAACAATACAAATTGTCTCAAAACAAAAATCGTCCTGTAACCAGTAAAGGTGACTAATTCATTCATAAGAACTTATTTGTACAACATAACATATAGTGTCATCAGATGTGGGCTGTGGGGATGGTGGTGGAAAATAAAGGTTCCTTATTGCTATTTTTTTCAACTGTAGAAGCCATAAAACACCTTGGCAGGTTTGTTAGAGAGCTGCAAAAAATTTGGATTTCCCCAGCCTTGTGTTGTTGAGGCTCTTAGGACGGGCTGTGATAAATCATAGAGGCTGCAGGTAGTTCTGACCGGGACTACAAGGACTCTGATCCATGTTGACGGACTGAAACTGCAGACAGGACTTCAGTGCTTCCCAGAACAGATTTGAGTATCAGGACACAGACATAGGAAGACAGCTAGTCAGGAGCTCAGTTCAGCTCAGCTCTCCCTGTGCTGAGCAGACGGTCTCAGGCTTGGCCACATTACCTCAGCCTGACTGGAGCTTGTCTCCCAGCTGCTCAGCTGAGTCCTCACCCTGTCACTCTGCTCTACTGGGATCTATGTCTGTCTGAGTGTATGCTGGGAGACATCTGTCAACATGTGTAACGCACTCCAAGAACAAAACTAAAGCGCTGCACCTTGTGGGAGTTGGTTATCAGTGCCAATAGATCTCAACCTGCATGGAGAAACAGGGTGGGTGATAAATGATGAAGGGAGAGGCACTGAAGAAGAAATGAACACTGAACTGTCAAACACTTCTTTAGATTTTAAAGCTATTTTTGAGGTAAAAAATTAGAGATTTGAAGATGAATAAGAGCAACAGCAGGAAGGACAGTCCCATAAACTGCAGCAAATCCCATAATCCTAAACTAAATACAAATGTGTGAGATATTTAATACTTTCTCAGATTCTGTGTCTTTAATGTTCTTAGAGGATGAGCATATATTACTGAATTTGATACAGATTAACATGAATACACACTACACAAGTATTAGAAGAGAAAGGCTAATGTATGATGTCTATGCTATCCTGTGCTAAGTGTTGAAAGGGACACAATAAAACAGAATCATTAATATGGATGACTCCAATATGCATTGTATAGACAATGAATATTGAGTGAAAATAGACTTTTGAAAATAGGACAGTGAGTGATAGAGCAATAGCCCTGAAACCTCAGCGCTTTAAAAAAAAAAAAAAATCTTCACTGCATGGCAGGTTAATGCTGAGTGGGTTCTTTAGCCTGTCGCAGCAAAGCAATATAAATGCCAATACGTTCAATCAATATTTATATGATTAAAGCAGTCTCCGTTTGACCTGCCATGCAGCACGCTGTGTGTTGTGCTCTCCCTTTCTACTCTAGTAGTAAGAAGCAAAGAGCCATTTTCACACATATTCAAAGTGTAGCTGTATATTTTCTCCAAAGTAAACCTGTTGATAAACGGAAACACTTTTTTTTGAGAGAGAGAACAGTACAGAGGCAGGGTGGGCAGAAATACCAATGACAAAAGTCTTAATTCACCATGTTTTTCATCTACTAACGAGGTTTGACTCATGAGATTTCTCGGGGCAACATCCTCAGTATCTAAATACCCGCAGTCTTTTTAGGCATGTACTTATTTAGACATGGGGGTTCAAGGATGCATGTGAGAAAGTGGCACTGCTACACAGCTATATTTTATTTTATTTTTATTAAGAGATCACGGCCCACATAGAGTACATACTTTGCTGTAAAACAGGCCTTGATATAATAGCATTTACTCTTGTTCATTCTCTGAAAAACTGAAAACACAAGGTATAATTTATTCAGCTATTAACAGATGCCCAAGGAAAAAGCTCTTATGTGTATTTCACTAATACCAGTAAAGACTACCTGACAAACAGTGTAATGAGAGGCCCACTGATTCGTCATCATTATATTAAATATAATAAAGAAGACTTGGAGAACAGCTACACCTGAGTTTTAATTACACAAGATTTTGTTACAATAACTTGTAACCCAAATGGTCAGACACATTATATTTATAATATCTACAAGGAGCAATTAGTTATGTTATGAAATTACATAACTGTTAATTCTAGATGTCCATGTGTATCGTTGCTTGAACCCTCAAAAGAAAGCAGCAATAAGCTCTTAGTGATGAGCTAATGAACACCTACTGGCAGCCTTTTTGTTTTGTCTCAGACTGTAGCACTGAGCTTTCAGTGCTGCTGCCACCGGGTGATTTTGATAAATGACTTTATTACTTGTTTGGATGTGGAGGGAAGATGTTTTTCTGGTGCCCGGTACATTAGATCTTTGTCCTTACAGAATGATGGCAACAGACTTAATGGAAGGCGGACCACATTATACGGACTGTTTTTTATAGCGGAGTTGAAGCACCTACTCTATTTTTCTGGGCCTAAGAAAATTGTCTGTCCCACAATGATGCTTCAGGGCTTTATACAGTGGTTTGTCACCCGGATTAGTCAGGCAAGACTATTTCAGGAATGAGCGCTGGTACCTTCTGGCTGCAGGATGGCGTGATGGTCACAGGTAGAGCACATATGACATCTGGTGTCCGTCCTGCTCAGTATGTGCTGGGTGCTCAAGATCTCTCACACAGATTCACTGAAGAATCTGTTATACTGAACACGTAACTTGACTGTGTTTGAGTGTCAGCGATGGGATACACAAGGGATTTAAGATGCTGTTCGTGTACTCTCATTGATTCTGGTCTTTGTTGCATGCCATTCCCTGTCATTCCCACTCAGATCATTTTCTGACCAATCTCAGGGCCCACTCTGCAAACATCAGTTAAGTCACAAATTAACAGACAAAACACACGTCTTTCCACGCTCTCTGTACAGGCCCTCTGAAGGGTAAGTGGAATTATTTTTCTGAAATTCCTTTTTTGCAATCTCATATTGCTTTTTTCAGTAGTTTGTGCACGTAGTCGGTGTGTTGGTGCGTCCAGAGACAATAGACAATAGATGTTTTGACACAGTTATTTCTGTTCCTCCTAAAAGGCAGAGTCCGACATGATACTGGCTATGAGCAAGCTTCAGCTGCTATGTATTGGCTGAGGCAGGTGCTGTGGATATGGTTATTCCTTGGACTTTGGCTGTATTTGTGGCTGAACTGATGTTGCTTTCAACTTTTCATAGCTCCCATCACCGTGAGCCGAGGGAGCCAAGACTTCTATCAGATATCAAACATTGTAGAGATGTGTTACCAGTGCACTGGGAGTTCAGGAAAACAGATTCCATAGTCAGTATTACATCCATTAAAAAGTAATGTGACACTTTATTGTAACAGCCAAAGTGCAGCCTGTCCTTACCAACCTCAGTAGCAGCCAATAACGATACAGTGAGCAATACAGGGAGCTAGTACAGCTACATTTACTAGTCCAACCTCACAGACACAGCTCAAGCTTTCTCAATTGAGAAGAAAACGTACAAAAAGTAGTGCTAACACAAGATATTGCAGGTGTGTGGAAGATTTATTATGACAAAAAAAGCAAGTGAAACTAAATAGTTTTCTGATCAGTGACCCATATCTATAAGATGCCACCATATGTCAGTGCCTTCCAAAAATGGTTTTGTCATCTTGGTAATAAACATGTAATCGATCACTCATCATTTTTAACGTGTTTCATGATATAAAGCTTTTGTGAATTAATAATAGAACATTCAGTCCTATGTCGCTATCCCACTTTGGCTTATTACAGAGAATACACTTTAACTTGTCTCCAGGGAGCGCTCTCTTCGCCAGCACTTCTCATGGTAATAGCATCAGACCCTCAGGTAAAGCCCAGCCAGAGTGTAAGCAGAGCTGGAATCAGACACAGGGCTTGTCACTGATGACTCAGGCAGTCCCTCAAGCCCAACACAATTTGGCACGCAGGACAGTCACCATTGCTCTGCCTCAGCATATTCATGCAGTATGTGCTCAGAATATTAAACACACAGTCAGTATGACCAGGTTTCCAAGTCCTCGCTTTTTAATTTTCAGTGATAAGCGTGGCACCACACCATCTCTGCCATGTAGGAATCACTCCATCGACAAATAAAATGCCACCAACAAGAAAACCATCGTGTAATAAATGTGACACATGTGATGTATGATGTTGGACACTGGATGAATAAGAGAAGCAACAGAAGGGGAAAGTCAGGGAAGAGCTGTAAGTTTTTGAACAACCTGCTTTAGGGTGGGGTTGTCAAGGGAGGGGGATTCGAGGGGCCAGGATGTATGAATAATTCAGCCAAGCTATGGTTGTTCTTAATGTGATTCATGTTCTGTATGCTGAGAGTTCAGTCAATTAAATTTGCATTCCAAAGAGGATCTTTTCCCCCTGCTGTCCTGATTCTTTAATGGATGGTTTCTAAACTTGTTGACCTATTCACCACTGCAGGTATAGAGCTCTAATAATCCTGGAGTGTTTTTCGTGCCCCTGGATTGCGCTCATGCTCAAACAGTAAGAGGGAAGAACACAGACGATGAGAAAATGGAATATTAACGTTACAAGCACATTTCATGACATTTCCCAGACATGTCTGTTTGCGTATGTGCATGCTCTTTTATGTTTCTCAGTTTCACAGGCTTACAGAACCAGAAGCAATGAAATAAAACTGAGCCGGAACAAGAAAAGATTATGTTATTATCAGAACTGTAATTGTTGGCTGCATTATAACAATGTATGCATTCTCAGATTTGTAATACTTTTTAATAACTATTCAACATGAGTATAGTAAGCATGTTCACAGTATAGCTGTGCAAATGATATCACATCCTGCACTTTATACATTATTTAAAGCTTTACAAATACGGCTTTTCCCGCTCTTAGGGTTAAATGTTATGTATTGAAAATTGAAAGTGAATATGAAATCCTACAAATGTTATTATCTGTTACATCCTTTTTAAGATTATTTGCATCTTTTTCTGGCTGTGACAGTAGAGGCACAGACATCCACGGGAACAAAAGGGTGATATTCAATTAAGGTCACAGCACGAGGACCTTACGATCATACAGTATGTTATGTTATTTAACCATGTGGCAGCAGATATCACAGCATACATTTTAACAATAGTTGTAGGGCTTATTTGTGTACAAAGATCTCGATAAGTCACCTTTTGGCATATTAATCTTAATTTCTGACATGGGCGCACATTTTATCTTTAAAACACACCAACCTGTTTCACAGCAGACAGTGTGGTCACAGGCGTATTAATGACAGCTCACATCCATTAAGTGAGCATGACAAGCATGCACAGAAGCCAGACCTCCCCGAAGTGGAATGCAGCCGTCATTAATACCCCTGTCTTTTCATACAGTGACAAGTCAAAAATGCCTGCTGTGAAAAAGGGTCTGTTAGGCATAATTTCTCATTTTGAGTTGTCAACATGTCTGACTAACAAAAACAATAATTACATTCAGTTCAGGCGTGAGATTTTCAGCGCCTTGCTTCTGTGTCTGTTAATCAATGTGCTGCACTCAATATCATGCATCAAAATATTAGTGAGTAGTAAAAAAAAAAAAAAAAGAGAGAGACCGATTAGATATAAGAGGTTTAACCTAATTACTGTACACAATGTGATTTTTGTTTGGAATGAGTTCGTTACAGCATTTGTTGATTCATTTTTTTGTGTCATTTTTGTAATTTCTTGTTTGTAACTTTAACTCAGTTGTTCATCAATAAACCTTTAAGCTCCAGGAGCTATAACTCCTTTCTGTATGAACACTGAAAAAAAACAGGAAGCACTGAAGCACTTTAGCACCATCTACTGGTTTCACCATTTATCAAGCATTCAGCCGTGCAACCCAAATGAGTTTTAAGCTTTCATGAGATACTTGTTCAGCCCTTTCATTCTTCCCTTTTTTCTTTCTAAATTTAGGCTTGAAAAATAGAGATAGACTGTCATGCATTCGCCTGGGCACCAACTTCAATGAAGCTTAATGAGTTTCTCACAACAGTTTCCATTGTGATCCTTAGTGATGGCCAAAATGAAATACCTAATTTACTTTTAGTATTGCTGTTTGGCCTCTCACAAGTAAATAGTGTAATTCAAAACTACATGATACATTGTGTTTACACTGTGAATACTCTAAGTATGAAAACCCAAGGAAAATATTACTAGTAGTCAGAAACTAATTTGGGTTTTGTGAGGGTCACGGTATCAGCCAACTTTAAGTCTTAGTCTATATAGCATGTAAAGAAAGAGAGAAAGAGCCTCCCTTTGGAAGGACAAAACAGATACTGTGACTTGTTCCCACTTGACAGAGCACTTTGTCTTACAGCTGAAGAGTTCATTTTCACTTCATCAAAGGTTTATTGCCTATTTGGAAACTCCAGACTCCAGACTCCTCATGCTTTTTCTCCCTCTGCCGTTTTATCACATTTTGATCATAATGTTGTCCCTCTGGCAAGAAGCACAGTAATAAGGTACCTCTGTTACTGCTTTCCCTGGGTCTTGGTCTACTCCCTGCTGTCCTTTATGGAGCTTGATTTTGAGATGTTTTACTATTTATTTTTGGGCTCTGATGACACATTTGGGACATATCCGATTTGTCAATGCAAACAATGCAAACTATTATTTTGATATTCAAATTCAAGCAGGAAATAGACATTGGAAACAGATAAGTAACATCTTGCCATAAAAATGGAGCTGTCCATTAGAAATATATTTCCATTATTTTTAATTGTTTGCATAGGCTTTCTGATTTTAGGAATAATCCTGAATTTCCCCATTACTGAGACACCAGACTTATACTGGATCTGCGCAAGGCACTGCAACTTGGATCAACTCACTACTCCAAAGAAATTTGTGTTGGAAACATGTAAAGGTGAACCACCCCCATATGTATGAAAGAAATGTAAAGTTCAATATTCCATAAACTGTGCGGGACTTCTGTTTGTATATCAAAATAAAGACATCAGTTCAATCACTTGGTAGCAGTTCTGAGCGGTACAGTTTTTCCACTAGCCTTTTCTGACTTTATTGCCACGCTGGGCTTAATTAACTTGGAGTGGAATGTTTAGTACAAGACAGCTGGGTTGATTTTGCTTTTGATGAATGATTGATGCCCCTCAGGACGGAAGCAGCAAACAAGTGCAGGCACAGAAAGATACTCCCTTGTCTGACAGACAAAACGATAAAATAAATCTTCCATAGCTTCATCTGTGAATTGACATGACTTATTTTGAATTTCTCTCTAACTGGGCACTTGCACCTAAATAGGCTTCAAAAAAATTTTACTGAAGGAAACTACTGGCCCTCACACAAATTAAATGTGTGACAAGTAGCACACACTGTGTTGTTTTACTCACAGTGTTCTGGTTAAGGTTTACAAGCCACGTCGTTTTGAAATCAGTGGTCTAATTATGCACAGGCCCATATCCGATTTGACTATCGCTCCGTTCATTGTTCTTGTCACATCAGCACTCAGTTTGTACTAGACACAAGATAGGTATTTTTCAACAAAACACAATGTGTGTAAAAAAGTGTCCCAGACAGTCTGGATATGCAGGTCTAACCATGTCACAACAAGTTAGATGGAATGCACCAGTTCTTTCAACTGGACTGTGTAAAAGGATTTAAAATGGCGTTTGCCTTGAAGTTACTCAAAAGGGTTCCAGAATTCTGAAAGCACACATAAAACTCTAAACATGTTTGTTCCATATCTGGATTACGCCCCTCATCATGACAGCAAAGGTTAGAACTGCCCTTATCTTGCATAATGAGTAGCACAGAGTAACCTGAGGCTCAAAGAGGTGTTGCCAGTCTGGTCTCGCACTGTAGTCACTTACCAGCAGAAGAGGAAGTGACTCATCTTTCCAAGTCAGTGTGAATAATAAGGAGGTCTGGTATTCTCAATAACAGGCGCAATCAATAGAACTTCCTATGACATGGTTAGACCCTACAGCCGCTATTCTACCAATAAAATAAGACTGTTTATGATCCCACAGTGACATCTGAAAACAGATCTGGAGAGGTTTATAAAAATTCCCTTGAAAAGAAAGTAAAACTGGGTGCATTATTCTTCTAATAGTGGTGGTGTTACAGGAAAGGTCAGATGATCACTACAAATGGTATGAATTCGGTGTGTGCCACATGATTACCCACTCACCATTTTATGTAAATTTTTGTTCGTTTTTGAAAGGTCAACAAAATCACTCTATATGGGGACGTTTTGTATCTCTGAGGAAGTCATGCAAATCTATGCAGTGAGATTCAGTTGTGATATGTACAGTTCTAAACTGACTTCTACTTTGTAATCACTGTGGCAGCCTGGAAGGTTCAATTCCTGTGTCAACAAACGTCCAACCTTTCCTCTATCAGTTTATTTGTCAACAGCCTGTGCTTGGTTGTGAAGAGGAGTACAATAAAAAAAAAAAAAAAAAAAAAAACACTCCGCCGGAAGATCAATGTAGATTCACTAGTGGATATACAGTACAGACAACAGCACAGATGACATTGTTCTCTTTAAAATAAATAAACATCAAATAATTCAAATTTGACCTAATATTTCATATTAAGGCTATTTCGGGTGCTCCAAATTATGAAATGTAAGGTAAGCATTACAAAACAATTCTAAGTTAGACGTATCACAACACAAGCACAAGTTATGACACACTACACTTTTGACTCATCATGCTATAAAAAAAACTGATAAAAACTAATAAATAAATAAACTTCTTTTAATTGTAAATGTTTACTAGCTAATGTTGGACATATGTCAAAAATGTGGCAATTTTAAAATGATTTCCCTGTTTATCCAAGTATGAGAGTATGTGACGGGATATGCCTGGCAAGATTTTAAAGTGTTGTTTACATACAAGACTCGTTTAAGTTGGTCAGTAATTCTTAATTTGATCCAGTGTGCCTCCAAAAAAAAAAAAAAAAAAAAAAACTAAATTTGCATTTTAATATATTCATAACGAAATGACACAAAAAACAACAACTTTAACAACTGTTATATGAATGTGAACCAACAAATATCTTTGTTTGTTGTTAAACATACAGCGCATGGGCCAAAGCCGGCCAGCCAGAGGGTCCAGTCTGGCCTACGAAATTAATTTGTGTGAAAATTACATGGAGACATTAACTGCAATTTTTGTTTAATAATTAGAATTGTTTGTCCACTTGCGTTTTTGCCTCTTTTAGTAAGAGTTGCAGACCTAACACAATTGAACTAAACAGCAGATGGCAGAAATCTGTCTTTTCTTAAGAATTTCAGATTGTTTTCAAAATGTTTTGTAAAAGGGTAGTTTATTAAATGTTAGAATTCCATAATGCACTTGTACGTCTTTGCACTAAAACAAAAGGAAGGCTATTATGCCATATTGCTGGTCCAACCCATGTGAGATCAACTTGGACTGTAGTCTATGAGGCCCCAGGAACTACAGTCCATAGTTTTAAGTTTTCCAGTCAATTGTAGTCCTTTAAAATGTCCACATCAGCTTGACTGAAGGAACTGGACTATTTTGATTTATTTGTGGATATGGTGTCTGCTAAAAATCATTAAAAGAGGAATTATGTAGCCTCTTTTTTAAAAAAAAAAAAAAAAAAAACACATAGGAGACTCAACGTCAAATTCATTAATCTGTAAAGTCGCATTTCTATTTCTATTAGTTTGTATATCCGCAGAAAGTGGAATTAAATGAGCACTGGGTTGCGAAATGTTCCGGACTTTACTGAATGTGACGTTGGCATGATGGGTGGTGGGATGATGACGTTGCGGCGGCGGCCCACATACAAAAAGCGGCTTCCACATGACGTAGTAGGACAGTCAGCAGTCTTCCCTCACGGTAACTGGCAGCTAAGTCATCCCTGCCGTCGTGTTCGTGCTATTTTAACAATATAACAAGGCCTTGAAGGGTTTAACACGGCTTTTAGCGCCTCCCATTTCTGTTTAGACTTATTTTTTCGTCTCTTGGTAGACAAGACAACAACTACGCTGACGTTCCTTTTGTAAAGGTAAGCTGTTTCGGTCTTTTCTTGCTGGCTATCGCTAGCTCAGCTAACCGACAGGCCAGGTAGGAAGTTGATTTAGGTTAATTAAGTAACATCGGTGTGTAGTGGTAGGATGCGTATCTACTATCTCTCGTTTAACATTGACGGACCTCGCTGACATCAAAAAGCGCCGTTGGACTGAGTTAATGTCGAGGAAAAGCCGGTCCGGGGGCCGAGAGTTGTTTACTGTTAGCTGTTAGCTCACCGGCGGCCTTCAAACCAAAGCCCTCAAGATGGCGCTGTGTGGACATCCGGTGTCTGAACAAAGACCTCATAAAATCAGCTGATGGGATTTTCCCTTCTTTATTTACAACAAATACTACTTTTTTTAAAGTAGAAAATACACAAATCTTGACAGATCGAGAAACGTACTCGGCACTGAAGTAAATGGTTTGAGTAAATGTTTTTCCTTAGTTTTGATAAACGTTAAATCTCAACATTGACGGTTATCTGTGGAAAAAAATAGGTCATTTACAAATACGCGGGGCAAATGTTCGACATTTTAATTAATAACAAGTTATGTGCCGTGAGGTTGGTTCAAATTGCCCCCAGTTTGTTCAAATTAGTATCAACGATAACTCGAATTTTTGTGTCGCAATCACGGATTGCGCATCGTGTAACTAATGTTAACGCTCACATCTGCACTATATGGCGAGCGGTTTGATGTTAACTTTGAATTATGGCCGAGGAGGGATCTTTGAAACGTGTGGTTTGGGTTTAGAGATTGTTGAAGGTGAGCAGTAGCACAAAGCCTTTGGGAAACCTACGACGACACGGACGTAGAGTGCTAACATCACCATGCTAGGCTAGTACATTAGCATTGCCGCCGCTCCTAATCCACTTGTACGGACACGTGTTGGCGTTCATGTGCTCAGCGATTTGACTCAAGTTCAAAAAACTGTGGCTGAAAATGAAACCAACACAAATGGTATCCCCTTATAACTCTAATTCTCTTGATAATTCTCATCGTGTTCATGTGTCTTTGCTCTGTACAGACAGTAGCTGTTGGCTAATTCTCTTCTGTATGTCCGTCTCTTTTTCCAGGTCGCTCTTTCCAGCTCCACTCCCAGAACTTGATTCTTTTCAAATATTATTTGTCAAGCCGCCAAAGTGGAGAGTGTCGTTGCACCAGGGGGTCCTTCTCGTTTCAGGTATTCACCATTACCCAATCACACTTGACCCACTTACACAAAAAGCACTCTCAACTAGCTCACATAAAAAATATATATATATATATATATATATTAGGCTCGATTTTATGTTAAGTTAAATATCTTTTTTTTCTTTTTTATTTTTGTATCACAGTGTAGGGGGAGGAGGTGGGGGTGCACCCCAGCACTATCCCAAGACTGTCGGCAACAGGTGATTTTCTTAATTATCACACCATTAGTATATAGGCCAGTGCACTGGTCTTAAACATTGCACCCAAATGTGTTATAATCTTTGACATGGGTACATTTTGGAGATTTCCCATGGGAAAATGGCCCGTGGTCAAATTTGATAGGTTGGGATCTGAAGTATGTGCATTGGCACTTGGATCACATTTTAGTTTTCAGTGTTACCACTGTCAATATTGTGATTTCAAGCTCTGACATTGTGTAAAGATAAGATGTTTTCATTTTAATTATAATTCAAATTACCTTAGAGTATGATTCAAGTTGAAATCGATGGGCATGTCAGCAGTTTCACATTTTACTACAAACATCACTGATCAGTGCATGAGTTAACATGATATGTTATTGGATATTGGATATGCTATATGGATTTAACCAGTGGGCTTATGAACACTAGAGGCAATTTGTTTCCATGTTTTCCAATGTGACTGCAGTTGCTGTAAGATAAGAGAATTCTGGCCAGATGTATAATCTAAGACTGTTTATTGAGAAAATATTTCTGTATTGTGACATTTTATGTTTTGTGTACATTGCAGCGAGTTCCTGGGGAAACCCCCAGGTACTAGCGTTCAGAGATGGGTACCTTCTCGAAGCACTAGACGAGATGCCAACTCCTCCAACGAGAAAGGGCAAAATGATGGGACCTTCAGAAAAGTGAGAGGGTATGTTCATTGTGATTTTAATTCTATTAAGATTATTTAAATGGCAACCCAGGTCTGCTTTACAGTGTGTTCAACATCTCTTTGCTGCTCCTCCTCATTAGCATACTCAATAAGCTGACACCTGAGAAGTTTGACAAACTATGCCTGGAGCTCCTCAACGTGGGTGTGGATTCAAAACTTGTCTTAAAAGGAACCATCTTGTTGGTGAGTGTATTTTAGAACTATATTTATATTTTGAACTCCCGTTCTAACTATTGAAAAATTAAATATGTATTTTTTTAAAAAAAATTGATAATCTTCTGTTTATTTTTTGTTAGATTGTTGACAAAGCCCTCGAAGAGCCCAAGTATAGCCAGTTATACGCTCAGCTATGTCTGCGCTTGTCAGAGGATGCACCAAACTTTGAACCCCCATCAACAGAAAGTCAAGCATCACAAAAGCAGAATACTGTAAGATATTGACATAGAACTTGCACTTTACTAGTCTGATGTATTTTCTGGTTTCATTCTGAACAACTCCTGCTTTATAGACCTTCAGAAGACTCCTGATTTCTAAGCTTCAAGATGAGTTCGAGAACCGTGCCAGGAATGTTGAAAGTAAGTGAATTGCATTTGATAATGGCCAAAAGTTACAAAACACAGTTTGATCATGTTTTGAGTGAATTGTTTTCAATTTTCCTTCTCCTCTAGTCTATGAAAAACATGACGCCCCACTTACCTCTGAGGAGGAGGAGCAGCGTGCTATTGCGAAGATCAAGATGCTGGGCAACATCAAATTCATTGGTGAACTTGGCAAACTCAATCTTATCCATGAATCAATCCTCCATAAGTGCATCAAAACAGTGAGTTATTTGAATAACTTAATACAGTTTATTTTGTTCTCCTGGAACAATTGTGCAAGAAATCAGAGTCGATGTAACTAAGTGTTTTCGTTTTCTTTTGAAGCTTTTGGACAAGAAGAAAAGAGTCCAACTTAAGGATATGGGTGAAGATTTGGAATGCCTCTGTCAGATAATGAAAACAGTGGGGCCTAAGCTTGATCATGATAAAGCTAAGGTGAGTGTGTAAATAAATGTGCAAGTAAAACAAAAGTCTTGTGTTAAAGTCCCTTTCAATTAGTAACCTATATATTCTCCCTTTCAGTCTTTGATGGATCAGTACTTTGGCCGCATGCGATCCTTAACGAACAACAAGGAACTGCCAGCAAGGATTCGTTTCCTGCTTCAGAACATGGTGGAGCTGCGAGACAACAACTGGGTGCCTCGCAAAGCTTATGTTGACAATGGACCCAAGACGATCAACCAAGTTCGTCAGGAGGCAGTAAAGGTCAGTTTGCCTGATATGCTTCGGCATGAGTCACCCGTCCCTTTTTTACAATGGTCCTATAACAATGACTATAATAGTCCAGTGTCTGACTGTGTCCGGTTGTGTTTTGCAGGATTTGGGCGTCTTCATACCACCCTCAAATGATGCAATGAAGAATGATTTCTTCATGGACAACCCTTCCTTCCTGACAACAAGGATCAAGTTTGACAGAGAAACTCTTGGTGGGCTGGCTGATATGTTTGGACAAATGCCTGGTATGTTGCAGCTTTTCTTTCCCTATCACACTATTCCCAATAACAATTAGTGTGGATTTAACTTTTAAATGTTTTGTTTTTGTAGGAAGTGGCATTGGTACAGGTCCAGGGGTGATTCAGGACCATTATTCACCTACAATGGGTCGTCACCGTGCAAACCCTCTTTTCAACGGCCATATTGGAAATGGCAATGGTTCACACCAGCCTCAGTATGAAGGGGGAAGCAAACCTTTTATAAAACCAAACCAGGTATGTACCGTATTGGAGATGTATGTATATCCTCTTGAATCTCTGCATGTATATAGCAATAACATTCATTCGTGAAATTTCTCTCTTTTTTTTGTTTGTTTTTAAAGGGGCAGAACTCACCAGTTTTCACCCATAAGCAGAATCACTCGGTGCAAATGCAGTCGAAGGATATGGGTCCACGCTTTGGCAAGAAAGGGAAAGTCAATGCTGACGAGGTACACTTGCTTTAGATTCTTTTTTTTTTTTTTCGAACTGTTAAGTTAACTACCTTTGGTTGACAAACATTGTGGCATTGTAATAAACTTCCAGATCAGTCTGAGGCCAGCACAGTCCTTCATCCTGAATAAGAACCAGGTGCCAAAGCTGCAGCCACAGATGACTATGATGCCTCAGATGGGTTCCCCGATAGGACAGGTAACCGTTTTTTCAGATTTTAAAACAAATAGTGCTTTTGATGTTGCAGGTCCAATGAAATACTTAATTTTGCTTTCTTTGACTCCACAGCTGGGCCTCAAAACCAATCCTCCTCCCATTCAGGAAAAACCTGCCAAGTCCAATAAAAAAGCTCCTCCTACAAAGGAAGAGTTGCGCAAAATGACAGTAAGTTCTTCAAGATTCACACTTGACTTTCTTCCTGCATAGTATGTTGTATGTCCGGAATATCAAATCTGATAATCTGTTTTTTTGTTGTTTTCCTCCTCATAAGGAGACTTTAGTGACTGACTACCTGAATAGCAAAAATATCGACGAGGCATTGAATGCTGCAAAGGAGATGAAGGCTCCCAAGCATTTTTTGTCTGAGATGCTGAATAAGATGATGGTCTTTTCACTTGACCGTTCAGATGAAGACAAGGAGCATGCAAGCACCCTAATCCATGCACTCTGCACAGAAGGCCTTGCCTCTGGGGAAAACTTAATGCAGGTAAGTGTCCTAACGAAGATAAAAATGTTTGGTGCAGGTCTTGCCATTTTAATGTCAAGTTCCTGTTCATTTCTTAAATGCACATGTCGTTTTACCTTATAGGCTTTTCTGAGTGTTCTGGACCAGTGTCCCAAGATTGAGGAAGAAATCCCACTGGTGAAGTCGTACCTGGCACAGTTTGCAGCACGGGCAATCATTGCTGACCTGGTCAGCATTTCTGACTTTGCCCATCAGCTGGAGAATGGTGCTCACTTCCCACTGTTCCTGCTCTGCCTGCAGCAGATGGTCAAACTGAAGGACCGCGATTGGCTGACTGACTTGTTCCAGCAGAGCAAGGTCAACATGCAGAAGATGCTACCTGGTATGTCCAACCCCGTGACCATGAGTTTATACCTGGTGTATTTTGTATTGAGTTGGTTTTGTTATACTATTAAGGTTTCATTCATTGGCTGTCACTGATGAGTAATTTCTACTCTTGCAGAAATTGACCAGAACAAAGACAGGATGCTGGAGATTCTGGAGGGGAAAGGTCTCAGCTTTTTGTTCCCACTCATGAAACTGGAGAAGGAGCTGCTGAAGCAGATCAAAGTAGATCCCTCTCCCCAGTCCATCTACAAGTGGATCAAAGACAACATCTCTCCTAAACTCCACACTGACAGGGGCTTTGTCAACATTCTTATAACCAGGTACAACAAGTTTCCAATTATATTTATTGTTGTTACTAGATATTTTATCCATTACATATGCAATGGGTTAAATGGCACGACTCGAACCATGTCGATCTTGTGTCAGCTTCTTGCAGTACATCGCTTATGAGATCAACCCTGATGACGACGAAGAGCAGTTGGCAGCACCAAGTAAGGAACAGCTGGATGAGGAGAAGCAGCTGCTGCTGTCTTTCAAGCCAGTAATGCAAAAGTTCCTACATGATCACATCGACCTGCAAGTCAGTGCACTGTATGCCCTGCAGGTGCACTGCAATACCAAGGCTTTCCCCAAAGGTGAGTGCTCGCATTGAGTTCAACATGGTAGTTTAATGCTCATATTTCTCAAAGAGAACCTAGATTCTCTTGGTACGGAAGTGTAATTTTTACTTCTATTTTAAGGCATGCTCCTGCGCTACTTTGTGAACCTTTATGACATGGAGATAATTGAAGAAGAGGCCTTCCTTTCATGGAAAGAAGATGTCACCCAAGAGTATCCAGGGAAAGGAAAAGCATTGTTTCAGGTAATTTTATTCATTTTGTTAAAATTGCTTCCACTAACAACCCACATCAGTCCTCATATAGATCATCAATCCTTAATAATGTATAGAACTGTAAATGTAAAACTGCTTCAACCTGCAGCTCTTTGGATCATAAATAAATGGAGGTTTTGTGTTTGTGTTGCAGGTGAACCAGTGGCTGACATGGCTAGAAACTGCAGAGGAAGAAGAGTCTGAGGAAGAAGATTACTAAAACGGGCCAAAGCCATGATCGGGATGCAGAGTGAATTATTTTTTTTTTTTTTTTTTTTTTTTTTGAGTTTTGTTTTTTTGCATTCGCATTTTCTTCGGTTTCTTTCCCCTCTCTTGTAACCACTGTTACACTTTTGTCCACTATGAAACGTTTTACCAGATCAAGCCAGCATCACCACCATCCTGTTGTATTTATGCTTTTCTAATTTTCTATCCTATTTGATGTCCTACAGCAGATGTTTTATACATTTCAATCAACCTTGTATTTTCTTTAACAGTAGGCAGTATTTTTGCAAGAATGCACCTGAACTTGGCCCATTTTATCACCTTTACATCTGGATGGAGTCACCAAGTGCTGCCGTAACTATTAACGTAAAAACGGTTTACAAAAGAGAAAAAGCTCTGACGTGTCACAGAGACTTTCCTTGTTTTAATCTGCAGTTAAACAGTTTTTAGATGCACTTTGCTGAACGTCACGAGTCGTTGCAATAGTAACACACTTTCCTTGTTAAAACAATCCTGAGTTGCAGTTGTTGGCCGTCATTTATAATGGGTTTCTTCTGCTTGAATATAAACCGTTTTTTAATCTGGGTTTGATTATGTATGTTAACAGTAGTGGCCTATTTTACTTGCACAATATAATTTCAGCTACCCACACCTACTTTAATGAATCAGTGCTTTTTTCCCTTTTTTTTTCTTTTTTTTTTTATTAAATGTATGAAACTTTTTGTGCTGTTAGGAATGGATCTTGTGTGGCCTCTTTAATTTATCAGTTCATATGGATATACCTCTAATGTATCTCGGACTATACTTGAATGTCTCAGTTTTGACATTGGGACAGCCAAAGCTTAGTTTCCTGTGCTACAGTTGTTCACCACTTGTGGAAATTTTACATCTGTTTGCCATATTTGTCAGGTTCTTAAATGGTCTCTTTTTATCTTCATAAAATTACAGAGAATGTAGTGTGTGTGCGTGTGTGTACACTTAACACTTTTGGAGTGTCACCGTAATGTTAAGTGCAAGAAGTTGCGTGTACAACTACAGCTCAAGCTTGAATAAAGTTTAACTGTTCCATCTTTTGGTCCTGTTTCGTGCTCGTTGAAGCCAAAACTAAAATTTTGAATATTGGGGTTGGGTAACATTTTCAAATTTTAGATTTTTATCGAAACCTTGTCTTTAGGTATGGTGGATACATAGGGAAATAAGGAAGTGGTAGGCTCTAGATCTAGCAAGGGTTCCTTCTATTTGCTTGAGCCTTATATTTCTGTCTACAAGTTTGTAGCTCTGATGTGTATGAACTGAAGTGAATGAGGTCTATGGTCAGGGAGTAATCACTCAATCTGCTCCCTCAGTACTATGCATGTTTGCCCACTGATCATAGTGTGTTGGTTTGCAATCACTGGCCACTTTATTAGGTACAACTTGCTAGTAAAACGTCGGACTCCCTTTTGCCTTCAGAACCGCCTTAATTCTCTGTGGCGTGCTTTCAACAAGGTGTTGGAAACATTCCTCACATTTTGGTCTGTATTGACATGATGACATCACGCACATCTATGATTTGAACCTCCCGTTACACCACATCCCAAAGGTTCTCTATTGGATTGAGATCTGGTGATTGTGGAGGCCTTTGGAGTACAGTGAACTCATTGTCATGTTCAAGAAACCAGTTTGAGATGATATGAGCTTTGTGACATGGTGCATTATCCTGCTGGAAGTAGCCGTCAGAAGATGGTGCACTGTGGTCATAAAGGGATAGACATGGTCAGCAACAATACTCAGGTAGGCTGTGGCAGAAAGAACAAAATATCCCCCACACCATTACACCACCACCACCAGCCGTTGATACAAGGCAGGATGGATCCATGCTTTCATGTTGTTTACACCAAATTCTGACCCTGACATCTGAATGTCACAGCTGAAATCGAGACTCATCAGACCAGACAACGTTTTTCCAATCATCTATTGTGAACTGTTCTCAGTTTCCTGTTCTAAGATGACAGGAGTGGCCCCTGGTGTGGTCTTCTGCTGTTGTAGCCCATCTTCTTCATGGTTGGAGGTGTTGTGCGTTCAGAGATGGTATTCTGCATTCCTTGGTGGTAATGAGTGGTTATTTGTGTTACTGTTGCCTTTCTATCATCTCCAACCAGTCTGCCCATTCTGCTCTGACTTCTCACATCAACAAGGCATTTTCATCCACACAACTGCTGCTCACTGGATATTTTCTCTTTTCAGACCATCCTCTGTAAACCCTAGAGATGGTTGTGTGTGAAAATCCAAGTAGATCAGCAGTTTCTAAAATATTCAGACCTGGCAGACCTGGCACCAACAACCATACCACGTTCAGTCACTTAAATCCTCTTTCTGCCCCATTCTGATGCTCGGTTTCAACAAGTTGTTTAATCACCTCTACATGACTAAATGCAGTGAATTACAGCCATGTGATTGGCTGATTAGCTATTTGTGTTAGCAAGCAATTGAACTGGTGTACCTAATTAAGTGGCAAGTAAGTGTAGATTTCTTACCCCAGATAGCATCATCATCATCATGATCATCATCATCATCAGTATCAGCCGTGTTTTCACAGACCTTCGCTCTCTGGTCTAAGGCAGCGCAGCACCACCAGTGACAAGTAGGCTGACCCTAGGGAGGACTGAAATGAAAGAACTGCCACATTTTCTAAGTTGTGACCTGTACACCATGTTTTTAGTATTTTATATAGTGTTTCTGATTCAGATTTCTGAAAATCAGCAAAGTGGTGGGAGCATCAAGTTGGGGGGAAGCTTCAAGGCAGCAAAGACTGATGGCCAAAAATAAAAAGTATTTATTTATTTATTTAATAGACACTGTAGATAGGTAAATCTCAGGATAGAACGTAGCAAAGTCCTCTCAGCCCTCATTGATGTTGACACATTAGTGAGTCCCAGTCACAGTCTGACATCATAGTCCTGTGGTACCTGAGCATCCCGGAGCGGTATAAATAGCTCACAGAATCATTTCACATTCGGTTTGTGCTATTTTGTAATTGTAAACTGAATACACAGGTAATAATAAAGATAATGGCTCTTCTTCGTTTTTTGTCCGTATGTTTTTGTATGTGTACCGGTGTATGTACTGTACATACAGTATGTGAATGTGTATGTTTGTATCACGTATATATTATGAGTATATGTGTGTATGTATGTGTGTATGTATATACATGTATATTTGTATGTGTGTTGTTACATGTGTGTGTATTCAAATATACATTGAATATTATTGTATTATGCAAATATGTAAATTGGATTTATCTTTATTAAATTCAACTTATGAAACAAATTCTATTTATCTATAAGTGTCAGGCATCGTGTCTAGACATATTTAGACTAGGAGAAGGCGTGGGTGTTTATAAGTTATACTTCTTCCCATCCTTTTTGAATATGTATTATACACCATATGCTTAAATGTTTTGTCTTATTTTATATTATATATTTTCTGTCTTCATATTCGAAATAAACTTCTTCTTCAAAGTGATGAGACAGACCCGAGCCAGACCAGAGCCAGACGTTACAGAGTCCCCCCCGTGGACGTCCCTGTGCCTCCAACACTGATTCAGTGTCCACCTTTCCCTTCGAGAACAAACAAGATCCAAGAGCAAAGGAAAAAAACATTTGTGAGCAGTGTTGCAGAGAAGCTCATTTCACGGGTCAGCCACCAGCGGCTGTTCACTAAGATCCGGGATGAAGTTGAGTGCGGAGGTCTTAACATGAACCCAGACAAGTTGAAGAACATGGACAGGGCCATTGTCAAGGACACCTGCAAAACGCTGCACTGCTCCAAATCATCTTCGTATGGTCTCAGGGTATCCACCAACTGAAGACACCATCATGTCTTCATTTAAAAAGCACCTGAACAGACGAGAATCTGGGACTCACTGCGTCCTCATCAGTTGGGTTTCAAGGAATCGACAACAGCTCAATGGAGTAAATGTTAACAGGAGTTGCTGCGACGCTGCTTTCCAGTGCACAGACTTATGAAACTGAACAACAAACAGTAGATTGATTGAATGCAGGTAATAAACTCCATGTCTGTGCGTATACCCTGATCAGGCGCAGCATGGTTACTGACAGGTTAAGTGAATAACAGATAATCTCTATTTCTTTGCATCTGGTACATTGTCAGCAAGTGAAGTGATGTGTTAGAAGCATTGGTGACGGGGCCATGGGCGGTCAAGGCCTGTTGCTGAACGTGGGGGTAAAGGACTGCATAGCCACAGACCAGTCAGGGTGTCCATGCTGTTCCCTGTCAAAATGTCAGAACAACAGACATGAGAGCATCAGACTGGACCCCGGAGCAGTGGAAGAAAGTGGCGGGCTCCGATGAATCACCGGGTGTGCGTCACTGCTGGGAAAATTTTGGGCCCTGCCATCCATGTGGATGTTATTTTGACACATACCCTCTACCTAAGCATTGTGGCAGACCATGTACACCCTTTTATGGAAACAGTATTCCCTGACGGTTGTGGCCTCTTTAGGCAGGATAACGCTCCCTGCCAAAAAAAGCAAAAATGATTCAGAATTGGCTGAAGGTGCACATCGAGTTTGAGGTGTTGACTCCCCAGAACTCCGTCCCATCAAGCTTCCACGGGATGTGCTAGAAAAACAAGTCGGATCTACGGAAGCCCCACCTGGCCACTTACAGGACTTAAAGGATCTGCTGCTAATACTTTGGTGACAGATACCACAGCACAGTAGTTGGTCCAAGCCTAGACGGGTCAGGGCTGTTTTGGAAGGTTGTGTGGTGGTATCATCTGCATATTCATGGCGAATGCAGTTTACTGGATTTAGATTTGAAATTGCAGCTTATTTCTGTTAAAGTGCCAAATATCTTGGGAATGCATCAATAACCTTATTTGTAATTTATGTCATGAAGTTGATGGTGCTGTATGTTCTGTTGGGTCTAAGTTAAGGTAATAACAGAGCATAATATATACACAATTTTTTTGTTCTGTTTTTTTATTAGACATTTTATCTTCCATTTTGGGTCGGGGTTTTATCTCACCATGAGACTTTTCTTTTTTTTTCCCACCTTTTTCATTCAAACCATTTCATCTAACGTAAAACACCTTTAACAAAGCACAGCGTTTGTGAAAATACATTTACTATAAGACGTGAGCAATACATCATAATGCCGTACCCCCTACAAAAAAGTTTTCTAGGCCGATTATATGGACAAAAATCCTGGCTTTTAACAGAAAATAAAAATGTAGATGCTGAGCACCACTCAGCATCACTTGAGTCTGTGAGAGCGATTTTAAGATTCAATCGCTGTCGTCCTCGTTGTTGGATGCCTCCTGTTCTGAACCGTTGTCCGAGCGGCGTGGAGAGCCCTCGTTGTCAGATCCCGCTTCAGATCCTCTGTCTGATCCTCGGTCTGATGCTGGGGCGGGCGAACCGGCCCTCGACTCCTCGTCCGATCCAGATCGACTCCTCTTGCTCTCGTTGTCTGACTGCTCTGAGTCGGACTGCCGTTGCACCCTCCTCTTTTTCACCGGACGGTCGCTACCAGACTCGTCCTCAGAGCCCGCAGAGCGCCGAGGGCTGCCCGCCTCGCTGCCCGAGCGGTTCCTCCCGCCATCGGAGTCACTTTCGGACGCGATGCGCTTCCTGTGGCCGCCGCCGCCGTCGTCGTCGTCGTCGTCAGATCCCGAACCGCTGTCTCTCTGATGTCTGTGTGGGACGAAGAGAGCGCACTCATGTACATTCTGCTCATTCGCTTTCTAACCTGTGTGACATCTCATTTTAAGCTTTTACCTGTCTTCGGCTATTTTCAGTCCGTCCTCATCTGAAGAGGACTCAGAAGAGGAGATGATGGCCTTCGACTTGATCTTTCCTTTGAGAGATGGTGGAAGACGCTCAGGCTGCGGCTAAAATGAGACAGACATTCAAATTGTAGAAAGTGGACCTGAACACATGTTTTACAAGAACATGAATCCCAATAGAGGTTCAGAGAAAAGAAAGACCAGAAAGGACCTTTTCAATCTTTTTGCGTCCTTCTTTGGACTTGCGCTGCTTCTTGGGATGTGATGCTCCTTCCTCATCATCACTGTCGTCATCTCCTCCTTTAATGATTCTTAAACACAAAACAAAGTTTCCTCTTAATGTCTAAATCCCCTGCTGCTCTGCGGTCGACTACACTTGTCATATACAGCAGCACTCACTTCTTCCTCTTCTTTTTCTTCCTCTCTCCATCTTCACCGTCCTCCTGTTCGCTGCCACTGCCGCCCTTTCTCTTCTTCTTCTTCTTCAGCGGAAGGTCCTCATCAGAGTCGTCATTAACAAACTCATCCATGTCACCTCCTTTCTTACGCTTAGGGACACAAAAGAAGCACGTCATCAACACTGCAACTCTACACTTCAAGTGATTTTAGAGCCTGCCGCAGAGCCAACACTCACACGTCCTCCACCGCCACCTCCGGACTTTTTCTTTTCTTTGGCGATTTCCTTTGACCCCTCTGCGAAGGTGAGCAGGTTCTTGGTCTTCTCCACGTACAAAGCTCTCTGCTCCAGGAGCTTCTTCTGCTCCTCTGCCTCTCTGCTCCGCTTTTCTTCCTAAACGACATTTGAAGGGGGGCAGGCAAAGCAGTGAATGGGAAGCACATAAATTCAGAAATACAAGGCAGTCATGGCAAGTTATCAGCAAAGCCTTTAATGTGAAGACCCTAGCTACCTGTTCTTTTAACATCTGTTGGCGCAGCAGGTCTCTCTCCTGTTCCTGTTTGGCACGAAGCTCTTTCTCCTCCTCGTCCTGCTTTCGGGCTCTTGCCACGTGGTACTGAGCCTGACTCAGCAGGTCAGAGCACTGCCTGCATTCCCACGGCACAACAATACCCACAGTTATATCACAACACATTACTAAATGAACTACGTGAAATGGAGATTATGACGTCCCTTAGTATGAGATTAGGTTAGAGAGCAGCAGGGAAGAAGTTACTCTTTAAGCTTCAATTAGAAGGTGTAGATACAGTTTGCATGTTTTCAACTGTTGTTTAAAGTCAAAAAAAACCCTTCAGCATGAATTAAACTGTGAAAAGAATAAATCCAGACTGACCTGGCCTCAGACGCAGCGAGAGCGAGGTCAAACCTCATCTTGTCTCCAGCCTTACTGAGGTAGCTGAAGTACCTAGAGAAGAAGAGGAGGAGGAGGGGTGTGAGATGAAGGTACAGGACTAGGTAGAGGACAGCCAGAGGAACAGATCGGATCAGATCGGTACCTGTGAGCCAGTTCAAGCTCTTTGACAGCACTGAGCACAGCCTTCAAGTTGCTCTTCTCATCTTTCAGCACCAGAGTGGCCAGTCTCTGAAGCACCAGGGCCACATTGAACATCAGCACTGTGTCGCTGGGAGCCACGTGACGGGCCTTGATGTGCACACACCAGGAATAGGTTTTAATCCCACCATATTATAGAATGACATGAAAAGCCTTCCGTTTGTCTACATGTGTCTACCTTCAGCAGCATCTGCTTGCACTCTTGGAGTTTCCCACATTTGAAGAGTGCTCTTGCGAGGTACAGCAGCACCTCTGTGTTCTGGTATTTGTAAAATTTCTTCAGGCAGTTTTCATACTGTTGTGGCAGGAAAAAAAAAACACTCAAATATACAGGGGAAAAACTAAATCGTTTGTAGTGTTTATCGCAAGCGCAGCCCTTACCATCTGCACAGCACTGATGTACTGCTTCTGCTCCACATAGATGTGAGCCAGGTTTAGCCACACATCGCTGATGTCTGCTGTGGCCTCCCTAACCTGCGCAAACACGTCACGTGCCTCTCTGAAGTAGCCCTTGTGGGCAAGAACGGCACCTAGACAGAAAAATTCTATGTTTAGTCCGACATACACATAAAGTGCAACGGACAGAATGAGTGGAAGCTGAACGGACCGATGCCATTGGCAGCGTAGAGGTTCTTGGCATCATTTCTCAGGACTTGTTTGTATATCGCCAGGGCTCGATCCTGGTGTCTTTTTTCCTGTAGAGATATGAATTGATTTGATAAATTTGTTATTTCTCTTCACGCACACACACAAGACACAAGACAAACTCAGGGTTTCCCACAGGATTATATCAAAGAGACACTCCACACTGGCTAAAATAGAACACACCTCTTCTAACAAAAACTATAATAGTGCAGGATTAAATATTAAAGGAGTTAACAAACAAAAGCAATCCCCTGGTAATTATAATGCGTGTCAATATCTGATTCATCGCAGCAGGTGACTGATCGTCACATGGGACTGAGTATCATAATAGGTGTGTACGAGAAGCTGACTCTACTTCCTGATCTTTCAATGTGTGCTGAGTGCCTGTATCTGTGTAACGTCAGTGGGAAAAAATATCTATGTTATGCTATATATAACTAATTTTATCAGATATTAAAAGCTGAGACACTAGATCCATCAGTCACAATCAGGTGCTCATGTATTCACTAGTTGAACCATTGGCTGTATATTCTATGGACAAACCCATCGTGACGTCACTCATTGGATTCTGAACCAAAATGGGCAGAGCCTACAGTTGCCATTTGGATGAGTTTTACTCCGTCCACATTGGGATACTACCAATATGGACATGTAGGTCATGTTGGGGCGGAGCTAAAGCAGCCTGGATGTTGAGACCCGCCCACCCAACTCTCTACTACCTGTTAGCTCAGACTAGAAAGTGGGAATGCCCTTAATTATGCTGAATTTTAAACCTTAATAAAAAATAAACGAAATATGCTAATAATGCTGGGTTGGGCTTAGTTGGGCTTTTTAACATGGGGTCTATGCGTATTTACTCCTCTTTGAAGCCAGCCTCAAGTGGTCACTCGATGAACTGCAATTTTTTTTGCAATTATATTATTTATTCAGCCACATTCGTAAAAATTCTCAACTGATCTGTCATTTCTCTGAGTCAGTCGATTAAAGAAATATTAAAAATAAAACATGTCACCTTTTCCCTGTCTCTGGTGGGCTGGTGCAGAGTCTGCAGCCACACGTTACCCAGAGCCAGCATGGAGTAGGTGTCGTTCTGCGTGGACGGCTGCTTCAGAATACGCTCAAACTTCTTCTGACCTGGTCCCCACTCCTGCTTGGCCAAGTGAAGATTTCCTATCAGGGACCAGGCATCCGGGTGATCCTGCACCAAACAGAACGGACATCACACAACGTCCAGGTGTGCTTCACATCAGAATGTATTTTTCAGTGTCACACTCAAGCAGTGTGTACCTGATTAATCTGCAGGGCTTCTTTGAACCAGTCAGAGGCCTCATAGAAGTTTCCTTTGTCACGAGCCATTGCTCCAAGACGCAAATAACCTGTAGGCAGAAAAAATGGAAAAGTCTCTCAGAGGAGGCGGAACATTTCATTTATATTCCTACACTGTTTTACTGAATAATGCTGCGTGCTTACAGTCCACATAGTTAGGATGCTCTCTGAGGATGTTTTTGTAGAGTTTCTCAGCTTCGTGGAATTCACACATAGCCTCGTACAGACGGGCCAGGTTATAGGAGGTGGTGACAGAAATGGCATTGTAGTAATGCTCGTCATGTTCTCCTTCAGCTTTGGCTCGGTCCAGAGATGCTAGGAAATATTTCTGTAGAGGAGAAGACAGGTCCTCAGCCTTAAAATAGAAGTACTGTTTATCCTAGATTTAGAGTTCTGCATGCTTCACCATCTTTAAATACCACAGTGACAAAACCATTTGTAGTGGTATTAAATATTATCAGTTTATTTGTGGATGGACTCCAAAGTTTATGTGTCTACACTAGGACACCAAACTAAATTATGACTGTACACGGTTAACTACCTTGGCTTCTCCCAGGTTGCCAAGCCTGAAGTGCAGAGCTCCCAGGTTGTTGAGGATCTCAGGGGGAACGTCGGCCTGCACCTTCTCCTGCAGGATGCGGGTGGCTGTGCCGTATGCAGACAGAGCTCCTTGGATGTCAGTCTGCTCCAGTATCTGAGCCAGCTCAATCCAAGCCTCCACATCATCTGGGTACTGCTCTGTTACTTTCTTCAAATGACCCTAGGACACCAAAAAGCAACAAATATACAAATTTAACAACATTTCTTTGAGTCAGGTGATAATTGATAATGAGGATGAACAAGCGACGTACTTTTGCGATGTCTCTCTTTTCCTGATCGTCAGATGTTGCGTACAGAGAACCCAGGATTTTCATAGTTTCATAATTGTTGGGGTAGGCCTTCAGAACCTTCTCAAAGCACTGTGCTGCGTTTTCCTTGTCTCTTCGATACACATACATCTGTCCCAGGCCAAAGAAGGGCAGCACAAAGGTGGACGAGGCAAACTGGGTGGCCTGATAGTAATACTGAAACGCTTGGTCATAGTCCTCCTGAAGAAAAGAAAGAACAGAGGCGTCACGGACATAAATAGACACTAAATAATTAATAAGCATATTAATAACCAGGCATATGGTCGGTTAGGATCTCACCTGCACATGAAAGGAGCGAGCTAGCTGATAGCAGCTCTCAGCCTGCATGGCTTCAACTTCTGTGTTGTGAAAAGCATGCAGGGCAAGATGCTGGACTTTGCTGTAGTCCTAAAAAGACAACACACATGAAAACAGTTACAAAACTGCATAGATGTAAGTTTGTGACAGTATTTCTAAGGACAGAGAACATGTGGTTACCTTTTTAAAGAAGAAGTGGTTGGCGAGGTGGTTGAGCACCATGGGGTTGCTGGGGTCGATGGTGTAGGCCCGTGACAGGAGCTGCACTCCGTTCTTAATAGAATCTGCCTCCTTGTTGTTGAGCTCTAAAACCGCCAAACCAACAAGAGCTCCCACACACTTGGAATTAAGCTCTAAGGCTCGGCCGAAGGCCAAGCGAGCCTTCTCCAGCTTGTTGAGTTTGACAAAACAGTGGCCCATCCCCAGCCTTACCTCAGCTAGACAGAGACATGACAACAAAAGCACAGGACGGATGAAGAATAATCTGGAACGACCCTCCATACAGCAACAACGATAAATGCAGCCCTGTAATAGTTAATATTTCTCATCTTCTTCTATTGCTTATGCTCACTAGGGTCGCAGGGGTTGCTGGAGTGTATCCCAGCTGTCATCGGTCTAGTTAATATTTACATATCACAAATATCTATGTGTAAGCATCATTGCTGGCATCAATGGAACATGAAAATACACTTAGAACTGCTAATCTAATTCTAGTAACTTAAAAAAAATGACTTGACTGGGATTTACCTTCAAATTTGCTGTTCATAAATTACATATAACTTGAGAAACATTTTGGTGAACATCCTAAGCACAACCTTTATAACCTTAAAACAATTAACACATTTATACTGACCTAGCCTAACCAGGTTTTAGTTGTAGTAGCAACAGGATCAGTAGTACAGTAGTAGTAGTAATGTAGGTAATTACTGAGTGTTTACCTGGGCAGCCTGGGTTTGTACGCAGAGCCTTTTTGTAGTATGCCAGTGCTCCTCTGTAATCCTTTTTATTGAAAGAGATGCATGCCTTACCTGTTAAACGACAATGAGGTTACTATTTCAGTCAACCTATCATCTCAGTCAAGATCAAGATCCTGGGTTCTTTAATAATCAACTTGCCAAGCAGAGCAGGGATGTTATTGGTGGACTGGTTGAGGACAAAGTGGAACTGAGCATCAGCTTGATCCATCTTGTCTCCTTCCAGGAGGCAGAAACAGGCTCTTCCCAACAAATGGTTCTGATTGAGACAGCCACAGGTTACATTCACTCAGAATGCAAAAACACACTGGAGCATCACGTCATCACCTGCACTGACAGAAATTCGACCTACCTGATCATACATGATGATCTTGTCTGCCATAGTATAGAGCAGGGTGGCCTGCGTGATGAGCTCTTTCTTGGCATCTTTGTTTTTCTCTTTACGTGCTTGCTGGACATAGTAAGCTGCCAATGTGTCCAGACAGGTCATCTGGTCCTTTTCATGGTCTCTGTAGTCGAGGTTTCCATCGATACGTGCCGCCTCTAACAACTTGACAAAATCTTCTGTTTTGCCCTGTTTGTAGTACTCCAGCTGAAACACACAGAGTACAAACTGTCACAAATGGGCTGAATTTCAGTCTGTGTTACTTTAATCAGGTTAGATATCTGGGCTGCGTTCAAGTCAACAGTTGACTTTACATTAAACAATCCTACCAACCTTAGAAAGAGACTGATCGATAACTGAAGACCAGGATTAGCATGTTGACTCACCGCCAAAGCAATCCAAATATGCAGCTGCGTGTGTTCCTGCTTCAAGATACTGATGACCTCGTCTCCCTCTGGCAGCTGGTCAAAGTCGAGCTCGATAACCTGCACGATACAGTCCATTCAAATCATGATGCATCTATCAGTTAAGAGTACTAGAAATACAGTCGGGTGATATTACATATATATATTGTTGGATCATCTAAATGTATGGCCCATCACAAATTTTACACAATATACATATGTCACAATGTCATACTTTGTTTGATAATTCATAGACAAAATTATTAATGCATCACAGATTTAATCAATGATTCAACAACAACAAAAAAAAAAGATTCTGGCAGACATTGTTTTAAAGAGGATTCATTGTAAAAATTATAATAATAATAATAAATAAAATAATAACAAATGGCAAATATGACAGCTGCAACAACTGAAGAATACCCTCAATAAATACCATATCCTCAGTGAATCAATAAACATTGGGTTGGATATTATATTATGGTCATTGAGATGTGTTTCTAATATTCTGACCTCCTTGTGAATATCAGCATGAGCAGACTCAATATTTGAAACAGCTTTATGTGTAGAGCACTTTCCCTCAATAGCAATGCAACATGTAGCCTGCGTATTAAGTCTGTCCTAAGTCTGCCTTCAAAAACAACGATGCAGCAAAAAGTTAAAGGTTTAACTTTAACTGTGGTGGGTTAAAGCCCGTGGTGAGTTTTCAAATTGAGAGAATAAGACTTGTGTGAAGTTTTATCGTGGACCGCCTCACTGAGAGCCGCAGTGACAGAAAACATCACAATAAACGACCTACGTTTATCACATTAGGGCCGAGAGCACGTCTAAACAGAGGGTGGTGAAGTTTTTACTTCGCTTCGTTTCAAACTTCAACACTATCCCTACTCCTCGTTTATTAATGCTAGCTGGAGTTAGCATCCACGGCTAGCAGCACAGCGAGATTCACTTGGTCAAACGTCAACAATGAATGGTGTTCGCGTATTAGACGACTTTTACCTCATCTGTGTCCCGCAGAGGGATCTCAATGGAGCCCCGAGACATCTTGAATGAGAAGAAAAATCCACTTGAAGTTTAAATGTCTAAAAAAAAAATACCAGATCTGAGAACCCCAGTCCGTTGTCTGGTGGGAACTACTTCATGCTTCCGACAGGAAACAAACACACGGATGGTGCAACGCAAAATTATCTCCGGGCGGACTGGAGAGAATAACAGTAAGGTTCCTCAAGAGGTCATACAAGTTACGCTGAATCAAAAATTTACTTGAAAACAATATATTTTGTTTCTCTAGGGAAGTAGGATTTGTATAATTGGACTTTTACCCACCAGCCCACCACGAACCAATAGTTTCACTTGCACTGGGATGAGGGGACTGACAATAATATATTTGCATATATTTACCTTGTACTGACTGGCAAAAGATATTTTGTCTGTACACTTGATGAATCCAACAGTCATGTCGGTGGAAATGCTAAATGTAATTTAAACCGGACTCCATCGTCACGGTCCATTGTAGGGCAGCAATCTGTCAGAAATGAGGGGCATGGGCAGGAGAAGGGGGAGGGTGGGAGAGGTGGGTTGGTGGGTGTCAGCTGGTTTTGATGTGAAGCAGGGAAAACAAGGATAAGAGCATCTTGAAGACTTCTTGCAGCATTAACAGTGAATCAGAGACAGACCAGAAAAATAATCGTGAAAATGTAGTTCCTAACGCTAATCTTTGCAGAAGATCTCCCCGGACTGAAAAGTAAGAACTAGTTTTTCTAACTTGTTTGTATTTTATAAAATGTTCAGTGGTTACGTGACTATAACAAAGGCAGCCCAAATGCCTTACAGCCTCAGTGCACACACCACTAAATGGAGCACTGTACCATGTATGTGATTTTGTGGAAGTGTACATTTTGATGTATTAATTTCTTCTGTCACTATCGTCTGAGAGCAGATCAACAAGGCATTTCTCTCCCTCACCCTAGGATGACGATCAATTCTGATGCAATTAAAAGCAGTTAGTCTGGTGTAATTTTCTTCTGCCCTATGTATATATATATATCCTAAGTTAAAGAGAAATAAAAAAAATTATTTGTTTATTTAAATCACACGAATGAACTGACAGACCATCAGCACATTTCCTCCACAGCGTTTCAGGAAAAACAAGCACAATGACTGACAGCAATGACGGTAAGTTTTGTAATATGTTCGAACAAATTCATGTAGTATATTTGCCTCTTCCTATGCTCAAAGTTAATTGCTGTCTTTTGCTGCCCATTAAGTTTGGGAGTCACCCAGCTGTGAAGCAAGTGATGTGCTTGAGGACAATAAGAACACAAGTGGATTCTCTGAACATGAACTCCTTGATATCATGTATAATGCGTGTAACACCAGCAAGTCAGGTACTCTAACTTATTGTGTATTATTTTGGCACACCATTCATTTCCGTATACATACATTACAGAAAATATACAGCAGCTAAATGGAACCGACCAATAAACTACAATCAAATAATAATATGAAATCCTGACTCATTTTCTCCTGCTTCCCTCTCATCTCCAGGGGAGGTGTTGGCCTCCACTATTGTACAGTACCTGCAAACTATGACTGCTCAGAGCCCAGGGCAGGACAGACTGGCTGCCCTGCGACGGCTGCTTGACCCTGACTGTGAGGACCCACATGTGAGCAGAGAAACTTTTCACTCCATCATGAGGGAGTGGATCGCCCAGTGCAGCCAGGACAGGTGAGTGTGAATTGTATAGGAGATATTCATGTCTCATTACAGGTTGTTGTTAAAAATGTGTCCCACTTGGACAGCATTAAATGAAGTATCTCAAACTCGGAACTTTATTATTTTGACTTAATTTACATAAAAGATCAGTAGTACATTGTTTACCACTACTCCAAGCAGAAGTGAGAAGATATCAGCCCCTGAAATAAAGAAATGTAATTTGCTTATAATATCTCTGTTGTTAATTACATACACTGACTAACCACAATGTTAAAACCACAGACAGGAGAAGTAAATAACGTTGATCATCTTGTGACAATTCAGTGTTCTGCTGGAACACTCCATGATGTCAGCAGCCTGACACACACACACAGGCACGCACATACACACACACGCACGCACCCACGCACGCACGCACGCACGCACGCACGCACGCACTTTAGGAACATGAAGAACAGCACAAATTGACTAGATCCCAAACTGATCAAGTATCTGTGGGCTGATCCACAAAGCCCCCCACTAACAACATTCTGTTACCAGACACCACAGGACACCCTCAGAAGGACCATGTCTATTCTCTGATGAGTCACAACTGTTTTGGAGGCACAAGGGAGAGCTACACAATATTATCATAATGTTACTCCTGATTTATATTTATTATTAATCCTTTCTTTCAATGAACTGTTGTAGTTTACTACAAGTAGCTTACTCACTGACTCCTCCTCTGTTTCAGTAGTGCTGTGGATGAAACTCATGTATCTTCTGCAGTCTTATCCAAAGAGCCTTTAAACGGTGGGTAGGTCGTCCCTCAGACTTCAAATCAGACTGAAATCTAATCACTGAACCAGATTTTTTTTTTAAATTTCAGATTTGGATTTATCATTTTCTCAAGGCAACTCAGCTTCATCAGAAAGCCGCCAGTGTCCCTGGTTAGTTATATCACTGCTTTTATCACTGCCCATGTTTGCTTTCTACAATCAGCTTGTCACACTGTCATACTCCACCACAAACTGTTTATTTGGCTTCAGTGATGGAACGGACCTGTGTGGCACTGTGGCTGAACTGAAGCATGCCCAACGCAAGCTGAGCGAGCAGAACAGCAGCCTGTTGAGGACGGTGGCTCAGTGTGAAGACATAAACCTACAGCTCACTCTGGAGGTCTCAGAGCTGCGCTCAAAGCTGGTCAGGTGAAGTATCAACTACTTTCTTTCTTGATAATTAGTTTTTTATTATATGTTACTACACTGCACACTTTAAATGTAAAACTGTAGTCTATAGTAACGCAAAACACATTTCATGAAAAAAAGGTGCGAGGAAACTAAAAAAACAGCAGATTCAAACCAAAGATCAAAAATCGGCCTACTTGAAATATGCAGAGCCTGGTCCAGATGACCTACAAGTGCTTGATCATTTCTTCTTTTGCGCCATGATTTACACAATAAATGTGTCACCTGCCTCAATAGTTCCTAAATGCATTATCACTCTATCTTTTCTGGTCCTGTGACACTGTCACAATGGCATTTCTATTAGTAAATGCTTAGCTAAAACACAGATGGAAGTCTCTGATTTTGCCACTTTAGAAATAAGTAGAGTTGAGTTGTGTTGGTGCATGCAGTGCTCAGCGCTCAGCAGTGAGAGTCAGATCCCTGACAGAAGAACTGGAGGAGATGCGTCGAGCATTTAAAGAGGCCCAGGAGAGAGCCAGTCGCAGTCAGAGCAGCAGCACCAAACTGGTACATCAAACACTCAGCAGACTCCAAAGAAAACTTCCTTCTAAGCTTGATTTTTTTTATAGCCATGTTTTACATCTAAATTTTCTTTGACCTTCAGAGCAATGAGGTTGAATGCCTGAAGGTTCATATTAGGAGACTTGAAGACAAGGTAATAAAGACCTTAGATGTGAGTCCCAATGAAGCAGATGTTCTTTCCGTGTAATAAATTGTCCCTTGTGTACACACAGAACGACAAACTCATCTTCGAAAGGACATGCTCTGAAGATAGCCTCAACAAGCTGAGGAAAGTTAACGCTGAGCTCAGGGTAGGAACACATCAGTGAAACCCTTGTGTCTGTCTCTGTGTTCAGTTTTAGACGGTGAGTTAAACATCTCTATGTTCACAGGCCGAGCTTGAGGAAACCCTGGTCATGTTGTCTCTGAGAGACAGAGAAATCACAAAGGTCGGTTCGTTGTGGCCATGAAAGGAAAATTTGTCACTTCAGATTTTTATTTTGCATTTTAACTTTCAAATATTCCCTTGTAGAAAGACATTGTCATGGACAAGATGAAGAGTTCTCATGTGGAGAATCACAAAATGATTGAGGTGTGTTTCCCTTCACTTTATAAAGTTTTTATTGCTTTTATTTGTATTATTTTTCACATCTTGTTATACAACGTGAGATCAAGAAAAGTCATTTAGCCGTTTGTTAAATCAGTTGTTACTTGTCACATTGACTCTGTACTCGTGTTGCAGGGTCTGCAGTCAGAGCTGATGAGGTTACAGGAACATTCACACCAAGTACTTTTGAGGTATTTTGAATTAATGAGACTTAAACAAATTGAACTGACTGCACATTCTTATTTCTCAGTGTACTACTGCAGTAGTCGCTTGTGTGGATTAAACTCCAGAAACGCTGCATCCTACTTTTCCCAGAATGCCCCTCAGGAGAATCCTTTTTAAGACTTTTTCTGCAATTAATGTACCCCCCGCTTTTATGTTATGTCCCCCGGTTCTATTTTCTGTTAAAGTGAAAAGAGACAAACTGAAATTCTTGTATAAAGCCGTTGGAGCTTGACGGAGGGCAGCATCGGCCGGAAAGGGAAGTTGAATATTTTAAAGAAAACGTTTTGGGCTATTTCAAGGACAGAAAAGAACTGTAGGCTAATGGGTGAAGTAACATCATAGTTTTTTGGTTGACTAGCAGAAATAATTTAAAGTCTTGAGGCTCAGATATTTCTTTTGTATTGTTACAGGTATGAAAGACACTGTAACAGTCCTCAGAGCCTCTACGGTCGAGATCCTCCAAACCACCGCTCACTCCAGAGCGAGTTGCAGGATAAGCAGCAGGTAGGATAATCTTTTTGTCCACTTGTCTAAAATAGTACTTGGTACTATTATATGTTTAATATAGTTCTTGTCTTCTTTGTCTGCAGCAGCATCATAGAGCTCTGGATGACATAAGTCTCCCATCCCTCCATGCACACACTGATGATATTCAGAGCATCATCCATAGGATCAAGGGTGCAGAAATAGCTCACCTTCTGCACAATAAACATCCTGAAAGGGTGAGGAAAGAGTTTACACTCAGCGGAGAAGGACATTGATCACAACTAGCGTGTGTTGATTCCTCCTGTGTGTTCTCACGCAGGACTCTGCTCCTGTGGATATGCAGGAGAGGCCTTTTCCTCACTTCCAGCAGCAACAGGCAAGCATCAAGCAGCAGCTTGTTAATGTGTATGTGAGTTTTTTACCTACCTTTCTCCTGTTATGGTAACAGACCGGGTCTAGATCGTGTTAGTCTCTGTTCTGAGAAGCTAAGCTAATAAAAACGGTGTCTGGTACTGATAGTGTATTCATGGGCATCTCCATTACACAACCCGCAAGAGTTACTATCTCCTTTGTGTAAGGGTCTACCAGGGATAAGTGCAGTTTTAGTACACCATGGTAGCTACAGACATAACAGTGTGCGGAGGAGATGTTTATAAAGCGGTGGTGGTTTCAGGCTGCAGGAGCTCGAGCTGCACAATTGTGCGTGGGAGGAGAAAGGGGAGAAGGTGGAGGACCGAAAGAGAGCCTGGGAGAAGGAACAAAAGCAAACTGGGAGCCAGACTCAGATCAAGGAGGCCAGGAAGGTGGCAGTGGTAAACTGGTGGAAAACAGTCCGTGCAGAGGGAGCTAAGGGCTGCACAAAGGAAACCATTTTGACCCAGGAGCTCTCTGAGACTCGGGCAAAGCTCCAACAAGCCGAGCATACCATCACTGACATGAGGGAGCAGCTCTGCCACCTGCAAGAATCTCTAAGATCTGCACAGGAGCAGGCTGAGCAAAAACACGCAAGTAGACTTCTGTACATTGATAAGGGAAGCAACACTGAGCGAAAAGAAGCAGAGAGAGCTGTGGAGAGGGTGGTGAAGGATCAAAGGGATGCAGCAGTGGCCACGGATCCTGTGGAGACCAGAGGGGGAACAGCCTCTGTGCAGGAACACAGCCAGGTTCAGGAGACCACCGACGGCCTCCTGGTAACTCTCAAAAGGATGGAGGCGATGGTCAACAGCGCCCTGGAGACCGCCGAGCTGGTGAGAGAGAGCGAGCAGAGGGTGAGCCAGGTGAGAGTGAGGATGGAGAGCATCACTCAGAGGGTGGAGGAGGCGCTGGGCCGAGCAGCCGACACTGACAAGCAGCTGAACGATCTGGAGGCCAGGATCACAGAGAAAACTCAAACTCAGGTATGAGTTAGAAATAGGTGTGCTTTTAAAATGATTTATTTAACTAAAATTTGCATATAGCCATATATGGAATTTGAATTAAAGCATTTTATTGTCTAAAACAAAAAAGAAGCTTATGTATGATTGGGTTTCAGGGATTTATTTTGTCATGCAGAGAATAATCTACAAACTGATAGCTGAAACTTAAAACAGAAGTATCTGTGTGAACAAAACACAACTGGCAAATCCTTTTAATTTTAGCATCCAGTAATAAATGTTAATCTTTTTTAAAGAATTTGCATGAAATACTCAATGATACCACATTTAAATGCAATGTAACGCTGACTTACAGCTCTTCGCCACGGAAGTTTTTTCTGTTTCATTTGTACTCTTTAAGTGCGTGTTCTTATTTCCTTACTCTCATTTGCTGCCGTCACCTACTCTTGGGCTCTGAAGTTGTAAGACAATCAGCAGGACTACAGATGTGTGAAACCGTCCACGTTATATTTATTTAGAAATCTTTCAAGTGAACCAGTGAACTTTTTGGCAATGTCTTCAACAAGCTTGAAGAGAGTTTTATTTAACATAAATGATAGTACTTGTACATCCAGTAACTAGTGCTAACCCAGTAGTAAATTTGTTCTCTCTGTCTGTACTTTCCTCAAGTCTCCAGGTCATGGCGTGCCAGCAGACCCTAGAACAGACACCGCAGGGTTTATAGCCGAGGCTGACGTGAAGCCTGAAGATACAGACGGAACAGAGCGTTCTCCTCCCTCTCCTGCAGTACCAGAACTCAGTGAGCCTCCTGAGCTACCCATGAATGGTATCACAAAAATACGACCTCGTGTTGTCGTGGTTTGGGGCCATGCTGTGAGACACAGATGAATTAAAGCTACTTCCTTTTCTAAGGGTAATCCCTGAGGATGTCTGAAAATAGACTCTGCAGATATTTACATTGCGCACAACAGCTGGTACAGAGAGGAGGGAGAGAGAACAAGCTCTTAGGGAGTGTACATTATCTGTCTAAAGGGGGCATGGGGGAAATTAAGGAAGATCAGACTGATATGGGTTTTATATAAATACTCTGAGGGTCAAATAGTTTTAGCTACAAACATTTTTAGCTTTTATGGTTTTATACTTTGTATGTTTAAGGAATGTTTTTCTGCTGAACTATTTATACCGTGTTCCTAATTTTGTGGTACAGACTGTTTTATATTGACAGTTGTTTTTAAGGGGGTTTATAAAGACACAAGAGAAATCACAAACTTACATTACATTACATAACAGCTGGAATTTCACAAATTCAGAGCAATTGAAGTGTTAATGAAATATTATAGTGTACGTTACACAAAGGTATTGAAAATGTTTACAACTAAGCTTTCGTTAGAGAGCTCGATACCTGTAGTCTCTCTGATCTTTATTCTCAGCTAAACTATGAAACCTGCATGTACGATGTCAATCTTCTCCTCCCGCAATGAAAGTTAATGGTTATCAAAATCTTGAATTCCACCATTACGACATTTCTACATCAACTTTGACAGTTCTTGTAATAACAAATGTACACTGTCAGTTTCTTCTCCAAAATAAGAACAAAAATATCTTTTTTTAGAACTTCCCTTCTAAAAAAGGTCATAGAAAATATTCCCACACGCTCCTTCAAGAAAGACTCGCAAAAGCTCAGAGGACCAAGTCTTAAGTTGAATTGTTTATTTGTGATGTTGTGATGTCTGAAGCTTGTTGAGGTTGCTGAGAACCAGTGGGTGGCCTCGGAGTGGGAAATGATATGTCAAGTTAACATGCAGTAGTCATCGCCATGTCCATGTTTATTTTATAGCTTTCTGTCTAAAGATGATATGGTCCACTGTGGGCTTGTCTTTACTTAGCAAATGAAGCTACAATCACACATTCAAAATGCTACCATAGAATGAAGACTTTATGATGGATGTTACAGTTGTAAAAGTTTAACTGCAGAGTCCAGTTTGTTGTGTGTGTGGTCATGTAATATACATGAATCAGCCACAACATTATGACCACAGATAGGAGAAATAAGTGACATTGACCATCTTGTGACAACTCATTGTTCTGCTGGGAAACTTTTGAATGTTACTTAGAAATGTAGCACTCACCTAGACCAAACCCCACCCCATAGTAATAACACTCCTTGATGGCAGCATCCATCCCCAGCAGGATGCAGCCTGACACAGACACACACACAAAAAGGGACAACGCAAAAAACTTGAAGAACACACAATGACACCCATGTCCATTCTCTGATGAGTCTGTTTTGGTAGCACAAGGGAGACCTACACAATATTAGGGAGGTGGTCATAATGTTATGCCTGATTGGTGTGAAGTGACTGTTGTGAGGAAAGTTTTGTCTTCCCACATAGTGAATCATACACATGAAAATACTTTTAATCAATAGCAAACAATAACAGCATCAGAAAACAAAGAAACTTTACAATGGTCAGGACTTGGACCATGGACACAGTTATACACAAGTAATACTATGTTCACAATAGAGACAAAAGTTAACAAATTGACCAGTTGTGGTCTGTTACATTGTCAGTCAGTCATCTTTGAAGGGTTGTTCAAGCACTTCTTGATGTCATTCCATTTAAAAATAAACTGATGAGACAATCACATATGACTGACTGACATCAGCTCAAGTGTTGGGCATCAGCTTCGTGTCCTAGACCTCCACTGAAAATGACTTGTAGCCCGTTTCCTTTTGAGCTGTAGTGCAAACAAAGCAGAATATTCTACAGTCAGGCTTAGGTCACATTTAAGCTAACTGCTAACTTCAGCATGCCATTTAGCTCCAAAAGAAGTGTGGCGCTAACATGCTATTGGATTCAAGGTTGTGCCACATTTAGCAACATTTACTAATGTCTCCCTACAAAAACACAAATGTCAAACTCATGGTGTCACTAGATGAAAAATCAGTGGATCACCAAAATGAATGCAATTCATCTTCTCAGGCCCATGAATGCATAAAAACACCATGCCAGTACCATAGGAATTTCAGCCTGAACCACAGTGGTGAACAGCCGACCAACAAATATCTTTCTTACACGAAGCGCCATGCTTCTGCCGTGCCTAAAATTAGGTTAAAATAAATATCATTGGTTACAATAATACATGTTGAGCCAGAGACGTGTGTCTGAGGTGATGTATTTTTTATTTTGAAGGCCATCTATAACTCACTGGAGTATTCCGCCTCCATTAAGGCTTTTTAAAACTATTTTATATTCCTTTCACTATCGCCCCAGCACCAATAAAACATTGATCTGAGATATTAAATCAACTTAAGGCATTCCACTCTAACATTACAGACAAATAAAACAGGCTTTTAGGTTTTATGTCCGTTTAAAACATGACAGACAGACTCGGGGATGCACCGAGATCCTCTGAAGACAGATTGTAAATAATTTAGAAAAGCAGAGCATCTTTAATGCTCTCTCTCTCTCTCTGTCTCTGTCTCTGTCTCTGTGTATGTGTGTGTGGTGGCTGTAAATAGTGCACCCTTTGATGAGGAATTTATAAATGGGACAAAGGTGGAAATAATAGACTCTTGAGCTGGAATGTGAATGTGAGTGCATTTGCAGTCAGGTTGAAAGCTTCCAAGAAAAGAAAGTACACTTCTTTGGAAAGCTTTCCCCCTTTTGTTTCTCAGGGATTTGTGTAATCATATAAGAAGTAAACTCTGGCTGTGAAATTCTGTGATAATTCGGTTGTTGTACTAGAGCTGAAATTCTTGAGTCATTATCAAACAAGCAACTGTGATCGATTGTTTTTTTATTTGACTTGCCTTGAAATGAACATGCTCAGTTCAGATGATGCTTGATAAACTGTGTCACCTGCTGTTGCTGGTATTTAGCCCTTAACTTGTTACTACGGTATTATAAACCTTTTCCTGAGAGCCCCTAAAGAAGATGGCAAGAGCTTTCAACCAGAGGATCAAGCACCTCATGTACTTGAGACGGTTGCTGGGTTATTGTTGCCCCTAGTTATGGAGGTGAGGTGGGTGGGACACTTCCTGAAAGAAGTGTAACAGTAATTCTACCAATCAGATGAATATCACTCTGGCAGCATCAACCCAACAGGACGAAAAAAAACAAAAAAAAAACAAACATGTAATGTAGTTCTCCATTTGTTTTCTTTTTCTGTCACACTCTCTCTTTCTCAGTTACCCTTTTCTTTTTTTAACTCTCCCATGCCATTTGCATTGCACATGCTTTCCTGTTAAATGCAAATCAACTTCTTTCACTGTGTGTCCGTGCTCTGGCTCTAACAGGTGGCAGAGGACGAAGCAGCTGCAGCAAGGTAAGACCGTCTCTGCTGATTTACCACCATAAAATACAATGTCGTTTGCGCAAGTAGAGCTAGAACTGCATGCTGTGTCTGAATGTCTCTGAATGTGGCACTAATGACAATGTGTGTCTGGTCTGTTTGTGCAAGAGAAGATTAACGTTAAGCCATGTACCTACTTGAGAGTGTAGAAAAAGCTTATAAAAACATTACATATTAAATAAGATTTGACCAGCGGTTCGACCAACACATCCCCAAGTGGCGTTAACTGTCCCAGTATGTAAAATTATCAGATCTCTTTTACTTTTACTGTTTTATCACAGGAGGAAGGAGGAACCTAAACCAACACACATGTAGCTCATGCTACATAAGTGAAATGCTATTTAGGCAATGTTCCATCTGTATCAACAACCAGATAAGGAATTTCAGGCTAATACGTGAACATTAAGTGCCATTTGTCTACAGAATAAATACTGAATGCAGGGATTTCACAGGGCTTAAGTGAATCTTCCTTCTAGTTGAATTAAATAAGAAGAGCATCTGAAAATGGCTCCTTTCATCAACAGCTACTGCAGCCTGTGAGACCGTCGGCTCACATTAATTCAAATTGTGACGCTGTAATTCGCCGTAAATATCAGCTGTGTGGCTCCAAACAAAGTGACTGTTGTGCTTCCTTTTTTTATATATACAAAACCCATGAGGATCACAGTGCTTAAAACACAAGCTTCTCAGCAGTATAAAGCAGATCAAATGACAGCGGATTTTACAAACAATAATGCACTTCAGGAGTTTGGAAGTAGATGTGTGGATTCCTCCTATCCAGCAGAGTAAACACACCACCTAACACACAACCTTACTATCAGTCTCTCACAAACAGGCCCTCGCATACAACAACACACAAAGGAGTCTCTTACGCCTCCCTCATTGGAGCAAAAGTTACCCTACATAGCACACTTTTCTAGCACTTCTCTCATACTTTTCTACGGTTTTTAGTTAAGGGATGATCAGAAAAGCATGAGAACACACACACAGGCAGACACACACTCCACAGCAGCCCAAAGAGGCACACAGAGCCCTTCTCCTTAAATGGTCAAAGCTCCCAGGAGTGAAAGAGAGGCTGCTGCTGAAAAAAGACAGGGAACAGAGGGGACGGGAGAAGGAAGGAGAAGCCCTGAGGATAGAGGAGTTTTCTGAGGAAAAGGCTGAGTGACAGTTGGACTGTGGGAAGACGGCGTAAGCTGCCGGGATCGGCGGGAGTGTGTTTGTTTCTCCACAGCACCGTAGCGGTGGATTCAGGTAACGTACACGCTCTCTGCGGGCAGGTTCAGATGATCAGCTGCTCGGAGCTGTGTGGTCTTAGTGGCTGATGGTTTAGGTTGGAGGCAGACAGGTTCAGCTCAGTCCGTCCTCTGTTAGCGTGTCTGCAGCTGAGTCAAACGTGGATGAAGGCTTGTGGACAGTTGTCGGTGTGACTTGAAAACTGCTGCGGTGAGTTTGTCTGGTCTAGTTTTTGCCTTAAATGAAGAAACTGTTTCTCATGTTTGCTTGTCCTTGATGTGCGTTTTAAAACTTTGTGGAGTTAGTCCGCTCCTCCAGCTAACTGTAGGTCTCTGAGTGCATCCATTTCTTTCTCTTTCACACACTTCCTCTGCCCTGTTATGTCAGATTGTGCCTCTGTGGTAACCACTTCCTCTGCTGGCCCTGTGCTCTGCGCTTCACACAACCAAATTTTAAACAAATCTGGCAAGAGGGAGTGCGCTTATGTAACAAAGGAGGGGAGGAGGGTGTAGATTCTCTCATCTCCCTCGGCTAGGCCTTGGCTGCAATGAGAGGGTAGTTTTAACTGACGGTTTGGATGGACTTTCTCTCCTTGTTGTGTAAAAGCAAGACGAGAGTTGTGTGAAAGAGGCTATCTGCACTCAGCCTTGTTTGTTCTGTCCTGTTCCCCCACAGGAAATGATCTGAGTGATTCAATTACTCTGCAATATTTATCTCAGTATCACGGTCTGCTGAGGAAACACTCGGCACCATCGAACCTCCTGCGGCGAAAGTTTGGGCTGAATCGCTTTTAAGTAGCGTGAGCTTCTTCTGTGTTGGTCAGCGCTGTGTCAGTGATCACTTAAGAGCAGGTTTCTGCCTTCAAAAGACATTTAAACTCCTTGGGTCGCATTTGGAAGTTTGCTTCTTGGATTAGTAACAAATGCTTCTTATAAAAACTCTAAAAGAGATGATCAGAAAGATGTTCATTCGTAAGTGGTTCTTCTTATTCTTAATGTTCATATCTACGGTTATATGTGGCATGCTTTGTGGCAGAATTAAAAAAGGAGTTCCACAAATCTCATGAGATTTGGTGGTCAAGAACATCACAGGTGGTTTTTACCAAAGCACGGGCAATTGTCTAGAAATATTCAGATTCATTCACATTTATAAATGCAGTAGATCTTCAAAGCCGATTTTGATTATATGCTCATAAAAGAATAAAATCTGTCTGCTTGTGCATACTAAGGAAGAGGTGAATTTACTCCAGTGTTCCTGTAGTCAGGAAATAATCCTGCAGCTCACTGGGAGACAGTTAAACAACCCATTTCCTCCCCAGTGACTCACAGGCTTTCTGTCCCTATATGTTCCCAAGAACTTGTCACGTTTGTGATGACACTGAGCAGCGCTCATGTTTTGGCCATGAATTCTCGGAGGATTAGTCCAGCGTACAGCGCATGCCATACCTCCAAAATAACCCGTAATTCATCACACGTTTTACTTGCCTACGCACCTTATTCAACAGCTGCTGCTGAGTGTGACTGCAAGTGCGAGCCGTCCCACCTGTGGACATGTGGATATGAAAATCTTTCTATTTTTGGTCAAATCAAACAGATGCTTTGGAGTAAATTAGCATCCAGCACAGTAACCCCTGACACAGGCTTCTGCAGTCTACTGTGCTCCATCAAAGGTTCAAAACGGCTCTGTATTTGGATTTGCATAGATTTGATACTAAAAGGGGAGAGCTGTGTGTCCAAACAATGGTTCAAACAAGTTGCGCACGTTATGTGCCTTTATCGAAACCAGGTCACTGCTGCAACGCTGATGGGAATGTTAAAATGTCTTAGAGCTGAAACTCCTACCAAATAATTAAATTCATTGTTATGTAACATAATGCTCTCTACTGCCTTATATGCAGAAGGACTTCTTTTCTTTTTTCTGCATGAGTTTGTTTTCAGTTTGCTTAACTATTACACTGCTCATGTTTTCTTGTATCTATTGGACGGATTTTATTCAACCACAAAGGAAATTGTTTGGTCACAGTAGCTCAGTTGCACATAAAAAAAAAAACTCTTGAAAAAATAAAAATAAAAATAAAAAAAATAAATAAAGAAATGTGATGTACGATAAGCAATAAATTAACAATAAAATACAACAGTATAAGCAAAAGTATGTAAAATTTTCATATGTTCAAACAACAAGAACAAGAAATAAAAATACACACTATGTACATATAGGTAGGATAAATGATAGGGTGGAATAATATGGGTTGAAGAGAATTCATGCTGTCATCCATGTAACTATAACAACACTGGATAAAAGAGCAAATCTATTAAACTTTATGAGGAAATAAAGCCTCTCTAAATTCATGGTTGATTGGCTTTAAATGAGTAAACATTTGGTGCATGCTGTACAGCAATGATTTGTAACGATGGTCCACACAGCCTCCGCTCATAGGTTCTTTCCAATACGCCAACATGCATCCCTGTTTGTTTTACGCGGAGCCTCGTTGCCTCAGTCGGCCTGTGAAAGCAAGTTATGCTGCATGTAGCAGAGTTTTATAACAGTGTGTTCCCGTCAGTGTTTGTGGTCAAAACAGCAAGCGCCTGATGGAAGTCACAGTGTGGGAAGAAAAACACATGGAAGCGTCGGCTCTGCATTCGCAGCCATGAGCAGTGCTTTTATTTGTTTTGTGGCTGCCCGTGCTGTAAAGCGAATTGCTGATTCTGTGTTTCTTCCAAAGCAAAAGCAGACACATTTCCTATAGATTCCAGTGAAGGAAGAACACATAAAAGTACTGTGATGTTTTCTTCTGGCCTCAACACACACCGTGCATCCTTCAGGTCCAGCCAGCGAGCAGAGGCATCTCCTCCTCATGATCGTCAATTTGTTGTTTTTTCTGTTGCATTATCACAAAAATTATCATTTTACACACACGCGTTTACTCTCATGTGCACTATGCAAACAAATCAAACTCAAACAGGCATTGCTCCACAGCGCTGCTAGTGGCCGAAAACTCCACACGGTAAATATTCAAGAATTTCATGGCATAGGTGTTGCAAATTACTCTTTAACCAGTCCAAGTAATTGTTGAACCTGCAAATTTGACCTCAGGTGTAAGAGAGACTTCAACGGCTCTCAGTGATGGCAACATTTCATAGCAATGTTTTCTATATATACTGTAGTTATATCTGACTGAGTTTTTGTCATGTCAGAGTTCAGAAGTCAGATGTTTCGCATATGAGTCAGAACAATTCAGTAAAAGTTTCAAAGCAGAAGCTTCAGTGGCGATGAGTCAGCTCAGGACTGTTGGGAATATTTGCTAATACCACTGGTGCAAGACACTGAACACCGAAGCTATTTTAGGATTTGTTTATAGTGCGACTGTCTGGTTTGCTTTTTTAGCTGTGAATTGATGTTCATCTGTAATATGTAATATGTTCAATAACTACTGAGGACGGGCATTACTTTCCCTCATCTCTATGTTTGTGTTTATGACACTGCAGGTCCAGGAAGAGGAGGAACACTTACGGCAGGAACCTCCGCCTGAAGAAAGTAACCCCAAGGACTCCTGTGACGCCGAGCGCACTGCTGAGAGAACTTTTATTTTCCCCCACACCCGCTCTCGTCCCTCATTGCCCCCCGCCATGCCCTCGCTGCCTGAGGAAGAGGAGGACTCTCCCGAGGAGCTGGACAGCTCCTCCAGCTCCCCCAGTACGGTGAGTGCACATGTTCAAAATACACATTCAGCCTTCAGCAAAATCATCCACGTCCATCATCCATTTGGCTCTAGATAGAACTCTGTCAGTGTCCCAAAATACGAGGTGCTTTTCTTCCTTCAGCATGTTGATTTTAATTTACCAGACGCAGCCTTTGATGAATCCCTATTAATTGAGAGCGCACTGTTCTTTTCATCAACCAAACACTCTCCAGTTTCAAGTCCTCCCAAACTGAGGCTTTGCTGTGCGGAAGAGAAGAGAAGTGACTAATGCTACTGAATTGAAATACAATATTTGACTTGATATGTGTTTTACTTTTTTTGGCTCTGCACTCGTATATTAGTTATTTCCCACAAAATCTAATTCTGCTGATTCCTGGACGTTTTATGAGTCTTTGAAGGCCACTTAGCCTGAGTTTCATCATAAATCTCCTGTAGCAGTGCCTAGCGCTGCGGTATTTAATAAGATGCGTGGAATTTTCAGCAGAGATTACTCTCTGGTTTTTGAAGCCTCTTCTCTCTTGTCTTGTAAAATGTCTGCTTTGAATATCTTCAGACAAATGTATGATTTTTAGCTTCAGGCCAGCATTGTTCATCTTCCCAGGGTAAAAACGTTTTAACAAGACTTGATATAACTGACTACATTTTTTTTTTACTATATTTTCCATTTTCCTTTATTGCCATATGTTCTTGCAGATAGTTTTATCCCTGATGGAAGTGTTTCCATTGACTAAACTGCAAATATGGTTTGCATTTACCTCTGCCTCTGTCTCCTCACGTCAGAACAAAAATCAGAATGTAAGAATTAAAGTAATCTCCTCTGTATAAGAGCAAACAGAAGACAGTATAAAAACACTGAACCCAGTATAAAAAACAAACAAACAAAAAAACATTTTCTTTGCATAATTGTTTATGCTCCTTATCATTTACAAACTCATCCATTTTAAGCAAGGTAATCAAGGTCTCCCTCTTCCCATATTTTTCTAGTTCCTCATGAAGAATCTCAAGGCGTTCCCAAACCACATGAGATATCTAATCTCCCCAGTGAATTCTGGGTTGTATGCTGACTCTCCTTTCAGCTGACCGTTGCATGACTTTTTTGTAATGAAGTCACCCTCACTTCAGATAAGTCACCATCAGCTGATTTGTAGAAATTAATTTTCATGCAGTGGGAGTTCCAATGAAAACGTTCCACAGTGTTCCCGACACACGTCTGGGAAAACAGGACTCTCAACCTTTTATGTTTTTATTTTTAGTGCTGTGAAGGCAGCAGGAGACAAACCAAAACTAACTTCTCCACTAGATACCAGGGGAGGTTTCATCAGAACTGAACGTTTATGAACAATCATGAACAACCCCAAAAACAGAGGCACAAGAGATAAAGAATAAATATAATCCGAAAGGAGTCAGATTCAGTATTTGAGTCACTAAACATCCCACAGGCAATAAAGAGTTAAACCTTTAAACTGTGAGAACATTGTCTTCCCGTGCTGTCGTTGATAAACTGACAGAATGGATAAGATCTTCTCTGTGATGAACCTGTGTAATCTAATCTTCAGGGCATACTGTATGCCATCACTATATGAGTATCCATCTTTATCACTGCATATCTGAGGCCTCTCTGCAGCCTGTCTGCTGTGTTGCCATTAGAGGGTTTCTTTTATTAGGAGTCTAATGCAAAGAAAAGCTTTTAGTTTTTTACTATTGTTTGATGCCTGCCTGAATTTTATTTGCATGCTTACTTGGTTAAGAATTTTATGCTGTAAAACTCGAAATTGAGTGATGTTTACTTTACATCTAGATATAAATATAAAGTGCTTTGTCTTGGGTTGCTAGAGGGAACAAAAATGTAATTGAAGGTCCTCTTCAAAAACAAAACATTAAAAGTATTACGGTATCTGTAGTGATATTTTGCAGGCTTTTGTGCCAGTCAGGCCTCACTTGGGAAAGACCAAGAATACCTTGCAGTTGGTAATAAGTATTTGTAGTAATGTTTTTATGTGTCTGTTCCTAAATGATCAATCACAAACAAACCATAAAGTACTGTAACAATGGAGACTCGAGAGGAACCAGGGAGTCAAAAGGATTCTGTCGTCACTGTCATGTCGCTTCAATTCACAGCTACATTTTGTTATCTCTCTCTCTCAGTCTGCTCCATGTGAAAGCCGAACCGTCGTCATGACAGCCCCCACCATCGTCTACCCGCAGCAGGCCACTATTGTCCAGCAAGACGGTCGTCCCCTGGAGCAGGCCAGGTAACATTGGACCATCTCAGAAATATGTTTTCTCGTCTGTGGCTGTAAACAGAGACATTGTGTCTGACTCATTACCATTTCCTCTCTCAGGCCACACAGTCCCAGAGCTCGTCTGCCCAGAAACTCCTCTGGAGGACCCATCACCACAGTCGGTGGGTAAACCCTGTACAAACACACACACTGCAGCTGTAATTATCTAAAAATAAACACAACACTATGAGAACCACTTAGATTTCATCTCTAGTGGCATTTGTTTTTGTCCAGCACCAAAATGAAGCTGCACAATTTTGTGCTGGAGGAGGAGGTTTGATCTTGTTATAAGATCTTTCCATGGGTGTGTTGTTACACAAGGAGCTTCACAGCATTTTAAGTCAATTCGGTCATCCTGACAGATGAATCTGTCAGTGTGTTGTCCCACAAGCGTGAGATGCCTTTGCTCCTTTTATTACTTTTTATGTTTAATGTGTTGCCCTTTTCTGAGGAGAGGAGGAGATATAAAACCTCCCCACACGATTTAGTGGCGCACACCCATCAGTGAAATAATCTCCTTTAGACTTCAGACTGAGCAATCCCTCTTTAATACCCTTTGAAACTTTGTGTGCCTAAACCTGCTCAAATGTAGGGGACAAATATAGAACCAAAGTAAGTCTGCTGGTGCAGGGTGTGTGCGTGAGTGTATTGTCTTTCTCAGACAGCACAGGTAATGTGATCGACCTGGTGAAAGATCAGCTCCCCGAGGTGCCGCTCTCTGACGAGGATCGACAGAAGAATCTGGACCTGATCGAACAGGCCAAGAAGGTCAGCGACCGCTTCCTGACCCGCCGCGGCCGTCGGTCCACCAGCAGCCTCACGGACTCGCCCACAGGTAGTTCACCCTCAAAACAGACCAGCACTTTGGTGCATTTAAGTTTGAGAGTAAATAATGAGCGGTTTATTTTCCTCAACAAGGTCTTTCTCCAACTCCAACGCCATCGTCCTCACCGTGTTCATCTAGAAGCAGCTCGCTCACTGTGGCCCCTCAGACCGGTATGTACTTCATTTTCTACTATCTGAGCATATTAACAACAATCATTTACTACTGCTGTCAGTGTTTATTAGCTGTGTTCTGCTGTTGTAGCTCCAGGATCCTCGGAGGCGTCCGGTCAGGTAAAGAAACAGCCACAGAATCATTTTCACAATTTAAATGGTCAGTGTTTGTGTTTTTATATGTTGCACTACTTTGTTTGCCTTGTGTGTGAAAGGGTTTGTTTCCACTCGCTAATTATGCATCCAAGTCATTTATTAACAGAAAAAAAACGGATGTGTTCTGTTTTAGCATCTGGAGGTGCCTTCAGTGAGGGAGCAGCCTGATAACGTGACGAGCCAGGATAAAGAGGTCAGATTAACACACTATTAACACATTTATGATCCGTTTACAGACAGTGTCACCTTTGTTAAGATCCTTGGACTACCCCTCCTGTGCTATGTTATGCCATGTTTAAAGCTTAGCTGTATGTTGTATTGGTAGTTAGCACTGACCGCTAAACGTGTTACCATTGTCCTTTTAGCATGCTGCAGTGGTAGTGTTAACATTTAGCTCAAAGGTCCAAGGATTCTAACGCCTGGTGATGCGTGACAGAAATGCTAAATATATTGATAAATGTCATCATCTTGTTAACATCAGGGCAGGCTCGTGGTGGAATGGAAGCCCGCTGAGAAAAGAAAAGTGTCATCTGGGACTCTAACGCCACGTTTTGCTGTTCAGAAGGAGAACTCTGATCTGGTTGCACCTAAGAGTCCTACAGCGGTCAACAAAGCAGATGAGTCCGGTCGAAACTCAAACCAGGCCCCGGCTACAGGGGTGGCCAAGCCTGTCCCCAGACCCCATACTCAGCAGGCCCCCTGTACTGCTGAGATCAAGACTATTGGAGCCTTTCCTCCACTAATGAGAGCCGTTTCCTGGGACACTGTAGGCAGCCTTAATTCCAGAAACGGAGCGCCGAGTTTCCCTCCGACGCCCGAGGACACCTTTTCAGACAAGCCCAGGGATGCTGTCTTCAAGTCTTCCGGGTACAAAGACCTCCCCACCCAGCCGGGGGGTGTGCAGAAGCTGTCTAAACTCAGAGAGGTAAAACAAGCAACATTTTCCCTGTGGCAAACTGTTGCAAGACTAAAATAAAAACGCCTCATTCTTATGTTGTTTTTTTTTTTTTTTTTTTGTGCATACAGGAGCACAAGCTGATGCGTAACCAAAGCATTGTAGGATCCAAGTTACCAGACTTGAGTGAAGCTGCTGAACAGGAAAAAGGTGACAGTCTTTGTTTGCCCTCTTGTCGTGTAGGACAGAAAGTACTTTCAGCGCCAAGGGTGTGCACTTCCTGAATCTCAGGAAAAACGTGTTGCAGTCACAAAATTCTGACGATAATTTGCTTTTGTTTTTTTCTTCCCACTGCAAGCTCTTAAAAAGAAAATGCTGTTTTCATTTTCCGTCAGTAGATGGCATGATTGTTGAGGCATGTGACGCAAAAAGCACCTGATCAAATGAGGAAATTATTCTGTGTGTTTTTGAAAAGAGCTGTAGACTTGGAACTTAGTGAGGATAAAGTAACTATACATATACTGTATGTAAGTACGTGCCATGTGAGAACAAAGGTAATGAAGAAGATAAGCAGCCGAGTCTTTAGATAACACTCTTCTCAGGGTGCTGCAGTACATTTCATGGGCGGCTGCTGTTTAAAGATATGTCGCTTGTGTGTGAACTTACACAAAGGTTGCAAATGAACAAAAGACCAAGTCGCCCTCTTGAGGTCTGATTTATGCATCCCTGTCTGCAGGCGCTCCACCTTCTCCCACCACGGCCAGTAGTGAGGAGATAAAGGAGAAGTCTGACGCCATGCCGAACATTTCAGACATCATGCTGAGAAAACTGAAGCTTCACCGAGGTCTGCCGGGCTGGTGTGTAGCAAACTGCAGCTTCAGCTAACGTTTGACTAATAGCCTCGCTCCAGAACCGCCCTACTTACATGTCATGTACTTTATCACTTACCTTACTAACAGTTATTCTCTGATTTCATTCCAGTGCACCCCCACTCAGTGAAAAAGAAGTTGAGGTTAGTATCTGGTCTGTGCCGGCTGTTGAGAGACATTCAAACGCTTAGTGGAGGGACAGCCACAAAAATAGAAAGTATTATATTTCCATTCTGTATCTGTGCATGCAGTTTAGGGAGTTTGACATTTTGGCAGTTCCACTTTTTCCCTTTCTTACCAACCGCTAGAAACAAGGATAATGACCGCCATCTGTCTTATGAAGCCTCTTAGCTTATCTAAGTGTAAATATTGTATACGTAGGAGAACAACTTTGCAGGTCTGTCTGGTGGTAAGAAATCCGCCTCACTTCTGAAGCTCTTCGTTATTTAATAAACTGCTACATAGTAAAATAATGAAACTCTTTCGTTAATGACTGTTAGTAGTACTGAAAATGTGCTCAGGCCACGTTTCCAAATAAAACGTATTCCTGACTAACTCCTTCATGATGATCCACAGTTCTGTGTGGACACGCTGTACATGCTGTATTCATAATAGAACTTCAGTCATAAAACTGACTGCCATCAGTAATTTGCTTGTTTCAAGAGTTCAAACACTTGTTAAAACACGGGGAGCAGATGGATTGTTCCACTCACGGCTGAACCTTTGCCCCGTGCAGCCCCGTGTTTATAATAAACTTGTTCTGTTTCCAAAGTAGTTAATTATGCAGTCGTCAGAAATTGGCAGGCTGGATCCAGCGGTGTTCTGTCAACAGGAAAGCGTTCTTCTGTTCCTGATCAGGCCTCAGAGACTCTTTGGAGTGATTTCCTGCGGAGAAAATGCAAACATTTGTGACGCTGTCAGACCCGGGCTGTAGCTCCTCTGGCTGCTCCCCCTGGGACCTGTCTAGATCAGGACAGTCAGAGGTCATATATTTCCCCTCAGCTGTGGCTCATGTATGTAGGAAAACCGTGTGGAGTGGCTTTGATCAACACAGCAAAACACGAGGAGGTCAAATGTCAGACTCGCAGCTTGTTCCCCATGCTCGTCTCAGGGCTGCTTGATTCTCCCTCACACATTAACCCATAAATTGCATATTAATATTCAATCCACCACTCTGACCCTCATTTAGCTTGTAGATGAGCTGTGCTGTGGCGAGCTCTCTAAGATTTATGCTAATGAGTTGGTACGTCGCCATCCCCGGCACTTTCATGTTTTAATGCATGTTTAATGTGCCAGTGAGTCTCATGTTGCAGTAACTTCCTCCCCACAGAATGCTTTTGTCCAGCTGTCACTGGCATTTCGTAATGACAACTACACTCTGGAGACGCGACTCAAGCAGGCAGAGAGGGAGAGGAACATGACTGAGGAAGACACGGAGAAAGAACTAGAAGAGTTCAAAGGAGCCCTCAAGGTCAGTCCTCGAAAACTGCAGCCGACATTAGATTAACTCACCAGAAGAGAAGAGCTCCCTCTGGCTCTTTAGTGCTCCTTCGTCTGTTTAATGTTTCCTGAGAGTGTCCACCACAGTAAATATTTAAGCGTTGTGGGTAAGAGTCTAAACTCAGGTACAAAGTAGACGCTGATCTACACTTTGTTTTCCTGACATTTGTTACAGGATGTTGTTGTGTTTCTTGCAGATGACTTCACCGCAGTGGCAGAACCTGGAGCAGCGTGAGTCCTACCAGCGCCTAATAGAGACGATTTCAGTGCTGCACCGACTGGCCACGCGGCTCTCCAGCAGAGCCGAGATCGTTGGAGCCGTCCGACAGGTGCGGCTGAGGCGCACGCACGTAATGCAAACCAAGGAAATGCTGCACGATTTATCAGCAGATGTGCAACGCTGTGCAAACACACGGGACATTTAATAGTTTAAAAGAGCCAGTGTACTTCAGGACGACCCGGGAGGACTGGAATGCCTGTTTGGCAGCATTTTTAAAATTATGATGATGGATTTTATTTGATGTCATGGCTGACCTCATGTATGCCAAAGCAAACACCAGAAAAAGAGCAAAAGTACTGTTTATCTAGTATTTATATCCCCGAACTACTCACATGAATTACTGCCTTCCTCTGTGCTCTGCTACCCAACTATTAATAACAATCTAATTGTAATTGCAGATAAATTATAGGTTCCCATTACTTGATCCTTTTGATCCATCCATGGTAGTCTACTGGATGACTGGATTTTGTGCAAACCGTATATTCCTGTTGTCTCAAGGTTTCTTGGAAAAAATACTTGTTGTATAAATAACCTTGCAGCATCATGGATTTAGTAGTGGCCTGAGTTCAAGAACATAAATGTGTGAAAATCACCTTTAATTTTAATTTAAAGCTGTGTCACTATTTTATGAAACACACAATGGAGTGATGAATGTTGGGGGGGTAAATATTTCAGCGATGTGTGCCTTTCAGCTTCTTCTGCAGCTTTAAAAACATATTTTCACTCAAACATCAGTGAGTCGGTTACATAAGTCAAAGTTTTATTGGACAGTTAAAAGTCTTTATTTAAATCCTGAGGACAATTACAGGTTGTATTTCGTTTTGCACGATTCCTTCATCAAAGTTCTCTCGTCTAACCCGTTTAAAGTTTGTTCTTAGTTGGTATTTCAGCGGAAGCTCTTGTTTCTGCATTTGTTCATTCATTCATTCATGGTAGGCCGGCATTGACTGGGTCTTACATTTTATTTTCTAACAGGAGAAACGTATGAACAAGGCCACTGAGGTCATGATGCAATATGTGGAGAATTTGAAGAGGACGTATGAGAAGGACCACGCAGAGCTGATGGAGTTTAAGAAGCTGGCCAACCAGAACTCAAACCGCTATGGAGCGTCTGTAGACACTGGAGGTAAGAATACACTAATCAGAGTTTCATGCATAAAAGGGCTGACCTGCCAACAAGGGATGAATGAAGCTTTTTTTAGCACCTCAGTACCCAGACTTACAGTTAGCCTGAAAAAAAAAAAAAAAAATTAAAAATCATTGCATAGACTGCGTCTGTGCTTCCTGTGTAGATGTAAATATCAACAGCAGTGTACATTTTTATATACAGTCTATGTATCAATAGCAGTGTACATTCACTGCATAGTTACAAGTAGAGTAGTGCAGCAGTAGTTGCAGTCATAAAGTTACTGTGTGTGTCTTGTCAGTATATATGTAACACAGTGGGACCAGGAGAGACGTTATTTTGCACATCTGCATGCTTTTAACCCTTTGACTTTCACACTTAGAAATACGATTAATCACGATTAAATATCGTCCATTTTTAATCAAGTAAAGAGTATTTTATCTCATATCTTTATTAAATTTGTGTATCTTACAAATTGAATGACTAGCAAAGGTTAGAAATTAAGCATTTTATTGTCTACTACTACTACCAAAAAAGATCAACTGTGTGGTTAGAATGCCAGTCAAAGGGTTAAGAACATATTGTTGAAGTGACAATAAACACGACTTGAATCTGGGATCTAGACATATTTTTGGGAGAGATTTCCACAGTAACCAGAGAATACTAATGCCATGTTACTGCTCAGTTTTCCTGCAGCTTTTGGAAAAAAATACCAAGATTAGAAATGAATGTTTTCTGTGCTTTCATAATGTTTTTATGTATGATTTCCATGAAGATGACGGCGTTCCACGGGCGTCAAGGTCCATGTCCCTCACCCTCGGAAAGGTGAGCTGTCAAGTCTTTCCGGTTATTGTGCATGATTGTAAACTGACTGTAATTTGTCAACCATCAGTTGGGAAGCAAAACTAGGTCATTCAAAGACAATCTGCTATTGTAAATAAACCCCAGTGCTCTTAGGCTTTGAATGTTTTTTTTTTTTTTTTGAGTTTCATATTACCTTTGCAAATGTGTGCCTTCTTTCAGGCCTCTTTATTAGTAATTGACACAGCTGCATGTTCTGTCTCCCTCTCACCTGGTCTCCTGTAGGCTTTGCCCAGGCGCAGGGTGAGCGTAGCGGTGGTGCCTAAGTTTAACCTCCTTAACATCCCGGGTCAGACCCCAGCCACAGCTGGCCCCAACGCTGGACCCGCAACTGGTGCTGCTCTTCCTGTCCTGGTAGGTCTTCCTGTCCTATTGTGAAATGATGGGAAATGAAGTATCAAGGATACCATGTGATGACACCCACACTCTAACTGATGGATAAAAGTTCATCCACGGGTTGGAAGCATACTCAGCTCTTTTAGGACAGAGTCATTCATTGGTTTCGTAATGTTGCTGATGATGTTTTGCCAGTATGGAAATGTTTGGAAACCTTTTGTGTAGCCTCGCTGTAATGAACTGATTATAGTATTCTGTGAGCCCAGCAACATACAAATGACACATTACTTGAAAAAAAAACAGACAAAAAAAACAATTTATAATATATACTTTTATTTTATTCATCAACACTCCTCTCTCCTTTCTCCACTCAGTGTGAAGCGAATGATGTAAAAGGCAACACGTCTACAGAGCCAGCACAACCAGTAGCAGAATGGTATGTAATATGAATTAATGGTGGTGTTATATACTCAGACACTCACGGAGTCACATACCACCACTGCATTCAAGCCACATACCACGGCTTGACACGCAAGGTCATTTCTCCGTCCTCAAAACAATGGCCCAGATAAAAGCCCCAACTTCTGATCGTTCTTATCAAAAGCTTTTTGTGCTGCACAGGGAACTTTGACTTGTTTGTGTGACCTTCAGGATGTGTTTTACCGTCTAGTGAGGGGAAAATGACCCTGAAAGCATGAAAAATAATCAACCCCCCCTCCCCTCTGCATTTGAGGGATGTGCTAGCCCAGGTCCTAATCTAAACATTCGTGAAAGAGTTTGACAAAGTCCAGGCGCAAGGCTCCGATCATATTGTGGTTATAAAGCGAGGCTCAGTAGAGCTCTCAAGTGTCTGAGCCTGACGTCCTGCGAGGAGAATATCAATAACAAAAGTGCCAGCTCCGTTTTTCTGTTTGCACTCACCGTGCCTGTGGTGATGTCTGTAATGCACACCGTCACTCAGCCGGCACGGCAGCTCGTCCATTATGAGACGAGGCCTCGTTGTTGTGATGGAACCTAGCTGGACACTGTTTTATAACGTCAGCTGTCACAGTTGTGGTGTCGTCCAAGGCTGATTGTTCTTTCCTATCTGAAACAATGCAGTGGAAAGAGTGTGCCGGAGCAGGAAAGTGAGCCAGCCAAGCCTCCTGTAAACTTGGAGGAGCTCAGAGCCGAGATCAAGGCGAAGATCGAAGAGGAGGCGTACAATAAAGGGTGAGGCCTTCTCTCCTCTTTGCGCAGGCGGACCCTATTATTGCACTGTTGTCGTGAATCACCGCATTTATGTGACTGATTGCGTGTGCTTGTATTCTGCATATCGAATGCAGCTACCAAGAGGGACTGAAGCAAAGCAAAGTGATCCAGGAGGAGAAATGTGAGGAGGAGAAATTGCTGGAATCAAAAGATAAGGACGAAGAGAGCGGAGAGAGTCTAAAGAGCAGCAGGTAAACCGAATGTGCCCCTTTAAAAGTGAAATCATGTTAGTACCAACGTGAGCACGACACACCCACCGTGACTTTCAGATACTCTCCAGACTTTATGAGTCATCAACTTTTTGTAATCATTTTACACCCATTAGGAGATGAATGTTCAGGATGTGTAAGTAAAAGTGCACACATCTGTGTCCTTTTAACAAATAATGTCAGGAAGCAATACTTACTGGAAAGTACTGTGATATTTGCCTTGATACTCAACCCTTTAAATTTACTTATTTTTTATGTGATCAGTACAAGAAGAAATTAAACCAACAGAACAATTTATAGAGAGGGAGTTCGGAATAATTTGTCTCTATAAACGATATAGTCTATATATAAGGTATACATAGTATATATATGTAAAAACGTACATTATAATACATAAATGAAACTATCAGATGTGCTCTGCATACTGACTGAGGTTATTGTGTTCACAGGAGGATGGAAGAGGTCCTGGCTGTTCTTGGTCAGTTCCGGCCTAAGATCCCCATAAGTCGGCGGCTTCTTTGGGTCTCCCTGACGCTGCTGGTGGCGATGTGCGTGGTTATCAGTATTTTTACGTTCTTCACCGACTACTACAACCGACGTGAGGACACGTAAGGAGGAGAGAGGGACTTTGTGCAAGACGTGATGGAGATTGTTTGGACTGGGTGTTGCGGCCCAACAGCAGAACGACAGAGACCACGGCCACCATGTCTCTGTCCATTTACCATATCATCACCCTCGGACTCACTTGAATCAAATGGCCCTCACGGGTCAAAGACATTTTGGGAGGCTGTATGGATGATGTTGCATTTTCCTAATGGTCAACAGGATTAAGTTTTATTTTTATTTAGAGCGGAAAGTTGAACGGTTTGTTTTCTGCAGCGACAAATGATTTCTGTTTAGGGACCAACGATACAGTGTGATGAAATATATATTTAATTCAATTAGATGAGTATGTATTGGTGGTTCTGTTACTTCGGATGATGAACATGGCACTTTCAATAAAACGCCACAGTCGAAAACATTTATATTTATCTACACTATAATATTAAGATATAACCTCTCAGGTCCATTAGGTAATTAAGCCCCTGAGGAATTTTGAATTCGTATTTAAAGGTTGTTTTAATTTGTTGTTTAATATCAATAAAGGATATTTAATATATAAGCACATTCCAGAGTAGCTGCTTCAGTGCAATATTTTGCAGTTGATGGTTCTCGGTTGTGTCATTTTGGATTGTGTGTTCAGAGCACTGACAGATTTCCTTCTTGTATGAGAGCACTGTTTAGATAGCATGAGGTCTACCTTTCTGTTCTTTTTTTTTTTTTTTTTGCACATGTGTGCCTGACTGGTGTTGGTTGTGGATTTCATGCTCTGCCACTTCACCTTTAAATAAAAAGGTGCCTGAAAATATTATGTCGTCATTTCAGTAGCGTTGAGCGATTCCTCTGAATTATATGACATTTTCATAATTTAATGGTTTTTTTTTGGGTTTTTTTTTCCCACTAACCTCATTGATACCTCTCATCTGACAAAAACGCTGTTGCGTCTTCGTCAGCAGTGTTTGCGTCATTTCCTGCTGTAAGGGCTTGTGCAGAAATGTTTTTGTGGAAGTGGGATGTCACTGTGTCTCAAAGGCCCATCAGAGGATACCGGAGATAATGAGCAGGTTCACGATTCCTCCTGTGGGAGGAAATCATCAGGACAGGGAGCTCAGTCACACGCTAGGAACAGTGAGGGACATTCGCTGTCATTATTTTCCTTTTACTACTTTGTTCTGACCTTTACCTGATGCATTCTCACTCTTAGTTACGCACATATCTAATTATTCTTGGAATATATGTCTGCTGCTTTTTATCGTCCACTGAAAGCTTTGTCTTTGTTCGCGCTTTGCTTATGTGCCATGTGTCTCCTGAGCCCTGCTCTCAGAACATTTGATGGCTCTCGATCTGACCTGTGCTCAGTACTTCCCTCTTCCGCTTCCTCTGCTTTCTGGCAGTGACAGAGAACACACACACAGCAGTGGACAGAATCACCTCTATTTAACCGTGTCATTTGGCTCCCAGGCACATAAACCTTGCAACGCTGGTCTTCTCCGACATTCATCCATCTCTTCCCTGACCAGTCATGAGTCACATTATCTGGTTTTGCGTCTCGTCGCTCTTGTCTATTACTCCAGTCTTCTCTGATGAAAATATTGACACAAGCCTCCTTAAAAGTAAGTAATTCTCGCATAATTAACATTACATTTAAACAATTAACCTAACTATCTAACCTAACTTATCCCAAGTCAACAGTTGGTTTTACCCTATCACAGTAAAGTTAAATCAAAGTTGTTGTTTTTTTTTTTTTATTTTGTTTTTCTGTTTGCAGTTTTCCCATCTGTGAGTATTGTTGGAGTACAGCAGGTTACCTACTTAAAAGATCCCAACAGCCCTGAGTACGCCTTCAACGCCTCTGAAGCTCGGGAAGTCTGCCAGTCCCTTGGTCTGATCATTGCTTCAAAAGCACAAGTAGAGACGGCTCTAAAGAGAGGTCTGGAAACGTGCAGGTAAGGGCAGATCTTGAAACATAATTCCACCTCCGTGGGATCCGAAGAAATGTACCTGATGTCACGTTTTATTTCATTCAGGTTTGGCTGGATTGACGAGCATTTCGTAGTCATTCCCCGCATACAGGCACTTGCTAATTGTGGCCAAAACCGCAAAGGCCTGGTTCCATGGAGGGCTGGTCTACATCAAAAGTTTGATGTGTTTTGCTTCAATGAATCAGGTACGACATTTGTAATCTGGAGTCTTCTCTAGCACTGGTGTACAGCAGTTCATTGAAGACACCACGCATGCAAACACAAGAGAAGATTTTGTTTCACTAATATTTAGACTAAATGCAGTGCATTCAGCTACATTTTCAGTGATATTCTTCCAAAAAAAGTGAGACTTTAGAAAATATGAAAGGGTTAAACTGCAGTAATGTATTTCATAGAAGGTTTAATTCAGCGCATATAGATTTTGAATATTTTCCCACATCAGTATAATGATGTCACCATTTCAATACACAGTTGCACGGTTAAAAAATGAAATGTTATTCAAACAATTGCATGCACTTATCCTTCACAACCTTTGTGTACATGCACAGATGCAGCAGCACAACTGAAGGACACCGAATCTAATAGCAGTTTGAGCAGCAGCTATTACTCAGAGCACACCGAGTCTCCTACGAGGGCGACGGACTCCACCCTGACAACACACACTTCTTCCTACTCGACTCCTAAAATCACAGAGGACTTGGCAGAGTTAGCCCATTTTGTCGACAGCGCGCGAAGCCCCGCTGGAGGTAAGATATCCTGCTACTTTGTGTCATTTACAGTTCAGAAAACACACTCGAGGCAATATACTACACGTAAATCCCTTTTCGGTGCTGATGTTCTGTTGTTTCAGGGAAAGCTGTACTCATCTCCTGCACATGTGCCGTCCTGCTGATTGCAGTAATCATCGTCGCATACCTAAAATTGTGAGTCACGTAATAAAATATAATCCTGACCTTCTGTCTGAAGGGTCGGACGAGGCTTTCTTGAATCAGTGTCATTAAACAAGTAAGAGTGTGTGGAATATAAACACATTACTCAGAGGAGCTGACAGTGAGCTGCTTCATGTTAACTTTCAAATACTACATGACATGTTTTTTCTTTCCGCGAAAAGGAGACGGAGTCGCTCTCGCAGCACTGACGTGCAGCAGGAGCAGCAGCAGAAAGAGTACATCCAGACAGAAGAGTGGACATGTGTGAAGAATATTAAAGAAACCAGGGAAGATGATCAGGAGGATGAGCGGACAGAAGACGGCGATGATACACAGTGAACATCTTACTGATCTTTTGAAGAAACACAGCACATAAAAATTACAATAATAATAAAACTCTTTAAGGGCAATGGTCATGATTTGTATAAAAGTAATGCAACAGAATTACTGTAAAGAGAATTTATTTTGCATGTATGTGTTTATTATTTTGCAATGCTATTAAAGGGTGCTGTTGGCCACTAGAGGGTAGTGTTGGAAATACAATCATTTTGAAGATACTTCGATCAGGCATAACATTATGACCGAATGTTGTGTAGGTCTCCCTTGTGCCTCCAAAAAAGTTGTAACACATCAGAGAATGGACATGAGTCTTCTGAGGGTGTCTTGTGGTGTCTGGCAAACACTGTTAGTGGGGGCCTTCGGGTGCTATGGGTTGAGAGGAGGGGCCTCTCAGATACTTGATCAGTTTGGGATCTGGTGAGTTTGGAGGCCAGGTCGAAACCTTATGCTGTTTTTCATGTTTTTTGTTTGTTTGTTTGTTTTAGTTGTTCCTGAACCATTTTTGTGTGTGTGTCTGTGTCAGGCTGCATCCTGCTGTGGATGGCTGCTACAGTCAAGGAGTGTTATTACTGTGGGGTGGGGGCGTCTTGTCTGGTCTAGGTGGGTGGTACATGTCTAAGTAACATCCACATGAATGTCAGGTCCAGCTCAACATTGTATTGCATCATTAACATTGTATATAGTCACATGGTCCTTGTTATTAGTTTTAATGTTGTGGCAGAGTGGTGTAACCTTTTATACTATTTGTTCTTCAGATAACCAACATGCGTGTGAAAGCAATGTTTCTACAAAAAAAAAATAAAAAAGGCAATATTATTCAAAACTTCAGTATCTTCCATATCTTTCAGTGTATCAACATCTTTAGAAAAATCCTCTGAAACTCTTGAAAACAAGCTATTTAAAGAAGAGGCACAGGAAACGTCCTGGACATTACTCATCTCTGTTATCCCACCTGTCTGTGTAAAGATCTCTCAACTGTAATGGTCTGATGCTTTGTATACAGTAAAGGAAAAGTTTCAAGTTTCAAACTGTTTCTGTGACAGACCCCATCAGAAAATAGAGTGCTAGGTCCAAATATTTATACGGAGGGGGTTTGTTTAATGGCAAATATGTGATTCTACTTCGCAAGTTTGGCCCAACACAGCTTTTGTCTAAACCTTTGAAAAGTGCCATCAGTCATCCTTTCATCCAAGGTATGACTTTTTTTGTTTTTTTTTCTACCAAACTCATCATCACCTGCTTCTATCTAGCCAAGTATTGCTTTTTAAGTGGTAATATATTCTATTTGATCATTGCAGTCACTTTTAAAAATAAACAAACGGTGATATGTAAGAGTGCTGCATGCTTGGACTATGTTTACAGTGAGATCCTGTTCATTCACAGAGGGAGTCCATAGCTTCAGACTTCACTGCGTCCACTATGAAGCTCAGTTCGTTGCACAGCGTCTCGTGTCTGTAGGCCATGCGGATCTGGGCGACGTTGGTCCGACGGATATCGTTGCCTTCAGGTCCATCTTTCAGGTAGTTCACTCCTAAGAAGTGCTTCTTTTCCTTGAAATAGATAATTACGTCAATATTTGGAAGAAATAATGATTATGCCTGATGCATGGCAGAAAAGGGATGTTACCTGGTGAGACAATCCACTTTGCAGAACACTGTTCCTGGCTATTTCACACACATCACAGGTACTGAGCTTCCACAGCTGGGCTGCTATAGCATACTCCTCCATCAACGGTTCCTAAAATCAGACATTAAAACCAGCAGGTAAGGATTATTTAAACTAAATTCATGTAACACACATTACACTGGTGAGCTTAACAACAGCTTAGGAACTTGTGGTTCCTGTATATCTTTACCTTGGTGTAGTGGAACTGCATGGGGTCATCTGTGGACAGGGACACACACAGACCTTTGTGCAGGAACTCTCTGAGAGGATTTTTGGAGTATTCCAGGAATAGACTGTTGTTGCTCAGTGGAGACATTGCAATTGGCACTTGGGCAAGGTAGTACAGGTACTGCAGCACAGGGCTCTGAGGGGAGACAATAAATACTACTCTGGCAGGCAGACAAACATATACAGTACACATAGCAGTAGAATGTTAAAAATCATCATGTCCCCTCACACTGAGCCCTCGTCAGCAGATAACAACAATAGACCGTTTATGTGTTTCAGGTTCCTGGTGTACAGTGGTTACTCACTGCCTAAGAAAAATAGGAAAGAGTGATGAATCAACATCAGGGTCATGGGTAGCCGGGGTTCACTGATGCATATGGGGAGCAAAAGCAGGCGCCCTGGCTCAAAGAATGGCTTGAAGCTCACAAAAATTAGTTCAAGGTGCTGACTTTAAATTCCCCAGACCTTAATCCGACCAACATATGTGGAATGTGTTGGACAAACAAGTCTGATCCATAGAGGCCCCATCTTGAAATCTGCAAGACTTAAGGGATCTGCTGCTAAGGTTATGGTGCCAGATAGCACTGAACACTCTCAGAGGTCTCGTGGAGCCCGTGCCTCGTCACGTTAAAGCTGTTTTGGTGACAAAACAGAGGCCAAAACAATACTGGGAAGGTGCTCATAATGTTATGGCTGATCAGCATATCTTTAAGTCATGTAATGTTGAGTTACAGCTGCTCACAAGTAAAGCTTTATTCTGTGTCAACAATTAAATGTTATTCCAGGTTGCGGGTCAAGAACACATCTGGCTGTACTTATAGCTGAAAGCGAACGCCTTTATCCACAATGTCGAGTTATGTTTTAACAGTCTAAGATTAAAGAAGAGTCTTACTCCCTGCCTAAAAAATGAGAGAATGATATCTCTTCCGTTCTGGTGGTAGATCCATATCAGGGAGTCAGTGTCATTATCTTTCCTGGCAGCTGCCTTTGGAACATACTGTCCATTCGCAGGAAACTCAAAACTTCAGATTTTCTCTCTCTCACCCACGTTTCTCGTATTTCACAGTTACTGTTTGATGAACTCCATCACTAATAACAAGACAACTAGCATTATAAAGAGTAGCAGAATGTGAATGAAATATTTCCATGTGATCTTTGGAGCAGAGATCACTCAGCACTAGTGCGTATGGTATTTCATCCTTGTCCTGGGAAGGATTACTCTTGGATCTGTAGAAATTCTGCATGCGACGTCTCTAAGTCCATATTGTTTAGTAGGTGGGAACAGAGTCTGCCAACATTTCTAAAGTACCTTCTTCAGGTTGAGTCCATGTGAGATGTTGTCAGCGGTGAGAAAAGCAGAAACCAGATGAGTGATGGATCCAGCTTCTCCACAGTGGGGACGGAACTGAAAGGTGCTCAACCCGTGCTCTCTATAGACGACACAAGACGACATAATGAACAAGTTCATCAATAAACTGTTATTCTGTTCATTGATGTATTTATCATACTGAGAGTATTTATCAGCTGCTCAACATTCACTGGATCAGTGCCTATAAGCCTCTCACCCTAGTGGATGGAGAAGTGGACTGGGGACGGTAGTTACTGTTACTATAGGTTCAAATCCCTAAAAGTATGATAAATGATTGGAAATGTGTACCAGTATTGAAAGCAAATAGCGCTTAAAGTAAAAGTACTTGTTACCCTGATGTATATATAGCGAGAGAGTTATATGTACAGAGACAATAGATGATTCACTGGAATCATGAGCGGAAGCAATCATTCAATCATCATCATTGTGATAAACTTAGAAGGAAAATTCACAACTAATTAAAATTTGAAATGCCTCCCTCTGAAAATGCAGTACAATGAAAGTATAAAGTTGTATAAAATGTACCAGCCTAGTAAAGTACGAGTATGTCAAAGCTAAGAACAGAGCTTGAGTAAATGTGTTTACTTACTGGACACATAGTATCTGGTCAGATCATAAACTCAAGTCAATAAATGTCCTCTATCATTCTCACTGCCACATTTTCTAACTATTATGTCACCACTGACCCAGACACTCAAACCTCCTGACTCCTGCCAGTCCAACTGACCATTCCCTATTTCACTCACCTGTTCTCACTGCAAAGGCATGTATGGCCACCACTCCATCACTCTGACCAGATTTCCTTTCTGTACACCTCTTGCAGCCGTCTTGGTCTATTTTTATTTTGCCTTTATTTTTCTTTTTTTTTCTCTGCTCCCTCGTTCGTCTACTGCTCAAACACCAGATGGATCAGAAACATGGCACTTACTTTCTGAGGTTGTTGAGGACCATGATGTTTGCGTACATGTGGAAGATGTAGTAGCTGTATGGAGGGTTCTCTTTTACAGTCCACTGTTCCGGCTTGGGGCTCCTGAAGGAGAACATGTGGTCGCTGTGTTTGGATTCATCGTCTACGCTGTCAAACCCTGACACCTGACACACACAAAAAAGGAGAAAAATCACAGAAAGACAGACAGAGACTGTGGTCACAGTTTATCTAAAATGTTCCTCCACATATCTTACATATTTGAGGAAAACATGAAGCTCTTTGTGCTTCTGTGGGTTAACAGTGGCCTCGAACAGAGGGAGGAAGATGTTCTCCAGCATCTTGGCAAAATTAGGTACCAGCTTCTTTGACTTGAAAATGTCACTGAAACATAAAAACATATTTCATTTCTCATGAAATCTGTTTCAATTTAGATGCTTATGTATTTTTAAGAACGTGGCACTTACTATATTCTGGGCACCTGAATCATCCACCTCATGTTTGGAGAGTGTACTTTGTGTTGAATAAACCACTTAGACAGACTGTGCCACTCGTCAGGAGAGCGTCCGTAGATGGACAGGCGGGGCTCTGCATGCTGATATTTACTCTCCTCCAGGTCATGGGCCACCTCCTATCGACAGACAAGAGGGTCAGTTTGCTAAACTGTCTCTGCATCAGTGACTTGAAATGCATGACCACACAGTACGATACCTTTACGATCTGAGCGAAATACTCTCCATTGATCAGGTTGTCTGTTTTCAGGAAGATTTCTCGAAGCTCACTGGCTCCCACTGGGTTGTACTTTGAATTGAACTTATCAAAGCGGTGGAAGGTTTGTCTTCCCTGCAGAAAGCAGCATGAAAGGAGGAATGAGTCACTCACTTGCCAGTTTAATAGTTGCATTGATGAGAACAAATACTCATTAGGTTGAAGGACACTGAAAGAGGTGTTGATTCAACTCTGTTTTCATTTTGAAGGCTGTAGTTTGCAGTGCTGTTGAAATTGTTTTGTGTTGTATTGAAACATGTTCCTTTTATTTGGGCAACCACATTTTAGCGACCCAGTTTAACAGCCACACAAACTCCATTTTCCTAAATGATCACACAGTTGAACCACCACCTGTCTTACTCAACATGATTAAACTTAGAACAGCCACGAAAGGATTTAAAGCAGGTCTGTTTTATTTTCACCAATGTACCTAATGAACTGGCAAATGAGTATAAGTTGCACAAAGGTATGACACGAAATTCATATCTATTTTGCTTTGGTGGGAAATTAATATACTTTTAATAGCTGATTTCCATTAAAAAAAAAAAAAAAAAAAAACAATCAAAACACATTTCAATGAAGTTTGTCACTAGCTTCTTTACTTACAGCGTGTACGTCCAGAGAGTCCACAGTGAGGTCATAGGGGTCCATGTCGAGGCTGTGAAAAACCTCCTGTAGGGTCATCTTTTGTCCACTCTTTTCCAAAACGACACGGTGTGCGTCTGTCTTGTATGTTTTCTGGATGAAGGTCAGCAGGTGTTTCTGAGACATGCATGCAGCTGCGTGAATATGTGTGTCCACCTGAGAGAAAGCAACATTGTGTTCAGTCTCCAACACAGATGCACTGATGAAACAAGCACTCGTGGCTTTTTCTTTTCATGTGTACATTTTGAGGATATGCACTATGTTTTTATTACATCATGCACAGAATCGATTGTTTCTACTATGCTGACAACTGATGGATGTGATTCATTTCTGTTGCGTCAAATTTGATTAACTTATAGTAGAATATTTTTTTCCAGATCTCACACTGTTCCAGTGATTTAGACAGAAAGCTTTTTTGCATTTAAGGTATTTCCCTGGTGATTCTGATCCATTCATCACAATTGTGGGTGTTTTTGTGTGGGCTTACACTTTACGCTTAATGGGTAAAGTGATTTCAGTGCTAAGAGGCAACCTTTGTGTTGCTGTTATTGGATTTATATTACCTGTAGATAAAATACTAACCTTCCTAACATTGTAGAAATCTCTGTGAGGTACACATTTCAGTTCCTTTAGCTCAGCCATCTCATTCAGCATCTCGTGGAGGTAAAACTTTGAACTCAAGAAATTAAGTCTTCTGTGGCAGTAAGTCTTCCTGAAAATTAGAGTGGAATCCGTTGTGTAACTTGAGTAAAGTGACCAGTAAAGAGTTACGTAGCTGGTTTTTCAACCTGCACAGCTCGCAAAGTCGTTTTGTTTTGGAAACTTACGTGGGTCCATCTGCAATCAGTGCGAGCACATGACTGAGGTCTATGGCGAAGGTCTCTAAGTCCGGGTAAGGAAGGTTGTGGGGCTGGATCATTCTTAGAGCCTCTGTGTTGTCATAAACATTCACTATCCCATCTTTCATCTTCAGTTCATAGTTCAGATTCTCTGGGATGTTGTTCATGCTGTAGGGATCCTCTCCATCTACTGGACATGGGTACATGTCTGGTGGCCACAACATTATTCAGTTACTGACATACACAGTAATCAGAATAAAACATTTTAAATACTATAATGCATATGCTCTGCATACCTGGCAGAGCCTCATCTTCCTCGCTCCATCTCATGTTCTCAGCACTGCGGAGGAACTTACTTGTGGTTCTACAGAATCTGTGATAGGCTAGCTTTGAATACTTCTCGCGAATAATCAGAGCCTTAAACAGACCTTTGGCAGCTTGCTCATAGTCTTCCAAAGTGATCTGAGTGAAGAATAGACATTACAGATAAATTCAAGTCTTTTCTGAGCTAGTAAATGCCCCAGCCCTGGTACTTACTCCAGCACAATAATCACCACTAATAGTAACCCTCTGGTAATCTGGGCAGTTTTCTGGCAAAGATGAGCAGGTGGAGCTGGGGGACATGAAGGGTGTTGCTGCCAGTGACCGTGTCCAGTCTGTATTCAATGGGATCTGCAGGGACATTGACTGGGAACGAATCATCTTCAAGCTTTTCTTCCTGAAAAATTGGCAGCATATTTGGAAACACTTTATCTGCTGCAACTTTTATTCGGGTATTTTATGAATTAGTGATGTAGTCTGATTATATGTTGTTCATTGCCAGAGCATTAACAGGGCCTACCTCTTGGCACTCTCCTCTGACTGTTGTTCAGCGAGCTCTTTAAGCAGTTCATGTTCCTTGGCTTGCTTGAGGCCGATTGGGCAGTCGTCAGGTATGGTGAACATTGATAAGGCATCCTTGCTGTCTTCTTCTTTCAGCGCTGTTGCATATACTTTCTCCGCCAGAAGCTGCGTCTCCTCCTCTGCCTCGCTCAGAGTCAGCTTTGGGAACTGACGAGGCATGTCTGCAAGAAGGCAGAGGCAACAATGAGAGGTAACAGCAGCACGAAGCTGAAAGGAACAAAGAGGACCTGCCCTCTTTATCAGTCCTTTACTTGCTGTCACCAGCGCCCACTGTTTTGTAAACAAGATTTCAGCCCTGTGCAAGGGTTTAGGTGCAGGACATTCAAGATCTAACTGCACACATGGAAAGCATTGCGTGAACTGGTTTTGTTAATGCAAATTAAATTAGAAAAACTGCACCTTTACAAGCCATTACACATTTCACAGCCTTTAATTGAGAATTTTTTTCTTTATACTGATTTTTAGCCTTAAGCTTTCTTTTATATATATATGTATCCAATAAAGAACAGTTATCAGCATGAAGCTACAGCTGTATTTGGATAATGAATAATGTGTGTCAATAATAATGTACTAAAGCAAATTTCTGTTAGGGCATATAGTAATGGAAACAGTTAAGCTTGTGGGGCATTCAGGGCAGCAGTTCTAGACAAAGCATTTTGGAAAGTGCATTAGTACAATGACAAAAAAGTACCTACCAGTAGTTCCAGTGGTTTGACAAAATTCTCCAGATGAATAACATCTTTGGGAATGCAAGTCCCTCTGATCTATTCTTGGAGTGTTACATCATAGTCTTTCCCTAACAAATGGTCACTCTGTTTCAGTTTGAAACTATAGCTGCCTAATATCACTTATTTTAACTGTAGTATTTGGTCTTGTCTACACTACTTGTGTTTACACATGGCTATGTAATTAAAAAATAACGGGCAGCTGCTTCTGCAAGGAGATAACTGGGATAAACTGGTACTATCTTACTGATATCCTCAGTGATGCAGGGTGCAGCTCAGGCCATTGCAGTGCCTAAGCAACATCAGAAAAAGACCTTGCCGTGTGGTGTAATCTAAGCCAGTTTTCCGCTCTGCCATGCATGGTGCTTCCAGGAAGCTTATCATTCTGGACACACAACCCTAACATGACAACAGCTGTGTGCATCACTGCTGCTATGGAGCTTAATGGCATCTTGCACACTCTAAAAAAGATAGAGGATCATAAAAAATATTGACTGGGAACTGATGGCTGCATGAATTATTAACTATCCTCTTGGACGCCTCTATATCATTTCCATGAAACTAATAGGTTCGTATTTCTTTTTCTTTTTATTGTGCCCACCACAATAGGTTACAGCGGCATTGACACAACCCATGCAACCCAAACCAGGCACTGCAGCCTATGTATGGCTGTCACGACTGAACGAGGTGTAAACACAAATGCATGACTCTGAGACTATACGGTCAAATTCTCACATTCAAATTAGAGGAAACTGGTTCCACTGGTAACTTTATAGGACAAGACGAACCAACAAAAAATAAAGGGAGACAGACAAATACACACTGGGAAAATAAGGTGGGAACGATCAGGAAGGCGGACACAGGAGGGGTAAGCCAACGACAACACACAAAGAAACGACCAAAATAAAAGCGGAAATAATAGAAATACAAGACACGAGGCTAAACACGATCAGTTTTACTCTAAGTGTGAACTTTCTCTATATGACAGTGGCGACATATAACGGTACTCAACAGGCCACGCTAACCACAGGAGGAAGGATTTAAGTTAACTCAGTTAACTGTATTAGCGAAAACTTTGCGTGATGCGTAAGCGCACTTTCTCAACATTTAACAGCGACATTTTGTTCTTTTGCCTAACTATTTTGTTCTGTAATAAGAGAGGCTATAGCACATACAGTAATGCTAAAATTTGCCAATATTTGTTGCTAGCTGTTGACTTAAGTATGGCTATATTTTCAATTGCGCGCGATATTATTTATTATTTGTAAAAGAAGTGCATCTGGTAGGTTTATTCCAAAAGCTATCTTACCTTGGGTTGTGTAAAATCTTAATTGTTTACCAGAACAACTCTCCCGCTCTTTAGCTGGTCAAATTACCATTGCCCGTTACCATGACAACCAATGGCCCAAACCTCCATGGGCCGGAAAATGTTAAACACTGTTGCCCATAAAGTTGGAATAATTTTGTTTTAAGACACACTCCTCATTTAATTGCCATTTATATAGTTAATATATAGTGTTGATTAATTTTGTGTTGTTGCAATTTAGTGTTGTGTATTGACAATGCCTGTTATTTGACAAAAATAAGAAATGGTAGTGCATTGCAGTTTAAATCTTTTAATTTACTGTCATCCAATATCATCATTATTTGTTGCATTGTTTGTGAAAAAGTCATCCAACACCCATCTTACACACCCATCTAATTTTGCTGCCGACCAGTTCATCCTCTTTCTGGCGACAATCGGCCTTGAACTATGGTAGTTGTCCGTGCTGCAGAGAATAGTCTGTGCTACTGCTGCCTTACCTTCATCGACGTCTGTAGCCATATCTGAGTCTGTTGTCTTCTCGAGTTGGTCTCAGGAAAGCTCTGCACAGGTCTGTTGGCACCTTAAGAGATTCTGTTGGCCCTAAAGGGGTCTATGGTGGAACACAACTGGAGTTTTGTTGTCCTATCTGTCCATCTCTCTATTTTAAGGAACTGGGGGAATCACACTGACTGAGCTGCTAATCCTGAGAATATGTTACAACTGGTGGTCAACAACGAGAGGGCCTCTGTCAGAGTAGACACAGTGTCTATTTATGTCTCTATTTCACTCTTTCTGTTTCAGAGACAGAGAAGACGCACAGCACTGTGTCACTGACCTACATACTGTACAGCGTGACCTTATGGGGGAGGGGGCTCCCAACAACTTTTGTGTTAATAAGTAGTTGTCCTATTTACTCAGAAAGTTCTGGAAAAATCTCATTTTGTCAATATTAACTCAACTCGTTATTAACCCATTTGAACACCTACTAAATCTATTTATCTGCGGAAAGTCACTCACAATGCATATTTGTTAGCCCAGTGTCTTAATGTAAATGGAGCTGACAGTGGCAGTCTGTTTTGTTACATATATGGTTCTCTATGATGCTGTCCAATGGGAGCTTCATTATAAATAAATATAGTGAATGATCTTGCTTTGCTTGCATCCACTGTGCGGTCCAGAATGTGGCTGAAGATGTGAGAACTAATGATGCGTTCTAGGTCACGTTTTATGTTACAGCATTCAACATATGTTTAAAAAAACAGAAAGAGCTGCTGCTTTATCTGTGTTTTCGTTCGGGAGGCTGTGGTTTGCAGTCGTAGTGAACTGTACTGCATTGTACAAATGCATGTTTCCATTATTTTGTCAGCCGCATTTTAGTCAGTGGCTTAGGTTAAATAACAGAAACAGTCCTGTTTAACAGCACCACAAACTACACCCTCCAAAACGATCGCATAGTTGCATTACCACCCTTCTTACTACATTTTGCCATAAACTGAGCATTATAACAATCCTGAAGCTAAGATTTAGTGCTGAGCGATTACATTAAAATGTATTTCTTTTCACTCGTGTACCCAGTGAACTGGCAAGTTAGTGTGTCCTTTCTGTGTCTCTTCGCCATTTTGTCTTTGTACCTTGTGTTCAGCTCTTACAGTTACTAGTATATATTGCCTGCTTTTGTGCACCACCATCCCTTTATGGATTTGTTTGTTGCTTATATTCTGTGAACCGACCTATTTCTATTGTTTGTGCCTTACTTGTTGCTTGATGTTGCCCATTTGAGTTATTTTACATTGGTCCTCCTTAACATATGAATTCAGTGTTACTGAGACTCAAGAGATTCAGCTCTATGTCACATGACATAGTTCACATGACATAGTTCTTATAATATTAGATTTTAACATGTGGCCATGAACATAAATGTCTGTTGGTTTCCTTTAGATTGGTAATGTTGTCACATTAAGCATACAGATCCTTTAAAATAAATTTTAATACAGAAATATATAATAAGAAAATAAAGTGAAAATCTCTGTTGCTTCAAACCACACCACTGCCGTGTTTTCACTCAGTCACTGATAACAAGAATGGTTTTCAGTCTGAGGACTATTTAGAAGAATTTGTTTTTCACCATTACATGAGAAATGGCTTTTCTGATTGTCTAGTTTGGGAAACATTAGATCAGAAGGCTGAGAAACAGTTTTTTGGGCTGCAGAAAGCGTTATTGGACACTAATGTGTGAGAGTACCTTAATGATACTCGCTCTGGATCATGCTAATGTGGGTGCGAGTACCCTTGTGTTTTCAGTGTTCTAAAATGCTCTGTAATGGGGAGCTGACCACATATAATCTCCATGGTTACACTGGAGGGTAAGAATCCTCATTCATTATTTCCAACTCCTTTTGTCTATCCCATAGGAGACTTCATGAGGCCATTAGTTAGCCACTCATGTCGGTTGCTCAGACTCATCTCGATCTGTTCAGTTGACTTCATCTTGTCTTTTTAGGACTTTTCTCACTGCTGTTATTGCCTGATCCCCGAATTTGCTCTTTGTCAAAGTTGCATCTGAGGGAGAAAAGGCCATTTACCACATTATAGAGAGATAGGGATGAGAGAGGGAAAGGAAGATGCTCACTCTTTCCCAAGCAAGGACTTGACTGCTGCTTTGCAAGAGGCGTGTCTCCCCGTCTCATCTTTCTCTGTGTCCGGGGCCTAGAGAAGAGTAAGCAAAGAAAGCACACTCACCCATGAATACAAAGCAGCGTCCTTGCGGCTATTACCTAATACTTGTCACACACATATCCAACAAGTCTAGATGGGTTTATTGCAATACTAACATGCATGCACATAAGCCTATTGCCCGTTACAAAATCATGCCTGCAGTAGAACTGATCAAAACAAAACCATTTTAAGAGGAGACCGCAAGACATAGAATTATTAAGGGATACATCCTGCCATAAATTATGAGTGACCGTCCATTAATGTGTCAAATAAGACAACTCACCTCCTTGGGCTCTGCTGTTTCTGAGGTGTACACAAACTGCACAAGTTCCCCCAGAGAAACATCTAAGTCATGCTGGGCTCTTGTTGTGGACTATTGAATGTCTCATCCACCACCCTGCAGCACACATCACTCCATCCTTAACTCTTTCATTGCCACGGCTCAATACGAAGGCAGCATCTGAAATCATATCCTGTAATAGTCACATCATCCCAACTCTTTCAGCCAGCCGTTGTGTATGTAATTACATCTGAAACGCGTCAGCGTGTGAAATATGATTGCTTTTCCCAGGTTTCTGTCTTCTTTCAAAAGTCTAATAATGTCCTCTTGTGGCTGCTTTATTCCTATGCAGGCCATTTTGCTGAGACGTGAGAGTGGAATAAATGGAATAACAGTTTCCACAAGGCTAAAACCATGCACTCACTCCTGTCCCTTTAATAACTGAGCAAAGACGTGGACAATCACAGCTAATTTACCCAGATGTGAACCAACGTATCACATGGCAAGAGTAAGTGTCTCTATGATGGCATGTGTTCTGTGTACTGTATCCAAAGAATCTTAAATTCTAAAATGTCTTTACCACAGTTGACTTCAGCCTCCTGTCAGAGTCTCATGGCCAGATCAAAGAGTGTTCTCTGATACCATTATCAGCCTTGCAGTAGCAGAAGGGCCCAGAGTGTTGGCCTTGAGCGTAAAGGAGGGCAACAGATTTAGCCTGACAGTGTTTCAGATTGTGGAGCTAATCCTCTCAGCTCAGGTTATCAGGGTACTTTTAGAGATGGCTTTAAAGGACTGACTCTTAGTCCTGGGCCTGTATCATTTTTATTGTCACACTGGCTGTTCCACTGACAGCTCCTCGTCTGCTCTCCTTCCTCTCCTTAACTGTCCTCTCCTTTCCATTTTCCGTAACATTTAAGTTGCTTAGGGTTGTTTTCCATCTGATCCAGGGACCCATTTTGGCAACAAAGTTAAAATGGTGACTGTTTCGTACTGGAAAGACTGGAAAGTACTGGACAGTACTTGAAAGAGAAGGTCCTAAAATAATACTGTGTATATGTTAGAACATAGTGGAGGAAAGTACAAAAAAACCGTAGGCTTAGCACATAATAAACCCTGGAAAGTGGGTCTATTTTTTTTAATAGTGATGTTATCACTATGTCACTGGCGTCAGCAGCTGAAAGATTTACTGGAGGATGGACACTGTCACATCATTCAAGGGCAAACCAATCCATTCAGTCTCTGTACTGTGGTGAAACGTGTGCCACATTTTATTTTATTTTTTATTTATTGCTTTTCTTCTTTAGGAATACAGTGTTGAGTTTTAATTCCTATTCAAAATGTAGAAGTGGTTGTGATATAACCAGCCACTAGATGGCACAGTTGCTTTGTTGTTTTTTTTGCAAGCTTTGCTAGTCGCCTCATTCCAGTTCATCACCTGTCATCCAGTAATCAAACCACTGAAAATAACATTCACAGCTTTAATTAAAGCGTTACTGTATACCCTTTTATTATTTTACTAAAACTTTCATTCAAAGCAACAAGCAAACAACTATTGTCCTGTAAACAATCCATGGTTACATACATTTACGCAGGCTAGTCTATGAGAGGGAAATTATTCTACTCACGAAATAAAATGAGAGGCATTGTTTAGTTCATGTATGGTTTTAGGCAAGAATAACTCTTTTTTTTAAAAATTAAAATTATGAATTATTATTAGTATTGTGGAAGCTTCTTGAAAAGACGATGGACAGAAACATACATTTCTGTCTCAGTCAGAAAACTCTTAAAACTTGAAACAGTGACATGTAAGAATTTTCAATTAGAAAACTCTTACATGTCACTGTTTCAAGGTTTTATTTAAAAATATATTTCAGCCGTCTATTCTAGCTGAATAAAACAAAGAAAAAAGACAACAAAATTGTTTTACCCATTCAATCTCTCTAGATGGCAACAGAGAACATGAAATCATAGTTTTCGCTTCCTTACACTCATTTTGAACAGATATGGCTTATGGTTCAGGTGAATAAAAAGCCAATATTTCTCATTACATCAAGTGTTAGGATATTTCAATCAGTATGATCGACTATGAGTGCTACAATAAATTAAACACTAAAGACTTTATCTCGTTCATTCTTAGCCACACATTTATTTCTGTATGATTCGGCTATAAGTTGAAAAGTTGCAAGGGTCAAGCCTTGTCACGCTTGTAAGGAGTACATGGGGCACCTGGCTAGCTTGGCTTTATACCAGTCACCAAAGTCCTGTTGTGATCTGTTGTAATAAATGTTTACAGCATATGTGATTAAATGTAAATTTAACAGTGAATTCTGACCATATACAGTACAGTATATTTGCCTGAACGCCTCAAATATGTCAAAGAAGGGGCGCTAATGTGTGAAGACCTGCTCTATTTCCGTACTGTTCTTGGCAGTGCTTGAATGTGAAGGTCTTAATCGCAGCTTTATCAGAGAAGTTATTGTGATGCTCTCGCAGGAATGTTAGACCGGAACCCCCCCCCCTCCACAACAGCCTCCTTCTGTCCCAACCACCTACTTGAATACAGATGGATCCCCAGCCTCCTGAGATGGCCTTCAGGGCTGCTCTGTAGTGTGGTGTGAGCCAAAAAAATATGAGCTGAACCTAGCAGGAATGTGCCTGGCACCCTGTCTGTCCCTTTTTTTTAAGGGGGTGGGGGTCATAACTAGGGGAATATAGGGAGAGGACGGGAGGCTTTAATGAGAACCTGTAATCACTTAACAGAGACCAGGTGCTCTGTGTCTTACTGTAGCAATGTGCCCCAGATAATAGAATGCCATTTTTACTTTACAAGAGGCAGAAGTAAAGGATACTGAACAAGGTGTAGATTTGTATGCAAAATGTTTATTGAAATGACATTGGTATTGCTTCAACACAAATAAAATAGACCACATTTAAATCTATAAAATATATAATATACCCATAAAACAGATATCCTATTACCACAGATTTGCAAAACAATAGTGACAAATAGCTACAATGCCCATATATATTTCTTCCTGTACAAAAATAGTTCTATCTGCATAAGTTCTTTAATGTAACCTCTATATAATATTTAAATAAAGAAATTCATATACACATATACCTGCAACAAAAACAAATATAGATTGCACATGGTTTTGTACAAACAAAAAAATTCAAGTATATTTCAATCCATACTGGACTGGCACATATCTCACAGAATCTAAGGCATTTTCCCTTATACAGTGTCCAAAACTTGATTTAAACTGAGAGCTTCAGAGCTCTGCAGCCTATCTTCCTGTATGGCTTTATGATGAAGATGTATTTTCCTGATGATTCATTTGACTTTGTCAAATGCAAAAATGGAAATTGAAAAGTGCAGACAAGTTCAAACAGTTCGATGGTATATGGTGGCATAGTCCTTAGTGGATATAACTTATCAAAGTCCTGGCCTTGAGGAATGAGAGTGTAAAGTCCCAGAATGTTTGAAGAGAGTTCTCTCTTTGAGCCACAGGACGTGTCCACTTTGCCAGGTATTTGCACTCTTCTTTTCCTTTCGCCAAGCAGAAAGCAGCACCTGCAGTTTACTCTACACTGTGCCATCCAGAGTCTGTAAGGCAGTTGCAGCTGTTTGCAAGCTCTACAGTACATCGCTTAGGTGCAAGGCTCAATCTTCAGAGAAACTCAGTTGTAGCCAATCTTTCTCTGACTCAGACCTCACGCCTGGAACAAATGTGCTGGAGAATACTTGGCAGGAGACTGAGGCATTTCGAGAATTTCGAGGACAATAATTCTGTGCTACTCCCTCGCTTTTGTTCCAAAAATTCTCTTGCAAAGTTCATGCTCATGTCCGTCTGAGGAGAGCCTCGAGCCTGTGGACTTGTGAGCCAGTTTTGCTCCACACGGGCCTCAGTCTGCCCTGCTTCAGCCTCAGTGTGACTCTGTGCACCGGGAGAGATCGACGCCTCCTGCCGTATCCATTAGGGCTGAGCTTTTCAGAAGGGGCACTCCCAATTCTCAACTTGTTGGTGAGATGCAGGCGGTATGCCAGGTCGTGGACTGCACAGGTGCCCAGCGAACATCCGTTACCGTACTGGTTGGCTGGGTTTTTAGACCTCTTTGTTCGGACTTTGGTGTCAGTGCTATAGGGCAAGAAGAAAAGACATCAGTCAGATATTCATTCCTGAGTTGACAGTAGCTAAGTATGTCCTTCATCCATTAACAACACATTGCATTGGATTGCATCATTAGCGTCTTACCTGGAATGTGGCAGCAAGGTATCCCTGATATCTTCTGGTCTGACAAAGTTCTCAGACTCTGCTCTCTTCTCCACCGATACACTGTCAAGATCCCGCCTCAGTCTGCTCCCTAGCCATATGCTTAGTCTGCGAAAGGAAGAAAAACAGTCTGTTAGTCTTTGCCAGCTAATTCAGCAGACAGGTATCTGCTGTCACAGTCTTAATAGACTATCGCACCATCAGTCCCCTCACCTTTTTTTCAACTCGGGATTCACTTCAAGCTCCACACAGTGTGCTACTGTTGCCAGTAGACAGCAATAGAGGAAGGACTGGAAGATCAATTTCATCTTGACTCCTGTTGAGAGTAGGGGAAACATTTGATTAGTTATTTGTGCTAAAAATTAATATTTGACAACATACAATTCCTAGAGTTTCTCTGTGGACGTAAAAGTCCTTTGTATAGGTGACAATTTTGCTTGCTTACACAAGAGTCCAAAAGCCAAGTTATTTGCACATATCATTCATTTATTTAAAAAGTTAAGCTAAGGTCAGATTTGTCCTGGTTAAGTAAACCTACAACCATGCTTTGGGCCCCTGGCCAGTAATGTGAAGGACACAGTCTACCCAATAAGGGGTCCAAAATAGGCTCAGCTCACAAGTCAAACAAAAACTAAAATGCTATTCATCTTATTAATAGCAGAAATTACTTGCAACTGAAACAATATGATATGATGTTCTGCCTCTGTTGGATGCTTTACATCTTGTAGGCAGTTTCCTCACCCACGCACACAGCGCTAAACTACTTATATAACTAAACAGATAACCTGTCCCTGTCTCTACACTTTTGTCCTGACCTCAAAAAAGCCAGGATAAATCCATAACCTTAGTGCACAGCAAATGGCAGCAATGTCTTCATGAAAAGAAAGTGCACAAACCTGTTGTTCTCTGACAGTTGTGTTGAATGTTGAAAGCTCCTCTTGTAGTCACAAAAGAGTACTCCACAAGTTTCTTGAAATTGCCACTGGTTCTGTAAGGCAGCTGTGTCACTCTGCTAATAGCTCCTACACACCAGACAGGCAGCCTTTATACGCTTGGTGGGAGGGGCTCATTGAACTGTCAGGCTCTCATCCTCTTCCCCCTCCCCATCCAGTACTGCTGTCCCATGAGGTGCAACAACGCAACACGGTAAAAAGCTCAGGAATGAGGACAAAAAAAAAAAAACTAAAAAATTTAAACATTGAATAGTTTTGGAGATCAAAGGATAAATGCAGCGCTGCCATTGTATCCTGTTTTTGTGATTTGTCATAAGTCATTATACTGACTCATTACACCTCTTTTATTGCTCTGTGAAGGTTCTCAGTGATCCATGTCATGGTATGGTACTCGGATGAGTGGCGAAGCATCTTTTCAAAGCTTTAGAAGTTCAGTTGCCTTTTTAAAACACTTTTACTCCTCAAAACCAAGTTTTAAAGTTTAAGTCATACTATAGAAAAAAACTAGTGGTCATCAGTTATGTTCACAGCAGATTATCTCAGTTGACTGCATTCTATAGGGGACATTAGAAATCTAAAGAAAAGGACTAAACATTCATGCTGTAATATTTGAACTTAAAGGTCAGTTAGGCATAGAATAATGTTTCCAAAGTCAGCTTTTCAGGGCACTCCCTGACTCAGTGAAGTTCCACACGAGCTTGAAAATACACTGGATAATGAATGTGAGATGTGGAAAGAGAAAAGCATTGAGTAACTGATTAAATATAGTAAGTGTGCCCAAGTGTAAACACAGTGTGCTCAATGTATTTGTTTGTACAAGGCAAATATTTGACTCTGGACTTACCGTGGTAACTTACTTAGATATCTGGATGAATGTGACGTGGAATTTTACAATTATCTAAAACTTAATCTAGAGTCGGAAAATGAACTTAAATAACAATCTATGATGTATGAACAATATTGACTGAGACATTTTTCAGATAATCGCACTAATTTGTTGTGGTTACAGGATTCAAGTAATTGGACTTGGCTTTTTGCCTTAGGACCATGAACACAAGAGGGGCTGATAATGGGAGAGCCATCAAGTCTGCCTCCTTGTCTCATGGGATATCCACTATGAGACACAGTAGATGTCTATTTCACATTAAGTTACTCCAACTAGCGTCCCTTCAGAAAATCACATGGTGTCCATGTGCTATTATGTTAAAGCTGAGTAACTGAAAACAACAAAGAAAAAGAGCAAATTCAAATGGATTGTGCATGAGGAGGGCATGGATAATAAACACAAAAGGTTACAGAAAATGGAATCTGAAAAACATCCATTCAGTGTGTTCGTAACTCTTTATTTGCCACCTAATGCTCTATCTAACTGTCCTACAGCCAGTGAAACCCTATGAGTAAATCGTTAGAAAGAAACCACCTTTTTTCGGAAGCAGAGTATGAGTCCAGAAAGATTAAACTCATGTGCCCTCACACTCGCCTTTGAAATGTTGTAAATACCAGAGGGAAAAAAACTATTAGGTTTTATCAGAGAAGAAATTCCATTGGAAATTTTTTCACGAGGCACGGTGTAAATCCATTTTACAATAGTTTCAGTTTGGATTTTTGTTTCAGTTTCAGTAAGGAGGACAGAAATGCGCCCACCGTTCTTCCAAGAAAACATTTTTTGCCGCACTGGATAATTGACATTCCACTGTGACATATCAGCATCCTATAATTCATATCGTTTATTATTACCACAGAACCTTGCCAAGTTTATTTATATCTCCGTGCGACCTCATTTTGCACATGCTGTCATATTTTAAAACACAAAAAAAATATATAAATGGCAAACACATGTGCTGTAAACCAGCAAATGTTTTGTAAGCACTTTGTAATGATAATTGCCTCCAGCAGACAAGTAATCCCCTTACACGAGTTTACAACAAGAGATGGTGCAATCATGACAGCAAAATTCTGCTGTTGCTTTTTGGCTCCATATATAGCAATCGCTTTGCTCTCTGTGAAGCTGTCGTTCTGGGATGACAGACAGTTTTTGTACAATCTTTAACTATACGCATGACGCGTGGCAGGAAACCTGAGCAAAGACTGTCATATCTGTCCGGAAAATGAGGCTGTTGACCCTGTAGGCACAAATTTGAGAGATGATTCATAAACATTGTAATACCATGATGAACTCAGAAATGTTGTGTGGTGGCATTCAGAGTCACATGACCTTCCTAACATGATGATCTACACTCACAACTGGTCCGCAGTGCCTTCATGTGGTGGCTTGGCTTCAGCTACCTCGGTCTTACATTCCTTTTACAAGCAAACAAAAGAAATATGTGGGATATTAGAAAGACATTCAAAACATGGACCAAGACAGTGAGGGGAAAAAAATGGAGGAAATTGCTTGCTGAGTTCCTGCAATTGTTGACAGTGAATGTGGTTTGTGTGTCTTGTCTCACACACGTTAGCTTCAGTGCTGATCCACACATGCTTATACTCTATGACAGCTTTTCCTGTTTTCATAAATATTCATTATTTTGCACTTTCCACAAGCATTTGCCCTGTCCCTCACACTGTATCTCAAATCCCAAGCACAGTCGGCTTCACGGATCAACAAAAATAGTGCCTGTGACAGCAGGGAGTTGTTTGTTCCTAGCTCTTGCCACACAATTTTGAAATTGAAAATTATATTACTCTGTTGGATGCATGTGAATGTGAATGTTTATTTTCTGGCACTTTTGCCCAATAACAGCTGGGATAGGCTCCAGCCTCCTGCAACCCTTTAGAGGATAAGTGGTAATAAATAATAGGTGAATGATGGATTGTTCAGTCACTGGTAATTTAAATATTGCTGGAGTGGGAGCCTGTCCCTAGTGGACAATGGGCAGGAAGCACAGGTCTAAAACAGAGGACAACCAGCCACATGTGTCAATTAACCTTACATTCACGTCACAACCTGCTGAGTCTTAGGATTTTTGTTTTAATGAGACGAATATTCCCTCTTTTCTGTTGATAGACTTGACTGCTGGGATAGTCAACATTGAACTGTTTGGTAAATACGGAAAAAAGATCATCCCAAATCATAAATCGGGATGATCGTACTGAAATAATAGGTAACAGGAGTAACATAGTCTTTTATCATAAAACCACATGGGGATCTTCACCGTGCTACTTATTATAACACAGAATTAATCTGTAAAATGTGCTTTTGTACATTAAGTCGTTTTGTGCTATTTCTGTGAGCGCATCCAGGCAGAAATCACAGCTGTAACACGTTTCCTGCTCGCGTTACCAGCACATTTCCATGAGTTGCAGCAGCATCTCGTTCTGCCCTGCCGTGCTGCCGTCCTTCTCTACAGGGTCCTGTGCTGTGGGGCTCTGCTGGGAAAACAGAGCTGTATTTGTAAACTGAAGGGCCCACGCCCATGGATGTATCCCGCTCGCGCACGCAAGCGCAGTGACACTCCTTCTGTCAAACATGGCTGTGCTTTGGAAGAAGGAAAAATGCTGAATTGTGTTGGTATATCTCGGGAAAAGCAGCAGATATGGCTAGATTGGCTGACTATTTCACTGTCGTGGGATACGATCACGAGAAAGCCGGTAAGTTTGGCGTGGGCTCGCAGATCGAGCTGAGAAGCTGGTGGGTTTGGGTCCAGGCCGTCAGTCAGTGTGTGGTGATGTTGATGCTAGATAGCTTTACGGTTAGCTTAGCCACATTGCTAACAGGCGAGACTGGGACCACTTTCTTTTCTTTCATTAGACATTAGCCTGAATATTATCCGGTGGAATATGTGTTCACACATCAAGCACACGCCTTATGTTAGATCTCCAGTTTTCTCGCGGTGCGTTGCGATATTTCACTTGGATCAATTGAAAGTTTTCGTGGATCCAAAATCTGTCACATCCTGTACGTGTTGATCGTGCTCCTGTCAGGTCCTGTGGGCTTTTATAACTCCCAGCAATTGGGACGCGCTTTAGTACTACTCACATTTGGTCATTTAAGAACAATCCAGGCTCCTCCTTTATCATATTTGTTTGCTGACTCAAACCAGATCAGGATTGGTATTGGTTTCTAGTGTTTGCGTTTTTTTTTTTTTTGTTTGTTGCTTAATGTTCTTGCACTTTGCTCTATTTTCGGTCTATTTTTACCAGCAGAACTTGTCAATGATTTGTTGTCTTGTATTTATTTTTGCCGGAAGAGTGCTGAACTTCTTCATGATGGGCGTAACGTAATACAGCTGTGAGAAAGGCAGTCCTTTTGCTCAGCCGAGCCTCTGCCCTCCTCTCCCTCTCTCCACTGTTGTTCTGTCCTGGGACAGGAAGCTCCTCATGCTTCCATTTACAAGCAGTGCCCCAGGTCCAGCCTCACATTCTTTTCATCCGAGACAGGAAACGGCTTTGCACACATATCTAAGCATTCATGGATAAATTCATGAAAACATTTTGGCACTTCGTGCACGTGAAAGCTCCACACTGGACAAATGCTGCTTTAGAAATAGCAGCAACGCCTGCGATTTATTGCCACACATGCTTTTTGATGATCCGGTAAGGATGCTGTTATATGAGCAGCCTGGAGAAAGCAAATATTCTCCTAATCTTCCGTAAAGGATCAAATTAAAGTTCTTAGTCTCTTTCGGTGGCACCCGTCCAGCGCCATGTGTGTTAAAGAGGGGCCAAGGCAGCTGAATCCTCTTAGTCACCATAGCTCGCGATGCTCAATAGGTAAACAGTGTCTTTCATCAGCTCTGTGCATCCCAGCGCCAACTGACATATGAATATTTCGTCCTCCAGAGACAAAATGTTCCTGGCATCACCAGAGGAGTATGAATGGATTCAAATTCACACAGTCTTACCGGAAACAAAAATACATCAATTTTCTTTTTTTCTCGCACTGACCCCTCCTAATAATGAAGCTGATTGTTGAGAAAGCAAGTGTGAAAATAACAGATTGTGACACTGCTACGTCTCTTTTACATGTTCACATTTCTTCTTAAAAAATGACCCCCTATTCCGTATTGAACTGGAATGTCAACTTTCATTGTGTCGTGCTGGATATTATGGAGCACGTCAGTTTGACTTACTCACACAGCAAAAACTGAAAAAGTATTGAAATTATTCAAAGCAACGGCTTTGCTAAATAAAGTTTGCTTTTTCAAGTGCAGGAGGTCGACTAGATGACCTCCTGCACCTTGCTGGTTAATGCAAGCCAGGAATCCCTTTTTTGGGTTATCACCAGTCCCCCGGTGCTCTGCTGGCTTCTGCTCCCCTCGTGTGACCCACTTTTCATTTCTGGATTTCCCTGAATGGATCAGTTGCAAATAACAGAAGGGATGCAATGCAGTGAGGGATACGCTCGGTCAGAGTTCACCAAAAATCTAGATCAGTCCATGTAAATGCTGAGTGTATTCTTTTAAAACAAGCACGTCGCGATGAAGAAATAAGAACGCACGCGGTATAGTGCAATGTAGTGTGCTTTAAATTAGTGAATCTCTCAAAACTCTTTCAGATTGCATGACCCAGTTTCATTGACTTGCTCAGATTATACTTTCTTTTCTTTCTCTCTTGGGGGCTTATAAAGCCAGGGTGCGTGTCTCCATCGAGAATGTTTGTGATCCTTTAACTGTGGGGCTGGTGGCCTGTATGGAAAAAAGACATATATCTAATGGTCAGTTCATCGTTCTAAGTGAAAATGGGGCACCTTTAACTTTCATAGGTTAACGCTGATGGTTTGCAGGTTCATCGTTTGTCATACAAAGGGAATGTGTCCTGAGAGCTGCAATACTTCACATAAGAAATCTGAGTCACCTTGAGATATTTTTATGTACAATGTTGGAATGTGATAATGCCGGTTTTGATGGATGCAGCGTGTGTGTTTGAAGCTGCACTGTATTCTGTATTCTCTTCACAGTATGCTGCTGCTTCTCTTCACTTGCTGGAGTGTATAGACGGTCCGCTGTGCTGTTTTCCATATTTCGCAGTCCGCAGAGTGAAAAGAAGGAATCTACCCAGCTGCTTTTGTGAAACTCTTTATTAGATGGATATCATCACTCTCTATTGAATCAAACTGTTTTTGGAATGAGTTTCACAGACACCGTGCTCAGTGAATTTATCGTCTGGATTTGTAGGTCTGGGCCCAGAGAATGGCTTACATAATCTAGCACAATTCTGCAAAATAAAAAAAACACCAAAAACAAACTTCCAGTGGAGCAAAATACTTCCATCTGCCGATTGTTTCACTGCATGGTATGCTATGTGTCATAATATGTATACCTGCAGAGGTGCAAATAAGCAAGCTTTCATCATTTGCAGCGGTGCAAAAAGCGGAACGAAGAATGAATCCATACTGAGCCTTTCATGAATTGACTTTCTGTTACAACTTCTCAAAGAGTGTTTGTTTTTTGTGCTGGCTCTTGTCACGCCCACGAGGGAAGTACTTTGGCAATAAAGCACCCTTTTCTTAAACAAAAAATGGCATTTGAACTTCTGAGAGGTTTTTGTTTTTTTCCTGCTATTTTTGCTCACATATTTTATTGTGTTGGAAACAGGAACATGTTGGTGCTTTGGTGGTTTCTCGTAATGGCTGTCTTCCTACATTTGTGCGCTTAACTCGGTCATTAGACTGTCTCTCATTGTAGGCTGTGAAGTGGCGTTCCATGACCGTTCACCCGTTGGGGTTCATAGTTTCTTTTACTAGATCTTTCTATTAGCTTCGAGCACGGCTTGACTCACGATCACAAGGCTTTGGGCTGACTTCTGACCTCAAAAGTTGTCTTGTTATTGTGCCTCTACAATTTAAACTGCACGCTGCAGACCTATCGTTTCCTTTCTCGCAGCATTTTCCGATTGCAGCATACATTTTTCTTTCTCGTAATCTTACAGAATAAGTTTATCGAGTGCTTTAAAAAGCAGTGTTTGTAGACTTACAAACCTTTTTGCTTAAACAAAGTTCAACAAAATATTAACTTCTTAGATCAGTTCAAGATTATATCAGACAGCTGTTTATTTACGCTGATGTGATGGCTGAGAGCCACATTTTAACTTAGTAAGTCCTAAATTTAGCCAAGTAATGCCATGGAGTAAACTCTGTTTGGGAACACTCGCCTCCAACAGCTGGAGATGTTGATTTCCAGATCCTGAAGTGCCGCCATGTGTTGTTTTTTGGTTTTCTAAATCATTAGCTATTCAAGGCAAGTCACGATGTGTAGTCTGTTTTGTTTTATCATTGGTAACATAAACACATGTTTTTGTGTGAAATGGTGGCTGGGTAATGATGCCAAACTGAGCTGTTTGTAATATTTGTGTGCGTGTGCATTTGGGGGCCATGTCAACACTTTGTGCTGTTTTTGCGTGCGTGTCTGTGTCAGGCTGCATCCTGCTGGGAAGGAGTGTCATTGCTATGGGCTGGGGGTGTCTGGTCTGGTCTGGTCTGGTCTGGTCTGGTCTGGTCTAGGCTGGGGGTACATTGAGTGTCAAGTACGCTAACGTCGGTCTCTGCACTTCATACACATGAATACTAAAAATGCTTTTGAGACGTGGCATTGTGTGGGCGAATGCATGTAAGATTAAATAAAGTATCATCAGATAAATGTAATTTATAGTTAACTGTTGACTTTCAATCCAACTTTGCTAAGTAGGACTAATGAACCGAGGCTAGTTCATGGTACGTGCCGTTTTGTCCGTCAGGTTAAATTCAGAACAGGTGAGCGAACGGCGCGCGTGGAGGAGCTGAGGGAGACGGCTCTGAGGAGGAGAGGGAGGGAGAGATGTTTGCAGGAGCAATAGGAAAAACAACGCAAACTCAACAATGTTTGAAACGTGCTGAAATATTCGCGAGTCATTATGAGACCGTGCCGGAGTACATTAGACCCTGGTGGGCCGCCATAATATTTACATTGTATGGGAAACGCTGGTTTTCTGTTTAAGCTGTAGCCTACATTACATTTGGCCGTTGTCTTGAGTTTATCATGTGATTTTTGTGACTTCATATTACCCTGTGGCATCCGCAGCAATGAAGATCTAATTTTATTGAAACATTGTGCACTGTATGAGACTCTCCTTCAATAAATTACCTTAAGATCTTTAAGCTAAAAGCTATAAAGAACAAGGCGTCAGTCACGTTTTGTAATTTTTAAATTAACTTATGGCTTAAACATTAAGTAACCAGGTGCACAACCACGCATTTAGGTTTAGTTGTATTTTAGTCTCTCATACTAGTTCAAAACTGTTCAAAACAGATGCAGCAAGACTGTGCATAACGTGGCCAAACTTATTAAGTCCAAATTATTATCTCCAAAGACAGACATCATGGCAGGAACCCACACTTGTGTGTCTGCAGTTTTTAGTATGTACTGTAGCAGCTTGTAAATGGTTTATTTGGTTAAAAACATCCACTTTCACTTTGTCTTTTTCCACATCTGTCCTCTGACCCTACAATAGCTACGGGGATTTATCAGAAAGAGGAAACTCTCGTACGTTATAAATGTCAGGCCTGGTGTTATTTCAGCACCAACAAGCTGCTCGCGGTTTACAAAGGTTCACCGTTAATGCTGCTAAGGGTAAGGCTGAGTAAGATGGCAGCTGTTTTGCTTCTATTTTACATCTTGGATTTCCAGCCTCCATTGATTGTTTTCTTTTTAACACATTTGGCAGCTTCTAGTTTGGATTCCGAGTTTGTGGTGGGAAGCATCCTGACCACAGTGGAGGAGTTCCTTCCTCTCTGTTGTAGTTTAACACTGATATGTAGGGAAACTCCACTGACTACTGTTACCTCAGTCACAGTCTGTTGATAACATGTTAAACAGCGAGGAGCATTGTGATTGCTGCGGTCATGCAAATTATACTAAAGTTCATGGCAGGAAACGCTTTAGTCATAACATTTAAAAAGTAAATTAACATCTTTGATGGAATAGGTTGACAGGAGGGAGCTGACACAAGAACAAAAATCTGCAAGACATTTGATCATTCCTTTATCTCAGGCACGCTCAACGTTTCCTTCCACTGATGAAACCCTGTCACAATAATATCTATACTTAGTGTCTATATCTAAACTAGTGTTGAACTGAGATGAACTCAGTCTGTATCAAGAAGAAATATATCAACAGATGGAAAAAAGAAGAGTCACCTTTTGGATGACGGAAGCATCTGCCTGAGTGATGACTATGGCATTGTTAGCAGCTTAGATTTTATGAGCATAGTGAAGGAGCAAGTGGTGAAGATATGACTGGTTTGAAGTTGCAGAAAAACCTCTTGAGAATCACACGTCAGTGGAATGTTGAGATTAGCCTCATTTATTGTTTTCAGTGGGATACAAAGCTGCACATCTATCGCTATGAGCGAACAGGAGTGTGAGTAAACCGTGTCCTCTCTGTGTGGAAGGTAATTTCTCTGAAACTCCTCTCCTGTTCGACACGTCTTTCTATCCTCCCCACACTTTGTCCTGGCCGTGACCTTAAGGCAGTCAGTCTCTCTTTACGTATTTGTCCTGCAGCTGTTCTAACCCTTTTGGAGCTGGAACGCTTCCTGAGTCAGATTGCGTCACCCGCTCGCTAATCTCTGATACCCTTTTGCCATGCAAATAACACTCGATCTTATTCCTTTGCATATCGTCCACACAGAAAATCCTGCAACAGTTTCCTGATGATGTCCACCTTTGACACCAAAGTGTTTCCTATGCTTCATCTGTGCGTCTTCAACAATCTGCTCCTATACGTGATTTGTATATGCAAATGTAGATACTCAGCACAGTTTGTCAATTTGCCGCGTGTCTGTTACGCAATTTAACAGTGAATGAGGGACTTGGAGAATGCATCTGCAGAGAAGACAAAATGTATCTGTGATTTTACTGTGATACAGCCGTATTTTCTGATGCACATCTGGATGCAATTCTTGGAACCCGATCACAGAACCGCAGCCCACCAGTCACGTCAGTTCAGTTAATTGTCAGTCGATGTGAAGATACCCCTGATCTCTCAATTGCTGAAATAGCTTGTTATGAAATCAGTTTTTGGCCGGATTTCCTCTTCATATTCAGGTCATGTGAAGGACAGTAAATAAGCGATACCTGTGAACTTGCTCCAGAACAATCCACCTTGGCTGCGTGCATGGCTCAGCCAAAGTCATGGTTAGATGCTGACGTGAATGTTACGTAAACAGTCCACTTGTGGTCTCTCCATACATGGTAAAATGAGTCTTTGGCTGATTGAATCAACAGAAACAGCAGTAAGATAAATCACGGAGATAGATTGAGTTCTTTTTTTTCCTTTTTTTCTCCCATGCAAAGAAACATCTGCTTTAATCAAGACAGACTAACAATCAGTCCTCTGGGGTTTTTCACCTGTTGCTGAGACTGTAATAAAACACGCAACTCGATAATAAATTATTAGATTCGTACAATCTAAATCAGATATATGTGTTTGCATGTGTGTGCTGACTGATGGCTGTGGCTAAACTATGGCTGCAGGAAATAAAAAAACATTAAATTCTTCTCTGCAATTTTGCGTTCATAACAGCTGGTCCCAAAAACAGACAATAGTTATTGTCTTTGAGCTGTGTCGGTTAGCATCTGTCGCTACAATGCGCCACACAAAGGCCAGCAGTCCATCCATTTATCCATCCATCATCCGGTAATGCTCATCCTCCTTAGAGGGTCGTGAGGAGGCTGGAGCCTCTACCGACTGTCATTGTGTGAGAAGTGCAGTACTCTCTGGACAGGTTGCCAGTCTTTCACAGGGCTTGAATGGTTTTCACTACGTGCTTTACGCATAGACAGACGTCGATGCAAACTGGAACTTGACTGGTTGAAGAAGGCATACAACCACGAGGCAGTAATTCTACTTTTAACCATAAAATAAAAGAATATAATATAATATAACAGATTGTATGTTGAAGTCCTCCCTGTGTCTGCGTAGGTTTTCTCCAGGTAAATTAACCGTAGGTGTGTGTGTGAATGGCCGTCTGTCTCCCTGTAATAGACCAGAGACCTGTCCAGGGTGTACCCTGCCTCGTGTCCAGTGACAGCTGGGACAGACTGGGATCGGCTCCAGCCCCTCCTGTATTCACCTAGGATAACTGCATGCAGATGGACAAGAGCATCGAACACTCACGTCTGTGGAGCTGCAGATAATAGCACAGTTTAGAAATAAAATTAGTGCAAAGCACAACCTGTCCTTTGCACTAATGTGACCTAAATAATGTTTAGTTTGATGTCTTTTTTTCATTATATTTTTGCTCTAAGTTTAGACAATGTTTGACATTTGCTTTACATATGTCTATACACAGTTGATACACTTCGATTGTAGAACACAATGTTTTCTCTGTCTCGAATCTTTTGCCCTTTTCTTACACTGAAACAAAGCACCTCATAAAAAGCGTCAGAAAACTCTTCTTAAACACTTGGACTATTTTATATCCGGCTTTTCCCAGTGGTTGTGTTTTTATAAGCTGATTCATGGCACAAATCTTCAGGCATAAGTCGTCATAAGCACATGCTGCGAGTCTTGACTTCTACAAGATTTCAGCATCACGTTCAGTTTACAATACGTCAGAGCACTCGTAATTGTTTTTTTATCTAATATGAAAACACTGATAAATCCCACACCAGTTCACACCACTTTTGAATTTGTGCAAGTTTAGATAAGATCTGTGCGTTCAGCTGTTTCATAAAAAGAGGCCCAGTGTTTGTACTGGCACAACAGCGCTTATTAAAGGCAAGTTAGCTGATTTATTGCCCCCAATAAATGGCGCATGTCCCCAAAGCTAGAACTACACTTAAATATGTGGATGCACATCTTATTTCGACAGACGTTGAGTAGACGGCGATAAGCTGTACCACACACAGGTTTGAGCTGCGATGAGCTGGAAGTGAGCCATGCTTTTAAACACGCACACGCGTGCCGTGAGCTCGGACAGGTTTGGTTCTTGTTGCTTCAGCTGCTTCTGCCAAATAAATAAATAAATAAATACACAAACAAACTGGATTTTGGGCTTCATCCCCCTCATGTCGTGCTAGCGGATGTTCAAATTAGCATGTTCCCTTTCAGGCCTGGGTTCTATTATCCTCCCCGATGGGGGTGCTTTATAGTTATCAGGGGGGTAGTATTTGAAAGCGCGGCTTGTTTTAATACAAGAGTGCAGCCTCATGGAATGTGAGGAATTCTGTCCTTTATTTTCATCCGTGGTTGAAAATTAGAACTCGGAGCACTCACGGCATGTGATTTCAATTAGAGGAGCTGTAAAGACCTGAAGACACGTAACGGTCAGACAGGCTGGTGTTCTGCGAGCACCAGTCTCCACGCTGGGTCTGGACACGCTCTCCTCGCCCGTACAGGTGAACAAAGGCAGAAGTAGAACCAGATCCCGTCGATTAAAATCGCATCCAATAGTGTGCGAAAGCTTCGGAAACTTAAAGGGAGGATGTAATAATATAAAGAGTTTTAGATAATTGCCTCCATGCGGAGTACTGACGAGAAAGACCCAAATCAAATCAGTCCCTTTTCCCTTCAACGTCACCACTTTACCTAGCACGCAGTTTGTCAAAATATGTGGCCGCCAGGTTGTTCCAAGCTCCTAGGAGACCAGTTGGCTTTGGATTCAGGCTGTCTTAGTGTCTCCTGTCTCTTCGTATAATCCCACTGACTCCGTGGTGGTGTTGAAATGAGGTCTCTGTTGGGACCGTACCATATGTTTCAGGACTCCCTGTTCCCTCTGCCTCTTTGTTTCTGTTTGGATCTAAACATCTAAAGTGTATATGCTAACATGTAATCCCCAGTCAAGGCCCCTCCGGCCTCAGAGCCTCATCTTGATTCATTCATTCATTGTGTTCTACAGAGGTCTACATTTCAAGGAGTCGATGACAGCAGGCTTAAGGTGCTCGCTGCCGGAGGACCTCGTGTCATTCTAGTAGCCGTTAATTCTCCTCATCGTTGAAGCACTTCTGCCTCCCTTGTGCATAGTGTCTGACCTCTGGCTAAACTGACAGGAGGGCTTCACGAGCAGTCTGCTGAGTCACGACGCCTGTCTGCGTTGGAAAAATTCATCTGCCAATGCCTTTGACAATATTATAACATCTATCAGGGTAGCTTGTACCACTTTTTGGTGGTGGGAGGGGGGCTTTTACATATGCACCTGGTCTGCTTCTCATAATATGGGACAGGTGCCAACATAGCTACAAACTCTCTAACATATTATGTCTGCCAAAGGAGCAAGTGCTTCTATATCTACATGGAAAAACAGAGATGCACAGTTCTTGCTGGAAGCCTGCACTGCCAGAATCTGCATATTACTATTTTACTTCATCCTCACACTGCTTGATATTGAATATCATCAGTCCAGCACAGTTTGTGTTCAAAGTTGTTTTCAGATTATGTTTAAAGGGCACTTGCAGCATCCTGGTATGGTGGTTTTGATTTCTTTGACCAACATAGCAATTTCCCATGGTTTTAGTGGTAGCCAGTGCTTACATTCTGCTGTTGAATGAAAGTAAATCTTCAATTCTGTTTAGTTGTGCACCAACCGATCACTTGTGTATTGTTAAACTGACAGTCCAAAAAAGCTGACTCCATCTGCACCGTATGTGACAACCAAAGTAAGGCCACATGTATTCAATTTCTGCCTCTTAGCCTCTTGACAGGAGACCATTTTCCCTTGGCTGACAGCATGTTTTAACTGTCGGAGAGTGACTAAGAGTTTAAAATAACTTTAGGATGAAGTCACTGGTTCAGACAATGCATTGTGACAAAGTGCATATTGCGAAACAGACCCTAAGAAGTTGTTTCTGGCATCCGAAGTGAGGGGAATTTTTCCTTAATTAGGAACTATTTCCTTTTTATTAGCCTTCAAGTTTGCTAAATAGGAATGTTTCAGACATATATCAACTACTAACTACATACTCTGTGCATGCTGACATGAGTAACTACATCGAATGTAGGATTCGGAGTTTTGCCAGACTGAGACATATGTGGTCCAGTGGGAAATAGGTGACAGGGTTATTTCACTGGTAAAGCTTTTGATAGTGAAACTTGCAGATCTGTGGCTTAATGTGAAGTTCATACACCTGCTATAGATCAGTGTGCGACTGAGTGTATGGATCTGTATGGTGCTTTTTCAATCTTAAATACTGGCTGCATGACCAAAACACACTTTGTATTAAGCTCTGTGTTGAAAAGTTTCTTTTTTCAGTGCCATTCAATAATGTCTTCATCTCCTAATCATATGTATCTGAAATCATTCACCGTTTATAAAGATGGACGATCCCTATGTTAGGGATGGTAAAAAATATCAATATGGTAATATACTTTTTCTTCTGACAGTTTTAATTTTGGATATCTTAATATCGATTTTAAGACGTATCGTGACACTAGTATTGTGATACGTATTGCATCATGAGGTCCTTGCCAACACCCACGCCCACCCTATGTGATGTCACCTGTAGGATTCCTGAAGTGTTTCTGGAGCTCACTCTGGTGGGTCCGACCTCAACATCTTGACAGTGCCTGAGTCCTCAGGATAAGACAGGGTCTATGATATGCCCACCAACCCACAAGCTGTAAAATAACAGCTTGAGAATTATCTTTGCACATAAAATGTGACGACGTAAAAAGGGGAGAGAATAAGTCCCTTTAAGTACTGAATAAAAAACATTGGTGGATTTATTTCGATCCAAGTCAGCCTTTCATTGGTAGGATCGCTAGGGTCATCCCTCGTCCTTTTAGTAGATTTAAATATATTAGATTTACTGCACGCATGTCTTTATTTCAGTTTAGCCTTTTTCACAGTTCCTCTTTCCAACTGAAAATGAACCAGAATAGATTTCTTAGATTGTTCTCACTTCCTAGTAGAGTGTCTTTTTCAGAAGTAGACCTTGGTGGTCTAGTCATGTTACCTTCCAGTCCAGTGGGTTTTTTTTTTTTTGTTGTTGATAAAGTGAGATCTTTAAATTTACGGTATTGTCGTTTCACCCAGAACTACAGTGATCAATCTACATTTTGTTTTATGAGTCTAATTTGATGTTACAGCTGAATGAATTGTTGCAGATATTTACCACAGCTGCAGGTGCGTTGGCTGGAAAGCATTTGTTCCTTGCATGAGTGGACACAGAACCACTGTACCATTAACAAAATGAAGTTAAAAATCCCACACTTCATGAAAGAAAGACATAGCATCAGTACTGATGTCGGCGCATTGTTATAGTTACCGCTCCCTCTACAGGCAGCTTTTGTAAAAGACGAATGTTCTCAAAGGGGGACATGTTGTATGTGTAATTATGTAATTATTTTATGTCCTTATGGAGTGATGTGTTGGACTAGCTGGTTCCTTTAACAATTGCTGTTGTCTTTTATGAAATTACGCTTGACTGTTCTCTCAAATAAATAGATTTATTTCTGCTGGTGAAACATAATGCAGTCCGTTATAATGGTTAAATTAAAGGGAATATGCTTTTAGTCCACCGCTCCGCTGGGGTAGTTTGACATGTGACATACGTGATGTTGACAGTGGGATGCAGGTGAAATCAATATGAAGACCTTCTTTGCCACTTGATGGATGTTACCTAATGAAGATACCAGGTCAGAACACTGACTACATGAAACATGTTGCCATCACGATAGTATTAATACAAAACTAGGCAAAGAGCTGGAGAGTAAGTGGCTTCAATTTCCAGCCCCACTAATTTTTCCTTGATGGTAAATTCTTTTGTAGCATCTCCTCAGCATGCTGGGTGCTTCGTCCTTGAAACTTTTATATTGGTACTTGAAAAAATCAGTATTAGAATTCATAAAATAATCTCAACCGTCCAGCCCAGCCCTTAATTGTGTACATTAATTGATTAACTGTCCTCTGCCCTGACTAACCCGTCATGTCGTTTTTATTCTACAGGTTCAGGAGAAGGATGTGGAAAGATTATTCAACGATTCCCCAAGAAAGACTGGGAGGGAACCGCCTTTCCTCAGGGAGTGGAGATGGTGAGTGATAACGGCAAAACATGATATGTATTGACTAGGAAGATGAGACTACGTAGTCTGTATGTTGAAGAAACTGATCTCATGTAAGATTCACCCTCTCTCCTCTTCTGGTGTCCTTCTCATACAAATATACTACATGGCTGTTTTGTTTTCTATGAGTTAACTTGTTATGAAACTCTACATATAATTGACAGACTGAGGTTTGCGTGGTTGCATTATTGTGACTGAGACCTTTTCTGGCCAGTGTCACAGTTTCACAGTACAAACTGTTTTCAGTTAATGTGTCTTTTCTAGTTAGAGTGCTGTGTTCCTTACTCGATGTGAAGCAATGTGTTCATTTGCATAACACGAGACACAAGACACATTTGCTGTAGCATTTTTTGTGTCACAAGCTTACAGATTACCTCTTGGGGGATGTTTTCATATTTTAAGAGCAAGCTTTCCCTTTGGAGCTTGTGCAGTAGATAATGGCATTTCCTGTTTCAGTTGGATTCATAACGATGTTTACTCAAGCTTGTTTTAAAGCCTTTCCACTAATTGGGGAACCTCTTTGCTCAAATTCCTTTTACCCTATTATGCCCACCACACTATCTTGTTCTCGTTGCTGCTTGTCCCCAGCTTCGTCATATTACAGGAAAAGCTGTGTCGCCTAGTTTGTCCCCTCCCTTTTCACAGGGTGACTTTCAGGGGTCTGCAGCAGGGGGTCTGTTCTCCTAATATGGACAATGCATTGGATGGACAAATATTTGTTTATTTAGGAAAACTGTCAATCTCATTAGCACTTGACAGCATCAAACTGTGTGGGAGAACATTAGAGTCTGTGTTGTATGTGATTTCGTTAATTTGCTTTGGCTACTGCTGACAAGCTTTTAATGACCAAGCAGAACAGTTTTGGCAGTCGACATGGAGGGAAAACAGTATAAAGACTTGCATCATAAAGTACATGTAAATATTAAGATTTTGCCTCGTGTTTCTGCTCTACTGAAACCAGCGAGTCATGGAAAGCCGGGGGCTGTGTAATGGTTCTTTACATCTTTTACTTCAGACTCAATGAACGTTTGAGCTGTACCAGATCACGAGGTGGATGAAATGTATGACTGGGATGGCAGAATGCTGCCAAAGTTCAGAACATCATTTGACCCAAGAATGAATGTCAATTGTTCTCTTTCCCAGTTAAGACAAAAGCCAGATGTTAGTGGTGTTTTTGTCTTGTGTGAAAGGGGCTTTATGGTGCAAAAAAAAAAAATATATTATTGGAGCAAGCAGGTCCACGTTTAAGTACTTACCCATTACAAGATCCGTCGTAGAAATTTGGATGGGTGCTGCCAAAAGAAATGTTGTGTGTTTTCTATCTGTGAATGTATGTTTTGTGGTAATTGGAGGCCCAAGGTAACAATAAGGATTAGATCATTTAGAAGCCAAACGATGCAGAGCAATAGCAGGTGTAGCTGCCAACAAGTTTCATAATATGGGTCAGATGTCTAAGCCCAGATAAATGCAGAGAGCTAATATAAACATAAAGCATTCTTCACAAACCCATGTTTAGATGAAGTCATTTCTCCACTATGACAGGGTCCTCAGTACACAACACGATATAGTTCACATTGTGTTCTAACTTAGAATAGAGATGATTTGTGGATTAAGAGTTACTAATGACTTATAAACTCTGGGGTTTTATTTTGTAGCTGTAGATGAAATATTTGCCTCTCTGCAAACACGGTCAAAAGGATACTGTTATTCCAAGACTGTGCAGCGGTATTTATAAGGCAGACAAGGACAAGTGAGCCTGTTATTGTGTACGTATCGTGAGTGGGTGGTTTGAATGGCATGCAGGCGTCTTCCTGTGTATCTCACTGACTTTGTTGGTGGCCGTCAAGAATGTCTTTACTGTTTAGAGACGAGCAGTGCGTCTTACGGCAAAGCACTGCACCCTTTAAGGCCCTCAAACGTTAATGGTGACTTGTGAAACCATAAAAAAAAAAAAATGACAGGATAGCCTGTCCAGAAAGCGTGTCAAGACTTTTTGTTTTGCAGAATTGCTTTGACACAGGGTTGAGACCCCTGTTTTCTATTCCGTGACTCTGAGAGATGAATCAGGGTGGCTCCACATCATCCCTCAAGTATCCTGTCATGTCTTCATAGAGTTTAAATATAGAAACACTGCAACAAATTTAGCTAGATGTATCATATTAGTGTTTCCAGATGTCACTGAGGTCCTGCATACCATATTCTGTGGGTGTGTTCAGATTTTTTGTATTCTGTCGCGTTGAAGTGGCCCCTCCGATGCTTTTTCATCATGTGTCAGCCCAGACTGAAATTGAGACATACTGCAATCCCCAGTCTGCAAAGAAAGCACAAGGGATGATGTTTCTCGTTAGTTCTAGTTCAAGCTGAAACAAGTGGATGCGTTCAATGCGAGTCCCTTTTTGAGTTCTTTTTGAATCCCCACATATTTGCTGAAACCTGGTCACACAGTGTAGACTATTGAATGACATGCTGAATAGGATTCGTATGTTGAAATCTTCAATTGTCCTGATGAAAAAGCCCCTTGAGGAGTAAGCAATGACAGAAAAGAGGGGATTGTTCCAGAAATTTGCTTTCCTACTATGTGGTGTGTGACAAACTTTGGTCAAGAGCCAAATGACTGAAATTCCAACTTTGAAGCTTTAATGAAGATACACCATAGTGTTTAACAGACCCACTAGGCAATTTGCATTTTGGCTCTGTTTCGGGCTGGTATGTAAACCATTATTATTTGCAGATTTCCTCGACTCCATGAAAAAGAAAATGACTCTTTTACAAACACATCTGTAGAAAACAGTGGATGAAGCTGAGCACGAAAAGCATTTTGTGGTCACAACAGGCCCCCAGCGAACTAAATAACCACAGATGAGGAATGCACCAAGAAAAAGCGTTTACAACTTGAGCTTGGAAAAATGTGTTTCTAATCTTTCCAAGCAAGTGATGATGATAGAAACCAGCTCAAATCCTCATCTGTTATGGATGAGCCAGGTCTTTAGATGGAGGTCAGTACTTCGTTCACCTAGTATATTTCCATCACCTTGCCCTCCAGTGTCACGGCGCAGTCCACATGGTTTACTGTAAATGGACAAAGAGACTGAAGTCAGTACTACTGTGGGGCCTGGTAAATTCCACCAACAATTCCAACAATTTGAGAATTAATAATAGCTACCTTATATTGTTTTGGACATTATCAACTAAACAAGAGTAGCAGAGTGAACTTCTATTTCTGTGACACTATTTCCGATGTATTCCTCCCATACTCACTACAAAGGTTTTCTATGTTTTCCCTCCGAATAAGTACAAGGAGTCTGACATTGATAATGTGACAGACAAAAAATAGCTAAACTGTGTTGTTCTAAACATAAACTCCCACCAACAACACAATGAGAAAAATGTTAAGTTAAACCTAATGACTGCATTACAGGCAAACCGCTAACAAAATTAGCATCTACATGGTTTGGAGCGTTTAAGTGCTTCAGTGATCTGAAGGCCCATTCAAGACTCAACACGTGTGAGCAAATCCATCCCCTTAAACGTGGAAGGCCACGTGCCCTAGTCATATAATTTAGGGCCAGTGTCAGTCTACCGTATTGACAGGTTATTACTGTATTTTTGTGAGAGTCCGGCGCCCTGATGGAAAACAGGGCTCGTGAATATTTGTTTGGAAGGTCTGGCGGTGACTAAGCACTTTTTGGGATCTTAGCAATAACGTAGTCACAGATCGCCTGTAGCAGAGTGTCGGTGATCATTCCTGAGGTGTGCTGTGGAATACACTGCAGCTGGAGTTTGTTACCTTCCCATCCCAAACGCAGTGGGATAGACAAAGCAAAGGATTCCTGGACATTTTGGAAAAGATGTTTGACTGGAACTTACCGCCAATTACCAACAGCACTCCTTTGCACTCTTTTAAAGATGTCTCCTCACCCAGCCTCTCGCTCAGAACCCCTGGGAAGTTTATTTATTCGTTCTTCTTTTTATAAGCTGGAAAGTGATGGTCTGTTTTTCCATTCAAATTAACCACTTGAAATGAAACGGGCCACACAAATGCCAAAGCAGCGCCTATGATTACTTTGGTGTTCACTTTTGAATTGCTGAGTGGGCTTGTCTCATTACGAGCATCCCTGGTTAAAGGCTTGGCGCATATTAATATTTGTAATGTTTGCTGCTTGTAGACATATTGGTGTAAAACCAGTATTTGTTCGCTCCACACCTCTGTTAGTCAATTTGCCCTTGAGTGTTTCAGGCGTCAACCACCAGCAGTGTTTTCTTTCATGTTTAATGAGCCATTTTAAGTGTTGGTATAAAATCTAATGTGTAGGACAACCACATTGACAATAGGCTTTTTAATCTTATCCAAGCACTGATGAGTGTTTGGAGTAACAACAACACAAAATCTTGTCCAAGCTTGCTTTTGCAGGTTGCAGTGCTTGGCAGGAAACTGACATGACAACATTTTTTACCACCAACTTCACCTAAATCAAACTTTTGTGTTTTGGCACAGTGATAGAAACCTCCCTCTGATTTCCGACACAAACGCTTTTAATTACATAAAACTAACAGAGTAAGTATTATAGACTAGATTTATCTCTTTGTTCTCATTAAATGCACTAATCCATGCCAGTCAGTGTCATCTGAATGTTAATAATTTCTTCACAAAACACAGTGTTAATGTTGGGTTTGGTTATTCGATAAACATTTGCTTTTTTCGTGGAATGTAAAGCTCATTTTTTCTTATTGTTGAATATGAAAAGCAAAAGCTATACGATTCAGAATGTACGTGCACACATGTGTATTGTTTTATCTGATGTCTTTATTTGAGTTCCACTTGTAATGCCTGACAGCTGGAAAAAATCATCCTTTTCATGGAAAAGTTTAACTCCTACAAACAACCTTATGCTGTACGCATAACTTGACCACACAGCATACGTTTGATTGTAAAAATAATCCAAAGGAATGTGACATATCTCAGACAGTATGTAATCTTTTGACTGAAACTGACCTCTCTGCACCCTGAAAATGTCAGGCACTGTATACTGTGTAATGGAAATGTGTAGCTGTTTGTGTTTATGCTTCGCTCTGTGTATGTGAGCGTTGGGTGAGGAGGGACGCCTTGACAACTATGCCCGAGAGGTCAAACGCATTCCAAAGCACCACGGAGTTCAGCGTCGAACACGAGGGTCAGTTCATTACATGTAGCCTGCAGACAATTTTCTGCCAACGGCCTCATTCCTGCTGTCTCCTGTGTAGTTATGATTTGCGGCAGTAAAACAAAATGTGTCTGAAGAGGTCCCCTCATGAGTTCTATTTGTTAATTTTAAAGATTAAAACACAGCTAACAGTAATAAAATTACTATCTGAACAAGAAATAGACGTGTAAACTTTTGTTGATACTAAATGGTCAAAGTCAGGTTTTAATGGTATTTCACCTGTTAGCAAAACTACTAGTAAACAGATTAACTGTGTAATATCTTTATTCAGCATCAAGGGCTTGTATTAAGCATGCATTTATTAAGCTTTATTAAGAGACACATATTGGCTAATGCTGACTCACTAATGTTAAAATATGGCTTTTAAATGTCAGTTTCAAATTTAATGCTTTTGGGTTTTTACCAAGTAATTGGGAAACTTCATCTTGACCTTGATTGGCAGTCTTCACTACTTGACAATATATCTTAAACTAGTCAGAAGAAAAAAAAAATAAGCGTAATATTGTAGAAATATTTCCTGTGGCTTCTCTAATTTTCTTTGTCTGTAATTGTGTTGCGCAAAAGCATTTTACAACAATAATTACTTTTAATTGATGCATATCAACATAATAACGGGTTTGGTTCCATTTCCAGTAGATTGCTAAATATGCCAGACATGAACTAAAGCTGTTATGGGGGTCAGATGTTTTTGAAAACCCCTTTGCTCAGCAGTTTTAGATCGACAACACAGTAGCTGAGGCAGAGTGTTTGTTGATGTTAAAACCTTCCCCTTGTCCCTCTTTGACGTATTTCTTCATTTGTTTTCAAAGTTTGCATGTGACCTGTCCTCACCTTTACAGAGTGTAGCATTTAGCCTTAGGTTTGGTAAAAACACCTTGGCCCAACTCTGACTCTTTCCACTTCACAATAGAAACTCTGCAGCGACCCAGTGCGATGCACAGTGTGCGCTGTGGCTTCTGTTCCGCTCAGTCAGCTCGGCAAGTGGAGTTATGCCTCCAACTGCATACAACGCCTGTCATTTGCTTTTTGTCCTTCTGCTTACTCAGTCATATATTGGTAGCCATAATAGTCAAAGAAAGGAAGACATTTCCACAAATGTCCACCGCAGTGACCCAAGAACCGAAGCCAGTAAAAGTGCTTAGGATGCAGCTCTTCTAATGGCTACTAGATTCCTCTGTCTAAGTAAATAAGTTTCCACAACACATTATGGTCTCACTGGCTAAATTTATCTGTGGTGTGTTTTTTTTTTGTTGAGTGTAATTGCTTGATTGACAAGACTGTCTACCACACTAAGTGGCTGCTGCTTTCTTGTCGCTCCACAGATTCCCCAAGGCGTCTCCATTCTTTGCCCAAATTTGATTTCTAACCCTAAAAACTTCCGCTACGGTGGTCCCTGGTAGACCCAGATCCACTCCTCAGAAAGATTCCACAACATTAAGAGCGTCAACATTAGCACTACATCTTTCCCTCTCTGCTGTCCAGAGTTTTAAAGAAGGCGGGAGGACTTCCTGTTGATATAAAAAAATGTCTGCAGGTGACTGACTGACTGACTTTCATGGATTTCTCATTTGCGTTGTTTTTGTCTTCTCCATTTGTGTCAGTCGTTTGCTTCATCAGTACGTTATCTATAGTTGACCAAATCACATAGATTACAGTATACAGAGTGCCCTCTCTGTCCAATAAGTTCCACAACCATCCAAACACAGAATGGAGAGCAAGGATTGTTCAGTTTGTGACAACCATCAGGCATAACATTATGATTGCCTTCCTAATATTGTGTAAGTCTCCAAAAGAGTTGTGATTCATCAGAGAATGGACGTGTTTCCTCTCAGGGTGTCCTGTGGTGTCTGGAAACAGAATGTTGGTAGTAGATTTTCGTGTGTGTGTCTGTGTCTGGCTGCATCCTGCTGAGGATGGCTGCTGTCATCAAGGAGTGTCATTGCTATGGGGTGGAGGTGTCTGGTCTGGTCTAGGTGGGTGATGCACGTCTAAGTAATATTCCAATTGAATGGTCCAGAGGTTTCCCACCAGAACAGAATGGTCAGTGTTATTTACTCTCATGGTAGTGGTTTTAATGTTGTGGCTGATTGGTGTGCATACTCTAAATACAAAAAAAAAAAAAAAGATCTGTAATAGCTTATTACATTACTTATAGAAAGATGCTTCATATGTAATGCCGTATGTATTCCCTACTTGTTTTCCTCTGACCGAAATGTTCAGACATAAAATTTAAAAAATGCTCTTCAGGGCTCCTCAGATGAAGGAATGTGACCTGGCGTGACCAGACTGTAAACCCTGCGTGTCATTTCTCAGTGTAGAACGTTGAATTCTTGCACTCATCCCTGAATCCCTGCTGTAATTAGAAACGTGCATTGTACTCCCAGAAAGGATGCTAGAGTTATTCTGAAAATTTGTAAACTACCGCCTTCACGTGTTGATACGTCTGCCAGGCGGGAGTACAAATGGAAACGTTTTGGGAGAAATTGATATAAGAACTTTGTATACACATTGTTTTTCACAAAGAGTACTTAGAGTCCCGTTAGACCTGACCCCCCTGGGCTTAGTTCAGGTTCAGATCACTTGAGAGAAGACTCCTACAAGCATCCATCTAGCCTTGTTCTCTCTCCCTAGGTTCGGGTAAGCAAATCATGACAAAGCTAAACTGCACTATTCACAATCAGCCATGTTGGTTAGTCAGAAATTTGCCGCGTTCCAAACCACAGACTGATGAAAGAATGGAACCTAATTGTATCACTTAATGAAGTCACTCAAGTGGCCATAGCTTGACATGGCGCTCTGCACGTCGGTCTTATGATGTTTGTAAAACTATGAGAGAAAAGCTAAACAGTGCATTCCAGATAGCAGGAAGCCATTCCAGCCAGGAGGATAATGGGATCATGTGTTTGTCAGGAAGATCCACAGATGAGTAATCAATGCTTTATGTGCCAGTGAAGCTAAACACATCAGGAAACAAAGCTGGAGCTGTCAAACAGCAGGACTTTCCATACCAAAAAGCACTATGAGCTAACCAGGAAATGGGAATACACAGGATGAAACTAAGCCAGAGTACACTGGAGAGCGCCAGTTCTCGAACTTGTAGATAAAGTGTAGTAGATTTTAGTTTTCTACACTCGAAAAAATGTGCTCGCTCCCTGATAGACCCAAATCTGAGAATTATAAATAGAGAGCTACCCCCAAAACAAAACACAAATGTGTAAATAGCTGCACAGATCCCATGCAGTTGTGAAGTGGTGCCAGGTTGACAGGTCCAGGACACCAGCAGTTTTTGGATACCCAGACTATCCAGCACATTCTCTACTTCCCATCTGAAGTGCTGGCTGGTTTCAGACGCCTCTTTACTTGGCTACTGGTGAATACCACAGTTTGTGGTAAAAATGTGCTGACTACTGCTGACACCACCGCTTTGGCCGGTCACATAGCTTGTGTCCACCACAAAGTCACAATGTATGTATGTTGTACATTTATTGATAACCTATTTATTTTGAGGCCTACTTATTTGCGTTACATTTTAAATGTTTTGTGCGTATGTGTCAGTCTTATCCACTGACAAAATAATACCAAGTTACACGTTTTTAGTCGTGCTAGTAACAGTGTGTAGTGAGGAAGGCAGTGCTGGGTGATTATCTAGCCCTGGAAGAGCTAATACTTGGTGCAAGACCTGATGCTGCAGACGTCCAATTCAAACGTGCATGCAGTTCCATTTGTGTTGTAATTGGTGCTTGCCACAGTGTGCACTGTTTATTATTATATTATTATAAGGGCCGCTCACAGCGAGCACAGTGCTTCTGTGGATGTTTCTTAAAGTCTCAGTGTGACTTTGAACTTTTTAGTTACAGGATACTAGATAAAGACTGGGCTGTAGCATTGAGTCATTGATTATTCCCAAGGTGTGCCAAGCTACACAATAGCCCTCACTCAGCATTAGTTGCCTTCCTGACCCTTGCACAATGGGCAGACACAGCAGACAATTTGTTGTGAGCTGGAAAAAAAATTCTCACTTGAAGTTTAAAACCTTCTTTGTTTTCTTTTTTTGAATGCTAAAGTGGTGAACTAATAATCATCCTCAAAACAAGCTTCCATTTTGTTTTTGTGGCAGATTCCTGGTCTTCATAATGACCATGCCAAGCCTGGCGGACTTGTGCAGACAACATTCACACCAGACCCTTGTAGGCATGTAGACATGTCTGTCTCTTTCTGACACTTTCCAAATTCACAGCTCACTCTGAATGCGCTCCGCTAGCAAAGAAGATCAATGATAGAACAAATCCTCACGTAAGTGAGATAAATGTAGGACAAGGTTTGAGACACTTTATATCTTATTGGAAAGCTTTTACTAAGTTTTCAGTCTTCACTTAGCTGCTCAGCCATCAGTATTAGAGCCAGGGCGTCATTTATCTTTTATAGAATCGCTACTTCAGTCACTATTCATAAAAGTGCTTTGAAAATGTTTACATATTATATAATGACATATTATATAATGCCATGTGTTATGAGTTTGGACATCACATTCAAAGTATGTCATAGAAAACATCCTCTGTTTTTGTTTTAGAACAACACCATAGGCTGTGGCCGGATGCCAAGTTTTTTTTCCTCATACTACAATTGTGTTCTTTCAATATGTCCTCCACTCAGAGGGTTAAGTCGTCCAGTCTGTGTCCAGTGGTGAGACATTTTCAGGATAAATGTCTCACTCGAATTGTTTTTTTGAAAGTTAAATGGTAACTGTACAGTTTTAAAGAAACCATGCACGTTAAAAGGGTCACCATTCAGTAGTTTGTTGTGTATTTTTTTAACAGAAAAATGTAATAGTAACACATTGATTACAGAAAAAACAAGGTCATTTTACACATGTTGTGTTAACGCCAAACATTTGTGAGATCTGCATGTGAGGCTTAATGTGACAAAGGGCCTTTGTTGGCAAATGTATTCTTGTGAGTTCCGCAGGAAGCTCATTAAATCCCTCTGTGCTCATACACACTCTAACACGCACTTCACAAATTCACAATTACTCTTGGCACTACATTACCATATAGTCAGGAGAGGAACCAGATTTGTTGTGGTATGAATGCTCTTACTAAGGGCAGAAGTGAGACCAAGACCTATGGTGAGTGCTGTGACTTAGCCAGCGCCCCACAAGGCGGTGGAGGAAGCACCTGTTTCACAGTCATTATCTGACTGAGCTCTGAAGGGTTCAGCACTATGACGCAGGGCACCCATTGTACAGATCCACAACCTCGGGACAGAGCTGTTTACACTGCACTTTCATGCATCACCACACGTGATCAGGAATATGTTTTGATGTTTTGTGTTTACTTTTTGAAAATAAACTTTAACGGTTGCCTTGTACAGATACAGAAAACAACCTTATTACCTCAGCCGCTACAGGTAAAAATGCTACAGTAATGATATGATGATCAGAAGTGACATGAAAAAAAAAAGCAGCATCCAAACATTCAAATAATGTCATAAAACTTAATTCAAATACATACAGTACATGCTGTAAAAACACATTAAATGTATAGGGTATCAAAGTTTGGGTGGCCGCTTTGGGACTCTGGCGCCCCCGGTGGTCCTACAGCACAAAAGACACTGTCGTCACTCTCAGGGAACACGGCCAGCCTCCCACACATCTGACCCGGGGACACGGGAGGCCCTCACACTTGGAACTTTAGGTACCGGTTATTGTGCTCTGTTCCTTAGTACATAAGCAGTGCAGATCAGACGCAGGTGAAGTGCTGGAAGGTCCGATGCACATCTGCAGTCAGTCTAAGTTTGGAGGCCAGATATGACCTTTTAGCAGGAGGAGGCATCAAGGTCATTAGCTGTGTGGATAAAATCACCCAAAGCCCAACAGTGTGTCAGGGATCTCGCACAACTTATCATAGGTTAATACTGTATTTTGAAAATTTGTCAGAAATAGTCAACATATCAACTCATGCATGTCACTGATTTGCATCTACTTGTAGCAGTTGCTACAAAAATCATTTAAAAACAGGTCCACACTACCTGCTGGTGGGGGTCACTCACTGTATGTAGTAGTGCGTGTATGCGGGACGTATCGCTCACCAATCCTTTGTTTTTCAACTACTGTGTCAGGCAAACATTGTAAATGTTTGGTTTAATCACTGCTTATGCCTGAAGTCCTTCAGTCCTTTAGATGTTACAGGCTAATGCTAAGTAGAACCAGAATTGGAGCAACTGGGCGCTGTTTATAACTCTTAAAGCTCTCTTATCTACCATCGAAAGTTAGAAAGTCAATCCCTAAATATTATTACTGTTGCTCATGCTTTTAACAGTACAATGGCAATTGCAACAGTTTCTGTTTATTTGATTTGAGAAACTGGGCTTTTATATTAATTGGATTTTCTCTTAAAAGTACAGTGCTGACAGTCAGCCTGTGATTAATAGAGTAGTATACAAGGCGTGCTCATACATGGCCCGGTCCGGTGGTGTTTTCCAAAATGTTTTAAGCTTTACGCAGCCGATCTTAACGCCGTAGTTGCTTCAGTTTTGACAGATCCCGTCACCGTAATGGGTGGATTTATTGAGTTATGATTGTTTTTTTATTGAAGCAGTTTCAGTATCAGCTTTATCACTCAAACCTTTTATTAAATAGTGCCGGGAAAATCCACAGACTTTCCTTGGATTCGGAAAGGGAACTTTTCTGTTCTTCTGGATGTTTCACATAAGGTCCTTCCACGAGATGTTATCCAACTCGTTTATGCTCGCAGCCACTATTAACCTACTTTTGACAAAATCAGAGTCACTATAAGGGTTGTGACGCTCGAGGTCTCGCTTGAAAGGATGAAGACCGGATGAATCCATCTGACAGTGGAATGATTTAAGCACAGGAATGCCTTAATTCTCCAAGGGGTCCTTTTTATTTTCCCCTTTCTTCATTCCTGTTTCCAAATTGCATGCGGTGAATGGGTCGCATGTTTTCAATTTATGTTGTTATTTTGAAATAAAAGATTTGCCCCCAAGTGAACAAATCTCCCCGTGGTATGTCGGAGTGCAGTTGTCTTGGAGACTGTTGCTGGCCTGTGCATGACAGGAAAAAATAAAGGTTGAATACCTTTTTCATGTTCAATAAAAATGTCATTGTAGTATTTTGGTTCTGATGTTGCATTTCCTGCACATATGGCATTTGTGAAGTCAGACATGTGTAGAGTTCTGTTTGCAATGTAGCTACGTGACTCTTTATTCCTCGCCTGACTAGACATTTTCTTTAATTTACTGTGGTCCATCATGGTCGACTAAAAATATCTAGCTCTAAAGTGAACCATATGTGCCTCGTATTGCATAACGGATCAGCCAAAGGAGCCTGGAGTGTTGGTGACAGCGCGGGGAGAAGAGTTGAGGGTAGGAAGAAGAGGGGAGATGCCACCCCTGAATCTTCTGTTTCGGAGCTAAGCTGGGAGCAATAAATTACCCCCCCCCCCAGGCCACTGAATAGTATTGCGATAACAGTACTATTATGGTCATTTTGTTGACAGATTTTTTTTGTAATCATCATTCTGACCTTGAGCCGAGGCTGTGCATGTTTGTGCGCCTGTTTTGCGCGTCAAGCCGCTCGACCGGAGCAGCCGTCTCTGGTTGTTTTGTCCGCCGCTCATCCTGCAGACCTTATAAAGCCGCGGTGCTGGACAGGCGACATGCCATTGACCTTCTCAACCCCGGCCAGCCCCTCTCTGGCCCCTGACACTTAGCTCCTCACTTACCGTCATTGTGTTGTCTTCCTGGCTTGCGACTCCTCCACATGAATGGGGGAAGAACACGGTAGAGGGAAGAGGATGATGGAAGTACACGGTGTAGCGCACATCTGTCGCTGAAGTTTTCCTGACCACATTGTCTTGGCCGACGCTTTACATAAAGGCTCCATCTATAGTTCAGTCTGTTCAGTCTTCTCCGAAAGAAAGAAACACAGAAACACCTGCTCAAATATTTCTGATAATGTGGGTTCACAGTTGTTTACATTTTTGTGTTGGATCTGTTAAGGGGGCTGCCCATAATCCTGCATCGTCTTTGCAATCACCTCTCAAAAGTCTTTGCATAAAATATTTTTTTGTCGTCGTCAGAGGAGTGTGGATGAAAATGTTTTCTATTCTTTCTGTCATTCAGTTTAGGTCATTCTCGGATCAGAAGAAACCACTTAGTCTACGCACGTTGTATTTCTGTGCGGAGACAACGTGGAAGAACTCTGGTGTCTGATTTGATTTAAGTTTGTAACTCAACCAAATTCTGAAATAAATAAATCCCCCTTTTTGCAACTGAGCTCATTTGTGGTAACAGGAACTCTTTAAAGATTTTATGACTCTTCGAGGTCTGTTTGTATTTCCCTAAGTACAGGACTCTCAAATGTTGTGGTTATACTAAAAACTCTGTAAACCTTTTCCAGTCGTGATTCAGTTGTGTCACACCAGTGAAAAAACCCATCTGACTTTAAAGGGAGATGCCATTGTCTCTTTGTCCTGAGTCATCTGTAGTAATGGCCGCTGCTGCCTCAGTTATAGTTGGTCTGTCTTGTCATAGGGGGGGAATGTACGCTTGTCATATTCACCCGTAACCCCCTGTGTTGCCTGCTTTTTCTTGTGATTGGTGCCGCTCCTCAAGCGCTCCGCTGTGACGATGCCTAGCAGGTCAGACTGCATATCCAGTGTCGTGGGCTGAGTCGGTGAATAGTGCGGTCGGGAGTCAGTCATGCCAGGCGGTAGCACATGACGCGGTGCATAGGGCAGCAGTTTTGTCGGCTTTGACATCAATGCTGCAAGTGTGTCCCAGAGTTCCTTTGTCACTTGACTGAGGTCTAATTTAGGAACGGGAGATGTCCTTTCTCTCTGGTGTGTGTGTATGTGTGTGTGTGTGTGTGTGTTTGTATATGTGCTGTATAGAGACTATCTTTCTTGCATGTTGACCTTTGCACCTGTTGAGCTGCAGTGGATGCCTGTGCCATGCTATAGATGGATGTACAGTACATGGATGTACAGTACATGAGTGTTCAGTACAGTTCAGAGAGTAGCACAGGAGAACACAAACACACTTCACACAGCTGTTTTTTCTGAAGTTATCTGACCTTTAGATTGATATTTCTAATAGAATTCTCCTTCTTAAACTTATCTTTATTAAGGTGATTAGTAAGTTAAAATATTTAACTGCAATGAATGCATGATTTATACAGTTATCAAGCGACTGACAGTTTTTTAAACAACATGTTTTAAATGTACCTGTAAGAAATGCTCTCAACACTCTCATCAGCATGGAAGTAAATACGCTTGCTTTGTTCATATCATATTCAGAGCTAAGGGCTCTCTGCTATTCATTCAGGAGAAATTTACCATCACATTCATTTATTACAGCTGCATTCCTTTTTTTTGGCTAATCTTGGTCTAGTAGGACCATCCTCAGAAGTGTGACCATGTGTGTTTACTTTTACACTGAATTCTGTATTTGACTAAATTTCCCAAGTTTATACAAGAAGTCAAGCGTGTTTTCTTTACACATAGCTAGCTGCATTAAAAATGATAAAATGTACAAAGCAAACTGCAGCCATTTAAGAGATCCCCCCTACTTAGAAACAGAAAGGCAGGACAGACCAAGAAATCATCATCGTCATGAAAGTGTGTTTAAAGTCATATTAACGTCCGACATGTTGGATAAAAGAAGCCATAAATTTTTACTTTGACTTTCTCTCATTCGTTTCAAAGTTTGTATTGGGCCCAGCTGCAGTGTTGAACCCAGGCTATGTAGTTAGACAGCAATAGATTGTACGTAAAATGATGTCGCAAGTCAGTCCCTGAATGCGGTGAAGTTTACTAAACACTATCTTTGAACCTGTGCCAGCCCTCAAGTGTCTCTCTGCAGACCAACAGTCAAGATAACGGCGTAAAGGAAACACTCCTTTAATATCGTGGAAGTCAATTAATCTTTTCACCATTGTGTCTCCACGTGCTCTCTGCATGCCGCTGTGCCGCTCTCGCAGATGTATACAGTCCTGCGATTACACACAGAAATATAACACGGCCACACTCACAGGATGTTATATCTCCTGTGATCTTCTGAGCTATGCAGTCCCAAATGTGTTTATCTCTTCGCTGACAACAATGAATGGCATAGTTGGAATAGTTTAGGACGGGATCACAGTTATCCGCACTTGTCCTTGGATCCTGTCTGGCCGGAGTGTGCATGCACACACGCACAAACACACCTCGCCACAAAGCAGGTTTAACAGATTTCCTGTGGACTATTGTATGAGCTGGAAGATGGTGGCATCCTGGGCCAAACCTCCAGTCAATCCCCCCCCCCTCGCTTTTTCCTCCCTTCCTCTCATAATCTCTATTTTCCTGCCCTCCTTCTCTTCCTCAACTCCCTTCTCTCTCTCCTCTTATTTTTTTTTGTGCCCAAGAGACACTACCTTGCCAGTGTATTGGTCTTTGGCTGTACACAGATCCATCAATCCATCTGTTTTTGCCCTCACCCACGTCCTCCACAACCCAGCCTCTCCTCCTCCTCCATGTGTCCCGTTATCCCCTGTGTAACCCCTGAGGAGCAGTCTAAACACCCTTTTCAGAGCCAGGGCCAGGTGGGCCTCCAGCAAAACACAGAGAGACTAGACACAAACACTTGGCTCCCTCACCAGATGCCTGCCTCCCTCCCAAATGTTGGCACTCTGTCATGTGCCACTTTTGTTTTGAGTGTTCTCAGACAATAATGCATCCATTTCTCAACACGGTGTGTTTATTATTGACTAGAAAAATTGGAAGTGTTTGTGTGAACATTGACAGCAGTCTAAGTGTCTAAGTCTCTGTAAAATAGTTTCATTGATAAACTGTATGTCTTACACAACACCATCTTGGAAAAAAAAAAAGATCGTGAAAAAAAAAAGAGGTTGTGTTTTTCTCCCCAATTCACAGATGTTTTCTGTCGTGATTTGAAATGACTCACGCGGTTGCTTTGAGATTTAAAATATGTGTAAGATGCTTCTTATTATGGTAACAATGTTTTGTTGATCACAGTTTTCTAAAAATGGCTTCGGTTTTGTCATGCATCGAAAATTATTGATTTATGTGATTTTCAAATCCTGTATGAACAGTGTTTGGAAATAGGAGTAGGAGAACATTCCATGAAGAGTTGGATGAAACCTCCGTGCTCTTGGAGAACGGTAACAATACGGTGCTTCGCTCGGTTGTATCTCAACAAGTTGACTCAAAAACTTTAATACAAACCACCTGAATACACAGAACCTAGGGGTCAACCTCAATAAATGTTCTTAATTGGTATGGATATATTCCAATTCTGACAGGTGTGAAGGTCAATATTTGTCGTGAGTCCGTGAATTTAACAGGCTTCGTCCAGCTGGTGTGTGTTGTTACGTTGCTCAATGTCTTTGGGATTTTCCACTGTTTTTTATTTTATAAGATGTTTCTTTTTATGTTCAGACAGTTAATGAGATCCGGCACCTTTACTGCTTGCTTTCAAGGAAATTTATTCTGAACATGCCATTTCCCGCTCTATGGCATGCTTGGTAGATGAAATTGCTTCTCTGGAACAGGACATCCTGTCTATGCTATCCCCGAGGACATGTATAATGGCTACGACTAACTGCAGTAATATGCCAGTCCTGTTTAAGGTTTGAATTGTTTACTGTCAGAAAGTCTGAAAGAATGTGACAATCACTGAGCTTTTGAGAAATTCATATGTTTCACGGAAATGATTAGAGGTTGAGTGATTAAAGGCAAAAGTCCCTTTTAGGGACAGTGTTGCTGTATATGTGATCATGGTGCTGTCTATGACGTTCTCAAGTAATGTTGTTTTTCTAACTTTCTTTTCAGTTCTGCCAGCCTGGAGGTTGGAGGCTGTCCAGGGAAAGGAAAGCACCCACCTTTTTCACCGTTGTGCTGACAGATATCGATTCCGACCGTCACTACTGCTCCTGCCTCACCTTCTACGAGGCTGAGGTCAATCTGCAGGTAACCTCAGTTCATGCACTTGTTCCTCGCTGAATTCATGGGAGTGAGCTTTCTCAACCATCAAGGCTGTTGTGGCCTGATGCTGTAAATTTGTGCCTCCCACAGAGGGTGTGTTCACTCTTGTATTTCAGTTCTCAAAAGCAAGTAATTTATAAAAGTTCTAAAAGTTTTAGACGACAGCAGAAACGTCCTGGTTGGCCCAATCCTACCAAAAAGGCAAAGCAAGAGGTACCACATATGTGAATAGGACTGAGTTTCAAAAATTTCAGTCAATATGATTCTATTTTCAGATTAAGATTGATTTCATATTTTAAATTTGTATACATTATATATTCCATTCAACTCAATTTTATTCATATACTGTCAATAACAATACAAAGTGTCTCAAGACGCTTTACAAAAACCGCCTGGTGGCAAGGAAAAACTCGCTTTGAAGATAGATAGATAGAAAGAAACCTTGAGCAGAACCCAGCTCATATGGAAGGACCCATCTGCCCAAGGCCAGTCAGGTAGAAACAGAGAAGAGAGACAAAGTATATGACATTTCCTTCATCCTCTCGTTAGAAATGTCAGTTTTGCGGGACTGGTTTTTCATGGCGAATGTTGTGAGACTGCTCAACGAGATTAATCCACATGTGAGGTCTGAAAACACACCTAAAAGCTGACTGGATTCTGAAGGTATGACGGCAGAGACCTCCATATAAGCGAATCCATATGGAAGATTAAAAGAGGTCAAATATGGTTGAAATTCCACAAATCTCCGAGACCAATGGCACTGCCTATGCCACACTAGTTTGTAAAAATATGAAAAATATGTAAAATGGTTTTGAAACTCTCTAAATGAATGAATATTGAATCAGGTCAGAACCTTTTAAAAATAGCTGAAACGATTCAGGAAACGGTAGCACTACCCAGGCCTATATATGGATAAGGTCACACCCTGACCAAACAGTTGCATGGCATACATTTTGTGATGAAATTTAATGGCCCATCCAAACAATGTGGTGTGCTGGACTAAATGTAATGGTAGCCAAATACAACAAGAAGAGCCAATGTTACTTGAGTATTCTAACCTTTCAAATCATAATACCAAGAACAGTGGGTTCATATTTCAGTGGAGCCACACCAGGGTTTGTTCGGTAGCAGGCGAGAGCGCTGAGGAAGCGGGTCTCAGTCCACTTGTTTGGTGGATATTGAAAATCGCAGGGCTGCCTTCACACATGTGCAGTGAAGTTCACTAGAGAACAGTGCCTACTAAGTGTGATCCCTTCGGCTGCTATAACACCACCACAATAACATGAGTTGTACTTCATTCCTCTTATAAATACCATCAGCCTCTGGCAGCCATCCAAAATTCATAGAACCTTGGTTACATTTATAACTCTGTTTTATTACGGTCTCCTCTTATGATGAGCATTGGGTCGACCTCGTGAATGTCTCTCATGAGAGACTCCCGCAGGGATATCTTGGATGGGCAGTGTGCTGGTACTCATTGTCTGTTTTCACTTTTGCTCGTTTTGTTTTGTTGTGTTTTTTTTTTTTGTTTGTTTTTTTTTTTTTGTTTTTTTTTAAGGAATGCTTGTCACGTACGTGATGTTTTTCACTATTTCAGGCGTTACTAGAAAACAAAAGCCTAATAAATTGTGACTTGGCCGAGGGATTCTTTTATAAAGGAGAGGATGGACCTGTGCGTTCCTCCGTGATTTATTTATGCATACAAGATTGTGTTTGATTAGTGGTCACGGCACAAATGTTCAAAACCCCATAAATTATTGATTACAGATTTGTTTGGACGGGTTCATTTTTATACTTAGGAATGATCTTGTTAATGTCTCTCCCAGCCAAAAGCCCACAGAATACCAAGCAAATTGTTTCACTGTGTTGGCCTTTGTTAGAGGCCTTAAATGATTCCTGTCGCTTGGCCCACAGTGACTTCACATCCTCTCACATGTGGAAGGCAGTCGTCAATCACTTTCCTGTTAGTTCAGCAAACATTTTCAAGTTAAACTTAAAATGCAGCCGTACATGAAAAGGGTGTGTGCTTTCAAAAGATGAACGAGTCACTTCGGAATGTCGAGAATTAACTTTGTAGTTGGTTTCGATTCCGCTTTGCTCGACTATTTCCGCTCGTTGTGTGATTCAGGCCTTGTTTACACAAACATTCTCTTGTTTGCATAACTGGGCACATTCTTCCACCTTGGGTAAAATGCATCAGAGGAGGAAGGATTTGGGGCAAATTGCCACATCAAAGATAGAAAATCACTGAAACAAACCCAGTTGTTAATGGTTGTCAAGTGTCTCTGCCCTCACTTGTATGAAACATGTTGGAGAACATGAGTGATCTTCCTCATTCGGGATTGAAACTTAAAGGTTTAACATGTTGGATTAATGTGTTTATACTGGCAAGAATGGAACAGGAATAATTTCCCAGTTGTGTAAAGTACCTCCAGACGGCAGACATGTTCAGTCAAATGCGTCACGTAATCGTTTGGTTTTGGTTTACGGCAGCTGTAACACAAATACAAACGATCAGGGTTGGCTACGTGCCCAGTCCAACGCAGCCATTTGAAATGTGCCTGGATTGAGCCTCTTACCAATCACCCACTATTGATCAGGACATCCCTAGGTTGCTGAATCAGTTCACTCATGGGCTGGCTTACAATGGCCAGACAAATACCTTTAATGACCTTTAATCTGAAAGCTCTCGGTTAACTTTGATTCTCCTACGGGCACACGCCACAAATGGCTGTGGATGCAATGGGATGCATCAACAACAAACATGTGACCTACGTAGCAGTTCTGCATGGGAGAGTCATACTAACTAATTCAGGTTTTTTTTTTTATCATTTTCACTCCTGCAAATGCAAATCTCAGAATTTCGGTTGAATTTGAGAAAGAAAATTCTCCAAGATCTCCAAGATTTCTCCAAGAAACATTTGGAAACGTTATCTTTTTTATCTTTTACATGACTATGCTCTGCCTTTTTTGACAAAGAAATGAATGCTGGTTTATATAGCAAAAAGTTGCTGCAAACGAAAAGCCTCTGAAAAGCGTTTTGCGTAAGAGTTAATAAAAACACGAAGGCATCTGGAAAAGATAAATTATGTTTTTCTTCTAACAGTTTAAGTGTTACTCATGTCTGAAATAGGTTACAGTAACGGAGGTATTTGTCTATGCTAAAAAGACACTTGACTGAGACACGTGGTTACTTGGTGTAGATTACCTACTGCAATGTGAAGACTGAACCAATAAACCTTTGAGTCTGGCGGGCTCCCAGTGCGCACCACCACCTCAGCTTCAGTGTGAGGTTATTCATTCGATCGGGCTATATTTGGCCTGATCCAGACGCCATGCAAACAATCGCACATTCCAGTATTCACTTTACAGCACTGAAGATCTTCTTGAAACGTGAGGGTGTTTTAACAATCTGACATCCTTATCTATTTAGTTGGATTCCAAGGATTGTCCAGACAGGCAACTTAGGAATGTGTTTTCTTTAATAATTGAACCAAATCCTAAGAATAATGGAGAAATGTGACCCAATCTGAATGGGATATTTTGATCCTACTCTCCTTGGACCTGAGATACTTAAGCGCTTGTGGCATGTTTTCACTGTCTGGAGAAATATACCAGATTGTGATAAGGGCTTTAGTGAGGAATGAGCGCAGAGAGGTTGGTGTATTAGTTTTGAAACAGAGATCCACAACAGACATGGTTAGGACCATATTGAAACTGTAAATTGTATATCTTGCTAAACATAACAAATGCTCGGCGTTTCGCAGTTTTTGGCATCTTTGGCGCCGTCAGTAATGGTTTTGATGTTGAACATTTGCTGGGACCCTGAGGGCAAGAAGTATTAATCTCTCTAAACTAACTTTATCTCTAAGTAAATCCTCTCAAATGATATTTGTCCCTTTGGAGGCAAGATTCATGTCCTTATAATTTTAGAAAATGTGTGTTCTTTCAAAGGTTCCACTGGGATGAGCAACTGTGTTAAATCGGGCCATATTGGGAAAGGAGATAATTGATAGTTATGACGTTCAAAAATGTGTCTCCCCTCTTTCCAATCCTAAAACAAATGAGTTTTTAAAAGATTTTTGATGCAAGAGTTCTATCCTGGATATCTTTGTTTCGGGAAGGACTACATTTCCTTTACTTTGCAGAAATTGCAATCGAGAACATTTCAGTTGTAATTATGTGCGCCTTCCGATGTTTTGTTGTTTCTTTTACTAAGACCAAATGCCCTGAACCCTGGGCATTTGGCTGGGCCCCACCGACACCAAGTGTCGCAATCTCATCTGCTACGTTGCTAGTTCTTCACATAAAGAGATTGCATCTCAGCAACAGAGAAAGACATAACACATGAGTGCATTGAACACACACAAAAACACAAATGATGGTGAATTATAGCCCTACAGTCTGCTACAACTACTGTTAAACCCATTTTGTGACCCTAATATGGAAACTGGAGGATTAGAAGGTGGGTGTCCATTGAATAAATTCCAGCACTTTTTAATCCTGATCACATTTATTTTTGTTTGTCCAGGAAAATGTGCAAATGCTACGTGTGGTATATGATACATGCCAAGGCACATACTAGACATGGTGCTGTGTTTGAGGCCACGTGATGTCTTCACAAGCTAAACCAGGAGCTCAGTGATGCTGGCATGCTCTACAGTACAATTCAAGGTCTAAAGTCCATGGCATTGTGTTGAACTCTTTGCCTGAAATCGCCTTTTTTTTTTTTTTTTAATGTTCCAGGGATCAAAGAGTATTGAGGCTGATGGAGATGAAGACGAGGAGGCAGAGGAGGATGGCCTGATCCAGCCAGCTCAAGTGTTTGCACCAAAAAGTCTCATTCTCGTGTCCAGGCTGGATTACCCTGAAATATTCCGGGTAATAACACACCATATGATTAAATCTTGATTAAAAAATGTCTTTCTGTCCGTCGAGAAGAAATCGCGCTTTCATCTAGCAGTCTCGAAATGATGCTAATCTACTTTGTGCGATCAGCAAAATAGGTCAAGCACGCTTAAGTGTGAGCATGCTCTTCAGTAAAGTAAATAAGTCACAGACACACAAGAACGGCTGATCTTTCATCACGGTCACGATTTGTGCAGAGTGCCAGTCATGCTTTTGATGGTACTAGACTCTCTGCTCCGATAAAGTTTTCTTGTAACCTTCTTGTAATTTCACATTTTGTCTTTACAGGGTTGTTTGGGTCTGATCTACACAGTGTACATCGATAGCCTGACTTTCCCTTTAGAGGGTCTGGTGGCCAACCTCTTTACATTCCAGGTTCCTGTTGCTGGCGGATCCCAGGTAAGTCAGACCTGAGACACCTGCACCACAGATTTGTCGGTTTGCGGTCTGTTCAAGGTGAGGTGGCGGGGGCGGGGTGGGGGATGATGGCTGAGGTGCTAAACTACTAAAATGATTTATGTCTGCTGTGAAGCCGTGTTCAGGTGCCAGAGATTGTTGTCCAGCCACAGGCAGTCATTTACTAATACATCATCATAATTTTTTCCAATCGTGTTTCTCGGAGAAAAATACCTCAGTCAAGACAGCAAAGCTCTTCAACTGTGGTTATAGCACTTTAGAGGCGTATATATTTAAAATGTCACTGCATTAATACACTCTTCTGTAAGGAAAGTGCTTAGTCTGCTACAGTTTGGAGGCCAAGTGTCAGAAGTTACAGAAGCTGTAAACGCAGCGAGCCAAAATGTGTCTCAAACGGACTGGAAAATGATTGTTTATGTTTACTGCTGCCACTAGTGATATATCGGTGTCACTGAGGTAACAGTCTGATTTGGTTTTAAAGGATGTGCTATGAGGAGGAATTTGGCTGGTTCCTTACACTACTTAACTCTCGACTCATTAGTCAAATCAAATACACAGCTGTGTCAAGAGCTGTATGGATGGAGGCTGCATCTTAGTCTGGAGTCATCTTAGAGTCACATTCAGGAGTACATCCAAAATATGAGATTGTGTCTGCACTGGTGTCATCACCAGGGCGGTTATGTCTTCAGACCGTCCATTCATAAGTGAAGATGTCTTCACTGTCAGCTCCATATCTCTGCAGTGACACAATGGAATTTCTGAAATTTTGTACAAATGTTCACTTTGACTGAACTGATTAGATTTGAGGTGTCAAAGGTCAAGGTCGCTGACCTCACAGAGCACATTTTTGGCCGTGACCCATGTGAACAGAAAATCGCAGCAACTCCTCAAGGGATTTTTTGTCAAAAAAAAGCGCGGACACTTTGACTCTGTGATGAACCCATTAGATTTCCGTAGCCAGAGATTGAGATCACTGTGACCACACAAAGCCGTTTTTTTGTCGTAACTCAACATATCTCACGTAAATGATAAGATGAGGATGTGGTAGCATTTCTTATCCAAAAAGGCCAAAGATCAACTGTTGCATCATATTGTTCTGCAGAAACGTTTTAATCAATTCCTTCACTATATATGTTAAATGAGCTTAGGCAGCGTAGGTCTAAACAGCAACTGGAATCATTGGTGGAGGCGTACGACCACAAGGCAGTAGTTAAAGTTTTAATTTAAGGGTATTTTTAAAGGATACTATGATGCCCACAGCTACATCACTGGTTATATTTCTGTGAACATGTCATTGAGGTTTTGTTTGGCCAATGGCAACAGATGGTTAGTTCAGGCCTGCTGCAGCAACGTCTGTGCAGCACTGTCTTCTAGATTTGTTACAACCAAAGTGCACTCAGCTATAAATCTAAACAGGTGACGGTCGCTTACAGTCCTCGTAGCGGAAGTTTATTTTTTTCTGACCTTTACTGCTTTTGCTTTTGTTTGCAGAAGCTGTTCAGCCTGGGAGCAGGAGACCGGCAGCTCATCCAAACCCCTCTGAACGACACTTTACCTGTCACATGCAAGAGCGTTGCTCTGCTCTTCCAGCAGCTGGGTGGGTCCAGACGCTAACCAGCAGTCATAAATCAGCACACAACGTGTTTATGACTGTGACTTTGTATCTGCGCTTGTTTAAGGGACTGAATCACTTGACATTCATTTGTTTTTGGTACAAGTCTACCTACAGATTTTATTGACTCAACAGTAGCTCACAGTAGCGGTTTGTCATGTGTTGTTGACTTTGCAGTTAGGTGTGTTGCTGCTGACTGTTATAATCTGACAGCAGACAGATTATATTGCATGACGTACTTCACATTTATTCTTGTCAGATACTAAGAAGCTCTGTTTTAGTTTCTGAAACACGTGCTTGTTAAATCGTTGACGTAGTTTAGGACTTTCGCTGTCACTGTCATTAAGAGCGATTAATTGTACACTAAATGTGTCTGAGGCAAGATTATGTAGGTGTCTCTCGTCAGAGTTTCTGTAAAGTTGTCGGGGCCAGAAAGAGCACGTTGCGAATATCTGATGCAGTTTACCGGTTTCAGATTGCAGTGTGTGCGCATGGTGATATTGGTTCCGGCTTAAACTATTTTCAGAGGCAGTACGTGCTTTGATGCATACAGAATACCTGATTCACAATGACTAAGAGGAGTTAGGATCTTATCACTTTCCTCAGCACTTAATAAATACGTGTATTCAAAGGTCATGAGCTGTTGTTCATTGTATTTGGAGACGTTGAGGCCATCCCCAAAGAGCTGAGAGTGAAATACAATTCACCTGAAGTTTGATTTGTAATGGAAAGTTGGCCTTTATTTAGCCTCATTTGATTAGAATAATGTGCTTCAAATCAGAGTGGGCTCTATTTCCTGAGTGTATTAACACCATCCTCTTTTTGTTTGCACGGAGAGCAGAGTGTGCACACAGGGGGGGTGCTCACACAATACATGGAATCAGGGTCATGTCGAAGTTATTCGTTTTCAGCCGTTCTAGATGCACAAAACAAACCATTGTTGATCTTCTCTCCAGCCACGACCTGTCACTCTTCATGAGCCGGATTCCATTAATCAACACAGTGCATCACAGCGTGCAGCGCTGTTTGTCTGTGAAGCAGCGACGAGGCTGCAACACAAGCGATGCTGGAAAGGTGCTCGGCATCTGTTACTGTTCAAAGTGAAACAGAGCTGTTCATCGGGTTAATGTTAAAGTCACGCATGAACTGTAAAAACTTAACACGGATTCAGTTTCTAAACCTCACAGTTTAAGAATAAATTTCAGTGACACTTACAATATTTTGCCTCCTTTTGACTTCAGGCAGGTACGGCAGTCAGCGCTCCCTTCCAACTTTATTGACAAATTCACCGTGTTCTCACGGTTGTCTCAGCAACGTGTCCGTAGAGTACAGCAGCACGGCGCTCTGAAGCTGCATCAGTCAGTTAACCGATAAAAGCTGTAGTCACGACCATTACAGCACTAAATACTACAATATGTGTAAGATTCTTAAACAAAATAACACTGTGCCAGTTAGTGGACAACAGGCTAAACGGGTTAGCCTACTGTTACTGTTTGAAATATAGCGTCTTATTGGCCCCAGTTGGTAAAACAATCCGGGGAAAAGCCGGACTAAATTTAGAAAAAGCTCAAAAGGAGAGATTTTCATCCTCTTGATCCCGCTTCATGTGCCTTCATGTGAATTTGTGAGAAAAACATTTTAATTTGAAATAAGTCGGTGGAAGTCTCCTAATGGAGAGTAATACGCATAAAAGGCCGCAGATTTGTCTTTTATTTGAAATGTGTTCTCATTACTTGTTTAATCAGTGAGATTGGTTTTATTCTAAATTGTTTATTATGACTTGGAAAAAGTTAAATTCGCATGTCTGTATGAGTGATTTATTACACTAATATGTAATACATCTGAAAAGACAAATTGTGTGTTATGGTTGGCCTGTGATTTGGAGTCGGTTCTTAATTTTGGACCCCTCTCTGATTGACACCACTGCTTTAAAGGAATAGTTTGACATTTTGAGAATTCACTTTCTTTCCACGAGTTTGACAAAGACGCACATTTCACTGTCGTGGAATATAATATCTTTACCTCATCTAAAGAATTTCTTTCATTGAGCCGTCTTTTCAACATGTAAGTCAAGAAAGCCAGTGTGTCCTAAAGCTGTTGGATATAAGACAGTGAAGATACCTAACCCTCCTTTTATCCTTTTGACCCCAATCAATGTTCATCATTGAAAAAATAACAGTAGAGGGAAGGTCAACTCACTGGTAACAAGGGGTTATTTATGTAATCAACAATTAAACAAAAGTGCCTGACACAAAAACGTGGTCAACGAGTTTATGTAAATCATTTTCTTGAGGGTAAAATGTGTTAGTAATATTTGAGGGTTAAATTAGAAAGACTACACACCCTGCAGTTGCATAAGCGTTGTTATCTTTTGCTCTAAGTTACGAAAGTGCTAGTATCCAGATTTAACTTTATTACAGAGTTGAGCTTGCTGTTTTTATCTCAAATTAAATTTTTGGCAGCCATGATTAACACGCCTTCGCTAAAAGTCCTAAGACTCTAAGCCTTATATTTGGCATGCAGACACGTCATGATTATCAATCACATTTCCCAAAATGCTGAACTATCCATTTAACAGTAATTAGATGTTTGTCTGCCTTGCAGACAGTGTGGGGGGTAAATGTACGACCATATATGTATAATGGCTCAACCTGTCTTATCATCACACAAGTATGTGTTGTTATCTGTCTATTGTTGGTACTGCTGTTGCGACAGTATAATTGTTTTGTTTTAATGAGGAGCAGGACATTCATGGAAAAAGTGACTGACATAGACTTTGAGACAGTTAATTATTCTTCTGCGTGTTTATCATAGGTCAGTTGATGAGTTGCACGTAACCAGAGGGAGCCAATTGTTTTGTTTCCACTAATTAGATCATCCTCATGTCCATTTAAGGATAGGTTAGTTGCTGTACACACAGTCAGGTCGGCACTTCGTGTTGTGCGCACAGGTCATCGAGTCACCCAAGAGGAATGTGTGTTAAACATGTCACACTGCACAGGAAGTACATCCCCCCCTGGGGGGTGAGATAAAACTGGCCATCAACAAGTCCTGCTGTTTGTTGTTTGTTGCCTTTGTCTTTTCTGCTCTCCGGCGCTGTTGCTGCCACTTTTTATTTAGGGCTCGGAAATGTGTCCCTGTTTCCATTAGATAAGTAAACACCTGAACCTGAGGTGTGATTACAAAATCGGAGCATTGGCTGTTTATTCTTTTCGCAGAAAAAGAAGAAGCTGCCAGAAGCACACCACTCCGTGTGGTGAGACGAGACTGTCAGATTTTATAGAGCGCCGTGTTTCCTGTTTATCCACGGAGCACTCGGCTCAGGCAGCCAAACGTCCAGACTCAGCGCCCCCAGTGGTGCGGACTTGTCTGCCGGTGTTCCTCTCTCCTTATCACTCCAGCGCGTGATGAATTGGCCTGACAGTGGCTTGATAGGAAACAATAACAGGAACTGTAAACTTAGAATTCTTCCCGATTGTCACATTGGTATTTGAAATATTATTTATGCTGTATGAGAGTGTGTGGATTTCCTTTGTTTTTCATGAAATTTCCCATAGGTTTACGTTTGACCATTTAGTTGTGAAAATTGATTGTGTTTGTCGTGTTTAACTGGAAGGTCACGTGGTTCAAAATAGCAGTGAGCGTATTGTCCATGTTGTGCTGTAATTCTAAATCTTATTGCCGTTACTGACCATCATGTTTTGTTTTTTTCTTGGTGTAATTTCTATGGTATTGGTTTGATCTCTATATTCCTGTCATGTAGTGATCCAGTAAGATGGTAAGACTGCTTCTCTTAAGAAACAAAGTGAGAGTTTAAGGCACATCTGTTATCTGCTCTTGTAACCGTCACGTCAGGCCCCTCATTGCGCTTAGGTTTTACATTTAAAATCAGATATGAATAAACTTATTGCTTTATGGATCGTGAAGATTAACGGCCCTAATGATTGTTTCCTGTGTCCACACTGTAATGGCTACCTTGCACAGCAACAGAGTACTGTATGTTTGGAATTGCAGCAATCAGTCTTGAAGCTGTGATGAATATTCACAGACTCTCCAACTGGATGTTGTTTGTTGCAGTCCGTGTTTGAAGTTTGAAAACCTCCACAAATAGCCCTGACCGTCTGATGAATGTCCGGGAACAATGTGGCCGTCACATTCCAACGTACACCTCATCAATTTAATTCTCTGTTGTGTTTCTCCTTTCAGGAATCCAAAACGTCCTAAGCCTGTTTTGTGCGGTTCTGACGGAACACAAGGTTTTGTTCCACTCCACCAGCTACCAGAGGCTCGGAGAGGCGAGTCGCGCCCTAGAGGCCCTCATGTTTCCTCTTAAATACAGGTGCGTGCGCTTGGCTCCATGGATGGAGCAGAGTCTCTTGGGACTTTCCACTAACACTTTGGCCAGTGTCATGACTTCTATAGCTTGTGATGTGATTGATAATTAACTTTGGCCATAGCTTTGTACATTTCTACAAAACGGATATGGCATAAGTTAACGCGTCATCACCGTGTAAATCTTCTTCAGTTTATTTTTCCACTCACTGTCTTGTCAGGATTCATTCCTAGAAATAACTTTCATTCGTCAAGGGATCAACTTCCTTCTCTCTCTACAGATTTATGCATCGCTATCTCTCTTGTGAAACGAACTATGAAAGAATTTCACAAGAGAGATGGTTTATGGTTGTTTTATTTGTTAACGCCAGTTTTGCATTTTTTACAAACTGTTGCATGGGACGACATTACTGCGGTAAATGTTTGAAAGCCAGAAGTACCATTTAAACCTTTTGAAATTGAGAAATGTTAAAAAAGTAATAATATCGACAACATGCATCTGTGTGTGCTGAGGCCACAAGTACGTTGATATCAGTCTAGATATTTTCTTGCAGATGTGATGTATCTAGACGGAAAAAAACAATTCCGGTAAATGGAGTCTGGTGCCCGCAGACCTCACGAGGTCTCTTTCGAATGTGTCCAAAAGCTGGGGATCCATTACAGATTGTGGAGTTAACAGCGAATCCGCTCCACCTTCCAGCTGCCATGGCTGTGGTGTTCCTGTGTATAATGATGGCGTAAACAAGCCTTTTGCCAACAGTCTGCCCCTTTAGAAGTTGAATCATATGGAAGCGTGTTAAAAGAAGATCTTGCCAACAGGAAAATCTGTAATGGTTTAGTGTATATCCTCAAATAGTGACCAGGGCCTTCATTTACCTAAACTGTGGAAGGTAGTAGGACTTCATTTGAAGCAGGTTTACAGTGGGGGAAATAAGTATTTGATCCCCTGCTGAATTTGTAAGTTTGCCCACTTCCATAGAAATGATCAGACTCTGGTTTTTATTGTTGTTTACTGGTTATGGGTATAGACAGAATATCAGTCGAAAATGCATAAAAAACACACAATCTAAAAGTTATAAATTGTTATGTATTTTATTAAGGGAAATAAGTATTTGATCCCCAACAATTCACTTAGAATTCAGGCTCCTACAGATTGGCTGGTGCGCATGTGGCACACAGCTATGCTCAGTCAACTAATTACCAATACTCCTGATCTTAACTTCATGTATATAAAGCACACCTGCTCTAAGAATCAGTTTCTTACATTCCAACTTCTACAACACCATGGGCAAGACCAAAGAGCTGTCAAAAGATGTCAGGGACAAGATTGTAGACCTGCACAAGGCTGGTATAGGTTACAAAACCATCAGCAAAAGGCTTGGTGAGAAGGTGACAACTATTGGTGCCATTATTCGCAAGTGGAAGACCCATAAAAGGACCATCAACTGTCCTCGGTCTGGAGCCCCCGCAAAATTTCGCCTCATGGAGTGAGGATGATGATGAGAAAGGTGAGGGAGCAGCCTAAAACAACACGGCAGGAGCTTGTTAATGATCTGGAAGCAGTTGGGACCTCCGTCACCAAGAAAACAGTTGGCAACACACTGCGCCGTTATGGATTGAACTCTTGCAGTGCCCGCAAGGTCCCCTGCTCAAGAAGGCACATGTACAGGCCCGCCTTAAGTTTGCCAGTGAACATCTAAATGACTCAGAGAAGGCTTGGGAGAAAGTGCTGTGGTCTGACGAAACCAAAGTTGAGCTATTTGGCATTAACTCGACCCGCCGTGTTTGGAGGATGAAAAAACGTGAGTATGACCCAAAGAACACCATACCCACGGTTAAGCATGGAGGTGGAAACATCATGTTTTGGGGCTGTTTTTCAGCAAAGGGTACAGGGCAACTTCACCGCATTATGGGGCCAATGAATGCAGCCATGTACTGTAACATCTTGGACAAAAACCTTCTTTCCTCAGCAAGAACACTGAAGATGCCTCGTGGGTGGGTTTTCCAACATGACAATGACCCAAAACATACTGCCAGGACAACAAAGGAGTGGCTCAAGAAGAAGCATATTAAGGTCAAGGAGTGGCCTAGTCAGTCTCCAGACCTTAACCCGATCGAAAACCTGTGGAGGGAGCTGAAGCTCCGAGTTTCCAAGAGGCAGCCAAGAAACTTGAAGGATTTAGAGACTGTCTGTAAAGATGAATGGGCCAAAATCCCTCCTGCGCTGTGTGCAAACCTGGTGACCAACTACAAGAAACGTCTCATCGCTGTGCTTGCCAACAAAGGTTTCTCTACAAAGTACTGACTTGTGTTGTGCTTGGGGATCAAATACTTATTTCCCCTTAATAAAATACATAACAATTTATAACTTTTAGATTGTGTGTTTTTTATGCATTTTCGATTGATATTCTGTCTATACCCATAACCAGTAAACAACCATAAAAACCAGAGTCTGATCATTTCTATGGAAGTGGGCAAACTTACAAATTCAGCAGGGGATCAAATACTTATTTCCCCCACTGTATATTCCTTGATTATGAATTCAGTATTTTTGATAAATATAGTTGGTCATATGCAGGGCCTCAGTTTGATCTGCTCCAGTTTGCCCCGTTAAAGTTAATACATTACCCTGTTAATACAACATTTCTTGTAACATTTTAAACTAAACGTTCTGTAGCAGAAACACGCTACAATAACCAGACGGGATTAGAGCTAACGCAATTTCTTTCTTTTCTTTCTGTCTTTTTCTGGGGGTTTCTGGTAGGAGATGAAGACAGTGCAATTCCAAAACCTCGTAAATGACGTAATTCTAAATTTTATAAATGTATTAATTCACTCTTGTCTTATTGCTGAGTAAATGTCCTCTCAAACAAGTTTCAATTTCATAACTTGTACTGAAACACGCCCTCTTCCCTGCACAGAGTTTATTTAAAGCTCCCAGTTTCCTACTTATTGCGTAATTCCTCCTCACGTTTTGGGTAAATTTTTACATATATTCTTTTTTTGTGTGTGTTCAGTTACCCATACATCCCTATTCTACCTTCGCGGTTGCTGGAGGTGTTGAGCTCACCTACGCCCTTCATCATCGGAGTGCACTCCATGTTCCAAAGTGAAATCCAGGATCTGGTGAGTGCAGTCCATCATTACTTTCTTACAACATATTGAACATTATGGAATACTTTCACACCCATGTGAATCGTTAACAAATACTGGACTTTTTTGGAGTTTATTTTGAAAGCCTTTGATAAGATGATTATGCCATCTTTAGACAGGGGAGTTTTACTTTCACAAGTTCTGTTTTCAGGAAGTTTTTACACACGTAATCTCACTGACCTGACCTTTCTTTGTGTCTTTCTTTTAGTTGGACGTTATTATTGCCGACCTGGACGGAGGAACTATAAAGATACCTGAATGCATCCACTTGTCCCTGCTCCCTGAACCTCTGTTGCACCAGACACAAACTACCCTGTCCATGGTGGGCACCAACATAAACTCACACATGCACACACCAACATGCATTATTTAAATGATGACAATCTGAAGTGAATACATTCATGAAGGTACTCCCTTTGAACACCAAAGAGACAGGCCGCTGGATATTTATTTTCAAGGCCTGTCTACGAGCGTGAAGTAATTCTAGTATCATTATTATCATTTTATTGAGATCCTGTCACATTTTCATGATTTGCTGTGTTATCTGGAAGCAGTCTTCACTTTCGTTTCATGTTGAATCATCGTTTGGTCAGAAATGCGTGGGTTAAATGAAAGTTCTTTTCTTAGGTTTTGCACCCAGATTTGGAGATAGCAGATAATGCGTTCCCTCCCCCTCGCACTGCGCCCTCCAACATCAAGCTGTTGGTAAGTCCTTTCATTTATCAGCATCACCAGGAGGGTCTCATTGTGAGGGGTAAAACACTCCTCTTCCCAAACGAGGTGGGCATGCCGCCTTTGTCAGAAAAAATGTTGGCGTGTAAGCACTAACCGATGTGACCCATTACCCTAAAGGCACATGAATATCTGATGGCTAATTCACTTATCGGTCTGATGAGTAATACTGGTCTGTGTTCCAGGACAAGGAGGTGAGGGCAGTCTTCCTCCGGCTGTTTGCACAACTCTTCCAGGGCTACAGGTCTTGTCTGCAGCTCATCCGCATCCATTCCGAACCTGTTATTCACTTTCACAAGGTGAGAAAATGACAGAATGGAATTTCCCGAGCTAAACTTTACGTTTTGTCCAAACCTCTTTTTTTCCAGTATGTGACCCCAGATTAAACTTCTTAAGCAACTGCTCCTCAGCAAACACGTTGTTCCTTTAATCTGACAAGAATGTTTTCACCAGCAGTGTGGGTGGAATAACACACAAAGACCTGACGGATAAACCTGTCAGCGGTGTATAATGTGTGTGTTTGTGTGTGCATGTGTGAGTTTGCATGTTGTTTTTAATGTTTCGCGCAGGCTTCATGATTCTTCCGTGATGCTATCCCTCTGTTTATGCAAGCTTCGGACACAGACCCACAACCTTGGGCAAAGCCCGGCAATGAGCCATATGAAACGTATTAGGTTTACATTTTTGTTTTGTGCCGCAGATTTTGTTTGTTCTTGTCTGTGGTGTCTCCGTGGTAACCCATCAGCACATCACCCTCAAAGTACCCCACATGGATCACATTATAAACAAAAGTTCCGCTTATTCGCCTGGAATCCCTGAGTGGGAAAGGCTTGAGTGAACTGTGTTTTATCCCCTCTACCCACAAGCCCAAATAATTCTGTGTAAAAGTAAATTAAATTCATTTGCATGTAGTCATTTGTAAGAAGATGTATTTCCCCCTTTTTTTTTCCCGGATGTTGGAAGAACCTATCCATCTTTCCGGCGCTGAAATGCCCTCCTGCAGAGATATTTTGGATTTTGTAACCATATTCTAAAAATGGCTGTGCTTGTTTTTCAGTCTGCAGTAAATCCATATGAACGAGATTACCCCCCCCCCCCCCCCCCCCGCATCTGTGTGTAACTGCTCTATTGCTCTTCTGACATTATCCAGACTGCCTTCCTGGGCCAGCGAGGCCTGATTGAGAATGATTTCCTGACCAAGGTTTTGGATGGCATGGCCTTTGCTGGCTTCGTCTCAGAGAGAGGTCCACCTTACCGAGCCTGCGATCTCTTTGATGAGGTACTGTTGTATTTTTTTTAGCTGTAAATAGAGAAGCTCACACAGAAACATACTTCAAATTAAAGCGGCCGATAAACTCTGTAAAATCTGGGCTGGTTTATTTTGGCTGCCATAGAGTTAGTGCTGACCAATATTTACAACACTGATTATTCTTTGTTTGTTTGTTGCCTGTAGCTGGTGGCCTTAGAGTTTGACAGCTTTAAGGAAGAGGAGGTCAACACTGCCAAGCTGCAAAAGCACATCAGGGAGCTCTCTGAGCAGCTGTACAGAAATGTAAGGCTTCAAACTGAAAACGGCATCTCCTTCGTTGTGTTGACGTTGTGCTGTCCAGGACAGACGTTCTCATGTGTTGCTGTGCTGTATATACAGCATCCAGTGTCCTGTTAAAACGCATCGTTTCCTCGTGGTTGTGCTGCAGGAGAACCCGAACCCCCACATGGCATTCCAGAAAGTGCCTCGGCCGTCGGAGGGGTCCCACCTGCGCGTGCACCAGGTACCGTTCCCCATGCTGGATGCCGCAAGCGTCGAGAAGATGCTGGCAGAGGGAACAGCAAAACACAGCAGCACACCTCCTTCTACACGAGCCGAGAAGAAGTGTGTCGTCCCTGCTGGACCACCCGTTGGTATGGGCCACTTTAAACGCATGTGTTGTGCGATGCATAGTTCAGTGAGGAGGTTAACGGTTTCATATCCTTCCTACTGTGATAGGTTTATCTCTTTCCGGCAGCTGTCATTTTAACGCGCAGTGATTCCTCTGTTGTTTCTTTATTCCAGCATCCATTATGGGGAAAAGTTGCTCCGTGTTTAACAGCGCTCGCAGACTGGAGGTGGTGCGGACCTGCATTTCCTTCATCTTTGACAGCAAGACCATGGAGACTGAGAAGGTGATGCACACTGTCTCTCATCAGGGGAGCTAATCAATCTTTAAACAAGCTCTTTACCAGAGGTATCCGTGCTTTGGGTCACACCACACCAGCAGGCCTCTGCAGATCCCCTCTCATCTTCATTGTCCTAATACCTCCCAGCTGGCTCATAGGCACAGGAATAGACAGGACCTGTAATCAAACACTCGCTGGTTAATTAGCTCTAGTCACTTGTGTCTACCACTTCAAGCACTGACTTTAAACTGCGCACACATTTTTCTCTGCTATAGTTTAATTTATATGAGGTCATAGATGAACATTTTGCTCAATATGTGTCCAGTGTTTTTCAAATGAGAGTCTTGCCAGTAACTTTATACATCCCTCTGGCTTCATATAGGAGTTATATAATCCAGGCCTGGATCCTTTCAACTCCCCAAAAGCCTGTAAATCCTTAACTGGCAAGTAGTCAGTTGAACACCATTAACCATAAAGCAGGTCAAGGCCGGTACATAGTGTTACCGAAAGCAGTGATGGCAAATTAGTACCAATACTGTGTTTTCTCAAAAGGTTGCTGCCTGTGATTTGAGCACCGATAAACTGCTGATTATCGAAAGAAAAAAAACAATCGTCTTGTCTTTTGTCCATCTGCTTGTTAACAGACGCTGCCGGCTGCGCTGCGCGCACTCAAAGGCAAGGCAGCACGCCAGTGTCTCACCGAGGAACTGAGCCTCCACGTTCAGCAGAACCGCGCCATCCTGGACCACCAACAGTTTGACTACATCATCCGTATGATGAACTGCGCCCTTCAGGTGAGCCACATATACATCTACGCTATATATCATGTGTAGTATTACCAATGCAAGTTTGCAGCTTCTGTACCGTTTTCAAAAAGTCAAGCTTTCTTTTAATGTCAAGATCTTGTCAGTTTTTCCACCAGTGAACTGGAAACTATTTGACAGTGCCTTCATAATTCAGCTTACTGTCTAAATCTAGGATGACGTTGATTTGCGACAGCTTTGTGTTTTGGGCTGTTGATTATAAATTATGGTGTAAATGACATTTCTTAAATCTTATTCAGTGATAAAGAAAATAATTTCAGTGGGGAAGAATGTGTCATTATACACTCTGCTTCAAACAGGAATCTCTTTGTTTTCAGCAAATTGTTTATTTCCTCTGGAGTTTGTCTTAGTTTACATGAGTCTGTCTTCATGTCGTAAGACTTAAGTCTCAACAATTCTGCTCAGTGTTTATCAGATAGTATGTTTGTCTCTTCCTGGTCCGCTTATGTCTCAGCTACTTGTCAGCATGAGTAAGTAATGTGTTTTTGTGTGGCTCGTAAAGAGTCACTGAAGCTTTACTTAACCAGCACAGCCAGCTCTTTATTGGTAGTTTCTCATGTTTTACTGCCTTAAATCAGTCCATTCCAGGGATTTTAATAATTCTAAGCAGTCCTCGCAGAGTTCAGATTTTATGGAGAGACTTTACATTCCAGTCATTCTTTTTCTGCCTCAAATGATAGGGGGGCCAATTAATCCCAACATCTGCCAGAGACACCAGGGACATGCAAGGTCATTTGATGTGTCATTTGCACCACAATTACATATTGATGCAAAACGCGGCATTGTTGAATTTGTATAATGTCAAAGTCTAAAAAAAAATTCACCAGTAGTTAGTAACTAGTGTGTTTTTGTGGAAAAGTGGCAAGAGGTCTAGTTAATACCACTGTTTGTTGTTAACTTTTACGAGTAATAAAAGTGTTACACATGTTAGAAGCTGGAGGTGAAGTTCTCTTTAACACAAAATGATGAACAATGCATCACCTCCCTGAAGGATACCACGAGGAGATTTAATGTAAAATCCCTGCACGATCCCTGTCATAATTGTGCAGTTGTTACTTCGTCAAGGACAGGTTCTTTAAAACCGATAATTGCCGTGCACATCTGGAAAAATGCAGATGTCGTCTGTATCATATGTGCCGTTTGCATCACCAGCTGGTCTAATGCAAACCCCACACTGGGGTTGATTTGATCTGAACCACTAACATAGAGACTTCTGAACTACCTACCTTTTACAATACAAACTAAAATATACTCTATGTGGTTGTACTTAGTGTTCTAGTATTACAAAAGTGACTTTTAAAAACAAATCTTTTTAATGGCGTGAAGAAATGAAGAGACAAAGCTTATTCTGGCGTGCTGATGAAAAACCAATGATCCACAGCTACATGTGGAAAAAAGTAATAATTTCACACATTTAGGAGAGATTTACAACAGGGGATAAGATAGTGTCAGCCTTTCTCTGTTGGCTCCTTGTGCCTTTTACAATTTTATTCTGTATTGTTTGTCACGACTCTCCATGCCAGGCATTTGTCCCTGGCTTTCATTTCTTCAGCAGTGTGAGGGATCCGTCGCATATTATCTGTGAAAGGAATATAAATAGTAAATTGCGGGGGCCAGTAATTACTTTCATACTCTGCACTCTGCCCTTTCTTTCAACGCCCGGCCACGTAGGAGCCTCAAATTCATATTACAGAGCGCGCCGCGGCCAGCGTTTGTGTATGGGCGTGTGTGCAAAAGATCCGTGGAGGCTTAACAAAGCCAAAGTGAGCTCTTCTGTAAAAAATGCCGCTTTGTGTAATGACAGCATAATGCCTCGTTAGAATCTCTGGCATATGTGTTGATGTGACACGTTGATTCGCAATGACATCATCGATACGAAGCCAATTACAACATTTATCTTTCAGCTGCCAGCTTCAGGCTGAGTGGCAGTTGTGTTGTCTGGTTACAATCAGTGTTTTCTTTGAAGCGTTCGCAGGGGGGCACAGCGGCAGGAAGCTCTGTGAAATACTGTACATACAGTGTACAATAGGTTAAAGGTCAAGACATTGGACTCTGGTGGAACTGTACCTTGTCAGTACTCATTAGTTTGTGCTTCATTCTTTGCATTCTTTTTATAATTTACATTACGGTGTTGCTACATTGTCTGGAATTTGTTGATATGAGTAAAAAATTTCGAGTGACGCATTCTTTCCTGTTTAAACATCTGTTGTATTCGTTATCTGCACTGTTTCCCTGTCGTGAATCACGCACAGTAATGGCCCTCATTAAGGTATTTGAGTTAATTGCGCATTTGTTTATATGTGTGTGTGTGTGTGTGTGTGTGTGTGTGTGTGTACACACTGGTCAGTGCTCCAGCTATTTAGAAGTTGTGCAAGCCATGTGGGGGAATGAGCCCTGCTGTGGATGCATCCTGGCATCCCAACCATTTCCTGTCAGATAGGATTATGAGTCCTCTGTGCTCTGCTCTCTCATGGCCAAGGGCCTCATGATGGTGCTCAAAGACACACTCTGAATGGCTCTTTACTGTGAGAGGGGATTAGTGTAAGGGGTCCATGGGAAGTGGACGGAGCAACGTGCAGCCCATGAGTTTGGGCGTGATCCCGAGCCCCACCATCTTTACATGTGCATGTTACACCCAGATGTTGCTCTTCGGTTTGACTTATGGATTGCTGAAGTCTGAGCTAATGATCTGGAGCGCCTACCAACTGTCTGTACCCTCCGTCCCTCTCAGACCCTGCCCACTGCTCTTAAATCACTGTGAACTTTTCCTTGCGAACTTAATAGACAATATTTATAAATTATTTAGATCATAAATTATTCTCTTGCTGTGAGAACATGCCCCCTGCCTGCCGTGGTGTGCCTTGATGGACTGCCTTACGTAATTTAGTTACTGGGAATCTGCGTCAGCTATCATTCCCATGTTCATAACTGTTTCTCTCTAACGTCCACCCGTATGGCCAGGTAAACATCCTTCTTAATAATGTTTTCATTGTGGAACGTTTATCCTGCTCATATAACCACATTGCTGTTTCTCAGTGATTCTAGGTGTAATTGCCAGTCATTGCCTGTAAATTTTTGTCAATTTACCACAAAGGTCTCATAAAAACATGCCGTATGTGTCTGTTCATCTCACAGCTTTCCTGGAAATACTTCTCTCCGGCTCGCAGGAAGTTGCTGTTTGGTCATATCCTGCAGCCTTTCAGTCACAAGCTCAACCTCCACCTTTTTGTCCACTGTATACGTGTCAGAGAGAGAATAGCTATTAGTCATCCTCATTATTATAGCTCATGCAGCTTCAAGAATGAGGGATAATGGTGAGACGTCCGTAAATAATGGAAGGAACTGAAAACTGCAGGGTTTCCTCACAAACACAAGTGTGCAGCAACCTCTTCCTTCTCCATTCTTGAAATCGCAATTATAATTCAACACGCACAGCACGGCACAGCCTGGGTCTGTTTAGCAACTGTGATAGTGACTGGGTCCTTAAAGAAAATGGCCTTGTTTTTGCCAAGTTTCTGTTAGACAACAAACAGCTCTCCTCTGCTTTCGCTTTTCTTTCATTCTAATCTCAGACCAGCTGCGGTTTCACTGAAGTCGGTTTGCCTTGACCTCCAGAGGCCTTGAGTTGTCACTTAGTCTCTTCTGTCTGCTCACAGGAGATTAAGGTGGCGGTTTGTAGGTGATAAGTGTGGCTTAAGTAAAGCTGATAACGTCTGCTTTATGTGAGCTGTGTGACACACGCTGAAGAAGTATTTGAACAAAGCGTGAGGTGTTTTCGTCGCGCAAAAAACGACCTCGGGCCCTTTTCAGAACCGATGACACGTTTCGCTGGAACCACTTCATTTTGCTGGTTTGTTAAATATTCACACTTTTCAGCCCGTGAATTTCCACTTGTTGTTCTATGTTGACGGGGGCCCTTGAACTCCGGCGACCTGCGGCATTGTTTAAGATGCCGGTAAACAATGAACTGGTGGTGCTCCAGCCAGTACGCTGGAACATTTTACCACAGACCAAATAACTGGGAAGAAAAACAGTTGCGACAAGAAAAATAAAACAGAAAGTATGCTGCTCAGTCGATGGGGGGCGACGGGCTTTCATGTGTTTCGCATTTTCTTCCCTCCGTGTGCGCGCGTGCGCGTGCATATGTGTGTGTGTTTTGAGGAATGTTGGTAAGTGAGGCCCCCATTAAAGACCACTATCAGAATGTGCCACATTCCTCTGCCTATCTCTCACACCAAAACTAATGACTCCTGATGATGAGTTGCATGGCTCTATAAAAACCTAGGAATGATTTGTGTTAAGGTCACATGTGATATTAAAAAAAAAAAAAAGAAAGAAAATGTTTGCGATGTACTCATCTTATGGCCGTGAGGACCTACTGAGGGTTACGAGGTGCGGCAACAGGTCAGAATCTGTGCTGTTTGTGCATGGTCTTAAATCAAGTTTCCTCCGGCCGTTCTCATTTACAGAGTTCAACAAATAAATCCCAACACAGCTTACCAGAGATAAGTACCAATTTCCTGTGTGTGAAGTACTTTTTAGTCCAACTCGCATCTTTTTCTGTTACCCTCTTGTTCTCATCATTCTTTGTGATCTCCGCAAGAAAAGTTTTGTTTGGCCCCTAAGCCCCCTGCTTTAAGCCTCTTAGTGTTCTATTCTTCCTAATTCCGTTCTCTTGAAAGTACCATTAAGCGCCGCCTCTTTGACCTAAAAAACCAAACACAGAGACAGTTTGGCATGGTTTGTAAATGTCACAGAGAGAATAATTTAAGCTGTTCCTTGTGTTTTGAAAACAAAATAAAAAAAGCTAATTAAATTTGCCTCCTGGATGCTAAATGACTGGATTTTATGCAACACCTTTTGATGTTAATGACGGACTTGGAAAATGTAGGAAATTTAGTTCAAGATTGAAAAAATATTAAATTATAAATAAAATTAAGACTGGCACGCTGTAACAATTGTGTCAAGGCAGAGATTACATAAGGCTATTGAAAGCATATGTCCTAATAGCGGAGAATAGTGGAGTAAATCACAGCCTTTTTCCAGACAGGACAAACTGTCTTCATGTAACCGGAGGTGACCTTCGCTCAAAAGACATTTCTGGCCCCTTCAGTGTTCTTTGTAAATCCCATCTTTATATTAATAATTAAAACCAGTTGTTGCCCTGAAGCACAAAGTCTCCTGCTTCATCTTTAAAACGCATTCTGCATTGTAGTAATAAAATCCTCCGAGTCGTTCACAACCTGTGGTCTGTTCCCACCCAAGGGCGGCGCCAGAGATCACAGGGGGTGCAACAGAACTTGTCTGATCTGAGCCCACCATCAGTTTTCACCTGTTTCACCAGTCACCAGTTTTTAACCTGTATTGCATGTGTCTCCCTACATGTACAACATGCAGGGCTTAAAGTATTCCGGCACCGTGCCAGATCTCCGGTGCGTGACGTTTGATCGCGATAGAAAAAAAGGTCAGCGTTTAGTAAAATGTGGGATATTGTCAGGTTCGAGCTGTCAATTGAGTTCACCTATCAGTGGAATGAGAGTAACGTAGCTTTCCCTCTCCAAACTCACATCACTAGCCAATCAGAAGTGGGGTGGGGGTGGGGGTGGGCCGTGGAAAGCTTGGTTGAGATCCAGCTGCAGCTGATGCTGCATTCGAGACAGCTTGGGAAAAAATGCGCTCTGAGTTGTGAAACTCAGAAATTACTGCCAAAAACAATAGCTGCTGCACATATTTTAATGTTCTGCAATAGGTGACAATATACCAAAGTTGCTGAATGCTATGAAATTTAAAGTCTGAAATTTCCGAGTTGGAAAATATAATTTTTGAAGACATCATCTAAGGCAACGTTTTTTCATCGAAGTCACTGTTGTCAGAAAGATGGAGATTCAATTTATGAAGCTAGGAGACAAACAGAGGACTTAAACCAGCAAAAATAATAATGATAACTAATATTAAGTGTTAGGATGTAAATTTTGCAATTCAAAGGTAGAATATGAACTACAGTTGTTTTTGTATGAGTTGAAACTGAATTAGATGATCTGAATATGTTTCATATATAGATAGAACTGGATAATACTCTGGAAGGTCCAATGGTGCGTCTGTTTGTGTACGGGATGGGGGGGGGGGCTGCTTTTCTTAGATACAAGTCGGGGCGGGGGTCCAAGAAAAAAGTTTGGGAACCACTGATCTAAGCTACCAGAACGGATTCCCTTCTGGCCCCGGTGTGTGTGACCTCTCTGCTGGAAACCTGTGCTGCTTGTTTTGGGGCTCTCTGCAACATGTCTCCTGCTGTGTCCTGCCCTGTTCTCAATTTTCTCCTGTTCTTCAACCCGCAGGACTGCTCCAGCTCCGAAGAGTACGCGGTGGCCGCTGCACTGCTGCCGCTGTCAACAGCCTTTTACAGGGTAAGGGAATGATTATGGATTCAAACTGCCGCTTAGTTCAGTATATACAGAGTGTTAGTGCAATCACAAAACCTTCTCATTCTGTGGTTTCTAACCATGTATAGGTACACCAGCACACCACTGCAATACATGTTTAGGTGAAGGACTCGTCTGAGCTGCTCAAAACAGTGGCCACGCTGAAAAATGTTTTGTGATCATGCATCGAATGTGAATTGATCTAGACTAACACAACACATTAAACAGAGTAAGAAGAAGTTAATATCATTAACCATCAATTCAGTGTCCTGCAGGGAAAACCTGGCATTCATATTGATGTTACTTAGACATGTAGCACCCACCTAGATCAGACCAGACACCCCATAGCAATGACCCTCCTTGATGTCAGCAGCCATCCCCAGCAGGATGCAGCCTGACACAGATACACACATAAAAACGCTTTAGGACAAACTCAAAACACATGAAGAACAGCACGAGGCATTGACCCGGCCTCCAAATTCACTAGATCCCAAACTGATCAAGTATCTGTGGGATGATCCTCTGAGGCCCCTCCCCTCAACCCATAGGACCCAAAGACCCCCACTAACAACACTGTGTTACCAGACACCACAGGACACCCTCAGAAGACCCATGTCCATTCTCTGATGAGTCACAACTGTTTTAGAGGCACAAGGAAGACCTACACAATATCTGGAAGGTGGTCATAATGTTATGCCTGATCGGTGTACTTTGTATGTATGAAAGTGGTTGTGATTCTTACACTTCGAGATCACTTTAAACTACAGCTGAAAAAAGTTTATATTGTCTTTTTTTGGTGATACTTTAGTGGGTAGTATAAATGTAAAATCAGATAGATAATGTGTATTTATTCTGCAGCTGGTTCAGCTACTAATCATGATCCCAGTTCAAGGTTGGTCTGAAAAATTGTGTCAAGTGTTCATCCAAAAATAAAAGGTAGGCTGGTAGGAGTCACGGTAAGGGCGAGTCTCTCAGCCTTCGACCTTTGCTGATCATGTAGCGTATCCGTGCACAGCGGAGCATCAAAGCCTCCACAGTGAAGTCCAAAGAGCCAGCCGCTGCCTTTGGTTTCCAAATCTTATTATCAACAATGGATAGCTGCAGCGTTTGCCTCAGCTCTGTGCCTGCAGCTCGCTTGTTGCCATAGGGACAGACACAACTTTCCACAGTGGCTTTTTGTTGGATACCAGTACTGTACCCTGATGGGCTGAACTGGGACCTGGCCCGCTGTCGACCACCACATGACTCATCTAGTTCACATGCCACAGGCTGATGTAACTCTCTTCGATAAGCCATGTGTGCTGTTAGTCCTGTTTCTCCTCAGGGCCACCAGCGCTGAAAATGAATCAGTGAATCAGAATCATTTCAGTGCCTCATAGATTAGTGCTTATTAGACCATGTAACAATTATATACCGCTGCAAAGCAGTTTTTTTGTCATGAGCATATTCGTTATTCTTAAGTCACAGTTACAGCACTCTAGTGATTCCCTGCTGTTTTTAGGGAGAATAGTAAAAATGATTTCTTACGCAGTTAGAGGGAAAGACATTTAGAGAAATATATTTTTCTCCTTATTTACAGCTGATTGCCACCGGTGACAGTTTTGAGCACTGCCTCACCCAAAGGGTGAAAAGTGAAGTGAGGTCAGGGGAGAATCTGCCAAAAGTATCTGTAATCTCCGGTTTAATGGTGCAAAGATCATGCAGTCGAAATGTGAGAAAAACAAAGCTTGGTAATGGAGCATCGCAGCAGCTGTCATCTTGTTGGGGGATTGAGAGGCATTTCACAATTGATCCATGTTACCGTGTTAACACTTTTCTATATACAGCTTTAGAGGTTTAGTTGCATGTCTTTATTTTGCAGTACAATGACACTGCATTTAAAGGACAGGAGTTCAGACAGCAGTAAAGTTGTAACTATATCATAAATATGTGAGTATCAAATAAATGGAAGAAGAATCTCCTGCACCTCTCTCATTTCTGCACAGCTGTCCAGCCTGTAAATTCATATGGTCGGATTTTGAAGGTTAAAGCTAATGAGTCCCTCGCCCGACTGCGTGCTTCAGTGGTTTTAAAAAGTCCGACGCAGAGTTCATACGACCCACAAATGTGTTCTACGAACTGTTGCGAATACTTTATAAATGATCCACCAACCCCTTCAATCAAAACTGAACATTGAACAGACCAGAGCTCGAAGGTCGCTTAAAGAATGTCACAGATAGCTGTGTCTGCTCCCAGGAAAACCTGGTTCCTCATTGACTGTTGCATACTTTGTTCATCTGACACTTGACACCCACATTTGTTACTTAGTTTCAGTAAAACCACAGGTTCTAGATGAGGGAAACATAATCTTATTACGTGTCTAAAATCCTAAATCTGGACAACAGCAACAATCCGCAAAAGGTTTGACAGTGCAGCAGGACAGTGTGATGTATCATTATTATCGTCAGATTGACTAAGCAATGTTCTGCCACTAGAAAATGGATTTCAAAGTTTCTCAAAGTCACCAGGTTGCTTATACAATGAATCAAATCATTGACCTCGTCAGTAATTGCACTGACCCACTTAACCGTATGTTGACATTACTCTTGAACCAGCCTCATTAGCAGCAGCAGAAGAACCCGTTTGCTCTTTGAACTCCAGGACATTTTCACACATTTCATTGTAAATTAATCCTAAGGTAAATTAGTTTCTCATATTTGTGGTTTGAGTCAGACTTTGACTGCCGTTGCGTGCCAAATGTTAGGTGAAAAAAAAACAACATCTTTCTCAGACTTTCGTAGACTGTTGGTTCAAGTTCAGAAGTCAGACATTGGGCAAGTTCCTGTTTGATATTCTTGGCCAGGCTTTGGCACGCTCACACTGTGTTCATGCTTACAGTGGAACTATCCCCATGGCCCTCTAGTCTCCAGGTCGGGGGACGTGGGAAGCTCCCTCACATGCCTAACGTCTGCTCCCAGAATCTACAGGACAGGAACATTGTTTAATTTTATTTCTAGCCATATTAACAACTTATGCTACTGACCCAAATTCTACGTCCAGCTGTTTTTCTTTCCCATTTTTGTTTATGGTGTCACTCAGTTTGACCCCCCGTAGATGTTTTGCTCTAACTAAAGCATTTATAGAACAATGTTTAACAGATGGTGACATTTCAGACTGAGAAGACAAATTTGTAAAATGTACTTTGTTTCCATGCATGGATGGTAGCAGCAAAGTTTATCTGAACGGCTCATGGCTTGTGCTTACAGGTTTTTACATCATGCTTTCATAGTGTAATCTGCAGAAGGCTCCTGGGCGTTCATTATCTAGTGAGAGGTGGGTTTATCACGAGATAAACAGGTGTCATTGACGCCGGGGTCGGTTGTTTTTCCGCCCTGCAGTCTCATACGATGTGTTCTCTTTCTTCTGAATGTGTCACCAGAGTAATTGCGTCTGCCTGTGCAAAACACGGATTACATACGGCAGCAAGTGGAAAACCCAAACACAATTCTGGACCTCTTACGCAGCACGAACACTTGACTGTTAGCATTCTTTTAGTCAGAGTTGAAGCATGGAGGGATTTGCCGGCTCGCGCTGTCAAACAGCTCTGCACCATGTCTTCACAAGAGAAATGACGTACTGACTGACCCTTGTGCGTCTCAGAAATGTCCTGCTCTTGACGTACCCTATCTGTGTTTACCGTTTTCTGAACATTTATGTACTTTGTGTTTTTGCACACTTGTGGCCTATGGATGCCATGCTTGATTTGTTTATTAGTTCGACTCCCAACGTTTTTGCCTCTGGTTTGTTTTTCATGGTTGAATACTATAAACACATAGTATGATAGAAAGCTGTTTCATACTTTGGCTATCTGAGTAGTTTTCCTCTCAATGCACCGACTCTTGAAGACTTGCAAATGTTGGGAGATGGATCGTGTTCAGGTCAGGCGTTCCTTCTCACCGTCCTCAGGAATAATGACTGTTTTTGTATCAACAGTTCAGGAATGCTATGAATTCTTCCAAAACACGTAAATAATGTTGCTGCCCCAAGGCTGGTGACATATCAGATACTGCAGTCTTCACTTAGTGTCTGCATGCGAGAACACACTCCCTCCAGTGACGACGTGCGCCGCCTGTGACACACAGCGGGCATGTGTGATGCTGTTTGTCTGCTGAGCTGATGTTTGGAGGCCCTGAGTTCAAAACAAGATCCCAGCTCCTGATAGCCCCGTCCCTCTGACCTGTGCACAGCATTTTCTCCTTTCTGGTTTTCTCTTTGTTTTTCACCCTTTCCCCTTCAACGCTGCATTCCTCGCTGTTCGCTGGTCGTGCAGCCAGATGGGTCTGATAGTGGTATCCTCCTTTCCCTTCATCTTTGCTTCCTACTTTCCTTTCCTCCTCCCTTCCCTCTCCCTCCTTCTCCTCTTCCCCGTCCTCCTCCTTTTCACATCTGTCTTTTGTGGACGTGTCTGTGAGCATTGCGAGTCATCATATTAGGAAGTGGCTGACCTCGGTCAAAATGACCTGAAAATATCTGACAAGTCGCAAAAAGTACAGCGAGGCTGAGCAACAGACCCCCCTACACAAAGACACACCCGCACATAACATCTGCTGCAAGACACGTAACACGTCCAGCTGAAAGGAAGCCTACTTATGAGATTTGTCACTATTTATTTATGGCCGTATTTTATTCAGGGGCATCATGCCTTTACCTTTAGTCAGTCTAAACAACTATTCTTCTCCATAGTTTGCAAGTCTGTCAGCTTGAGCAGTGCCAGGTTCGGTTGCACGCTAAGCGTGTCTGGCCTCAGTCCTCTGTTCACTTTAACACAGTATGATCTGTTCCTGTCATCGCAGCAGAGTCATTTTAACTATTCAACTAAACAAGTTACCATTAATGTCATTCCGTCGTCTTGATCAGCTGTGAGGCTGACCTTGCTGTCAGGTTTAGTGAGAGTGGTTTCAGTGGAGCAGAGGTGGGTTCATACGCTGATCGGCCACAACATTATGACCACTTGCAATAGAAGTAAATATCTCCTGTAGAAAAGGCTTGGAGGCTACGTGGTGCATAGACGTCCATGGCCCTGTCTGCCAGCGGCACCATCAATACTGTTTATTGATGCTGTGAATTAAGAAATTGCCAGATGAATTCTGAAGTGTATATGGATGGAAATTATGTGAAACTATCCCAAGACTTGGTGAGGTCACAGTGGCCAAGTCACTTGACTTACTGAAGACAAAACTAAAGGCAGAAAAGAAAACAAACAAACAACAACTGAGGACAGCTGCTTTAAAGGTCTGGCAAAGCATCAAAAAGCTGGAGGAAACAGAGAGCTGTCTCTCTTTGATTCGAGTGTCTGATCACCTTGCTGTTTCACACATTTTTCTTCTAGCACCACCAACAGGTCATCATGGTGAATTTGAGCTGTGGTCCAACAGTTAAAGTTTCATTCCTTGTAAAATCATGTACTCAAAGCGTGACATACATTCTGGGTGATGTTTGGGGGAATTTCTTTCTTTCTTTAAATGCCTTGAATTTTTTTTCATATCCCTTGCTTCCATGTCCTCAGTTCTTTCTACAAACACCTTTATTTTGTAATATTAGGAGAACAGGGGGAGGTTCCACGCAGTTTTCTACTGTTTTATGCGCATTTACAAAATAATGTGCATGTTCTTGACCCGTCATTTCAACAATATGAATAAATATTGCTGTTAATTCAGAAAAGAGCAAATTTCCAAATTGCATAGAAATAATATTGGCACATTAACCCCATGAACACTTCCAAGCGTTTGCTGCTGTATGCGAATTAGCTCCCAGTTCTGGTCTCTCTTGGCGTCCTGCCCATCACACTGTGAATAGATGTCTGCTGTAATTACAGTAAACCCCTCCCCCTTGTCCTCATCCTTCAAAGGCAAAATATGAAGTGCTAATATAAACCACTGTACTCTGTCGGGCCCAAGGGAGAGAAATCAGAATCTAATCTAATAACAGGCTCGAGTCTTCAGCCTTTACAGGGATATAGACAGTTGGTGAGCTTTCGGTTTGTGGCCGGTCCTTTATTGGCACACTGTGCTTTTGTTGAAATCATGTCATTATGTGGTGCGAGTTTGTATCCTCAGAATTGCTCAGTGTGGTTTTAATATACCGGCTGTGTTACACACTACAGTATGGAGCAGCATCAACGTGTTTAGCTGAGGACTGTATGTTCTCTCTAGTAGCTGTTTTTGCAAGCAGCAGGTGATTTACTCTTCAGCCCACACTAATGAAAAACAACAGCTCAGTTTCCAAATATGCACAGACACAGAACACAAGAGGGGTGGTCTGTTGCGCCAGTAGAGTTTGTTATCTATATAAAAAGTTACGACTTGCAATGAATGATCGATAAAACAACACAGCTGATGCTGATGTGGTTTTTTTTTTTTGTTGTTTTTTTTGGTCAACATTTTGGAAAGCTAATTCTCTATGACTAAAGCAGCGTTTGGATCCAGGACTGAACACTAATGTTGTGCATAGGATATGTTAACTCCAGGGAGGAGGAGCTGCCAGTATCAGGGGGGAAAAAATAAATGTAAGAACATCAGAAGGGTCTGTTATTGTAGGATTGAGTTTAACGCAATGTCAGTGTTTATTTTGCGCTATTCTAATAAATCTAAACCTTGGAGATATTTAGTTTCCCAGGACACGTTTTCACATTCACCAAATGAAGCTCTGTTCAGCACGTGACTGAGGGTGACGAATGGGTGGCGTGTGGAGACTCCAGTGTGCACTGGCATCGACTATGTGCTATTTATTTTTTCATATTGTTTTAATAATCCCGTTTTCATTTAACTCTCGTGTCTTGGCAGTCGGTTTCTCTAGCCTTTAAAACGTGTGAGGGCTGCATGCACACCAGAGAGCATGGCCGTGCAGGAGAATCGTTAGACGCTGAAAGGTTATCTCCACGCTGGTTTTGTCCTGACTGTGTCATGTGCGTTTCGTCTTGCAGAAGCTGGCTGCTGGGGTCAACCAGTTCGCCTACACCTGCATACAGGATCACCCCATCTGGACCAACCAGCAGTTCTGGGAAACCACCTTCTACAGCGAAGTCCAAAGTCAGATTCGCACCCTTTATCTGAACACCCCAGAGGAGAAATGCAACATAACTGCCAGGTTAAAGGTAGAACAGCATTATAAGGAAATATTATATTGAACAACAGAAAATGAGTCAGGATGATCATTTAACCCTTTAATGCTGTTACTGTAAGTCACAAGGGTTTGACAATATTCAAAGTGTGGCTGAATGCTGGGAATTTGTGCTCTTGTCAGGAAGACCTTTGTGACACCCCAAGAGTATTTCTAACTTCATTCTCACTAAAAATTCCTCCAAACATCTCTCTCCCCCTGGGTCTCCCTGGTCTTGCGTCGCTCCCCGACCTTCAGCCAACAGCAGTGATGCATCATCATTAACGGCAGCTTTTTTTTCCAGAACACATAACTTCCCAGTGTTCACCCACACTTTGAATTTTGTCCATTGGCGAGCTACAGTAATTCAAATGCCGCAATCTTTTTTCTTTTTTCTTTATGGCGGACGTTCATGTCTTAAAGGCTTAACAATTCTTTCTCGGTTTAATAATGATAAAAAAATGAAGAACATTTGAAAACCTAAAGAGGAAAGTCATTCTCTGGTTGAATAATTCGTTGCTCTGTGGCTCGCGGTAACAGAACACATCATTGCATTTTTACCGTCTGCATCCAAAGAGACTGGCTGAAACCGAAACTCCATCTGTTTGCTTCGACCGTTCCAGGATACGGGCTCCGTTCCTGCAGCAGGCAGAGATGAAGAGCAGACTGCCATGGACCTGGCGGCGGAGCAGCTGCGTTCATGGCCCAGTCTGAGCAAGGAGAGTCAGCAGGAGCTGGTGAAGAACGAGGAGAGCACTGTGTTCAGTCAGGCCATCCACTACGCCAGCCTCATGGTTTACCTGCTGGTGCCTTTGGACACCAGCAAGAACAAACTGCTGCGCAACCCGCCTGCTGCTGACTGGGAGAGCGGAAGCAACAGCATTGTGACAAACAGGTCAGGACCGTCATTTAACGCCTTTACTTTTCTCTGAGACCAAGCGTAGACCAGACTTGGCTTGTCCGGTATCTGTAAGGTAGAAAGATCAGCGTTATCTGGAGGAAACGCGAAGGTAAAGTTTCATGATTCAGGAGTATGTGTGCCTCTCTTAATAAGGTGATGATAAGCATGTAGGTGGATGTGGCTTCACTCGCAGTCTACATGATACCTTCCTGTTTAGCCAAATGGACCGCAGCTCCCTTTCTGTTTCCGGACCATCTCTATCCTGTGGGCTAACATCACCACCGCGCAAAACAGAGCGTGACTCATTTACTTCTGTTGCGAAGTTTGAACCCCTCAGAGTGTCTTTAATGGGGCTGCAGTGTACTCACTCAAACCAAACAAAATAGCAGAGGATGTGATTTTCCATCTGTAGTAACTGTGAAGTGGATTAAACAAGCGAACTTCCTTGGAACTTGAATGCGGTCAGCTGAAATTTTCTCGTTGCAATTTTTACCATTGAGAAGAACGTACTGTTAATTAAAATTTCATGTCGTGGACAGTCTTTGAACTCTATTAGCATTGTGTTTCTAATCTCTCGATTAGCCACGAGAACACAATGTAACCATTGGATTTTCTGTTATTTCGGTTTCTAATGAGACAAGACAAAGGCCTAAGCCAAGAATTTATTCATGTGGAAAATTTCAGTCATATTTTTCTTTCGTTTTCACCCTGGAGTTGTTTGTTTCTCACAGACATTTGGATTTCATCACTCAGCCTTTGTGCTTCCAGAGGGAATGTTGCATCACGGTCTCATGCAATGCATTCTCTTTGGCTGATAAAATCTGAACGATTGATCCCGGCATCGACGCGTAGCTCGTGCCAGGCTACAGATCAGATCGCTCTGACTTCCACTGTTTTTTTTTGTTTTTTTTATCATTTTTTATCATAGCGCATTCTTCAGTGCATCAACTTTTGTCATCACAGACCTCTCAGATCTCCTTATGAACACGGTAGATTGACCCGTATCATGTCCATCATATCACCGTGTGTTTACAGCATTGCTGGCAGCGTGGCAGAGAGCTTTGACACGGAAAGCGGGTTCGAGGACTCGGAGAACAGCGACGTAGCCAACTTTGTGGTCAGATTGGTCGCACGCTTCATTGACAAGGTGTGCACAGAGAGCGGAGTAACGCAGGAACACATCAAGAGCCTGCACAGCATGATCCCAGGTACAACGCTCACTCTGATGCCCTCAGCTTTATTCAGGTTAAATCATGGATGCGTGTATTCTCAGCTCAGGACAACAACAGCAAAGGCCTAGTTAACTCCTGACATTTCAAATGACCTTAAAATCTGTAAAACACACACTTTGGTACATTGTGCATGCACTTGTGTCTGCACATGTGTTGTCTGACCCTGGATTCTGACCTGCAGGCATCGTAGCTATGCAGATGGAGGCTCTAGAGGCAGTTCACAGGGAGAGCAGGAGGCTACCCCCCATTCAAAAGGTGAGTGTTATTCTTCAGTGAGTTTGCTGAAGGTGTCTCAGCTGTATACACAGGATTCATTTTTGATTTGACAGGTTCAGACTCATCAGTCTAGCTGTAGAGAGCAAAAGTGTAATTTGGGGGTTCAGCTTAGAAACCTTGTTCCGCATTATTTCACACATTTATCCCTGTGATTTTAGGTGCATTTAAATGTCTTAAACTTGAGAGAATTTGAGTCATATTGCGGTGTCATATCTAGCAGAGGAGAGGATCTCAAAGGTTGTTCTTTACTAAATGACCAGGGATGTACAGCTACACTGTCAGACAGTGGCTGCCCAAGTGCTCGTTAAAGTTATGTCTCGTCCATTTAAAAATGAACCGTCGAAAGTTCTGATTGGGGCTCTGAAAGAAGCTGAAGCCAACTCAACTCTGAGTCGTAGCCCGTTAGCAGCCCTCACGCAGCGACAAGTGTTCAGGCTTCACTTCATTTCATTGAAAATCACTTGTAGCCTGTTCATTTTTCTTCAGTCACTGTGTTACAAGTACATGTATTATTCATAAAAAATGCCATGGGAGTTTTCTTAATTCCAATGTGCACCATTTGCTTGGATTTTTTTTTAGCTTGTAAACTTTGGGGAAGGGTTTAACCTTTAATATCAATGCCATATATATCACGTTCTGGCCACATGCTCAGTTGAGTCTTGCTGGCTGCTGCTCTGCAGACTGCCTGTGTCATCCAGTATTTTCCAGTCATCATCACACTCACCTTTTACCAGTCGATTCTATTTGACCCTGCTTTGGTCTTGGTAAATCACACAATCATATGCACAGACCTCTCATGCCAGTACTTCCTTAGGAACAACCTAAATGATGAAAAGTGTGTCTGCTGTACTCAGCGGTTAACTTCGTAGGAGTTCATGTGTTGGACAAGGCGTCCATCCTGGGCCGTTAGCCGCTAACATTTTGCCAAAAAGAAAAGCTAAAAAGTGTGTAAACATCACTGACTCTGGATATGTGACAACTGCAGGTAGTAGTAGTAATAGTAGAAATAACAATTGAAAGCAGTGGTTGTGTTTAAGGTGCAGCTCTAAAAAGTGGCCAAGCTCGCAGCAGTAATGAGGTGCAGAGGGACTCTCTTCTCGGCCTCAGTGTTCATTGAAGGTCGGATTCAAGAAGCTATTATTATCTCCTGGCCAGACCTCAGCTCCCTTAGGTCGGCTGTGGCCTAAATGAGAAAGGCTGTGAATGATCTAACCCCCCCTCCCCCCCGCCCCCCACTCGTTCGTATTTTTGACAGTGGAACAACTGAGTATTTTTCTACTGAGTTTTGAGAAGGAGCTGAAACATTTCAGGGTCCAGGCTTGACTCTTTCACTTGAAAGAGTTAAAAAGTTTGTTGGGGATGGTTAACATTCACTTCTCTTAACAAAATACTGATGTGCAGACAGCTGCATATTGTTTCCGGCAGACACTCATCACATGTTCCTTTTTTGATTTTGCTATTATGATGCAAGCACTCTTCTTACTGGAAATTTAGTTTCAAGAGAAAGTAATTACAAACCCTCAGTCTGCCTCTGTCTGCTGAGTCACCATTCACTCCGAAATGTTTTTAAATAGAATTTGCATATATAGACGCTGATGAAACGAAGCGTCTCAGTGCGATTTCTGACACTAATGTGAAGCCAAGAACTAGTATTAAACTCCTTTAGCTACTTAGCTACACACTGTTTTTATTTTTTAATGATTAAACTGAGTAAGCAGTGCGTATTTAAACTACATTCAACTACATTACTACATTTTGAATAAAACCTTTATTATCATAGTAGAGTCTGCACAAAGTCAGGTTAATTATTTATACCAAACATTAATTTTCAACTGATAATTATATGGCAGTTGGTACTTAAAGAGCAGATATATATATATATTTTTTTTCCAGGAAGGATTGAAATGGTTATTAGGTCTCTGCAGATTATAATAGGAATTTGATTTTGTTGGGAGGCTTGATTTTTAGACTGCTTTGTAAAGCTCATTGTGCTCTCAAGATGTTTGTTTTTGGTGTTTGAATCTGTCCAAGAAGGTTAACGTGGTGCTACGATTTGAGATCATGATGATAAATTGATTTCCTTTCAGATTTAGTCACGCAAATGTCCATTGTCAGTCAATAGGGTCTTAAATTGTAGCCGGGTAAAGTTGATCATCATACACTGATCCTGTCCCTGGGTTATTCTGTGTCCTCTCCTGCCAGCCTAAGATTCTGCGTCCAGCCTTGCTTCCAGGAGAAGAGCTCGTATCAGAGGGGCTGCGGGTGCTGCTGGACCCTGATGGCAGGGAGGAGGCCACTGGGGGACTCCTGGGGGGCCCTCACATCCTGCCAGCAGAAGGAGCCCTCTTTCTCACCACATACCGTATCATCTTCAAAGGCATCCCACATGATCCCATGGGTAAATACTGAAACGCACCAACGCTGCCTTGTACAACAAAATAAAATATAATTAAAAAAAAACAACTCATATTTAACTGCTAATCTTTGACATTGTCTCATAGTTCAGGTGTCTTTTGATTCTTGAAAAGCAGTGCTTCTTTTGTCAGCAGAAATAGAGAGACCTAAATAAATTCTAATACTAAAAATTCACTTCTGCATATTGAAACAAAACATTCATATAACGCCTCTCTGCTGTCAGTTGTCTAACAAATGCACAGAACACCCAAAAACTAAAGCCCGTTGTGTCTGTGAGAAGTGGCCGTCATGTCAGTAATGTGTTCTGTGCTCTGTCTGTGGCCAGTGGGGGAGCAGGCAGTGATCAGGGCTTTCCCGGTGTCCACGCTGACCAAAGAAAAAAAGATCAGCATCCAGAACCAGCTGCAGCAGAACATGCAGGAAGGACTGCAGCTCCGTTCTGCATCATTTCAGGTAAACGCTGAAACACGCTGCTCTCTCGTGTGCGGACACAAGATGTGAAACTGTTGAAATTACACAACCACTCAGTAAGTCACAGCAGCATTGTGGAAGTATCATTCATTAGAGTCCAGTATAAAGTATGACTCATCAGAGCCCAGACATTTAGTATACTGTACATGCAAACACTACAAATTAGACATTCAATATTGTAGATATTAGAAGGCCCGACCGTCTTGTTTTTCATAATATGAGCTTCTCAGAATTACTCAACTTTTAGCCAAGCATGTGTTTTTACTCTTTAGATGTACTGCTGTTAAACTGTTTTTATAGTTCATTCCTGTCTTTGGACTTGCAGAGACGATAGCTTGGCATGTGTCGCCATCTTTTTAGTTTCGAGTGTTTCCTCACTCTACACTTGGCTGTTAAAGAAATCTTTAATTCATCTGCAGTCTTGAGCAAATGTTTGGTCGAGAGAATGATGGTCGTAGCGGTAAACTGAGAACGCTCCCGCTGAGCTGTGCTTTGAAGCTGATTTTAGCATGTGGCGCTTGGGTCAAACACGAGGGTAATTGGTGTGATGCCTGTTGCAGCTGATCAAAGTGGCTTTTGATGAGGAGGTGAGCTCGGAGATGGTGGAGATCTTCAGGAAGCATCTCCAGAGAATCCGCTATCCACAGTCCATCTTCACCTCCTTTGCGTTCGCGGCAGGACAGACGGTACCCCAGCTAATCCTTCCTAAGCAAAAGGAGAGAAACACTGGGTTCAGGTTCGTCGTTGGCGCCTGCGCCAACTTCTTCATGTTTTCAATATTTCTGTGTATGATTACATGCCACCGTAAATCTGCTCTGCACTCCTCACAGGACATTCTCAAAAACCATCGTCAAAGGAGCAAAGAGGGCTGGAAAGATCACCATGGGCCGCGGTAGCCAGAGCACGCTGAAGAAGAACGACAGAGGCAGCAGAATGACCTGGCATGAGGACGATGACATTTCAAGTGAGAGTAATTACCCATCTGGACGTGGAGGGAGGACAAACAGTCGAAGGACAGATTTCACAATGGTTTTACGTTTCTGTGTTGTGTTTCAGTATCAGATGACGGCGAGCCTCCACCCAGTAGCACTTTGCGAGCGTCAGAGAAGTCCACCATGGAGCAGCTGGTGGAGCAGTCCTGCTTCCGCGACTACCAGCGTCTGGGCCTGGGCACCATCACCGCCAGCTCGTCTCGCTCCAAGTCGGGCGAGCAGTTCAGGATAACGGCCGTGAACAGGCTCTACTCCCTGTGTCGCAGGTACCTCTCACTGGAGGCGTAGCTTCATCTGCAGCCTTGTGGCCTTGTTTTCCTCATGAATCAGAAACCAGAAATCTGCTGATATGTGCTGAGGTCACAAATCTCTGAGTGCTGAACATATTAGTTTTCAGGATTTGTAGCCCTGCCGGAAACTTTGTGAGCCTCAGGATCTCCAAAGGCCAGTGGGGAGCCTTCCTTTATTTGACAGATGTTTGACTTATTCGTGGAGAGTCTTGCCTTTTAAATAAAAAACCATATCCATGCTAAGATCTTGGCTGAACATTGTGTAATCACCTACATCTATGTGTCCTGCTACAAGTTAAAGAATGTGTTTAATTAATGGCACACATCCTTTGTCCTAAGACTTTGTGACGTGTGTATTCTCTCTCTCTCTCCAGCTACCCAGGGCTGTTAGTGGTTCCTCAAGCTGTTCAAGACAGCAGTTTACACAAAGTAGCCCGTTGCTACAGACACAACCGCCTGCCTGTTGTGTGTTGGAAACATCCACGTACCAAAGCCGTGCTGCTCCGCTCGGGAGGCTTCTATGGCAAGAGTGTGGTGGGGTTGTTCAAGTCGCAGAACCCCTCCTCAGCAGGTGTGCTCGCTACACTCAACTGTACTTTAAAAGTATTAAATTATTTAACTGGTAAACATCAGTCACAAGGAATGAACGCTAGACACTGGAAATATTATTAATACAGGCTTTTATCTCCTTTAATCTGCCATGTCTCTGCATACAATTTACTGTTGATATTTTTACCTTACTGTAATTCCTGCTCATCATTTTCTGTCTTTCTCTCTTTAGCTCCTGCCTCCTCCTCAGATTCATCCAGCAGTCTTGAGCAAGAGAAGTACCTGCAAGCTATCCTGAACTCCATCCCCATCTACTTCAAGATGAACGGGAACAACACCCTGTCCAACCGCTCCCTCATAGGCCTTTCACCAGGTACGTAACGTGACTCTGTAGATGTAACGTGTACGTCTGTTGATGATAAATGCTTGATGCTATGAGTTCACTGTTCAACAGGTGTAGGTATCACAGATGTTATGCTTCTCTCCTTTTAAATTTTGCCATGTAGCAATGAGCCTTCGTGCAGGGGGGCATAAACAGGCTTCAGTGTTATCAGTATCACTGAAGGTGCCCTGATGTTTAGGATTGTCTGACACCAACACAAGCCACTTCATATGTCTAACTCTGATATCCCTTTAAGTACCATCCACCTCCCGCCAAACTACTAAACTGTCAAATACAGTAACTTCACAGCATGACATTAATTTCTCTATAGCACTGTGCTTGTTAAAATGTGGTCATTAGTAGTTTTGGACCAAAGCTACGTCACCTGGCTCCCGTGCACCCATCTGACCTGAATTTATTGTGCAACAGCCCGACTGTGCCGTGGGAAAAAAATCTTAGTTTATTTGCGAAACGGACAAGAGGCCGCACAGAGTTCATTTCTTCTGATAAAGCGAGAAACTGCAGACTTGCATCTCTTGCAAAAGTTATTTTTGTTCGTCTGGTAATTGTTCTGTTCCTTTTCGTGTTTGCTCTGGTCAGCGGTTATTCCTCACCAACCTATTTTTGTGTGTGTTTGGCAGAGAACGACTGTGAGGGAGAAATATCGTATCTGATATTTAGTAACGATAGAAGGAAATTTGTACAATAAAAGGTTACGTTTGAATCGCAGGGACGGCCTCGGGTCACTAGTCGGCCCATCCATCTCTTCAACCCCCCCTGCCTGCATCCTGGACGTATTGTGCCGAAGCTGTTTCCAGGATACCCACAGACACTCTGAACACTGTGCATTCATTTTCTTATTTATGGATGTTGTGTTTAATGTTATCAGATCAGATGAGTGGTTCTCTATGGAAACAAATGTATTTCCGCAGTGTTATTGACTTAAGGTGGCTAATATTTATATTCAGTCTAATTTTTGCATTGCAGAGATGTATAAAGTACACATTTGTTATCTTGTTTATGATGATTGATGCCAATGCTGTAACTTGCTTTAACATCCTCTGCGCTGTGAATGTTTTGCCTTCAGGCAGTGAAAGGAGGACGTCCAGGATACCAAAGATGGCTCCTGTCCATTTAGACCTCCCGTTCTCAAACAGCTTTACCAGAGGAGGTGAGTGTTTACCTCTGTTTCTCCCACAGAGCAAACCATGTGTCTGCCCACGGCCAGGTTCAATATGAAACACCAGAGCCATCATCCGTAAAGACTGTAGTACAGAATATTTTACCATAATCCAGTCATTTAAGTTGGAGGTAACAAGGAGGATATATACACAAAACACTTTTACATTTATTTTATTACTGAATGTATCTATGCTCCAGATTAGGTCTAATACTCTTGGTGGTGAGCACTTGGGTCACATGTTTCTCTTTAGTCACACAACACACAACATCAGCAAATATGAGCTTTGTAAGATCTTAAAATTACACAATTATACGTGGGAGGATGGAAGTATATTAATACCGGTATTTCAATACACTTCAATACAAGAATAAAATGTTCTATACTGATCTTAGGGAAAAAGCTTTTTTTTATTTACTGTAATTACTATCGATGAAGATGTGCAAGATGTGTGAGCCATTGAGTCCTTAATGTTTAGTCATATTATTTTATTTTGTTATTTCAAAGCACATTATCTACAGTCTAATCAGTCTAAATAAACGGCCATAGTTTCCAGATGATGTTTTTCATACTCACTATAAGACGTACAAAGAGTTGGTAAATTTCTTGGAAGTGGAGCTGTCATTTAAGTGGCCTATTGTTTGATTCACCGTCTTGCTCAATAACTGTTAGAAATGTGCACGTGTGGGGCGCCATCCTCCAGCCTTCCAGTTAGTAGATAACGAACACTAATTCCAAAGAAACATGATAAAACTGACTCAATAAGACACATCACCAGCACCTATTAGAGACTTCTTTAAGTCAAAAAACTTTGAAGCGAGTTGAGTGTTAGTGCCCAAACTGAACGTATCTGACCATTTTATGCAGCATTTGTACTGTAGCATTTGGTGGCTCTTTTATTTGAACAACGTACCTCGTGGTCAAATATGCATACAGTGTAAACACTGTGTATCCGTTTTCTGTGAAGCTTCTTAGTCGTCCAGGTCATGGTATATCCAGAAAAAACAAGCTGAAACCAGGGCAACTGGACTTGAAGTGTTCCTTCAACGCGTTACGCCACATATCCAAGTTGCTTTTTCAATTCTAAAGGACTGGCACAGAGTTGGGGTTTTTATTTGAAACATCTGCACGTGTTGCCCAGCTGTCACTTGCATGACTCGGGTCTGTGAACGACCAGATACTTGCTTCTAATTGGAGGAATTCGTTTTGACACGTTTTTGTTTTTTTTTTCTCCCCTGATGAGTGATACTAGCCCAGAGACAGATGTTAAAACTATGTAACTATGTTGTAACATTATGGTATATTATATTTCATCTGACTTGACATCTGTCCCCAAAACTTTTCTTTCCTGTTTATATATTGAGACTGGATTCTCTGGCCAGTAATGGGTGGTTAGAGTACCATTCACTGGCCAAGCACAATGGGATACAAGTTACGGTTACCGTTTTGGTTTTGGGTTGAAGTATCAGTTGATGATGTGAGATTCTTCATTAACCCTTTGTCATTACAGCCTTCCTGGAATTGCTTAAAGTGTAATCTTACAGATAAAGACTTAATGTGCTGTTAAGCTGACACTTCATCATGACCGTGTAAACTGGAATGTGAAGTCTTAAAAACAAACATTGGTACTGAGTGTTTCGTCTCGGCCACATGTCTGCCTACTGGATTTCTGACTTGTGAGTCATCAACTCAGATAAAGGTCAAAGGCGAAAGAACTGTTTAAACTGACGCAGCTTTTTATTAAGTATTCCCAAAAGGATGACACTTGACCATGAGTTTTCCACTCACACATTTTTTTTTCTTTCTATCCACGTGCAGGATTTCGAGGGCGTGTTTATTACTGACATTTGTTGTTCTGTTTTTTCTTCTTTGGAACTCTGAGTTTTCATTTTAAGAAAAACAGATGTCCTACATGAAATTATGTGATATATGTAAGATTACCCGAAACAATTGTGCAGATCTTACCTTTCATCAAAATGTAATATGACTTTCTTATTTTATTAACCGTGCAGTTGAAGGAATGAAAGCGATGTATTGACATAATGAGAGGCTTCAAAGACGTGGAGACAGGCCGATAGAGAGTGCAGCAGGTGAAGCTAGAAGAAGCCAGATGATCCAATAGATTACTAATGTACATGTTGTCAAGTTTAATTGGTATATGATCTTCCTCACCGGAATTCTTCTCGAACCTCGTCCATTTGCAGCATTTCTGCAAGACATGTCTGCTCCTTAGATGTAGAGGGGTTTCCATGCAATCTGTGCTTTGTTAATTGCAGTAACTAGTGGAATGTGTAGCCACCCTCTGTTAGCCTGTGTCCTCCTCAAGAAAATGAATGACTGACTGTCCGTTCGTGAAGGCGAACCCGTCACATCTACGCCTTTGGTCTCCACACCATCAATCATAACCACGAACAATCATATTCATGCATGCAACTGTATGACAAACATTCATTTCATCATTTAAAATGAAGTTCAGACTTTGACCCTTGCCCATAAATTCTCATTTGCATGACTGTCTCTGTGGTTTTAGTGGAGTAGGTGGTGATGGTGGTCTATATGATGTTGATTGATTTTTTTTTTTTTTCATGCCCCTCTCCCTGCCCCCATTCTTTCTCCTGTGTAAAACAACCACCCAGTACTTGAGTACAAAGATAAACTGTTCACTCACTCAAACCAAAAACCCACCAGTAAGGAGAGATTCCACAATCAAGGTATCGTGAAACTGCTGCCAGTGCTCCTCTCTTTCTAACAAACCCACTGAGCCTCATTGCTGCTGCTTCATCTAACCTGCACAAACGCTCACTAACTAGGTCAGTGCACCATGCTGCAAACCCCTTACAAAGACTTTGTGGGACGTGTACTAATCATCGCTGACTTTCTGGGTGCTCCTCTGGGAGCTGTGGTTTTTCACAAACCAAAGTGGCTACTCTAATGTGGTCTTTTCCATTGTTAATGTTTTGGCTCAGCTGGGCTTGCTGTGGTCAGTTAAAAGCCGGGTCCAGGCTGAGGAGGAAAGGAAGCTGTTTGTCATGGCACAGAAGTCATGAATCACACAAAGAGGCCCCTGCGATGCTGCGCTATAATGAAAATCCGTCCATGGGAGCAGAACTCATTATAGAAAATAGCAGATAAATTCTCTGATTGTGCTTGTAATGACTGTATCAACGTTGTTGTCATCATCATGACATGTCATCAGATGAAGCATTAGATGCAAAGGGTTATTTATTGTAACTTTGAAAAGTATTTCAGACAGCTTGCATCTCAAATTCAAATCATGGTGCCTCATTATTATAAGGACTTAAAATGGACATCGATCCGTTTGTAAAAGGCTCTTCAGTAACCGCCCTGGTCACCTGAGGCTGACACTTGCTGCAGTATTATTCCATTCAAGTGCCACTGAAAAGCTCAGAAAGCGATTAGTGTGAAAAATCATGTCCTTCCTGACGGTGAGTCACGCTGTTAGGAAGATGTTGCATGCTGATTTTCAGAGAAATGGCTTCTAGACTTGTTGACTTGCTAAAAAATTCCAGCAACTTCTGCTTCTAATATCTCAACACCCTCAGAGGTCACAACTGCTTTGTTGGTGGACTGAAGGAATGAAGGTGTTTACATAATCCCTGTTGTACAGCAGTGCATGTAAACGTAGCCTGCATGTCATGTGTTGTTCATCATTCAGTCGTAGTCTGTTTGACAGCATGTGTACATCAGTTGCATTCGAGCGGCTCTGCTCCTGCGAGCGTGTGTGACTTTTGTTTGCATCTGTGTATTTGCAGGCATGTGGGCCAGCCTGCGCTCCAGCAGCAGACTCAGTCAGCACATATCCACGCCTGACGCAGGCTCCAGGTTAGCAGGGAAGGATCTGGCGCCACCTGCAGGGAGCAGCAGTCTGCAGGCGCAGCTTCTCAAACACCAAGCTGCCCTCTACATCTTCGGAGAAAAGTCACATCTGAGGGTGAGAATAAAAAGCGCTGTCTGGTGCCTGAAAGGTTCCTGTCGGTATGTATCCTATAAACTGTCATGGAGGTGCCGTATTAGACAGCTTCTTTTATGCAAAGAGGCAAAACACCTCTCGCCCGTCAACGTCTGTAATGTAGAGTAGTAATATTAGACATGCACATGTTAAATGAAATAATAATGACACATTCTCTGCATAATCTAAAGTCTTAACATCCATATACTTCAAATGTTTACTATTTAAAATGTTTCTTCTCAGAAAATCATTTAGTTTAGTTAGTAGGTCACACCACTGTAACCTCAGCCTCTGTGACTGTGCACTCAGCTATGCACACGCGGTCGGAGCGTGGGCACACCGGAGTTGAGGAATGCCACAACGTGAAAAGTACACATGATTCATCTGTATCAAAAAGAAAATAGAAGCTAGATCCGAAGCACGTAGCTAATGACGGTTCAATCAAAATGCTGAATCAGGCATGAAGCAGTGCAAAGAAGCTCTTAAGGCTTTTGTGTGCAAACTTAAGTGCAAATTTTTGTGTCTGTGTACATTTGTGAAAGCTGAGATAAGCACGAGTAAGGGGACCTCCCAGGAAAAATGGTTGCAAACTACTACTGTAAATATACATTTTAAGTTCAGAAAGAAAAAACACTGTATGTTTTGTATAAAGGTGGGATAAAAAACGTAAAATCAGTACAACAAAAGGAAAGTTCTTATCTGTGAATTGACCTTTTAACACATTTTTTCTAAATGTGCTGACACATGGAGTAGCATGGGGTCAGCACATAACAAGAATATTAAAAATGCAGAAAGCAGAAGTACGACTGAAGTTTCTTTCCTGGTACTCAGCATGTGTAAGGACTCACTGATGCCAGAAAGACAGTCATCCATACAGGAACTGAGTGTATATATCGACAACAGTATCAGACTTCAGTACTGCCTCCTTCCTTGAACCTAAACAGAACAGCTGCCGAATGATGATGAATAACCAGGAAGTGAAGAACACGCTGAATCATGAGCAGTGCATTATCATGGAGGATTTTATATAAATGTGTCCTATGTATGTTTGTTCTATTGTATCTTCCTCTTCTATGTGCATAATTGAGTCAAACGTAATGTAAGGAACACATTCAAATGTGCCATTGAGATGGGTCAACAGAAAACAAAAGCTGTTATCAGTAATATTTTACAGTTACTTGCATTGATCATCAAGGGGAATCTTACCGTAACATCTCGGGTGTGTCTGCAGGGCCTCAGAGTGGACTCCTCCTTGAACTGTGAGCTGGTGCCAGTGGAGTTTGCAGACACACGACAGGTGAAATCTGCTTTTAAAAAGCTGCTGAGGGCCTGCGCTCCCAGTGCCACCTCCTCCGACTCAGAGGACTCCTTCCTCAAGGCCTTGGAGGAATCTGAATGGATCCTGCAGGTGACCGCACCTAATCAACTTACAGCAGCACACACAAACTCTAGGTCTAAAGATCGTGTGAGAATGACCCAGCAGTCCACTCTTTCGGCTCATCTTATGTGTGTGTGTGTGAGAGATAACATATAAACTATGTGAATAAATCTACTCTGAATCCGTTATCCCAAGGGAAATAGCAATGGGGTAACAGCAGAGCCCTTATCGTGCTGGTTATCTGATCGACCCCCTACGGTCTTGCAGTGAACATATCATAATCTGTCAAAGTTTCTGTGGGAAACGAGCAGTACTCAGCAAGTCATTTACCGGTAGACCAAACATGGCAGTATACGCACGGAGCGAATTAATTGTGTGTGTACAGTTGTTCACATGCACATTTGTTGACCTCCCGCAGCTTCACAAGATCCTGCAGCTGGCCCTCTTTCTGGTGGAGCTTCTGGACAGCGGCTCCTCTGTTCTGCTCAGCCTGGAGGACGGCTGGGACATTACTACACAAGTAAGTAAATAACACACAAATACATTAGAACAGTGTCTGGAGAGAGGCCTGGGTTCTGCCGGCATCGTTTCCTTGAGATTTTTAATATAAAGGAAAATACAAGGGATTAAATGAAAGAAGAGAAAATACTTTATCCTTTTTTTAAGGGTATATCGTATCCTTCGAGGACGTGGGAAAGCTGGTATAATGACAAAATAAAAAAATATTTGTGTCCACTGCACTTGAGAGTACATAAACAAAGAAATAAGAAGAAAGCATGTAGCAGTACGTGAGGGTCCAGAAGGCTGCTCTTTGTCATGACAGTTCGTCTGACAGTTCACTTCCCCTTCATGGGATCATGGGAGTTGATAAAAACACCGCAGGGAACACATGAATCAGAAGACACACATCAGTCCATTAAAGCAACACGCAGGTATTTTAGGGGAAGCAACAATAAAAGATTATAACGTGCCAACTTTACTGGAAGCCAGTCACTTAAGCAGTTGTTAGAAACAATGCTGCATTTAGCCAAAAACCTGTGCCACTTATCAATAAAAGTGTAATAGAAGTGTTTTTTCAAATTGATTGATAGACAGTTGAGTGTCAACTGTGTAACAATGAGAAATGTTTAACACAGTTTTTACTTACAGAGAAATCTAAGACTTCAACTCTGTCTCCATCTTCACTTCGCCAGAGTAAAGATCCAGACACACAATCATTTAACCGCTGAATGTTCTGCGTCTGACATGCCTATGGCCAATTATGTATTTACATTCGACCAACCTTATATCCCCTGAAAGCACCACCCCGTAATTTTAAGATATCAGTTCTGCTGCAAAGAAAAACAATCTTTTGCAGCAAAACAGTACATTCTTAACATTCTTAAATTTGCTTGGCACACACTTAACCGTTTGCAGCGTAAGAGTCCAGTAAACAAAACGCTTCCAAGCGTTTAGACTTCTTTAGTAAAAAATGAGCATGAATGTTGAGGCATTTATGAGAGAGTATCAACAGATAATCTCAAAGATTGTTATTGGTGAAGTTCTACTGAAAAGTCATGACGTTTTGCCTCATTATTCTACAAATAATAATGATTTTTATCTATAGAACACTTTGAAAACTTACATGACAAAGTGATTCACACAAGCAATAAATATGCAGCTTGCATGCATTATGAGATATTATGACAACAAAGCGTACTTGAACAGATCAGTAAAAAAAAAAAAATAGAGGTACTGCTACACCAACATACAGCATGCAACAAATAATGGAAACTTCACCAACTATTGAAACTACAACATAAAATCTAATGCAAGTAAACCAACTGCAGCAACTTCTGCAACTAAACCAACAACTTAAACTCACACTTCTGCTGCTACACAACTCTAGCCACACCTGCAGCCCAGTGACATATATTGAGAATGACAGCAGCAACAAGAGTCTTCTTTATATAAAATGTGACTCTCCACAGATACTCGGGGTATCCATTCAGAATCCATTTCTAAATGGGCCATGTGTGATTCGTAAATCCGACACACCTGCTTTTCCTGCTCCGCTTCTAATAAGCTCCGTCACTTTTGAGCCGATTAGGCGGATACAGTTACGTAAAGGTCTGAAGTCTTGCAGCCTTGTGTCACTGCTTTATGATTTGTGATCATGAGCGTTCGTGGTTCGGATTTTTCGACGTGTAAACAAAAAGTCTATTTTGATCAGTTGTTAGTATCACTTTGCTGCTGGATTCTGTGTTTCATCGCATGTTTGCTCTCTGAGCTCATATTTTCCATGCTGACCTGTTAAAATGCACATGTTTGTGTTGCAAGCGCGTGTCCTTCGAATGTGTTTATGGGGTTGCAGGGTTTGTAGGGCCCAGGGCTGATGTGTAAAAGCTCATTTTGTGGATCCCTTATGCAGGGCACGTGTTCGGCCCTGAGCATCTTTCTCCACGGGCCACTGGCTCCTGCACGCCAGGTCCTGATCAACCCGCACAGCCAAATGGGCTCCATATGCTCTGGCTCTCCTGCCTCAGCACACGGACCATAGACACCCAGCTAACCGGATGCATAACTGTCTTCGCTCTCTTTCTAAATCCTGTTTCCAGTTTCTCCTTCTCTTCCCCGTGTGCTTCCTTCTTAAACCCGCTCTGCTTTAGGGGGGATTGTTTAATTGGCGGGGCGCAGGGGGCTTTCTCCACCACTCAGGGCCTGGATGTTCTCGTAAACCCCGCGGGGAAGCCGTGGACTATTTTCCCGCTCATTCCACACGCGTCAGGGCTCATTAGTTGTGTTGGAGGAGACGCGGGCAGGGAAGCAGGCCAACCATATTGCATGTGTAGACAAGTGGTGCTCCACTGGTGTCTTGTGGACTGAGTTCAAGTGTGCCCGAAAACTCTGCTAGAATGTTATATAAATGTTATTGATAGCAGATGATAAGTTTAACTTTGCGGTCAAAGCTGATGGGTCATTTGCTTTGGACTGTGTTTAGAGTTTGAGGGGATACAAAACAAACTTAAACTATTCAAACAAAAAAAAAAAAGTGTGCTGAGTCGTGATCAAGCGTGACAAACAGAAAAAAGTCCTGCTTATTTGTGGTGAAACAGTTGCTGCTTTCTCCGTGTGGCAAGATGATCAAACATCTAATTTGCCAGAATGTGATGGTTTTTCAAACCTGCACATTTAACATAATGACAAGTATCATGTTCAGTAGATCTCAGTGGCACAGACAGTGGCTTATTGGTTGACATTACTGTGTGTTTGCAGATCGAGTTAGCAATGTACAATATGTAATTATATGTCCAAAGTAATTTAGACATAACGTCATTGATGGACGAACCAACCCACTGATTTCCTGAAGAACATATTTTTATTTTTTCATTCTATTCAGTGTGGTAGCTCTGTAGAAGTGCCCGACTCTGCTTTACTCCTGGTTCACTCAAAAATGGGTAAAAAGGTGGAGCAAGAGTGGGTAACATTGAGGCAGACACCAAAATATTTATATATATATATGCCAAATAGTCTGTTCTGCTGTAATGTTTGGTATTTTAACACGAAGGTCTAGGGGGACTAAGTTACTATTGGAGCCAACACTAAGTGGCCATTTGAAGACAGCAGTTTTTGGCATTTTAAATTTTCAGCCCTGGAGGTTGCTGCTTAAACACAACATGAAAGACTTGTTATGGGTCAGTCAGACACGGATCCAAACATTCCAGTAATTCCAAATTTAAAGGGTTAGTTGTTAGTTGTTCAGTGTAATTTATTTTAATTTTCCCTCTCCCCAGTTTCTTCCAGAAATATTTTGGTTGTGGCTCATGAGATAATTTGGGTTATACCCTAATCACAGGTTTAAGAGATGTGTCTAGATCGTTTACGCCAAACAGGCTTTTTGCATTTTCTCCAAATGACCTTGGAGTTTGTTTGTCTACAGCAGGACCAAACACAAGGTTCTTTTCCTACTTTTCATGCTATGCAATATATCAGTGTCCATCTTGCTTGTCTTTTGTCCAACCTTTCCCTATGTCTCTGTGCAGGTGGTGTCTTTGGTGCAGCTGCTGAGTGACCCTTTCTACCGGACCCTGGAGGGTTTCCAGGTGCTTCTTGAAAAGGAGTGGCTGTCCTTCGGCCACAAGTTCAGCCAGCGGAGCAACCTCAGTCCCAGCAGCCAGGGCAGTGGCTTCACGCCCATCTTCCTGCAGTTCCTAGACTGTGTGCACCAGGTGAGCTTCACTGCAGAGTAGCTCAGGTTATCTCAACACATCTCCGCTCCTGCTACGTGACTTTCCTCCATTTTCCCTCCGTGAATTAACGTCATTCATGGCTTGTTGGTGAGCTCATCACATTCCTCAAAGGCAAGTGAGTGAAGAAAGCGTGAAATTCAGCTGTCATTCACTGCACTTCGGTTTAGCTTTGGACTTCCCAACAGTGGATATGTGATCATGACGGCATATTGCAGCAGGGAGTGTGCAGGTAGGCTGCTGCCCAGATGCTCCGTGAACCCAGTGTTTAGAGCTGAGCCATCTTTGCTCACGTGTCTCAGCATCTCTTCACATCTCAACACTTCACATCAGTGCGTGTTTAGAGCTGCTTGCGGAAGATTGCAGTTGTGGGGATTGTGAGTCCCCAGGAAGTCTTCGGGATTCGGGAGGGAGTCGAGTTAAGAATGAAGCTCTCACAGATGAGGCCCAGAGTGAACTGTGTCCGCTCTGAAATGCTAACTTCAGAGAATGCTTTGGAGTGTCTCCTGGGGTCTCATAGACCCACTCCCATACACTTACATCAACACATAGTTTCTGCATTTGTCTTTTGAAACTGTGGGCTTGGCAGTTAAGACAGTTTGGCGGGGGTCCTGGGGGTCTGGAGAGCTATAAACAGGGGAGGAGAGAGGATTCAGACAAGAGCTCAAAATAGAAGTGTCTCATCCCCAAAACAGCTGTTGTTTTTGCCAGCGGACCCAGGTGGCCGCAAATATTCAACACTCTTTGGCCACTTCACACCACTGGATGAGAACAATGGAGCAGCAGTCGTGCTGGCTCTGTCTGGATTGTGTCTGCCGGTGATGATATCACTGACCTTTGCCCTCACCACCAGGAGAAGTTCTTTCCTGTTTCTAATTGGTCATTCACACACTAGAGAGAAGTGGAGCCACAACACAAAGATGCGATGCAGCTGTAACACACACTCTGACCTCCCTTCTCGCTCTCTTAACTGTCTTTATCCATCTTTTCTTGTCCTTGCAGATTTTGGAGCAACATCCTCTGGAGTTTGAGTTTAATCAGTATTATCTGAAGTTCCTGGCCTATCATCACATCTCTAACCGCTTCAAGAACTTCCTGTTGGACTCAGACTATGAACGCTTGGAACATGGTCAGTGTCCTGTACAGTTTAAACCAGAGGGGATTGGTTTGTTTTATCTTCTTTAGACCGTTGAATGTTGCATTACACTAAAATATGAATGGCCCACATTGGCTGCCAGTCATTTTCAAAAACGATTTTTGTGAAATAAACAAATCTTTCCAACCTGGTTAACAAAAACCAGCATATTTTCTTTCTTACTCACTCGTTCCCCTTTTATTATTTTATTACTTTTTTTTTAATTTTAATTGATATCATATGGTTGATTCCTTCTCTCTCTTACTTATATTAAGAAAGATATTTTTAATATTGTGTGAGTATTTCCGAATATTATTTCATAATTATTGTTATTTGTTTTAAAGCTGTGTGTGACATGAACTGACACATGTGCTCAACAGCTTCTTCTTTGTGTTGACAGGCTTGTTGTTTGAGGATAAAGGCGATAAACAGTCTCGCAGAGGCATCTGCATCTGGGACTGCATTAACAGGATGCACCGGAGGAGTCCCATCTTCTTCAACTACCTGTACAGCCCCTCAGAAAGTCAAGTGAGTGTTTCCGTTGCATCGCTTCCATTCATTCAGCCCACAGTCTCAGCCGTTCGCACACTGAGGAGTACAACTAAAGCTAAGGACACACACAAGATTCTTTTGCCCACAATTCTCAGTTGGATGAAATCTGCACTGGTTAGGGACAATTGGCACGGGTAGTTGGCACAAAAACCTTGTGTGAGAGAGTGAAAATGCAAACCTGCCAAATCTGGAGGCAGACAAGCAGTGTGAACTGTTTACCGAATCAACGGCCAACAGCCAATGAAAAAGAGTGAGTGGGACACAGGAAATAGCATCAGGATTAGCAGAGATATCAAAACAACGATGGCCAACAGTGAGAACAAGAGAGTGGTGACAAAGCAAACCTGGACCACAGAAATGCAGGAAAAAATCAAGTTGTGATAGGAGCACAAGTGTCTGCAGTGGTGTGAAAAAGTGTTGACCCCCCTCCCCTTTTTTCTAAATGTTTCAGATCATCAAATGTAACATAAGAAAAAGACAAAGATAACACAAGTTTTTAAATGACCCTAACCCCATTATTAAGGGGAAACTAAATCCAAGCCTACATGGCCCTGGGTGAAAAAGTGTTTCCCCCTAAACCTAATAATTGGTTGTTTCACCCTTAGCAGGAACAACTGCAATCGAGCATTTGCGGTAACTTGAGTCTTTTCCAGTCTTATTCCACTCGTCTTTGTAGAGTTGTTGTAAATCAGCCGCACTGGAGGGGTTTCCAGCATGAACCACCTTTTTATGGTCATGCATCTCAGCAGGATCCAGGTCAGGACTTTGACTAGGCCCCTCCAAAGGCTTCATTTCGTTTTTCTTCAGTCATTCAGAGGTGGACTTGCTGGGGTGTTTTGGTTCATTGTCCTGTTGCAGAACCCAAGTCCTCTTCAGGTTGAAGTCACGAACAGGTGGCCAGACATTCCCCTCAGGATTGTTTGGTAGACAGCAGAATTCATGGTTCCATTTATCACAGCAAGTCTTTCAGGTCCTGAAGCAGCAAAACAGCCCCAGACCATCACACTACCACCACCAGATTTTACTGTTGGTATCATGTTCCTTTTCTGAAATGTGGTGTTACTTTTACACCACATATATTATATATACATATATTGGCCTACATATACTTTTTACATAGTGTTCACATCCTACGTCTTCTCGCCATCAACAGCTGATGCATGCTGGAAAACAAATGCCTGTAGCAACAGGACGGAATCCTGCAGATGCTCCATGCAATCTGCCATTTTGCCGTATCTGTGTTTGTTTACTGTCACCTTAGTAACGCGGAGTAACGCCCTCCCACTAAACTGGGCTGATGTGACCTACGCCCGCTTTGGTTCCACTTAAACTGGTGTGAACGCAGGCTGGTTTGCCAGAAAGCACCAAGGTTCTCAGACTCCAGAACGAACCGGAGCCAGAGCCAGAACCGTGTCTGTCTGAAAGCACTTTCTGTCTAAAGTTGGTTGCAGTGCAGATCACTGTTGCCCTCGCGAGACTTTGATGCATTCAGTCGGCTTTAGTTGGTTTGACAAATCACGTAGTCTGTGATCCCTCATCAGGAGCAGTTGTTAAGTGTGTGATCCCCAGGCTTTAAGTCGTCATACAAAAATCTGCTGGAGCCAGTCAAAATCTGTAAAGACTGTGAAAGTTGTGTTGTGTGTCACCAGCTTGAGACATAACTGCATTATTATTGTATGTTATGGATGCACTTTTTAATGCAACATTGTCCTATATATTATGTTAACAATCAGACTACTACTTTCACTACAGGCTGAATTACTGGCCATGCATTTCACATTGTTTACATTTAATTCTCACTGAACACTTCCTGTTTGTGTTTTGCAGGTGACCCTGAAGCCATCTGTCAGCATCCCCAGCCTGAATAAATGGGACTTCTTCACGGACGAGACTCTGTCGACTGGTCCATCTTACGACTGGAGGATGATGGCCGTGAGGTTAGAGAGTTCAGAGGAGGCAGATACCATCTCCAACAGTAAGAGGAGGATCGTTTGGCCGTGTTACAGCAGCGTGAGCCGCGCCCAGCCAGATGCCATCACCAAGCTACTCGCTGTAAGAGTTGTCAACAGAATCTTTGATCATAGGTGTCGTCCTGTTCAGCCACGTTTCAGTTTTGTCATCTTTCCTGACTTTTTGTCTGTAGGACATCGAGAAGTTGGAGGGTGAGCTGAACCAGACCCCAGACAAATGGCAGATGACCCTGGAGAGAGTGAGAATAAGCATTCAGGAAGACCTCAAGCAAGAAGGAAATGTGCGTGTTTGGAGGATAACGATGATATGTTATTTAAATACCAGCAATAGGAATATACACAGTTGACTAAAAGCTTTCATTTGTGTGCGTGGGTTTTCCTCTCTTACTTTATCCTGTGTGTTTGCAGCTCTGTAAGCAGTCTGTGTCAGTCTCAGGCCTCATTCCCACGTCCAGCCTGCAAGCCTTCCAGCGGCGCTCCATGCTGCACCTGCCAGACAGTGGACTGGGCGAAGATCGCAGCACTGCCGCAGCCAACGGCATCAACCGCCGCGCTGCAACCCTTTATAACCAGTTCACCCCCAAGAATGAAGAGAACAGGTGGGGGAAAAAAAAAAATAGACTTTCAAACTGCTGCCGAGGGGCTTGTCCAGTTTTGGAAGATGAGTCAGTGCTGCGGTATGCTGTGTGTCATGTTTGTGAGAATTGTCTGTGCTCTGGTAAACTGGGTGTGTAATTTAACAATTACTGAGGGGTTAAAGTACAGTCTCTTGGCTCCAATATCTGGATGTTTTCCTCAAACTTGGACAAACAGTGCTCTTCTTATTTCACATTCCAGTTAGGAAAGGTTTTAACTAATGATTAGAATTTGCTTCAGGTCAAAAAAGTGGATTATTTAATTATCGTATCTTACATGTACCAGTCTGGGATGTCAGGAGTGAACACATGTAAGGGGTTTACCCAACCCCAGTGCCTAATCCTGCAGGTGTTAGACTCACAGGGAGATGGTGTTGTTTCTTTAGACTGTGTCCAAAAAAAAAAATGTCTTTAGACACTCGTCTATATGTCTTAGGTCTCATCAAGGTCCCAGAATCATAGGCACAAAACACAAACTTCTGCACCACGTTGAGAAGGAAACCCTTGAATGACTATCAGCAGACTATTCTTTTCTGTTGAAGTTGCTCTTCGTCATATGGTGAAACATGCCCCTCAGGATTTCTGTAGTCCAGCAAGTCGTTAAGCTTTCAACTCAATAAATGCGAGGATAAGGTTGACCTCATTTTAACCATGAACAGATTTAACGAGTCAGAAAACCCTAGAGTTAGCGATATTTGTCAACCTGCCTTTACGCTATCATTTATAATCCAAAATGTCCAGACACCCAAACTTATAAATACACCTGGATCGCACTGATGTTTTTCAGATCTTACGAAGGAATCCTGTATAAACGTGGAGCACTGCTGAAGGCCTGGAAACCTCGCTGGTTTGTGTTGGATATCACAAAACACCAGGTGAGCGAGCTGTAATGTTTTCACAATGATCAAGGAGCACGTAGACCTTGGTGACAGGCCGCAGGTTAACAGTCACGTCTTCACAGCTGAGGTACTACGACACTGGGGAGGACACAAACTGCAGAGGCCACATCGATCTGGCCGAGGTGGAGTCTGTGACCATCGCTGCGCCCACTATTGGAGCCCCTAAACACATCAGTGAGAAGGCTTTCTTTGATGTGAGTACACGTTGACCCGTATGTCAACATATATTAGGAGTGTTTCAGAAGTGGCGCTAAACTATCCTCTACTCGGCAGCTTTTTGTGTTTTATGAAGACAAATGCTGTGTTCCAGTGTGTTTGGTACACAGGTTGTTGGGTTGTGGGTTGCTTCTAGCATTGGTTTGTTCGTGTTTTTCAGCTGGTTCTTTCAGCCTGCTCACATTGAGTCCGTGGAGCTGTAAAAGTGTTTCATTCTCCCATTTCGCATGTTTAACTGCAACAGAGGAAATAAATCAGTGCAATCCTAATAATCACTGTTGCCACACATTGTATGGATATAGTTGTTTATCTGACACCAGTTATATAAGGATTTATATAAGGATAGACATCCTTGACATCACCCGTAGGATTTCCATTAGGAAAGGCGACGCCATCTTGACTCCTCCTTAACTTCTGGCTCATTCAAAGCTGGAGAAAGATGTGGGGTGGGAGTGGAGCTGAGGTGGGCAAAGCAGCTATGACTGTAACCAATATACATATTTGCTGTGAATGGACTAATTAGCTATAGAGACTTGTAGTTGATTTTAGCATGGAGCCTTGTCTGTGGGAGTTGACCCGTTTTTATAGGCAGCCTCAAGTGGTTATTTAAGGAATTGCAGCATGTAGCATTTCTGTGTAACTGTGTAACAATTAAACTTTTCTTTTTGTTTGTTTTTTTGTCTGATGCCCCTCTTAGCTTAAGACCAGCAAGAGAGTCTACAACTTCGGTGCTTCAGACGCTCCCAGCGCTCAACTTTGGATGGACAAGATCCAGAACTGCATCTCTGACGCCTGAACACTGGTGTTAAATTTATCTGACGTCAGAGGCAGCGTCAGGTTGCTGAGAGCAGAGACGTGACCACCGCTCAATTCAGCTTTCAGATGTCTTTCATTCTGGGGGCCGCAGTGAATGAAGTGCCTGGTAGTGGAGGGTGTATACTGCCTATCCACCCCCTCTGCCTGTTACGTACGTAGCATCTGATCGGGCTGTCGTCGGCCCTCAGCTTCATGCTGTTTGAGCGGGTCACACACGTCCATCTCTGCTGTCAGCCCCCTTTGACGTGGATGAGGTGGAGATAAGCTGATGTCGTAGGGCACTGCATTATTAAGGAGATGTTATCCTACTTAAAGCTGTAAATAGATCAAAGCAATATCACTGGCCATTAAAACTGTGGGTTCAATTTTAGACCTAAAAACTATAGTTGTATAAGAATTTCTATCAGATATTTTACTATGAGGAAGGTGATTGCTGCTTACAGAAACGTATGAACCGCCAAAAACTCAGATTTTAATGCACAACATTAAAAAGGCAATCTGTTTGCACTTAGCTCTAAAGTATGCACTCCTTATCGAATATAGATTTTCTAACAGATGCAAACAGCGAAGCTAAAGGCATTACTTTACAGTGTACATGTGACGTTTCCTCATGACAGATTAAATGAAAAGAATTTGCACAGTGAGTTCAGAAGAGTTACCTGACATTTTTCTATTTAAATACGTGATGTTTTCTCTATTTTGTGGAATGTTTATTGACTTCTGGTTAACAGGTTTGTCTCATGTAATGTAAATTATTATTTTTTATTAAAAGTGTGGTGGAGTCGTGTTGTTGTGTAAATACCTACGTGACATTTCATTTTATATACTGTATGTACTGAACATGAGTATACTTTTCTAACTTTAATTCTAATGTGACCCAGTTTCTTATTTGTAATGTTTCGTTACCGGTGCAAAAACCTGAGTGGCCTGTTCCCTGTTTGTGGTGAAACGTTGTTCTGAAAATGATATGGAGACCTTTTTTTTTTTGTTGTTGTTGTCGTTACAATTGTCCAGGCAGGCTCTGTGTCTTTTAAGGGCTTTTAAATAATATATCATGTAAGACGTTGTGGTTTTCAGAGATCTTTGTCTCATCTGTTCTTTGTTTGTGCAGCCTTTACAGCTTCATTACAAAACCAGAAAAAAAACAAACTATCCAGAGATGTCAAAGCCTTTTTTGTTACTGTATCTTTGTACCATGTTTTGTGATGACACTAATTATTTTTTTTTTTTTTTTTTTGGAAATAAATCAAGCATACTTGAAAATACTTGTTTGCTGTGCTCATTTTACTGAAGATCAGTGGGTTTATTTCTCTGTTGGTAAGACAAGAAAGATTAAAGCTGTAGTCTGTAGTATTTAGGGGGGGTCATCTATTGGTAGCAATGGGATGTAAGACTCACTGATTTTTTTCATTAGTATATAACAGCGTGTGGCTGTTACTACTTTTATTTCTCTTGACCGGTTCTCTAATGTGTCTAAGATGTTATTTTTACTATCTATGCTGGCAATGAGCCTTTCATATCTGCAGAGGAAGCAGATGCTCTTTCACAAATGGAGCCATGTTGTACAGCTCTGTTTCTACAGGGGCTCGGCACAGACACATGTAACACTGGCTTCAGAGAGTTTTTTTTTTTTTTTTTTTTTACATTTAAGTAGCAGCCGCCGTTTGTTCTCCTACACGCTTATTCAGTAGTAACCACAAGAAATGAATTCGGTCCAAATCTGTCAGGCTAAAAAGAAAATAACGCAGTCTAAGAATGGCTGCCAAACTCTTGCCATATTTGCCACAGTACTGGCTCGCAGTCCACTTGTCCAAGTCTGGATGCTGAAAATGAGCAGACGCTGCCAGTGTAGAGTTACATTCACTGCTATGAACATGATGGACGCAGCCTGTCTGAGTCTGGGAGGAGAAACCTTACCGACATTGCCAGGGTGAGGCTGCAGTCACCCCAGTAAAACGTCCTCTTGTCTACGTTCAGTACCCTTTGTTTGGATGGAGGATGTCTACCTTTGTGTTTCCCTGTATGTTTTGTTGTAATTTGTCATACATTAATGAAAAATCTGGCTGATCGGAAGCCCAGTTCCTCAGCTGGTTTAGTTTTAATTTAATTCTGATTTGCAGAATCAGATTCAAATTTGTCTCAATCTGATGATTCTTTGTTCATTTTATGGTTAGAAGGTTGTTTGTTGTTGTTGTTGTTTCAGCCTACATTGAGTCTTTCAGGGTCAGTTAACTGTGAAAGTGTGTCATCGTCCTCTCTTACCCAGGGGGCATTTCTAGAGGTTTGTGTAACATGTTGATATTATAACCTCTCTTCTTCCATTACAGCCTGCTTTTGGTTCAAATTGATTCCACGAAATGAAGCATAGGCGAAAGTTTAAAAAGGAAGATCTGTCCTGTCACAAGCTATTACCCTCCGGTGATTGTGGGCTCCCCAGTGTTGCTCTATTTCCTTCCATTTTCTCATGTTGCCAAAATCAGCCTGTCCTCCAGTACTACCTCACTTTTTCCGGCGAATGAATTATTTACCCGTGTTCCCCGAGCCAATTATTTCCTCATCCCTCTGCTTTAACTGTCATTAAAAAACTGTCGTTCTGAGTCTGAGAGGAACCTGTCACTCCATTTGCAGGCTGTCCAATGCACAGTCCTCCTCCTCCCAGTCTCTACCACCCTGTGGTCATCACCCTAGAAGTCTTCATCAGATGTCTCCTTCAGTCATCTGCAAACTTCTTCCTTTCCCCACCAGTCTAGATTCAGAGGGTGTCTTGTCCCCTTGTCTACCTGCATCGCCTGAGATTCAGTTCTATGCTATGGTCGGTCACTCTCTCTAACCAAACTATTACCTTGCATGTTCATACAGCATTTCCTCAATAAATGTTCATTCTTCACCTACCTGAGCTCTCCAACCATATATGACAATAGCCGAACCATCGACAACGTCGCCCATAGGATTTCCAAATAGTGGTTTTGAAGCTCAAAGTGGTACTGGGCGACGCCATCTCAGTAGTGCCTGACTCCTCCTTAACTCCTGGCTAGTTCAAAGCTGGACAAAGATGTGGGATGAGAGTGGAGCTGAGGTGGGCGACTGATGAGTAGGCCGACAGTCAGCATTTGTAACCCAAAGTAGCTATGACTGTAATTGTACAAAACTTTATAAAAACAAATAATGAGTAATATAAAAACTCACCACAGATTTGTCATTGCATGGCCTAATTTTGAAATATATTTTTTAATTTTAGCTCACCTCAAAGCTGAGCCAACTAGAGAACATAAGAGTAAATCTCAGAAGCTGGTGAAAAGTAAGAACTGTATCAGAAACACTTGGGCTGTATTGTAGAGAACACAACCTGTCAGCACCAGAGAAAAACAATGGGCAGCTTGCTACTTTAAATACAACTGTGTTTAAATCTCCCCTCCATACTGTTACCACGGTACAAAAGACAGTCTTTATCAAGTCTTTATCAAGTCTTTATCAAGTGAAGCCTCTTGCAAAACAAATGTATTGCAAGTAGTAAGTGGAACCACTGTGGAGGGTAACGTAGTAAACGTAACTTTAGCTTGGACACCTGTGAAACACGCAAGTAACATTGCATTAACTTGCAGTTAGCATTAGCATTAACATGTGCAATAGAAGAATCTGAATGATGACTTTTGTCCATATGAACACAGAGGGATGTCTTTATCAAGTGAAGCCTCTCTAACAAAGATATTACAAGAAGTAAGTGGAACCACTGTGGAGGGTAAAGTAGCAACTTCTGCTTGGACACCCCTGAAACATATAACTAACGTTGCACTACCTGGCAGTTAGCATTAGCATTAACATGTAACAAGAATCCCCTAAATAAACATTAACTTAACATAATTTCAGTCATGATTTAACCCATAATGTTATCCAGGCTGAAACTGATGATGCATTACATCATCCGCTTAAAGCCTGGCCAACTAGAGAACAGTAAATCTCTAAAGCTGGTGAAAAGTAAGTCTAATAACAACATCATTTGCTCCATAGCTATAATAGATAGATAATTTGCTCTGACTGACCTAATAAGAAGTGTGCCTGTTGATGATTGTCTCACTCCAGTCCTTCTTTTAATTGCCAAAGTCAAACCAAAGTTGTCTACGACTGGCAGTGGCTGGTATGTGATAAAACTTCAAGTAAGTGCATTTGATTTTTCAGTTTCTGCACCAAAAAATACAACAAGACGACATTTTCACAGTTGAAAGTAACAGTGTTTGCCTGAAGTTCCCTCTGTTTTGCCTCCAGTTAACATCGTGACATCACAGTGACATGAAAGGGTCTATTGTATCAATTGCTTGGTTTACCTATTTCTGTATATATATTTTTTCCTAACTGGTTTGATAAAATGTTTAACTTTTGTTTTCCAAAAACATCAGCAAAGAATTTGCGAACTCAGACCTCTCCAAAAACCTTCCAGTTACAAGGTGGTGAATACTACAAGAAGGGGCTGTTCATGTCAAGTTTATTTGGTTATTTTAACACAGTAAATGCAATCCCCTTGTACATAATTCATTACCAGACCCAAATTCTGACAAGAATTTAGCTTAAAATATATCAGCTTTTATGTTGATGTTGGCAGCTTAAATTAGGGCTACCTACAGATACTGCCATGAATGCCTGAAAAAGACTGGATGACCCAGGGGCATTTAGTTGGTTGCATTTTGCAACCTCACAACTAGATGTCACTAAATCCAACATAGTGATCCTTTAAACTTTCCCTGTAAGATAAATTCCACTTGGTATCTGAACAGCCGTGCAATACTTGGGTTTTAGTGCTAATAAGTAGTATGAAACATGATAAACATAAATTCAGCGGTGAGTTGCATGCCAACATTGGTATAAACTCAGGGAGTTCCTAACGTGGCTGCCGTCTCTTAGTCCTGTTAGACAATGGGTCACATGATACAGGAAGTAAACTTAAACCTTTTGTAATTGCCACGTATTTCTGGCTTCTTTTGAATGCCTTATCTTTAATAAGGGTTTTCTCTCAATGAAAGGTAATCAGACTCTGCTGAAACTCGTGTTTTTTTCTCTGAGCCAACAGCGAGGCTTGGAGAGGATGATGATGTGTGTCTCGCTTGCCAGCAATGAATATGGGGACTGGGCAAGAGCCCCAGCTGAGGCTCGGTGGCGCCTGGTTGGCGGTGCTGAAAAGGACTCATGCGATCCCTCGAAGGTTTGAGCATGAGAGGAAATAGAGGTCAGAAAAATGAAAATTAAATAAAATAATATAAAAAAATAATAATTGCAGAAATGTGGTGGATGTTTGTCCCTCAGTGCAGTCCTCCAGCTGGCTATCGGCAGTATCGGCAGCAGGTGCAGAGCTGCATTAAGTCAACATCTGGGCAGAGTCTCTGGCACTTCTCTCCATTTTTAGCCCCATGCTTTGGGTACGGAGATTAGGACCTCAGCCCATGAGCAGACTGATACAGCGGAAGTTCTCCAGCAGGACTGTGTGGAATGGCATGATAGGAATCATTTTGTCCCGAAATGGAAACCGTGGTTTTATTTAACAGACATTTTATTCATTTGTCGAGTTCACATTGCTGCATTCCTCTGACTGGACCGCACCACATTTACATAATTAGTTCTATAAGTTCTAGGAGACAAAAGGTCACTATATAACACTGAGTTGGGTTATTTTACAGCCACTGCAAATGACTCATTGTCAAAAGTTTAAAACAAATCACTAATAGATAATTGATGAAATAGCATATTATTTCTGCAAACAGCATTTCATTAAAACCGTTGCGTAACAGGATCTTGTGTAACTTGGCCGCATGTTTCTTCTGAGTTCAGTGTGATTAGCTTTGGTTAGCTGGAAGCGTGCTGCTCTTAAATAAAAAGACAAATCAAAAGCGGTGTACAAATTAAAGATTGCACATAAATGTTGGTTTTGGATCGTGCACTCATCATGTGCAGTCACAGCTGCAGTAAATGTTTTTTGTCTGATAAAACATCCTGAAAAATAAGATGATTGGCCTTCTGCAGGCCCCAAAAATACTCCAGTGACAGATGATACTGATTTATTTTATTGGTCCTCCAAATCCCATTATCCATGTAGGCCTGCGGCTGCAATGAATGCGGGCTATGTAGCAGTTTCCATTTCCTGGGTGCCTCTAAAATGTGAGCGATATGAGAGGTGATTCACTGCTGCTGGGGGGTGGGGGGTGCTTTCTGTTTCAGAATGCCGTGACCCCTCACCAAGCACCTGCTCTAAAATTCAGCAAAACTCCTCCAGACACTGATCTCACACTAATCTTTGAGTCCCACCCTAGAAATCAGAGTGATGTCAGCTGCCGGCAGCGCATGGGGGTCTACTTGGAAAGCAATCAAATGCATGAATCAACTGAGCTCCACATGATCTTATCCGGACACATTCCACTCTTCCATGAATAGAAGAACACACAAACAATTGATTTGTAGCTGTAAGCAGTAGTTGAGAGGGTTTATAAAGTTTGCATTTAGTTCTTTCTTCTTAATGCTGTGAGCTGTTTATCTGAGGCCCTGATGTTTTTCCCTTGCAAGTGCAAGTGACCCACAGTTTCCCCTGCACAGCTAAACCCCAAGTCCATTCAACCATGTGAAAAGCTCAGGAGTCTGAGGTCATCTAACCCAGACAGCAGGCATCTCCCAGACATTTTTTCGCCGGTAGACAAAGCCATAAAATGTTCCAGTTTCAAATTAGTTTTGATGAGCGTGTTCTGGACAGGAATCAGATGAATTGGTCATGGGCATTAGGATATTTTTCGGACACATGTGGCGAGGGTGAGACAACTAGAGATATCCTCATCAGTGGAATGCGGAGGGCTTGTGAAAATTAGCTACGGGGATGAACAATTCTGACAATAGCATTTGCAATAAAAAGGGTCACCACCGTTCTCAGATTCTGGGATAAAAATACCTCCCATAGAAGAAATATAAAAAGCAAATCAGTTTTCCACACACTAGACCGCAGTTCCTGACACAATTTTAACACAATTTTAAAAGGATTTCTTTATTACATCTAACGTACTCGTTGCCTCCTTGGTGCCGTGCCAATAAAACAAAAACAAATATCCATAAAAGGAGAATCTAAGCGGATTACAAACACATTCCAGGTCACAGTGTTATGTAGAGATTTGGGTGATCTGTCTCTGTTTCTGATCTTATCACCGAGCCGCCGGTATAAAGAAACAAGCACGGTGCTGACTTTTCGATCGATGCATGAATGCAGGTCCTTATCTCATCTCCTGCTCTGACAACTCCGAACTCAAAATGAACTCTCCCTTTCCTTCCATCTCCTCTCTCTTTCGAAGAAGGACAGCGTAAAGTGGGTTCAGAGTGAAGTAAAGACGCTCATTGTGCAGGCAGACAATAGAGTACCAGCGGCCTACAGTTACACTGAGTTGCCATGTTCCTGCAATGCAGTCTCTGGTTTCAGTGAAGCATGAATGTGGAGAAGACAAAGGTGAGGTGTACGTGTGAGAACAGTGGTCCTTTGTTGCCGAAACTGATTTGTTTTGACACGGAGACGCAGCAAAACTGAGACTTCACTTCTGCATGACACGCGCATCACGTGTGATTCATCTTGTTTTGAGGTTACTGGAACGGTGAAGTCATATTATAAGACGTCTACAGACCCGTATATGGGACGTGCGCTGACCCAAGTCTTTCTCTCTGATATTGATTCCAGCATCTGCCAATAAAAAAGTCTGATACCAGCTCAAATTTCCCAGCTTAAAAAAAATAAAATAAAAAAATGTGTGGAAGTTCTTGTAGTAATGCTGTGTCTGATACTTGATCTTAATCTGCTCACAATCACACAGATATCAATCTGGTAAAGTAGATGGGTGTGTACCTACTGCAACACTTCTTAGAACTATGAATGATCTCTCCTCAAACGAAAGATAAGGCCTTGACTCAACTGCTAGTAACATAAGAACAATGTCCCGGTGCTTTGTAACATTTGGCCAGGCTGAAGTAGAATGTATAGAAAAAGAGCTCAGCATTCATGTATGTTTCTTGCCTTTGTGCTCGTCGGGTTTCGCTGATGGAAGCTGCCTCTGCTGAGCACAGGCACTTAGTTTGAATCACGTTCATATGGCGACACCTGGTGGACGCTTCTCAACACACACAGTCAGCTTCATATTCGTCTGGACACATTCATTGCTGTTTTAGCTGTTTGTGAAAACATTTTTGAGCTTGTTATTCCATAAATATTACTCCTCAGACTATAACAACTTTAGCGTCCAAATGAGAGGAGGACGTCCTTAGGCTGCAAAAACAAAACTAATCTATCAGAGAGACAGCAGGGACATTAAGACCGGCCAAATCAACCGGCCGTGAGTGCTTATTGTCAGGCCAAACATAGCCCACTTCATGACATCCAGACAAATGAAGAACACTCTCCGGTGCGTGGAAACAAAATGATCCAAGTCTGCTCTAAAGCGAACAGCTAATGAGAGGATGGGTTTCCAAGTTGCAAACCATTCATGAAGTGCAGTTTAGTATCTGGAACAGCTTGTTTTGACAAATGAAATAAATCTCTACCAAAAAACAAAACAAAAACAAATGGAAAAGGATGCTGGACATGGTGTTAAATTCAGTATTTTATGTTTGTCCAATTACTTTTTGGCCCCGGAAAATAGGGGATGGCTACACATCCTAAACCTTTCCTCCATTTTCGATGTAAATACCCTAAAACTAAAGCCAAGAGACTGCACCTTAATTAAGCCCAAATGACTGTAACCTTAAAATGCTTTCATAAACAAGAACAATACATATGTCAGTGGCCAAATACACTCACTGTCCACTTTATTAGGTACACCCGTTCAATTGCTTGTTAACGCCAATTACATATAGTCATGTAGAGGTGATCAAGACAACTTGTTGAAGTTCAAACCGAGCATCAGAATGGCATCAGTATTGTTGCTGACCATGTCCATCCCTTTATAACCACAGTGTACCATCTTCTGACGGCTACTTCCAGCAGGATAATGCACCATGTCACAAAGTTCATATCATCTCAAACTGGTTTCTTGAACATGATAATGAGTTCAGTGTACTCCAATGGCCTCCACAGTCACCAGATCTCAATCCAATAGAGAACCTTTGGGATGTGGTGGAACGGGAGATTCACATCATAGATGTGCAGCCGACAAATCTGCAGCAACTGTGTGATGCTATCATGTCAACATGGACTAAAATCTCTAAGGAATGTTTCCAACACCTTGTTGGAAGTATGCCATGAAGAATTAAGGCAGTTCTGAAGGCAAAAGGGGTCCAACCTTTTACTAGCAAGGTGTACCTAATAAAGTGGCCGGTGAGTGTATATGTGGATCTAATGGTATGTGAGTCATGATGGCTGCAAGGTTGGAACTGATAAAATGGAAACGATTGCTGGATTCTTTAGCTGCATTTATGTTTTTATTCGTACAAAGGCTCACGTCAAACTATGAAATGAAAATGGCTCGTACACTTTCATGTAGAAAATGTTTTTGTTATAACAGGCACAGAAAACGCGTTTACTCCAACAACCTGCTAAATAAGAATTCAAAACACAAAAAATGCGAAAAGGACAAGTAGTTTCATTAACGTAGCAGGGAATGGAGGAGCTAAAATCATGGAGAGAACTAAACTGAGTGATAATTTAAAAGACTCTCTTACTAGCTTTTATTCAGGGGTTTCTTGTTATGTCTTTTCATATTTCAAGATTATTTTGTCAGACTCTCCAGGGTCAAGAAATCACTTCTAGTGCTTTGTTTGTTACTGAAGAAACTGATGCACATTTTTAAGTAACCAAATAGGATTAGTTTAGTAACTATTATGTGGCTCGGTCAGTGCTACAACTATAATGCGCTTCACTATAGATGCTGTGTTCAAACTCACAGCCTAGTCGCTACACACTACACCACCTGTACTGCCCAGCACTTTATCTTAAACCAGAGCGTGAAAATGGATCCTCTATAGATGCAAATTTTACAGTTTACAGTTAACGTCTCAATACACTATTGAGAGAACAATCTGTCTGATGTCTGAGTGAACAAGGAGGTGATTTTGGATACAGGCAGAGTTTTCACAAACAGCGCTTTATCTATGACGACGACTGAGCCTGAGCTCCCTGGTTCTTGCTCTCCTGCCATGTTTTCTTCCTCAGCTCGAGCTCGGCATCAGTGAACGATGCTGGACCCCAGTTGGTTATCCGCTGAGGTCCTTTATGACCTAAATAAACAGGGCAAAACAGAAGAGATTCACAGGTGACATCAGACATGTTCCCTTTGCAGCATGTTGCACCCCTCTCTCATCCCATTACTTCCTGACTTCTTTAACGTAAAGGCACACAGAAGATCAAAAACATATCCTCCTACCTGGCTGAATGAGACGCACCAGCCCCTCATGTTTGGCCACCTTGTCTTTCCAAGTCTTCGTCTTGTTAGATGCTCGCTCAAGCTTCCTCGACACCTCCTGTGTTTGAAGGTGAAAGACGGAGACAGATTTTGACCACATTAACTCTGACGTTTGCAGAGAACATATGTGGGAATGAATGGAGCACACTGAAACATTTATTATTATTTCTTTTCAAGAAACCAATTGGATTTAATGGCGTTTTCAGTTTATTTTAAGACGCATATTGAGTTATAGTGTATGCCTTTGGTGTAAACTTGTCTCTCGAAAAAGACAAACACTGAAAGAAATGAATTGTAGTTGTAATGTCTATTCCTTACGTTATACTGCTGCAGAGCTCCGTGCCGCTCCCGCTCCAGTCTCTCCAGCTGCTGCATGGCTGCTTGCAGGTCTCTCTCCTTGGCCAGCTGCTCCGCCTTCAGCTCTTGCTTCTCAGCCTCCGTCTGAGACAGCGCCCTCTGCTGCTGCAGGTGGATCTGCTCTAGCTCTGCCCTCTTTTCTGCCTCTTCCTCCAGCAGCCTGTCACAGCAACACACAGAACGGATGCTTATAATTTCTTTCAGAGACTTTCTGTATTACTCACATTGTGGAATTGCCCCTCTGATTATTTAATGGACATGAGCGTCTTGGACTGATGTAAAAGGAGACACTGTGTAGGAAAGAAAGGGGCCTTTTCCTGTTTTTGCTGTGAAACATTGCAACAGGAATGTGGTTTAGTTAGGGTTGTACAGTTATGTTCATCTTTATGATCACTTATAACTAGTGGTCATGTGTATTCTTAACTTTGGGAAGCCAGCTAATCACATGACAGACTCGATCTTTGTTACCACTATAAGAGATGAATGTTTCTCTGGTGTACTTCTGAGATCCTCCTTGCCACTTCGTGTGCTGAGGCGCCGTGATCTCCTATTGTAATTACAATATACTCTAAAACTTTAAACCTTTCAGTTTTCCGTGATTATTACGTGTCTGGAGTGCTATCTGTCAGACAATATCCACCACAACTTACCAGCTGCATCACATACAATCACGTACATAAGAGATGATTTTCAGCTACGGCAGCAAATCACTACTTTGAGCATTTTGTTGTTTTACTACTGCCAACAAAGTACAAAACATGTGCACTCATTTGGTTTTACTCTCATAGTTTTCTCCAGGCATGAGGAAACTATATTTGCATCAGTCTCTGCATGAAACTCTGCCGTGGAATCTCTCACATACTGTTTTTAGTTTTGTTTTTCGAAGCTGGGTCTGGTAAAATCCTACGTCATTATTGTTGCGTCCACATCCAGTATTTATCCACATAATGTCCAGTGTAAGTGAAGGGGTGTGTTACTGAGACCTGGCCTGCAGCTTCCTCATGGCCTCCTCATCCTGCTTGGCCTGCCTCTCATCCTCTAAGGCCTCCTGTAGCCGGTGGTACATGTCCTCCAGCTCGCGGACGCGCTGCAGGTACTGCTCCAGCTCACTGGACTTCTGAGCCACCTGCTCCTCCATCTGCTGGCGCACCTGAATGAGACAACACACACCTGCAGGTCAACTGTGAGTCGGCATTTGACTGATACTTTGACATCTGCTTCCTTTCGTCTTCACCCACATCAGCCTACGCGGGCCGCAATGTAACGTGCGAAACTAGTAAAGTTTTTGTTATCCTGAACAGACAATGTCTTCGAGACATTAATGAGTGCGGTCATTCAAGGGGATGGTTAATATGCTCATCTGACACCAAACATAACTCCATACCATGGGATGTTTCATTCAAATGTTTATTTGAGTTCCTGTTTCCAGAGGGAGCAAAGCCACAGTGCTGGTTATGGTGACTTAATCAGAAACTAAAAGGTCAACACAAACACAGCTAAAAAGATGAGTAATTTCGTCTGCACTCATGATAAAGCCATCACATAACCAAAAGTGGTTACCATTTTCTCTCTCTCCAAGTCCAGCCTGTAGCGATCCTGCAGGTCTGTCTGAGTCTTCATCCTCCTGAGCTCCTCTAGCGAGGCTTTAGCCGCGGCCTCTTCCATTTTCTGTGACGCACAAAAGAGGAAAGTGCTGGTACATGTGCGTTTGTCTGCAGGCCACATCAGGCCAAAAGGAAATCCTTTTCATACAAACAAGTCAAAGTTGGGCTTTGTTAAGAGAAATCTGTGGTTGCTTAGAGCACTTCTAGGTAAAATAACCAATAACAATAGCAAAGAGCAACTTTTGATGTAATGTTTAACTTTACATCGCCAGTGACTGTGTTTATAGAGATAAATCATCTTAGGCGTTTAAAAAAAGCCATCTGGCATGTTGGAAGGAGAAGTGAAAAATCATTAATAATCACTGTGTATGAGCTGCAGAGTGCATACGCCTTCACTAGAAGCAGGTGTTCCTGGCTGATACACAATGTTGTTTGCATAACAAGTTTTGCTTCCCTGTTCTGTTGAATTGAGTGTGCATGTGCTTTGAACCAGAATGTGTGTACATAAGCAGAAGTGGACAAAAACTCTGATTTTTGCTTCTGGTAATTGAGTTACACTGAACTAGTGCTTGTACCACCTCGCAGCCATCTGGCTTAAATATATTTAAACATATGTATCCCTAATCAATATCAGCTTGAGCCCAGACAAAATTACCTTTTACTTAACTTCATTTACGTTCAAAGAGAGTTCTAATACTTCAAATTTCAGCGAGTCTGAAATAGCCGAACTTAGAAAGCTGCCCTTCAAAGAAGAGCACATTTGTAAAATCCTTCATCAGGGAGGCCTGGATTTAATCATGACAACCTGTACTTTAGTTTGTGAACTCTTATACTCTTACTCTTATTTTGACATTTGACCAGTGCAAACCAAAATAATCCTAAATCTCCCTTCTCCAAGTCACACTCTAAAAAGTGTATTTGTGTAGTAGGTGAAGCAATGTTTTGCATGAGTCTCACTCAGTTCTCTGCTTTAGTCATGGCAGTGTATTTTTGTGGATTACATCAACTTGAAATTACACTTTTCCGGTTAGCCCACGATTCTTATTCAGGTCAAAGTGTGACGGTTAAATTACTTTAGGTTTAATTTTAGTGCATCTGACTCCAAGATGTTTTTTTTCTGATTTTTCCAGAATGACATTTCGCCCCTTTGATTTTTTTTTCTAGTTGTCTTTTTTTGTCCTGAAAGTCAGAAATAAATCAATTTATTTTGTTTAAAAGATTTTTTCCCTCATTAGATTAATATACTGAATCTTCAAACACACTTCACACACACACTACGATTTCTCCTTTGGGCTAAGAAATGGCGATGTGCCATGTTATGGAAGCACATGGAGCATGTACATTGAACTTCTTTTGGATATTGGACCTTTGTACGGGGCAGAACAGTGGCTCTGTGGTGAGCCCTGACGCCTCACAGCGAGACGGTCTGGGGTCAAGGATGATTGGTGGGTGTGAGTGGTTGGAAGGGACTTGTGACCTGCCCAGAGTGAACCCTGCCTCTTGCCCGATAACTATAAGAGGTACCTTTCCTGAAACCATGCTATTAGGTTATTAAGCAGCAGTATTTTACAAATAATTGAGTTGAAAAATTAAAAACTTCTAAGTGGATGTGCCTTAAATTTAAGTTGCACTAATGTGAACTGTTGATTTCAAAGCTCTCAAATTATTAACTGTATCTGACTCAAATCAACTGTCTTAATCTAACTTGCAAACCTAAGTTGAAAAAAACACAAACCCTCCTCATGGCCTCCAGCTCCCTCTGTTTGCTCTCATTGGCTGCCTGGAGCTGCTTCATCCTCTCCGCCAGGTCCTCCTCCTCCACCTGCTGCTTCTGCCTGAGCTCCCTGCGTCTCAGCCGGGCCTCCCGATGGGGAGACAGCATCCCCAGCCGGAGGTGCTGGATGCATGTTTGAATAGCTGGCACAAGACGGAGTCAGAGGGGAATCGTACTGAAAATGACGTTCAAAACCTCAAGAGACAATGATGACGAGACTCTTTCTGAAGAGGAAGTCACAGAGGAGTGGAAAATGACTAGTCAGTACCTTGAATCCACTCCTGCTTCTTCTTTTTGTCTGACGCACTGATCTCAAAACTCTTATCAAGACACTTGATAATGAACAGGCATTTTTTCCCTTCTTTGTCGGGTAGAGACTGTAGGGGGAAAATATCATGGCACCCACAGTCACATGACAATAATATACAGCACCACACATTCCTGACGTTGTCACATATAAGGCGACAGAGAGAACTCAACAAACTGCAAATTAACAAAGCCCATGCTTCTTCATAATGATAATTTAACACAACTAAATTCAGAAACACAATGCAAGAAGCACAAGGAGCAGCAGAGTTGTTTCCAGGGGATCTCAAAAGTTGATGAAAATGGTTGGAATAAATGCTCAAAAATAATTAGTACCATCGGCCTGCAAATTAGTTGTGTATTTCATCAGATTATTTGAACTGGCAGGCTACTATGAAGCAAAAGGCTCCGACCGAAGGACACAACATCAGGACCAAAACATCAGGACCATGGTGAGCCTGATGAAGGCCACAGGCTGAAATGCGTCAGCCTAATAAATCTTTCTCAGTTTTGTTTATATGCCAATACTTGTATGTCTTATTCCCTTTTATTTTGTTATTTATCTTTATAGAGTCCACTCTTTTTTCTGCCCCTTCGTACGCTATTGCAAACTGGAATTTTCTAGTTTCTAATTCTAATTTGTCAAACAGATGAAGATGTTTTCTTCTATTCATCTCTATGTATGCTGAGTTCTCTCTGCCACCGTACAGGTATTATTTTGGGAATACAAATAGTTTAGTCAACACAGCCTAAGAGTGTGACCTCATATTGTTACAAACTAAATGATTAACCTCCACGCAGCAGCTCTGGTCAAGAATTATATCTCCCTTCTTCTCCTCAAGGTCTTCGCTGACATAGTATGACAGCGAGGTGGGTCGAAGGACAAACCAGCGCTCGGTCCAGTTCTTCCTCCTGTGGCCCTTTTTCATCATGTATTCCTTCAAAACACAGCGTGGGAGTAAAGAAACACACTTCAGTCACCACGTTGGGCCGGCATCATAATGATCTAAGTGAGCAAGTCAAACTGAAACGCCATACACAAGACCATCATCCTGTCTGACCTCCTTGAGCACATCCAGTATGAGCTCAGAGTAGACCTCACTGATGCCCATCGACAGGGTCGGACGGTTCATGCCCTTGCTGAAGTAACCCATCCCCACCAGCTCAATCAGCTCCCAGACAGTCAGGTAGCCCTTGTTCAGCTGCAGCTTGTAATCTGCAAACATCTCCTCGTTCCACTCAAGCCCCATGGCCTCTGTCAGCTTTCGCAGGAAGTATTCAATCTAACGAGATAAACTTGTATGAAAACCTTCGCTTTAAACTTAGATCACACATAAGGCGAGGTGCAGCAATCTTCCTCACCTCTTCAATGACGATGACCAGTGGGTATTTCTCTTCAGACAGAAAGTTGAATATGCACCAGACTTTGAAAGCGTCTCTCTCTGAGATGAGTAGATTTTGAATGTGCATATTTTTCTTGCAACACAGCGTCCAACACATCCTGTAGAACTCCTGAAGATCGAAATCCTCCTGTACCTGTGAATGAAAAGGCTTCATTCGGTCAGAGTCAAACTGGTTGGCACCACTGAGCAGTGTGTTTACAAATGTTAAGCAGGACTGCAAGCAAGACTGGTGTTTGTCTCCTTTCAAATCCTCAAGTCTGCAGGATGTGAGGTACAAACGTGATGCAATTGAAAGCCTCATTTTCATTCGAGTCAGGGCCTCAAGAGAAAGGCAAGAAAACTGGTTCCAAGTACAAAGGGTGAAACCGGAGCAGAGACAAGAGAGTTCGTTTTTCTGAAACTTCCAATACATGTGTTTGTTGTTCTTTACATTGTGCTTGTAAAAGGCTGCAGCGAAGAAACAACACTTTCAATACACTTTTTCAGAAAGCATGGAAAAATGTACCAAAAATAGGTCACGATTACTCATCTCAGTGTGTGTCACGCAGTTTTGAGCAAAAAGGATGTGTGTTTTGCTAGGTTACTATTATTTTAATTTGTTGCGTAACTGACTCCTTTTTCCTTGAGTTTCAACTTACAAAACAGCTCCAGAAACTTGCTCATGGCAAAGTGTGATGTTCAGGGACAGCGGCACCATATCAAGTAATAAAAACTCGTAGGCTGTTGTTACACATCTGGTCATATTCATCATCTTGACATGTTTGTTGAACAGATCCTTCCTGATTTAAAGTTACTTTTGTAATTTTCTCGCATCAGTTAGTCTTGTTTTATTGATTACATAAAATAAAATGCTACAGTCACAGAGTTGGATATTGTGCCATGTGTTGGATTTCCTTCTTTTCGTTTGCACACATTCACTCACACTGTTTTTTTCCTTTCTGTTTCAGACACAACCACTGTCTCTTAAAGTCAGTTGTCTGTTAAACCAGCTGTTGGTTTCAGATGAACATTCTGTTGCTAGTAGCAACACTGGTAGCGACCTCTAAGTGACAGCGTGCCATCTGCCATGTTGTCACAATCAAGACATTTAAGTGCTAAAGCAATAGCAGTCTACATATGCTGCTACCCAAATATAGTCTTGTATTTATATAGCACACAGCAAATGCTGTAGAGTGAAAATTCTGGTGTCAGCAAAATTTTAGCAAGAGTAGAGTTAATGCGTTATATATATCTCTCTGAGGCTGAATAGTTGGTGTTAAAATGTAGTGTTGGTGAAATAACACATTTAAAGTGAAATGCAGTACTTAGTCAAGTTCACAGTATTTGACAGATGGGGTTCAGCTCTTATCAAAAATATATAACACACGTGACAAATGTTAGCATATACGGAGAAGATACTGTGGTGTTTTTTGTTTTTTTTAGCATCATCTTACTGTACTATAGAGGGTATGAACGTGATGTCACAGCTAGCGATGTCTCTGTGGTTAGGGCCACTGAGTGGCAAAAAGTGACAGTTTAGCATGGAGATTAGCCACATTAGTTTGAATGATAGACTTTAATGGCATCTAAATTGTAAAATTAATTAAAAACAAGGTCAGTAGCTTTTGTGTGATTGACTGATTTGAAAAGCAGTCAGAAATATATTTTTACTGTTTCAGACACAACCACTGTCAAAGAAAACAAAGAAAAGAGAAGTAAATGGATTGTTGCACTAGGAGGAACAACTGGAAACCAGGCACCAAAACCCAGTGTTGTGGTTCACTTGAAATGTCAGGTAATATTAATTTATGCTGTATTTTGCGTTCTGGAGAGCTGTCAGATAAGTTTGTCAGTGTTGTTTTGACGTCGTTACGGCCAACAGAAACTATTTTAGTTCCAACAATCAATAACAGTAAAATAAGAAATGGAATATTAACGACCACTCCTCGTAATCCTTTTAACATCCGGTCAGATGCTACAGTATTGTACGGCTAACATTGCTTCTCAGTGAAGCTCTTGGCGTTAGCATCTTTTATTTAGCTACATTTATCACAATGAAATGACCTAAAAGTAACTTAAACTAACTGAAACTGAGGCTTATCCACTTTTCCAAATCAATACTAGTTTGTTTGGATCATTGTCCAGTCCACTTGTCCTTAATTTTATCTGATAAACCACATTTTTTCCCGGTAGCCACGCCCTGAACATGCTCATAAGGGGGGTGGCTATTTGATGATTTGATGATGTCATCATGACATTATCAAATTACCAGCGGAGTTTTTAAAGAGGATCTGTTTCTCCTTGTCATTAATAGTTTGGTGGTTGGGCCTGAAGGTCCAACCTCCTCCGCTGACTCTGGTCTGTCCAACCCAACAGCCAGATGATCAGCCCACTGTGGCTGCAGGTGGAGGTCTCAGCCTCCTCAAGACACCAAGCTCCTGCTAACGGTGTAGCCTACAGCCAATCCAGTGGAAGGCCATTAGTGGCCCTTATAGTATTTTATACTATAATAAAAGGGACGTTGTCTCTGTGCCTGTCTGGGTTTCCAAGGCCCACTCAATCATGACCTCCATGTCATGTGCTCCCAGGGCCACTTCAGACCTTGCATTAAGATCTTGCATTACGACGACCATCTTTAGGTGTGGTCAGACCTGGCATTAACATGTGTCTCCAAATACTTCCTGATCACATCTCAGTTCCGCACCCTGTATGCAAATAAACCCTGACATCATCTGGGGACAGCAGAATATTGTAACATCTGTTGTCTCTAATAGATCTCTACCACTGCTACAAGAACAGCTCTATTTTACATGTGTGCATCATGCCTTGGCACACACGCTAACTTATTGTTTATTGATCTCCACTCTGACATTAGTGAATGAATGAGGCAAAACGCTGCTTATGTAGGAGCACCCCTGCTGAGTGTGGGCGTATGGTGTTTCTATAAGCAGTAATTCTGCTGTGACCCTGACACCAATCTTACATGGAGGACCTACAGGGCTCATTCTCTCTCATTTTCACTGAGGTTTGGGAACAAAGTATCTGGAAAGTTTCAAATGGTGTCTAATGTCTTGTACAAACAGTTATATAATTTCAATACATTTTGTAAAGTTACTGTGGTGTATTTGTAAAAGAAACATTTTAAGATTAACATGACCTCTTTACTTAATCATAATTTATTTTACATGTAATATGTAACCGAAAAAAATATTTGCACCACATTATTTAAATATGGAGTAAACACCTGTAGTAGTTAAGAACTGACACAATGAGGAAATTGATGTCTAACACTATACACTAATGTTGAGAAACACGAACACTGGTTAGTGTTGAAAAGTATTAAATTTTAACTATAAAAAAAGTCAATAATAATATGTTAACATACCAACACAACACAATTAAGACTCTGTAGTGTGGACCCATATAGACACTTTAAAAGTGTTGAGATTGACTTGGTGTTGTTTTGGGTATGCTGATTTTGCTGTGAACTTGTGTCACGATGACACGCATATGGGAGCAACTGGGAGTTCAGTGTCTTGCTCAAGGACGCTTCGGCGTGCGGTATGTACCAGGTATCAACCCGTAAACACTCCAATTAGCAGAGAGCCTGCTCTACCTATTGAGCCACAGCTGGCCTTGTTGGAGATAATCTCTAGATATTAGTTTATTCTTATATAAGTTTGGGACTATTTTCTGATTTAATTTTCCAGCAAATTACTTTTTCACATTCAAACCGACAGTGGCATCATGCAGTTTACTGTTTTACATCCTGGTAACCTTTTTAAGCACTGTAACCAACAGCTAGTACTTAGTCACCCTGTCTGTACTTTTGTGACATTTTTTCCTTGTTACTGTGCTACTTTAGTTTGAGTGCATACCTGGTTTTGACTCACTCTTAATAACAGATCCGCATATTATTCTGTTTTTAACTCACTTTTACAACTGCTTCGAGTAAACACTGTCACCAGATATTCTTGTGGCAGCCTCTACTGAAAATGTGGTCTGTACGGTTGGTTGAGTGAGAACAGAACAACGAAAGTACCACAAAACTAAAAAGCCTTTGTTCCCACCTTTTTAAAAATAGACCTGTTGAGGAAAGGCGTGCAGCCCTCACTCTAAGTAGTAAATGTGTAATCTTACATAAAACTGTTTTGTGGGTAGTGTACATGCTAGCCATACTGCTAACATTATATAGTGGATACCAGTAGCAACCCCTAACTGACAGCGCGCCGTCCACCATTTTGTCAGAACTGAGTTTTAGCAAATGTTTGCACATTTTATCGAGCTACTACCCAAATATCATTGTTGTTTCGTGGCTATTTTATGAATTGGTTTTTCCAGCAAATTACTTTTTTTATTATACTTTCAAACCAACAGTGACATTATGTAGCTTGCTAATTGGGCTAATAAGATGCTAATAGCAGCAGAATTACTTGGGCATCAGGACATTTAGTGACTTCTGAGCTAATCTGCTTCTACGTCTTAATTAGTCTTGACTAGCTCTGGATCATTAATACTCAGTTAATTTCTATTGTATATTGAGTTTGTTTCCAACTCAGTCTTTATTGGAGTCTGCATTACAGAGCAACAACAGGAGAAAATGATAAGACTGGAGTATCAAAAATGCTTTTGTCCCCACCTTGTCAAGAATGAACCTGTTGAGGTAAGGCATGTAGCCCTGGTTGGACAGAGGCCCTTTATCGTCATCTTTGAAATGCTCTTCAAGGGCCACAGGGTCATGAGGGACCTTCATCATTGTGCACAAGTTGTGAGACAGCACCTACAAAGGCACAATATGTCAATTAAAGACCATAAAACTCGAGTACTGCAGGTGAGGTGACTGTTAATCATTTAATACACATTACAGTTGAAATGACTGGTAAAATAACATAGGCTATATGAGGTTTAAGTTCAGTCTCATAATTTTACGGTTTTGCTGCCGCCCATGCAAAAATTTGTGACATTTAAAGCACCACTGACCAAGCATCACATCAGTTAACGAAGTTGAACTTCACTCTTCAGGCTACAGGGTCTCGCTTGGTTAGTTCAGCTATCATAATGCAACAGCCAGACATGTATTATCTAAAGTGTTTACTCCAAACAAGGAGATTCAAATGAACTTCCACTTAAATGGTTTCCTCTTAAAGACTAACAGTACTATAAATACATCTCCAAATACAGGCCTTTTTACCAACCTCCTGGCCATCCTAGCACTTAGACCATCTTTGTCAGGTTGGTAACATAGACACCAGCTGCTGTACTATACTTCAAACCACCACTCTATGACCTTTGCTATACTTCAACATCGTGCAACTGGTTTTTCAAACTTCTCTGGAACAATACAAAGTGATTAAACAGAAGTATTAGCCATAAACAGGCTATTAAACAAGGAACACACAGACACACACACACACACACACACACACACACATTACATTAAATATATCAGTAAATATAAGTAAAGCTAGGAAACAATATAAAATAATTTCATTACAATTTACAAGGAAAAGTCCTCAATTTATATTTTACAACAAAATAAAGTTTATTTTATGCAGTACCAACTTGCAGTGCTGAATAATTAGACACTTGGAATCAGTGAAGCAGCGGGGCCCAGATAACGCTAGTTTAGCTGCTATAACATTATATTTAACCGTCATATTTTTTTTAGTTTGTACAATTAACATTAATATGCACTCAAGACACTGAAACGTCATGCACACGAGCTAGTTGTGCAGTGGCGCTATGAGGGGGAACAAAAACAAAAAAACGTCACAAACAAATGGAACTAAAACGCACCTTTAACTGAGATTTGGAAACTTTTCCACGATGATCCACGTCCAGGGCTGTGAATGCGTGCCATATGGATTTCAAAAGCTCCTCTCGAAACCACATTTTGTTCCCCGGCAGTATCAGAGGTCTGTCTGTCCGTCTGTCTGTTGCGTTCAAGTGTGTGCGCTTATGAACTATACGCCCATTAAACAAGCGCAGTGTTGGGAGCCGCAGAATGGAGAACAGATGATGATGGCGATAATTGATGATGGCGCCACCTGATGTTTAGTAGTGCATATATACATATATATTTATCTCGCTGCCAGTACTTGTAACTAACGTAACTGCTTTATTTATCAGACCTGCAAAAAGTAACTTTAAGGGGTAAAAACTGAATCAGAGCCCGAGTCGGTAGAGGGGGAACCAAACATAATCTGCTGAGGCTCATTTCCTGGCTAATAATAATAATGTAATATTTTTACGCTACAAGACTACCTGGACACAGACATGTTTGGTTGTAATTTAATCATAGGCAACCCTTGAATATACAAAAACAAGTTCAAGACAGGAAAACAGGTAATTAGCAGGGTCCATTCTAAAAGGCCCTTATCATTGTCTCTCCATGTTATGTTAAGGTGTAGTGGTACAAGTTCCACACAGTTTGAATTAAAACAAACCAGATGCCTGCCGTGTAATCCCCGTTTAATAAGGGACTCCCGCAGGCTGCATCAATGACAGGATCAAATAATGATGTACTGACTGTAATGATTCTGTCATCGCTTGAGTGCACTGCAAAAAGTAAAGCCTACCGTAATTCGTCAGCCGCTTACAAGCTTACAACAGATATGTGTCGGTTTAAGGAAACACTCATGGTCATGAATTCCCTTAGCTTTTTTTTAGTTTTTTTTTTTTAATATGTCGTTGTATATATAGATGGTTCATCCATACACCAACCAAAAGCTTGAGACCTTCACGATAAGTCCAATTGTACATGCTTCAATGATGTAGCCAATTGCACTTCCAGTGCTCACAAACACTTGTCCTGTACCCAGACTGAACACCAAGAGCATTCTCTTTTCCTGAAGTTGATGTTTCCACAGATCTACTCTGTAACCAGATGTGTTACAACCTGCCACTACAGAAGTCACTTGCAAAGTAACAAAGTTACAGCTGTTTTCATTTTAAATAGTCTTCAATTTAAAAAATTTGCAGTCTGATACAGAAGGCTAGGAGACCTGAACAATATGAAAGTGCTAGTCATTAATTTACAGAGATCAGGCATCACATAGTGCTATGAATTATCCAATATGCTACATATGAATACAGCTGTTGATACCTTACAAATGCCTCTGGTTGTTTTTCAAGGCTACTTGAAAAATTAATAACCTTGGCTTGTATGTACATAAACATGAGTGTTTGTTTATGCAGAAAATAATGTAGATTTCACCACTACCAGAGGTATAATCTTATTATGGCCATTTAGCCACCACAGCGATAATGAAATATTAAGTCCCATTATCAATTCTGACTGTTAATCCCCCAATTTTGTTTAAGTGGGAAAACAAAAAAACAAAAAGAGTTGCTGTCAATGTCTTCCCCTCCGCCGTGGGCTCCAATAGACAGCGTTGTTCAGAGCTTCTTCTCTTGCATCGTGCTCAAGTTCTTGGTTTGTTTTCCCCAGCCATTGGTTGCATTTTGGTTGCTCTCCCACATCTTCTGGTGCTATTTCCCATTTGACAGATTGAAGAATGACTGAGAAGAACCAGTTCTGGAACCACTACTTAAGGGAACAACACAAGCTTTTTTTCACTTCACTACAATCAGTCACATAGTAATAAAAAGTAGAACAGACGACTCAATTCATTCCCGGAGCGGTGCCTCCGAAGTTGAAAGTAGATGGCACCACTGGTGCCGTGAACTTGTATCCGCCGTGTTTCTCGATCATCTTGGATTCTGTAATTAGACAATAACATGGTCAAGTTTTACTGCTGCTCATCCCTTATTTACCGTGCAGCTTATGCTAGGTTAAACGCCGAAAGTGACAACTTTCAAGTGTGTGTCAACAATGGTAGAATATTAACACATAATACCGACACAAGAAAACTGTCAACTTAAATAGAACAGAAACAGGAGCAACTGTGACCATCACATTGAATAAACCCAGCATACACTTTCCCAATTTTTAAATTCATAATTTTTTTTAAGTTTAAATTTACTTTGCTAGCTGGACTCACAAGAATTTCCAAGTAAGAATCCATCTTACCAGACTTCAAGCTATGGATTTGTGGTAGGCCCACAAAGAGGCAACGGCTCAAAACCCACACTGGTGGTTACTAAAGAGGCTAGTGTAGATGGACTGAGTGTATGGTTACATTTGTAATTGATTCTCATGCCATGTCTTATGGTTAGAAGTTGAAGTGAGCCTGTGAAAGATGGTGACTGTTCTGTGCAACAAACCATGCAGCACATAAGGTTAGCAAACAAATGCATCAACGAATGAGAGAGACTCTCCAACCAGTCTGTGGCTCATTTTCTTCTCTTCACAGGACACTGCTTTGGCTCACACTCATTATCAGAGGTCATGAAGGATGATTTAAAAGTGCTGAGTGTAGAGCCTCTGTATGGGCAATGAATGCTACAGCATTTTTTTTATTCCAGGTATTCATTAAAAACAATAAAAATAAAAAAAAAGTCCCATGTAGAAAATTTGCTTTATTGTCAAACTGAAGAGCAGCATCAGAGTTTAATGGGAAAATTCCGGCATTGACTTGGCTGGTGCTCACCATGTGCTGCCCGTCTCTGGTCTGCAAGTGTGCCAATGTCATGAAGCTGTTTGCCCTGCTCCTCATCAAGGGCTTGTGTTAGTGCCTGGTACCACGCTGGGTCACGGCTCTGGATATCTGCATCACAGCGAAGAGAGGTCAGTGAATGATGTCAACATTTCCTTTTTTTCTCCTCGACTTTCTTTTCTGAACCAATTATTTCTGACTGAGAAGTGATTAACACATGCTCTCCATCTTACTCTGTAGTATGGCTTTGAAGATCTGATACTCGTCCACTAAGTTATCTTCATCATCTACAGCTGTAGTGTAGCCCTCGAGTGCCGTCTCTTCAGCATCATCCTCCTCCCAGTCTTCATCATCTCCGTCTTCTCCCGCCTGCTTTGCCAGCATCTCCAGGTACTCCTGACCTTCCTCATCAATATCATCTTCATCACTACCTAGCTCAGCCGCTGAAAGTTATAAAAAAACAAAACACATTTAAAAAGCACTCCTAACTTGGCCCATGCCACATGACAACACCGAGCAGTAAGTGTCTCACCATTGTCGTCCTCATCTTCTCCATCTTCGTCATCGTCCTCGTCGTCATTCTCATGCTCTGCTCGGCAGGCGTACGCCCTCTTGAGGCCACTGAAGAGTAGGATGGCTGCTGGAAGAAGCTGACCAGCCACCTGGTTGACAGCCTGAGGTCTGTGCTCGAGGTCGATGAGAGCACAGAGTCCTAGAATACACATCTTCCTGTCATGGAGACTGTGAAAAGAGCAAAAAGTTAACAATGTACTGATAAATACCAACACTAAAATAAGCGATGAGGACGACAACAGCTGAGTGAACAATATGCTGGAGATACAAGGTTTTGTCAGAACTGTCATGTGCAAAATGGAGCATAGATGGGCTTCTTTCAATTACAGAGCAGACTCAGCCCAAATTGTAAACTGCAATAGTGAAAACCTTAATCTTACCCGAGAAAGCAGTCGACATCTTTCAGCCACTGGGTTATGAAGTGGTTAGTGATTGGCTCAGTGTTGTTGGGAAAACGGAGATTCTCCAAAGTGTTGAGGAGAAGAGGGGGGCTGTAGTAAAGTGCAGCGATGGCCACCTGCAGGCACATGGTCCTCAGCTCGCTGGTCTTCACCTCCCGTGTCAAACGCTCCAGTGCAGCAGCCACAAACAAGGGCACGACCTGCAACAACAGCATGTAAAAGTTCTTATATTTAAACAACAACAACAAAAATACCTGTATGTTATTTCAGCTGCAGGCAATAATTATACATCTGCCTTTATTAGACACCAACCTGATCAATGCCGCGGCCTTTGCACTGCAGAATGATCACCTCTAACAGCTTGGCTGCGTGGCACTCTGGGTCCTCACCTGGATCTCCTGTCAAGACCTGTGCCAAGTCACAGTCAAAGGTAAATCTCAAAATGCACATTCCAACTATTCAGCTCGCATGGACACTCATTTAAAATATATAATATCTGCAGCATCATTTTACCTTCTTGCACATGCTATAGATAATCTCCAGGTATTTGGTGTCGGACAGGAGGGTGTCTGTATCAACGGTGACATAGTTGTGGAGAAGAGGCATCATATCTGAAAGAGAAAATGTAACACTACACAATTTACCCACTGGTCTCCACCTTTCATCTTTTAATGTTTAAACTCAGGACACAGACATAAAATACAGGCTTCATTTCTTTTATTCTTTCCCCACTATACACATACCTGTGAAGTAATCAAATCCATCCTGTTGGAAGACTTCGTACACAAGTGGAAGAAGGTGCCACATTTGTGGCGACACCTGCTGGCAGGTCAGGCTGTGAGCCAAGGACAAGATCTCCTCGTAGAATTCTGGGTAAAGTACAGAAGAGAAGTCAGTCACAAGCTAAACGCTGCCTGGCTATTACCAACCGGACCGTCTTAAACCAGGAACACAACGGTGGAATGTGGACGCTCAAGAAGAACCAGTCTTCCTCACCCAGTACGTGTTGTTGCAGGACAGTCCCAATCACCTGCAGACAGATGCCCTCAAGCTGCTGAGTGATCTGAAACCACACAAGTGTTGAAGGAAACATTTAATCATACACGAAGAGGATCAAGCTGTAGAGATAAAAATTGTGCACGGTTTAATCTAAGGACTTAAATTTGTTGTTTCACATCTGACCAATTATCAGTGCAACGTGTGGACAGCATACATTGAGAATAAACTGACTTGATTAAGAGGAGTAATACGTCATCATACGTCACAGGATAAACGAAAATAATTCCAGTTCTCTGTAGGAAATTGGTGGTATGATGCGGTCTAGACTACAGAGCTGTTACACAATCAAAAAAAATCCTCAATGCTTGTTCAAATCTAATGGCTTCAAGCAGCATCGGTGCCATGTTTTCCTTAGACGGGATGGCACCGTGCCCCGACACTATTTCTAGCGGCTGCCTCAGCCTCTGAGTCATTCTGAACACGGTGAGAACAGACCGTGTTCCCAGGAGTTGGTGGGTGGCTCGACTGTGTTGGCAGGAATGCAGTAGCAGACCAGAGCTGCTTCGCCAGAGGAAGTGGCACCGAGATGAGTGATCAGCCAGGAGAGAGTATGCGTGTGTGTGTGTGCGTGTCTGTGTAGGCAGCACACTTCGTGGCTTTGTTGCTCACCTCTTTGTGGTCCTCCACCACACTTAGCAATGTGTCAATGGTGTTGAGGATGCCCATGGCCGTCACAGCCTTGTCATCCCCTCCCTCCTCATCAGGCCCCGTCTGAATCACCTGGTTGAACGTCATTGCCTGTGAAAGACGGAACACGTTATGACTCCTTCAGTCATTATCCTTAACCACTTAGCCTCTCCTAGGGAAAAGGTGGGGTAACCTCTGAGTAGGTGTCCACTCAATCACAGGGCTAACACAAAGAGTGTTCCTTAAATTTGAACAACTTTGCACGGAGGTAAGAAGACCAAACCCAAACTTGATAAACGCTAAAGTTTAGTCTGCAAACTGCATCGTCATTTTCCCAAGCTCAACACAGTAAACAAAACAACACAGATGTTTTTATGGTTTACATGCATACAAAGAAAACATGGGAAACTGCATCATCAGAAAACCGCATGACTGCAGCATGATGATCCTGGTGGCTCAACTTGATTTTGTGATTTTGTACTTGAGTTTTTGTCAATTGATTGTAATTAGACTATCATTACTTTGTCTCAGTTTAATGCACTCATTCTGTATCCAGCCAAAGCAGCAGCAGATTTCCAGATTACAATTCAAATATTTGTTTTTCTCGTGGGGTCAAAGCTCTCCTGATTCACAACAGTCATGGGAGGGAGACCGCTTGGCCAGTCGGCGAAGGCGGAGGGATGTGATCGCGAATGTACAGACTCGACTCTGATTTCACTCACCAAGTGCTGTGTCATCTCCACTGCAATCGGAGTGACCTCCTCACTGTATTCACAGATCATCTTCTGGATGACATTGGTGAGGTCATCATTCTCCGTCTCCCTGACGATGTGCAGCAGTGCCTGCATCACTGGCCGGATGAAGGGTGTGATGTATTCTTTGGCTAAAAGACACAATAAAAACCTTTAGTTATACAAGGCTGGTGAATTAGACAAACAAAGGATTTTTGACAAAACAAAGCACGGGCTCCACAACTTTTCCTGCTCACCTTTCTCTTGGTTGCTGATGAGAACCTGCAGGGCTATAGCAGCCTCCACCTTAACTGGCATCTCGTTGTCATTGATTAGACAGAGGCGGGTCAGCTCCAGAGCGTTCTGCAGGTTCTGGTCACTTTTAAACTTCACCTCGCAGAAGTAATGCAGCACCCAGCAAGCCTATGTGAAAACGGGGAGCATGAGAAGACGTAGGAGGACGAACTAAAGCTGCGTGGCCGATTAAAAGCCACTTTTTTCAGCAGCCTGATGTCAGTCCATTATCGCTTACCCTGGCTCTCATGTAACCCAGTTCGCTGCGGAACAGGGGGAAGACGTGATTCTGCAGCATGAACTCCATCTGATCCTTGTATATCTTTTTCTGTGTCGGGAATGAAACAAAAAGGGTCAGTTTCCCGTTTTGCTCGGTGAAAATAAAAACACACGTCTTAATCTGTGAGTAAAGAACAGGGTTGGTCAGAGAAGTAACCAACTCAGATGAAAGCAGTATACCTTCAGCAAGATTTCAGCCAAAGAGCCTATCATGTGCAGGGCGCCATCCTTTTTCCTGGGGTCAGAGGCTAGATCAGTGAGAATCTGGTAACAGAAGCCCATACTCTTTTGCAGCACCTACACAGAGGAAGAACACAGAAACACACATTATCCATAATGTCCCCCTCCAAGAAAATGATTAATGGGAAATCTCTTTTATTTTTCCATTTTGGGAAGATAAATCTGCAAACAAATGATTCCCACACACCTCTTTCCTCTTGTTGCAGGCAGTGAAGAGGAGAGTCTGGGCAGCCGTTGTTGGAGAGATGAAGTCCTCGAATACGTCTAATGGGAGACGGCACAAATGAGTAACGGTTAGTCATCGCACAAGCACTGGATTCCTTTCGGATTACAGGGACCGGGTTTCTCTGCTCACCAAACTTCATGCGGATGTATTCATATGGATCCTCCTGCCACAGTTCCTCGTCGCTATCTGTGTAGCACATGAGCGGGAAAACCACATCCTGAATGATGCTCTGAAAAACAGAAGTCACAATTGTGGTTTTCCATGGCAGATATGGGGCGAGAGGTTTCACAAACACTTTTGCTTCTGCTGAAGAAGGTTAAAACCTAAAACTCTCAAACTGAAACTAGCATGGTTCTTTAATTTGTTGTCCAGACAGCAACCTGTTCATATATAAAAACTGCATTTCTACTTTCAGCTGTGGGTGAAACAGGACCAGCCAGCAGTGCCTCTATCTAATACTTCCTACCGTGACCATGACCAGCCTGACAATGGTGATGATGCACAGCTAATACAGTATATTACTATACAGAGTTATCAAACGTTTACAGGATACTTGACTGTTTGGTATTCATACCTGGATGTGTGGTTTGAGGTTTTTCCACGTCAGAGCGTGTGCTATGCCCTGGTTGATGTAGTTCAGTGTCTGTTGGAGAACTCTGGGAGCCACGTATTGCTTTTCCTTGTACTGGTATAAGACTTTGAGCAGTACCTAGCAGAAAATAAATAGGGGAAAAAAGAAATTGCGATGTTCACTCCAAAAACAAAGTCCTATCTGATTTGAGGGCGTCTGCTGACATTTTAAACTTCTTACCTGCTGTGCACCAACTGCATATTCTTTTAGGAAAAGATCAGCAAACTCTGTGTACTCTTTGGTGGTGTTGCCCGGGCTTCCATATCTGCAAATAGGGTTTAAGACAAAGAATGTCAAACACGTTCGCACATTTTATTAAACGAGTTAAGAGAAAAAATAGCAAGATTTTAACCTCTCAAAGATCCGAGCCAGGATGTGAAGAGCCCACTTCTTACACTTCCACCACGGCAGCTCAGGCCGCTCATCCTCGTCTATCTGCATCGTCTCCTGCGCACACAGAACAACGTTGGCGGGGGCAGCTTGTGGACAAGTTAACTGCATATTTTGTTAACCGGTTTGGAAATATTAAGGCAGTATGAATTATTTTTGTCTCCTTACTGGAGGCACATCCCTGTCCACTACTGTCTTCAGGATCTCCATCCACTCCGTCAGGTTCTGTCTGTTGATGAGCTCCAGAGGGAGATTGTACTGTGGAAAAGGACGAGATCGTACTTTCTAAGATACGCCAAATATCTTACTGCAAAAAGACTAAACACTTAGATATGATCAATCCACTGAATCAAATTGATTTAAATAAAGGGTGTGACAGTACCTGGAAGAGGGCATAGAGGATTTTGAAGATCTGTTTCTGTATGAGGACAGAGTCACTGGAGTGGTCAGGGAGCAGCTGGATGAAGCGTTCTTTCAACATGGGCATGAAGATGTGCATGGCAGCCACGAGAGGTTGACGTTCTTCCGGTTTCTTGTATCTGTTTGAGACAACAAGCCACACAAGCACACAGTTCAAACTCATGCCATGTGCTACAGGACGATATTCAATTAATTTAAGATTGGCAACTCTGACTTACTCGTAGTTTTTGACGAGCTGGTAAAGGCAGAGCAAGATTCCCAGCCATCCTGCACTGTTGTCTGACTGCAGGTAGAAGCCAATCTTGTCCACGATGGCCGTCCACTTCCCAGGGTAGTCGTGCTTGATCATGTGATGGATACATGTCGTCAGCTGAACCCTGACAAAGGGCAAAAGAAGGGCAGTTTGAGATCCAGAAAGTGACAAAATGTGAAGCGGACGTGGAAACACGGAAATGCAACCTGCTGAGCTCCGGTTTGTGGTTACCTGATGCGCTCCGGGGAGTGGATGATGGCCTCCACTATGTTGTCTCGGATAAATTGCCTGTCTTCCTCTGGGATGTTATTAATGGGTGTCTCTGTACCAGAACCATCTCCATCACTCCAGTGCTGGGTTATCATGTTTTTAAGGTAAATCACACCTAAACACACGAAAAAGACAGAAAAATTGTCATTAAAAATATTACAATGATAAAATTACTGACATCAGCATCAATTACTTGTGTTTAGTTAACCTAAATTCCCAAATCTAACCGTCATCTCAAACCCAGCCCTAATTCAGGATCTTGACCTCAAGCCTAACCCGTGCTGTCCTCTCGACCCTAAACTCAACCCCAATTTGGTCCATTTGTTTACAGGATATGAAACTAATTTAAGACAAACACACATCTGTGGCTATTATTTAATTGTTGCATATCATGCACATCGTAGGCCGTGACACTGTGCTGTACACAACCGTACGCTCTTCCCAGCTACGAGTGATCCAAGCTGCTCTATTGTTTCAGAATGTGTGACCATATGCAACTTCCCATCGTACCGCCTGCATCTACGCAATTATAGCTCTGTACGACACTGCAGTGTGAATTTAAAGCCATCTAAAGCCTAAGCTACAGAAATAAATTCTTCCATCTGTAGTTCAGTAGTTTTGAATGTGGCACCACGGTGTCAACTGGGTTCACATCTACCAAGTGGGGCCCCACTCTGACTTGTGTGGCTCGCAGGGAGAGGCATCTGAGGGAGCGGAGCAGTGAGGCAGACGTCAGACTGCTGACACAAATGTCTACACCACTGGCGAGGCCATCATAATCCGGCCTATCGTCGCTGACAGAGCACACCCCCCCACCACCACCTCACTCCCCTACGCCTGTGACCACCAAACTTAACTGCTGGCCAACGGCGCAAAGCCACTAAGAATTTGTCGTATAAATTAGATTCATGAGTAGGTGTAAAACACCTTCTTTAAAGTCTGGATTAATAAAAGAGCTGCAAGCTTAATCCATCTGCTCATGTATCAAGCTTGCAAATGAAACGGGAAACAACAAATACAGTAAATGCAACTTCAGGTGCAATGACAGATGTGTTACTGGGGTGGGCAGAGACCACATGTGTTTCGTACACCACAGATGCAAACCAATTATTTGTGGTCCTCATTTTTCACTGCTTTCAGCACCATGTAAACTTTCCTCTATCTGCTTTGTGCAGTATAAGCTGTGGCTCGGGGACTGCCGTTACCAAATGAATAGAGTCAGACGGCACTAATTCAAATACAATATAGCATCTTAGAGACAGACTGCTAGTATTGCATTTGATGTATTTATTCACAGAAGTTTGTTGGTTAAAAAAATTCAAAAGAAAAAATTATCTGCGTCGGCTTGTCCACCAGAATCAAGCCAGACAGGCTGTGAAAAAAAACAAACAAAAAAAACCTGGCAATCCTAAAAGAACGAACAAGTGCCAGCACAGTAAATGCACGTTTGTAATCCTTTTTGAATTTATTCCAGCAGCTTCTGTGCAGTCTGGAGGAGCTGCTACTCAATTCTGCTCCCTACAGCTGGAAAAGTAATTTATTGCACTTAAGCACAGCTCTCCAACAGCTTAATTTGCTATGAATGGGAGGTTGACACACAATGACTCAGATGCTATCTGTGCACTTTCTGCAACAACTTTCTGTCAAGATTTTGACTTTGGTCAAAGATTGTTTCCTCTTTAACACCTTCCTCGCTGAGCAGCATCTGACTGAAGCAAAACAAGCTATATTTAACCATCTCCACATGTGCACTGCACTTCAGCGTGGCACTTTAGCTTCACCAAAAAAAAAAAAAAAAAGTGAATTGCATACCATTGCTAAATGAGGTTTTATTTAAAACTATTATATAAGCAACCTGTTTCGCTCGAAACCACTAAGAGTATCTAGTCGACGTCCCAGCTAATGCAGCAGGAGTCAGAAGCGGGATTAAGTGGTTAAGTCATGAAATTCAACGTGCTGTAGAATTAGTACAGCGACAGAAAAATGTGCACAATGTGCTAGCATATACAAGATATGTTGTTTACTATAAATTACAGATTATACAAAAGGTCTTGGGTTCTGTAAAGTCTCTTCAGACAATATAAATTGTTATTGATGCTGCAATAATGACTTAGATGTTAGAAATCAAAGTGAAAGTGAGCTGTGAGCAGTCCATCTGTCAGCTATACCCATGTTATCCTGTAGAGGGTAATGGGCTAATGGAGCACATCTCAAGTGGCATTGGGTGAGAGCAAGGGTACACCATGTACAGATCAACAGTGTTTAAAGGTCTGCAGTGAATCAGAGACATGTAGTTCAGGGCATTTGTGACCATGTGGTTTACACTCCAGGCCAAGTTTTATATCAAATTCAACTTTTCACAATAGAGATCCAGTCTAAATCCATGACGTTGTTTGAGTCTAAAATAAACTTAATAAACATATTGATTTACCATTAAACTCAACTGTGTTACCAACACTGACAATGGTGTTATTCTTGTTTCATCTGGTTTCATTTTGTTTTTGTTTTTTAGTACTATTTTTATCTGTCACACTTTAGACTCACCTGCTTGCCTGACAGGCAAATCCAGCTGATCAGACATGGTGACACGCAGCAGAGTGGACACAAAGTTTACTTGGGTGTGGCCCTGTAAATCAGAAACAACAACAGTGGGTTTTAAACCTGTTAATAAACACACAATATTTGTTGGATGCTAACCATTCAGTTTTCCAGCAAGCAGAGTTGTGAATGTCCTGTTGGTTCTCCCACTAATATGTCCACCAGCATGGCCGTTTCAGGGACATTACGGTTAATAGACCGCCCAATAGCACTTTAATAATACCTAGTTAGAATGTGCAGCTATAACATTACAGGAGGCATATTTTCAACCTATCGTTCTTAGTCATTTATTGCAAATTGCTTCTGAATCAGAAAGCAAAGACAAATGTGGTTCTGAATAATGAAATTTCCATTTTCTTAAAAAAAAACAAAACAAAAAACACATTTGGTGTGCGTTCTGTTTCAAGTAATTTTTCATTAAACCTTTGAGCTGAACCTTTTTAACATAGCATGTTGCTTAGGGATATATCAACACCACTGCCGGGCAAGTGGCAACAACAGAGACTTATTACCTTTACAACACTACGAATAATTTGCACGCTGAAATAGTAACTGTATGTAGAATTAAAATCATGAGATGACCAAATGATAGATCAGATGTTTGTACATGTACGGCCAGTCACTAACAAGTATATGACAAATGCCAAACACCACACTGGTATGCAGGGCTCCACAACAAACAGCACTCTCTCTGGCTCTGATGTACCAATACATTTTATTGTGCAATGTACTATCAATCCTTGGACTCATTTTCATTTACCAATTTTTCATGAAAAACAGAGTTAGAGGTTATGACTAAGCAAAGGACTGTATTTAGGAAGCACATGTTCAATCCATCCTCCTCCAGAAGTGGTCCAGCAGGCTCCATTCAATGTGAACCATCAAATCATATGTGTGTGTGTATATACACATATATATGTATTTAAAAACAAACAAGCAAACAAACAAAAAGAGAACTTAAGCCCCTTGTACTGATAGACAATTGTAGAAAGTGCTACTCAGCATAAAATAATACAGCATTTATGTTAGAACTGTATTATCGTAAATAAAAGATCATAACTGTTGTACATGGGTACTGTGTAACAGAACATCAGATCCCAAACTGGACACTGTAATAAATTTAAAATACACAATAATGCCCACGAAGGCATTATCCCTAATAATTATTACGCCACTATCTCCTGGAAAGGATACTGAGAATTATAAGTAAAACGTTTCAAGCTGTTTAATGAAGGACACTGTCAATACGAAGATCGTTTTGGGGAATATTATTCATTATTCCTTATATGTGGTCAAGACGACGATGAAGTAATATGAAAGTCATTTTAAATCTGAACCACTGAATATCTTTCTGTGTCGGATGCACAAATGAGTCTATTATGATATGCTTCCATGCACATTTAAAGGTCAAATAGACAACAAATAACTGGCGAATGAGGACAGCTCCAACTACACGGCTGCCTTCAACCACATAATATTGCTAAGTCGGTTAACATTAGCTCACATGGTATTCGGCTCCTGTAAAACTCGATATTATCCTAACCGTTGTGAAACAGTTTTAAAGCGGGGGCTCAGATATTAACTACAGCGAAGATGGACAGCTTAGAAAGGGTGGAAAATGTCACTTTTACTCCCTTGTTCAACACTGTGTTCAGTTCAGGGCTCGTCACAGTGACACGTGAGCAGCAGCTATGTAGCCGAGCTAAGTCAGCTAGCTACCGTTAGCCACACGGCTAAACACCACCATCCCGCTGTTAAATAGCCCAACTAGGACATGTCCCGCATTTACCAAGACACACTTGTTGTCTACGCCGCCGTCCGTGTTGTTCCGATGCCGTGTCAACTCTGTAATGAGCCCAGACTGCATCGAAACAAGACATTTCTCTTAGCTCGTTTAGCATTAGCGCCACAGCTGGCTCAGGATGAAGCTAACGTTGACGTTGGTTCCTGGCACAGGAGTGTGTCATCAAAATTACAAAAACAAAAAATAAACGCCATATACTTTTTTTTATTGTCGTTCTAAATTGATGACAGGAATGGGGATAATAGAAGTCGAGCGGAATTTTTGGCCAGATCTGTCCGGGTAAAGGCAGCGGAGCTCAGCCTGCGTGATCGCACCATCTTGATGTTGTGAACGGCCGAGGCCGAGGCCGAGACCGCGCCACAACTGCCATCACCATCACCATTAGCGGCTCAACGCAACTTTTACCTCGTTCAGCTGTCGCTCCGCGGCCTCTCGCAGATTGGGGTCCATCGTACCCCGAAGGGCCTCGACCAAAGAATCAGGATCCATCACGAAAACTCTGCTTACGGCTCGGATTTTAATATTTCACAAGTCTATCAATTCCCAGTCACTGCGCACATGGACGCACGGCTCTCCGGTTACCCGGCGCGAAAGGAAGCAGTGAATGAAGTACCCGGATAGATCAGCGCCAAATTTGTGCAACACGAACATCCGGCTGCGACCGCAGGTCAATGGGAGTTGTAGTTCTTAGTGGCCATTATTTGGTTATTTTATTCTTTAAAAAACAAAAAAACAAAACGCAAGATATTCGCTTGCGTAAACTCAACATGTCATGCACAAAATCTGCATGTATACTTATAAACATTTTTGTTACACACACACACATTGTTATAGATTCTGGACACTTCTATTGTGGACACTTCCCACTTCCCTGTGACTGGTGGGGATGAGTGGGTTTTTTTTGTGCAGTTCAGTGTATTATATTATCTTAAATTAAGCTAGGTCTCATTTAGTACTCAATTGGGCAGGTATTACTACAACAACCATTGAATCCACCAGAGAATTAAAAATGAATATGAACAATGCCACACTGTGATAGTAGCCTTTGAATGACTGTCATATTAAATTTAACAGCATAAAATACAAATATTTTTTTGAAATCAATATTATATTTATTTTTTAATCATAGGTAGAAGAGGTGGTAAAAAGTAAACATTGAGTGAATTGGCATGAATTGGCGTAGTATTATTACTGCAGCCTTTCAGATTCAGGTATTGACTCAATAACACAAAAGTTAGAGAGATGTTTATTTTACAATGGCTATTGAAAGGTTTGTGTAAGGGCATGTGATGGAGGCTGCTGTTGAGCTCCTCACTCTGTTAGTTAGTGCTTGTATGGTCCTGTATCCTTTTCCAGAGGACAAGGCAACAAGTCTGTTTTTACTGATGCTAATCTAATATATTCAACTCTGCTTTTCTTAAATGCAGAGAATTATAAGATACAAATATAATCTTATATAATTTTAGCATTTAGGTCTAACAAAAAGTTAGCCATTCAATTGTTCATCCAATATGTGCATCATGAAGCACAGAAACACAGCATGACGGCATCCATGTTACTGAGGTGCAAAGAATTTGTGTCTCTGAGAGTGCGTGTGTTCCCCCGCTGGGGGCGCTGTAGTGCGGGGTGTCTCCAGGACGTGGAGGTGAAAGGTCAGCCTGTGTATCGTGTCACCGGCCAGCAGGCTGTCACTCAGTCACCACACACCGGTGTCATTCCACTCACCGGCTGTTGCTGCTACACAGAAACTCACCCGTCCCCAACCATATTTTAGAAAATGGCCAAAAAGCGGAGAGAAATACGAGAGACCGACGGTTTGTCCTCAGCACAAGAGGAGCTGAAGACGAGGGCTAACGACTCCCGAGTAGTTAAAGGTATGTTAAATATGGCGGCTAACTGATAACATATAAGGACAGGGAACTAAATAGTTGTATTTCACAAAGGTTGGGCAATATAACTTCTTGGCGACGTCCTTCAGCCCTGTGAGCATTTGGTAGCTGGAGCTAACGATAGCTTTAGCTGACTAGCTAAAATTAGCCCTCTACGAGATCGGTGGATCAAAAGCGCCAGAAGTAAAGCAAGACAATTAAAGGCTCAATTAAACGGACAACTTATAATCAGCGCTATAAGCAAAACTTAGAATTTTTGATTCATTTAACTCATCTAGTCAGATAAATGGCTGGCCAACAAAGGCTGTCCCACGACCAGCTGTGGGGGATCGTTCAAATTCAGGGGTGTCAAACTCGAGGCTCGTGGACCAAAAGCGGCTCACCAGAGGGTCTAATCTATAATCTATAAATTGGACCGGAACTAGTAAGGAACTGAAGTGAAGGCAAACATGTTTAATCAGTGGCAAAAGGACACATCATCTCTACAGTTAACTTAAATTCACAAAAATCATTGTTGTTCTCAGTACTGAAAAAATGCTCCCTTTGATGACATATAGCTGATGTATGAATATATAAATAGTATTTTACTACTGTTGTAGTTGGTATAATATCTGTCGGCATCTATATATTCAGTTTGATTATTTATATTTGTAAGACTGACCTAAAAAGTACAATATTTAGCTCATGGAAATATTCAAGTCCGGCTCGAATACTTTAGGATTCATACTCTTTCATACATAGCAAAGGCACTTAATTACATTTTACTACCAGCATACATTTGGGCAACTTATCACAGTTCAAAGAGCCCTTCATTTAACCCAAAGCAAAGGTACAGCAGTGATGTATTTATCTATTTTAAGATAAAAACCTAATCAAAAACGTTAGATCTTCCACTGTACATAGAACTCCCTCAGCCCATTGACACTGAATTACATCTGAGCTTTTAACTTGCTCCAGTGTTGTGTTTAAGCGTGTTTCCTTCTGAACTTTACTCTGTCTTGTTGTCAGTTCAGTCACCCCAGATAAGACGGAGACTGACAAAATTAAATAAAGTTACAAGGGTAACCAGAATAGCAGAGTATCAGAGAGAGACAAAAATACACTTAATAGCTGATGGCAAAAATCTGTTGTGAAGATGTTCAATAGTTGTACCAATTCACAATACCAGTTGTTACTAGTTATCATTTAAATGGGGACTAATTATCTTAGGTGCTGGGTACCTACAATAACTTTCTATGATGACAAATGTTTTCTGACAAATGATTATCCTTTGACACAGATATATCGTATGTATGTACCAGTGGATGTTGCGCTGTGTTAAAGTGCAGCTTTTTGGCCCAGATACAGACACCCTAAGGTGATTTCAAAGTTGGCCTTGTTGACATCGGTTTGGTTTGGTGTGTCCATACCTTCGCTGTGTCGCAAAGATGTGTATGATTTAGTGACATTTAGTGTGGAGGTTGCAGGTGATTTTACACCAATGAAAACACCATTTTAAAAACTACTGTCCACTAATAGAACTTCCCTTCTACATACTAGTTAATAGTCTTCAACACACCACATATATCTAATGATAAACTGGATAAACAGTGTATGTAAAAGTGTAACTGTGTAAAAATGTTTTTATAAGTGATGTTTCTTTCTCCTTCATCCTCCCTCCTCCATGCATCCTGGAAGCAGGTGATGTTCTGTTAGAAATCCCGATGGAGTCATTAAGCAGTCATTATTAGTGTTAATTTGTTACACATAATTTGCCTGTAGCTGCCTGGTTTGTTTCTGCATCATATTATTAGTTTGTTGCAATTGTTTGAAGTAGACAAAAATACTAATATTCCCTTCACTGGCATAACACATGTAGCTGACATCTGATATCGCCAGATGTTGTGGTTTCCCCTTTGCATCGTGTTTATTAAAAGCATGATTACACAGACTGTCTCAGCAACAGCAAGAGTCTGTCTCACGGGGAAGACTTGGTTCCCTGTAGGGGCTTGAAACGTGATGCAAAACACTTAAGAAAGTTACACAAGGCTCCCTTGTAGCTAGCTTGTATGTTTTTACAGTAAACACTTCATTTATTGACTAAATAACTTATTCTCTTTCTCCACAGAGGCTCAACAGAGTGCAGGGGGGTCAGCACGCAAGTCACTTTTGATTTTGGTGTCCATCTTTGCTTGCTCTGCTTCAGTCATGTACCTGGTGTACAGGAACTTCCCAGAGCTTCCTGAGTAAGTTGCTTCATTAAACTGGGTTAAATCTGAGGGGTGACAATGTCCATCATTGGAAATTAAAACAACATAACCTTGGGAATTACAAAATGATTTGCATATGACACAGTAAAGCAGCTTGTTATATTTGCATGAAAGACTTGTTAGAGCGTAAGGAATTATTTTTTATTTTTGCTCTTATGCATTCAGATCTGCTGTTGTCTACAAAGTTATACATTCACATTCATTAGCGGCAAGGACAGAAAACCTGACATTATTTTAAAAAGAACAATGTCATGTAGGTATGTTATGGAGGTAGCTTTCTACTAAAAGTAAAACTGTCATTATGAGATGAGATTTTGAGTGATTCTGTAATGTTTAGCCAGAAAAAAATCATTGAAGATGGTTGTTAATATGTCACCAAACAAAGAAAGGTCACACAGAATGCAAATAATGTTGTTGTGAGAAACCTTGAGATAAAGGTCTGAACTAGGCCGAGTTAAGTGGACGCCATTTTCTCGAATCCTCAGTCTGAATACAGTGTCTGAGATGGGCGGTATTTATCATCAGACAAGGTCAAACTGAGGATATGATGTTTGCAAATGCTGAGGTACAACTTAAAGTGGCAGTTTTGTATGTGCATTCACCAGTAACTTAACTAAATGCCTAATCGATAAATTGTCATTTTTCAAATTTTAGAACAGGTTTCGGCAAATGATTGACTTCTAATTAAACATAAAACATGAATAGATACAAAATGTTTTGTTTTGTGCATAGTGTTAAAAGCCATGATTTGTAGTTTAACCTCTACACACCATGGACTGCATACAAAGATGGACAACGTGTCAACTCCATAAAGTTGTGTTTCTTTCTGTTTACATAATCCTCACTATGTTCTTGCAAGTGTTCATTTTTTCTAAAGTTCAGTTTGAAGTAGTTATCTCATGCTATAAAAATAAGAAGTGAAGTCATGATGGCTTCTATTGTTTGTTTTCACAGTGATGAAATGGAGAAAATCAAGATCCCCAAAGACATGGATGATGCCAAAGCTTTGGGAACTGTGTTGTCCAAATACAAAGACACCTATTACTCTCAGGTGTTGGTGGCATACTTTGCAACATATGTTTTGTATCCTTGGAGAAAATATATGTTATTTATGGTTAAATGTATTTCAGATTTGTTTCTATAATATATTCAAAACTAAAACCTTAATGTTAACCCCAGCAGTGATTTATTTGCTATTAACTGAGGTCAGCATTTTACCAAAGTATTTAAGTTGGCAGGAGTATCACCTGGAGGTTCTTCATCCTCAGAGGCAGCCATGACTAACACTGACCACAGCTTTGTCAGAGTTGATTAAAGCCTCACACTTTAAAGCCTGATGGACACAAAGTGTAACTAATGCACGGTTTATGCTTCTGCATCAATTTGACAGCATATCTACAGTGACACCACAGACCGTAACTCCGTAGCCTGTTGTGCTCCCAGCCAGAAATGTAATTGCACGTTGTGCCAATGCAGACCACAACAGCTGTGATTAGTTCACTTGGTAATAGCGTATTTCCACTTTACTACTACTACTACTACTAGTTGCCATTGCTGAAGGTGAAACAGAAAGTAAAAAAAAAAATAAAAGATCCGATTGGCAGTAAAAAAAAAAAGAAAGATACGGCACCGAATAGTGTTTGGGGGGCATTTACACAGAGCGAGCGAGACCGGCGACCGGCTTAGGCTATGTGCAGAGTTACGGCATCTATGTCCCAGAGAGACATAAATTACGCTTAAGTGTGGCCGAACAAAACCTTTACAGTAACATTTCCTCCATCAAACAGAAATGACCTGAGTCTGCTAAATCTGCCAATTCATCTCAAGCTAACAAACAATTTCCACACACATCCCGACGTTTTGCTGCTGGACACATGTCGAACCCCGGTGTCCATAATGTACAGGTTCAGTAGTAGATCCAGCAGGACAGAGTGCTTTAGATAATCTGCCTTTTAATATAGTTAATATTAGTGATTGTTTGTTTGGTTAAACTTGCATGTGTCTGTGTGATGACACTGGGTTTTTGTCATCTACCTTGACTCATTTGTCAGTCTCCAGACATTTGCGATCCCCGGATCAATCTTCCTCAGCATCCTGTCTGGATATCTGTACCCTTTCCCCCTGGCTCTTTTCTTAGTCTGCTTGGTGAGTAAAACATTAAAAACAAATGGTGTGTTGTATAATGAATTGTGCACTGAGATCAGACTCTCTTGGGTATGTAAGGATTGAATGAAACACTTCTGTGGGAAAAATGGATTGTGTCTTTTTACACAGATCAAACAATACTCTTTGGTCTGCTCAGGACTCTTGTCTTTGATGGAAAAAACCTGTTCAACAAGAGTTCTTTTGTTGTCATTTTTGTTTTTAACAATACTGTGATGGCTGAGAGTCACCAGTTTGACATCAGCCGAGTGCATCATATGATGTGACTCCATTGCATTATAGTCAGCTGGGGACAGTCTTAGTTGGATTTTTTTCTTCTTTTATGCAATCTTTGTTGTGTCGACCGCAAGCACAAGATGTTCTCGTTCCAACTTAAACGTGATGTCTGTCACACAACAGGTTGTGATTAAAGTGTGGAAGATAACTGTAATTACTTCATCAAACGCACAACTCTGCTGCTAAAACTTTAAGCAAATATTTAAATATCTACATATTTCTTCCATTGTTTTACACCAAATCATGAGGTGGAAGAAGTATTCAAATGTATTGCATTATTGTTACAGTTAAAACAACACTGACAGGAGACATTCAGTTTACACTGATCAGCCACAACATTGAAACCACCGACAGGAGAAGTAAATAACATCGACCATCTGTAACAATTCATTGTTCGGCTGGGAAACATTCGGACCTCACATTCATGTGGATGTTACATAGACATGTACCACCCACCTAGACCAGACCAGACCAGACCAGACACCCCCGCCCCATGTCCCATGTCCCATGGCCATTCTCTGATGAGTCACAACTGTTGTCGAGGCATAAGGGTGACCTAGACAACATTAGGAAGGTGTTCATAATGTTATGTCTGATCGGTGTATAACTGATACTTGAAGAAGATTTTGCATACTCTGTTTTTTTTATCATGTTGCATTCTTCACATGCGATGCACATAAAGTTGATACATGTTCCATTTCTTCTCCGTTGTCAGGTTGTGGTTGTTGTTGTTTTTTGTCCTTATATGCTCCACCGAATCATCCTTTATTTTGTCTCTTGGCAGTGCTCTGGCCTGGGTGCTTCCTTCTGCTACATGCTGTCATACTTGGTGGGCAGGCCCATGGTCTACAAATATCTCACAGAGAGAGCACAGAAATGGTCCCAGCAGGTGAGAAAAGACATCTGGTTTTATCCATATGTGATAACTTGTCGTTAAGACACACCTGAACAATCGAACAATATATCGCTAATGATTATATTTATTACTGGCTGATGTGATTGTTATATCTACAACAGTCTTATGCATTCGTGTAACTTCATCACTTCTTTCTGGCAGGTTGACAAACATAGAGATCATTTAATCAATTACATCATCTTCCTGAGGATAACCCCCTTCCTTCCCAATTGGTTCATCAACATCACGTCCCCAGTCATCAATGTGCCTTTGGGTGTTTTCTTCATCGGTACCTTTCTTGGTAAGGCTGTCCCTCTTCTGTTGTATTTTTACTTTGGTCAGAAAATTAGATTTCTCGACTCTGACTCACCTGTGTTCATCCCGGCTGATTGACAGGAGTGGCACCACCGTCCTTCGTAGCCATCAACGCAGGCACAACACTGTACAAACTGACCACAGCCGGTGAAGCTGTGTCCTGGAACTCCCTGGCTGTGCTCGGCGTCCTCGCCGTGCTCTCCATCCTACCTGTCTGCTTCCAGAAAAAGCTGCAGCAGAAACTAGAGTAGAGCACGAAAACACCTCAGCACCTCATCTGCTGGCTGATCCAGACATCCTCTTCTCCTTGGCTCAGGAACATGCAGCTGTCGCTCCCCATCGGTCTCAACGGCTGGTGCGCTGTTGGTAGAGGAACCTCTGAGCACTGGCACAACATGCACTCATCGACCACAAAATGCATGCAGTGGTGGCTCCTAATGTTAAGTAAAGTAATATCCAGTGGCCGCTGCTTGCATAGATGTTTTGTTTCTGACTCATATTGTTAATTGTGGCACAACATGTAAATAGGAGAAACTGGTTCCTTTTTTTATTTAAGACATTTCTCATTATCATCGTATAATTTAAAGTGCTACTTGTAGCATGATTTTATAGTGGAGGTAACAGTTGGTCCATATGACCCAGTGTGTTTCCGTTTTCTTGCTACTAACTACTGAATACGAAGTCAGCAGTTTCCTGTTGAGGTTTGAACTTCTGTCTTTTAAATATACTTTGGCAGTAGCATATCATGAACATCATCCTGTCAGTAGCACCTTTAACTCCTACTCCCCTTTATATGTATTTTAACATGCTGGTGTTCAGTTTCCTGCTAATCAAATCTACCACCACAGCAGTAACAGTCCCACTACTCATTGTGTTTGACACTTGGTGCTTGCTTTGGCAAACAGAGAAAAATTAAAATGTGAACTGAGATGTGGGTGCCTTCCCATGTTATTTCTGAAAATGTTCTTGGATCCACTGCCACACAACTTCTCCTCCTGTCCCTCTCCTCTGTCCAGATTTATTGCCTAAAGCAGCACTCACAAAGAACAGATTAAATTGATGTAATATTTTCTCACACGACATCCAAACTGCAGGGTTTTAAACTCTTGTATTTTTTAATTAAAATGGAAATATCCAGTTGATTATTTCAATTCATTGATATAGTGTGGCAACATGCTCGTAACAAAAAAGAATGATATTGTTCTTGGAAGTACAAAATATTGAGGAGTTGATAATGATGCAATTATTTGTGCTTACTGTGATTATGGGATTTGCTATGTTAGTACAAAACTTGTTACGATGTCCACATGTGATACGCCAGTGCCCTCCATTAAGAGTGCCAACAGACTGTGAGACATCCAGGCCTTGCCTTGCTTTTACTGCTTCCATTTTTTAACAGAGGAAATGTATTACGATGTCTGAATTATGTAGCCAGTCTGCGTTCTTTCAGTTGTTGGGGACACCTAACTCTATGGCCCGTGATACAAAAGCTGGTTTCATTCAAGTCTTCATAGATGTGTTGTCTCTATGGTAACCTTCCGGTTTTTAGACATCGATGCAGTGAATGTCCATGCAGGAATCAAATCCTCAACAAAAGACTTAAACCTCATTGTTGTGCATTTTGAGATTTCCTGTTTTATTTCAATGTCTTAATACACAACAGATTTACTGTACTACTGCAAGATTATTAACATCTCAGATTAGCTATGATTCCATCAACATCCAGTCATTAAAAACTAGAAACTAGTTGTTTTTACAGTTCTTACTGTAACTGTTTTATCTGTATTTTATTTTATTTTACTTAGAAAATGGACCTTGAGTGGGCGATATAATACTACAGAGTCCTTAAAAAGTTTGTCTTTTTATTTAAATAGAAACTACAATTAACTTATCTGTCCTCTGTCATGCCAATTTTGCCAATTTTTATTTGTTATTGTGTTTGCTTAAATATTAAAACATAACAAATACTCTTGACTTTATCAGCATAATGTAAACTCAGATAGCTTGTTTTCTTCCTTTAACCCAATCAAAGATCTGTGAACATTTCAAAAGCAGTATTATTTTGTACTAAGCAGTGATGTATTGCAGTATGAAGTGTTTACAGGTTGCAGATTTATGTCCTATCTAAACAGATTTGTTTTGTTGCTGTTTTTAAAATGTATTTATTGAATCATTAAAATGATCTTTACAGAATATGGTTTTCTGAGGATGATCTGTAGAGAGCACACGATTAACTGATGATCAGTAGATGTGGCATTTCCTCACTATGATCCATTAGGATGTGGATCAACTTGATTCTCTTGAACTGTTTTAGACTACAGAACAAGCAAGCAAATCAGACAATTGCTAAACTAATGCTGACATATTCATTTTTATTAAACTCAACACAAATATTACAAAATAACAGCAAGTGGCAAAAGTAAATCTCTTGAAAACAGAGTGAAGGGTTAATGCCACCAGGTGGTGACATAGTAACATCGGATGATGCTCCAATATACTGTGGCAGGAGTGGATCTTTATAAAAATATATTAGCTTAGAGATTTTTTTTTTTTTTTTTTTTGAAGTAAGTAAAAATAAAATAAACAACAAAATATACAGTACTGAAAACAGGAACTGGATCCCTCTGTAGATATGTAACAGGTAACCTTAGTTTGATTAGATTAGACTCCTCAGACTGAAATTAAATTTACTTTGTGATTGTACTGTTTGTACTGTGTGATTTTTATTTTATTTTTTAAAACATGATTTCATCATTCAGGCTTATTTTTCATTTATTTCATTTCATATTTTTACCTGTCATGCACAAACACAATTGCAAAACACATTTAATAAATTTGAATTGATTTTTACAAATTATATTGATAAAAGAGTAAGGTGAAAGGTCTTACTTCTGGTCCCAATGTTCAACATATATCTCAATATATAATAATTCAGCGCAAAATAAGCAGCATTTGGACATATTAGTGCTAGTGTTACTTCACATTGTATTTTGTATTAATTCTGGTATGTAATAGTATAGATTTCCCCCCACTTAGTATTTTTGTACACACTGTTTTTTACCGTGTGTACTTGTTAAATCCTCTGTGTACTTTTCCTTTTGCGTACTTTGTTGCAAAACAGGTTTCGTGTTTTTAAATGCGTTTTATTTTGAAGGGCGCTTTATTGTGAAGGGCCCGGGCTGGATGTGTCCCTCCCTTCTCCGCCGCTGCTGCTAGCTAAACATCTTTGCTCGGTGTCGGTGTCGGTCGTGATTTTCGAGCTTCGCAGAAACGTATCACCAGTAATGGCAGGGAGAAATTACTTCTCCGAGCTCCTTTAATATGCTCTCTGTTGAGGGGCTAAGGGAACCACCGGACCAGTCTCAGAATGACCACCGGCTTCAGCTCCGGTTCCTGCCGGTTCGCAGATTATTTCGTGATCTGCGGACTCGACACCGAAAGCGGTCTGGAACCCGACGAACTGTCCGGTAAGCGCGTTAGCCGTGGAGGTAACGTTAAATGTCGGGGCTGATGCAGGGGTAGAAAAAAAAACGAAGGGAGGAATATATAATAATAATATAACGTCGGGGCAGCGTTATTATTTCGTCCTTTCACACTTTATTAATTCGTACATCATATGGTTATTTTGAACGACACACGGCGAACATGACGTTAGGCCTGGCGCATCTTCTCTCAGCCTGTTTGTTTCAATTGCTGGCGAGTAGACAGGGAGGATTACTGGCTGGTAGTGTCTGTTTAACGCACTGACATTTAAATAAAATCACTGTCAACGTGTTTTTACACGCCGTGTATATTCAAGTGATTTAAAGTCATGTTGAGATATACGTTTTATGTGAGCAGCGCTTGCACTTAATTGTGGCATTGTTGATGGTTAGTTGACTAACACTGATGTGGGTGAATGTGGGTGAATGTGGGTGAATATGGTTGTCATAGTAGCTGCTCATCTGTCACCGATACGTTGATATGTAGAGAAGACTACAATTTTGCAACACGCCCAAGCAGATTAACCTGTCAGATACCCCAGAGGAAAAAATGTCCCCCTTCCTGTCGTTGACATCGGTAGCACCCAACAGAGATCCACGATGTGAATGTAACCCTTCCTCCTGGGGCACACCCTTCACTTTCATTAATAGCCTGAAAGATTTCATACAGTAGGCTGTGACACTCCGGGAATCTCTGTCCTGGGAGTGTGACCGGTTTGATTATAATCCGTACACACCAACACTTGTACGTGTCTAATGTATCTGCATGTGAAACTGTGACATTGTGAAAAAGAAATCTAGCCACAGCAAAAGATGATAGATTGATACCACAATGACACATCCACCCATTTGTTCATAGAAGCACGCTCACATTCGCACACCAGTGTCGAGCTCTGGGAGCTGATCACGGTTCAGGGTCTTGCTCAAGGACACTTGTGGCATGTGGTCCATGGTACTGTAGTACACCATGAGATACACCAGTGAATGTGTATGCACCTTAATATAACAGTCCTGAACTGAGTCTCTCTCCATGTCTAATGCTCAGTTTGTGCTGAAAACAAGTGCTAACTCAACGGTACGGTCGTTCTGGAGGATGTACTTTGTGGTGCTGTTAAGCTGGATTGAACTAAACACAATAGGGTTCTAAAGGATCTAAAATGAGGTTGTCAAAATAAAAGAAGCACAACGCAACACAATTCGGTACTCCTACAAACCGCAGCCTCCGAAATGAAAACGCAGGTGAATCAACAGCTCTCTCAGTTATTCTAAACCAAAGCGGAACATCATAACTTACCTAAGGTTTATTATTATTGAAGGGCTGAGCATGTACTGAGACACAATACCAGTTTACCTGTCATAGAGAGACGCAGTATACCGAAGATATTTTACCATGTGGTAATTTTGTATTTCTTAACGCAACTTTTTTGTTTAATTTACATTTTGGTATGTACAGCTGACAGTGGGTCATGAGAAGTCGTACTTTGAGTTTGCTAAACTGCATCGCAAGCTGCAGGTGTTTAGTGCTAAACTAAAACTTAATATAGATTTACAGATGTGCTCAAATACTGAAATGTATGAAGGCATGTATTGGCAGTGTTTTATGATTGTTGTTTTCCTGTCTCTATTTGACGTTGTCAAGGCATTGTTGTTTCTTGAGGTTGCTTATCAAGAAGTTCATCCTAATGGGGGATTAATGATGTAACAATTAATACTCTTTGTCACCTGGGACAGACCCAACACTAGACTTTTGACACTGGAGGTTTGTGTCATGTAAAGTTTCTGTTGATTACCAGGCAGCTCCATCCTTTCCCTCATTTAATGTCAGGGCTTTCCACAGTAGCACCTTTGCTAAATAGATATCCTGGGGAAACCCTGACCACTGATATAAGCAAATGGTCTACTCATCTTAAATGACATTTACATTTGAGCTGTCGTACACGTTGTGAGAGATAACAAAATACTTACTCATGCTGCACTTAGACTCCTCATGTGCTTCTGTAGGTCATTCCGGTGTAAGTCTACCTAGGTGATCTGCCCTTTAAGCCTGTGGAGTAACCATAAGCCCTTGTTTGACTGGGGTTATTCTACTTGTGGTTTCATAAATCCAGTTAGTTCAGTTAGCCCAACTTAAATATCAATGTTTTTTCTAGACGACTACTGTTTACCCAACAGTGATTAACAGTTAATCTCTATTCTGTTTATTTTCTCTCTCATATCAGTGTGATTTATTGTGACTCAGCAGGTAGCGAGAGACCCGGAGAGTTGCGGATGCCTTTGAAAAAAAGTTCTTTCTTTCTTTCGTTCTTTCTTAAAGGGTTAACCCAACCAAAAAAAATCATTTCACTTCTCAAAGACTCAGCCCCTTTACTTCCTATTTTTACTTCCTTTAATCAAGTTCCTGTTTGAAACTTAAGAACAAATTCACTTTGAAAACACATGTGTGCATGTAGCAGACACGAAAGAAATGTCCATAGTATTGCAGTCGCATCTTGTCTTCCTGGTTTTGCGTGAAAAGCTTTAATTTTCTACTTTTCAAAGTAAAGCTTTTACAGTATCTTCAAGAAAGCAAACACAGTCAATATTGGTGTGGATAGAAATATTGGTGTGTGATTGCCATTTTGGAAATGTAGCTTGATGCTATTGTGTAGTGTAGACAAGTTCTTTTGTGTATCAGTAGAGCTGAATAGACCACTCAGACACTAACATGATCAGCCATTTCAACAGCATGTTGAACATAAATAAGTATAGATGAAGTACAGCTATTATATCATCGTGTTAAATCACCTTTCACGCTTCCTTAAAAGCATGGGGATGTATATTGTTTTTCTAGGCAAGTGATAAGGTTCCTTTAAAGTCTCTTTGACTTGACAGAAATGGAACCACATAAACTGATGTTGCTCTACATACTGCCTGTTGTTGCTGTTTACTGTAGAAGGTGGTTAGGGGCTTGCCCTCATCAGCTTTTTCAGCTATGAGCTGAAGAGAGGAAATGGTGTGGAAATTCCACTCTTATAGGTTACATATGATTATGTCAGCTAAACAGGTGTTGCTGATATACCTAGAAGTTTGCTTGTTATTCATGAGAAAATCGATTAGAAAGGGCCTCCTGGTATTAGATTTTCAGCATTATTGATTCGGTAGATTTCATTGTCTTCGCTGAAAGATCCAGTACTTTTCAGTGTCAAATCAATACACAGTAGGTACTTCAAATTAGTGTAATGTTTCTGTTGATGTGTATATGTGTTTAGACAGGTAAAACATACGACTCAGAGTCAACACTTTAAACTTTGAAGATTAATGTAAGTAAAAGACTATCAGTTGCAACTCTAAAAAAATACATAGTTCATTGCAACTGTAATTGGACCTCGGAGCTTTAGTCACATAGTAATTATTGTAATTGCTGAACAGATTACTACACATTATTTAGACTTTACACACACAATGATGTAAAGGTTTTACATTCATTCAGGTCTTAATCTGACAGTTCTGATAAACGCAGCACAATGGGCCCAAATCAAACTCTCCGTAGTATATTTCTCACGTACAGTGAAACACAAAGAAATGCCCAAAACTTTCTTTCAGCACAGCATTTGGCAGCACAGCGCAGACCTGATTAGCATATGCATGACCCTGCAGCCTCACAGGCGACTCTGGAAACACACAGAGCTGAGGGACATAAGTACACTTGCAGACAGGCTCCATTTATTCAAATGCTAAACATCCTTTTGAATATCCCAGGCAGCCTCTTTGCTGAATCCTACTCAGCAAACAAATGAGGATGAATGGCTCAACATGAAAGCTGTCTTTAAATGCATAATGCTCTCTTTTCATATTTTCCATGAGAGTTGTAGGCCCTGTAGCAAGTCTGTGTTTTAAAAATCAGTTTGGAAATTATCTGTGAAATTATCCGTGAAAGTTCCAGAATGAAAAGTCCCAGGACAAAGTTTCAAAGCTTCAAGCGAGGAACCTTCTTTGTCTTGAAAGCCAAAGATGAAGTATGTACATGTTGCACATAAAAATGTTGCTCCTACAAAGAACGACGACCACCATGGTGCATTTGGCAATCATAACCAATCATGACAGGTACCACTAAAGACGGACAAGGGCCGGGGATTATAGCGTTTATAGCAGCACAGTCAGCAGCTGCTTAACTCAGTTTGGGATCAAATCGGCCACAGCACAGTTCTTGTCTGTGGCAACAGCAGCTGAGACTCATGGGCATTTTAGTGCCATAACCTATATCTATTTATTTAATTTATGCACAATCCAACAGTAGGTTGTATTTTCACATTCACCTCTGACTGTATAACTACTTAATGTAATATCCAATGTATTAGTTTGAGCTGTTTATTCAACTTCCTGTATTCAGGGGTGAGTTTGATGTGAAGTAACCTCTATAGATGAGTATGATTTCCCTACATAACGAGTAAATTCTCTGTTAAGAAGTGCCAGGAATGACGGCCTTTATGATGACTGTCAGGCTTCATTGTGGATCTCCTCGTCAGTGGTGACAGTTTACATTCTTGCTGCTCATGGCAGAACAATTAAACCTGCACACTCTTGTCCCGTCTGAGTGCGTTGACTGCAGGTCATGTTTCTCTGCAGTCCAATCCTCTGGCTGCTAACAGATGTTTTTTGACCTGAATGTTCAAGCCCTCTTCATACCCAAAAGTAAAAGATTTCTATTCACCAACATCTTCCTGTTGTAGACAACAGTGTACAAGAAAAAGACGTCTGACTGTTGGTTTCACCTCTCATTGACACTGCTTCATATTTAAGGTTCACTATTAAAGGGCCACGGTATATTTTTTGTTCAAGGAGTTAATTATACTGAAAAAGGTTGACAGATTAAATTTAGAAATTTAGGCAGTTGGCCTGTCCTTTAAGTTTCTGACAAAGGTCTGAGTTGGAATATGTTAGCTTATGTATTAGAAGTGGCAGACGTGAATGGTAAGTTAATGTTTTATTAGTTTTTTATATACCTTAGTTAGTTAGTTAGTAAAAAAAGTTAGTAATTCTCATTGTCCTCATCTTTTTGTTATTCCTTTACGTTTCTGACATTAAGTTACCTTGCCAACTGTCGCCTCAACTTTGCAACAGTTGTCTTGCAGCCGTGGTCTCATGACTTACAAGCAATGCTAGCACTTGTTCTGTCAAGCCTCGTGTATAGACAACTTCCCATCCTGTAACCACAAGCTTGCAAGTTCCATTTGACGGCAGAGGGGTAAAAAGGGTAAAAAAAAAACAAAACCAAGCACAGTGGCCATTAGTACCTGTGATCACTGCTGTATGATGTTTGGTTAAGTCAGCTCCAGGGCCCTAGAGTTGGTTCAAGCATGCAAATGATTTACTGGGACAAGAACACATACGAAAAAGCAGGCAAAGTGTGTCCTAAATAGACCACTGATACAGGATGTATAGTTTAAATAGAGTGTGTCAGTGTTGGGCGATGGTGGTTTTGCTGCAGAATTTGGTTTGTCGTGCTTACGATGCAGCGCTGGTTCAATGGAGCCGTATTAAATTTCTAAGTTTAATTACCGTACTTTTAACAAGGGACTCTGATGTAAGACTCCCGTGTCTGTTTCCCGTTGCCAGCACATCCGTACGTCTTGGTACAAAGTCAGAATTACTGGAGCTTTCTGAATAATTCAATGTCAAGTCGGAAGTTTTTAATTCCAGTAACTTTGACATGACGTAAACTGTAACAGAGCCAGAGCTCCATTGTTTTCTTTGTAGTGTGACAAAATGTCTAGGATCTAGGATGAAAAGGTGGGTAAACTTACCAGACTAAGAAACACAGAACCTGTGTGTTGGTCTTAGTACGATCTTGTGATGTGTCTTTTTTTTGATTAGGCTCAGTGTCTTTCTACTCTGTTGTACATTTGTAGTTTAAAGGTTAGTGGTGAATGAATCCAAATAATCCAGTTATTATATATTATAGATACATTCAATGATTTTGCTACTGAACATGTACCTTTCCCTCTCAGAGCTAGTGTAGTTTAGGTAAGTACATGACATTTTTCCTTGACCAAAAACTCCCCAGGAGACAATTTTGGAGGCTCGCCCGTGTTTCAGTGCGGTGCCAGCTTTGAAGCGCTCTTGTCGTGATGACATTCCTTTAATTCAACACAACCCACATTGTTGCTGCTATGACTATGAGCCGTGAAGACAGTGAGTTTAAGCTGTGAGCGAGCTATCATGTTCTGTCATTGCCTGATCCTCAAGGTGAATGAGCGTGGATGTTTTTGCTGCTGAGCTGTTTGGAAGTCCGTACGGCGGATTTGTCTGTGACGGCGGAGTTGAGTCATGATTCCAGTCTAGTGTTCTGGTCAGATAGGTGCATTTATGTGTATCTTGATAGACCACGCTGCATTCGGAGCGATGATATGTAAGCTTGGGGGGGGTTGCAGAGCTGTGGGTGGTCCCTGGCTCATGAGACGAGGAGCCAGTGACGCTCCACTCCCACTGCTACCGGTCCACACTCTCATGGCATCATGGTCCATTTGTTGGAGAAACGAAATATTTCCTCTGTAGAGTCTGTGAGTGCTCACATCAGTAAGTGTCTTCTCCTCATAATTAGTCCCAATTATCAGGTGAAGATGTTTAAAGTGAACACCTGTGTTGTCTCAGTCAGGTGCACTTGAGTCTGATTCATGATGTGACACATCGCCCAATTAGAAAAACAAGGAAAACAACAGAAAACAAAGTTAGTTGTGTTCATAGTTGTAGATATTTTTCACTACCTTTTCTACTACATGTTTAAATCATCGACTATAAACCCTCTGTGACAAAGAATGTTACATTTCAATCACTTGGTTGAATTGTAAACATTTGCATTTAACCACAATAGACTTTTTTCTATTGAACGTTTAAGCATTGTCTGATTCTCCTGAATTGTAACGAGTAACATTCTCCTCCATAAATATGTATGTAGTCATATGTGTTTTTACAACGAACCCTTTCAGATGTACATGAATTAGATGAATTAAATAGCAGATACACCAGACGTGAATGTTTTGTATTTGCTTCCAGGGACGTGCTGCTGGTCACGCTGTGATAAATATCTCACGGGTTGTTTCACAATCAACAGACTCAATCCTGTATGTGGCTAATGTGTCTGATTGTGGTTGTGAATTATTCAAATTGAGTTTCACCAGTTACACTGATTGCGTTAGAAGAACCCGGAGGGAGTGAGCCAGATGTTTCCCAGGTGTTTGTCGTATTTCAGAAAACCATTACAAAGAGCTTCAGTGAAATGGCCACGAGTCTGTTTTCAATATCTGTCTTGGAATTTGACCTACATTTACATGCCAACAAAAACATCGATTTGTTCTTACAGCACTGCTGTGTTTTATGTTAGAAGTCACATGAAAACTAGGTGTCTTAAATGTATAGTTTGAACACTGGTTCTCCAGAGTTCACCAAGAACTGAATAATCTTCCTCATCACAAGTCATAATTATTTCACTGTCTGACCTATCTTTTGCTGCTGACGTTTTTGTAGTCTGAGCTTCCTGGCCTAGTTTCTTCCCTGTGGGCTTTTTGGATATGAAAGTAACCAACGGATTAATCCATTCAGTCCTTAATACTTCTGCTACTTTGCCAGGGTTCATTTCATTGCACTCAAGACTTTATTGTGAACCACTGTGTTGCTCCATTCAACACTTCTGTTAGAATTGGGAAAAAATAAGAAAATAGAATTAAGGGAAGTTGAATACTATCAACTTTCTACCTGAGTAAAAACACAACTTTCATCGTCATTGTGAAAAATTTCAACAGATAGAATGTAATCATCAGTCTTAAGACAGTGACTCTTTCACGTGGGCAAGTTTGTCACCACAGAGTCACATTATAAACGCAAAGAGAATGGATTCACAAGAAGTCAAGTAAGAAAAAGTTGTGGTTTCTAATCTCATCGGCCACACGAGCCTGAGAGCAGCTTCATCGTGAAGCCGACGCGGGGTCGCCAGCACAGAGTCGATGGCATGTGTCACGAAGCTTAATATCAGCTTTGCCGTGCTGCATGAATGTGTTTTTGTGGCAGCATGACTGTTTCGTTGGTGCGCTGCAGATGCCTTGCATGAAGAAGGCAGCAAACAGCATTTCCTCACTTCCAAGGGTACAAAGGGTCTTTTTAAAGTGAAACGCCCCAGGGCTGCAGTGCAACAGCAGCCGTTCACTGCAGCGTAACCCGTGACTCTGTAATTATGGGACCCACATGTTAGACCAGTGCGCCACGCCGTGTCATGTTTTTCAGCATAAAATGAATTGATGCGTTTCACACATTTTGGTTCTCTGTGTTTATCACCTTCCATGTCCTGTTACCTGGAGTTCATTTCTATTTGTACTAAAGACATTTTTTTTTTTAAATCAATTTTATAGCTGTGGATCAGTATTAACAGCAATAAGAGTAACAACAGCAGCATGATGTTCTACGTTGCATTGACTCTAAACTACACTGCCCATATTCGTGTTAATGAAAGAAACCAATGTGCTGTCAGCTGTTGGACACGAAGACCATAACTGTTACTTCTTCAGTTAAAGTCAGTCCTATGTTTAGATTAGATAACCAGAAGTGCAGTAAGCAGTAAGTGCATGTAGCATAAATAGTGTGGTATATAAGCAGTATGGTACAGGTTGTTTTTATAGCGTATGGGCAATATTTACAGATAGAAATGTGTGTACAGCTGAGAGCATGGCAACACTTTATATTCAAAAAGGTTCAGTCTAATTAGTTGCATGTTAACATGCCAAACAACTAGCCTCTGTATGCTACCGTGCTAAATTTAGCTTGTGAGTTAGGTAAACTATAAACTGCCGCAGTTACTGTGCCTGTCAGCTTGCTATGGTTAGCTTTTAGTTCAAAGTAATGCTGCGCCACTCTGCAGCTTCATAGAGATGCCACGGGAACATAAACTGTACTAGAGCAAGATGGATTTGCATGATCTCTGAAAGAAGAGGAACCTGCGACACAAAGAAACGATGCTTCCTTGTGTCGTGGCCCCACCTGACAGACACACGACGATGTCCTGTGCCTGCGTGAAGCTTGTTCTCAGAGCAGAGCTTTGAGTGCACAGCTGCCGCCATGTGTTTGCACAAACTGAGAAGTGATGCGCTGCCCATCCAGAACAAGGCTTTTAATTATATTTTTGCTTTATTTGTTGTGTAGCTTTATGCCAGTATATAGAAGCTACTAAATTCAGAGATGGGGCCAGAGGAAAATTGGCGAGTGCAAACGAAGGTAACCCTTCCACCACACACACTCCTTTCCCTCCTAACTTGAGCTCAGCTTCAACTCTTAAACCTGGCGCACTGTTTTTTTTTTTTTTCTCAGCAGCCCTCATTTGTTACTTAAAGTCTGAGTTTTCTCAGTTATTTTCTGTGTGGGGACTTGCTCTTTCTGTTTTGCTCACTCTGATTTTCTCCCCCTGGTTTCTCTTTTTTTCCTCCTCCATATCCCTCACCTCCTTCAGCAGAAGCTGATGTTTGACGGTCACTGCTTCTGATTCTCACGCACACACACAAGTCCAGTGCTGCCTGCGCTGGCACTGCTTGGTCAATGTTTACTCTCCCCCTTCACTCTGAATGACTTTTCAGTCCTGCCTTGGTGTGTGCATCACTTCCGCTTTACTCTGGGTTTAAATCAACTCGATTTGTGCTTCTACAACTGATTATTTTTGTGTCTCTCTGTATTGCCATTAAAGCTGTCGGGAGGCATTAAGATCCACAAAGTTAGGTTTATTTTTTCCTGCTGACAAATGATCTGTTTTGGAGTCTCAGATGCTCCTATTTGAATATGCAATTTACTTTTCTTTCTGGAGCAGGATGCAGATGACAGCTTTACATGATGCAATACAGAATTCCTCTTAAGACAAATATGCTGATTTGCTGTTTCCTCTGGAGCTGTGCCTGGCGCTCTATGCCTGCGTATGATGAAACCGTCCTTTTTTTCTCCTGCGTGTACACCTGCAACTCTGCACTAACCGTTTGCCTCTTTGTTGTTTTTGCGCTCTCTCTATGTGTTCGATTTCCAGGTGAGAATTTTGAGCAGAGTCCACTGCGGAGAACCTTTAAATCCAAAGTCCTTGCACATTATCCAGACAATGTCGAGTGGAATCCATTTGACCAGGATGCGGTTGGCATGGTATGACCTCCGTCATAACATTACAACCTTATATCTTCAAGAATAATGCAGCGGCTGGTTTATACAGTTAAAGTCTGTATTACAAAAAAAGTCTCCAGACTGGACCAGTGATATAAATCTGTTTCCCTCTGGTTCCAGTCTTCATGAGAAGGCTTCTCTTTCATTCTTTTTTCCGTGTGTTCTTCCGCAGCTCTGCATGCCAAAGGGTCTGTCATTCAGGACGCAGGTTGACTCCCGGGAGCCTCAGTTCCACTCCTTCATCATCACCAGAGAGGATGGCTCCCGGACCTACGGCTTCGCCCTCACGTTCTTCGAGGAGGTGACCAGCAAGCAGATTTGCAGTGCCATGCAGACTCTTTACCATATGCACAACGCAGAGCAGTATGACATCTTGCACACTCCCACCTCCCCGCATGGACCTGAGGACCAGCGACACCCGCACACCCAGTCTCGTCCTGTGCTCCATGCTGCGCCATCCATCTCCCGCCTGCAGCGCTTCAACTCGTACGACATCAGCCGCGACACGCTCTACGTGTCAAAGTGCATCTGCCTGATAACACCCATGGCCTTCGCTCAGGCCTGCAGGAAGGTTCTGCAGCAGCTTCACCAGGCCGTCACGTCCCCTCAGCCTCCGCCCCTTCCGCTGGAGAGCTACATCTACAACATCCTCTACGAGGTTCCCCTTCCACCCTCCGGGCGTTCCCTCAAGTTCTCAGGCGTCTACGGGCCCATAGTGTGCCAGAGGCCGAGCACGTCTGAGCTGCCACTGTTTGACTTTGCCATCGGTGAAATGTTTAATTTGCTGGGGGTGGAGAACGTCCTTCAGCTGTTCACCTGTGCCCTGCTCGAGATGCAGATACTACTCTACTCACAGCGTAAGTAGCTGGTCTGCTACTGTTACACTCAGGGCTTTCATGTAACCTTTAAAATCCATACCCATGAGGTCGCATTGATTGAGGAGCATCTGGCTCCCAGTGTAACCATCTGAAAAACAGTCAACCAGAGAAAAAACAGTCAGGCCCGCACCTAAGCCCTGTTGAGTATATACACACTTGAACAAAACAGTAGATATTTTCTAAAACGGGTAAGAAGGAAGTGGGTAAGTAGGAGCAAATCACAATTTAACCGCGACAGCTGTTTCTTTGAGAATCATGAGGTCATGCGATCCTGTTAGTAAAGGCAGTCTCGAGAGATTTCTCCGGGCCCAGTGTCATGACAGGAGACCAGATATTATCTGGGGACCTGGTTATTACAGGCTGGTATAGCTTTAAGGGCGTATTCCCGACATGCTATTCCTCTCCCCAGTCCAGTGTTAAAAAGTGTAGGTTCAGGGGGTTACTGAGGCTGCTTCACCATCTGCCATGTTCTTCTCTAAAGAGTATCAGATAATGTTGCTTGAGAAGCTGAGACCAGTATCATCCTTGAAAAAATATTCATTGAAGAATATTTTTTTTCTTTTGTTAATCCTTCCCAAGTTGCCACTTGAATACCTTGAATGTGTATTAATTTAATAGAAGTTATCTTCAGGACTTGTACTAAACAACCTTTTTTTAACAAGTGTTATAAAATCTGTCAAAAATCTGACAATTAATAACATCACAGGAGCTTTTGAAATATCCTTTAGTGGTTCCAATCACACAGTTTGATCTCTGTTAGGAGTTATTCAGTGGATTTAGTTGCAGAATTAGTTCGTAGCAAAGGCGGCATTCAGGTCATTATTCATCAGTTGCAGAGACTTAAAAAAGTGGGGTCTAATGCTGTGATTGGATCCATTACAATTGCGAGAGAAGCCAAATGGTTTGCAAAACGGCAGGGGCTGGGGGGAGAAGCTCACGAGGGGCAAAGCTCTGGTGTTGCTAGGCAACCCGGAGACAGGGAGGATAGCTGTGATGCAGGATGATTATTATTGGTTGGAAGTGACATCATGCCTCCCTGCACCCCCGTGAGGCTCATCACTGCAGAACATGTGAAGGGTGTTGTGTAGAGTTAAGCCTCGGCGATCTTCCGCTGAAAAGAAATCAGGGGCTGCTATGAAAAGACGCCTAAACACACACGCTGAGGAAAGGGGACGCTCTGCAAACAAGGAGATGGCTGTGTTTGCCGTGTCCTAAAAATAGCAGCAGAATTCATAACTGAAAGCAGAAAAGGAGACGCTGGCCGGCATTTTTTTTACATGAAGCCGTGAAAGATACTATCTGCCCCCTCTCCTGTCATTCTGAAACAGGAAGCTTGTCATATGTCAATGATTGTGACAAGCTGCAATCAAGTCATGTTTTGTTAGAATTATTTCATGGGCGTTTTCTCTGTTAATGTCATTTTTACAGTTGACAGTGACAAGACATTTATGCAGACAGTGGTTTGTGTGAGAGATCATTATTTGTGCCACAGAGATGGATATCAAGGTGAAAAGCACATATTTGACGTTGTTCCTGCACATGTTTGGTTGTGGCTGTAATATGCAGACTCACACTGATGATTCAGTCACGATCGTTAGGTTAATACATTACAATTTAATTTTCATACACTTTTCCCCTTTATTTCTAAACTGCTGATATGAAAGACATCCAGTACTTTCTGTATGTTTAGTGTCTTCTTAGCACACAAGGCTGCATAATCTGCACTCTGCACGTAAAATGAATAGTCAAAACATAACTTCATGTCCAGACTGCTCCCAGCTAAACATTTGTAAAATGTTGAGTGCATTCAGCTTTGTACGTCAGCCGTCCTCGGCCTCGGTTGTTTCTCGTTACCGTGGCCTACTTTAAAAGGAGACTGGTGATGTTAGTATTCTTGTCCCCATCCTGGGAGAGGAAGTCTGCCGAGAAGAGGGATGAGGGGGGAGGCCCAGGCTGGGGTGAGACTCTCTTCCCATGGGGCCAGCACATGACCAAATGAAGGAATGGTATTTACTTTGGCACCTTAATGGGAAAGGCCGAGCTGCAGCCGAACGTTCAGTAGGTGTCAATGGGATAGAGCAGGAATGCAGATGAAGTGGACTGGACACATATTTGCATGTAAACCAGTCGACTCAAGTGCGAAACCCTGAACATGTCGGAGCGCTGCTGTGCGGAGTCATGATAAAGGAATTTAACGTTGGCCAGTGGGCCAGCTGACTGTGGCCTTCAGAGGGCTTCCTCCTCACTCAGGCCAAAACTAATTGCGTGTTCAGGCAGTGAAGAATTTTAGAAATGTCCAAGTTTATCAGCCCTTAAAACGGTCCGTACAGCGTAAATACCAAGGGTAAACAGGGCCGTGTTTAGCCACCAGACTGCAACTTCCTTTCACAGAGTTTGCAGTTTAAGTGGAGACATTTATGGTGCCTTTACCACAGCCTAAAAATGCTACTTTACAGACAATACCAAACATCATCTGAGGACTGCAAACATCTAAAGGCTAGGGTTCCTTCACCCGTGTCTTAGTCTTTCAAATGGGACAGGCCCTGTCATTCTACAATGTGTTAGGTCCACAAATCTTCACAGAATCCAGTTTCTAAACTGGGACTCAGCTAATTCCTTTAAGGGTGGTCATCAATCCACCTCCACCTCCACATGTACTGAGTATTGAGCATTGAACAAGAGTGTGTATTGTAGTAGGGTTAGGTGTTTTCTTCCGTCATATCATGTTAGTCCTCTTTGTGGACTGGGCTCTTAATCCTGAATCTTGAAAACGGTTACTGTGCTGCTTTCTGTGCCTACAAACTCAGTCATGTTGAACCCTCTCCTAGAGACTGTCAATGGCTCTGAAGCAGGTGGTTCCTCCCATCAGTTTCTTTCTATTCAAACTCATAAGATGTAGTCGGCCACTCTTAATAACAAAGCAAATGCCAGTGTGTTACAGAAAGCTGTGTAGTTACCGGAATCAACAATGTAATCCCATTAAAATAACAGGCATGTTGCATAACTCCTCTGTCATGTGTTGTTTACTGGCTCATGTGTTGTACGGGGAGTAAAACACGAGGAAGGAGTTGTGCAACCTGTTTGCCTGTCCGGTAATTTTTCACCAGACACATCATCAAAAGTGCATTTACAGGCATAGTATCACTATGTTGCCTTTGGAACCAGTTGGGGCAGAAACGTTGGAACACAATCAACGAAGCATTACGCTCGTTAGTGTTTAAAAGTGTTCTTCAGTAATTAGATTAGCAGATAAACCTGAACTGAGCCTCGCACATCGTTCCCCTGACAATGTTTGTCTTTTGTGTGTGCGTCTGAAACAGATTACCAGAGGCTGATGACAGTGGCAGAGAGCATCACAGCCTTAATGTTCCCCTTCCAGTGGCAGCACGTGTACGTTCCCATCCTGCCCGCCTCCCTCCTCCACTTCCTGGATGCTCCCGTGCCATATCTCATGGGCCTCCACTCCAACGGACAGGACGACCGCACCAAGCTAGAGCTTCCACAAGAGGTGCAAACACGCAGCCTTCCCTCCTAAATTCTGTTTACATTTTCTCCATGTGTTTTATCGGATTATTATTATTATATAGCTCCTTTGGTGTTGATTTTCAGGGTAAAATTGCAGCTATATTTACTGTGTGACTTGTGCAGAGAGGAGAGAAGTAGAACTGGCCGACAGTTAATAAAATTAAACTTTGTCCCTATGCACAAACTTGCTTTTGTCTCTTTATGAAGTGGTAAAAATATATCAAAGTGTGTGTCTGTTAATTTTCTGGGACACATGCACACACATGCTTGGTACGTCCGTTGTTTTCTTTACAGTCAGGGAGAGAAGGTTTATTGTTGTTATCTGTCATAGGAATGACTTTTATTGTTTATCTAACCTAAGTCATGGAGGAGAGTTTTCCTTCTTGTTCCTCTTCTGGCTGCATTTTAAAGCTGCTGTCGTTTTTAGTTATTTCTGTGAATTGTGTGGTCTGTTATTGCTCTTGGAATAATGTGCAAGTTTAATGTCTCAGTCATCCGTTATCAGGAGCGAATGTTTTGTCTTCCCATTTTACGCACAGACGATGTGAAAGCGTGATATCAGGGTGGCGCTGTAGCTCACCTAGTTGAGTGGATGCCCCCATAAACTGCGACTATAATCACAGTGCATTCCCTATTCAAGCCCGGGGCTTTTGCTGCATGACATCCCCTGTCTCTCATTTAGTACTTTCCGTCTCTCTACACAAACAAAATGTCTGACAACAGCACAAAGGGATGAAAAGTAACAAGCAAGCAAAATGTCGTATTATGTCAGAAGTTAAAGGGGTATAGTTTTTTAGATCTGTAATGATGCTGTTATCAGGAGTGGTTGAGGTTATAAATAGTTTTTTGTATTTCTGTGTTGATCTTACCTAATTGTCTTCTGTCCCTTGTCTTCCTCCAGGCTAACTTGTGTTTTGTGGACATTGATAATCACTTCATTGAACTCCCGGAGGAGCTGCCCCAGTTTCCCAACAAACTTGAGTTCATTCAGGAGATCTCAGAGGTGCTCATATCTTTCGGCGTGTCTCCAGAGGGAAACATTCACTCCAGCGACAGTCGGGGCTTCAGGTCTGTTGATATGGTCTCAGACAAACGTAACGGCAACCTGGCCTCACCCCTCAACTCCTACCTGCTCAGAGAGAATGAGACCATTGCCAGACTGCAGGCTCTGGTGAAGAGGACTGGAGTCAGCCTAGAGAAGGTAAGAAATAATGTAATCATGTTAATTAAAGATGTACCACTTACACAAGTGAGCAGTATATTCCAAATCTTTGTATTCCATTGCAAGCCAAATTTATTCTCACCTGGGTTTGAATGCACTCTCACTGTAATTAATTTTGTTTTTATTTTAGTTGTAAAGTGAATGAATGTGTTGAAATGCAAAGTTCTGTACAGTAGTAGGACAGTAATTGATCATTGTGAATTGAGATAATGCTCTTGATATTATAATTGGTTTTATGCTCGGTTGTCACCATTATTGTAGTAAGGGACAGTAAACTAAAGGTGGAGCCACTCTTACACCACAAACTGAACTGCCATGTCTCAACAGTACAAAAAGGAGGAGACATATATATATATATATATATAGTGAATGATAGTGTGTTGTACTGAGACATGTTTCTATTATTTGGCGTGCCTGTTTTTGTCAGTGGGATAGACTAAATAAAACAAACACTAGTGTTTAATTCAATCCAGTTCAACAGCACCACACAAATTATATCCTCATCCTCCAAAATGAGCATGAATAACCAGCTGTCTTACTCTATTTCAACATCTCAGACACAGAACTGTGATGTCTTTAAGATGTTTTGGTCTCCATCCAAAAGGCTTCATCAGTTTAAAACATTCATCTCCAGTTCCCTTGGATGCACTTCTGATCAATATATCACAGCGAGATGATAGAAACCCTTTATAGACAATGACATCAACAGATGTAGCTGACATCCATCTCATTTCCATTTGGTGATGAAATGCTGTGATGAAATACTCACTCCAGACTGATAGATAGACAAACTAATTGGTACCCAGAGAAAGTTCCTATATGTCCAGTCTAATCAGCTTATGCTTCAGCATTAGCCGTCCATGAATGGATTAGTGCGTCACCTGTGTGTAGTTTTTTAGTGACAAGGTCAGACCGTGCTGATAATTATTCTATACTCAGTGTTGAGTTTCTGTTAAAGAGACTAAATCATGTCAGTAGATGGCAACATTTTTACGTGAATAAGTAAATTGGTTCTGTATGTGTGCGATATGGGGGCTGCGACTTATTTTAGGCCCTTAATGCTGTCATCTGCCCACCTGACCTACTGACATGCTGGGAAAAAACAATGAATTGAGTCATAAATCACAGCACATGCCCTTGACTTCCTTTCCCATAACCTCTCTGGTTCATCATCGGCCCGAGACAACAGATAAGATGACATGAAAAATTCCTGCGTTTTCCTGCATCCTTTTCCCTTCCCTTGTGTTTGGTGTTTTGTGTACTTCCAAAGTGTCTTAATGAATGTCTGTGCACATCAGCTGGAGGTGAGAGAAGATGCCAGCAGCAACAAGGACCCACGGGTCCAGTGTGACGAGGAGGAGCTGAAGATGCACCAGCTCAACATCCAGGTGCGCGAGGTCTTTGCCAACCGCTTCACCCAGATGTTCGCAGACTACGAGGTGTTTGTCATCCAGCCAAGCCACGACAAAGAGTCCTGGTTCACCAATCGAGACCAGATGCAGAACTTTGACAAGGTAAGATTTTGCAGATAGATAAAGATTTTAGTGATTTTAGCTGTTATCTTCTAATGATGTATGGATTTCATACTTTATATTTCTGTGTGTGCACAGGCCTCCTTCCTGTCTGACCAACCAGAACCCTACCTGCCCTTCCTGTCGCGTTTCTTGGAGACCCAGATGTTCGCCTCCTTCATTGACTGTAAGATCCTCTGTCATGACGATGAAGAGAAGGAGCACACGCTGAGGGTGTTTGACTCCCGTGTGGATAAGATTCGCATGCTGAATGTCCGCACGCCCACTTTGCGCACCTCCATGTACCAGAAATGCACCAACATCGAAGAAGCAGGTAAAGATAAAGACCAGTGCTGAAAATCCTTGAAAGCTTTGTGGACTTCAAAAAGATTAAAAAAAGGCTTTGGGGTGTTTTTTTGAACATGATTGGATTGCTTGGGATAACCACCTTTCATCCTGAGGTAAAACTCTGTGATTAGACTGTACTTTGAAAATGAATAGCTTCACCATAATATCCTGATTTAAGGGGGTAAAATCTAAATGTCTGTAATGTTAATTATGACCCTGTGTAAAGCCAAAACATTTCAATTTAAAGTTTTGAGGAATGTAATTAAAAACTCCTGTAAAACTAATTTACTTTGAAGAGCGAAGTGAGCGTTGTCGGGAGGTGACTTGATGGTGTGGACTTGTGACGGAGTCTGGGGTTTGCTCTGTGGAGTTAACTGCCTGGTGATTGCTGTCTCGTTTGCAGTGGACCTGTTTAAGAAGCGATATGAAAATGCCCAATTTGTCGCTCCTGGACCTCATGTCATAAGGCTGGAGAACAACAAGACAAACCATCGTAATATTTGTTCTCATTACCGCCGGCATCCGTGGGTGGCAGCTCCTTGAATGTGTGTGCAATGCATTATGTTAAGTTCACTCACAGAGGACAGATTCCTTCGGCCTTTATCGGCCTTTGTCCATTGTAGTCTAACATATATAACAAAATTATAAATTATAAAATATTATGCAAAAAACCGTTTGCTTTGGTGTCATTTTCACACCATATTCATATTACTATAAATTTACGATTCTTCTGTGAGATCCTCCGTGCATTACATACACATGTTTTACAATTCTTGGCACCTTCTCTGTTTTACAACTAAATCCACAATCATTGATCTCTATGACGCATGTAGGTGAATGGATGACGATGAATTCTTTTAATGATCTGTGAATAGCAGCTTCAGACCGTGTTTTCCTACTTAATTTTTAAAACTTTTTTCCCCACACATCTCACCATATTTGTTTTTGCACCACTCCGTGCACTATATGAAGTACTTAATATTGAGGTTTATTTTATCTCTCGCACCATGTTGGCACTTTCGTCAACACAGCCCCGCATGTGGGTGTGTTGTTAACCAGACATCAGAGAATCTCTGTCTAAAGCTGCATTCATAGAAGAAGGCTGGTTCCTTTGAAATAAAAGAGCGTCTATTCTGACGCTCCTCTTTCTGTCATTTCTTGGTTGGTTTTGTGGGAGTTTCAGAGGAAGTGGGTTTTTTTCTTCTTAACTTTCTTTCTTCTGCTGTCACTTGTCGCTCAGTCTAAAATGAAACGTTCTTAGTCATAGTCACCCTGATTTCTTGACATGATTTTGCTGATTTAGTAATGGGTTTTCTACATAAATAATAAAATTCTTATTTAAAAATCACAGTTATTCACTGTCAAGTCAGGATGTGACATAATCTATACTTCTTTTGTATGGACGGTGCAGATTTTCCTTTGTATGATTATTATGGGACTCTTTCACATGAGAACAACATATTCACCTGGTAAAACATGCAGAATTCCTTCCCCGAAAATCATACGTTACAGCTCTTTCTTTACCAGTCCTGAATGATTAGACACACACTTGTATAATTTGTGACTATATACAATCTCATAAATTGTAATCGTTGCTATTTCGATTTTGTCCTAATTCAAAGACATGTTGCCGTGGCAAGGACATTTATCACGCATGTCTTAACAATCAAAGCACTGCAATAATATTTAAAATGAACAACACAAAAATGATGGACGCATCCTGTAATCTCACTGCCAACGCGTGCACGTCTCCTCCACAGAGAAAGCCATCGAGATGAGAGTTGTGAAGATCGACCACACTGCCTTGCACCCCCACCTGCTGGACATGAAGATCGGACAGGGCCGCTACGAGCACGGTTTCTTCCCCCGACTGCAGTCTGACGTGCTCTCCAGTGGGCCCACCAGCAACAAGTGAATATTCCACATTATTATCATTCACTGTTTACATATACACCGATCAGCCACAACATTAAAACCGCTGACGGTAGAAGCTGATAACATGGACCATCATGTGACAATTCAATGTTCTGCTGAGAAACCGTTGGACCTGACATTCATGTGGATGTTCCTCACACATGTAGCACCCAACTAGACCAGGCCAGGCGCCCCCACCCCATAGCAATGACACTCCTTGATGGCAGCAGCCATCCCCAGCAGGATGACTTTCTCCATTCTCTGACCATTCTCTGATGAGTGAGGCACAATGAGAAGCACAAAGGAGCCCTACACAATATTAGGTCATAATGTTTAGCCTGATCGGTGTATATTTATAGTAAACCTTTGTTGCCTGGTTTGAATCTCTGCTTGACAACTGACAACCACATGTCTCTGTGAAGATCATCAAAGCTGTGTTGTTTTGTACCACAGATGGGCTAAAAGGAGCGCCCCGGCCCAGTGGAGGAGAAGGGATCGACAAAAGCAGCACGCTGAGCACCTTTATTTGGACAATGACCAGAGAGAGGTGAGGGGTCCCTGCAGTGTTTTCTTTTCTCAGCTCATTCATACAGACCGACTACCTGTGCTCAGTTGTCTTTGTTCATTTTGCATGACCTGTTCTCTGTTTGCTTTATTTTGACTTAGCTTTCACCATCTTGTCTGTTCTCTCACCCTTACTCACACATCTGCTCGCTGTCTTTTTTTCCTCTGTGTCTCTGCCTCTCTTGCACTCACGCTTGCACGCTCTCAGCATGTAGAGTGTTTGTTTCCGGAGCTGCAGCTCCTGCTGTTTCTTGACTACTACTGGCTCTCGCAGTCCTTCAAGCCCTGTCTAAAGTCGGTGACTGTGGATGTGGTATGTGTTGGTAGTCACACAGACCGCGTGACCTGTCCACGCATGTGGTCTTTACCTCCCTCCGCCTCTTTATCCTCCAGCAGCTGTTGCTTTCTAGGCCATGTCCTGTTTGGGATTTGGTGAGATGGAATAAACATGGAGTGATTTCAATTATTTTATAGATTTTTATTAAAATGTTAGATGTTAGTTGTTTTCTTATTTATTTATTTTTTATTTTGTAACATATTTAAGTTTGATTGGATGAAGACTGTTATTTATCATTTCAGATTATGTCAAACAACATCCATTACACTGATAGTTACTCTAGTATTTCCTCTATCTACTGTGAGTGAGCTTAACTTGGTGATTAGACAGGTGTAGTATCTAATGTTTAAATTGGTGACCTCCTCACTAGTGACATGATGATTTCTCTGACTGTTTTTTTTCCTATCTTATATCAGAAGTACATCCAGGAAGCCAGGAACTTGGGCACGACCATCAGGCAGCCCAAACTCTCCAACCTGTCACCTTCTGTCATCGCTCAGACTAACTGGAAATTTGTGGAAGGATTGCTGAAGGAGTGCAGGAACAAGGTTTGTGTATGACCATCCTCTAGGATAGTTATTATTTGTTTGTTTCATTTGACTAATGATAATCTACACACATACACGTGTACGTTTTGTGTGTTTTATGTAAAGAAAAACTACTGCAATGCAATAAATTTAACAGAACAAATGGGATTAGAAAGTTAAAGCAAACTCTTCTGTCCACATGTAGTTTTCAAATATTTGATATTGATTTTAATGCATAAATGTTTCTGTTGCGTTGGCAAAGAGCAGGTGTTTAAAAACTAAACATTATTTCCTGTTGAGGCTTACATTTGATTTTTGTCATAATTAATGAAAATCCGTAGATTGTAATATGAGTAACTGTAATCGGTTCATTGAAATAACAACAACTTTTATGAGTTACTTTTCCTGCTACACAACATAATTATCAAAACACAGCCAGGCTGTTCACAACCAAAGCACAAAATAGAATTATTAGTGTATTTGTGGTAGTGTTTTTGTTATAGTTTGTGTTTCTCTGCAGACAAAGCGTATGCTGGTAGAGAAGATGGGTCGGGAGGCTGTGGAGCTGGGTCATGGAGAGGTCAGCATCACCGGTGTGGAGGAGAACACCCTGATCGCGAGTCTCTGTGACCTCCTGGAGAGAATCTGGAGCCACGGGCTGCAGGTTAAACAGGTCAGGAAAAACCGATTCCAGGCACAGTGCACCCCATTGATCCCCAACTCCTGACTGGTTTACAGATCTCTCAGAGCAAGTGATGGCTAAAGTGTGACTTTTGTCTTTCAGGGTAAATCTGCCCTGTGGTCCCACCTGCTGCACTACCAGGACAGTAAAGAGAAGACTCCAGGCAGTCTGGGACCTCCAGGTAAGTGCTGAAATCACTTCACCTGATAAAAACAAATCGATCCTCAGACTGCTTTTGCCTCAATTGCGCTTCCTTTATTTTGTGCCAGGTTTCATTCATGACACCGAGAGACGTAAATCTGACGGCGGTGGCTCTGCCATGCCGCCTCTAAAAGTCTCCCTGATCCAGGACATGAGGTGAGGAACAGTACAGTGTAGAGTGAGGAAGTCCAAACACAATAAAATGTATTTACATCAGCCATTGTACCGAAATAACTTTTACATCCAGTGTCGATCAGCTGCTGCCATCGGATATGTTAGAATAATACTGCCCCCCTGTGGTCGTACATGAAACAAAATCTACTTGGATCATTATTGGTATATAGATCCTTAGGGTATGACTGTGAGTAATAAAAATTCACCAAGTCTTACATAAAACCGTCTGATTTTAATATGAGTTACCTTCGCCATACGTAAAACAATTAAATAGAGAGCAACAAAAAAATGTATTTTCTCTCAGACAAACGTTAAATTGTGAGTTTTCTTCAAGTTTTAGTTCTGTGACTAAAAAATTTGAATGCGCCAGTACTGTTCTGTACAGCAAATACATTACATGTTCTGAAATACAAAAGATGTTTCACTGTTTATTACTTATGCAGAATATATCAGAACCTATTGTAAGCCCGACACTAACAGTTTTCCAGAGTGACGATCCAGATTTGGCAAGTCTGAGATTCTTGGGATTCTGGGATTCTTGAGATTCCATAGTGGTACTGTTGTTACGGAAAAAGCTCTGACCACTTTTAAAGTATTTTTCAGCATCTTCATTAAATACTAGACGACCTAAAACTGCAAATGCGGCACAAGAGACAGGAGCATAACTCACTTCAGTGGCATGAGGTCAACCTGATGCCCCAGTATTCCCCAAACATTTTACTCTACTATATTTTTATTCAAAGACACTATCAATGACAACTTTTGTTGGCGCAGGAGAGCGTTACCTACTATTTGCTACCAGTTCGAATGCAGGAGGGCTTGTGTTGTGTGAAGAAGACACAGCATGAGTTTGTGTAACTGCGTGTTACTTCCAGCCTAATAAACAGACCCCCCGCCAGTCTGACTGAGAGAAGAAGAGGAGGTCAACCGAGGCCACGAACACACAGCCCCACTCTGGAGCGATGACAAACGTCTGACGGCACGAACGCACTCTGTCACATAACCATCAGCCTCCAGTAATTTATTTTAATAATTGATAATGTAGCTTTAACTGGCAGATAGTGCGATAATATAATTTGTCATATTTTAAAGCTCATTAGATGTGATGGCGATGACTCCGGCGGATTCAGTAATAGTAGATGTTTGCCAGTGTTGCCATGGAGATAACAGGCAGAGAAAACTGGGTTACTTGTTTTAAGTGAGGGTGGATGCAGGGAGCGGGGACGGAGGGGGGAGGAGGAGATGTGGAGCGCGTATGGCACAGGTGGAGTGGAAGGGAATGTGTCTGGACATGAGAGACATGATAGTAGCTTGGAGCGATGACATGGGACCGACTGGGACACTCAGGGAGTCGGCCCTGGTGAGAAGGACACTGCACAGAGGCAAACCAAGACTTCTCTCAACAAATACACTAGTGCTGCTCTCAGGCAGTGTAAGCTTTTGTCTTCAAGTTCGGCATTGTTAACTGATTCATGTTTTCAGTAATTTGTTAAGCAAAAGTAAGAGATATTTAGTATTTGGGGCTGCTTTATCGCTTTGTAAATTAATTTTTTTTTTTTTTTTTTTATGAATCTGGCTTTTTGAAGATGCCATTTTGGATGTGTTTTAATGACCGGTATCAGTTAAGTTGCACATGTAATGAAGTTGTACACTGATCAGCCATGACGTTTATATGTGTAAGTCCCCTTTTTTAGTCCAGTTCTGATACTCTCATGACCTACTCTCATTTTTGGGTGTTTTCTGCAGTGGACGGGGATCACCAAGAATACTCTGACTGGTCTGTGCAATGTAACCTAGTTCTGTAGCCATCAACATTTGGCCTTTGTCAAAATCAAATCCTTACACATCTGTCCTGCTTACCAGACCAGTGCTAATCAGTGTTATTTACTTCACCTCTCAGCAGCCATAATGTTATGGCTGTTGTTTGTATAGGCCCGTTTCATGATGATAAGGAAACTGTTCAGATTTTTTCTTGTGTGAAATTAGTTCCTCTCTGAACCTGTCGTTTCATTTGCAGGCACATTCAGAACATTAGTGAGATCAAGACGGACGTGGGCAAGGCTAGGGCCTGGGTCCGCCTCTCTATGGAGAAGAAACTACTTTCCAGACACCTGAAGCAGCTGCTTTCTGACCACGAGCTGACAAAGTAAGCACATCTGCACTCTCTGTATGCTTCTGTTATTTATTTAGTTATTTATTTATTTAGTATTTATCAGAAAGAGGCTGAAGAGATGCCTCTCATTTGTTCCTATCTTGACCTGATTTCTTTCTTTCTTTATTTTTTGTGGAGGAATCTTTATCTCCTATAAAAAGAAGATGACCTTGCCATTTATAATACATTAACCCTTTCAAAATTGCAGAACACCATACTGTAGTCGCCTGCTGCATAAATTATTCACAGCCTTCTTCATAATTGATATCTGAGTGGTGAATTGGGTCAAGGGGAGTTTCTGTTTGTGTTCATGACCTTAGTGTCATTTGTTCTTCCTAATGCTACACATTTTTTTCCTTTACTGCTCTTCACTAAAATAAAAATGAATAATCATTTATTTTCGTGGCTCCAAATGTTAACATTTACTTTTCTCAAACAATCCTGTCAGAAAACTGTACAAGCGCTACGCCTTCCTGCGCTGTGACGATGAGAAGGAGCAGTTTCTTTATCACCTCCTGTCCTTCAATGCTGTGGATTACTTCTGCTTCACCAACGTCTTCACCACCATCAGTGAGTGCCGTGTTGATGCCAAACTCACGAACTACCTCTTTTCGTTTTGACTGATCAGGTTTCAGTGTGTAACATGTCTGTTCTCTCTGTCTCTCAGTGATCCCGTACCATGTGGTGGTTGTTCCCAGTAAGAAGCTGGGTGGCTCCATGTTCACCGCCAACCCCTGGGTGTGTGTTTCTGGTGAACTGGCGGAGACCGGAGTCCTGCAGGTCCCCAGAAATACTCTGGAGATCACTTTTGAGGTTTGTATTGATTCTGAGATAAAGGACAAGTCCACTGTTTTATTACTCTGGTCTCTGATCATCAAATAAAGTGCTGTGAACACAGAATATGACTAGACTGCTACACTGCTTTTAATATAACTGTGTCACAATTTTTTAAAGTCTGTTTTTCCTCCAGTTTTATGCCCATAAATACACTAATTGCATATTGGATGTAAAATTCTTGTCAGGTCATTAGGTACACTAATAGTCGTGCACTAAAATCTTCATGAAGGATGTGCTATTCAGAATTTATTTTAAACAATTAGAGAGCTGTTGATTCATTTTGGAGGACATGCTTTGTAGTATTATTGAATCGCTTTGTGTTGCTCCTGTTTGACACATGCTTCTATTTGACAACTCCGTTTTAGTCAGTGGGCTAGGGTGAATAACAAAAAACACTTCAGTGTAGGATAAGTGGTGGAAAAGTGTTTTCAGACGCCCCATGCAAGTCTGTGGTGGATTATCAAAAGGTCTGTTTCAAAGAGTAAACCATAGAATTTAGAAGAATTAATAGTATTAATTCAAAAAGAATGGGAGAAGATTACCGCTCAACATTGTGAAAGGCTTGTGAGGAAAATGTCATAAATATTAATTTGATGACGTGATGGTTGATTTAGTTTTTGCTCAGCTTTGAACACATTGTCTGTTATTTGTTGACTTTGATACCAACAATGTTGAGAACTGACATATTGAAACAGTCAAGAATTAACTTTTTTCTTGTTAACAGTAAACAAAATAAATATAATTTGTATTTGTCTGTCTAATGCAGCCACACCTTTTGAAACACAAAAAAAGATTTTTCCACAGATATTTCATGATAATATTTGAGATTGTGTAAAATTTTAAGGTTGTTCTACCACTGTATGTTAACGAACAGTTAGCCTTCTGTTGACGTAATTTATTAACCTCACTCTCACTTTTAATCTGCTAGTCACACTGAAATAAAGACACAGGGCTCAGATGTCCATTATCTGTTGTCCAGATATCCTCTGGCTTCAATGTTTATCTGTTTTCATAGTCACAAGACTATGACTCCCCATATCAACAGTTTATACAAACGATGAAACAGAGATTCTTTTTTAAAAATGACCTAATGTCTTGTATCTTGAATGTAACCTTTGGTTTGACATTTTCTTTCCTCAGTGCCAGAACCTGGGCAAACTCACCACAGTGCAGATGGGTCACGATAACACGGGGCTCTACGCAAAGTGGCTCGTGGAGTGTGTTGTAGTCCGCAACGAGATCACGGGGCACACATACAAGTAAGAAAATCTCATGAAGGGAGTGTACTTAATATATATTTGATCAGATCATTGTCAAAAGGTGACCTTGATGTGTTTGTGGGACAGGTTTCCGTGTGGCCGGTGGCTGGGAAAGGGCGTGGATGACGGTAGTCTGGAGAGGATCCTGGTGGGAGAGCTGATGACCCCCAGCTCGGAGAACGATGAAAGGATGTGCCGCACGCCCCCGATGCAGCAGTCTCCTGGGATGATGAGGAGATTTGTTACCATCTCACCAAACAGCAAACCAAGTACGTTAATTTAAACTGTTATTTTAGAAGCATGTCCGACACTGATGCTTGAAGCTTTTTTTGGATACATGCTCCGATAAATAAAGAAGAAATGCATAAACGGGAAAATATAATGACAAATAGATCAAATCTGTATGGGATTTTTCTCCTTTTCTCCCTGTTTGTGGTGTCTCACCACGTCTTTGTCATCCAGAGCTAAATACAGGTCAGATCCAGGAGGGAGTGGGCGAGGCTATCAACGGGATTGTGAAGCACTTCCACAAGCCGGAGAAGGAGGTGAGAGAAGGCAGTCTAGACAGGCCTGAACATGTAGTTCTATTATTCATCACAAATGAAGAAAAGCATCCGTCTGCTCTGGTGGCCCCCAAACCTCTAAGTAACTGCAGGCGCTGTGGTCCAATTCAAAATAAAGAAGAATTAAGGCTGATGTTTGGAAACTGACCTCGTTGTTGATCACTGTTCATAAGATGATGCATGTTACTTTAGATTTTCTATAGGGATTAATACAAGACACTGATAGTTGTTTGATACTGAGGTATATGTTGTGATAACTGCATCTCAAAGGAGACCGCTATTAAAGATTAGCGTAACTTAACTTTTGTTTATAGGCTTTAAGAGTCATCCACTGTAGATGAATTACAAAGGATTTTACAGGGGAACTCCCTGCACTTGTGCTCCACCTCTTTAAAGTGCTCAAAGACCAGTGAAGGGAGGCTCCAACGAACAAAAATGTTTCTGAAACCCAAACGTGCTTTGTATTCTTTTGGGTGTGTATGTGTGTGTGTGTTACTATTTATCCACATTTCTGTCATGTCACACAGCCAAACCTTTAAACATTTCCCTCTCCTCATAATGATCTAAAGGTCATATTTAAATTGAAGTTTACTTTCAATGTTTTCAACTTTTCTAACTGTGACCTGTGAGAGGGCTGCTCTGACAGTGCAGAACTTCAGAACTTATCTGCAAGATATTTAGTGTTTTAATGGAATATTTGGACCTGAAATCGTCATTCGTGAGAGAGCAACAGCCTTTAGTTTAGCATCTCTGACTACGTCCATATATTGCTCTCCACAGAGAGGCAGTCTGACGCTTCTACTCTGCGGGGAGTACGGCCTCGTCTGGGCTCTGGAGCAAGTTTTCCAGCACGGTTTCAAATCACCCCGACTCTTTAAGAACGTTTTCATCTGGGACTTCTTGGGTAAGAATTTCTGCTCAGTCATACACCCCCTACACATGAAGGGTGAGCAGTGAAAACTTTCTATCTTCATGAACAGCTGTAGCTATGATTAGTTTACTCTGAATGGTTTCATATTTTCCTGGTTTAAAAAAAAAACATCAATACACCCATTAAGACCTTTTCCGGCAACGCGATCCATTTCATGATCAATTCATCCATACGGCTGGACTATAGAGAATTGTATTTCGATCCTATTGAATTCTCTCTTCTTAAAGAGGGAAACAACAACTAAACCGTTCCTATTTCACCTGAGGAAGTTCATGTGGTAGGATTAAAACCTCCAGGAGCAACAATGACGTCAAACATCATGTCAGGATTTATTTTTCCAATCAGTGCAAACCTTTTTACAATCGCCTGTCAAGGCTGGTTTGTCAGTCAGATTTTTGATGAATTATCCTATGGTTTTGTGACTAATTGATAACTAATTTCCCTTTTGATTACCTTTAACAGAAAAGGCCCAGGTGTACTTTGAAAGTGCAGAGCAGCGGGAGGTGACTCCAGATGAAAACTGGCAGACCAGAGTGCGTCACTTCTGCCGCTTCATGCGCGCCATCAACAACACATCCAGAAACATTGGCAAAGACGGGAAGTTCCAGATGCTCGTTTGTCTAGGCGCAAGGTAGGCCTCAAAATAAAAGATAAGATGTATGTAGGATACAGAGTGGATGTAGTTAAAGTCCAGGTTGTAACACGTGATATAAATCAGTGGTTCCTGTTGTGCTCTCTTTAGATAAGACACTGAGTCAATTTCAGCTGTGGCTCTGTATCTGAACCTTCATGGTGACCTTCAATGAGTCAAGTTAAAAGTATTTCTATTTTGAGGAGTCTTTTGTTCCTCCCTGATAAAGTGTGTATGCATCTCCAAACCTTTCCAATGAGGTGACAAACAAATGTAATTTTGTTTTTCTTTTTTATTTATCTTGTACAAAATGTTTCTACTGAAGCTTATAATAGCTGGCAAAGTAGAGGTTTTAGAACGTTTACAGGTGGAATGCTAAAAAACTGAGTTGTTGTTCCAGCTTTTTCCAGCATATTTGGAAGATATCACCTTGAGTTTTTACTATTATGTTGTAGAGACAAAACAGGACACATTAATCTTTAATGAAAATAACAAGAGTGTAATGTGGTTTGCTTTTTTTCCTGCCACACTATTAAGTTAGTACTGGGAAATTCTCTTTTGACTACATATGTGTCTGTGTCTTCTTCTTTCAGGGACCATTTGCTACATCACTGGATCGCTCTGCTCGCAGATTGCCCAATCACTGCTCAGATGTATGAGGACAGCGCACTGATTAAGGACCGTTCGTTGGTAAACTCCCTGATCAGAGTACTGCAGACTCTGCAGGAGTTCAACATCACCCTGGAGGCTTCACTTGTAAAAGGTGTTGGTATTTAAAACGATTTCCCATCAGTTTCACCAGGACACTCACCAGGGACGACTAAAAAGAATAACCTTTTATATGCAGGAACAGACTTGAACAAAGGACACTTTTCTGGCTTATATTAAAGCTACTGTTACATTTGCCATATATCAAGTGCAATGAGCCTTTCAAAATATGTTGTTATTTTTATCCTCAACGGTGTTTCCATTAGATGTTAAAAATATGTTTTCTATTATAAACCATGATTTTCACATTATTGACGATGACCTACTTGTGCTATAATGTTTTACTGAAAGCTAAATATTTTCATTGTTATTGTGAACTGCTGACAATGGCTATATTTAAGGAAGAGTGAGGATCAAAACTGTTAATATATTTTCAGAGAATAACAGTATTATTTTGTTAAATCAGTCAAGTTGCTTGCTCTGTTGTCAACTCTGATTACAATGTCATAATGCAGAGCTTAAAGCAAATGATGTAGAAGTATGCTTTATAAGTATGTGTATGACAGGGAGGTTTGTAAAGTGGAAGATGATTCACTCACATAGGAATAAAGACGGTTGTTACATTTGGGCCTTACTTTACAAACGTATGCAAATCTTTTAAATGGAATACCTTTAGTGGAGAAAATGATCCTGGTTGCATGATAATAGGACTGTGTGGATTCTATATTCTGTTGGATAAAGGAAAATACCCCAAGTTTTGTGTTCTAGACACAGGTCACAAGATGCTTTACCCAGCTTTGCAAAGTGGATCACGACGAGAGCCTTCATGTAAATACCTCTGACTAGCCCTTTCCTCTACCATCATCCAAACCCTTACACTACATCTCCCTTCTTCCCTGAACAAAAACAATGTGATTAAAAAATGAGTAGACTCCTTGCGATGAAGGTTGGTCCCTTGCTTCCCATGTAAGGAGCAAAACTGACATCGTTCTCTCCCCTTCTGATTTTATCATCATGGTTACTTGCTATGCAATATCCACAAGAGAAAATTCTGCTCCCCTCAAACCCCACATCGGGGTGTTTTCAGATATTACCGAGTCCTCCTCCGTCAAATAGGTTGGACTTTACTGTGCAGGACAAAAGATTTGATATGTGATGGACTTCTTTTCTGTGCCAATAATGTCTGGAATGACTGTGTTGTACTCATCTGTGTACAACTCACACTTGAGCATCTTGGGAGATATATATTTTTGTTTTCCAACAAGGTTGTACATTTACTGACATAGCTGTGTAATGTAGTGTTTACTAAGTGAGCAACGATGTACAGTGTAAAAATATATTACGAATAAAGCATCTGTTATGCGTTCAAGTGGATTTAATTGAGTCCTTCTTTTGTCATTTATATTGTCTCAAGACGGTGCTTCTCAGCTACCAAAATGTAGTTCATTTAAAGAATAAACTAGTTCTCACTTCTTAAATGTAAATATTTGTGGCTTTATTTGTTTCACTAATGGTAAGTACATGGTTTCTGGGCAAAAAATATATGTATGCATATGCATGTTGGGAAATAACGATTTTTTTAGTATCTAAAGCTTTCTAGAACATTGATTCCTTAAATTAACGTACAGATACATTGTTAATGAAAATAATTCGTGAGAAAATAAAGTTTTATATATGTGTATTCTCCGCTCAATGCGCTTTGTCGGCCGAGGAAATGTAAACAAAGTCTTTCGCGCCATGTCAAATGGCTGTTTTCTTTAAAGCCGTTGCCCAGGTGCTTTATGGGATTTTGAGTTTCCAAGTAAGCCCTCAACAACTGCCGGCACGCAGCAGTCTCCAGTCCGCTCACTACATCTCCCATCATTCATGCCGTGTAAACAGTATGTGAGGATGACGGCGATTGGTTGAATCCAGGTTCAAACCCAACGGCTGCGCTCCTTATATGGTCATTGTACGTACAGCCCTTTCATTGCGGCTTCCTATGATAATGATATACTAATGTCCAGCTGTATGCAGTAGTAGTAAGAGCATGCGCAGTAGGCGAAAAGAACACGGCGAAGATTCAAAGTTTTTGTTCAGTAAGTGCACTGTTATTTATCTTTCACTCAAACTATATTTATGTGATTTCACTGTTTGTCCTGTGCGCGTAGACTGGTTGTAATGCTGTGTAGTTGTAACCTGGCGTATGTGTTTCCAGTTGTAGTGAGCGTAATGTACAAAGACTTCGCCGACAATGGGATAACGTGGAAGTGAACGAGAGCGTGGCGTGGTAATGGTAGCGGAGTCGGTTAGCTAGCGTGCTAACGGCTAACAACAATAAGCCATATTTGGCGCTCTAGCGGGCAAAAGTTTGAATTTAAAGGGAAGGCTGTGACTATCGCAACTTTTTGTGTTTAATTAAAATTTTAACAGCATGTATTAATTGTTCAAAGACGATACGCATCTGTTACTAAGACACGAGTAATTCAACGAATAGCCGGGTAGCTTTTTGTTTCTTGACTTCAGAAAGCCTTGCTGCCCGCTTTTTGTTTCGGATTTCCCCCGCAAGCAAATCCACGGCTAGACATAGTCTAATAGCAAATATTTTAACGGTACCCGTGTTTGCGAAGTTAGAAAATGTCCCCTTTGTGCACCGGAATTCAGAAAAATAACGTTGACACCAATTGCTGATAGTAAAACGGCACTTCTGTTGTGGGTGTAACTGTGATTGTCCCCACGTTTAACCGTAAGTTACCGAGCGTTTGAAACTTTAAGATGGAGAAGCATGACCTAAATTGATAGATCCTTAACGTTAAGTCTTGTTTGTTTCTCAGCACTACCGTACACATTCGGTTATAATATTTTTGTAATGTCGGTTTTGTGTCCGCGCTTTGGTTTTAAATTCCTTAAGACACTAATCGTTTTATCCACATTTCGTAAGCTTAGTAGACGTTTTCACTTAGTTTATTCAGTGCACTGATATCTAAAAGTAGTAGTAGTAATATATTTGTGTATTTAAACGCTTTGGTTAATATCTGTATATGTGTGCGTGCAGGGACCGCCCCCTTAAACAGTAGAAAGCTCAACTGTCTGCACACATCCATGCTCTGTTATTATAGGGGACTGGGACAAATGCCGACCGTGTGTTTTTACATTTTCAGGTTTTTTTGCCATAACACTGACCAAATACAGAGACTATGTTTGGATTTCACAAGTCAAAGATCTACCGGAGTAACGACGGCTGTTGCATTTGCAAGACCAAGTCGTCCAGCTCACGCTTCACAGACAGCAGTCGATATGAGGAGACGTTCAGGCTGTGTTTTGGGTAAAAAGCTCCCATTCATTCATAGTGCGCAGTTGCATTTGTATTACTGTTTTGCGTTGCTGTGCTAGTTTACAAATGAGATTATATCCACACTTTTCAATTAATTTGTTCAGGCTCTCAGAGGAACGTGTTGGGGACATTTGTAATGCCTGTGTGTTGCTGGTAAAGAGGTGGAAGAAACTGCCTAATGGCTCCAAGAAGAACTGGAACCACGTAAGTGGTGTCTACTTCCATATTTCTCGGTGTACCAAAGCTTTAAATGCGTTTACTGATGTGTTTCATGCAACTTGTCTCAGGTGGTTGATGCCAGAGCTGGCCCAGGCTTAAAGGTGACAAAACCTAAGAAGATCAAGAACAGTGATGGGAAGAAGAAAAGCAAGCTAAAGAAGCTGCACAAGTTAAAGAGACAAAGTAAGTTGTTTAGAAGTATCTCTTTTGTGTTATAAATACATTTATATTTAGACATGACTTTGAGCGAGATTGTGAAGGACGCACTGAGTTTTGATATTGAGTTTACACAGACGCCCGCAGTTGCACTTTGTGCCAGTTTTGGTTTGCTTTTACATCTCCGCCTTCACCTACTGCCTGACATCAAAAACGATTGTTTAGCAGCATCTTGTGGCTCTTTGTGCTAGGACACACTGTAACTGTAGGTTAGGGTTTACATTAGAGCCAACATTCAACAGTGTTCAGCTAGACAACACAGATTAACATCTTATATTGCTTATCTTATCTTGCACTTGGAACCTTGAATTGTAATGATTAACAAATAATTCTGCGGCTGATTTTCTGTAAACTGTCTAACAAATGAAATAGCTGATTTGTCGAGCTTCATTTATTCGTTTGAAGTGATGATGAAATTTGATATTTGTCATCCTGACCCTGGTCTACACTGTTCTTTGACTTTATGCTATTTTTTCCATAATGAGTCTAGATTAGGATGTGGTTTAACTGTGTCATGCTGGTGTTTAACTGTTTCCTTTTTTTTTTTTCTTCTTTGCAGACTCCGATGCCCACAGCACGACCTCCAGTGTGTCTCCTGCTCAGTCTCCCAGTTACAGCAACCAGTCAGATGATGGCTCAGACATCGAGTCCAAACAAAGACGCTCAACTCCCTCCATTTTCTCCTTCTTGGACCGTTCCTACTGGAAAAGGCAAGCTACAGTGTCTAACTTCTGAACAGATCCTGTTAAACAATATTTTTTTAATATTATTAATAACTCTTAAAACACAATTAATTCTCGTATTGCGTGTTTCGTTCTAGGCAAAAGGTGTGTTGCGGGATTGTCTACAAGGGTCGATTTGGAGAGGTGATCATTGATCCCCGACTTTTCAAACCCTGCTGCAGTTCCAAAAAACAGAAGACACTGACGTCCACACAAGTGGCCACACACTTGCCGGACACACTCCCTCCACAACTCCCAGAGGACATAAAAGAAACCTGGTGAATGCTTTTGTTGACTCTCTCTGTAGGGCTATCCATGGCATCCTCCTGGATTTGTCTCCAGTGGCAGACTTCTCATTTCCACTCTCCCCCTATTAGATCAGTTAGTTAGATGTTTCTTTGCTATGTTATGTTCCTTTTTATATGGGTATTTTTTTTAACTTTTGTATAGAGTTGATTTTCTTTTTTCTTTTTTTTCTTTTTTTTTATACAAAGCAAAAAGGAAAAAAAAATATTGGGCATTAGTATTATTTATAGGATGAGGAGACAATTTTTGTTTTAAGCTCCATTTGTGATTCTGAATTGTTATTTTTGTACTAAGTCATCGTTTTTTGTAAATATTTTTGTCACTTTTTCATACATATCAGGACTGTTCTGTGTTTTTCCTAATTTGTCAAAATGTAATTGTGCATACGAAAGACACCAGCTATTTCTTAATGCCAGCTTTTTTCTGTGTTGGAGTGGCTCTTCAACATGTTGCTGCAATGTTTTGTCCTATGTGTTTGCTCCATATGTACAAATGAGTGAGTCTGTTTTGATTTTTAGTGCACAAATGGCTTGTACTGACACCAGGGATCAATAGTACAACTGTCCTCTATGAATTTAATGATCTTTTAATGTGTGTGTATATAGATGCATTCCCTCAAACATGTACACAGCTTAAGCATGCCACACATTTGAAACACTCCTTTTTAATTTGTTCAGTGTGCGCACATTGACTCAGATTAGGTTAGACCATGCATGCAGTATATCCCTCTGCCTTTTGAAATGACAAAAGTAATTTATTTTTTTTTCTTTTGTACAAACTCCAGTGAGGTGACAACGCATGTTGTCAAGCAAATGTTTTTAAAAATGGGTTTTGTAAATACAGCATTTTTGGCTCTTGATACATGCAAGCCTTTTTAAATTATGGGAATGGGAAACCACTACATCCGTTTAAAAAATGTTTGGGTCTGAAAGGTGCTGAAAACATGTGCACTGGTCCAGTTTTATCACATTTTCACACCTCGTTTTATCAGACACATTTCTCTAAAGGTATGCATTGCATATGTCCTGCACAGAAATGTGTAAACTGCAGGGACAAGTAGAAGGTGCAGCATTGGTCAGCTGAAATATTTCCTCCGTTTCAGTTGTCATACAGAAAACACATATGTTTTGCTTTAAAATTACTAATTTTTAGCCAGAGAAATGCTCTTAGAGAAATGTGTTGATAATTTTCATTGCTGCGACTGTCAAAGTTCAAACTATGCAGACGTTTTGAATGTGATTAATGCTCTGGGTCTGTCTATCACTTTTGCTATTCTAGTGTTAAAGTGATGGATCCTTATTCAACCAAATTGGCTTGTAAAAGCATCCATTATTTCAGCAATAATGTTACATTTCCATAATCATAAGTCATTGTGTCATGTATGTCATATTCAAATAATGCACAGGTTGCACACTTTTTGCCATGGTGCATACTGTATCAAATTAATACTGCAGTGACAACGGTTGTTTTTCTATTTTATACATTTTTGTAACCAACCTAAAACTAAATGAGTTGACAGGCAATTCTCTGTAAAGTTGCTTAATATATAAACTCTTTTTCTGCGGCAGGGTAGCTAAATGCTGAACGCATTTATGATTCTTACTAAAAGGAAAAATGCTGCTTCCTTTTAAGCTGGAAAATAAGCTCATTTTTGTTTTGTCCTTAGGGAGTTGCCATATTATTTTGCGAGGTACATTTTGGGATGTGAAATGTGCCTTAATGAACATGATCTTTCCATTATGATTCTTGTAATTTATATTTATTTATTACAAAACATTTTTTTAACTAAAATTTTGAGATAACTGGTGTAGAACCTTCCAGAAAGTCTTTTTTTATTTTGTGCACTTCCTTTGAACATGCAATGTATTGATTTTTTTATGCCTTTTTGTATACTGTAACAAAGTAGATCGTACAATAAAGAAAAAAAAATAAAATTGAAGCTCAGACTGCCTGTGATTTCTATCTCAACCAGTAGGTGGTGGAAACGAGCTGCAGAGACACGGTTGCATAGTCTAGATTGAACATGTGGAAGAGGTTTTGTATTTTTTTTCTGCCTGCTCTATTGAGCTTGTTAACAGGAATTAAACATTTAATTGAATGAACGTTTGGATTCGTGGGTGGCTCCGACTGAAGCGAACATCTCTGAAGACTTCGGGACGCACCCGATTGTGAAAGGGACCGCAGTAGGTATTCCCACTTAAACTGGGGCTATGTTTAACTCACACAATGTGATGCCGTTTTAATTTAAAATAAATTATTTCATTTCACACCTCGCACAAAAAGAGAAGAGCGGCCTTCTTTGGGCATTAACGACAGCTGGCTAACATTAGCCAGGTTAGTTGAAATTTAGACCTGGGATATTAGGGAAATTGTGTGTTGCCTAGCAACCTAACTAACGGTGCTCTCTCCACACGAGCCAGTTAGCTTAGAGGTTGCTCAGCTAAACAGTTGTTATTGAGATTGATCGCTCCTGCGCTACTGTATTGCATTTTCTTTTTTAATCACAGAACTGTGTCTTACTCGAAATTAGAAAGCTTTGTTTCACAACGCAGAGACCCACTGATTTCACGTTTACCAAATAACTTCCGGACGTTGCTTTCAAAATAAAGGCCTCTTCATCGATCTGTCGCTGTTAATATTTTGCGCACACCCTCGACATTTCCGGTCTTTCCTAGCCTTTCTGATTGTCTTGACGCAGCCCTTCTTCAAAAGCGTTTCGCCCCCACGTGTACGCGCACGCACGCCCCCATTCTTGCTCCCTTTCACACACACACACACGCACACACACACAGAGTCACACACTCCTTTCTCTTTTCAAAAGCCCCTTGTGAAGCAGATTGACAGGCTAGAATGAAAATGAGGCGGACGCTCGGTCACGACTTCAGTGCGTACGCGTCCTTTTGAGAAGACCTCTAAACTTGGATCATATCACCATGGGAGCTATTTGGGCTGCAAGGGACTTCTGTTTGTTTTTGCTCTTGTTAAACAGTCGCCAAAGCGCAGCGCTTCCAGAGATTCGAGGTGGGACTGTAGTGAGTGTGCGAGCATGTGTGTGTTGTGTTTTCCAGCCGTGGAGAGTGCTACTTTACGCACGCTTTCAGGAGTGCGCTCTTGTTGTTTCCCCAGCGCTGACTTGAACACTTTCCTTTAGTTTGTAGCTTTATTCCAAAAAAATAATGTTTGCGTCTTGCCCTCGATGTATGCATACGTTTGGAAAACAAAATCTGTTTGTAAATTATTAACTTTTAGGCTAGAGTTTCTTTGGAACTCTCTCTCTCTCTCTCTCTTTTTTCAAATTGTTTACTATTATTATGGTTAGGGACGTTTAAATTAGTGTATTGGTTTTCTTTTTGGAACATCCTCGCGTATTCAGTTTAAAGGGGCATGTAAAGTTTGACACAGTTTGACACAGTTTGACTTCAGTGTGTTATAGTAATAATGACTTATAGTCATATGGATTTCAGCAGATCCGTGCGCAGAGGGAAGTGATGGCTGTCACATTGATGCCATTTGTCAGACTACCCAAGTCTCGTACAAGTGCACGTGTAAAGCAGGCTTTAAAGGCGACGGGAAACACTGTGAAGGTAACGTGTCTCCTTTTTGTTGAGCTGTTAAACAGAACCATGGGATTGTCAGTCAAATCACAAAGTCTGCCTGTTCAGCCGGTTCAGATAGGTGTTATCTAGTCATAATATTTTTTGATGTACAGAGCAATTACATCTGAATGTGGGCTTGAAGTTTTTAATGTCTCTAGATATTTATTCCTTTGCCATTTTTTGCAAAGGCTTTAGTGAACACAGAATTTAACAGTCCTGCACTGAATCATGAAGGTTGTGGTGTTGAGCATTTTGTTTTAAAAAGAATCTGAGATGACTGTTGATTCAGCTGTGTTTTCATTTTGGAAGCTGTAGTTTGTAGTAAAATTGAATTGTGCCATTTATCCATGTTTCCATTATTTTGACAACACCATCTTATTCAGTGTGCTGAGCAGCACCACAAATTATATCCTCCAAAACGATCCCACAGTTAATTGATCAGTTTCAACATAAATTTAACATCATAACAGTAACAAAGCTAAGATTTAGCAAGCAAGCATATGTCTTCCTTTTGTAATCGCTTCTTACTTTCCAGAGACTACGCAGGTGAACATTCTCATGTGTTGTTTACTTCTTAGATATTGATGAATGCGACTTGGCGTACAATGGTGGTTGTGTACATGAGTGCAACAACATACCCGGCAATTATCGCTGCACTTGTTATGATGGATTCAATTTGGCACACGATGGACATAACTGTCTAGGTAAGACCAGCTTTAAACAATTTGTAACAGTGGAAAAAAACAGCCTAATTATTTTTTGTAGATGTTAAAAGCCCATTTGTGACTGCGACAAATGAGTTTCCATCGCCGTGTTTATTAATTGCTGTCCCGCAGACGTTGATGAATGCAAGTTCAACAATGGCGGGTGCCAACACACTTGTGTCAACACCATGGGCAGCTACGAATGTCGCTGCAAAGAGGGCTTCTTCCTCAGCGACAACCAGCACACATGTATCCACCGCTCTGTGGGTGAGTGTATAATACCCGTGTATAAAAAGGGCCTATTTCACTCAAGATTGAGGATTTGGGTTTCTGTTATCTGTATGTTTTTGGATGCTCGTATGTGTCCTAATTGTATGAATCCATGAAAAGGTGATGGAGCAAGTTCTCGCCTGGTCACCTACAAATCAGAGGTTGATGGCACAATAAAGGGTGACAGCTTCAAGCTGGCTCCCGTCACTAAGCTTTTATCTACAGCAGCAACATGCTGTGGGAAAAGAGTCTCTGTGTCCCTGAGAACAAAATAAGTTAATAACTGCAACACTCTGGTCTATGTGGTCTGTGTCACAGATTAGTCTGAAGCGCCTTTGTTTTGTCTTCTTGACTGAAGTCGACTTAAATACAAGTACTTTCCACTCCATCGGTTCTTGACAACCCTTTTAAATCCCCTTGGAACTATCCACTCAGCTGTGACCCATCTATATAAATGGTCCTACATCTCATCTCAGTTTTCTGCTCAAAGCATTTTGAAGTAGCTGTAAGTCCTAGAAGACTTTGAAGAGCTTTTGTTTTCAGAGAATGAACGTTTGATCAACTTTAGCTCTGATCAGAGAATATTCTTTCCTGTGGAGGTGCTAAAAATAACGCAGTGGTGGATGTTTTTGGATTGTGGAAGGCGTGAGAACAATCAGTGTCTTTGAGGATGCCAGACTAATCTCTCAGTATGTGTGCCTTTGTGTGTAGTCGGTCAGTCACTGTAGGAGAGTTTCATTGTGTACCTCTCTCCCTCTTTCTATCCCAGAGGGCCTCAACTGTATGAATAAGGAGCACGGCTGCGCCCACATCTGCAAGGAGACACCCAAAGGAGGTGTGGCTTGTGAGTGTCGCCCAGGGTTTGAGCTGGCCAGGAACCAGAGTGGCTGCATCTGTACGTGCAAACGGCATGAATCAAACCTCGCCCAATACACCTACTGAGCAGCTCTTTTGGCTCCATGTGTTGAACTGATTATTTGCCTCATGGCTGCACATTGTTTACCCTGCAGTGACTTGCAACCATGGCAACGGAGGCTGCCAGCACACCTGCGAGGACACAGAGAACGGCCCCATATGCAGGTGTCACGTCAGATACGCTCTGCAACCCGACAAGAGGTCTTGTGTAGGTAAGCACGCTGTTTGTAGACTGATAGGGCAAGGTAAACAAACAAACAAACAAAAAATACATTTAAGTGTAATACTGTGGTTAGTTTCCATCATCTTTCATGTTCCCACTTCGGTTTTAACAACACATGTCCAAGTGGTGTTTAAGGAAGCTCAGTCATTTCAGACTCCAGCTTTGTTGCCAAATAGTGTTCAAACTCACACGTTATCAGATGATATCTACAGAATGTTCAAATTGAGTGAATCAGAATCTCTGTTGTCGTCTAACGATCTGGCATCCGCTCCATGACACCGTGACATCCTGAAGGGGCAGAGGAGAAGCAACAGTGGAAGCCTTCTGTCACTGCGCTGCAGGACTGAGAGGGTCAGGAGGTCCTTTGTCCCCACAGCCATCAGACTGTGTACAATGCCCGGTTAACTGTACATAGTTTAGAACCACCACCACTCAGACTCTTTTGCACAGACATGCACGTTAATTCATTCTCTGCACTGCTCTTACTGCTGCTATTACTTGTTGACTTTACTGTTATGTTATGTCGACGTCTGTGTATGTTTGTGTATAAGCTACTGGACACTCGAATTTCCCCCCCAGGGGATAAATAAAGTATTTTTCTATTCTATTCTACATTCCTGTAGCAGCTTAAACTTTGTTTCTTTAGTATCTTGATGAATGGATGAAAACACAGTAACTGGAAGCATCACACTCTATCAGTTCCCCTGTTAGGCAGTGCGCATTTTTCCACACAATGGTTGTGAAGGATAAGGATCAGCTGTCAGATAGTGAGGTAATATCTATCCCTCCAGCCGCTGTGTGTGTGAGGTCTAGGTGTATAACTGCGATGTTGTTTCCAGATTCATCTAACTGATGCGGTGCGTTATCTGACACACTCCAAGCCACTACAAGCTGAATATCTCAAGAGTAAAAGTGCATCTGGTTTCTGAAAGGTGGAACAAAGGTGGAACAAACATCCAGAGCTGAAGTCAATGGAAAAGTCAGTGTGCTCATTTACTTGTGTTTTGTGTGTCGCAGAACGAGATGAAGCGACCACAGAGCCTGCCGACCACAACTCCACGTCCTTTGCTGAAGTGGACAAACGTGTCAAGAGGAGACTGCTAATGGGTAACAGCAACACTCCTCACAGACTAACAGCTTGAATTTGGGTCAGGTCTTGAGACCTGCCGGTGTTGAGCTGCCAGGAGCCGCTCAGGAGTGGAGAGAGGAGTAATGTCTAGTACGCTGATAAATTCCTCACTCTTTTAAGCAAACTGTGAAATGACTGCACACTCACTTTCTCGCCCCCGGTTTCCCCTCTAAAATATATGCATTTGTGACAGTGTGGTACATTTCACGTTTTCCTTCCATTTGGGAGAGGTAGCATGTGAATCTTTTCTAGTATAGTTAGTATTTATCAGTTATGTGATTCTGTGTCACTCAGCATATGTAAAGCATTGCATCTTTTACATTTTATCAGGTACGTGGCTCGCACATGAGCTCTGGATTCTTGTCAGGTGTTATACATAGAGCATGTTGTCAGTGTAAGCCCACACATCCACATGTACCTAAGCGGTGAACTTATTCTGTGTCCAATCGCGTAACTGTGCAACTCATAAATCAGGCATTAGAACGTCATTTTTCTGCTTCCATCACCATTTATAGACATTTAAACATTGTATAACCTTAGTTGTATATTTATGGTATTGCATGGTGTCCACAGTTTTTGAATGCAGTGACGTGGTGTGTTGTAAATTTCAGAAACCTGTGCGGTGAACAACGGGGGCTGTGACTGCACCTGCAAGGATACATCCACAGGCGTGCGCTGCAGCTGCCCCGTTGGCTTCACTCTGCAGCCGGACGGAAAAACATGCAAAGGTCAGATTTCTAGTTCGCAAAGACAAAGACAGACAGATAGATTGGATGTTATGTTTTTGTTGGAAGTGTTGTCCGAATATCACCTGTTTTCCCACAGATATTGACGAGTGTGAGCTTCACAACGGCGGATGCGACCACTCCTGCAGGAACACCATCGGCAGCTTTGAGTGCAACTGCAGGAAAGGCTTCAAGCTGCTGTCGGATGAACGTTCTTGTCAAGGTAGAAGTGTCTCCTGAGCTGTTTTAGTCACACACAATATTTTACTTGTATGAATGAAAGAAGAGGAAGATGTTACAATCTATATTTATATATCCATTGCATCTATATAATCATTTCTTATATTTAATTCACGTATAAAGGCTTAACCTGTAATTTTGTGACCACATTGTGTGCATTCAAGATTTGTCACATTTGTAAGCAGAGTTCAAGTTGTAGATAGCAAAGCTTATCTTAATTCATCCAACTCCAACAAACTGTTAAAAAAACCCAAAAAGTGAATTATTTTGTAGTTTATATTTATTTATTTGGTGCTAGGTCAGAGTTCCAGCCTGACGTAACCCTTATATGATGCAACTACAGATAAGTTATCTCTATGAACCACTGGTTTTCTTTTTACCTGTAATTACTATCAAGAGCCGGTATTTTACCGTCCTACTCAGTCACATTTCACTGAATGTGAAATGAAATGTGAATGTGTGTTTTGGGGTGGGAAATTCCTGCTGATTAGGATTGCAACTGACTGCTCTGCTATTATGTCATCTACCTGATTCTGATTACAGATATAGATGAGTGTTTTTTTGAGCGTACATGTGATCACACGTGTGTGAACTCCCCCGGTGGTTTTCAGTGTCTGTGCAACAAAGGCTATACCATGTACGGACTGGCCCATTGCGGAGGTGAGACTAAGTTGGGTGGAGTGGCTTTCACATAGCAACTTGAGCAGCACAAGGGCTCAATCTTAAGATGTGGTCTTCTACATACAAATACCAAACATACAAATCTTGCCCACTGATGTGTTGCACTTGGTAATTATAATAATGATTTTCTCTTTTCATCACAGATATAAATGAGTGCAGTGTGAATAATGGCGGCTGTGAGCAGGGCTGCGAGAACACAATGGGTGGATTTGAGTGTTTTTGCCGTCCTGGCTATAAGCTGCATTGGAACAAAAAGGACTGTATTGGTAAGTCGGTGCCCTGTCTTACGTGCGAGGCACAACTGTGAAGTGTGGCCGTCACGTTTCTCTATTGAAATTGTGAATGACATCCCACATAGACTTAAAGTTGGGGATCAAAAACAGGAGATACTTTGAATTGCTCTCTTTTTTTTCTCTTTAATTCTCTGCCGTCCGATTTTCTCGTGCTTGAGTAAAACATCCAAAATGCTACATTGCTTTTGATACTGTCACGGTTTGGGATTTTTTGGTGCCTCATCTTCATGTGCATCGTCCTCCTTGTTACGGTCAAACGTGTTCTTTTTCAGCTTTGAGTTTTGTTGTGGTTTTTATTTAGAGGCTGAGGGTTTACCACCTGCAAAACCCCCCTCTAAACCTACCTTGAACTGTAGCAAGCAGGAGGGAGGGGACCGCTGCTTCCTGACCTGCCAGTCCCAAGTTCATATCAGCAGCGGTGAGTTGGTTGAGCCTGATGTCTGCAGAACCTGATTTAGTTGTGCATCTAAATGTGAAGTGCTCTAAACTCAAAGCTTAGACTCATAGCCAGGCTTCATTACATAAATAATACGTCAGTCACTGTCACTTTTATTTCTCCTGTGCACTTTCCTGCTCTCATGAAAAAGATCACCATCACTCTGGTCACACTGTTTTGTAGTATGTTTTAGATGTTTAGATGAAGAATTAATCTCCAAAATTCAAGTGAACCCCGTCATGAACCAACTCTGATGTAGTTTTGTATTTACTATGGTCAGTACCAGTCATTTCTAAGATGGACAGTGAGGTGAAGGGTGGAAATGTAAATAATCAGCGAGTCAAGCCATTCTCGTTGTGTGAACAACAGTTGACATCAGTTGACAGAGTGACTTTTCATGTTCCTACATGCTTCCTGTTTGCTCTCTCGCTTGGCTTTTGTGGCCCTAACTTTAGTCAGCGTTGGTCTGTGTGTCATGGCCTCTTGTGTGTTTTCAGGGACGGAGGATTCCTACACGGTGACCTGTGGAATGCCTCTGCCCTGCTTGGCTGATGCACAAAAGAACAACTCTGGCTTGTATTGCTTAGGCGAGTACAAAACTTCACAGTTCTATCTTTTCAATCTGCCACACAAAAACAATAACTCAGGAATGATTTATGCTGTCCTTGTTTTCAGCTGATATAGATCAACATCACAATATTTTCTGTTCTTCTGTCCTGTAGGTCCAGAAATGCCCATTGTTCCACGCATTAAGACCACGGCTACTTTTAAGTCTGGCTCTGGCAAATGCAACTTAAAAAGAAGTCAGGAGAAACTCAGGGAGACCTTAAACTCAGCACACTCAGGTACAGAGGTTGCCACACAGGGAGCCAAACAATGCCTCAAAACACACGACTTAGATTACAGATAAACAAGGATTAAAATTACAGCTCCTTCATGTTTCTGGTTAAAAAACATTTTGGGTTTACCAAGAACTGCCAGCATCTAACAAAGATAAAGCAGACCTGTAAGCCTCTTCAAAGAAAACCAAAACCAAGGGCAAATGTGAAAGAAATTTGTGTTGAAAGTGATGTGGTTTTGAGTGTCTTGAATGTCTCAGCGCAGCACTTTGTCTGGCAGTGACAGCGGAGGATGTAATTAGCCATAGCATGCCTTTCAGTTGAGTCTGACCTAGCCATCAATCAAACGGATGTCTGATTGTAGGATTATTTTGCCTCTCCAAAGGAGTTCATCATGGTCTTTTACGTCCTTCGCAGTTACTGAAAGGGAACATAATTGTTTCAAATAAAGGACATTATCTCAGTGACGTCTTTTCTCAGCTTCCCACTTTACATGACAAAAAATTAGACAGTTTACACACTAACATGTGTTATCAACAAATTCCTTTGCATAATGTAGGCCGTGATTTTGTTTGACAGTTGCGTTCCGTTCATGTTGTGTCTGTGGATCTTCTGACTATGGTGGGTTTGTGGTTGTCTTGCATGTCCACAGGTAGTAGGTTTCTCTTCACTGAAAATGTCCAGTTCAGTTACGTGAGCCTGCGCTGCACCTCGTCCGGACAGCGAACACGCAGCCGCCACGGCAGGAAAGCCGGCGAGGAGGACGGCTCCTCGATCACAGCTGAGTTTGAGCTGGATGTGAACCTAGAGGAGGTAACAGGTTGGTCTCTCTGCGCTTCCTGCCTGCCTGTGACTTTTGCTTTTTATTCCCTTTTTATCTCCCTTTCACTGCTGTCTGTCTGTCACTAAACAAACCAAACTGTTAAAGTATCTCCTGTTTTGACTTGGCTCTGGTGGTGGTGGGCTCTAGGTTTTTGGGCGAGGTGTATATGTTTTACTTCTGTGACTTCTACATGAATGCTCTCCAAGGGTCTGTGGACTTTTTTTGTGAGGTGACCATGTGGGAAACGAGGCATGAAATGACTGTATGTGCGCATCGTGGAATATTTGCTCTGGAAGCAGTTGTGGTATCGAGTGCTTCTCTCAGCAGAGAGTTGTGACCTGAACTGTGTGCGTCGGCGCTCAGAGAAGAGGCTCAGGAAGACCATCCGGACCTTGAGGAAGTCCATCAACCGGGAGCAGTTCCACCTCCACTTTGCCGGGGCTGACTACGAGCTATCCAAGGGTCTGGGCCAGGCTTCAGAGCTGCCAGGACACTGTGTGGCAGGACAGGTGCTGGTGGGCAGGAAATGTGGTAAGTCGGGTTAATATGTGTACTCATTATTCAAGACCAAAAGTATGTTAAAGATCAGGGTGTGCACGGTCCAGCCAGGCGTAACGTCTACTGGAAATATTCCTGCTTTTCATCTTTCCAACCTCTTTGTTTTCAAGCAATGGCTGTGAGTATGCCACACACACACTGTAGACTCATAGCCATGTCTTTAAGTAACTGAAATACCCCATGCCAGTAAGATATATTTAGACAAGTTGGTTTAATGATTGAATTTGGAGCAGGTGTTGGCCAGATGAGTGCCATATTTGGTTTGCAGACATGCCGTAATGAGCTAGTTGGTGGGGAGAGCGAGTTTGTGTGGAAGAACAGAGGGACTGTTGTTGGCCCTGCAAGGTATGACATCTTCCAGCATCTCTGTGGGATAAGAGTGGAGCAACGGCAGTTCTCCTGGTAGCTGTTGCCTCTCAGTTGAGTTTTATATACAACCTGTGATGGAGAAAATGTTCATTAAATGAGACCGCACACTGTCAGTGCTAGGGAGCGCAAAGCTGGTTTGTGTTTTCTCTGGCTTTTGCAACTGCGCGCCCCTACTTTCTGGCCTCACACTAAGTTTGCTGCCTGCTGCATCAGCTTCTTAATATCACAGAGGGGGAACTGGTGCCTTTCGTCTAAATATTTATTCAGACAGTGTAGCTTCTTTAAAAATAAATGCACATCCATCAGATGTGTTGGATCTGCATCTGAAGCCATGATACAAGTGTTACTCGTCATCTTTGCTGTTTAACTTGGACCAAAACTAGACCTATCCCGTAGCTTAATGAAAAATGTCTATTTTACTTTCCATTCATCTCTTTGTTAGACCACAGTTTTTGCCGTTTTCGTTAACAATTAGGCTATTTCTGCTTTTAATCTGAGCTGACATGATTTAAACCCAAACTGCTCTTGTTCTTTATTTCCATCTTTCAGTAACACAGGTCTTAAGTGTCTTGATTCCTTAACTCCCCCGCTATGCTTTCAGGTCAACATTAAGCAGTCTATTGGCCATGGCAGGGGTGTAGACATGTAATTTGGGAGAGGATGGGGGGGTCTGAAAGGCATTCTTCTTAACCTCCAGCTCTTTAAAGGAGCTATATTTTTTCCCTCCTCCCCCACCTCCCGCTCTGGCTTAGCCCGGAGTGCAGTTTAGTCCTTTTCAGTTTGCCCACTCCATTGAAAAGCCCATTTGGGGCTCGTTCTTACTCCTTCAAAAAAAAAAACGACAACTCAGCCTTCTGTGAATTTGGGAAAAAATACTGTGCGCAGCTTAAAAAGTTTTCCCTCTGATTCTGTGGTGTGTTTGGGTTACTGCTGGAAGTGTAGTTTATAACCCAGGACATGCTTTCTGCCTAGATAACTCTTGTGGCATTTTTGAGTCAAGTCTTTTACCTTGTTTGTTTTATTTGTTTGAGCGATTTGTTGACGATTCTGGACAATGCGATATATTTTACGTACAAATGCGTGCAACCTGTCAATCAAGAGGGTCCCGAGATGCTGTGAATGGTGCACGTCCACGCTTTCACGTCTATTTGAAATCGGAATCGACTTGTTTGCGTATTTGTTTTAACATTGAAGATGTTTAGGAAGTGCTGTTGATTCAAGCTGGCAGTTTGAGTGCTGTGTCCCCCCCTGCCCCCCAGCTGGGGCCACTTTGCATGACCCCCAGCCACTAAACTACTAAAGAGAATTGACTTCAGCCACACCATGGGAATCAATTAGCATCAGCTGTTTGGGCCTCTGCTTGATGGGCGCAAGCAGCGATTGGGCCAAGCAGAATGGGGGGATTCAGAAACCTGACCCCTTTTATTGGGTTCAGCTCCTTACCACTGTGATACCGTAGTGTTTTCCTATGTCATCAAGTAGGCAAAAACTGGGGACTTGAATAGAGGTGAAAGGTCTTTTAAACCTCTTTGGGGCCATCAATTCGAGGACTCTATAGAACCGTCCTTTGCATTTGAAAGGCTTCAAGGTTTTTTTCTCTTTCACTCTCACTCTCTCTCTTCCCTCACTGCTTCCCTCTGTCAAATAAAAGCTGTTAGAGGACAATACAATGATGGCTCCTCATGGTCTTTCAGAATAAACAATAGGCTTCAAAAAATGAACTGCGCTTGATAGAATTACATTTTCTTTCTTTGGTGGAAAATCTAACAATTTGCTGAGACACATATAATGGATCTATGTTAAAGCTTTTGTGTGTCGAGCTTTTAAAGATAGCGGCTCTTTGCTTGCAGCGGCTTAAAGGCTTCAACTGAGTCACATTTTGCACTAAAGAACCAGGGATTTCATTGATTTATTATTGTGTGAGATCAGCTTCAGTTTTCAAGTCGTATTTGAGACTACAGACACAGTAATTCCCAAATTAATTACAGGCATCACTCTGAATGAGAAGAAACCAAAGCAAAACGGTGTTTTGGTCCCTTTAATCTAGACTTTGAGCTTTTGTGAGATAAAAGGGAAATACTCCCTTTGATTTGCCTGTGTGTCTGCTTTTAAAAGCAGTGAGGGTGCTTATGTTGGAATTAAAATTTCCTCCCCGACTTACAGCCATGTTGGATCAAGTATTAGGACATGTCAGATGTAGGCCACAAAGGCACTAAGGGAGAGGGCTGGAGCTCCTTTGTCTCAGTGATTTGGTTTAGGTTGGTTTGTCGAAGCATTTTAAGAGCTTAAAGCAGTTTCTTTGTACACAGAGTATGCATTTGTTTCAAAAGTTATGTGTGGGAATGGTTTGTGACAATTAAGCTGTAACTACATTTGTAAACTCTTCTGTTTAGTGAAAAAAAATAGACTGTACACTAATACAATGCCAAATAAATCACGAAACATCCTCCTCAGGAACAGGCCAACACAGGTACTATAGTTTCTCATCACTATATATGTAAGAAGTTGTCTATCCAAGGTTGTTGTCAAAGTGTAAAATGCAGTAAATAGCTATCATGTGTTGAGTGTGTCTTGTTATGCAGTATAGCAGATGTTATGTATTTAATGGCGCATTCAAAGCTTTAACAAACCGTCACACACAATGTGCCGCTCTGCTGAACAACAACAAGTTCAATGGCACTTTTAGTGTTCAATACCGTACAAGTAAAAAACCAGCAACAGATTGATGAAACGAGGCTCAGTAGATGCCTGTGATGTGTTAAAATGTTGAGCAGTTAACTCACTGCTCTTCACTGTGTTTACGCATTTCAAGTGTGCACATGGCCCCGTTTGATTATTTGGAGAGGCAGCTGAGGTCTGGGGCGCTTTACTTCAATGGTCTTGTCATTCAGTTTAGCTGCTGTATTTATTGTGTATATCCACGTTGTGGTTAGGACGGTGTCATTATGTGTAGCCGCAGGGCAAACTGTCGTATTTGTTGATTCATGTCTGCCTCTCTCATTGTCTTTCTCCCCTCGTATGGTTTTTGGGCACGAGCGCTACTTGACACTGATATATCTGCTACATTGATGTGAATTACAAGCTCAGACATAATCGTCTGTTTTTCGGTGCCTCGGCTTAAGTGTTTGTTTTTAATTACAGGGGAAAAACTTTGATTTTGGTCTCCTTGAACAACTAATTTACCCTCGGAGACAGAACGGTCCATTCAGCTTTTTGTCAAGCACAGACGGTACAAATGATCCCTCTGATAACTATTAATCCATCTGGGTGTCATCTTCCACTGCTTTGTTAGTGAGCTGTAGTGTTGGGACGTACTACGACGGCGATCAAGGCCGCTGCGTACAGTGTCCAGCTGGAACGTATCAGGATGAGGAGGGACAGATGTCTTGTGAAGTTTGCCCTGGACCAGAAGGAAGAGAAGTCTCCAAAGTTGCCGGAGCTCGAAACATGTCAGAGTGTGGAGGTGAGACAAACCAAACCCATCATCATAGTGTAACCAAAAAAAGAAGAAGAAGAAAGAACACATAAACAATATTGTCATAACATTTAGATGTTTATCACCTAAATAAACTGGCTGGTCTTTATCTAAATGATTTGTAATAAAGACAGGCATTTTAAGGTCTTGACTAAACTTATAAATATTTGAATCAGGATGTGGCTGTAATGTGGACTGTACAAATCCCTATGCATACTGTTAAATGCCGCTCTGGCCAAATTCCATATTTTTGTTGAATTTTCAAGTGAAGAGAAGTAAATACAACCACTGCACCAAGCGCACATCAAGCAGGAGTTCTTCTGGGAATGATAATAGATACGTTTCTTCTTATCTCATGAGCGAGCACGATGCATCTTTGAATGAAACTTAAAAGTAATAAAAATAATAATATAAAATCTGAAAACGCCATAAAGGCCCTGATAGTCTGAACGTGAACCACAAAGGAAGCAATGGTGCCTTGATACATATCTCTCTGTGGCAGATGTTCTGCTTTGTGTAAACCCAAAGAAGCTTGAACTCAGATGTGAAAGATGCATTTGAATTCAAAAGGTGAACTCATTCCCAAACAAAAGCTGAGGGAGCCACCATGTTTTGCTGTCCTCCCTGTGCCGTTATCAGAGTCACTTTGTGGCTGAATCCCTGATCCCATCTCCCTTGACAGACTAAACAAGAGGAGCTATCAGCAGACCCCCCCTGGCATCCAGTTTGTATTAGTCATCCAGCAGTGACACTCTGTGAAAGGTGGAGATAAAACATGGCATAATTCCACTAGCGTAAGCTTTCCCATAGGCACCTATTGTATTTCTCATCAAACAATTAAAGCTTGAAATGAATTGAGCCAAGTGGTGCAGCTCTAACAGTGTTTTAAGCGAGTGGAAGAAAATTAAGCCTCTGTTTTTTTCCAACAGTTCACAGTCTAACTTGAATAAAAATGTGTGTGTGTATTCAGGTCAATGCCCTCCTGGTCAGTATTCCCAAGATGGCTTCACCCCCTGCCTGTCGTGTCCACTGGGAATGTACCAGCCAGAAGTGGGACGCACTTCCTGCTTCCCTTGTGGAGGGAACCTGGTCACCAAACGCAGTGGAGCTGTCACCTTTCAGGAGTGTGAGACCAAAGGTGTGAAAGTCATCTGTCGTCAGAACAAAAACCTAATAACCATTGTGGGCACACATGGACGATTTAGATTATTATTCAGAGCCTGGAAAATGTATGAAACGCCGAGAAACTCATTAGATAAAGTGAAACGTCTGTGCTTGGTATGATCATAACTCTTGATTCACAACAGAGCGGTTTCAGCTGTTGACAAGAACTCTGCTGCCCTCTGCAGCTGTTGTATGGTTTTACTTCAAGGGAAAATTGTTTCACTCTGATAACATTGTATTTTTACATATAAGTTTTTTTTTCTTTAGTTTTTTTAGCGTAACATGACAAACCTTTTTTAAAACATTTTTAAAACTGATATGAAATGACTGCAATTTTTAATCCTACTGTGGATATTGGTAGCATTTTATTGTCTAACAGTCCTCTGTCACTGCAGTCCAGTGCTCTCCAGGGCATTACTACAACACCAGCACACACCGCTGCATTCGCTGTCCCACCGGCACATTTCAAGGGGAGTTTGGCCAGAACTACTGCGTTGCTTGCCCTGGAAACACCACCACTGACTTTGATGGCTCCACTAACATCATGCAGTGCAAAAGTACGTATGTCTGCACGTAGTAATGACTATGACAATAATGACAATTCACTTTGCTGAACCAAGAAAAAAACCTAAACTAAACATATTTGACCCACATGTGTCACTTTCCAGACCGACAGTGTGGAGGAGAGCTGGGAGATTTTACTGGCTACATCGAGTCGCCCAATTACCCGGGCAACTATCCAGCCAATGTTGAGTGCACATGGACCATCAACCCACCACCCAAACGCAGGATCCTTATTGTTGTCCCAGAAATCTTTCTGCCAATTGAGGACGAATGTGGGGACTACTTAGTAATGAGAAAAAGCTGTGAGTTTTAACTGTGTGTGTATACAAAGAGTTAAGATTATGATGAAGTCAGTCATTTTTAAAAGTAACTGTAACATTCACAAGTGATAAGAACAGGTTTGCGTGTGCATAGTCTCTGTATGTGAAGTAGAATTAATGTAAGTTTACAACAGAGCTACCACCATGATCTAAACATGGTATCCACTTTACTGGGGGATCATTCAAAAGTGTCAATATCTTGTTCATCTTCAAAGGATTACAACGGATGTCTTCCATTGATTCTGTAAGCTCATTCTAGACACCATCTTGTGTGCTTGAATAATTACTTTGCAGCTCTAGCCAACTCTGTGACAACTTATGAGACGTGTCAGACATACGAGCGGCCCATCGCTTTCACTTCCCGCTCCAAGAGGCTGTGGATACAGTTCAGGTCCAACGAAGGAAACAGCGGGAAAGGCTTCCAGGTCCCATATGTGACGTATGACGGTAAGAAGAAGAAACGTGAATGCTTGTCTTTAATTTTGATATTACTTCTATCTCCTTTTGTCATTCACAAATCTGGTTTCATTTATCATACTAATAAGCTGCTAACCAATGTTATTTGTTTCAGAGGACTACCAAGAATTGATAGAAGACATTGTCAGAGATGGAAGATTGTATGCGTCAGAGAATCACCAGGAAATTCTGAAGGTATTCTGAAAGTATTTTATAGTCATTGTATACAAATGTCTAACAAACAAAGACAAAGTATTCTAATCTAAGGGACTCTAAAGTCGGCCAGACATGAGGTTCAAATAAAACATATTCACATAAAACTGAACTAGAATATTGGTGCTGTCTCATAGTCTATTATTATATGAAACACACATCTCCCACACCTCTTTTTAAAGCCTCATGGAGAATATATTTCCATTACAAAGATTTCATTAATGATATTACACCAATGGAGGGTCTGGTGTGTGTCATTTCTCGGTGATTGCTTTCCTGTCATCTATACTTATCATTCCAACACTAGATTTTATTTCACTATTCTTAGCTATTGAATGCAGAAACACAAAGAGGGGTTCTTCCCAATTTCAAGTACGTTGTGACATATACTGTAAAATTGATTCCCAGTGCTGTGTGTCTATTAATATTCTATTAAACAGGAACGGCTTCAGAAAAAAATAAGACATGCTCTTTTTAAAACAATGCTATGCTGTGTCTTTTTAGAGAGCAGACAGTAGTTAAACTAGTGACATTGTGATTACATGGTCAGCATCTACTTTATCCTTTTTTGGATCCAGTTAGCATGTAGCGCCCTCCTTTGGAGACATGTAGAAATACAAAATGCTGCCCAACAATGACTATGCTCGTCACATTCAGTATTAAATGCCTTTGCTTTCCACTAACACAATTTATTTTCCAACCAGGACAAGAAGCTCATGCAGGCGTTGTTCGACGTGCTTGCTCACCCTCAGAACTTCTTTAACTACACAGCACAAGAGTCAAGAGAAATGTTCCCGAAATCCTTCATCCGCTTCCTGCGTTCCAAAGTCCTGAGATTTCTTCGTCCTTAAATACCTCTTACTACAGGGTTTATATGTTTTTAATTTCAATTTAGATTAGATACTGGCCACAGTATCTGTTTTATCCACTGGCCTTCTTAAAGAGTATTCTGTAGTTACCCGTTTTCACTCAGAGCTTTACTGGAGTGGAGCACACGTTTGATGGAACTGATCCTGGGGGGAGGGGGGGACAACTGAACCAAGTGGACTTATAACTGGAGCTTTATGAGGGAGAACTGGAGTGGTACCGAGTGTAAACCTGCAATGGTCTGACTCAGAAAGGAATCTCTTTCCTCTGTCTGGAAATATATTTTTAGCAAGATTTGTAAAGACTTTATACCTTATTTTAGATTGTAAAGTCAGGATTTAAATCCAAAGTGCACCCCTGTGTGTTTAAATACTGCTAAATACATGACATGCTGACAACATGGGACTCTTGCTAATAGCATTGTGATGGAAAACAAATATGGTAGCTAAACAGATATATACTGAATGTCGGTGACACTGTATATAGAGTGTGTATCTAGTTTTAACATAGGCTACTTTCACAGATAGAGATGAATTATTGACAGAAATACTGCAAAATGTCAAGAACAAATATAGCACAAATGTTTTTTGGGAACATTAGCACTGCTAAAGAAGTAATCCCACCACAAAAGCAATTATTCTGATGAATGTTTTGTATATGATGTAAAAAGTTTCAGGTGAAACGCAAAGGTATTGTAGTTACTGCATACGTTTTGAGAGAGGTTTGATAATTCAGGGTGTCTGGATTAGTACTGCTATTCTTAAACAAACTTTACCGAGTTAAAAAAAAATGACAATGCTTTTATGCATGAGACATTGACGGCTCCAGCAAAATGACACCAGTATCCACGAGTACATTTTGTATTGTGGACTAGCAACCAAAGACGACTGATCCCTCTGCAGACACTAAGAGCAAATGAAAGATGTGGTGTCAGAATCAAAATTCTTGTAAAATACAATTGACATATTCACCTCTTTTAGATGATACATGTATGTATATTTTTATGGCTTTGTACATCGAATATGCTGTAAATAAAGATAGGAAACTTACTTGGACTTTTTATTGCCTTTAGCCACTTACATAAACCAGTAACACATAAACTCAATATTTCAATCTGTATTTAGATATGAAGCAAAGTTAGTTTTGGGTTCGTAGCTTGATTACTTCAACATTTAAACATACGCATACTGATTTCACACATCTTAATATACATATATATCTAATGTACTTATCTGTTCTCTATGTCGTCTTACACAATATTGAAATGTGTCGCTCTTATATTAGCAGTACGGCCCTCTTTGTGTTCTCCAGACCAGAGATTTGACACTCCAACTGTTTACAGGAGGGTTGTCAAACATACGGCCTGCGGGCCAAAAACGGTTCGCCAGAGAGTCTAATCTGGCCCACAGCATGAATTTGCAAAGTGCAAAAAATACATCACTGCTAACCCTAATTTGTTTTAGAAAGCAAAGTGGACAGAACACTACACTAAGACCTAGAACTAAACAGCTGACAGCAATGTGCCCAAATTGCTTATTAGAAATATATATAATATATATATATTAGAAAGCATAGTTTATTAAATGCACACATTCACCTAATATATTGGTTCTTCTTTGCACTAAAACAAATGGGGAAATAAATCTGGAGTTGTTGTTACAGGTTATTATGTTGTTATCTTACTGGTCTGCCCCTGAACTTAAATGAGTTGGTGATACTGCAAAATTTGGTACCGAGTAAATACAGATTGCACAGTCGCTAACGTGTGTCCGTACGTACAGAATCTACATTTAAAAATAAATAAATAAATAAATAAAATAATAAAAAATAAAATCTGAAACGTAAGTATCGCTCCGTCACCGATACCATCTCGATGCTATCGATATTTTGGATGAATCCGTCCAGCATTTACAGTCAGGTCGAACCAAAGGATGCGTTCGATTCATACACCAGGTCCTCACACTCCGCACTACTTGGAAGATTGTTTGGAGATTTACTTAAATAAATTGAAAGGAAATTATTGATATAGATTATCGAAGGGAATCACGTTTAAACTTGTAAGCAAAAACAGCTAATTCGTTAACAAGTAACATTAAGAGACATTCACCGCCCGCCAGGACCTCGTGTATGTGTCTGACCTAACGTACCTAACCTCTCCTGGTCCTGTGTGCGGAAGCAGTCGTCCGCCATCTCCGGAAACTACAAGTCAGCTGCTGGGAAGCTGAATCTGTTTATCCTCGAACCAGCTCTATGGCTAACGCTGTCACTTGTTAGGAGGCATTTCCAGCAGCTGAACGGCCCTTAACTTCTGGAAACTGGTGACAGACGGCGAAGATGAAGCGTGTGTTTGGTATCCAGGCCCTCTCCGTGGCTTGTTTTGTGCTGTTAAGCCAAGTGACAGCGAAGGTAAGGCTAATGCTAGCCTGGCTATCTAGCAGCAGAGAAAATGGTGAACTCGAATCTCTTCTCATTGAATGATAAACTGTCCTCTTGGTGTTGTCACTCAGCTTAGCGCCGGGATAATTAAGTTAAATAACATTGTTAATTGTGTCTTCGAGTGTCAGTGTGTTTGGTGCCTAGTTTCAATATAAAAAAATAACACAATTATTTCCGTGTGTGTATATATTCGACACTCACCTGCCAGTTCATTAGGTACACTGGTAGAAGTGAATGCATTACAATACAACAGTCCTGTACTAAATGCCGACCTAAGCAAGGCTGTGGTATTCAGCGTTTGTTTCAAATACCTGAGAGAGCTGTGCATTCAGTTGTGTTTCCATTTTGTATGCTGTTGTGTTGTAGTGACACATGTTTCTATAATTTTCCCAATCCCTTGTTTAGTCAGTGGGCTAGAGTAAATAACAGAAACATTGTGTGCCAGCTTAACAGCACCGCAAATTACATCCTCCAAAAGAATCATCGGGTTGAATTATCACCTTTCTGACGACGTTTCAACATAAACTAAACATTATAACAGTCATGTTAACCCTTGTAGACACTTTGAGCAGTGGAAAGGGGTCAGCGTGGGTAGTACCCTGATCTGTGGCGCCACTGTGTGTTCTGACACCTTTCACTCAGAACCATTAATCCCACCTCAAATGTCTCCAAGACAAACAACACAAAGATACAAAAAATATATGTCATGTATTTGTTTCAGAATTCTGAAGACATCCGCTGTAAATGCATCTGTCCACCGTACAGAGAAGTTGAAGGGCAAATCTACAAACAAAATGTGTCCCTCAAAGACTGGTAAGTTAAAAAAAAAAAAAGTATTGCTTTACTTCTCTGAAAAGTACGAGCTTCCCGTTTCCTGCTGCTTAATTGTGTGTTGTTGTCAGTAACTGTCTCCATGTAGTTGAACCCATGCCGGTGGATGGGAAGGACGTGGAGGCGTACTGTTTACGCTGTGAGTGTAAATATGAAGAGAGGAGCTCAGGGACCATCAAGGTACGTCCGTGTTCAAGCTTACATTGTGTCTCAGAGACTGACAATTGCTGTTTTTCTTTTCACCCCTACTTTGTGTCTAGTAAATATTAATCTGTTGGTTATTTTAATATAAATGATTTGGTCAGGAAAATGTAAGATGTTAGGAAACGATGAAAAACGACCATTTTACTTACCCTTAGTGTGTTGTTGTTACATCACTTACTCTGCCTCACTTGTTGCTCACTTGTCAATTGTACATATTGTACCAATGCAACTGGGAGTCAACCTAAATGTAAGTAACCTCTCTGTATCTTTAGTTTACCATCATAATGTACCTCTCCATTTTGGGACTGCTGCTGCTCTACATGTTTTACCTGACTCTCCTGGAGCCTATGCTGAAGAGGCGTCTCTTTGGACACTCGCAGCTTATCCAAAGTGAAGATGATGTGGGGGTATGTCTTCCTTTTTTTATTTTACAGCACTGCAGTATTGTTTTATAGTATGGTAATTGTTTTACTGCAGAGCTGTGAGCGGCTGCCGAGCAAAACTTGGGACTCTGAACTCTGTCTTGTCGTAAGAATTTTATGTGTGCGTTTAAAAAACAGACCTGGCTTTGATTGTGATTTAAAAAAAAAAAAAAATCAACGTTTAGAAAAACAACTTGATGCAGGATATTGTCAGGTTCGAGCAGTCAGTTGACTTTGCCTACCAATGAAATGAGAGTAACGCAGCATCACTAGCCAGTCAGAAGTAGGGTGGGGGCGGGTCTTGGAAACTTGGTTGAGATCCACATATATTTATACATATTTACACAGATGTAGCTGATGCTGCATTCAGGACAACTTCGGGAAAATTTAGCTCTGAGTTTTCTAACTCGGAAATTACTGCTTCCAACATAGAAATAAATAGCTGCTGCGCATATTTTAATGTTCAACAAATGGTGACAATATACCAAACTTATTTTTTGTTTGAGTTGACCTGTAACATGAACACGTTTCCTCCCGGAAAAAAAGTTCAGGCTCAGGATTTTGTTTTGCTTAAAGCCCTGAAAAAAAAAGAAGTAAGAAGTGTTGCACAACATGTCATATTTCCCACCCTAAATGTTCCAAGTTGGTTCCATTCTTAATTATTCCACAGAGAAGAAGCGCCATTAAAATGCTCAAATTACTTACACAAATAAAACCATTTGGTCTCATGTAGTATGACACAATGTTTAGATGTTAATAAAAGGAAACAGTTTCTGCCTTTGCCTGCGGGTTGAGGGGGAATTACAGCTGATTTTCTGAGCACACTCTGTTTTGACTGGCGGAGCTCAGGCAGGAGGAGGACTTACACGAGAGGGTCCTCAGATAAAATCTTGTTCTGTATTAAAATGAGACTCGGCGGAAGAAGGCAGTTAAAATGAACTAATTACGATTCTATCCAGAGGCTGTACTCAAAATTCAGACCTCATATTTGTCTCCTGTGCTATGACGACGACAAAAACTGTGGAGGGAAAACCCAAGCAGAACCTATAAAACCCGGAAGCAGCGCTGCCAGATTTATTATAGAGGAAATGGTGGGTTTGTTATCTCTTGTCAGTCTTTGGTACAGAGAGGCTGCCTGACTGATGACGCTCACACAAATAAACTACTAAACAAATCTTAAAGATTCCATTTCTGATGGCAGTGATCCTCCCAAGCCTTTGTTGATCCTCTTTATCAGGTCATAATAATAATATCATTAACAACTTTATTTAAATGACACAGTTGCAAACGAGAGATTAAACAAAACCTAAATCAAAGTATGAATGTGTAGAAATGTAGAGTAAAAGATGGGCATAAATGGTCTTTTTAGAGGTGTACCTGAATAGATGGTCAGAAATATAGTCTGAATCTAAGACATACAGCCCAGAAAAGGAGGAACTATCAACTTGCTGATCCTAAGCTATGAGTTAATTAAAGCTCTGTGTAGAAGTGCTGAAGTTGTGGTTGTTCACGTTTTCCTTTTTTGTTTGGAGTATGTCAAATCTTTCCCACTCACCGTGTTTTTGGTGTTTCCAGGATCAGCAGCCTTTTGCCAACGCTCACAACGTTCTGTCCCGTTCACACTCCCGACCCAACATGCTGAACAAAGTGGAGCATGCCCAGCAGCGCTGGAGGAGGCAGGTCCAGGAACAGAGGAAGTCGGTGTTCGACCGCCACGTTGTTCTCAGTTAAACCGCCCTGTGAGTTACTGGTGGAGCAAACAAACAAACAACGCAACGACAACAACAAAACACTGTGACCGAGCCCTCTATCAGTTCCTTTTTTTTTTTTTTCATTTGTGGAGTGGGGTTCATCTGAGTGGAAATCATTTTTGCCTGGATGTAAAGGCATATATAACATTTCCAAAAGCAGAAATTAGACAATAAAGTCCCAGACCGGCCCAAAGCTATCCAGTCCTTGGTTTTTACAGTTGAAACTGGTTTTCAAACCAGTAAAATGTCCAGGTGTTGGTCGATTACTAGACCTCCTAATGACTGCAGTAATATTATATCATATTAGCATTTAAATGGTGAGTATTTACACCCAAAACAAAAATGAACAAAATATAACCACTGCTCTCGCCACAGGAGGAAGGAACTAGTGTAAAATAGAAATCTGTCAGCCTTCATAGAAATGCATGTTTTATAATACCTCTTTTATAAAAGTGTTTTCAACAATCCTTCATTCCTACCATGATGTTTAATGTCTGATAACTGCTGTAAATTTCATCATTCATTACATCAAATTTGATATTTTAAAGTAGCTTCAATGAACCTTGTTCCAGAAATCGATGCAGTTTCTTGGTGATGTCATAGTGAACATAGCTGTGCTATTGGTCCTCATCTGTTAATGACCCTATTAAAATCAGTGCCCTCTTCTACTGCCTAACAAATCTCTCTTTCATTTTGGCACCTTTCTTTTTTTTTGTGCTTAGTCTCACATCAGTTCCATGATCAAAGACCTTGTTGTCTGAAAGGCGGCATTGGTACGACGGAGTGCTGTTATTCTCAGATCAGACAAGTTGGTTTTGTGTATAGTTGAGGTGAGAGTGGACAAAGAGCCACTGCTGGGAGATCTATGAAAGTGTTCTTAACTATTGTATATGTGATACCTTTAACTTTGAAATAAATTTATGTAATATTTGTGACTCTTGCATTTGTAATGTGTTGAGTTTGTTTACTACATGAGTCCCAGGGCTGACAGTGACCTGGCTGCAGTGGGAGCGTTTGACACAAACACGCAGAGCACATGGATTTTTGGTATAACAGAAAATCTTCACTGTACTAAAGATTTGTTGTGGTTAGATGTTGAGTCATTGTTTTTTCTACTATGAGGAATAATATGCAGAGGTCCTTTGGTGGGAAAAGAAGGACATGACCTGCTTTTTGTTTTTACCGTGACACACATTGGATTGGATCAACCTGCTCAGGTAACCTAAACTGCCACATTCATACTCTATAATGTCTACACCAGACCACTGCCATGACTCAGGTCATGTTTGTCATCATCGGGGAAAATGCATATGATACGAGCATCTTATGAACTAACAGACCGAAGCTATTGAATCTGAATTTTGACACAATGCCCTGGTAAAACAAATACATTCTTCAGGAGCCAATTTCAGGCCTCATTGTTTCAGTTGAATCTACTTTTGTGGTGCGTGTTATCTCCCTAATTCTATGCATTTTATAGTTGACAAAGCAGGAAAAAAAAGTGATCGTTTGTGTTCACTGTGATAGCGACAATATGGAAAATAATATTGAATAGTCATTGTGAGGCTCAGCTGGGCTTTATAGGTCCACCCATCCATACTCTCTAATAACAACAGATATTATTCACAGATTAAGCCTACGTTTGTAAGGAAATCCGAGAAGCTGGAAACAAATTCTTCAGTTATTTTGATTAACTCACAAACATCTGGAAACTCCAGACCACTCACAAACCCCTCAGAAAGTCCAGTTTAGCGCAACAATGAAATCTGTTAGTACAACTCAGTTGTCTACAAATGTTCTAATAATCCTAACCATCTTCTTTTCATTTTACTAACTAATTTCCATACGGCTGCGTCATCGTTTCCTGTGCAGTCCACTTTTCCTTTTTTCCTCCTCTTTTCACGCAGTTTTACGGAGGAGACTATTTTCCCCCAGAAAAAAGAAAAAGAGGAGTCAGTTTTCAAGCTGCACGGAGAGAAAGCGACAGAGGCTCTGTTTTAAGAATGGATCATTGACCAACTCCAACAGCGCAGAAAGACGGGTAAGATGTTTGTGTCTCCTTCTGAAATGTTACAGAAATCTAACGAAATAGTTCTCTTAAAGAAAAGGAAAGGAAAGAAAGTTGCAGCATTTGTTGCACATCAACACAGTTGTGTTTATAAGAGAAGAGTCGTTTCTTTTTTGTTACGTTGCTAAATAACCGACATGACCTTGAGTTTAAAGCTGTTCATGGACTTAGATCGATCTTAGTTAACTGTCCCGTCCGCTGTTTGATGTTTATTGAGAGGAACAGCTCTCAGCTTTACCGCTGCATGTGCTTTGGTCAGCCTACAGGGGGCGCCTCAGCCTTTGAATTTGATCCATCCAATAATCGATGCACTCATCTGGTACTGCTTTTTACCTCTGTCTCCATCATGTCTCAGATGGGTATGATCATATGATTGGGTAAACTGGTTTGTGTTCTCACAACATATGCAATAATAATATGAAATGTTACACCGTAACCATATGACCATCTTCAAGGTTTCGGAGTCAGACTGATGTTGTGGCTAAAATTCCCAGAGATAAAGAAATATCCTTGAGCAATTTTGGAAACACTGTTGCTTGGCATTTAGAAAACGGGGAACAAAAACTGTTGATATTTTTATTACTCCATCTGGTCACTTGAGCCTTGGGCGACCACCTAACCCCCAAAGAGCTCCCCGGCCGCTACCCAAATGGCAGTCTATTGCTCAAATGGATGCAGAGAAAAAAAAATTCCTCATGTGGGATCAATAAAGGAATAATTCTGCTTTTGCGTGTGTTTTTGTACACGAAAGTGGTCGCTATTATTTAGTACTAGTAGTTTTCTACCCGGGGCAAGTACTGCAACAGTGAGCCTGTATAAAACAAACATATGACATGTAGCAGCACAAAAGGCACAGCAGGTCTGAAATGTGTCTGAAGCTGTAAACTCTCGAGAATGCAAATAATCGAACTGTTTGGCATTATTCTCTGCATAAAACCAGGTACAAGCTGCAGCAAGAGTTTGCGAGCGGTGCAGAGAAACATTTAAAGTGTCTTCTTTTAATGTTAAATACCATCAAAAAAGACACCTCCAGCTGATGAGTTCATCTTTAAAAAGGAGAGGACTTCTTAACTCGACAAGTTGTGTCTTCTCCTCTGGTGCTTGGTCTTAGAGTGTTGACAAGACACGTCAACTTAATCCTGGATGTAAAGAGCTGCCTCGGGTCTGCTTCTGAAACCCGATAAGCTGTTTGTTGCTCCGAATATATTATTATGAAAAATGGTGCAGATAATTGTCCAGTCAATTTTTTTTTCTGCTCTTCTTTTTTCCCTCTTCTAACCTGTTGAACCTGTGGAATGTGTGGAAGCTGACACAAAGCCCCAGAGATGATTTTTTGAGTGTAGGTGGCCCCTCTTCTGCAGACAAGGTTTATATGAGATGATATTTTCCCATGACTGTGGCTTCAGCAGGTGTGTAGAGGATACGTTAAAAAATGATATGGCTCTGTGGTCGGTGTTGAAAGTGTCTGGTGGCTGGTGTAATGCATAGTCCTTCCATGGCTGAAAGAATCCCATGTACGTATCTGACTCAGTGCTTTGATGCTTCCTTGTCATGCAAGAAGAGGATGTGGCTTTTAATGAGAAGTCCAGATGGCAATACGATCATTGGAACCATGAATTCCACGAGTTTACACTGAGGTTACGTCCTGGTAAAATGTCCCACAAAAAGCAGCGAGCGCCTCTGTCTTTTGTGCTCAGTCAGACCAGACCTGAGGAAGGACAGTCTTTACGAGATTTTCGACTGGGTCTCTGAGAAAAGCTTCTCTGTTGGCTTCCTGCTGACTTGATGTTGCAAAACTGTGATGACGGATGTCTGGGTTTTGTGACTTCCTCCCTCTTCCTGAGCCTGTGGGATAAGACACCTCGAGAGACTGAAAGGAGCTGGAATTATGGATGAGTGCTGCTTCAAGAGTCAGTTTAAAAATTAATGGCAAAAGAATTTCTCTCCATCAATAGGCTGGAAACATTTTTTTTAAAAATCAGAATCATTTGTTTAGTTGTCTTAGATGTGCAGGCACCGAAACAGACTGTGTGTTATGTTATTAACTTGACTAAGTGTGCAGTTTCCATCAAGTTGTAGTTGTCAAGGAAACAAAGCTCTAACTGTCATCCGGATCGAGTAAAAAGGGCTCCAACTAAATGATGATCAGGTCCATACAAATGCAGATCGTTTGTGTATCCTAACAGGAAATTCCTTCTCTGAGATGATCCATGTATCCCTGTACAATGCAGGCGTGTTTTGTTTGTAACTAAACGTGATGTTTTGGATACCATTTAATGGGTAGTGACCGCTTGACCACTGAGAAACATACCATAGAAGTTTTGAATTCATGTGGCTCTCTCGTGATGCAGTCTGGTATAATTTAATTGAGGTACTTGAGGAAATCTGTCTAAATTAGAGTATGCGGAACGCAGTCAGCGATGGTTTCGAGGTCGGGGGAATGCTTAAGAGCCACAGCACAGGGAAAGTGGCGCTGTTTAATTTGTCAGGAGTAATGATTTAAACACAGATTATGTAACCATATTTTTTAATCGCCTCCAGCTTAGATCTTCCTTCAGCTATAGACCGTGGTCTAATGTATATGCACATTTAGCGAAACACAAAGGGACCTATTTAATTGTCACCTCCGGTTTTCAAGCCGGTTTCACTTCTGTTTGCAAACGAGGCATCGCTGGTGGGTGCAGTTTGGTGTCACTTGCCAAGTTAGGGCTTTGCTGCACAAGTAATCACACCCTCAAGTGATATCTCAGGGTGCTCGAGTGCATCTGCAGATCACTGCCGCAGTTAGGCTTGTGTGAATGTTACATTGTACTTCTGCTGCACTACACGTGTTGTACAAGTTGTAAATTTGACCTCATCTGACACCTTTATCTGGAAATAGAAATGATATCAGCCTCACTGGCCAAGTATATATATACACACATGAAAAACAACTTTTGTTCTCTACGTTTAACCAATCCATTCGTACACAAATAGTAGTGGGTGGGCAGCCACAAGAGCAGAGTCTGAAGTGCAGTTTAGCCACCTTTAGGTACCTTGCTCAAGGGCATTTCAGCCACAAATGTAGAGGGTATTCAATCACCCTGCAGTTGTATGTCCAGTTCTCTAACCACAGCCCACAGCTCCCCCTATCTGGAACTTGTTACACCTGAACAGTTTATTATATTTGACTGCATAACAGTCAGCCAAGTGCAATGCTGAAATGCCATTATAAATAATAGTACCATAATTTATAATTGATGAGCCATTTTGCTGCTGCTTGTTGTATTAAGAGCATGGCACTAAAGTAGTACTTGATGGGAGGCTTTCATGCCACTTTCCATTGACTTATCTGCAGTTAATTGCCATGTTTCAGGTTAAGGCTTTCAAGCCATAGCGTCATCAAATATGGCACAACTACTCAGCACTGGGTAAAAAAAAAAAAAAAAAAAAGCCAAACTCATCTTTATTTAGCTTCACAACATTAAAATGCTGCTTCCATCCAGTAACACAGGAGCACCAGGGCCCAGCCTACACCACATTATGAATGTTTTTATTCGATGAACTTATAATACCGTATTGTCTCACCCTAGTTAAAGGTTAAAATTAGCTTCACGGCTATAAAAGCGCTGCTTAAATAACAGGCAGGGGCCATTTTACTGCATAATGAGTGCTTCTGACTGCTTAAAATGTGTGTATATATACTTCAGATGTTACTTTTTGGAGAGACAACAGCAAAATTGCTTGACTTTAAGTAATCGTTTCACATTTAAACGGAGTCACAGATGCCAGTCTGGTGCTAATAATATGCTGCCGTTGTTTATATTCATTCATTTATTATTATATTCATTCATTATTATTCATTTATCTTTCATGTAGCATCATCAGCTATATCATGTACTTGTATCACTCATCATTCTACATATACACTGCACAGATATGTGTAAAATGATCTTGTTCCCCCTGCTACTGTCTTCTATTTGCTTTCTGTCTCTATCTGTCCGGTCTCTATCAGATGGGTCCCTTCATATAAACTGGGTTCTTCTCAAGTTTTCTTCCTGTTAAGAGAGTTTTTCTTGCCATCGTCCCCCTAAAAAGTACCTGCTCTGGGGGTTTCATGCCGGGTCTTCAGGCAATTTGTATTATTCTTGGCTCTACGTAAATACAATCGAATTGAGACACAATAATGCACTTGTAGGTGTGGATTCAGAGCCTGGTTAGTGCTGCACATTCATCCCTGACAAATGAAGGACATGTTTGTGTGTGTGGGTCTAGATGCTGTCCCATTGACAAGCGGCCAATGTGGTTTCATCCCATCAGCGGCCTGCAACTCCTGAATATTCATCCACGCAGCCTGACAATAAACAAGAGACAGAGGCTGAATGCCTGACTGGGGAGGGCCGGGGTGAGGGTGAGGGGAGGGGAGGCAAATCCCAAGAAAAGTGGGGGGCAAACAACCCGTTTCCATGCCAACAAGTCCTGCCTCTGTACTCTGCAGCAGGCTGTGAGAGGAGAGGGGAGGCTGGGAGGCTTTTTTTCTTTTCTCCTTTCTGTTTTTTTTTTTTTTTTTTTTTGTCGGTTCTGGTTGGAAAGACATGAGTCGGACTTTATTGAGTAGGGCAGGTATCCGGCACAGCCAGCCAAAGTTTTTCAACGCGTAGACGAACGAGATTTGCGCGTCGCGAAGGGATTATAATCTCCAAATGTCAGCAGCCATGGACGTGAGGAGAAACTCAGAGGTAAAAAAAAAAAAAAAGGGGGAAAGAAAAAAAAAGCCGCCTGCTTTTTTTTGCGAACCGTTACTGACGAGCTACAGCAGGAAGTTTAACTTGTAACATAGCGGCTAGACGCACTAACAACAGGCTGAAAATAACCTTAAAGCTGCGTAAAGGTGCGTTAAAACGTCTCCATGTGACCATATTTGGTCATCGGCATGTTGGACGATGAAGTGCAGTAAACTAAAACACCGGACCGCTTTCTCTCTTTCTGTCTTTCTTTCTTTTTTTCCTGCTGACCCTTTGAATGAGTGTCCCAGCGGATACAAGCTGTAACTCTGAAGGTTGTAATTAGACCAAGTTATTATCGCTTAAACATCCAAAAAGTCAAAGCAGATAAGGAGAGCGACTCTGAACTGAGCTGTGTCCTTTTCCTGTTGTAGTTTGGGCTTTTGGGAAGATTTCTTGTCCGGGGAGAGAAAAAAGATACACATGTTGTGTAATCTATCATTTTATCCAGTGTGTAGTTTTATTTGTTATAGCGTGGGTTACAGGTAGGCTATGTGCTGTGCTGTTCCCGTGTAGTAATCTTAAGTGGCAATAATTAGCAGTCAAAACAAACACGCACATTGTGTTCATTTGCGTGTGTAGTGTTCTGTAACTTGTGTCAGTTAGAGTGCTAAAGTTTACTTTGATTTTTTTTTTCTCTGCAACAGTTGTCTTTTTCTGTGCAGATCCATGACTTTTTTTTATGTTTAAGAGCTTTTTTTATGACCTCTTGTACTTACTTGTGTTAAAAAAAAATGACATGTGGAGTTTGGCAGACCTAATATGTCTAATTCTTAATGTAATCATACACTTTTAGAACAACACTGCCAAAAGCCTACTCTCGCCGAGGTCTTTGTAGTTAAAATATAGGGAGCTTTGTATCCGTCTTGAATGTTTTTGTGTCATGAATATGAGTTTTCTTAACAGATTACAGACTAAATCCTTATGATCGTATCTCATTCCTTATAATGCAAACCCTATGGCTGGGACTCGCTGTTTCCCCCCCATCCACCCTCTCCATTGTGCAGATCAAACAATGACCTTCCCCTGTCGCTGGACGGGACTGTCAACACAAAGCTATTGAGGAAGTTCTTCTCTGTTCTCCATTCACTTTAACAGGACTGAGCATGGCCTGTCACCAGATGCTTTTTAAGGGACTCTTGTTCACTCAGCTTCTTTAAGGTAGTTTTATTGTGTTCTGCTGGCATGCTGGAGCCTCTGACAGTCAGATACTGTTGCCTGTATGTCTGAAGGGGCTCTTCTTGCTTAAGGGAACCTCACAGATTTCCCAGTAAAAATTGTGCAAATCACAAGACGGTCTGCCTCCACCTTACCCCCGAGCTCTACTAAAGTTATCAACCGCTAAGAGAATATCTCTTTTGAAAACGAGAAAATCTGTTTCCACATCCCGATGCCTTTAATGGGAGCATGTGAGCTGATGCGCTTGTACGTGAAATAGTGAGAAATGACAGATTTACTGTCGATATTGGCTTTCAGTCTATTTAAAAGGGGTGATACCTGCGCCCTGGCTATGGCCTGTGGCTGCTCTAACAGTTTCAGTTCACGCTCCGTTTCACATAGCTTAAAGTCACACACCTGATTTCACACATGTATCTCTGTTTGCGCATCTCTCCCAAGTGAGCAGGTAGAATACCAAATAGTTTAGCCTAGCGATGTAGGCCAATATGAACAGTTAATTCTTAAACTGAGGATTATTTGTCAACTTACCGATATATAATAAAACATAACCTCTGTTTTATAGAGACATTGTCTCATAATGACATATTTAACATGAAGTAGATAAACTATAACCTCTTGCTAATCCATTGCAGATGTTTTATTCATTGTAGATGTAAGCATGTTTTGTACCGTACTCTGTCAGCAATCAGTGTAGACTGTGTTGAGTATGATTTAATTTAAATGGCTTGTGCTGATTGTAACTGGAAATGCAATTTTATTATTTATCTGTTTTATTTATCCCAGTCAGAGTACAATGTTAATGGGAACAAATTGCTTACTGTAATATACTAGTTATTATTTTCTGCTCTCTTGAGTCTTTGTTGCAATAGAAACAAATAGTGCCTCCCAGCCACTGAACACCAACCAACAGTCGGATAAATGTGGATGCTGCGTCGTTGTTTTGATCCTGTAAAGCCTACAGACTGACTCATCGACTACACCGCTGTGTTGTCGCAGTCCTACTTAAAAGACGAAGGGTCGCACTGGTGGAAGTACTGAAGTGCTTGAAGTTGGTCTTCAGACTGCAACGCTAGCATTCCACTTCTGACATGACAGAAGACTAATAAGGTCTGGTGTTAATTTCCCTCCAGTTGTCTGAAAGACATGAGGTGGAGTCTGCAAACGTCCTTGCGCCGTTGCATGTTCAACACTTGTATAACTACACTGAAACATCTGTCTAAGCTTACAACATCTGCTGTGAAATAATGATAAGTAAGCAGCTGTGGTGTCATTTAAGCTCTATATGTAACATTATGGACAATTTATTACCTCCCTGTCGACTGTGTGCTTAGTGGGTTTTAAAGATTTTGTGGGATTTTGCATTCCATGTCATCAGAACGCAACGTCAACATGTCTGCAACACTGACATGCCATGAGGTGTCCTGCCTTCATTTTCTCAGGCTGTTAGTTGATCTAAAATTGCTCACTATAGATATGAGCAGGGGATCCAAACACTGTCAGTTGAATTTCCAGCTCCTAAACACTTGTCAGAGCTTGTTGATACTCGGAATAAATGAAGCAGGCCCTGCATTTACAAAGCCTCTTTATAAAGTAGACAGCCTATGACCTGTAATGAATTGTCGCTGGCTTTGTCATGGAGTGTGATTTTCACAGTGTCATTAATCAGCGCACATGACTTGCATGTGCAGTTTCCCCGAACACAGACAACTAAAGAATTGATTTGTTAATCTCAGTTGTTATTTACTGCACATGATGGTTTGTTTCTTATGACATCATCTCCGGTTATCTTAATACATTCCCCAGTGGTGACTAGAGGACAGTCTAAAGTGAATTTCCTCTTTTCTTTTTTTTTAAACTCTAGTGAAAGCATGGAAACCTCACATCCTGAAAAATTGCACCTGGATTGAATCTTTGGATTTTAATATGAGTTTTAATGGCAAATATCATCTTTAAATAGTCCGCTTGAAGCTGTAGATACAATGTGCAAACACACAGGTGCTAGTAGGACTAAACTTTGCTCTCGTTTATGTAGACTCTGACTTTAAGACAGTGGCAAACACATTCTTGGAAAAGTCAAAGACTTTTGTGTCAGAGGTCGGCTCTGTGACACAAATTGTAGCCCCCTGCCATACGCTCAGATGGATATAAGCCTGTTTTCCACATGCCTGCCTCTGCAGCTGTCCACGCTCATATCTAGGTTACACACAAGGGTTTTTCCTCTTTTCCACAAAGAAAAATATGCCACGATTACTCTAAAAAAAAGGCCCAAATTGCTAAAAAAAAAAAAAAAAAATGGTTCCAAGTATTGGTTCCACCTGGTCAATGGAGCTATATAGTAGCAGAATGGCAGAGCATGTGGTAGGGTAATTATATAGGTATGGCTATGTGCAACTGCCAGTAGCGCTGACCTTGGTGGTTTTATTTTACAAAGAGACACATAGAGTCTGTCAGAGACGTAAACTGCTCTCTAGAGCCACATTATGAACAGAATACATACATACATCTATACTGAATATACTCAAGATTTTCTTTTCGCTTTGTTTGGCCTATAAAACACAAGTCTGTACGCCTCACATCCTCACTTCAAATATTTGTGTTTATCCTGTAGTTAGCCGAATAGAAAAACATGGAAACTGAAGAATATATTATATATTACACTCAGCTCCCTCACTCCTCTGCTAACATGATTCGACTCAATCAGCTCAAGTCTCTTTTTGTCCACCGGGAACAAAAGACGTCTTTCTGCAGATATTGAAACAATGCTGTGGATCAGTGTGTGGGCTCATGCTCTCATGCCTGCCAGTAAGTTGTGACGTCTGGAAAGGGTTGAGAATTTGCAGAAATCCTCGCTCTTCCTTTCCCCATTGCTTCTTGGCTGCCTGAGAGCTCTGTGGTGGTTTTATAAGACCTTGAAGTCAGGTTGCTGATCAGCAGAAATAGAGGATCAGAAAAGGCGAGTAGCAGGAGACAGGAGGCTTTCAGTGCTAGGCCTTCTCTATGGAAGCGATTGTGTCTACTGCTGCTCCACATTTTGAGATTTAAAATAAATAAATAAATAAAGAAAGTTGCAGGAGGTCAACAAAAGTTTTCTTCGTGATGTAAACGTAGATTTATCACATAAAGCCGTGATGTGCTCTTCCAAATTGAGCAGCAAGTTCCAGGTGCTGAGCGTGTGCATATTTGTATAGTTTTTGCTGATTGAGAATAAAGCTCTTCCCTTTGAGTCCAGGTGTTTCTGCCCTGCCTTCTGTGCTTTCTTTCTTTCATCCCCTCAATACATTCTTTAATATTTTGAATGCGGTCACGGTCTGATGGATCGGGCAAATATTAGAACATTCCTGCATGTGGGGGCAGATCTGTCAAATGTGACAAGGCCAAGGACGTGTAGACACTCTTTAAAAGACATTTTACCTAATGGAGTCTCTCTACCCTTCACACACACACACACACACTGATAAAAGACTTACTTTTTAACCATCTCTCCCTCTCAAGGACACACTGAACACAAAGGGCTCTTTTATTCCAGTCCAAACAGCCTAATGGAGACACTGTCATAGTCCCATTTCATCAACATGTTCTTGTTGCTGAGGAGAATGTGCGTCACTCTCTCTTGTAATTACTTAGTACTTGTGGACATTACCGTGACAAAACCAGGAAAAACCCTTAGGGTAATTAAGATGATGGTGTTGAATGTCACAAAGCGACAGTTTGGCTTTTTGGATTTATTTTTGATGTCAGAGCCAGAAATTTTTTCATCTCCGTGTCGAGTTGGGAGTTTTGGCAGTAATTGCCAGATTAAGCAGTAGCTCTTTTAAAACCTCTCTAAGGCGGGATGTCCTGCTGTCCAAGTTGTAAGCACCAGCAGAAGAAGTCAAGCCAAAGTCCAGTGTGTGGATGTGTTGAAAAGCAGATAAGTGGTGTAACCTGTCCAGATCTGATGCACGCACACGTCACCAGTGTGTGCAGGGCCAGGAACAGAGGATTAAGGGTTTCCCGACTTGCATCATGTGCTGCCAGTGTGAATTCCCCATGACCCGATGGATCACATAATCTGTATTTTCATTGCAAGTCATCAACAGTGTGTTCAGACTTCTGCATGAACTCAAAAACACAAAAAATCCAAACTTGATCCTTCACAGAGTAATTATTCCATACTGACCAGCGAACAAATGGGGGCCACTCAGAAGAATTAATATCGGACTTAGCAGCACTGTGCTGAGCTCTTTACTGTCTAATTTGTGGTTAAGGTTTTGCAGTCAGTTACTTTAATGTTTTTATTCAGCCACGCCATTGTTATCAGAGCTGTTTCCAGCTGTGCCATCCCCTCTAGAAAAACCCACACACTGCTTCGGCTCAGCAGACAGACGCAGTTTATGGATAGTTGGAGAACAAAGGAAAGCATTTGGAAACTCGAGACCCAGATATGTGTTGCAAGAGACAGAAAACAGAGCTAAATGTAAAGTGAACCTTTAATTTCGAGATATCAGACTGGTTAATGTGGCTCTGTGTCCATATGAATGTGTCCTGTTAAAAACTAAGCATTGTTAGCACGGGTCAGTGGCCTGGACACGGTATGTGTCGTCACTTGTTGACTGTTAGCTTGCCTTTGGCTCTGAAATCTCAAGAGAAATGTTGTCTTGAATCTGGTTGAATGCACTTTAAAGGTACTCTAGAGCTTTCTTAGAAGTGGTTGTTTACAGCCTGGGATTTTGTGTTGGGAGATGGTATCAGACCTCAGGAAGTCAGTTGGCTAACGCCTTGGTGTTTACACTGCAAAGTCCATCTTATGCCTCTCTGACCCATTTCTATGGCATGAAAACACGAAATAATCACTACTCTCACATTAATTACATTGACGAAAGCGTATAGTACTGACTTTATTTTACTCCTTTCGCTCCTTTCACTCCTTTTTGCTCTGCTTTAAGGTGTTAAATGAAAATGAGAAACATTCATCCTTCCAAAAATACCATGTCCTTCATCAAGTATGAACCAGTGGTAAAAATGTTCACAGCTGCCAGTGTGTCGGAATTTTATGTGAGCAGGACATGTTCATTTTGTTTAATTTTGAGTAAGATGATAGATCTCAAGTTCTACCTGTTGTTGGTCTCAGTTTGCATTTTTTTCTTCAATGTAGTCATTGTTTTTTGCCAGAGCTGGGATATATAGAAATTAATGCTCCGAGCATTTGGAACAAATCTGAGGAAACTTTTACCATTTACGTAAGGTTACTGTTTCCATGTCCATTCCTTACTCCCATGAACGCCAATCTTTTCTATTCATCTCTTTATTATGGTCAATTTTTTCAGTTGCTTGCAAAGCCAAGACAGCATCATTCTGTGTTTGAGTATAATGAAGCATGCCTTGTCCTCCTAGCACCGTCCACAGTTACAGGAAATAGCTGACAGCAGGAATGCTCCCTCTCTCTCCTCATCTGTCTCTATAGGAATCAGCTCCACTACTGGTTGGCTGGCTTCTTCATACAACAACTTCCTGTAAACAAGTCATGCTGCCAAACACCCTCCTATCCTCCACCTCTGATCTCTAGGGATCTCCATTTGACCTCCTTATGCACCAGAACAATTGCTTTGAGCCCTCTTGAAAGAGTCAGTGCTGCATTTGCTGGGGCACTGGCCTCTAGTTTGAAGGGAGATTTGAACTGCTGATCTAATATGAGATCAAGTCCAGGAAAGGCTTATCGTTCTGAAGATGCTTCTGTTTTTTCTTTACTGTGTGAACTTTTAGTAGTATTTAGAAGAGATGTTGCATTAAATAAAAACGATTGAATGACAATGAAGAAGTAACATGCTCAACAATATTCTACTGTTACCCAATTATATCTACGTCAGCGGATAAGTAACAAGAAATCAATGATTCATAGATGTGTACATGGTAGTATAGACACAGTGTCACCTTCAAATTGTGTCACAGAAGCGTCCTGACAAGACTATACGTACGCTCTTTGTCCCTATTGTCTTAATATGACCCATTTGTCACAGCTTGGTTTGGATTAAGGAAAGGTCAGGATTTAGGAACATTTAAAATACAACGTTTGGTTGGTCCCATCCATCTGCCCTGACCTCCTCTATGCACAGACATCTGCCTATATAACTACGTCATCTTTACAAAAAGCTCCACTTAGCATTTGTTGTGGACACAGTTCTTATTCTCTATGAATATACGTAGTGTTCTGCTGTGGATATGCTTTGTTCAGCCTCCGCAATGCGGCCTCTGCAGTCTTCAGTAACATTCTTCATTGCTTCCAGTGAAAATTCCATGTGAAATTTCTTGTTTAAACGAATGGATATTTTTCATGGTGTCCACTGTATTTTTTTCAGTGCGGTCTCTGGAAAAACATGTGTCTCTTGTCCTATAAAATATCCCAGAATCCACTGTATGTAGTTATTCTCAAACCACATATCAGCGTTGGCCTCAGAAGTACAGTATTCTGTACGACATCTCCCAATAAATAAACAAATGTTAAACGTTTCCATTTAGATGTCACTGTTTAATGTTTATTATGGGATATATTTCTGATGCTGAAAGGCACATTTTCTAGGCAGCAAACTACGCCAGAGGTATGCTTGGTTTGTTCAAAGTCATCTGCCATGTTTGCACTGAAGATTCAACAGAGCAGATGTGGTGAAGGGGATGCTTTTCATTAGCCTGCTTTATGAAAGGTTGTCTAGTGCAATAGTTCATCCTGTACTCCAGTGTAAGTCATTGATTAATACAAGAAGACTTAAGACTTGAGAGAACTTGTGTCAAGTGAAGTTAATATGAGGTTTATAGTAATCTTCAATCAAGTCCTGGAATCCCTGTAACAAATCTACTGTTATAGAAACGTGTTTTCACCCGTTCATACTATAGACCCGCATTAAAATAAAGCAGTAAGCAGAGCTGTGCTGCTTATTCAAATGTCATGAGTTCACTCTGTGAGCATGTTTGTTCCTGGGTTCTGGCTGTGGTTTAGAGGAATCTGGATTATCTGGTTTTTGATCTGACTCTGGATTATAGTTAAGACAGTATTTGATATATTGTGTTTCCTTTATTTGATAAATTTCCTAATAATACTCACTGACAAGCCCAACATCGTGTGAAGATCCGTTGATTGCGATATCTGTCCATTTGCTGAAACAGATGTAATGCAACAGCCGTTAAATGTTTCCCATCTTTGTGTTTGTTCATCAGGTGAGCAGGCGGTTTGCAGACAAACATGACTGCCAACAAGAGTTCGAAGGCTGTGCCTCATGCAGGAGGGGGTAAAGCTCCCCGGGACATCCCTGACAGGTCAGTGACACCTGGGACAAGGTGGACTGTCTGATGTGTACCTTCAGTCCTCTCATGAGGCTTCAGTTGATCTGTCCAAAATACTTCAGTCTTTTTCATTTTAATAAGAAAAAATTCATTTATCTTCACCAATGATGGTCTCATTATTTATTTATTTATTTTTTTTGTCTCGTGGGAAAAACAACAAATGATTGTCAGTCATGATTAGAGTTCCAAAGCTTTTGCAAGTATGATCCTGTTTCCTGGATAAGGGCCCCATCCACGTCTGAATAGTGAGTACTGAGCTGAAGCTTGTGTTAGCATGTTGAGAGCTGACAGTGTCCTGCTGGGAAAAGGGGAAACTGCAAATGTCGTGTGATATCTAGAGTTTTCATTCTTTCAGTTCACCTGCCTGTCCATTTTTACCGAGCTCAAGTGAATCCAGAAAATAGTTAAAAAAAACAAAAGATGTAGTGTGATGACTGATTCTGACCAAGGTGGCAGTGTGGTGGTGCTGCTACTGGTATTCTAATGTGTTAATGCTACTGTTTGAAAAAAAAAAAAAAATGCTACTGTTTGACTGGTTTCACTTGTTTCTCGTGCTGGTGAGGCAATACTGGTAAACACACACAAAAGACAATATTTCCTGCAGAACAGAACATAAAGCGACCTGTGGCTGTTGGTTTCTGTAATTGCTTGTGGCGTACTTGAGGCCTACTGGAGGTGCCAAACCACATCAATCAAAATGCAAATTTTGTGACATAATTCATGACATAATTTACAGTTCAATGTGCATGTTTACTACAGAGGAATACAATATTCCCTATAGTGTATATTTGATAACCAGTCCATGTCATTTACTCAAAAAGCTCTGTCACTGTTCCTCTCCCATGACAACTGTGCATTTAACCTGCACAGGTTTTAATTAAGTGAACTGGGATTGTTGAGCGTCAGCAGCTTGTGGCCTCCGTGGGCTCCTGTTCCTAGAGAATCTTGAACTGAGCTCATGAGACATGAGGCAAAGATACATTGCAGCTCCATGTTTTAACAGATGGAGAGGGTTTATTTGTGTTGGATAGTGCTACACAATGTATTCCCCACTCAAAGTAAGAAATTAAGCAGGGATCAGTTTCCTAGACAAATTATACCTGCATTCAACTTCATAGCCTCAAGAGGCACACATGGCAACATACAGCAATGCAATATCTGGGCTCGACTCTTGGTCTGGGGTCCAAAATAATACAGAACCATCTTTTGTGTATGTACTGTAAGACATGATCATTTTTTATATATCCAGAAATGCACATTCGTCTTATTTACTGAATCGTTCAAATTTTGCAGTTTTGTTCTGGATCAGTTGCAAATGAACAAGTGACAGATGATACATTTGTACAGATTGAACTGCAATGGAAGTGCTGGTTCTGTGAGCCGTCTCCTCTCTCCATCCTGGTCAGTAACGGGAAGTGGCTTGTGGTTAGCATGCCCTGCAAGCCTGAGTGGAACCCAGAGGCCAGGTTGTGACTGGCATCCAGCTCTTTGTACAGTACTGTATGTGTGGTCGGACCAGCTGAAGCTGACTAAACTGGGCTTATTTTTACAAGCGGGATCCAGACCACTGAAAACCCCTGAAGTTCCCCAAGCCCTGAATAGGCAGAAAATATTTGGTTTTCTGTCTAATTGAGAGTCCTTCATATTGTAGGAGTAATTCTAGCCAAATGAGGCCATCATGTCCTAATGAATATTATTCAGTCACCTACTTTACTTTTGCAGATGACAAAATTTGCTAGCGGTCAAACTAGTATCTTAGAAGACTCTTCATAACATAACGTAACTCTTAGAGGTGGAAGAAGATTTTTTACTTAAATAAATGTTCACACAAATCTCATTTAACTAAAAGTCTGCAAGTGTTATCAGTAACATGTAGTTAATATTATAAAAGTAATTAATGATTCATTACCATGTCTGACTGAGGTAGAGCTCATTTTACTCATTTTATGAACCGTCAGGTCACTTAATTGAGTGTATAACAATTCCTATTTACATTAGCATGATTTAAATTCCAACTCCACTAAAAACTAAACACAGCTGTTGGATAAATGCAGTAAAAAATATAATGTTTCCTTCTGAAATATTTCGAGCAGTAGTAGCATTAAATCAAAAATACTCAAGTATAAGTACAATAGAAGTGTTTGCTTTAGTACTTTAAATTTTAAATTGTCCTTGTTGCGTCACACCACTGTTATTAAGTGTCTACAGTACATACAGAACAAAGCACAAATGCAGTCAACATGGCGGCGTGCTAATATTTTCTTGTAGTCCTTTCATTGCTTGTCTGTTGTCACTTTGGTGAGCACAGAAACACGATTGCTGAGTTTGGTCTGTTTGCTACTAAAACATTCTTCAGTCATTCTACTTGGCACAGGTTTTGTTCGGAGATTGCCAGGAAAGCAGTGGGATTTAATTTGTTAGACAAATTCTAATAGCTCCCCTCTGAAACGCTGCAGCACATGCTGACTGCTGATTAACAACCGTATGCTCAGGAATGATTTTATTCACCGTGTGGTCTGTGTGAGTCTTTGTGGGTTTTAACTGTGCAGTGCTGGACAGTAAGTTCAGTGACAGTATAGAGGTATTTGTAATTGTTCTTCCATTTGATCCTGTCATTGAATATTTGCGTTATGGCTGTGATCACTGGCATGTATGGTACATACTGGCTGTAGTAGAACATTCAGTTCATTGGCTGAAACATAGTTGTACATATATGTGTTTATTAATGTATTTATTAACAACTTTTTTTTGGACACCAGCTACATCTAATGATTGACCATTTCAGTCATAAACATTTTAAATAGTGACAACCGCATTGTATTGCAACTGTATATTAATTAAAAAAATAATATGTGTGCAACACATTAAAGGTCGACACACTGCTCATAAATATTCACTGATGAGACTCAAAGCACAGCTTTTCCAAAATGTGTTTAATTCTGTTTTATTATTATTATTTAGATCTATGACTCAACAAAAGCTGGAGTTGTGTTTTAGGAGCGGATTGTTTGCAGTGGCAGATACGTGTATGGGTTGAGATTAGGACAGATGACGAAGTTCTTTGTTGGCCTTGTAAAAATAATTTGTTTACTTTTCTAAAAAAAATCACTGCAGCATAATTTTTGGAAACTTATTAACTTGGGGACCGATCGTATCTACGTGAGGACATACTAACACGAATACTTTGTTTTTATATATATGAGAATGAGTGATTACAAAAGCAAAACTATTTTCACATGAAGTGTTTTCTGACACAGTATCATGTTTGGTTGTTCTTGGCTAAATCATGTCCACCGAGTTCATATATCAGCCCATATATTAATCACAACATTGCAAGCATTTACATTTTCAATTAACTGTAGAGCACTAGCCATCAAGTCAGAAAAAAATAGTTCAGTCTTGAATTTTCATATTCCTTCAAGGAAAGTAATATAAGATACATCCATCGTGCTCTTAAAGCTCAAATCTCCGACCTGCTGTAAAAGTCTCTCCACCCTGGAGCAGGAAGAATGAAACTAGGGAAGGGCAGATAGGTGTGAAGCCGGATCTGTCCCAACCTGCATTGTTGTATTACACTCTGCTGCCCTCAGCTTCCTCCTCCCATAACTCTTGTTATTTTAACCACGACTATGACATCAGATTTCCCAGTGCTTCACTTTCTCAAGAATTAGTCACATCATGAGAAGCTGCACCTATGACTATGAGTGGTAGAGTAGTGCGGCGGTGGATGTATGTTGAAATTTTGCCTTTCTGTGGAAATACTAAAGGAGGTGAGCTCTGGGAGAAAACTTGTGTGCATGTGGTAATCGATGACAGAGTCAGCAGTGAGAGTGGGACTACAGCTGCGCATACTATCTCTTAGCTTCAGGGATCAGTGGAGGCTTTGAGGCCCAGATAGCAGCGGTGAGGCTTCGACAGGTAAGAGCGTAAATCTTGTTTAGGCATTCTGCTTTCTGTGTGAGATCCACGCTGATTCTCCTCAAGTTATTGGATTATGTGGAAGAATCCACAGTGGCATTTTAATGTAGTCTGTATTTCCTTTGGCCTTTATTTTGATCTCATGCTGCGAAGGACAGAATATTTTCCTGTGGTTATTCTAAATACGTAGCTCAAGTTTTCGTTCTGTCTTTGATCTTGGAAATTCATTTAAACCTTTCAGCTGATTCCTTACAGTTTTCTCTCACGTGTTCCACGTTGGGTTTCTGTTACTTTTCATTCTGTGCATGCGGTAGGGTTGGGCAGACTTTTTGGCGTTTTTTATCACTTGCCTCTTTTTGCTTGTTAATGTTGGATTCTTAACAGAGAATGCTTTGATTACATCTCTTCACACTTTCCTCTGTCTTGTTTTAGGTGCCAGTCTACATCGCCGTGTCCTGCTCTCTCTGCCAGCCAGGGCCAGGGCCAGCAGCCCCTCCTCAGCGACAGTGAGAACTCTGGCAAGCAGAGTCGGTACGTCAGGACAGACGGCAGGTTCCTGTTACGTGCTGGACGGAACAGCAAGACAGCGAGCCTGTGCAGTGGTGCGTCGCTCGCAGGTGAAACCGAGACCCAAGGCCGTCTCACGAAGTCAAAGAGCATCAGCTGCCTGGACAACAGGCTCTCTATCTACAAGCCCCCATCTCAAACCAGGTCCTGTCAGGAGAGTCAGAGTGTCCAGGAGCAGAAGGAGAATCAAGGGGATCTCGCTGCAGGTGATGGACATAATGGTCGGCCCCTGAGCTGGAGTACACTTTCACTAGGACCTTCCTCTAACCAAGGCCACAAACGTACCCTCTCCCTCACCCGCTCAGTAGTAGGTGTTCCCCCAGCAACAATCCGCAAAAAGATCTCAGAATGGGAGTGCAGAAGGGTAACTCTACCTAGGATGAGCTTGTGTCTGGATAAAAGAGGAGGCGAGCGCGTAGGCGGTAGTGAGGGCTGCCCAAGCCTCCTCTCTTCTCCCTGCAGCGAGAAGACTTTTGACTTTAAGGGAGTCCGCAGGATGAGCACAGCGTTCTCTGAATGCTCCTACACAGAGACGGAAGAAGAGGAAGGGGTCCCAGACAAAGATGGCCTCGGTCGCTTTCAGAAAAGGATAAGTAAGACGGAGTCCTCAGGGACATTTGTGCGTTCCCTGTCTGCTCGCAAAGAGACGTCAGCAGTCCTCAACAGGATACAAAAGATTGAGCAAGCCCTGAAGGAGAATCCCAGCCCACTCCCTCCACGATACCTGAGTAACTGCTACGCTCCTGACAAGACAAGACAAAAATCCTTTTTGATAGGTGATGACCTGGACAGTACATGCACCAGTAAGCGCAGCAGCATTTGTTCAGTGGCCACTGAACCAGATGTTGTTCTGGTGTCTGATAAGCTCTCTAAACTCAGACAAAGGTTCAGTGTGAGCTCAGCCAGGTCCGAGAGCCCAGAACCACCCAGCCAGCAGACAACAGTTGGCACACCAGTCAACCCCTTACCTAAACCCAAACGCACTTTTGAATACGACGCCAAACGGGACCAGACGGTTGTTTTGCCAGCCAATGGACTACCTCCAGACAGAGCCTCTGAGTCTCCTCCGCCTCTGCCCTCAACCCCTGCACCTGGCATGACACGAACGGCCAAGACCGAGGGGGGCACCCCCGTGAGACTCCAGGACAGGTGAGGCAAAAACATCTGCTTACTATGTGTCTCTATCACTGAGGTGAAAATGCGTGATAACTGGTGCAGTCAGCTTAACTACAGTTAGCAGTGTCTGTTTGTTCGAGACATTTTCATGAATCACCCGCGTCTATGACTATGAGATTGTCTCCTTTGAGGTCTTTTTTTTTTTTTTCTGAGGAACTTTGTAGCGTCTTTGAAATTCTTGTAAAGAATTTTGACCGCTGATTGTGGCTGCTTGCTTTGTTGATGTTCATGTTTAATAAGTAACTGATTACTGTGTCTGGTTGCAGTGCTTAGTTTGCTTTAGTGAGGATTCATGGTTTCCAGTGAAATGTGAAGAGCTCTGTTGTTTTTGCAAATTCTGCAGCTTCGGCTGAGAACAATTCCCCATGAATGTTGTTACCATAGGTTTATTGTGTAGGAACTACCTACCCAATAAAATCTGCTAAACTAAAAATAGCGGATTTTATTTTATTTTATATATATATATATATATATATATATATAGTTTACAGTTAGTTAACATTTGATGCTTGATATATTCCAGAAACTAATTCTGGAGTGACTTACCAATTTGTACATACTTATAGAAAATCAATATTTTTTACCTACTAACTAACAGCATTTACAGATAAATCAAACATGTGTTTAATGAATCTTTTTTACTCAGTGCTACTCTTTTGTAGCTCTCGGGGTCAGGCGTACTCAGTATTTTGTGTGAGGGTGGGGCGTCTTCACATCTTCTTTATGTGAAACGGGCATGAAATCCTTTAACATCCATCCCTTGGACTCTGTGTTTAACATTCCTGTGGCTCCAGCAATTTCAGACCAGGCTTAAAAGCCACAAGCTGTCGATGGCGCGACATGACCATACTGTAGATCCCTGCACTAATGTAGCTCAGCAAACAGTTTCTGCAGTGCTTTGACATGTGATGTGTGCCTGACACTGTACAGAGAACACTCAGAAATAGTAAGAGATCTGCATGTTTACTTGTGACTAATCCGAAGTTTCCTCGTGACCGGAGCACATGCTGATTGTTGAGTTTTTTTTGTTTTATTATTAATACTTATAATGTAAGGATTTTATTTATTTATTTGGAAGAAAGAAACAGTGACTTGGATTTGCGATAGGAATGCTAGAGGAGCCTTAGCCACCTGTTCAGTGTTTCTCAGTGTCACTGCGAAGGTTTGAAGTAAAACTGACTGCCTGGACTATTTTTAAAACCAACTTTATTTTTCCTGTCTTCTCTTATCTGGATTCTTATCTAGATTATCTAGATTCTTTAAGTTATACACTGATGCTTATCGGTTCTCCTTCCCTGTAATTTTGTGTGTTCGACTATTCCATGTCTTGGTCTATTTCAGCTTTCTTCATTTCTGTCTAGGGAGTCGTGCGAGTCGGAGGATGCTGCAAGCTTGCCGTCTTCATATCCGTCCTCACCCACGGAGAATGGCGCACTGACCAGAGACACACGGAGTCGACCCAATTCCAAAAGCACTTTAGAGGAGAATGCCTATGAGGACATAGTAGGTAAGCACTCTGGTTTGCTAGCTTTGAATACAAGAAAGAGACTCTGGTTTCTGTGCCACTCTTTCAGTTTTATGTTAAAATGATAATTTGATCAAAGAAGATTTATCAGAAACTGATATTATCCTTGTGAATCTTATTTTTGTGTCAAAAGGTGACAACCGTTTTCTAGCATGCTTCTTGAATGTGCATATTTTCTGGTTTTCTATATCTATCATAGATAGACTGGTGGTAGGCTAAAACAAGGGAGCTTATATGTCAGCATTGCCTTCGGGAAGTGGTGGATGGTATTTTTGACTATTTTATGGAACTATAAAAAAAAAAAAAAATCATCACTTGCAGTGATAAAAGATTTCGGCTCCTACAGCGAGACAGTGGCAAAGTTTGGTTGGTGTTTTACAGAGATCTGGATGAGGTGGATGAAATTATAGCAGTAGGCTCCAAATATTTATCATGCATATTGTGTATTTATACTTTTATGACTGTATTTTGCTCAGATAACACCAGATGTAATATAAACTGTAAGTAGTAATGCTCAGCTTTAACAGTTGGCGGCAGTCCCCTGTATTTAAAGATGGTAGACGGTATGATATCGAGGCTAAAAGTTATGCGTAACCATGGGTGCTGCCCCTTTGAGTGACAGATGGGTGGCCTCACACGTTGCTAGATGCCACTTTCCTGCTTCAGGTTCATTCACACCCCACCACTTTTGAATTAGCCAGGAGTCAGGCACTGCCATGACCTTCAAAATCACTCCTCAGGAATCCTGTGAGGGATGTCGCTAACGGTTCATCCATTTTTATATACAATCATTGCATCAGAACCTTCTACAAAGACTACATACACTCATCATTTGACCACTTTAAATGCAACAGCGGCTTTTGAAAGAAACAGTAAAAGGTCTCAGGGACTCACATTGTGCCATGATCGTGAGGGTGACTCCTCCTCCTGCATCTGCCCCATGTGAAATCTAAGGTATAGTAGGAGCACTCAGCCTGAACTTAAGATTAATGGATAACATGTGGCTGTGAAGGCTGTATTTGATAGTCTGGTTATCTACATTTTTCACACGCTGCTACCCAGTACTCCCCAAACACATGTTCATAGACAGAGAAGTAGAAAACTCACGGCACGCTGTACATTTCACAATAAACACGATCAGGATCAGTAGTTTGTTTTCTGAGATAATGTGTGTATGAAATGCTGGACACGCTGAAGAGCCAAATTCCTTTCCACCAGCAAATGACCTCCGGCCTTCTGCCCAGCTCAGTTGCCAACTCCCCCGGTACATATTTAATGTGGTGAAAATGTGTGTCAGTGTGAGTGCAGGCTTGCGATGAGGCCTGGATTTCACATGCACGAAAAACTTTTCACACTGTGGAATACTTTTCTCGATAAGTGCTCAATGATGACCAAATAAGGGCTAGATTTTTCAAAATAAACAAACCCAACATTATCGCTTTTTAATGGAATCAGGGATCTGCCTAAACCTCACAAGCTTTGTTTTTTTTGTTGTTTTTTTTTTTGGCTGAAGATGTGCGGTAGAGCATCAGGGCATGACAGATTTTCATGTGAATCCCAACAAAGCCCCCATTGTTCATCCAGCACTGTTGAGTGTGTAGTCTGCAGCTTTGCAATTCACTTTTGCCCAGCTTAGTTAGGTCTTGACAAAGACGTTGTTTCTGAGTAAGACTGAAACTGCTCAAGCAAAATCTGTTAAACTGAAGTTCTACAAGAGGAGAGTGAAGGATTTCAGTACAGACTACTACTACTGCAGCACTACGAAGTGGTTCCAGGTCTGATGATTCATTTAAGACACAGCCACAGCTATAGGAAACGCATATTTTTTTTGCAGTTATTATAACAAGCATCTGAGGCAGTGAACCACATGTCCCAATCCACTTTCTTAAGTCTGGCCTCGTTTTTGGCACTGTGCTAGACGACAGATGTTTACTCCAAGACATTTGTAACCTGTTTCACAGGTTTGTACACTGGCATGATAGATAGTGTTAGGGCATTATTATTATTAGGGCACTATTTAAGTGCTTGTGTAGTTGATAAGTGGAGTGCCATTGAGTGATGTGTTTACGGGCAGATGAATCATATCTTGTGCCCCGGTGACACCATGATTCAGCTGTCTGCCTTTGTGAATAAATCTTTGAGACGATCTGGTACATGTGAAGAGTGATTTAGTAGTTACACCCAGACAATTACATACACAGATGCACCTATTATTTTGTGCACGAGATACTGTGCATTCTTTCACATAACATCTCCAGAGCGATCATAAACGATGGAAACACTGTGTGGTTTACGGTGCTGTCAAGTGTTCTTGCAAACTATAACCTGTTTTTCATCTCTTGCACATTGCTGTTTGGAACAGTGTCTACTGTAGCGCTCTGCTTTGTAGGGCTAGTCGATACAGATGCCGTTGGTATAGTTTGTCCTGTGCCTCACCCTTCACAGAAAGGCCTTTGTTAACGCAAAAATTTACAATTACAATGCACCGCTGAGGTGTGTCCACTCCTTGCATAATACTGAGTGTCTGGGAGTGTGTCAGCGAGTGATGTGGATGTTTGTAATCAGAGGAGTAGATTAGTACCCTCCAGTACATAAGCAGCTGTAAAGACATATCATTTTCCCAGCAGGCTGTCATTACAGTATTGCTCCAGTTTAATGGAGTAGCAGCGCAACGTGGGGTCAGATTGAACCCTCTTATTCTGCTCCTCAGCTTTAATGATGCTCAGAAAATTACTCCCCTAAGCCAATTTGCCGTGTGACTTAACTCAGCGTTCTGAAGGCGGTGTACGTGTCTGTGTATGCATGCATGGGTGTATGCACAGGTTCAATAATTAACCTACAAATAGATAACCGAACAAAGCTCTGGCTCTATTTCAATCTTAGGTGTTTAAGAAACACATGCTCATTGTTTGAGAAGCAGAGTTCATCACGTTTTAAACTAATGTCCTCAGGAAGAAGGAACACAGCTACCAAATCGATTCTTGTTTGTTCAGCCTCTCCTGACAGATAACACTGATTTTCTTTCTTTTAAAAGTTCCCTTCATGCAGTTCGACGCCATCTGGCTCTGTTTTTATTCCTCACTGTGGTTTCTTCTCTTTCTCACAACCTTTTTCAGACCCTGCCAAAAAGCTATTCTCAGAGCACACGTCTAAATAGACATTGAACTGTGCCGTTACACAAGTTTTCTCTTTATTGAAGTTGGTCCTCTGCCAGGTGACATCACTGGGAGCTTTGCTCTGTAATGTACTTTCCTTTTCTATAGAGCAGTAGTCTGTAGTCAGTAGTGAATAACTGAGAGAACTATGTACGAATTATCTGTTTGTTAAATCTTATTGCTCACACCTTATTTGAAATTCCACATAATGTTGTAACTTACTTGAAAGTAGCTGAAACACGCAAAAATATACACTTATACACTTACACACTAGTGACAGGAAAACTAAAACGCATAACATTGACCATCTTGTGACAATACAATGTTCTGCAGGGAAACCGTTGGACCTGGTGGATGTTACTCAGACATGTAGCACCTGAACCCCCCACCCCCCTCCCCCCCATAGCAAATACACAAAACACTCTGACGAGTCACAACTGTTTGGAGGCAACAAGAGAGACCTACACAATATTAGGAAGGTGGTCATAATGTTATGCCTGATTGGGGTACCTAGGCATATGCTGCATACGTCTTGAAACTGTCTTTCTAATTATATATTCAAACAGTAATAGAAACACTGAGAAGAAGACCCACTTATCATCTCTCACTGCAGACAGTGAGCATGCCTGGACAGTGACTCACCAGCTGTGTTTCCGGTGTGTGTGTCCAGAAGTTTCAGCTGGGTCCACTGGGGCCTGTGCGGCCCGGTGCCAACAGAAACTGTTGTGGAAAAAAAAAAAAGGCAGTTGACTTGGAATGACCTTTGACTTACCTTTGTGATTGATCTCTTTTTGGACTGACCACAGAGAGGCCGTTATGTGCCCCTGACACCCTCTGCTGCCCTTTGTTCACCCTCTTTGACTCCTTAGCCTCATCTGTCTTCTGTCAAAACAACCTCTGTGTATGAAGATTGCTAGCTTTACTGCTACCGTTACATACTCACTTCATCCCCACAGAGAAGGAGAATCCATACGAGGATGTTGACCTGAAGCGGAAGAGTTTGGGTCGGAAGCCTGGTCTGTCAGAAAGCAGCAGGTCTTGGAGCACTATGGACCGGAAGCTGAACTCTCCACCGCAGGTAAGTCATAAGCCTGCTCGGATCAGCAGCACAGATGTAAACATCTGATGTATTTCCCCATGGTAACGTACGTCCACTCTCTTGGTGTGAGTGCTGAATCCTGGATAAGATCTCTCAAAGAATCTCACACCTCATTTGTGTCGCTGCAGGAAACAGTTTGACATGTTTAGACCAGGCGATGTTCACAGAAAGGCCCATCTGCAGATTTGGCTTCCTCTATTCAACACTGAAACATGTTTCACTATAAAAATAACGCGAAGGGGGTTTTGGTCAATACTGATGCAAAACAATCCTTAAGCTGCTACTTTGTAATGAAAACAACAGAAGAAGAACTGCTGAATCTGTTTACAGTGCTACCAAACAAACTCATGTTGTTCTCATAAAGAAGACCATCAATAAGTGGATTTTTTTCCAGTTTTTGTTTCCGATCACCCTGTAAGCAAATCACATCTGCTTTTATGCTGCACACAGCGGCGTTTTCTGCACAACAGAAAGACGCAAAGGTGACGCCACTGGAATAGTTTTAATTATAATAATAATCATATATAAATAATTAGATGTTTATTTTAAATTATTTATTTATTTAGAAATCAACCATTCTTTTTTTGAAGAAGCATTTTCAAAGAGATCAGTGCTGACCTCCAAAAATACAATGTACTTTGTGTTTGTTGGTTACGCAATAAAAGTCATGCTGTGTTTTCCCGACTGAATGCATTTTATGTTCAGTACACTTAAGATGTCGTTGTACAGAGAGAAACATAAGAATTTATAACAGTGGAAAGGGTAATACTGGTTTACATACAGTCACGATCTCATATACGTTATTGTGCTTTGGTAAATAATAACCATTAATCTGTGTGCTGTAACTAACTCTAAAAGCTGTAGGATTGATAACGTGTAGTAAACTTTCTGTATTCTTTCCTCTGTGATTAGTTGCCTTCCAAACCCAGCAGCCAGTCCCTTCGTCTCCCTGGTCCCAGTGACAGGAAGAGCCACCGGTTGTCACAGTTGTCCAAGCGCTACAGCCACGATGAAATGCTGCTCCATCCCCAGATCGGTGTGTCAACATCGTCTTGTGGCCTGCTGGATAATAGTCTCTGTAGCGGCAGTGATACCATGGCCTCGCACAGACACTGGAGGATCCCCAAGGTACACACTGCTGGATCCTACACAAACACCTACACTAAGTCCTTGCAGATCTCTGACCGTGTTGTCTTTCCGCTCCTGCTTCACAGACGAGCTCAGGTTTCTGAGTCAGACTCGGAGCAGCTCGGGATCACTTGTAATTCCTAAGTTTAGAAAAAAAGATTTTTTAAAACGCAGTGACTTGACGCATGTAATTACTGTACAAATTTCAGCCCTTTCTCAAGAACTCCTCTCAAAGCCTTTCAGTGTTATTTTTCTAACCCCTAACACACATGCAGAGTATTATGCACTTGATATTTTTGGCCAGGTACATCCCTGCTTCCTCTATACTTAGGATCAAAAGAAACAAAAGTTTAGTTTCCTCACAGAGAATTTCCTCTTTGCTCTGTTTATAGCTGGTCCAGAGGATCAATTCCATTTACTGCACTAAACGTGGGAAGAAGAGGCTGAAGAAGCTGTCCATGTCCAATGTTGAGACTGCATCTTTGAGAGGTAAGGGTTTTCTTTATTCCCTTAATCCACTGGCCAGATGAGTGTGTAAATATTTGTGTCTCAGCCGCCCACACAGAATTCTCACTGTGTCCCTCTTGTGACATGAACGCATGTTTGTGAAACTGCCCTCTGACCCATGGAAAACCTTCTTGTCTGTGTAATGTCTGCCTCTAGATGACAACAGCGAGAGTGAGAGTGACTCTGATGACAGGTTCAAAGGTGAGTGACAGCTTTCACACTGCCCTGGAGAGGTGCTATATTTCTCTTAGCTCTTTACTTTTCTCTTGGAGGTGTTTCTCTCTGTTCAGAATTTAGCAAGTGACCCCGGCTCGACCGGCCAGACCTCAAAAATGCAACTGAAACATTTGCCGTATTTGCAAATTGTCACTAGAACATACACCATTCATTACATGTCTAAATGCAATAAGAGGAATAAACTGATTTAGTCGGGGTTTCACCCTGTGTTCGACTCTAAAGTTTCATAGTGTTGGTAAATATGTGCAATAATATAATATTTCATTTCCTGACAGCCTGGAGCTAGATACCACGTGAGCTTTGGATTTTTATGCTGTACCATGAATCTTGTGTGGATGATGTTTGTTTCCCTCCTCAGCTCACACCCAGAGGTTGTTAAAACTACAGTCCATCCTCCGACGAGCCCCTAGCTACCGTACACTGGAGCTGCAGCTCATTGAGTGGCAGGAGAGAGAGCTCTTTGAGTACTTTGTGGTTGTTTCTTTGAAAAAGAAACCCAGCAAGAACTCCTACTCCCCTGAGGTCACATACCAGTTCCCCAAGGTAAAACTCATAACTGAATCCTGCTGCTGGTTCCACCTGTTGTACCTGGCATGGGCTGAATTGTTTTTACACATCATGCACAAATTAATGTGTCAGTGCACCTCAGATATTCACAAGGAACTGTGTTAGGCGTATCAGCTCTGGAGTCAGATACACTGCACAGATACAGATCAGGCATAACATGACAGGGCAGTTTAGGAACAAGCACAAAAACAAAACATGAAAAACAGCACAAGGTGTTGACCTGGCCTCCAAATTCACTAGATCCCAAACTGATCAAGTATCTGTGGGATGAACTAGAATAAGCCTGATCCACAGAGACCCCTCCCCTGAACCCAACACAGGAGACCTGCATGATATTAGGAAGGTGGTCATAATGTTTTGCCTGACTGGCGTATTGCACTGTTGAATGTTTTCCAAAGCTGAAGTGGTTTCCACCACATCATCACTATAATTTAATGGCTTTTAAACGTGCTTGCTGTGAGTGTTATAAGAGTTATTAGAGGCCTTTTCCCCACAGTTATCATAAAATAATTTAAGCCACAAATACAAATTCACACTGTGAGGGCCTTTTATTAAGTTAAATTTTCAACAGCAATGTCCACAAGACACTAAATGTATTGTTGGTTTAATGAGGAGACTGGGGGGAGCAAAAGTTTAACCTTGAATGGGAGAAACATTAGTCTGGATATTTATAGGTCACTCAGACATCCTTGGGGATTTTTAAAAAGGGATGAGAGTGTCATCTGAAGGAGAATGAACTCCTCTCCTCTCCTCTCCTCTCCTCTCCTCTCCTCTCCTCTCCTCTCCTCTCCTCTCCTCTCCTCTCCTCTCCTCTCCTCTCCTCTCCTCTCCTCATCACAGCTGGAAAGGCCCACCAAGCAGATGAGGGAGGCAGAGCAGAGGCTCAAAGCCATTCCTCAGTTCTGTTTCCCAGATGCAAAAGACTGGAGTCCTGTCTCAGAATACAGCAGGTATGGTCGGGAACCTCCCACATAGGATCAAATTCATTGTACTGCAGCTGCAAGGGATTTAATACATCTAGTTTCACTATACTTTCTGTGATGTGTATATTGACCTTTTTGTGTAAAATCAATAGGTTTTAGCTGTTACAATATGCAATATTGACAAAAGTGTGAAATATGATTATTTCAAACTTCCATTTCCCCATATTCTGAAACTACAGTGTTCTTATCAGTAATTATTTTCCGGCGCAGGTTATATTTCAAACACCTCCACCCTTTTTTTCTTTTTTTTTTTTTGCCAGCGTGTAGGAAAATAAACATTTATCTACCTAGTGCACCTGCTACACTATTGCATAAATGTGAAATGAGGCCAGGGCCAACAGGAAAGTGCTGTGCAGTCCTAATTACGTCCTCTGCCTGATCCCCTCGTGTGTGTACATTTGTTTCGTCTACAGCGAGACCTTCTCCTTCATGTTGACTGGAGAGGACGGCAGCAGGAGGTTTGGGTACTGCAGGCGCCTGCTGGTGAGCCACCGTTCAGTTCCTCATCATCTACTCCCTGTTCACACCCTGCTGAGCCCCGTTTGTTGTGACAGGCGTTCCTATTCGAACGTGATGCAGTCTTCCTGTGGCGCTGTTAACGTGTTGCATCAACATGCGCTGTGGTAACAGGAAAGGAATCATTAAAAAAAAAACAACAACAAACAAAACAGTACAAAGCTGAACTGGGCGTGAAACCCTTTTTAAAAATCTGTGGAAAAAATATAGATGCTGAATAAGATTGTCCCACTTCCTGTTGTAGCAGCAGATCCGCTTCAGTGTAGAAGAAAAAACAAGTCTGAAATGATGAACATCTAAACTACACATAGGAACGTGGATTTCTGTCTGCTATAAAATGCCTGAAAGTATATAAAAATGTATTGTGGTCCTATATTTAATTACATTTATAAATCTGTCACCATAAATGCATTTTTAATTTGAAATAATCACATGTGAATCTTAAAATATGGAAATAACTACGTATTATCTGAAAAGTGCTGATGGTGATAGTTAGAAGATGCATAACAAAAATATCCTAATTGAGGATAATAACCCAGCGCTCAGTTTCTCAGTAGAGGCAAGACAAAGAGAAACCATGAAAAATCCAAACTTTGTCATTCTGGAGCGTTTCCTCTCCATAATGAGGCTGGGGAGGGCTTTGAAGTGAGCTTCCCATTTAGTTTGTGGGTAGAGAGCATGACTGTGTGGGATTCCGCGAATGTGGTGGTGATTTTGTTCACCATTCGGTATTTTGGAGTTTATGTTACTGCAATGTGTATGCAATTCTTTGTCTGACAAAAATGTTCCCGACTCCGCTCTCAGTTGCGCTTGATGTGCTCTGTTGATCTGGGATTCCTCCTGACAGAAACAGATTTTAATGAAAGTACTGTCGAGAGAGAGAGAGAGAGAGAGAGAGGTGAGCAGCTCCCCTCCAGTAACTTTGTTTCCTCCCTGCTGTCTGTCCAGCAGTTGGCAGCAACCGAGCATTCCTGAGGACTTGAATCAAGCTCCACATAGTTGATTTAATCATCCATTTGGAAAAGCGGAGGAGAAACAAGAGGAGAAAATTGTATACCTAATATGGACAAGTGGATTGGCGTTGAGTGCCTGTATTTCTTTTGTGTCTACGCTGTTTGAGCGTCTGTGTCTGTGCCTCCGCCGCTTTGAGGCGCATAATGGACTATGAGAGCACAGAAGACGGTAGATATGATCAGCAGGGCCAGATAAAGCACCTGTGTTTAGAAAGGAGGTATCCACATGAAAGCCTTTCACCTCAGATTGAATTAAAGACTTCCGCTACAACTTATCTTCGTGCTATGTTATCGCTGTGTGCCCGTCGTGATGGCATTTCCATGAAACTTCATACTGTATATTTGAGTTCATATTTATTTTACACACCGGGGTATTCAGCCTGAGAGCAGAGAGGTATAAAGTGACTCTGTAGGAGTCTGAAGACTAGCCCTAATGAGATCATTATTTTAGCTCGGGCTTTGCAGACTACAAATCTCCAGAAGTGTTACAAATTGTTGTGCTTGAATGATGTGAACGGTTACCAGGCAGAGAGGCTCAAACAAAAGGGCAGCTGCAGTAAGGGATATGCATGATCCAGAGATTTGGAGGCTTGACTTAGCTAAACGTCCTCATGTTATGGCCTCTGCAGTTTCAATTTATAATCCGCTTCTTACACTGTACGTACCCTAACTTAATGGAAATGTAATCCTATACGGCTCGTTGGTTTTCAGAGTATTTGTGTATGTATCTCTTCATGTGCAATCAGTCTGTGTTTTTTTTTTTTTTTCTTGCAGCCGACTGGGAAAGGACCTCGCCTTCCTGAGGTGTACTGTGTCATCAGCAGGCTGGGCTGTTTTGACTTGTTCTCTACAGTGAGTTCAGTCTTGTCCTCCAGCCCCACACACATGCATGCGCGCACATAAAGAGAAAGCCAGCTACAGCCTGCTAGCTGTATGTGGTGCTGTAACTGTGGTTAACCCGTTTCACAGCTGAAGGAAATGACTTTCAGCAGAGCCTCTATGCCTGTTCATGGGTAAACCTTATTCCGGTCTCTGTGTTTTTCATTTCCCAGAGTGATTGTTTCCTTTACGTTTGTCCCACTGCTGCTAACTCAGAGCAGAGCAATCACTCTGTTTCACTTTTTCAGCCTTATCTGATTACTTTATTAACTCAAAGTGAGTGAATCCAGACTGTTGAAACAAGGCGGCTGCTATATGACATGAAAATAACACAGACTCAGACACTGTGCATACACTATGTGCTGTAATCATTGTTAAATAAGTAGGGCTGTGTGTAACCCTGGGAGACTTCATGGGAGCGGTTTGATGAAAAACCTGAAATCTGCATTTATTAGACAAGTTAAAAAGGAATAAATCCACCACTTAGCACTTAATTTATGAACAACTTATTACCAGTGCCAAAGATTGTCTAGTTTTTAGTCATATGATATTTTAGGACCTTCAGCACGTACCAGAACAGAAGATAGCAAGGGAACGGTTCAAATGTCTGAACTCTGAGAACAGAACAGCAGCAAACCTCTGATAAAAAAGAAAGGAGTATTGCTTTCATAATTGCTCTCACGATAAAGGGGGATGGCAGAGTTTGATTTCACATGGACTATGTGTGAGAGGGAGACACACAAACACAGAGATGGAGAGAAGTGGGATGATATCATTTCAACTTTCCAGACAGGAGGCAGTTTGGACCAAAACAGTCAGAAAGACACACTGGGTGGAATTTTCCAATCACAAAAGCATGGAAATAGATATTTTTCAAAACAAAAAATGAGCTCTTGACAGCTGTAAGTGCTCAGATACATAAAAAAATATTTCAATGCATTGTCGCCATTGTAAATAATCGTGGAGCTTATTTGATTTGTGCACAGTTGAGGTTTATTTAGCTGACATATTTAAAGAAAACTGTCTTTTTCCCTTGCTCAGATCCTGGATGAGGTAGAGAGACGGAGAGGCATCTCAGCAGCACTGGTCTATCCCTTCATGAGGAGTCTGATGGAGTCGCCCTTTCCTGCTCCAGGGAAGATTATCAAAGTGAAGACCTTCCTGCCTGGCGCAGGAAATGAGGTCAGAGTTTCTGGCAAAGCAAAACACAACTGCTTTGTTTTTCGCTGCTTTGAGTAAACCAGACCTGATGCGTGGTTCTCTGTCGTCCTGCAGGTCATCGAGCTGAGGCGGCCTACCGACTCCAGACTGGAGCACGTGGACTTTGACAGTCTGTTCAGATGCCTCAGCGTACGGCAGGTGATAAGAGTCTTCGCCTCACTACTGCTGGAACGCAGAGTCATCTTTGTGGCTGATAAACTCAGGTCAGTTTTATGCCACTCTCAATGCTCTGAGTCATGAGTTTCATGTTGTGAAATGTTGTGATGTAGTGGATGATGTAGAGGATGATGTAGTGGATGATGTAGAGGATGATGTAGTGGATGATGTAGTGGATGTTTTCATTATCTAAACCCTCTGTAACGATTACGGAACAAGAATACAGATTATACAGATTATGTTATTGACAGTAGACAAGTTGTTTTGTTTCAGTGTGTGAAATTTGCTCATTAAGACTTTTTTACTGTTTGAATATATAATTAAAAAGACTGTTTCAAGACATGAAATATGCATCATATATTTAGGTGCACTGATCAGGCATAAGATTATGACCACCTTCCTAATATTGTGCAGGTCTCCCTAAAGCAGTTGTGACCCATCAGAGAATGGACATGGTCCTTCTGATGGTGTCCTGTGGTGTCTGGTAACAGTATGTTGTTAGTGGGGGTCTCTGTGGATCATCTCACAGATACTTGGTCAGTTTGGGATCTAGTGGAGGCCAGGTCAACGCCTTGTACATGTTTTTTGAGTTGTTCCTAAAAGGTTTTTGTGTGTTTGTGCATCAGGCTGCATCCTGCTGGGGATGGCTGTTGCCATCAAGGAGTGTCATTGCTATGGGGTGGTGGGGGTGGGGGGGGGGGGGGGTCTGGTCTGGTCTGGTCTAGGTGATTGGTTCATATCTAAGTAACATCTACATGAATGCCAGGTCCAAGAGTTTCCCAGCTGAACACTGAATTGTCACAAGATGGTCGATGTTATTCACTTCTCCCGTCACTGGTTGTAATGTTTTGGCTGATCTGTGTTTTTTATAGAAATGTAGCATGTTGCCATAAATATTTTAGTGTCCACACCTAGGAAAACCTAGGTACTGGAAAGGGGTCCCATGACATACTGGCAGCTCGAGTGTGGTACTGACCAATTCCACTGCTAATAACTGAATGGCTATCATGAATGCAGTGACCATGACGACAACTAGTACGATTGTATAGACTGTCATCGGACTTTGTTGTGTGAGCTCTAGTAGCTGTGACGTCTGTAGAAGATCTGCTTTTCAGAGGAGTTAAGTACAATGTACTGTATTGAAAAGGATAATTAGCAGCTTCGTCTAAACTGTCCTGCTCATGAACAAAGCAAAGCTCTGACTGGGCGTGACGCAATTAGAACAATGTTTATTGAACACCCTTTGGTTTTTTTGTAACACATGTAGCGGCATGATTGATGAAGAACTGCACTAAACACAGTGAAGACCTTGAAAGACGAAAAATTCAAACCAGCTCTTCCAGTCAAAACTGCTTTAATAAAGCTGGATGTGATGATTTGTGAGCCTTGAGTCGAGGGCTTTGTATCAAGGCAACCGTATGCACAACTAATCATGTGATCACATGAGTTCAACTAAATCTGTGGGGAGAAATGTGAGTCAGATTGTGGTTTGTGATTCTACCCCAAACCATCGTCATATGATCTTCTGGAAAGATCGCCCACCTCTGTTTCCAGGCCTCCAAATGTTCTCAAACTGAGCAATGAGAAGAGTTTTAATTACACTGAGGTCCTGTCTGCAGTGACTCCACAGATGCACCATCTAGTGAATATTCATTGTGACGTTTTATGTTGAGGTCAGTCAGCCAGCTGCCAGTTTTGATACCACAGTTAAAGTGGATCACACCAGTTAGAGTCCCTGCCAGAGAAGAAGAGGGTGGAGCTGATAAGAAGTGAAGAGCCTCCAAGGACTCAGTGTCCCACTCTGTCCTCTCACCGATGACTGGTACTTTTTGAGCGTTGGAAGCATGGGTGGATAGGGAGGAGATTTGAGTGGAGAAGTAATCTCTCCATGTATCAGAGCCCAGTTTAAACAAACATCAGTGGGGGCAGTGACTGTGAGGGAAGGAATGCACTTCCTGTGTGCGCGACTCTGCCCTGTGTGATCTGTGGCTCAACTGTCACTGTTTGACTTACGATGCCACGTTTACTCCCTGCGTATGAGCGACCTCGCTCTCTGTGTCCCTGGAGAAAATGCATCTTAGCTGCTCATTAGCAGAGGTGATAACATCAAGGAGTCAGTGGGTGGGACTCACGAAGGAGCTCACGACACAGTATTAACATGACGTGTTGCCCAGTAGTAGAGAAATCCACAATGTCGTGACATGGAAATAACGTACCTGTAGAGACAAACATACAGTAAAAAGGGCTGAAATGAGAAACTAGTTGCAGATGTGTTTGTGATTGCAGACAAATTCATTCATTCATGGTTTTCAAAGGAAGAAACATTTTCTCTCTTACCAGTCATCATATCCTTCCTCTACGACCACCACGGTACACACGTTTATCATTTTTAAGTGAAATAATTCAACAACTAATTGTTGTTGTTTGTTTGTGTGTTAGATTGTCATAAAATTTGGCCATTCTTATAGCTCTCAGGATGGTTTCATTTCGTGTTGTTCATGACCGAATACCTACAGAACTAATGACATCCCCATCTGTCCCAGCACCTACTTTGTGTTTTCTGCTAATTACCAACTGTTGGCATGATAACATGCTAAACCAAGACTGTGAACACCTGCCTCAAATGCAGACTGGCAGATGGTTAAATTACTGTGAAGTGGAAAATCTGTCAAAATGTCTGCAGTGGAGGTAATACACATGAAGTAAATATGCATTCAGTGTTTCCGATTGATGCCTGTAACAGTATAATCTTCTGCCATGTGTGTGTTTGTGTGTGTGCTGTGCATGTATGGATTCAAGTGCATGCAGGGCTCTGGTGTTATGGTACATTTTGAAAACCAGTGACAGGGCCTCACTGCAGCATTAAGGCACCCATGATAAAAGAGCTACTCCCTCTGGGGCTCTGCCACATAATCCATTCCCAAAATACCTCAGCAGTAGAGCACGATGTATGCTTCTTCCCACTGAAATGTATATCCAAAACATGCAGGAACTGGGAGGAAAAGCCATTTTAGGCAACTCTGGTTACACAGAAACTTTTTGTTGTTTTTTCCAGAGAGAGGTACTTCATCTACATAAAACTCTGCTCAAAAATGAAGCAATGATCCGCTGTCTGGTGCCTGTTATAACAACAAATTGGAGCCCTAATCTGATAAACTCATCCTCAGCTATGTCACTTTGTAATTGTTTAACTCGACTGACCTGCGCAGGCTGAAGGAGGTTCGCTGTGTAAACAGTCAGAATCCAAAAAAAAAAAGTTAGCAAACTAACTGTGCGATGCTATTATTCATAAGCATTGCACAGTTTTACTGCATATTGGATCTAAATTGCTTTTCATATTGGATTACATTGTCAAGAAAAATATTTCTCCGCCGCCTTGCTTTGGAAAAAATCTAATGAATAAATCCATTAATTTGATTGAAACTAATGTTTGTGCTAACCAAAAAAATGTGTCACAAAACACACACAAATTCAAAATCTTTCCTGCACTATTTCAATTTGTTTTACTGCCGTCACGTAGTACGTGGCTACCGAGAAGCTTTGTTTTTTGTAATTTGGGGATTGAGGCAGGAAAGAAGAAGAGAGGAGATTTAATGAAACATGAGAAGTCTGTGTTTGAAGAGAATGAGTGAGGGAGGAGGAGACTATCGAGGGAAACTTAACAATGGCTGAAAGCTTTTCTCATAGTTACGGTGAATTAATCAAGCTCACTTTTCAGTGGCACAGCAGGCTGCTTGAGTTTTGCAGAGACTCTCATCCCCTCCGTGTACAAAATGTTAAGTTTCTTGTGTTTGTTAAATACGAACTGTTTTTGTAATATTCCATTTTCTGAAAGTGATGCATCAGCAGTGTGGTCTGTTGCAGCTGCAGTTTTAGCATCGGCGGGGACTGTCCTCAGACAGGTAGAATTATTGGTGCAGCTGCAGGCGTTTTCTAATCAGCACCTACATTAGCTTGCTCAGTTTATTTAGTCCGTTTAGTGTTATTCTCAGACACTTTCTCTAACACGCTCTACAGAGCTGGTGCTAAGCCAAAACCACTTTCAGCTACTTGACCAGATTCTCAGTGTGGTATTAAACTCAGAGGTGGAGTGAAACTGACACTGTAAACATGTTTCTGTTTTTCAAAGAGTCTACAGAGATGTGGCTATTACCACGTGGATGTATACAGGATCCACCTATACATGCTCATCTTCTTATATACGCAGACACCTGCTTATATTCTGCTTATATTCTTCTTCCTCTCTATACAGATTCGATCACACTCAGGCACCATTGTGGTTTTAATAAGAACGTGTAATAGGGCTTTCATTCAAGAAGCCATTTCTCATTGTAAAAATTCTTCTGCTGTTGGACAGAGAGCTGGTTGCTTGAGACTCTTATAGACAGGAAGTGAGGGAAATTCATTTGGGGAATAAGGGAGCAAGCAGAGAACATTCTATAAAGGATAAAAATACACCACGTGCAGCTTTCCGTAGACGTCCTATAGATCTGTACACACTCTGCTGCCACTTTATGATTTCTAGTTGCAACACTGAAGAATGTATTTGTGAAGCTCTGCAGCACAGCTGGTGTCTGGCAGCTGTGGTTCAGGTTGCTCGACGTAGTCCTCTTTGTCCTCTGCCTGTGGAATCGGTCTTAGCCATGCCAGAACTGCTTGACACTGTGCAGAGCTGCATTTGATGATACAGGCTTTTTATCCCCCTCCTTCTTCTTCTCTTTCTCTCTCTTGGACACGGACGTTCATCCTTCTCCTCTGGGCTTCACAGACCAAGCCTGCTGATCCCATGTTTCCTGGAGTATCTGCCAGTTCAGCCCCGCACACATTAAGCCAGGCCTGGCAAGACCTGTGAGAGCTAATATGTCAGGATTAGCTCCCAAACCTCAACGCACAACAGCTCTGCACTGCCTTTGCACCTTCTTTTTCTTTTCCTGTCGTTCGCGTTGATTACTTTTAAATGCGGTGCTTTTAAATGTGTTGTTTAGTGTAATTCATTGTTTCTTGGCATGTTTCAGCCTTATTTTCCCAAACAATCAAGACGTGGATTTTTGCTCTGATTACTCAACGTGGCACAGAAACAATGAACAGAAGATTAATGTTGATGTTCTCCTATTTTGCAAAGAATGTCTGCAGACATGCAAGGATCTCAGGAGATAGTATTTTGGCAAGAGTGGGTGCTATAAGCTAAATATTATCCTCAACAAGCTAACGCGCTCACACTGCTGCCCTCCTATTATATTTGATAGCTATTAATGGACAGCGTGGCTGATGGGAATGCTGCTGTGTTTACACTTACTGGATTTTAAACCAACAAATTGAAAAAAAAAAAAAGTTTACGACTAGCCATCCAATAGTTATAACATGGACAACCTCTAGATCCACAATCTAAACCACCATAAAACATCAATTCAGTCTCTAAGCATAGCTATAAAAAGTCTGTACTGTCTTTACGGTGTTTAATTGTCCTAATGTATTACAAATAGTTGACATGGTGGCTAGGAAAAAAAATCTCTTCTTTATGGCCTGTGGATATCTGACATTGTGGTCTGTATCTAACAGGAATGTCCCTTTCTCTTTCCAAAGTTGAGTGGCAACCTCTGGTAGCGCCGAGTGTTTTCATTGCAAGTTCATTTTTTCCCAGGAGTGTGTGGTTGGAGACTGAGTGTAATCGATCCTTTTGGTATCAGTGGAGTGTAGGGCCATGCGTTGCCTCTGGCCAAGGTTTCTGAGATCTGTGCCCCATCACTCCCTGTTGGAACTCGTCAAACCCAGGAGATGGGATCTGTTAGGAATTATCAAGCCCTCCTCAGGCAAATGGAAATCAGGCTGGCCAAAGTAAAGTAAAGCTGCAAGTGCTTCATATTTTGAGTGAACTGGAAAAGGCCTAAAAGACAGAATGCTGTGGTTTTTGTAGCCTCCGGGTTTCGCTGGTGTAATTCTATTTTGCCCTGTCAAGAAAACGCATTTTAATCTTGGCAAATTGACTCGTGGGAAGTCGAGATGAAAAGGCTTGTGGCAAGCATGTAGCCCCAAAGAATATTATGGAAAAGGCGGTGGGAGTTTGTCATTTTTCTCAACACACACTGATTATGGTACTGATCCCACTTAACTGTACGTTGCTCCAACTTTAGTCAGTAAAGCTTCTCGGGGCTGAAACAGATTGAGGTCACATAAAAGGGAGTACGTTCTGTTTACTTGCCTGCTCTGTGTGCTGTTGATGACAACGACCGTGGAAAACATTCCTCATTAAAAGTGTATATATCTTCAATAGGATGTGTTGCATACCATGTTTGATCCCTGGTCTTGTTCTTTATCCATACTGATTTAGTGCTCGTTTGTGAGTGTGTGTGTGTGTGTGACTGGACCCACAGTTTATTTTCACTCTCTTTGTGTACGTGGACTGGACAGTATGTAGAAGACAGAGGGGAGGAGGGTCAGCCACTGTCAACAAGCGACGGATCGTGAGAAAGGCGGGCTGCTATTTGTGATTTTGATGTTATACCACAGCTGTCGGAGTTAAACCCAATTGCTGCTTGTTGCTATTGCGTCAACAAGCTTCCAGCTTAACTATAGCAACATGTCAAAGTCACGCCACCTCTGCAGACAAGAATAGAGTAATGTCACAATAAAGCATTTTATTGGGCTCCCCCTTGCTCACTGCGGTCTGCAGTAGATGGTGTTAAACTCTTAAGTGGGAGAAGTGGAAATGCAATAGATTAAGGCCTTCATTTGTTTTTGTGACGTGAAGCCTTTCAGAAGACTGTCTGCTGGAGCTCGGTGTACGTAAGATGAGCAGCTGGAAGAACAAAGAGTCAAAGTACAGGGTACTTAGCTGTGCTGTTACGCCTCATATAAAAGCAACTATTTCAGAGAAAATAGGATCAAATAGTCATTTAACTTGAGGAAAGAACTCAGTGATGGAAATACACTGTTTGTGCTTTAGTAGTTTGGTATGTGGCCCAGTTAGTGATTCAGTGAGAATGATACAAACATTCTGAAAAACTATATATTTTTTAACTTCGCATGACTGGAGCAGGAGATATTTTTTCAGGAAAATCTTTTAACCACACAGCCCACGTCCCCCCTTTTAGCTTTGAAAGAAAAATGTGACGCATGTTCCCCGTTTTGACAGTGTTCACATTAATCTGCCGTGGCGTCTGCAGAGTGTAGTTCTGAACATTTAAAGGTGATTGATGTGTGTGTGTGTGCCTTTTTCTCTCATTAACAGTACCCTGTCCAGCTGCATGCATGCAGTGGTGGCGCTGCTCTACCCCTTCTCCTGGCAACACACCTTCATCCCCGTGCTGCCAGGGTCAATGCTGGACATTGTTTGCTGTCCCACTCCCTTTCTGGTGGGGCTGCTGTCCAGTTCATTGCCTAAGCTTAAAGATCTGCCGGTAGAAGAGGTGAACACCCATCTTTTTTTTTTGTCTTTACCTCTGATAGTATTTCATTATCCCAACTCTGAATTTTACATTTCGGACTGATGTCTCCAACAGTTGATCGTAATGCCCCACATAGTTCTGTCTCTGTCTTCTTGTTCTTTTGTTCCCTGATCAGAACCTGTGTCTGTGAGGATTTAATTCTATTGGATTGGCTGATGAATTAAGACAATGCACATGCATAAAATGCTGTCATAATATAAAGATTCAAAACTAAGGTCATTTGTCTAGGTCATACTTTCAGTCATTAATTTCATGTGTGAGAATTAAATTTTCAACAAAAATGGCAAAAATTAATCTTGTTCCACCTCCTACACACACACACACACACACACACACACACACACACACACACACACACACACACACACACTCTCAACACACACACTCTCAACACATGACATGACCTCAAGTAGCTTTGGGATGGAGCCACTGGCCTCCTTCTGATTCTGATTCTACATTTAATTGATTCATATATCTTAAAACAAAAAAAAATCTAATAATGATATGCCCCTTTTTTCTTTTCTCAGGCTTTAATGGTCGACCTGGGAACTGACCGCTTCATCCGACAGGTTTGTCTTATCTCTTACCATCAACTGAACAGTGACTTCTGTGGCCTTAAGTGTCAATTGTACAACAATCGGAAGAAGATTTTCTTGAGTTACTTGATTTAAATACATCGAAGGATGTCCTGATGTTCTATGGCTTTAAGAGACCAGTTCCAGAGTCACAGTGTAATAGTAATCCTGACAGAGTAAGCAACAAAGCCAGAGTGTATCAGACTGAAGAGATAGACTGTGTTATTTCTTGTCTCTGAAGTTACACAGTCTCTCTTTAAAGAGGTTATAAAACATGCGGTTCTCTGTTGTAAGACTGAGCCTTTGAAACTTGTTCTCCAATCACTGTTGTTTATCACTGGTAACTGCAGTGTTTCCTATTGTTTATAGATGGACGACGAGGCCTCGCTGTTGCCACGGAAACTTCAAGCAGCTCTTGAGCAAGCGCTGGAGCAGAGGAATGACATCATCAACCAGGACTCTGACAGCGAGTCAGACGAAGGTGAATAAGTGATGCATCATCTCTCACTGACATGACAGACGTTAATTAGAGAAACAGAGTGCGCAGTAGAACATGTTCAGTCTGCGGGTCTGTGAAACTTGCTGGTAAATGATATCTTGTGTGCAGACTTCTCATCATAGTGAGTCATTAAGCCTCGTCTTAGGGGTGAGATACAGGTGTGTCTGTGAGTGAAAGTGCCTTTCCAGCTGGCTGGTTTTCATGTGCTCCATACAAGATTCATTTCTAAGCTGTATGGGGTGAAAACAAAACGACTCGCAGAATACCTTAAAATTTCTTCCCATGAAAATGAAATTACTATCATTATGTCTTAAATGTTCTGCATCTGTTGGTGGAAGTACAAGAGCATCTCCCACATGGGTTAGTCAAGTTCTGGTATTCTGACTAGGCTTTTTAAAGGTTCCTAGTAAAATAAAAACAAGAATCTAGACAGCGGTGCTTATGGTGCATCTGCTGAATGTCAACCTTTTTTCACGAGCATTAAAGAAGAATTTAAACAGTGGATTTTCACAATAATTCTGAACACAACAGTTACTCCTCTTCAGCTTAACTACTATGAGAGGGATATAATATAACTCATCAAAGGACTGTAGGAAATGAGCAAAAACGCCACTGCTGCAAGGTTAGATTTTTGATCTCTTTTAGCGATGCCCCATAGTAACAGCTCTGGTTTTCTTTCTTCCACAGAGTATAACTCCCTAAACAGCCTGGTGTCTGAGGCCTTCATCCGCTTTTTCCTGGAGACTATTGGACATTACTCTCTGTTTATCGCTCAGAATGAGCGTGGAGAGCGCGTTTTCCAAAGAGAGGCCTTCCGCAAGTCTGTGGCTTCCAAGAGCATCCGTCGCTTCCTTGGTGTCTTCATGGAGTCTCAGATGTTTGCAGGGTTCATTCAAGATCGGGAGCTGAGAAAGACGCGGGCCAAAGGTAGACTGTTGTTCTCTGAGTTCCTGTGGTTTGTATGAATGTTGTATGAAAGGCAGTGGGTCTTTGCCATGGGTCCCCACCCCTACACTCTCAGTACTCACAGTGCAACAGAAAGTATTGTACTTATACTGACCTCTAGTGGTTAAACATTTTTACAATGTCTCTGCTCTTCCTGGCAGATAAAGTAATTGTTCCATCCTGAAATTCTGAAATTTATTCCTGTTGTCCCGCTGACAGGTCTGTTTGAGCAGAGGGTGGATCAGTATCTGGAGGAACTGCCAGACACGGAGCAGAGTGGGGTCAACAAGTTCCTTAAAGGCCTTGGTGAGTTCTGCAGCGGACACGCTGTATGTGTGAGGCTGGTCTCAGGTTTCAGGATTTCAAAGGATTTTAAAATTGGGCTCCATAAAGACACATTCTCAGCACTGATTTTTGCTTTTCTGCTTTTCAGTCCTTTAGTCGTCCTTTGTGGTGTGTAAATTTAAATCTTACAGTCCAAGATTCAAGATCACTGGAGATCACGTTATTGATCCCCGCAGAGAAATTATTTTGTCCAAGTCATCATAAAATAAATATCATCGGCTGCATATTTATATACGCTAGATTTTTCAGTGAGTTAGACGGGAGCAAATGATTTGTTTATTTACTGGAAAAACTGTGTTAGACAGGTGAACATTTATCTCAAACTGATATACTAGATATATAATAGATATATTATCGATGTATTTTCAATTTCTGAGTGATTGTTTTTCCATTTTTCAGGAAGTAAAATGAAGTTCCTCCACAAAAAGAACTGAGGTAAAAACTGAAAGCCTGGATGCCTCATGTCTCTGCATCAAGATGTTTTTCCTATTTTTTATTTTTTTTTTAATGAAAACTTGTACATATTATTTCACTGTAAGCTGTGATACTCGTCAGTTTATGTTCATAGTACCTTATGAGATAGCAATAGCAGGACGGTACACAGCGCTAGTGTAACCACTGATGTCCGGGTATGCTTGTGGAGAGCGTTATCAGAGTGTGTGAGTGTGATGTGACTTTATACGGGCATAGATGTACAGTTCATATGTTTTCAGTTTGCATTATTTTACGACTGTGTAGTCCTCTGTTTAAGGAGTGTAAAACCTATTGGAAAATTGTACATGAATCAAGATAATGAAGAAAAGGATTTTTACTCTTCGTGGAGTCTTTTGCAGTCTTTTCTTTAAAAATGGTCATTAAAGTGAAAAGTGAATATCTGAGTGTAAAGTATTAAATTCGTTAACAATATCCATGTTCCATATTTTTGTTGTTAAATGTTGGTTATTCATCACTTGACGCACCTGCATCACAAATTTCCTTTCGCTTTTTAACATTATCTGATGTAACACGGATGCACTCCACAGCTTTTGTTACTTTGTCTTGTCATTTCACAAAAGGAAGGCCCAAATTGTTCACATTTGTGAATATAAATATGTATTTCACATTTTTGCCAGATGATGTGAAATCACCTCTTTCGCACTCACATCCAAACGTCCCAGTGACAGCCTCCCCCAAAGCTGTGTATTCAGAGTAGCTGGTAAGATCCCAAAAGGCACAGTAGTCTAGCACCAGCTACCACATGCTGCTGCTAACCTAATTACGTCTGTGCACATCACTCTGGTGGCTGTCACTGCCATGCTGTTATTAGCTCTACTAACTGAGGGGCTCACTGTTGATTCCAGGTGCCATGTTCCTTTTCCTCTGCTCGTGTCCTTTATAGCAATTAAGAGTGACATTTAATGAGAAGTAATTGTGTTGTGTGTCTAGCATACAGATCCTAAACACCTGCAACTGGTGGTGGAAGAAGTGTCCAGACCATTTATTTAACTTAATGATCGTCTGTCACTGTACAAGTACAATCCTACATTAAAAATCTAGTACAGAGGTAATAACATCAGTATACTTTAAGTAGTAAAATTATTTATTCATAGAATTACACCATGAGAATACATGTAGTAATGAGTTGTGGGGAAACACATATTTGATTTTGTAGTATGTCGTTTTATGAACATAATCCTCATGGTGATGAACATCAACATGCTGCCCCTCTTTCTTTCTTTTATTGTAAATGCAGTAGTGGAGTACAAGCATGAAACAGTAGTAGTAAAGACATATTTCACATTTTTACTATTACACTTGTACTTAGCTACCATCCACCACAACCCCCCCCCCCCCCCCCCCCCCCCCCACCCTTTCATAGAGGCCAAGATAAATTGAACCAGAACATTCCCAGGTTATCACACTTTTTCTTTTTCTTTATGTAAAACTATTCGTGCTGCTTCACAACATTTCATCAGGTAGTGCACGTGTACGCACTTCCTCCTTTGCATATTAAGAATTTACATATCCAAAATGCATTTACGCTGAGTGTGACAAATGTGCCATTGATACTGGTCTACCTGCTGCGTTAAAACTCACACCTTAATGCGTCAATGATTTGAGACCATGAAGGGGACGATTCACCAGAGTAAGTACGGCTTTATTTATTTGCTGCTTTCATTTTTAGTTTTATATGGTTCTTTCCTTAAAGTTACTGATTTCAATTTTAAATGTTTTGGAGTTAAGTATAAATGTACATTTTTGTTTTTCTGTCTCGTCTGGTTTGGGGCAATATTGAAACAAGATTTCTATCATATGTGAAACATTTCAAAGGAATTATGATTCACTCATGTTTGAGATGCTTAACTCAAACATGATAAAGTGCCAAACAGAATGTACAATATTCAGCTGCGCTCTTTGCATTACTGCTCAAATAATGCGTCGGTAACAGTTTGATAATACAGATGTAGACTATAAAATATAAGATTTGAATATCACGCCCATCGCTGTTGTCCTGTGATGGAGGAACTTATATGTCATTATTATTTTATGGCTAACTTCCTATGAATATCTCAACCTTCCCACCAAGAGTCACACTTCAGCTCGGAGAGACGTCAGAAGTATCGCTCGTTCTCATGCGGTATAAAATCTCACGATTAACTACGAGACTTTAAATCTCCAAAATTTTGTCCGGGCCAAAGAGCGACATCCGATGGGGGGATCGACACTCGGAGATGCGCGGGTCAAGGTAATAAAACAAACAAACCCAAACTCTGTCGCTTTGTGCAGCCACACACCGCAGCGCCCGGGATGTGATTGACAGGCCGACAGCAGCAGACTTTGTCGACAGACTGTAGCCTCGTTTCCTCTGGACCGAAAACAACACACACGCGCACTCTCTTGTTTACCTGATCGGATGTTCTGCATGAGCCGTGCGCTTCGCGAGTGGAATTCATTTGCACATAGTCGCAGTTTTCTTATGCTCAGAGCACGAAACTGCCCGTGTGTCGACTTTGTGTTTGCGGGCTGTCCTCTTGGGTTGTGGATTGCACCACGATGCCATGATAGGGGCGTAATCTCATGCGCACTTTCTAAAAAATAATATCACGCTCAGTGATGCGCTGGAGGCTCGGCTGCGGATGCAGAGGCAGGCTGTGGATGCGGGGGCAGGTACTCTGCAGTTTGACTGACTGACACGCTTGTTGTTATTAGTCGAGAGCGCATTAATAAAGTGTTGTCAGGCTGTCAGGCACATGCATGAACAGATGGAACAGGTAGCCAAACGTGTAACATGGCAGAAAGAAAATAAGTGGCATTCCCCAAATCCCATAGCTTTATACTGTGAGCAGTGTACCACAAAGGCATGGTGGTGTAGTGGTGGTATGATCCCATAAATTCAGTGCAATAGTCTTGAAAAATCAGAAATAAATCATAATTATTATTGTAAGGTTAAAGACCCATTTAAACCCACTAAAGGCAGAAAAATATAGCAGGCATTTCATTAAACTTCTTGGGAAGTTTTTCCTCATCTAATTCAACAATCTTGGGATAATCTCGAGTTCTAGCAGCGTTTGGTCTTCTATGAATATTACTTGATCAAGGTACAATGTGTGTTAACGCAGTGAGACGAAGTGGCGGACGGAGTGTCAGATTATTTGATCATGTGCACCTGTTAAAAAACTTTTATGTTGTGCACAGGGGTCACAGCGTTATTTTATTTTACGTTCTATAGAAACCAGTGCAGCCCAACCCAGTGATAAAAAGATAATCTTTCACTGATCCTGCAGCGGAGAAATGTACAGTTTTACAGCAGCGGTAACAGTAATCCTTCCTAACTCAGCTGTAACACAGTAACACTCCCGTTTAATTTAGTATCTCAGTAAATATGAGCTCATTTAATGTAATATTATAACATAACTGTAAAGATATTTAGTCGAAAAAGAATCAGTTTAATCGATTTATGAATCTCACCATAATTGTAGGATGTGCGCCTCCTTAAAGACCCCAGCCTCCTGCATACTGTGCCGCTCAGTCCTAAATTGCAATATGCTCCTTTGTTGATTATTACACAATGCAGTGCACCTGACTTACTGCAGTAAAATATTACAAGTTTTGAAGATTCAATGTTAAGTGTTCCTAGATGTAACATAACTTATGCTATAATGAATGTACTATATATACTAACGTCTATGTTACCATTGAATCAAAAACGTCCTACAGTAATGGAAATGCCTCTCTGCAGCTCTGTGGTGCTCTCATGTGCTCTCATGAACCTCTAGCATTGAGATGGTTAAGACTGATTGACTCACTCGCGTGTTACTTGTCCAAAAGTAAGTTTTAAAAAAAACAACAAAGCATTAAAGTGTCAGAGGTGTTGGTTTGTGTGGTTGGCCAAATATGTACCAGTGACCCCTTTAAAGTAAAAAAAAAAAAGAGGATTAATTTCAGGTTGTTATAGATGAATATCAGTTCAAGCAGCCCAGAGATAAACATGATTTAGAGTGCTGTTTCTTCGTGAAACAACTGAAGCAAGCTGAGTTTTTAATGAAGGAGAACTCCTACGGGGGCATTGTTTTGTTATTTTCTCCTTGGTCTGAAGGTTTTATTTGCATTTAAATAATAGACAAGTAAAGACGTTTCCCTCCTGTCGGTGGATTCCTCTGCAGAATAGAGAGTGGTAGGAAAATTGCGTGATAACTTAAGAGCAGTTAAAGATAATCCTGCTTTGACTGTGACCTCATCACCTCAGTGTTAATAGATGTCACACAGAAGGTGCTTTCAAGGGAGGGATCACAGCACAGGTTTCTATTATTGTCACGTCTCTTGAGGTGGTATGTGTATATAGTGCTATCAAAGCGGCACAGGGAAGGTGGCGGGAGGTTTCGGTGTGAAATATAAATGGCGGGAATGTGCAGAGAAAGCAAGTGCACGGTTTTAAAAATTCCCTCTGAGTGGAAGAGACACAGGGTGCACCACGACTGACTAATTGTGTTTCAAATTGGGTCTTTGAGCACACAATGGGGAATGGGATTTCTCTGAGCTCCCCACTGAAGCACCCAAGGATGAGAAAGTTGTCAAGATTTGTAGGTCAGACTGCAGGGGTTGTTGTTAGGCAGACTTGCTCATAGGTCTAGATGTCACAGTGGTTTAATTCAGGGCTATATTTAATGGCGGCTGTTGGTCTCAAAGTTTCGACTGGTTTCAACTGTAGCCCATTCCACAGTTTCCTTTCTCAGCTTTGATATCATCTTGCAACCAACACGTTTTCTTTCACATTCATCAAGTCAGAGTATATAAATATCCATTCTGTGTGACTTCATTTTCTCTCTTCTCACCGTTTATGAAGTGCATTTATGAAATGTCAAGTTGAAATCTTAATTGATTTCAAATTGTTACGGGGAATTGCAGGAATATTTCCTAGTCCCATTTGGAGCTTTTCAGAGCCTGACCCGGTTTCGGTGTGCTACGTTAGAGTGTGGCCCCTCTGGGACCTGTCCCCTGCTCATGCTGACAAAGGGAAGAAGGCCACAGCTGGCCCATCCTAGCCGAGCCCAACATAGCCTGACACAACCTTAGTTTAACGTCAGCTAATCCGTCCTAACACCGCCTGCTCCAAACTACCAAAAGGTGTTCACACTGTAATTTCTCCCTCCTTCCTCATTGTAGGTCACTTGGTCTTCCTTCCTCCATTTCGAAAAAGGCTTCCGGGGATATTTTGCCCTACAAAAAAAATAATTATGTTATCTCCCTAATTCCCAATTATTATGCACAGGCTTATTTAAGAAAAAGGATTAGATTTTCCCTCCTTTTTGTGGCGGCACCAGCGAGCAGAGAATGAATTTGAACATGACACTCCTCTCCTCCGCTGCAGTGAGGGGTCCTACACTTGGATGAACTGGGGGAGGAGAGAGCACAGTGGGGCTGTCATGTAAGCCGTCTCCTCTGGGCCCACCTCTCAGTGCGTACCGCTTCCTGCCTCAGGTAGAAGCTTCAGTGTTTCTGCTGCTCTCCCTCCTCTCTACTCCCTCCCACTGAGCAGGCAACACATCCCCTCTTAAAGCACCGAAATGGAGAAGGTAAGGTTTCTTTCAGTTTACTAGCTCTAATTCAACGTTATGTCTTTTCTGAAAAAGCGGAAGATTGTTGCTTTTGTTTGCAGATCGTGGCACTATTGGACTATGCTTACGCTTGTCTCTTATCAGAACTTATTTTAGATGTTAGGAAAGCCCCAGCCTTTGCTGTTGGACGAAGTGTTGGGTTTTAAAAGTGGCTTCGATCGCAAATTCATGTGTGCTAGTCCTGAATTGCACTAGACAAATGTCTCAAGAGGGTAAATTGATCTTATTGCTGGTGACACCTTTTGTGTTATGTTGCCAGCTGACACTGTAACCAGAAGGGGAGGCAAGCACAACTCAAACAGCTTCAGATTTTATGTTAAGATATGCCGTTGTGTTTATGTTTAAATCATCTTAGTTCAAATCAGCAGTGATGAACTTCACAGCGTGTGCTCTCTCAGGTTTAGTTTTACAGGGAGTTCACACGTCTCTGAGGCGTTTGCAAGCATGTGAACATGTGACAATTTTCTGAAGTGTGATTTTGCCTAAAGTGAAGCAGCAACACAAATGTTTCTGACATATGCCACCTCATCTTTCGGTCACACGGCCTTGCATGTGTGTGCGTGCGCGTGTGCATTTGTGTGAAAGTTTGCTTATTGTACATTTTAAACAGGAGACGTTCTTCTTTCAGAGCTGCTCACAGTGCACTGAGCCGACACTTGCACAGAGTCTGTGTACACTCTGCAACAAGTGGTTGTGTTGCCGGTGCACAGATGTGCATCAACATCAGAGAGCTCATATGACTTCCCAGTACATCGACTTGCACCAACAACAGAAATCCAGTGCCACCCAGTGTCCTGATCTGCATCAGAGAGGCTCCAGTTCCCTGCCTCCTACTGGACAAGGCAAGATTAGCTTTTACTGTACATCAAGACTTTGATGTCTCCAGTTTCTAAACTAGTATGACAGGTTGTTAGTGGAGTTACATTTGCATGCTTTCTGTTTTCCTTTCTGTTCTGTGGTTGTTATTGTCAGTCCCATTTCTGTAGCAACCTTATAATGAATAATGCATGGCAGAGGTTGATAATATTGTTCTTGGGGATCCGTGTGTTTTATCTCACCTATCTTTAACACTTGGCCCAGATTCTGAGGAGCTTGGATGATTTCATTTTTGCTAATATTAGTGCGCTGCTATTTAAAGCCCCTCAAGTATGCCCGCCGGCTTTGTTGCCAGCTGCTTTTGCAGGTCTACACTGCACAAGTTGTCAGATCATAATGAGTACATCCAAGACAGTTTTATTGTGATGTGGGAGAGTTACTGTTTGGTTTGCTTACTTGTGAGAAAATATGTGTGACTGCTCTGTCAGGCAGGATGTGGTCAGTGAGATCAGGTTGGTGCACATGGGGTGATGCTCAGCTCTCTACCACAGAGATCACTGATGATCTGCAGACAGGAGGGGGTTGACTGGGGTGAGCAGAAAGCAGTGGGGTTCATTAGGCATATCTAGATATTGTTAGATGTTCTGTGGGCCAACTGTTTTTTTTTTTTAGTGATCTATTTAGAAATGTGCGAGAGTCAGCTTTGAGAATGTGTCTGTGTGTGTGTGTGCATGTGTCTGTGTGTGTGTGTGTGTGTGTGTGTGTGTGTGTGTGTGTGTGTGGGTGTGTGTGTGTGTTTGCAACTATCAGCTTGAGTCAATATCACGTGGTAATAAACTTTAACCCATCACCTACTGATGCAACTGCAGCAAGATGCAAAAGTTTAATACTCTATATACCTGCACAATTACAGACAGTGGTTAGTTGTAGTCTGTAGATAGTAAGTCTGGAAACAGGGAAAACTATTTCCTTTGCTCTGCTCAAGGATATCAGCACCCAGAACCTCTAAAGCATAGGTCTACAACAGGGGGTCTGAGACACCTAGGGGGTCCACAGAGCTACTGCAGGGGGGTCGCAAAAAGTTTTGGTTGATTAGACATTTTTCATATATATATATATAAGGTAAATAAATAAAATAAATTTCTTTAAATACACATTAACATGAATCTGCCATATTTTAGTAAAGGGATAAATGGAGGCAGAAGTCAGCACTCATTCAACGATACAGGAGCTGTTGAGACAGCGCATCGTTTCACACAGAGCATGACTCTAACCGAGATGTACACAACAGGCAAAGCCCCAATCGCTGCTGAGCCAATCAGGAGGCCACATATTACACTCAGACTCTGTCGGGTTCCCCACAATTGACTGAGAGCCTATTCAGTTCCCAGGTGAAATGCAGGAGCACGCTGTAGTATTAGCAAGAGAAGCTAACAGTTTAGCTGCAATTAGCCATCTACTGAGGACAAATGGATCGCTTTGTTTTATTTTCTTTATCTTTTAATCGCATATGTACTGTATATATGGATATACAGTCTGGTGCACATTTGAAATGATGATAATAACGTATGCTGAGTTTAATATAGAACACATATAGTAGGTAGGGTGTCCCCATTTAATGTCTCATCAGTTTGGGGGTCCTCAGCGTGAAAAGCGTGGAAGACCCCTGCTCTAAAGCTCCCTCATTAATTTGATACATGAGTAGGTTTAAGTAGTTTTAAAAACCAAAGTACACAAATGGCATGTTGCTTTTTTAAGGAGTGGTTAAGTGCTAGATTGTTTATAGTCTGAAGCTATAATTTCTATAATAAATCAATTCAGCTCTATTTGTCATGTATAAATGTATACGTATATGTGGTGTATGTATGTACTCTTTATTTAGGTGTCTCAGTTTCAAATAATTTCAGTCAGTATGACACTTAGGGGACACCAGTGAAGCTTTTAGACTCATCAGGTGTATTTATTTTCACTTCACACAGTGTGCCTATAAATGAGCAACATAACTGTAAGGCCATTCTTCAAGTGATCTAAAAAATGATGCTTGCTCAGTTAAAGCTTAGTAGACACCGATGTATTGCCGCATGTTTTTGTCTTTTTCTAGTGCATGTATTTTTTTCCCCAGATCCTCTACTCTAGTAATGTAGCCTTCCAGCTCTGGGTTTGAATCGCCTGTTGACTTTTGCCAATGCTCCATACTCTGTCCCCTCTCCCCCCTCTCTGTGTATGTCTTTCAGGCCCAGGGTCGTACCCTTGTTCCTTCCTCATGTGCCACTCTCACAGACAGGAGCCCTTGGAGCTTTTTTGCGAGTCATGTGACCTTCTGTGCTGTAGCAGCTGTCACCTGTCCTCCCACAAAAACCACAGGTCAGTCCTCAGATCACGCAGCACACAAGGACACTGCAGAGAAGGGCTAACCGCAGGTTAAAAACTTCCGGCGAGCATTTTAACTGTCTTGTCACTTTTATCATCTGCATCTGCATACACTACCCTTGGCCAGCATTCATTAGGTATTCATACCCTTTTGTTTTCTGTGATGTTACACTACAGTAGCCGCCTTGAAGGTCACCTGCATAATGTCTTGTCCTCAGGGGAAACAAAATTCTGCTGTACTTTGTGCCCAAAGAATAAATTAGTGAACTCTCTGCCGTTGGACACTGTGGTCTCTCATGTGTTTAGGGTGGTGCAGGTTGGGAAGGCTCTACAGGACCAGCAGTGGCTATTTGAGAGCCTCATGATGCAGGTGGACGACAGGAGGTCTGCAGTGGAGAACAATGCAAAACAGTTACAGGACAGGTTGGTTTCACCTCACTCTGAACGGTGTCTGCCACAACATAATTAAATATTTATGTTTACGTCGTATATAGAAAGCAAATGAATGAATATACACATGAAATGCTGCTTCCCATTGCATTTGTGAGGGACATTTTTGTCTGTCTGTCTGTCTGTCTGTGTAGACTTCATGGAGTAAAGATTGCACACAGGAAGGCAGAGAACCAGATTAAAATGGCAAAGATGATTATGATGAACGAGCTTAACAAACGAGCCAACCTATTAATAGAGCAACTGGAGGTAATTACTTTCTTTCTTTCTTTCTTTCTTTCCTTCTTATCATTTAGCCAGCTGTGAAACTACATGCAAAGAATCCCTAAGTCCCATGATGTAATCAGCCAGGAAAGCCAGGGAACATGATCCCATAATAATGTGCCAAAATTGCTTAAACTAGCATTAACAATTCAGGAAATATATCTGTCCAAAAGAAGAGAAGTTGATTAGCCAACACTGGAGCCACAAATGCTCTCTGTGCATCAGTAATTGCAGTTAATGCATTTCTCTCAGTGCATTTTTTTTTTTTTTTTTTTTGCAGAAGATTTCAGAAGGCTTCCAGCAGCGTCTGGAGGACCAGCTGCAAGGGGCAATTGAGATATGTGGCCAGCTGGACCACATTCAGAAGTTCATCACCTGGGCTACGACCCATCACTGCAGAGGCCCGGTGCTCTTCAGCCGAGCTCTGGTATGCAAACAAGACAGTCACCAGACGTTCACTCTTTTGTTGTCTCTCACACACACACACACACACACACACACACACACACACTGTAAGGGAAGTAATGTATATCTTTTGGGAAGTAGAACAACAAGTGTCATGTCCAATTGTGTATTCTTTGAAAAAGCAGCTCTACCTCATTTTGAAACTGGCCTCAGATTGTAATCATGAAGGTCGTTCAGCCTGTGAAACACGTCTGCAATGTGCTCTGTTCTTATTTAAGAGCATTGTTGAAGTCAGCCTGAGAAAATTGCTGAAGTTGCATCACAGTTTTTTTATTTTTTTATTTTTTTATTTTTTTATTTTCTGCTAAGCCTCAGAAACTACTGAAAGTACTAGGAGCTTGGGAATCGTAGAAGGGGCAAAAATTCAGAATATGTTTGCATCAATCACATTTTCTGTGTCTATTTACACTGACTCTTAAATTAAATGAAAAAAAAAGAAATTAATTTGTGCTGTGCACTCAGAATACATTTGCCATTTTTAGCCTAGATCTAAGTGATACTTCTGGGCGAGGTGTTGATTATTTGTTTACTAGTATTTGATTTGCAGTTGCTAGATTTCAAATATATTTTTGAAGTGATCTTTATCGGCCATTACTATCTTTTGGACACAGACTGCTGCTTGGTCTTTGCAAGCAATAAACACAGTGAGGAAAATAAACTTTATTAACTGGAAGGTACTTTTTTCAGATTTCACTTCAGATGCAGCAGCTGCTTGAGGCGTCACTTCATTCGGAAACTTGGAGTCCTGTGAAGATCAAATTCAACTGGGATGCCAGTTACTGGACAAAGCAGATTTCCTCTTTAGGTAAAATTATGACAAAGCACAATGATTATATAACACTGGAATGTGCATTTGTGAAAATTAACATAGAATCAAGCACATTGTACAGTTAATGATGATAATTGATTTCACCTTTCTTTTCAAAGAGGTACCTGCCTTCTTAAAATATGTTTGTACAAACAAGAACCATTGGCACATGTCCGTTTTATTAGCACCCTATTATTTGTATTGATGGCATAAGATCTCATACAGTGACTCTGTTTTCCTGCAGGTCAGCTGACTGTTGAGGGTGGAAACTGCTCTTATCCCCCGGGGCTGGCCTGCTCCAGTGTTATGAGGCCCCAACCCATCGCCTGCTTGGCTCTGCCGCCTGTGTTTCACAGGGGACGAGAGCCAGGCTGTGGGTACCAGGCCTGCTGTGAACCCCAAATGTGTTGCCTGCATGGCCTTCCCTCTCAGCCAGATCTGCCCGTCCTAGACAAAAGCCAGCTGGAAGCCACACTTTATAACTCCAGCTGTGCTCAGCCTGCGCTTATATCTGCCTCCTTGAACCAGAACCAGCAGCTCCAGAGGTGCTGGGACATGGAAAGTTCCCTGCAATGTCTTCCCCCAGCATCACCTGTCTCAGTCGGACCCATCCAGCTCAACTGCAGCCGAGGATCTGCGTCTCAGCCACAAGCTGCTGACTCCCGGGCCCGCTCCCAGTCTAAATCCTACCGCTCCTACCGGCAACACCAGAGAGAAGTTCTTCCAGACGGCCAGGCTCAGCTAAGTGGAGACCGTGGCCGGCCAGGCCTGTGTCAGGGGAAAATGTTGACCAATGCATCTCTGCAGCTGGAGCTCAGCCGCACAGTCGTGGACCGAGATGTGATGACTGGGGGGAGCTGGGAGGAGAGGTGCAGAGTTGGAGAGACTTGTGGACAAACAGCAGCAGTTGAAAGCAGAGGGTTGCTGGAGCAGGAAAGAAGAAAGCACAACCCTGTCCAACTGCAGCATCAACTTCAAGTTTCAGCAGAGATGAGAAAAGATCAGCAGAGGACCAGACCGCCACTGACGCTCAGAGACCACAGAGGCAGCAGGGTGAGAGTTTAACTTCTAATACTGTTGCATACATCATAGAAGCAAGGGGAAACAGGAAACAACAATAATATGTCAAATAGAATGATATACAGTAGTCAGTGAAATGAATTTCTCAGCACATGTCCACTCAGTATCTATTTTGGATCTTTATGGCATATCACATGTTAATACTGTGGACCCAAAATGAGTACATTTTAGGGACTTTTCATATTTCAAAGCACAGACTAACAACTAAACTTCTCCTACAAGGGCGTTGTGAATTATGCTTATGAAAATGTTCACCTAGTTTATATTCTGTCCGTAAAGAAATGCTGTGAACTCATTATATCTGATTCACACACTATCTTTAAAGCAGTAGAGAATAACGTACGTGCACCGTAACATACAAATACATGTTATTTTGACTAATGAAAAATTAAGGGCAATTCTTACATAAACATACAGCCTGCAAGACATGTTTGATTCAAGGCCACATTGTTAGCAAAATCATTAAATACCGTACTTACAGCTACGAGCTTCTGCTTGAAATAAGGTTGAAATGTCATGCAGTGCAGCGACAGTGTTCATACTGTTTCAAAGTTTGTCTTGAGATCAAAAGAAGATATGCTGTGAGGTTTCATGCACCTCAGTCCTCGGGTTTTCATTTCACATGTGGTTCTGCAAAGTTTCTGCGCACCTCAAATTTGTTTTTAAAACTAACTCACAACTCATCACATGGTAAACCACACTAAGCTGTTTATACACACCTCGCAAAAGCCACAACTGATCGGTCAAGCTCATTTCCTCTGAATACACAGATGTTCAAACACTTCATCAGACGAACTCAAACAAACAAAGGCAGTAAAGTTAGACTCTGAAACAACAAAATGTTTCATACACACTATTAACACTTAGTGTATATTTCTTAAATGCTGACATGGTGAGGAGAGTTTAATTTGTGGCAGTATTCGGTTTTAATTAACATGCGCCGATAACTGAAACTAAAAGTAACACTTTGTCTCACTGCCAGAATGATCACTTCTTGCAGTTGACAACTAGCCGGAAAACAGATGGTACATCAGAAACCTGCTTAAAAAGGAAAGATAATGGGGACGAACAAAGAGCTGCTCTGACAATTAAAGCTATGCCATGCCTCCCAAAATCCACGAGAGTGCTGTTCATCATAATCACACTTGGTTCTTGCAACTGCATAATCACCTCTCTAAAAAATTTCAAGATGCATGATTACAAGCATGTATTTTTACATTTTCAAGTCACAGCATCTGAAACTGATAGAAAACCACTCGGGCCCACTCATGTATCTACTTAACCTGTTATTAATGAGGCACTGAGGGAATAGTGGGTGTTGCTATTCTTAACTTCATCCCAAAAAGACAGATCATATCTGTTTTCCCCTCCTGTTAGAATCCTGCATACAGGATTATAGATCCAGGGGTTGTTTTAATCGCATGACACAGGGAACCTGTGCTCGGTGTCAGCTTGGACTGAATGTACAATGATGTGGTAAAAATGTCGGAAGAACAAAATCATACAATGAGTCAGCTCCTTTACTTACATTAACTATTAAGAAGTTTTAGAAGGTTTATGGGACACTTGCGTCATTTAAACTGTATTATATGTAAGAGAGAGGAGAGCGTGGTAGTATGTTATTTGGGGTTCTGGCTTAATCAAAGGCCCAACCTCAAGCCATGATGTTTTAATTTACATATGATAATTGGTGTGGTAACCAAACCTTTCACTGCCTGTACAATACCACTAATATATGCAGCATGTTTTTAAGGACTGTGTTGAATTACTGCCAGAATAGGCTCTGAGTGATGTTTTTGTTCATTTAGTCTGTGTCCACTGCTCCCATCACGCTTTCGTTCTCTCCTTTCACTTGTTAATGGCGCGAACAGGTGGATCCGTGTACGCGATGCAGCGTGAAACCCTGCTCAGTTACGTTTGTTTATGTCTCTGACAGAGATCCACATCCCTGGAGGTGTCGGTGACAGCGCACAACTGTGTATCTGACATGCCGAGCAGCAGGCTCAGCCCTAGTTCAGCGTGCTCAAGGAGGAAGAGACGCTCCCAGAGCATCCCGACAGAACTGGCAGCCCCATCCACCAGCCATTGCACCGAGAGGCCCACAGGATATACTAACAACCTAGAGGCAGGAGCGGCGAAGAAGGTAACCCTGCATACGAATGTGCATACATGAGCTCCTGGCATTATAAAAAAATATGAAATGACTGTACTGTTATTTCCTGACATACACAGTTCCACGATGAAAATTAGTTTCTCTAATACCAATGTAGAACAGGGCGTGTGGTAACCAAACTGTAGTTTCGACATTATACAGTACTTAGAAAAATGTGTGAAGAGACCTCTGCACATACAGAGCTACTTCCCTATCTCTACATGAGATGCTACAGGCTAACACATCAGCATCTGAACTGTGATCTCCAAACTGTTAATGTTGAATAGTGGTGTCGGTAACACGTGGGTCAGATTTGACAAGGAAGAACAACACAACTGAATGTCACATCGGCACTTTAGTAATTTAAATAGCAGTGCATTGCAGAATTTGTGCAAGACTCTTGTAGACAAAAAGGAATTAGAAAATTAAGAACACATTCCCATTTTTTTCAACCATTTCTTATTTTATACATCTACAAGATCCTTTAAACACATTGTGCGTACAATGAGCACAATGGTAAAGTCATATATACAAAGATGTGGTAGATGTTTGTGACCCATGAAGCGTTCATTTATGTTTACTTTGTTCTCAGTGTGACATCATGGATCCCAGACAGAGGAGAGCTTCAGATGGGGCGCTCTGTGTTGTTAAGGAAACTTTATCTGAAATGGCACCATCCAGAGGACACCTGTCTCCTTTGCTGTCCTATAAGATGGAGCCAGGTGCTGGAAAATACTACAAGATTATTTCCTATTTTCTCAAATAAACAGAATGCAGCATTTCTCAATGCATACCTATCTTTGATTTTTTTTTTTAGATCATCCATTAACTTATGTCAGTGAGATTGATTATGAGGCGAAGGAGAAACATGGGATGGCAGAAAACAGCCACAACAGGTGTGTAACAACTGACATGTCAAACATTTGTCTATGGGCAAAGCATGAAAATAAAGTTTTAATCATACATTCTCTACTTCCATCTCAAGTAACAAACTGAAGGACCCCGAAAGGCCCAGGGTTCCAGTGGTTTGCTTAGAACGTCTCAAAATACTCGTTTCTCAACTCCCACCGCATGGGCGACGACAGAGTGACCCTTTACCTGCCAGTGGAACGGACAAGAGCGAAACTCTCCCTCAGCAGAGAACCTGGCACGGAGTATGTCTTAGTCCTTTTTATTCATTACGGGAAAGGTGATGTTTTATATTACACAGCTTAGGTAAAAATGAATGCCAATGAATTTTGTTAGCACTTTTGGACTAAGCCAGGCTAACAGTTTCCCCCTGTCTTCAGTGTTTGAGGTTAAGCTAAGCTAGCTTTTAGCAGTAACTTTATATTCACCCACAGGTGTAAGAGCGGCATTGATCTTCTCATCAGACTCTCAGAAAGAAAACAAATACCTATATGCAACATTGTGTGTTGTACACAGATCAGGCATAACATTGAAACCACTGACAGGAGAAGTAAATAACATTTAGCATAGCAAGGAACAATTAAAAAAAACATTAAGAACAGCACAAGGTGTTGACCTGGCCTCCAAATTCACTACATCCCAAACTGATCAAATGTCTGTGGGATGATCCACAAAGGCCCCTCCCCTCAACCCATAGGACCCAAAGCCCCCTCACTAACAATATTCTGTTACCAGTCACCATAGGACACCCTCAGAAGATCCATGTCCATTCACGGACGAGTCACAGTTTTAGAGGCACAAGGGAAACCTACACAATATTAGGAAGGTGGTCATAATGTTATGCCAGATCTGTGTATATATACATACTACATATATAATCCCCATGTTCAGCACATAGGAGTAAAGTGCACAGATGTTTACGTGCATAGTTCTAGCTATCTTCTCCAAGCGATGTCTATATGCCTTTTTATAATGTGAATAATAATTCTTTCTCTTCTCAAACACAGGGTGTTGCTGGAAGCTCTGAGACCAGGAGGACCACCCACTCATTCACAGCGCCGACATATGAAGAGCCTCAATCTGGAAATCAGTCTAGCACACACTCAACCAGCAGTGACTTTGACAGGCACGACAACAGAGAGAGATTCAGCTCTCGTAAAGAATCCTCACTGCCCTCCAACGATTCTAAATATGGGCCACAGAGTTACTCTGCTCTGGATCTGGACTCTGACTCTGATCCAAGGTCAATCTCAGAGAATGCAGTTGTTTCTCAGGTTGGTCCCAATCCGCAGCTAGACTCTGATGCAACACCTGATTCTGACCCAAATACACAGTCTTCCTCTGAGGCAGAACTTGAATGTCTGGCTGAGGAGAGCTCAGGGGCTACAGGAGAGATGAGGCTGTGTGGAGATTCTGAGCCCAGTCTCGAATATGAGGCAGACCAAGAATCAGATGCAGGAGCAGGTTCAGAGGATGGCCAAGGAACGGGAGTCGATGCAGAATCGGGTGATGCTGAAACAGGGTCTGACATCCAGCCTGAGTATGATCCCGCTTTTCAGGCTGAGACAGATTCTGAAGCTCTGTCCAATCAGCTTCCAGAGTCTCAGGGGTCTGTGGAGTCGGAGCTCGACCTCGAGTCCGAGGCTGAACTGACAGGTGATGACCCACAACCGCTTCGCTCTGACCTGGAAGAGGATTCCCAGGGTCCCGGTCCTGGTCAGAGACCACTTCTCATTGCAAACCCTGTTGCTCAGAGAGACACAGAGGAAGTCGAGCTGGAGCATGACAGCGCAGAGATGGAGAATGAGGACTTCTGCGCTGTGTGTCTGATTGGTGGAGAGCTGCTGTGCTGTGACCGCTGTCCAAAGGTCTTCCACCTGTCTTGCCACATCCCGCCTCTGCTGAGCTTTCCTTCGTAAGCTTCTTATGTCTTAATTCATGCACTCACCTCCTGTTAAACAGATTATTTAAATTGCTAACCTGAGGCTCTGTCTTATCCTGCTCAGGGGAGATTGGGTGTGCAGCCTGTGCAGAGATGCTGAACAGCCAGAGGTTGAATACAGCTGTGAGAGTGAGAGAACATCTCGGGAACACACATCTGCACAGGGATTGTCCTTATGTGACCAGAGAGTACGTCTTCTCATTAGCACCATTAACAGTAACAACGACTAGTCATTTTGGGATTTCTTTCTGACTTGTGAATCTACAACCTGTCTTGTTTGTTTTGTGAACTGCAGAAATGTGAGCGCCTGACTCTTCTGATCCTCAGTAACATGCTTAGTGCTCCCTTCCATGAGCCTGTCAGTCCACTGGTAAGTGACTGCACTTTTCTAGTATATACACAGTATGATTTATTTTTACTTTACTATAATACCAAACACACTGATTGTTGCCATATGTGTCTGTGTTGGAGACTTCAAGGTTTCCCCATGGTATTTGATGCATTTTCTTCCATTTTTTTCTCCATAATATATTTACAGAACATTTTTTACATATATAATTTAGGGACATTCACTGTTATTATTTAGCAGCTGGAATCAGGGCAGTGTGTATAAAAATGGTTGTATTTCCTGAACCCTTCATCTGATTAGGATGTCACATAAGAATGTTGCTTTAATCCACTGGGAGTGGTCAGAAAGTCCCAAGGGTTCCTTTTATATTTATACTTCAACATATTTATAATGGATAACTAGGATCTGAGATGCGCAATTTGTATTAAGACTATGTTCCCGGCAATTACATAGACGGAGGCACATTTGCCGCACTGACACATAATGGCATTTATGGAACATTTATTTTATGGATTTTGAAGGGGAACGTGCTTTGAGGTAATTAAACTGGAATGAGTTTTAAAGAACTAAAGCTGCAGGTGGACAATACAAAAGCCTTAAATGTCACTGCTTTTTCCTACAGGCGCGCCATTACTACCAGATCATCAAGAGGCCAATGGACCTGTCTGTGATCAGGGCCAAACTCAATAAGGGGCATACCCGACATTATCACTCCCCAGATCAGTTTGTTGCTGATGTCTATCTCATGTTCCGCAACTGTGCAAAGTTCAATTATGTAAGTTAAAAATAAGTGTCTTTGTCTTGCCTCATGATCACCACAAACCTTCATTCAAAGTGTGAATGTAACTGTCATCAGTCAGTACTTGACCTGTATTTTTTCTCTCTAACTACAGCCTGACTCTGAGGTGGCCCAAGCAGGCCGCAGCCTCGAGGCCTTCTTCACCTCCAAGCTGAAAGAAGTTTTCCCAGATTACGTTTTTCCTGTGGTGGAGGCAGACTCTGACAGCGATGAGTACGATGAAGCCTACAGGACCACTGAAAGTGGTTTCCCCTGGCCAGAAAGGAGGGAGCAATGCCACAGGAAGAGGAAGAGGAGACCGTCTCTCAAATCGAGAAGACATCACTTCTAAACAGAGGTGCATGTTTGGTTTGCTACTGTGGTCACAAACCAAACATGTTGGTTTTGTGTGTAATTATACAGTTTTTATTTAGCGGCCCCTGGGAGTGCAGCAGTTTTTCATTTCTGTAATCTAAAAGAGGCCCAACGTTCTCGTTTGCAGCAATATGACAGTGCTGCCATCTGATGGCAGCTGAACATATTGAACTTCAACTAAGAAATATTGGAACAATTATTATCCTGACAAACTGATTCAGGTCATCAGAAGAAGAGCCAGTGTAAAATATAAAATTATTTTAGGTCAATTACTGTATTCTATAAGATTGGAAGAATTTGTTTGTCAGCACAGAGTTTGTTGCATTGCTTCTGCAGCCATCAAACATTTTATACTGTAGTAGAGGGGTAATGATATAATTGTTACTTTTGGCCACTCTTGATTTGCACTGCACTGCTGACTATTTTATGTATTGAAATTCACGCCTTGCATACCCTGAGTCTCATGCTTTCTTGTACTGAGAAGACACTGTAGCTGAATGTTTCTAATCTCACATCTTTATCGTGTAGTACTTTTTTAAGCAAACATATAAACGGTACTTTAATATTGGTAGATATGCCATTATCATCAGTGTTGAACATATTTATACACGTGTAACTGCATAGAGCTTTATTTTACTATATGTGTCATTTTAATTACTAAATGATTGCAGGCAATTATCTTTGGGTTGATTATTGATATAATTACAGTTCTGAGTAGCTTTCTTTGAAAAGCAGTGACGAATCCTTTCGACTTAGTCCAGAATAATACAGGATGTGGGCGATTGTTACTATAACCACTTTTAGGGTGCAACAGTATTATTAGAGGGTTTACCATCCTGACCAATCAGTACGTGAAAATTTCAATTTTACATTTAATATGAATTTAAGTCTGTGTGTACTTTTACGTTTCACCAAAATCTTTTAATATCTAAATATCTCAGGCTTAATAACAGTGTAAGGTATTGATATCATTCAGTATTGGTTATTAATAATGTCCTGTTGTTTGTAGAGCCACACTCTTTAAGGAATCATTTAAACTAACGCTGTAGCTCATTTAGTCTTTTTAAATCTACTTTACTTACTTCCTGCAGCTTGAAATAAACTTAAGTCGACTTTTTCTGTAATTATTGCACACGAGAGTGGATGTACAATATGTATAATGTTAATTGGTTTAATCAGTAGATGTACTAAAACTTCCTACTGTATCAGGGAAGATTGATAAACTATAGTTACTGTCACTGTTTCAGGAGAACGGGTTCGGTTTTGTCACCACCCTCTTTTTTTCTTTTTTCTTTTTTTACTGTAACAGCACGGCAAATGCACACATCAATATCAATATAAATAAATGCATACAAGAGAAAACTAAATTTATTCTTATTTCTTTTGTCCTCCAATGTTATGTTTATGTACTGTATTAAATTCCCACTTCCTTTGTATTATAACCGTTCATAAGTGGGCAGTAGCCAGGTCGAATTCTAAATTCTAAATATTTGAACACAATAATGTAATTTGAATTTATTCCACAAGTTCTTGAGAGCTTTGAGGGGTTGTGAATAAAACGGGAATATTTTGTGATTTCCACCAACTACTCAATGTGTCTGCTCTGATAAAACTCACTGATCATGAAGATGATGGTTTAAATACCCCATGCTAGAATCCTCCCCTGATGTACTTGGCTCTCTGGTTGGTGTACCATTGGAGGCCATTTTGGAAATTGTTACTGAAAGGAGCACAAACGTACTTTGTTGAAAAAGCTCTGTGTACGTACTGTAAAAAGTAACACATTGGATTTTGAGCAAATGAGCACATATAATGTGTTCAGTATTCAAGGATTTTTATTTGTCATTCGCAACCTTACAGAAGCATGATATGGAACGAAATTATGCACTCAGGTCCCGGATTGTTACCCATAGTAACTATAATATAGACACATATAGATACTAGTAAACAGTGACTAAACAAGATGAATTAAATAAGATAAATAAGGTAGAAATGTAAATAAAAATGGCAACAAGTAGCATGAATAACAGTAGTGGAGCAGCATGAATTATTCAAGTTTGTACAGGGAAATGGAAGTGCAAAACAAATTTGTGCGAAGTTGTGCAAATTACACAGCTCCACCAGAATTTAACAGTCTTACAGCTTCGGGGAAGAAGGTGTTTCTCAGTCTGGTGGTCCTGCTCTTTATACTCTGCAGCCTCTTGCCAGAGGGGAGGGGTACAAAGAGTGGGTGGGGTCCTTCGCTCTTCCTAAATCTGGAGGTGTTAATGTCCACAGTTGGTTAATACAATAGCACAATAGGACTGTACTAATAATAGTACAGTCCATTGGTTATGGGCGTAGTACAACTTCATGATGGGTTTATGCAGAAGGGTGAGTTGTTACAATTAGTCAAATTTCCTCATGGTACAGTAACCCCTTGCTTCTATTGTGAGCTTAAGAAGACTCCTGAGAATTACACCATACTGCAGGTAATACCTCCTTTTCATATTTTATGTTGCTGTTTGATTTCACACTTTCAAAAGAGAGGATAGACGGCCAGAAATCCGCCTTTCACAGTAGCCTCTCACATCAGACTGTGACAGACAGTTTTAACACGGCACCTCCAGGAAGACCTCAGGGTAAAAGACTAAAAACTCTTCAAAAGTTTAAAAAGCCGACACAGATGACTCAGTTACTATTCTAAATTGACTGTAGGTGCGCGCGTGTGTATGAATGGATGTTTGTCTATTTGTGTTAGCCCTGTGATAGACTGGCAGCAGGGTGTACCCTGCCTCTGCCGTGACCCTCTAGAGGACAAGCAATTACAGACAATGAATTAATAAATGTTTATTTTCCTGACATTGAAAACCTCTGCCTACAACTGAAAACAAAAAAAAAAAATGTCATAACATCTAATGATAAACCAGCACAGACACAGTATAACCTACCTGCCTGGCCTCAAGACCTCATACCAAGGAGACACTGCTGGTTCCTGCCTTACGTCACACCCAGGAAATTGTTGACAAAAGAATTTAATATTTGAATAAAAAGTTCATTTCCAACTAAAACAGTCATATTTCTATTTCAGGAATTTAATGGGAATAGTTTAAGAGCATTAACAATGATGCATCCTTCTCTCTTCTGGATTTTGCATGTCTGCGTATCTGTTTTAGATTTATTCAGACAATAGGAGGGGTGGTTCCTGAGAGGTAAGTTGATTAGTGGAGATAGAAGAACTTTCAAGACAAGTCTTTGGTAAAATAACCAACTCATTACAAATACTGTGGAAGTTGCTGTTTGAATTCTGTTCATAACTGAAGTGGTCTGTAAAGCTTCTATACTTGCGCTGCCCATTTTTTCCTTGAAGATTTTTTAACTTCACCACTACGGCAATGTGTACACACTTCTGGTCAGGGGGCATCTTGCTATGTTTTATTTGCGAACAAGGTCCGTGACCTTTCAGTCAGCAGACCTGCAGTAAAACATTACATGATAATAAGGAGACACTTCTGTGACCTTTGGCGAATAACAAAAAGGGCAGACATAAAAGCACTATGAGAAAATGAGAGCTGGCCTGTGAAGCAGTCTGTCAAATCAGAGTTTGGGGTCTTTTTGAGCTGCAGGGGGCAGAGGGGGGAGGATAAATCGTGTGCCTCACTGAGGTCAACTGGCATGTTACATTACAAAACATCTGCTGGCATTTTAGTCTCTAGGCAACATGTCTGTGGTGTCACCACGTTCGGAGCATCCTCACTATACTTCCTGACTTTTTTCCCTGTGAAAGACAACCTTTATATTCAGAACTAACACTTCTGTTGAAAAATTGCATGAGATTGCAAAGGAGCCTGTTTTGATGATCACAAGCGATTGCATTATAAGTATATTTGGTCAGTATTTTACTTTTAGACTTGAATATCAAATATAGTAAAAATAAATATTCAGGGATATGGAGATATACACTCCTCTGATGATATTTAGGAACCGTTCCAAAATGTTTTTTTTTCAAGGCATCACACTATTGATTGTTCACTCCGACCGTTTTGGTGTAAATAAATACATAAAGCTTGCATGTAGTGGAGTTTGCACTCCTTTGATGACCAGATCATTTTAAATGTTACCAAACTAGGATTTATTTTGAATGTATCATTAATATTTTATATTACCCTGTGTTGTAGCTTGTAGGTGAGAAATCTTAAAGGTTTACTAATATGGTAGCAGAATATGTTTACAGTGATTGTGCATAAATGTCCTTCTTTGTGCCTCTGCTGCACACTTACCTATTTTCTCTGTTATCACCACCCTTGTTTTTTTTTTCGTCAAATGTTTTCAAACATATTTCTCTGTGCCTCACACTGGTTTCTGCAGTTGGAGATGAAGTATCCTGTGTTTTAAAACTCTCATAGCTTGAGATCACCTGGTGTGTTTGATCTGCACATCCACCTTTGCTGTGTCACAGTGGAAGTAGCAGGTGGATCCTGGAGGACCCTGTGAACCGGGCAGATGGATTGATGGTGGTGTACAGCATCAGTGATTGAATTTCCTTCTTCCATGCCAAAAGTGTCTCATGGCAGATCAAAGATGACCAGGAGGAAAGCAGTATGGGGTGAGTGACCATGGTCAGCTGGTAATGAGGCTGTGGGATTTACTCTTATGATCTAATGAGCCTCATTCCCCACATGAATGGATGAAGGTCAAGCCGAAATAGGATCAATGCACTATGCTGCGACTTATAGACTAGATGTACATGATGTACAAAGTACAGTTTCATTGTGTAGTGAAGCAGAGCAAATGAACTGGCACACACTGCCATGAGGACATTTAGGTTCGACTCTGTATCAGAAACCTCAGCACTCCTCCAACTTAATTAATTGAATGAATCAGCTTTATATCTTGATGGTGTTAATTGAAAGTGAATAAAATATACATACAGACTTTTATTTAATTAAACCTTTTGTAAGTACAGTACAGTGGAAGAATGTATTATAAGTATGTACAATGGTAAACACAACAACTATTTTAAGAGCCATATTAAGTAAATAACATTGACAAAGAACATTGTGCTTTTGTGAACAGAGAGTCCTAAGCCTTTTAAATTATTTTTGAAGTTGTAAGGCTTCTGTCTTGTTGTTTAGGTCAGGTTATGGTTGGATATCATAATTATTATCTGGACTACCTCTAGGCCCTGCTTCCCTGCTGTTCATTTAATCTTTTTAGTGGGTAACAAGCAGGTCCTGTGTGAGGGACGACACTTGGCTGAGGAGGAGTGCTGCCAGTATCTGCAGCAGAGGAATATTAGGAGACATCCAACCTCTTCACAAAGCTCATTCATCATGTGATGGATAACCTTAAGCACTGCAGGCCGCAGACGATACAGTGGCTCCAAGTCCACGGCCAAAGCCATCAATAATATCTTTGGTAAAAGGCGGAAGTCTGTCTGATGGAGGAAATCAGTGGTTAGCAATTATAATTCATGTATCTCAACTCACTGTTTGTTTATCCGAAGGCAAAACAAATATAATAACAAATAAATAACAAATATAATTTGCTATGTTACCACAAGACAACCGGCAAATGGAGTCAAATGTTAAAGCTTTCACGACTGTTACTGTATTTTTCTAATAGGATGCATTATTTCCTGTATCACTCAAACCATGTATATGGGTTAATTTGATTAAAGATTAGATTTTGCTGTACATTCTGTTTTACAGCAGTCTTTGTGTGATGTTAGGAGGTTTGTAACAGCTGTTTTATTTAAACACACAATGAAACAATAGTTTTTATCTTTTTCCTGTGACCCGTGGTAATGGTAGATGCACTTGCTAAATCCATTGTGTCAATTGCAGTATTATTATTTTACAGCACTTACAACATTCTCACATGTAAATAATTTTCCACTTTGCATTAAAAGTTGAATTACAGTAAGAAATATGCGTTTATTTCTTACTGTAAAGAAAATGGGGAAGCTACATCTAGACCTACTGAGAAGCCCACGTTAGACCAGCAGAGCCACTAACTATAGTTTTCCATGGTGCAGTTAAATTGGAACCCAAGATTAATGTTCAGACTGCCTAAAACATTTAAGTTTAAATATTTACAGAGGTCTCCTTTTACTGATTACTTGAAATTGCAACTACTCAGTTTCAACTTAAATTGAACTGGATCCTAATTTAGTTGAATCGGTTGCTCCACAATCTGTTAAAACAGCAAAAAAAAAAAAAAAAAAAAAAAAAAAAACATTATGAAAAAGTAAAAACCAAATCCAAAGGATTCTAAGGAATTAGATGAAAACCAAACGACATCAAAGCTGCAATTAAAAAAGACTGGAAATGGTTTTCTGAATTTAGAGCAGAAATCGTTTGCATAAATTTCTATTGTGCAAATAGTGTACTCGTTTGACAAGAATGCTAATCTAAATTTAAAAGCAAAGGATCTTAGAGTAGGATCCGAGTAGTTAAAAGCTGCAACATCCTGATATGCATTTGCCTTGGTAAAACATGGTAAGAAAGAAAGCTTAAGAGTAAGAATTAAGTCTGCAACAATAGCTATTTCAGTCAGGAATGCATTCTCTGATTGCACCTTTCATTACTAACTATAGATATATATATGTATTTTAATTTTTAAAACACTACTTTAAAATCGTTTTCTCCAAAGATCTAATTAGTTGTTTAGTAAACTGTCTAATGGTACTCTCCAAGCTGTTGTTTATCTTAACAGATAACCTTCATAATAATCTAATGTAAATTAGACAAAAACCAGCAGCTCAGAGAAAACTCTCAGTTTCTCCACTAGAGGGAGACTAAGGACCAAGAAAAATTCACGGTGTCACGAGGAAAAAAACCCTTTCTCTTTTGGCAATATGTAAGAGAAAGCATGATTCCTATGTACTGCTCACAGCTACAACCCATACGTGGTCACGTTTATCTTTAAGTGTTTACTTTACGTCAGGTCGTCACGCACACGACACACCCCTGAAGAAACCCCATTCGTTTATCAGAGTTTTGTCCTTTATCGCTTTCCCTAGTCACTCACCGAAAAAGTTTTTGCTTTAACACCAAGCTGCTGACTTGTAAATAATCTCTTGCACAAGGTAAGATACATTTGATAAATATTCCTACAGCACTTTTCAAATTGTACACTTATTACAGTGGTGTGCGCATCGTTTTCGTTGTTTTTGCTTGTTCGTACCTTCATAAGAGGAACCGTTTGTTCAACATGACGTCTCGTTGCCTTGACAACGTCTTCCATGGGGAATGCAACAGTTACTCTTCAAGCTTTTTCTGCACTCATTTAAGTTTTAATTGGAGAAGAGTTGATTTAGATGATGTCTTGTATCCTTACAAGATTCTCGGCGGCAGGAACAGTCAACACCTCTCTCTACAATGGCTGCTTTTTGATTATCTTAGGCTTTGTGTAGACGTTAATTAGCTATCTAACATTATTTACTAGCTATCTTGTGTGATTAATTGGCTAATTTAGCGTGCGGTTGTTGCTTGCTTATTCAAAGGCAGAAACAGTAAAAAAAAAAAAAAATGTTATCACTGAGAAAGTTGGATAATGAATGATTAATAACTGACAATGTGGACATATGCGTATGTTTATGTACCAACTTCTCTCTATATTGTCACTGAAATAAATGTCTCCTTGTTTTTGCAAAGGCCTACATTTTTTTGAATGCCTGCCCTCCTTGCTTCCCAAGGCTGAGCCCAGCAAGGGCAGAGATTAGCCTTAACCAGGATTAAACCAATGAGGAAATTTGAATTTGTTGGCCCTTATCTCCTAGCAACATGTGGAGTGCCCTGAGCAAAAGGCAGAATTTGATCTTTTGCTTCCTTTTGGCAAAGCATGTTTTCTTGCCAATAGACACTTATCAAACATGACCATTGAAGACAGGAAGAAATCTTGTAGGGGGCATTGAAATGATTTGTTTACAGAAATAGTAAATGCATTTCTTGTTGTCGCAGTTTAGGAATAGTATCTTAAAGTAGCGCTTTTTGTCGGTCCTGTTTGTCCACCAGTGGTCAGGTGCAGTATATTTTTACAGTTCTTTATTAAGTCTATTCTTCGCTTTAATGACTTAACGTTGATATACTCTTGGTATATTACATTTAGGCCACAAGCTCTGATAATCTCACAGTGTAATATTAGGATTCACTCCATAGCTTGGTGAAGTAGATGGGATATTCACATTCTAAACATGCAATTTCTTGCCTCATCAGGTAATGTAATTCCACACTTCATTAGGACTCTGAAGTTTATCATTTGTCATCAAAGCCAAGCTGTCAATAAATGATTAAGTTACACATGAGTAAAATGTAATATTGGGGCTCAAGCAAAACGGATAGCAGTGTACATTTTAATTGCAGTTAGTAAGATTTTGTTTTTGTATGATTTTCAAACTAGAGGCAATGTTAAAGAGCTTAAGCCTAATTTATTCTACTATTTATGCAATTAAAGAAAGCAAACTTTTAAAGGCCCTAAACAATAATTAAAATGCATTATATTGAGATAGTTTGGTTGAGATTAAAATGTGGTAACTCTTTGTGACATTATTTTTTGCAGTATTTCTCTCTCGGGTAAAGTCCTCTAATGCTTGGTACTGTATGTTGCAGTTGTTCCACAGGGCAAAACCACTTAGTTGTGACATTAGGGCAGCACATATGGGTTATTTCCGTCATAGATTGATCTGTCACTTATTTTTACATTCAATACATGATTAATGAATTTATATTTTAAATATAGTAATATCTTTATATATTTAAGACGTGGTCTGTACTAGAGTCATAATAGCACTGAGGGAATGAGAACGAGTAAATATACATTACCATGAACTAATGAAAGACAAGCAGGAGGTACAGTTACAAAAGATCGGAGTCCATGCTTGTATGTCCCCGCTCCCTTTGTGCTAAAGTGACATTGATTTTGTGCACACACACACACGCACCATTTGTAGTCATTAGGTACAATGGACATTTATTTTCCCTGTAGTGTAAATAGGCAGAAATTTCTGTCTGACAGAATGATGGAAAGGTGAGGCAAGTATGGACTTGACCTATGATGAACTGACGGCTCTAATTACTTCCTGCTGAAACTGGAGATGAGGCAAACCCAGTGTAAAAGGGTTAGGGTGGTTACTGATGTTTGCTTATCTTTCAGTCTGTCTGTGTGCGAACAAAGATGTTTTGATATTGCTGAACGTGTTGTTAATTAGTGTTGTCTACTGCAGTTTTGACATTATTTGACCTGGTCAATAATTATTCATTCATCCTTTGACTAATATATTTGTACAAAAACTCAATATGGACTGCTTCACTGACTTGGACCTCCAACATTTTGAGATATGTTTACTGATAATTTACCTGTACCTGGACAGGAAATGTAATGGAAAACGTTTTAGGTGCACAGGTGGCATAGGTGCACAATTATTGCAGGCAGTCCAGGAGTCTATTCCTGCAACAAAGACAAGTGGCCATGTTTTACAAACCACTAAGTGATCACCTTTTGTCTCCTTTGGCTCTTGAGGGAGCAACTCCTCTAAGGATTGGTGGGATTTGAAAGAAATAGCGGAATCATTTTGGTTGCTCTTGTTGAATTTCCATACTGGTGCTGACAAAGAACTTGTAGCTTTCACCAGTTGCAGTGCTAGAACAGTACTTGTAAAGTAAGTCATCTGTTTTGTGTTTTGCCTTGTAGTTTGACCTGTATTTTTAGAAACACAGGTCTCAAGATTGCTTCACTCCAAGCTTAAAGCAATTAGAGATCTGTGACCTTTTTAAGGACAGATTTCTCACCCCGACCTGACCTTGATATCCTATTTCCTTTGCATCCGAGATCTGGGGCCAAGAACCAGGCACCTCTGCCCAGGAGACATCTGAGGTGTGCGAGAATCTTCGCCAGTCACCTCAAATGTTCAGTGATACACTCATCACATGCCTCTGTCTCCCACAAATGAGGTGTGATTGAGGTGATTGGAATTTCCAGTGGCTGTCACAATCGTTTTGATTGGGAAATAGACGGGAGATAATGGGAGAGACAGGCCTGTTATGAGAGCCCTGTCAAGGCTAAAATAATGCATCAGAGTGAAGAGGTTAAAGACACCGCTTCCTTGTTAATAATTAATTGCTGTGCGTGTGGTGGATCCACTTCATCGCTCCCAGTCATCACTTGATAATTGCTTTACATTTAATTTGGCTTTAGAGACTGTTTTTCAAGCTGAGTAAATTGTGCTTAAAGTGAATACGGGCTCAGACAGAGACAGCAGTTTGGTCATAAACCAGAAATAAAAGTGACAAGTTAGAAAAATAAAATTTCTGTGATTCTGTGCACTGCTTGCAGACTAGACGTCTGGAAATTTTGCACGAACTCGGTCACTGAAAACAATGCTTGTATTTGAGAATATATTCTTTTGTCAGAATACGATGTACTTTTCAGTTTTACACTTTATCACTGCGAATGTAGTGCCTTTAGGTTTTGTACTCTTGGTGGTCAGGATTGTCTGGGCTCCACTGATTAGAATTTTTCTTTGTTGTTTGTTGCTTTTTTGTGTGTGTGATTTTAGTAATGAATGAAAAGAAATGGTGTTAATCTTTATGGGAGTAGATATTAGGAAATCACATTCCACAACATCTACTATAGTAAAAAAACATAAAAATGTCAAAGATTTTTCCGTTAAAATAACTCTTAATATAATCAGTTTAGAATTACTCTTGTCATGGAAGTGACTGTTATCACATGGCTTGACCAATTTCAGAGAGATAATTTCTCCACTCTCCTTCTGTCTGTAGATGACACAATGATAGTGGACTAGACATGGAGCTGACTGTTAAACGCCTGGTGAATGATGCAGACCTCAGGGTATGGAGAACTTCTGTACATGATTCCCCTACAGTCCTGATAGTTCTGTGGGGTCTTCACTTAAGTTACACATAGTTACTCTATGTGCACCAGAATACAATCAATCTCTGCTGCAGTTTAGCACCTCTTCATTGGGAATTGGACTACTCCCTTTGCCAAATCCAAAGCAGCCAGTGCTCAGTCTTGCATGCACACAGATAATAATCAAGTTAATTAGACCTGAGATTGAACGAACTGCAGCAGCAACTTAATCATTTGTAACTTGATTAAAATACTGTATTCTGCAGCACCAGTGGCCAGAACACATGGGAGTTTATTTGGAGTATTAAAGTAATCATGTATATTCATATATTTGGTTAAGAAATCAAATATTTTCAAAAATAAAAATGAAGTGACCCTAAAGTCTAAACTCAAGCACATGGGACATCTTATATTTTATCTAAATGACAGTTATCAGGTGAAGATTACAGATTTGGTTATATTCTCTTTTCTATCCCCCAAAGGACATTTATGAATTTGGAAAGAAATTGGGTCAAGGTAGTTTTGGAGTTGTTTATGAAGCCACTCACATTAAGACACAGACAAAATGGGCTATCAAGGAGGTTTGCAGACCACCGGTGAGTATATTTGGCACCCTTTTGGGAACACTGTAGTTTTATGTGATACAGATAGGAGAGAGCTATATCTGCAGAGAAACCAATGCTGTTGTGATTTCTTTCACATCAGGCAGGAAGCTCAAAAGTTCAAATGCTGGAGCATGAAATAAACATTCTCAAACAAGTGAATCACAAACACATCATACGTCTTGAAGCGATCTACGACACGGCTATGGTAAGATTTCTTCTTTAAGACATTTCAGTTGAAGTCGGCATAATTCAATGTGTATGTGTAATTCATGTTACATGTCATAAGTGTCTCTGCATAAATAATGCAGACAAGTAAATAAATTGACTATATGGTAAGATGCATTTCTCTCCTTGTTCCTAGACGATTTTTTTGGTTACTGAACGGTGCAAAGGCGGTGAACTGCAGCAGCTGTTGCAGCAAAAAAAGTACTTTACAGAGAATGAGGCAAAGAATGTAATCTGTAGCTTAGCCGATGCTGTTGCCTACCTTCATAAAAAAGGTAATGTAATTTTACAGATCAACGTTCAGATCAACAGATCTACCCTAATTACACTCATGTTGTGTAACATGCAGCAGTGGATTTTGTTTTAATCTAAAGTTAATTTGTGTCAGGGTCATATTGCCATTGTTATATTCAAATTGTGTTTCCTTTATTGGCTTGAGATGCCTTTATCACTTTCATTATAGAAACATGGGTTAGTCTGATAAGTTTAGTTTGATAAACTGGAAGTAATAAACACCTAGGACAAAAACACAATATAAATTAAATCTATTTCATCTGCAAATGCTGTATGATCGTCGGTTAAAGATCATTGGGGGCACTGTGTGACAATGAGGGATCATTACATTGGGCTAATGACAAATTTACAACAAGCTTGGGAGCTGTACTGGTTAGCAGGTGTTTTCACATTTAAAGTCCTTCTGTGCTGGTCTTCCTGGCTTTACAGAGACTAATAATACTAATGAGAATGTGTCAGCATTGAATTAGGTTTCCAGAACCCTAATCACAATGACTAATCACCGAAAGGCCCTCGGTTGAAATCTGTTCAGTTTTTTATTTTATTTTTTCAAATAAATCATATTTTTGCTGCCCTTAGTCAGACCCAGCCACTTTGAGCTTTAATGCTAATGCCTTCTGGTAAAATCTGGCATGTACATGCAACACAAATTGTATTATCTCTGATTAAGTTATCTAAATGATGACTAAAAGACTAAATTTGCCAAAAGCAATCTCAAATGGATCAAGGAAAAAGAATATTTTCGGGTGTTTGTTTTGTGTACACCAGTTGGTCTAACTTACCTTTCACACACCACCACTGTACACTGTTGCACTGTATAATTGGTTGCTTCAAATAGTACAGTGAAAAAGACTGCCCAGGGCAAATTGTATTTTTCCTCCTGCCTTCCCTCTCCTCACCCAGTTTTGTTAACGAGGCCCTTCAGTCTAGCCTGTTGAAGCAACGTAAATAGATCATTGTGTTATTATGTACCAAAGATAGTTTATTCTGCTGGCTGACCTTAGCAAATCATGTTACACTTAACTCTTATCAGAGGCTTTTTTTTCTTCTCAGAAGATAAACTGTGCCTACTTGCTCCAGCTTCCTCCACAGTCCTAAGACATGCATACAAGATGTTACAGATAATGAATGAACATCCAAACATATTCAAACCCTTTTTGTCTCTAAACATTCTCTTCACGTCCTACAGATATAGTGCACCGGGACTTGAAACTTGAGAACATTCTTGTGAAAAATTGTCCCAAAGAGAATGATGACAAGATCGATATCAAGGTAAAATGGTGACACAAACTCTAAAACTTTCCATCACTGCTTCTTATACATTCTTCTTTGCTTGTCTGAGTACGATCCTCGGATGGGCACTGTTTCCTCACCCACTGTCTCCTATATAGTTAGTAAATGCTTTAAACACTACCTAATTATGATAGACTCCTGTGGTCTTCCTTTATATTTCACCTTTACAAATAGAGACTTAACTGTGTCTTAAAACAAATTACTAGCTGAGCACAGCATGGTGTATGCATTGACGACGAGCCAGCCAGAGCAGGTAGCTGGTGTGTGAACTTAAACATGCCTAACGTCCCTAACTGTCTCTGTTTTTCTCTCTTTGTCTTGCACATACACCGATCAGGCATAACATTAGGACGACCTTCCTAATGTTGTGTAGCTCTCCCTTGTGCCTCCAAAACACTTGTGGCTCATTAGAGAATGGACATGGGCCCTCTGGGGGCGTCCTGTGATCAGTTTTGGTGTGTGTGTCTGTATCAGGCTGCATCCTGCTGGGGATGGCTGCTGCCATCAAGGAGGGTCATGTCAGTGCCATGGGGTGGGGGTGTGTGTTGTCTGGTCTAGGTGGATGGTACATGTCTACATGAATGTCAGGTCCAAAAGTTTCCCCGCAGAACATTGAATTGTCATAAGATGGTCAATGTTAGTTACCTCATAAATTTACCTGCTAACTACAGATGTATCAGTGGCCAAACTCTAACTTTATCCTTACAGTATCAGACTTAATATATGATTTAATATGTTAAGTCATGTCCCATTTTAAAGTGCTATTCTCCGCCTAGGTGACAGACTTTGGATTATCGGTGATGAGAGGTGGTGTAGGGATGGAACATATGATGACGGAGGCCTGTGGGACTCTTACCTATATGGGTATGACACTATAAGTTTGAATATGTAGTGTAGCAGCATTATTATTATATTATAGTCTATATTAGTATTTTACAGTGGTTTTGATTGCATAAATAATGACTATAATTTTTAACATATCAGTAATGTTTTATAAAGACAAATTATTATGTGCTTAATATATCTTAGTAGTATCTTAGTATATATTATAGTACAGATTGCCTGATATAGTCATCAGTTTGGTCCATTAGCACCTGCTATAATTGTCCAGTCATGCATTGGGCCTTATGCCTACACATTCCTTTTGATCCTTTCTTTCCTTCTCACCATATTTAGTTAGGTTCATCCATGCCGGGACACACACATTTTCCATTCTTTTAACAGTTCACCAAAACACAGTGAAGCTGCTCTCGAGTCAAATGTTCATTTACAGATGTGCCCTTGTGAAAAGAAGGAGACTGCATATTGTGAATACTGTATTCATATTAAATGTATTCTGTGGAGTTTTTGAGTAATAGTGGTTCAGTTGTTCCAATTTAGCTCAGTTTATTTCAATAGCTTAGTAACGGTACAAATTCGTGTCACTTTACAATTGTGCTTATGGTGTATGTTCTGACATGTTCTCAGCAGGACCACTGGTGGTCAAACTAGTTTTAACCGGTAATATTATTGCCCAATATGTCAGTATCTCAAAGAACACCATACACCTGTGCATGTATGTCATTTTCAGCACCTGAAATGATGAGCGGCCGTGGTTATAGTCATTGGTGCGATGAGTGGAGCATAGGAGTCATTATGTATATGCTGTAAGTAGACACGCATATACTATTCTTATACACACACTATACTGTATTTAAACACTGCTGTAAATACAAATGCTTGAGCTGTGCATCCCTTTAGGCTTTGTGGGGAGCCTCCATTTGTGTCCAAAACAAAGTCAGGTCTTCTTGAAGAGATTATGAAGGAAAGTGTCCTATTTACCCAAACTATCTGGAACCAAGTCAGTAATTCAGGTGACAACTAATCTACATTCTTTTTCACAGTGCAAATATTGGATATATACAGTTTAACTTGGCAGTTCAGACTGTTTGTAATCAACTGGCTTGAGTCTGTTTCAATAGCAAAACATATACTGCGTAGCCTTCTGAAGGTGGACCCTGCCTACAGAATATCTGCTAGTCAGCTACTGGAAGTACCCTGGATTACAGTAAGGCACTAATTTCTTCCAGCTGCATTCATAAGCTTTACAAATTGAGTCATATGAGGAGCTCTTATGTGGTGCTTTGTCCAACAGGGCAACACTAATGAGTCTGCTGTACTGTCCAATGTGCTGGATATGATGCGTGACCACCGGGAAAACAGAGAGAGTAATGATGAAGATGAATTAAATTCTTCCCAGTCATGATTTGATCAATTTAATAAACAGTATAACGCAAGGGGTAATATATGACAAGGTGTTTTTACATATTGCAACAACAGAGGTAAAGAAAAATGTGTTTGTAGTCTATGTTCAACCTTTAGTTAGTTTAATTTCAGCAGTGAGAGCTAACTGGTAGCATGAAGCATTTATATAGTTGCTATGTATAATATACATATATGATACAGTATAATATAATTTGTAGTACTCCATGTTAGTTTTCTGGATAAATAATACAAAATAGTAATTCAGAAACAACATCTCTCACCGGGAATGACAATTGGAAATGGCAGTTGGAGGCAATATAATAGTAAAGACATTAGTAACATGCACATTAATTGACATTTAATTATCATGAAGTGGAAATTCCTGCAGGACAGAGAATCAGACAGAAACAGACAGTGATAAACCAAACCCATGATGTGAAGTTACTTAATGTAGATTTTATTTAAATTGTCCACGATAGGAACGCAGTCTCTGGAGGTTTTGTCTCTCCCATCTTCTGAGGACAACCTGGAACCCTTGCTGGTCCCCCAAGAAGTTTCAACAGAAAGAACAAACAGCAGCTGCAGGAACCACGCTGAGCTTAGCCAAGAGCTGAGAAACAGAAACTCCCATACAAGCGCCACATGCATGAAACAGGTACTGCATGTCTATCAAGCTCAGCTTCATCACATTTTAACTTAACATGCTGCATACATGCTTTTATTTTAATTGTATTTTGGACTGTAGTGTGTATGACTCTGACAGTCTCTTAACTAAATCCACAATTGCAGTTGCTGTTTTTACAAAATGTAAAAATTGGTAATCGTATAAATAGTGTAAAGATTGTGTATGAGAACAAGTTTTTACACTGCATTTTGCAGTTATTAATATCCAAACATTTCAGGATCCCTAATGCAGAGTTCTTAAAGATTTAGTGTAAACTATATACACATATGTGTGTGTGTGTGTGTGTGTCTTACAACAGAATGCTGTAAGACACCAGCAGGACACTGAATTATCACAAGATGGCCAATGTGATTTACTTCTGCTTTCACTGATTTAAATGTTATGGCTGATCGGTGTACAAACTTCTAATGATGTACCTTTGGGATTTAAAATAATTATTATGTTACCACTCTACTTTCATATTATCTTACATTAATAATCACCACTAGATGGTGCCAGATTTAACTCTTCCAGAAGATGTTAATAAAGGTGTAGCCATGCAGCTGTTTTTAACATGAATGTCATAGTTAATTCTGTTATGTAAGATGAATATGAATCTTACCCCTGCAGTCTCATGCTGGTGTAAAAGCCTCTACACAGACAAGTGGCAAGCAGCACAAGCCTCAGGACAAGAAGGACACAAGTACAGGAAAGAAACTGGCCCCCATCCAAAGTAAGGATGATAGCCAAAGACTTGCTACCTCTGGTAAAAAAGGTGTGATACCTGCAAACCACCATCTAGTTCAAAGACCAACGCCCGTCCATAATAAAACTAAAACACGAGACATTTCTCGTGGGAAAACATGAAAGAGAAAAACTGAAGTAGAGATGGCCGTGGTGGGTATACACTTATTGTAATTTTTTTTTTCATTAATTATTTTATTCAGCTTTGTTATTTTACCAGTGACGTGAATGTAACTAATTTAAATGTTGCTACTTTATGGTGATAGCTGGAGACAGAGCAGTGACAGAAGTGTCAAAATAAATGGGCCTCATGTGCAAGTGTGAAAATAGTACAAGAGGCCCAAAGCCAGCGCTGGTTAGGGTTCAGCCTTTTGCCAAAAAAAGGGCCTTAGTCTGAGGCAAGACAAATGCTTGTTGTTTCACAGCCAACTATATGAGAATACCATCAGCAGCTTATACACACACTCAGTGAAAAGCAGAGACTGAATGAGTATGTCGAATGTTACTGATGTTTCTATCTCACAGCCACGACCTAGTTAGTCAAGTAAAGACAGCGACATGGGAGAATTCAACGTAGCACGACTCATTCCTTAATGAATCTGTTATTTAGTCATGAGCTTCCTGCTTGCAGCATATGTTGATATTATTAAGGTCATTTCCTCGTTTATATATACTCTGTTCTGCATTTTACAATTTATACAATTTTAGGGTATTTGCTACGATACACACAGACATGGCAATAGAAAGATTTTAAATGTGCCATATATAAAACATATAAAAGTTTTTATTGTTTTATAATCACAAATCTCAGAGAACATACCCGAGAAGATTAAAAGGGAAATAACTGGATGTAATTCCTCAGGACCACACTGAGCAATAGGGATTTTCTTTTTCCTGTTCTGACCTCTCAATTCCAAAATGTCCTATATGCAGTGACTGCACCCACTCAGTGTCAAAACAGAAAAACTGTCACACAGGCTGGTTACGCTCCATCTGAATGCAGAGGATTGGGACTGAGGGCAGCCACGGGTCTAATCTCGTTTGGAGGCCATTGAAAGCAGTAGGAGCTACTTTGAGGGCACTGCCATTCAAGCACAGGTTTTTCTGCTGTAGAGAGAATAATCCCCAGCATAGATACAACATTAAAGTATCCAAGCATAACACACAGAGGGTGAATTTCAAATCCACCCATTTGCATCTTGAAGTGAATGAGTGCCAACAATGGGGCCCTGTGTTGATGTACAGGCTCTGTTTTAGTGTGTGTTTGTAAGTGTAGTCTGCCTTTGTTTCCTTTAGAGTGGAAGTTTAGCAAATTCCTTGAAGACACATATACTGGAATGAACTCTGGTGATGTTAAACGTAGCGAACAGATAGGCAAAACTGTTTTCACCATATTTTTAATATTCATCATAAGAAGGTGATGAGAATGAAGAAATGATGTGTGGTTAATTGCTGACTGAAGCTGCTTGCCAAAAAAAAAAAAATACGCTACTGCAACATTATTACAACAATGAATTATTTACTCTGGTTTACTCATGCTGCTATAAACAGGCGATGGAGCCACAGTAAGTTGCTGAATTAATTTCCTGGAATTAATCTGACAGGAGGTGTTGTCTCTAAAGCTACCTATTTTTGTTGCATGAAGATGTGTAATTAGAATTGATTGCTTGAGCCACTGCCTGTTAATGTGTGATGTCAATGGATTGTGTCTCTAAATAATATGCTGTATGCTTCTTGATGGTCCACTCTGACATACTTCTTTGTGGGTGCTGTCTTGTGATTTTGCTGGTCGATACACCTGAAAAATAAAAAAACAAACAAAAAAAAAAAATCCTGATTTGATGGATAACCCCTTTTTTCTTTTTGAAGAGCTAAGATTTCAGCATAAGAGCTATACTTTCTATACAAAAAGAGCAGCAAAACGTGACCAATGGCAAGTTATAGAGGTGCTTGTATATGCCTTGAAATTAAACAAATTTAAGGAGACTGATCTACACCAACAAAATATTTTTAAAAAAAGAAGCAGTGTATATTTAGAGAATGTCCGTCTGTGTTGTTGCGAGTGAACAGGAAAGTCCTGTTTTACTTTTACTCCTTTTTCCAAATCGACAGAGAACAGAGTGGGGACAGAATGAGAGGCTGTATGCTGGATAGTTTAGGGGCGTGAATTTGGGACAAAGCATGGAGGCAAAGGAAATTAGAAAATTCGTCGGGATGGAACGAGGGATGCGCCCACTGCCCCCCCACAACCCTCCCCCTGTTCCTCCAGCAGTGCCTCTGACAGATGGAAGTGAGGGTGGGTGGGTTGACGGGCTGAAGGGATTAAAACTCTGCAGCCCTATTTTGTAGCCCGAAGAGAGTGTCGCTCCCGGAAAGGTGGGGTGCGAAGAGGCACTTGTGGTGAGAGTCGCGGGGCGTGTGAAGTGGGTGCACGCTGGCTAATGTCAAAAGAGGCAAGGATGCTTCCCCTCCCTTGGGCCCCCCCTCTGTTCCATCCACCTTTATCCTCTGAGGAGCGTGGAGGGAGTTGAGCAGGGAAGGGGGTGGATGGTGCTGGTGGTGGGGTGCTTCTCAATAACCTTAATAGAGATCCCTTTAATTAATCAGCTCATCTGCAGAGGCCCGATACCTGCAGCTGACCCCCTCCCCGCTACCCTCCATCCTCACACCGCTGCTGTGACATTGTGGTAATGAGGTAACACGGCTACAATGTCATGGAAATGTTGCAGAGACGTTATCTGTGGGAGCTCATCACACATGCTGATGTTCCTGATCCCCTTCAGTGTTTGCGGAGATGCGTGTGTGTTCCATCACAGTGCTACCCCCCCCCCCCCCCCCCCCCCCGCTCGCAAAATAACAGATACATATGGCCAAATGGTGGGAGGAAACCTTGATGCCTCTATTACTGCAGAAGAAGAGGGAGGGGTTGGGTCTGCGTCAAGTAAACATTAGAAACAGATGGCAATTTGAAAGCAAGCCTCATCAATCTTTGTTGACACTACCCCCCTTTTTTTTTTTTTTTTTTTTTAAGTACTCTTATTTGGGATATTTGCAGTTATAATACATACTGTAAGCTAATTTGAATATCAAATTAATTACCAAACACACAGGAGTAAATACCTCTTTTATAAGTCCTTGTTAAAAGTGAAAAGTTCTTGACTACGGTTGGATGGTGTGTTAATTTACAGTGATATCTAATCCCAAGTTACTTCACATAAAAGGCATTACTATACATATTTTAATGGGGAGGTGGTTGTTTTCCAAGCAATTTTCTGCTAGAGTACATTTTTAATTTATTCATATTTAATTTATTGGTCTCTGCATACCAGCTCAGTAAAACTAATCAACACCATGTATGGCCCTCTTAAAGCCACATCTCTCTTCGGCAGGCAGACAGCCAGCCTCTGCATTAGGATAAGCTCTCCTCTGTTGTGCACACAGCTGGGTGAAATGCCCCGCATTCAGTCAAGCAGGAGGATGCCACCTCCAAGGAGACTCTTCAGTCCCCACAAACAACCTTTTAATCAGAGGGAAAAAGGATGGAAAATGAAAAATGTGGCCAGCCTTGAATGATCCAAAACACTGCAATTTCTGTGGGTAGTGACCATCGTCACTGCTGTCACAATACAGTCCGCTGGGGACAATGCCTTTCCCCCCCTCCCCTCTGTCTGAAACTTCTTACCCTCAAACTCATCTGCCCTTGAATTGGTTTTATGGAGCTTTGGCAGTCATTTAGCACAGTATGACTGGAGTTCTTATCACCTGGCTCCACTATACACTCCAAATATCCATCGACCCATTGACACACCTTGAGGAGGGATCTACACAACCTTACACATGGAAATGATTTCAATTAATTACCATTCCCCTTTGACAAGGCAGGCAGGAGGGGGGGGGGGGGGGGGGGGGGGGGGGGGGGGACAAGGAGTCCAGACAACAGGAGCATTTCTCTGGTGTAATGTGCACCATGTGTAATGAGCAGCGGAAAGGTCATTTGACACATTTCTGCCAGAATGAATTCATTTATTTCAAGCACTTAATTCTGCAGTCACCTCATTGGTGCACAGCTTGGCCGTGCACTGAGAGGGTGCATTACCACAAGTGGAGGCTTAGATTCCTCCCAGCAGCTAGTAGTGACCACAGGTCTGCGAGGATGCCTGAGGAGAGATAGACAAGGAGTGTGGGAGATCCAATCACCTCTTCTATCATAGGAAAATCACCTCCGTCACCTTCAGCATAATTGGAACATTCATTACAGTTCAGTAAAAAATGCAGTTCGCCATTAGATAAGCAATTTAAAAGTAGGCTTCAGGAGAATGAGAGACTCGAGGGGTCACGATACGGGGTCACAGTCAAGTAAATAATGGGAATTGGTCCCGTGAGGCTTGGAAAA